>NC_064627.1:975017351-976267351 GCF_023864275.1 Schistocerca cancellata
TTCTCTTTTATGATATTCATCTGAACTGCTTTGCATACCATTTCCTTTGTTGTTAGTCGATTAACCCATGCTGTTTGATTCTGAACTTAGAACACCATGCTTTCCAGTCTTTAACAGTGCATCTAAGTGTGCCAAGAAATCCAACAATTTCATAACCTTTGATCACTCTTGTCTCACCAACTTTACTCTGACTCTTAGGAGCAAATGAGAAACCAGGGTTATCAAATGGTCTTACTTCATGAGTGTCTCTAAACATCTGGCCTTATGGAAATGCCACTCCACAAAGCCGTGTTATCTTTAAACCTGTTACCATAACGCACTGAGTTCAACAGTTATACCTAGTTTTATCTTTTTTAAGTGCCTTCAAACTAATAGTTATTCTTACAACCAGTTTCAAATTCTTCATAAGTACAAAAAATGTACATGTTGAATGGTCCTTATTGAACTACTTGATAATGTAGATAACTTAAAACAAACATAATTGTTTTTGTTATCATTCCAAGAATCAGGTAACATTAATTTACAAGCCAACAAAAATGTTACTGGATGTTTGTTGTACCATCGGCTTAAAACAAGGACATGTATGAGTAAAGTTTTTTCCACCTACACAGCATGGGTATGCCATACATGTACTACATACTTACTTTTTTTCTTGAAGTTAGCCCTTGACTCCTTTGCCAAATTTGGCTTGGGCTTCACCAGTTCTGTGTAACTACTTTCAAGATCTTACAGAGATTTTTCATCGACTACCTTAAAAGATTTTAATATATTAAGAGTTTCAGATATTCAGCAATTCTTTCACTGGTAGAAATTAAGTCTAGTTTATAATCCTACTGTCAGTGACTGCTGTTAAAATGGTTGTTATCTGCCAACACTGATCAGTAGCATATGGATAGTCTCTGCTCATTCCAGCACTGTCTACATCTCTGTGTAATCGTATTTAAACTTGCTGTGGGGTGCTGTGTGGAAAGACCACTTCAGGGTCCAATTTCTTTGTTCAGGGAGCTGCAGTTATTGAGCCCTTCAGCAGACAAGCTGTACATTATTTTATTAATTACTGTAGTGAGCAACATGTAGCTGAGAAGAGATAATGGACAACAACAATGAAGACCTTTGCACACATCTGTGTTCAGTTCTGATTGTCTGCCAACACAACACTTAGTGAATATCATAGGCAGGCTACACAGCAGTCAGAACAGTTGGGAATTAGTTCTGTGTGGTGTCAGCTGATGGAATGGAATTAAAATTATTGTCACCTTCTGAGCTATTTTCAACTGCAAACAGAATATCATTTAATGTAATAGTTATTGTAACAATTACACCTCACTAATTTTCATATGAATATTTGATAGCATAGAGAGGTTATTAGTGTGAACACATCAGGAACTAAAGTAAGAATAAACAGCTATTCACTGCATAGAAACTTCATCACACACTCAGCTTGGTGAACTTTTTTCTGCTTTTATGGTTTCTCTCTGTCTTAAGCATACTCCACATTAAAAAGCATCAGCAATGCTTTTGTCATACTTACGAGCTGCAGCTGTTTTTATGCAAACTTTTGTTGCTCTATCTGTTCAATAATCATCTTACCTTACTGCAATGGAAGTACTTGTGTGTGATTAGTCGAATATTTCATTTTTTCTGCTCTCTGACTTATTTTTCCAAGTCATTGTTCAAAATTTTATAATCACGATGCAAGTCAGTCATGTTTAGCGCAAATTATAACTATCATAGTGTGTTCTATTTTGCTTTATACCAAACCACAGTAGCATATATTTTTGATATCTGTCGTACATTAACACCAGGTTTTTAGTGAGTTGGAGACACCAAGCTATAATCAAAGAATCTG
Organism: Schistocerca cancellata; assembly: GCF_023864275.1. Taxonomy (NCBI): domain Eukaryota; kingdom Metazoa; phylum Arthropoda; class Insecta; order Orthoptera; family Acrididae; genus Schistocerca; species Schistocerca cancellata. Next base: position 975,019,201 of record NC_064627.1, read on the forward strand.
TAAATTTTATTCCAGATCTTGCTCTTATTACAGCACAAACAACTTCTTGGCTGTTGTGGCTTTAGATCTTTAAGAGTATGTACAATCTGAGTAGTGTAACATATCATGACTTTAAAACAGAATCAGCAATGTTGATTTAAAGTTAGTTATTTAGTGTTTGGATATTCACTGCACCAGTCTGAATGCATCCCCAATGTGACTACTGTACGCAGACAAGGGATGAGTTCATTGCTATTCGTAAGCATCTGGAAAACAGTCACACAGATGTCACATAATTAGAAGTTGCTTCAAATGGATATGTAGTGCAAACTACTGAGAGTCACTTAGCAGGGATACCGAAGGTATCTCAAGTACTATCCTCTCTTGTAGATCCTGTCTCCTCAACAGGAAATATAGGGTTTGTCACCACTCATGTAAGTGGCATGTCAGTGGCAGGTCTAGGGCCCTTTTACAATTGAGGTAGGGACTAGGGAGAATTCAGGGTTTTACATCTACCCCCTCAACCAAGAAGTTTGAGGTGCTGTCTTCCACAGGAACTAAAACTGAATCAGTGGGACATGCTTCATTTGACAGAATCCCTGGTGTCTAGTATTGGGGGAAAGAAGCACAAAATGGTAGGTGGTCTGTTAATCATCAGCAGTTTGAAGACAAAGCAAATAATGGTACCTCTTATGCAAATGGTAGCAAAGGATTGGAAGGAGCATAAGTGCACCTTGTATGCCTGGAGGCTTCCTTCAACAAGTTGAAGAAACTGTTCCAGCAGCCACTGAGAAAACAGGGCAAAACCAACTGCAGGTAATGGTACACATTGGAACGAATGATGGCTACCACCTGGACTCAGAGGTCATATTTGGATCATTCTAGTGACTGGCAGAGTACCATAGAATGGGGTGAAGTGGGACATGTGGAGTGAAGTAGGACATTATGTCATCTTTGCTGTTTTGTTGGTGCTGACATCTAGAAGCTCACTCTGAATGCAATCTCTGCACTTTGTTATGTGCATCAAAGTTTAGTAAAGCAGGTACATCATGTTTGAAGTTAATTTTGTTGGTATGTAACTCATAGATCATGTTTTCTTTCGTATGGAAAAGTTAAATCATAAAATATCTTCACAAACCGCCTCTATAACTTTGAAGAATGTTAATACAATTCTCAACTTTACCTATAGTCTCAGACCTAGTAGTGAGGTTACATGGCATACAAATTTTTGTGACGTTATTGTCATTAATGTACTCATAAGACTAATTTGTTTAAATAATTGCCATTTTCAGGAGTGAAGTGGAACATGGTCAGAAACTATAAACAAAAACCTGTAGCGGATGGTGGACTCTTTAAATATGATGAACATGCAATAGAAAATGCTATTGCAGAATACAGGAGAGGTGCCAGAAGTTTAAGGAAAATAGCTGAGGAATACAGTGTTCCAGTAATTACACTAGTAAATAGGGCAAATGAAAAATTTAAAAAGAAACATGGAATTCAGCAGGTTTTAAGTGAGGAACACAAAAAATTAATAGTAGAAGGAATTTTAACTTGTGCAGAGTGGCTTTTCTTTTCAAAGTGATGATGTTAGGAACACAGTAAAAACTTCTCTTGATCAATATGGATATCATGAAGAAACTCGAGGATGATGGGAGTGACTTTCATCAACATCCTCATCTCAAATTTTGTCTTTCAGAAAACGTGATGAGATCAAGAGCTGCTGTTGATGAAGACTGCCTCATTGCATATTTCAAAAACTTGGAAGCTAATGTGAAAGACATTCCTTCAGAAAGGATTCCAAACTAAGATGAAAAAAATTTCACAGATGATCCTTGATCTTCCAGGGTCATTGTAAGAAAAGGATGTCAACATCCGGAAAGAGTTATTGACCACAGCAAACAGTCAATCAGTGTAATGTCTAATGTACCTGGAAATGGAGAAATGCTCTTCCCTTTTATTGTGTACAAGACTGTGGGCACAAGCCTCTACCCAACTTGGACAGAAGGTGTTGTTGAAAGCTCACACTATGCAGTAAGCAAATCTGGTTGGTATGACATCCCATTACTTAAAAATGTTTGTCAAAATAGCTCTGCCATATTTGAGAAGATTTGATGAAAGAAAAGCTGTTATTGGGGAAATTATTCCAAGTCATCTCTCCCAGGAAGTGATAAGATTGTGTCATGATCATAACATTACCTTCATACTGCTGCCTCCAAATTCTAAACATCTTACACAGCCCCTGAATGTTGCAGTATTTAGACCCATTGAAGCAGCAGGAGGGCTGTTTTGATGAACTGGAAGAAACTGTACAAGGGCTGTCTGTCTGCAGTCCAGTTTCCCAAAAACTGTAGGAAGCACCAGAGAAGGTTGAGAATAGGTGTAGGAACATCACCTCTGGCTTTAGAGCAAATGGTACAACACCATTAAATCTTGAGAAAATGCTACAGAAAATTCCAAGGAGAGTTCAGCACTCAAAGTCTGAGAAAATGTGGACAGATGTTCTAGCTGAAAATTACATGTCCTTGTTTCTTGCTACCCACCTGGCCTTGATTTACATTAATTTATTCTGCCTCAGCTTTTATTCACAGTATCTACTCCTTTCTTCGCTCTGTTTGAGTTTCCTATATCTTTCATTTTCTTACCTGTCTGTTTTTCATCTTACCTGTCTGTTTTTCTCCCCCCACCTATGTTATATACAATGCACTTAGCTTTCATGCTTGTTATCTCATACACAATGTTTTAGCAGTAATATCTGTCTTTTAAGCTCTCAGGTTACCAAATTCATCTGGTGCAGTCCCAAACAATCAGTCTTTCCATCTCATCCTATCCGGTAAATTTCTCTGCCCTGCAGTTCTGGGTGACGTTTCCAAAATATACCCCTTTCCCTTCACCCCTCTTCCTTCCCCTTCAACCCTTCTGCCTGAAGAAGAAACGACTGACTACGAGAGCTTGCCTAATTATGTCTTCCTCTGCCTCATGGTGAGCAGATTTTTCACCTGTCCAATTGCATTATAACAGAAAACTTTGTTATCCACAGAGCTATACTGTGTTCACCATAAAAATAAATCTGATCTAAACATTACACCATGCATATTTCCACATTTGCTGGAATCTCACTGGATTTCGTTTCATGTGGAGCAGAAGCCAAGCTGACTTGAGTACAGTCACATATGATAATAAGGACACATTTTATGCTGTGCATTATGTGTACATCAGCTGCGCAATAATACAAGAAAACATCTTTACTGGAGCATTTAACTTGCACACCACTGGCTAGCCAGCTGGTCAAACTAACCTACAGTGATGCAAGAAGTTGCCGTTATGATATGGGAAGAGACAAGCAAAGAGACAATGTAGCTTAGAACGTCATTTAATTTTTAAAAAGAATGAAATAATACTCAGCAAAACGCCAGCAATATCGCAAACTTCTTAAAGGTCCAGAAGGAAAGCACGACATGCTTTTGTCCTTAGCTAACATAGTAGGCCTATTGTAATTAAAACCTAGAGTGATGAAAATTCCTAACTTAACCAAAGGGTAATTGTTCAGCACTAAATATCTACATGTACATGTACATTTGCATCTACATCTACACTCTGCAAACCACCATGAGGGGCATGGCAGAGGGTACGTTCCATTGTACTAATTTTTAGGGTTTCTTCCCATTTCATTCATTCAGTATTAAGTGTGGCAGGAATGATTGATTGAATGCCTCTGTGCATGCAGTAACTATACTAATCTTATATTCATGGTATCTAAGTGAGTGATACATAGCGGATTGTAGTATATTCCTAGAGTCATCATTTAAAGCTGGTTCTTGGAACTTTGTTAATAGACTTTCTCAGGATAGTTTACGTCTATCTTCAAGGGTCTTCCAGTTCAATTCCTTCAGTATCTCCGTGACACTCTCTCACAGATTAAACAAACCTATGACCATTCGTGCTGCCCTGCTCTGTATACATTCAATATCCCCTGTTAGTCCTATCTGGTATGGGTCCCACACAGTTGAGCACTATTTAGGGTGATTCATACAAGTGATTTGTACACAATATTCTTTCTAGGCTGATTGCATTTCCCCCAGTATTCTACCAGTAAACTAAAGTCTACCACCTACTTTACCCATGACTGAGCCTATGTGATCATTCGATTTCATATCACAACAAAGTGCTATACCGTATATGTGTGAGTTGGCCGATTCCAGCAGTGACTGACTGATATTATAGTCACAGGATACTAAATTTATTTTCATTTTGTGAAGTGTACAGTTTTACATTTCTGAACATTTAAAGGAAGTTGCCAGTCTTTGCACCACTTTGAAATCTTATCAAGATCTGACTGGATATTTATGCAGCTTCTTTCAGATAGTATTTCATTACAGATACCTGCATCACCGGTAAAAAGCCTGATGTAAAACTACTAATATTGCCGGCAAGGTCATTATTATAGCCCTACAACATGAATAGCAAGGGTCCCCCAAAATGTACCTGGGGCACTGACGACGACTCTCCATCCAAGATGACATGCTGCCTCCTCCCTAAGAAACAGTTCTCAATCTGCCACAAATTTCACTAAATACTCCATATGATTGTACAATCAAACAATGGAAAATCCAGGATGGATTTTAACAATATCATGAAAAGGAAGGTTGCTCCTCACCATCTAGTGGGGCAACTGTGTGGCTTCAGTTGTGTGTGTGATCTATTTTTGACGAAGGTCTTGCTGGCCAAAAGCTTGTTTGTGACAGTCTTTTTCTTGTGCCTATCTGCGACTCAGCATCTCCGCTATATGGTGAATAGCAACTTTCCATATGATTGCACTTTTGACAATAAGCATAGGTGTGGTACTAAATGATTTTCAGAAATCAAGAAACGCTGCATCTACCTGATTACCTTGATGCGAAACTTTCAGTACGTCATCTGAGAAAAGTGCGAGTTCTGTTTCACATGATCGATGTTTTCAGAATCCATGCTTGTTGGTGCTGAGGAGATCACTCTGTTCAAGATACCTCATTAAGTTTGAGCTCAGAATATGTTCTAAGGTTCCACAACAAATTGATGTCCGTGATATTGGACTATAGTTTAGTGGACCACTTCAAACTACCCTTCTTGTGGATGGGTGTGACTTGTGCTTTTTTCCAAGAAGTGAGCAAGGTTTTTTTGTTTGAGCGATCTTCAATAGATTATAGTTAGAAGAGGGGCTAACTCAGTCACAAATTCAGTATAGAATCCAACAGGGATTCCATCACGGCCTCAAGCCTCATTCAATTTTAACAATGTCAACTGTTTCTCAACACCACTGATACTAATACTTATTTCAGTAATTTTGCAAGATGTAATGATTAAATTGCAGCAATTCTCCTTGATTTTCCACTGTAAAGAAACATTTGAAAATGGAGTGAAGCATTTCACTTTTGCTTTGTGACCCTCAATTTCAGTTCCTGTTTCATTCGCTAGAGTTGGACACTAACTTTGGTGCCACTAACAGCCTTTACATACATGCAGAATTTCTTTGCATTCTGTGAAAGATCATTTGACAATATCCTGCTACAGTAGTCACTGAAGGTATCACCCATTGCCCTCTTGAAAGTCAATCGTGTTTCATTCATCATCTCTCTGTCTAGGCCTACACTTTGTTTTGCACCTATTATGCAGTAATCTCTGTTTCTTTAGAAGTTTCTTTACAGTGACTGTACACCATGGAAGTGCCCTCCCATTATGAACTGTTCTACTGGGCTCAAATCCATCCAGTGTGCGGTCACTTATTCTTTTAAACTGGTTCCTGTACATGCTTCTGCTCTAAGGTGCAAGTTTCAAGTTCCTCATTGAAATAGTAGACTACTGATTTTTTATCTACTGTACACATATATCTTTCTGCTTATTTTAGTTGTCCTTTGCAATTTGGTAATCATTGTTGCCACAACCACATCATGGTCACTGGTACTAGTTTTGGTGTGGACATCCTCAAAGAGGTCATGTCTACTTGCTGCCATTAGATCCAATAAATTTCCATCATGAGTAGGGTTCCTAACTGTCTGTCCTACATAGTTTTCAGAGGTAGGTGTGACACAAAACGTGTTGTGAGGATTTCACCATATGGTTAAATACTGAAGGTATTACTTACATTCAGACATCTGGTATTCTCTCGATTCTTTCCACATCCGAACCGAGAAATACATTTCAGCACTGGAACTATCATCTGTTACATTGATAATGAGTAGATCAACAACGGAATCCACAAAGCCATGGTTTCTCCTTTAATGTGTGCCGTTCGGCATCCCACCAGCATTGGGCACTGATGTGTGACAAACCTCCGCGCACCAGTTTCAGTATATCTGGCAACTTAAATGTCTTGTTATTTCTCTAGACAAATACCTTAACTTGGCTCCAGGTTAGTTCAATTTGTGGTATGGTGGCAACCTTAAAAATGCAGCATTTGAATGGTATGCTCAATGCTGTAAAAACTATTGTTGTCCATTTTTCCACAACGCTTATCACTCTGATTCATGTGAGACCACATCTGTTGTATACAACACTGGACATACACCAAATAAAGAGTATTTGATTTTTCATTTTTGTTCTAAAAATGTAATTAGTTACATTTTCTTAATTTAAACACTCTATTAACAATTTTTATAAAATATTGATAATTAAGAATTTATATTTGCAATGACAATTGGAATTTTGCATGCAGTATGTAATTAGAAACAAGAATACATATATTTTTAAATTAACATGGTGATTAGAAATGTGTTAGTTGGCATATATTTGATGAATTTTACATTTAAAACATGTAGGTATTCCAGAGTAAACGAAGAAAAAAGGAACGGCCAGAATGAGGCTTGCCCCTTGGTCAATGAATATTGCAGGTGATTATCATACTACAAAACTACGCTTCCCATGTTCGAAATGTTCTCTTCTTAAGTAAACACAGTTTCTCAGAAGAATTCAAAGCTGATTCTTTTTCTGTAAACTTGTGAAAAACTTTAAGAACAACATGTTTTTTACGACTTTCTAATGGTGTTCCACATGCATGTTTCACTACGGAGCAGGCAGCAGTGTCAGCCATTTTCACACTATGTATTAACAGCGCAACGATCAAAGCACAGCAGTACAGAGACAGTGATTGTGTATGATTTCTGAAAAAAAAGCTACATAGCTAAAATATGATTTAAAAGAAAAACGTCCATTGTTGTTAATACTTAAGAATATCTTAAAGTTTCATTTATCATAACATGGTTATAAGATACATAGTACATAAGAAGTAGAACAGAAGTGATATCTGGCATTCTGCAAGGTAGTGTCATAGGCCCTCTACTGTTCCTGATTTACATAAATGATCTAGGTGATAATCTGAGCAGCCCCCTTAGATTGTTTGCAGATGACGGTGTAATTTAGAAGATCTGACAAACCCACTAAAGAGACAGCCTACTACATTACACTGGTCCATCCTCTGCTGGAATATTGCTGTGCAGTGTGGGATCCTTACCAGGTAGGATTGACGGAGGACATCAAAAAAGTGCAAAGAAGGGCAGCTCATTTTGTGTTATCGCGCAATAGGGGTCAGAGTGTCACTGATATGATACGTGAGTTCGGATGGCAGTTACTGAAACAAAGGCAGTTTTCTTTGTGGCGAGATCTATTTACAAAATTTCAATCACCAGCTTTCTCTTCCGAATGCAAAAATATTTTGTTGACACCCACCTACGTAGGGAGAAATGATCATCGTAATAAAATAAGAGAAATCAGAGCTCGAACAGAAAGATTTAGGTGTTCCTTCTTCCCACACGCCATTTGAGAGTGGAATGGTAGAGAAGTAGTATGAAAATGGTTCGATGAACCCTCTGCCAGGCACTTAAGTGTGAATTGCAGAGTAACCATGTAGCTGTAGATGTAGACCTACTTCCATGAGCAAAACAACAACAGTGTATGTACGCTATGGCTGCTGACCAATCATGACATTTCTGTTTGTTTATGTAAGGTTTATTCTTATGATGAATGAAGTATAGTGATTCCAAAAGAAGCAGAAGTAGAAAACTGACTGTTCAATCAGGTATGAGCATTTGTCCTGCAGATTTTAATCTGAATGTTTCCATAACTTCTGCCACTATTACCAACATCTCCAAGCAATAGTCTTCTGCTGATAATCAACAGGTTGAAATGTCACTGGTAATGGAAGAGAAGAAGCTGTTATGGAGACATTCAGATCCCTGCAATTAAGAACAGATGTGGTGAAATGAAACCTAAATTTGCACTAACGAGGGGACAACCCAGAGACTTCATTGTGGTGAAATTGATCACAGAAGAAGACCTTTGAACAACACTCTTAGTGGGAGAAATGAGTGGCATATTAAAGGATAATTCAAATCAAATTTCTAAGGAAAGGGAAGGATAAAAAATGACAATCTTCCATTTTCCTCAAGTACTTGACATCCAAGATGTTCTGTACACTAACATTGGATGGAAAATTGATGTGTACCAAGACATCAGGAGAGGAAGATTTCTCTTCCCAACACTGTCTGAGAATGTTGACATTACAAAAGTCTGATAGTTGAAAGTTAGCAGTGAACTACATAGCAAAGCTGCTTATAGATTTGTAAGTTTATTTATTTCATGATATAGTGTATTAAAATTGTCTTATTTTCAGAGAAAGGTCCTGAATTTGGCATAAAAAATGTTCTCTACCAAATTTGTTTATATGGTTACAATAAACAATTTTCTACTTCCAATACTCTGTTGTGTTAATGAAAAAAGAGCAAAATCTCTGTCCCATTCACCTCCATAGTGAACTGGAGGGTCATTGCAATGCAAATAAATGTCTCTTATTTCACCCACTATGGGGGTGAAGTGGGACAGTTCTTCAGCCCATAGAAAGTCCCTCTAATTAATATACCGGTATTTAAAAAATATGAACACAAACTGTAGTGTAACACATTGTTAGAAGATGAAACATTTAAAGTTAAATAAAGTATGGAAACACAGTTGATGGATAAGTTTACTGGAAATCTGACAATCTGTTCCACTTCACCACATTCTATGGTCAGCTGAGAAGATGACCCTTGCTTACAGAGTTTCAATGAAGCACACAATGTGAATCATTGTTCACAAACTTTGGTTCTGAGTTGAGTAGGAGGCTTGAACATTGGGTTGCCATCCATCCCAATATAACGGGACCATCACCATTATGGACATTCCTGCCCGACGTAATGCTATTTTGTTCCGATTTTACAAAATACTATTAAGAGCTTGGCTCAAGTACTGAATTAACGCCATGTGTTAGCACAACTTGTAAATATAGGCTCAGTAGTTTTATTTACGCCAACAAGTGTATGTTGACACATTCGTCTCACAGATGTCATTGCACGTTGTGTATTCTGTATTGATGGTGCAAGTGCCTTCTAGATCTATCGCTATCATTCAAGAAGATACAAGAGTTCTCCAATAGTATGGAGCTGGAACTATTTAAGCAGTGCCATGTGGAAGAATCAGGGAAGAATCAGGTAGGCTGGCTAAGAAGTGAGCTTGACATTGAGGAAGGTGGTACGCTACACGGACGGTGCACAAGCTCCGTACGCATCTACACACTCTGCGGATGTGGCTGCGGCCATGCACAAGCAAAGAGGTGACAGTACCATCTATGATGTGCCTGATGGCTTTCCAGAGTGTGCTCCTCCTCGACTGACAGAGTCAGATGCTGCAACAATCTCTGCATGAGGTGACGGTAGCACCTGTGATGTTCCAGCGACTTCCCAGAGCATGCTGCCACTCAAGCAGATGCGCTCCAAACGTGGATGGGTCCAAGGGCTTGCATGCACATAAAGTAGTTCAGAAGTGGCCTGTATTCATGGCATTGCTGTCATATGCAGTCACTAGATCACTGGACATTGGAGGCTGGCAGACAGCTCGTCTCCACCAAGAAGATGATGCAGTGGATGAAACCACTGTACAACAGTATGACATTGAGCTTTCTCCACCAGCTGTTGCTCACAGCAGTGCAAACACACTATCTGTGAGCACTGCAAATGTGAATGCTGGCAACTCACAGATCATAGAAGCAAATCTGGCCATTGTGATGGGAATCACTCCTGCTACCAGGCCACCTGATGTACACATGAAAACAAATTCATGGAAGTGCCATGCCAACATGACCAAGATTTACAAACCCACTAAACACTCTGCTGAAGTGAAGCCACAAGCAAGAACTTGTAGTAAAGCACCCAGGAAAGGCACTAGGGCACAGCAAGCGCAGGAAATGCCTGATGGAGATGGTTTTGTCAAGCCAAACCACAAACTTAACCACAAGAGCAGTTACTCTTAACATATCAATGCAACAAGTGGACACCAATAACCATTTTTATAGCCTGAATGACAATGATAATGAAGCTACAATAACCAACATGGATGTATCCGTGCTGGCTGAGCAGGGAAAAAGATTACCACCTCCACCACTGGTAGTTATTAACTGGAAAGATGATTACAAATACCTCCAACTTAAAATCAAATTGGTCATGCAAAATAATTTTACCATTTGTCTTACTGGACATGACTTGTACAAAGTTACAATGTGCTCCAAACATGACTACATAGCAGCAATAAAAATGGTCGGGGGCAAAAAACTACGTAGTTTAATGTACGCCTCAGAGCCAATGAAACTGGTTAAGGCAGTGTTTCAGAAGTTGCCCTTCGATATGAAGCCAAGTCATTTGCATGAAGAACTGAGTTTTCTGGGTTTCAGTGCATGTTCCGTAAGAAAAATGAAGTCTCCTAAGACCCACAAAGAACAGCCTATGTTCTGCATGGTGCTCCAGGACAACATTGCAAACAGGAAAATATTCCAAGTTAACTTCGTCGTTAATATAAAAGTAGAAGTAAAGAACTGAGACGGAAGCACAGGAGGGTACAGTGCTTGAACTGCCAAGGTCTCAAGCACATGGCTAGATTTTGCACGACACCCACCCATTGCCTTAAATGTGCCGGAAGCCATGCAAGCTGTGAATGTCCGTATCATGGACTGATAAACCAAAATGCTGCAATTGTCTGTAGAAGCATGTAGGACTTTACCACTGTGGCTGCAATGAAGCTGGCTCTAGAGGTCATATTTGCAGGAAAACCACAGAACTAATGTGGAAGGTACACAGATATAAGGTTTAACCAGGTGTGCTTGGAATGCCAATGGCATTCGTACACAGGATGGCAAATTTTGTCGGTTCCTACGAGAAAAAGCTATAGATACCTGTTTGATGAGTGAAATGCACCAACACTCACAGTACATGTGCGGGCTGCTAACTACTGCTGCTTCCGCACTGATTGCAAAATGGCAGGAGGTGGCACTGCCATCTCTGTCAAAACAAAATTGAGACATCATTTAGTTCAGCTTCCTGAGCTCGAAGGTGTTGAAGCAACAGATGTCTCAGTCAGCACGTTGATGGGACAAGTATCATTTATAGTGGCATACCTCCCACCAAGAAGGAACTTAGTCGATAAGCTACTCTCTATGCACAGCAGAATATTCATACGTGGTCATCTAAATGCGAAACATGTTGAATGGAGTTCGCTCATTATCAATCTCAGTGGACATCGTCTCTTGCATGCTGTGGTAACAGTGTGGCCTTATGACCCAACTACTTATCCACACTGTACCCACCCTAATGTCCTATATACTGTTATCTTAAAAGGCGCTGGCTATCAGACATATCCATCCACTTTTGTCAGATCATGTGCCGGTTATCTTTGAGAATGACCGACGACAGTTAAGCCGGGTTCACACACGCAACAAAAGGGTCGTCACAGCTAGTGGCATACTGCAATTGCATGTGTGAACTCCCAGTTTTTTGTGGTGCAACTCAAGATATGTCATGCCACAAAAAGTTCAATCTGCTTGTACTTCGTTGGGCCACTTTCACTCCACCACTGATCCCTGGTGGCTGTATCTCAAAATACGAGCATTCTGTCACATTCATAGTGGAGTAACTGCTGCTGTACTCCATTACATTTTAGTGTGTTTTCATTTTATTACTGAAGAAAGTGAAAATAGTGGTCGGCACTTTCCCAGCATTTGGAACTACAAGAACAACAAACAGTTTGAATTTCTGTCGCACTGTGTGTGTGTGTGTGTGTGTGTGTGTGTGTTTGTGTGTGTGTGTGTGTGTGCAGTGATAAATAAATAAATTTAATAAGTACAAAAAAAGAGTCGTAGAAACGACATGATTTGTGAGACCAAGCAGTGTATAAACTGTGGATTATATGCAGGAAATAACTTGCGAGTGTGATGTGGCAGCTGTTAAACTAAAAATTAGTCATTCGTAATGCCTACATCAACTAATACAAATAGATTTTAAACTTTTTGGGAGACTAGCATATCTACAGATGATTTCTACATGCCAGCTGTCAGCTAGTTTGTCAAAGCAGACAGCATTTTCGTCTCCAAGTATTATTTTTCTTATAAATGTGTTTGTAGCTTCTTATCCCTGGGCAAAAACTATTTTCAGATCCCACATTTGGGTTTCATGCTCCTTGTCACAGCACTAACCCATACTATGACATTGACACCGTCCCACATGATTTCAGTTGATGCCATGTTGAAAGCTGAGCAACTACATAGAATTTGCAGTGTCATGTGTGAATGGTAGCCCATGGTGCCACCACAGAAAGCCATAACCTGTGGCGCCACATTATTTGCGTGTGTGAACCTGGCTTCCAGGAATGTTGACTGGGATCACTTTAATCTGCACCTTAGAGGACACTCTTCCTGTCACTGCTAACTGTGACAGAGCTGATGTGGAGGAGATGCTCACAGCACTCATGCTGCAAGCTGTTGATGCAGCCACTCCCTGGTGACCTCAACAACAGCGAGATCTCTCCCGACAGCTTCTGCCAAACATCTTGGAACTGATCACGGAGAAAAACTGCATATTTCGTGAGTGGAAGTTGACACGGCAACCTGTGACGAAATGGCGATTAAATCACCTTCCTTGGTGTGTCACCAAATAGTTTTTGCGGAAGAAACATTCCAGTCCGCAATGAGGATACAAGACTTGTGCACAATTATAGGCCGATAAGCCTACTGCCAGCCCTTTCTAAGGTTTTCAAAACGGTTTACGCCAAACAGCTGTGCAGACACGTGAAGGATGAGAGCCTCCTTCGGATGAGCAGTTTGGTTTCCGGAGGTGGAACTCGATCCGACAACAGCTCCTTAGGTTGGTTGAGCAGGCAATGGGGGTGCTGGACTGTAGGGAATACCTTGGGGCGGTACTCCTTGACGTGTCCAAGGCATTCGACAGCATGTGGCATAATGACCTCCTGTACAAGCTTGTCATACTGGGGGTACCGGTGTCACACGTCTGCCTGCTCAAATCCTACCTAAGTGACCACACTTTTCATGTTCGAGCGGATGAGTTCAAACCCACAGCAAGAGGAATCCGGGTGGGAGTGCCACAGGGGTCTGTTCTCGGCTCCCTGCTGTACATACTGTATACGTCTGACATGCCAAAAACTTCCAGAGTCAAACTTGCACTTTTTGCAGACGACACAGTGCTCTTTGTGTGCAGTTTTAGTGCGCACATAATGAGGCGTCGTTTGCAAGAAGCGTGCGATAAGTTTGGATCTTGGGTGATCAAATAAGATGAACGCGGCTAAAAGCCATGCCTTGGTCATTACCAGGAAGAAGCTTCTTGCAGATATAATACTGCTTCGTATCATGGGTGGCTCCATCCAATGGACATGAACTGGGAAATACCTCAGTGTGACTCTAGATTGGCACATGACCTGGGACCTCACGACCGTGAAGTAGAAGAAAAACACTGAGTCGCCTTTGCATGCTTTACCCAGTCTTAAACCCAACAAAGACACTGTCCAGACGATGTGGATTAACACTATATCTGGCACTTATTAGGCCCATTATGGAGTACCCTTCTGTGGTATGGGGCAGTGCTTACAACATCCACACTGAATGATGGCAGAAAGTGGAGGACTAAGATCTACGCCTTGCTCTGCACCTACCCAGACGCTTCCCCACCAGGTAACTTCACAAGAAGGTTGGCATTCCAATGCTACAGGACGGCATCAAACAGGCAGCTCACCAGTTCTATGAAGAGTCGCAGCGGTCTGAACCCATTAATAGCCAATCTGGGCAACCAGATACATTGGCGCCTGACCACAAGGTGGCCGGACCTATTGCGTGAATAAAGCGCACAAAAATAGTGTAACAAACAAGACTGATGCCTTGAGCAGACACACCAAAAAGAGAAGAATTAAATTGCCAAATGAAGACAGCAGTTAAGTACGCAAGGCCCTACTAGTGCCAGAACTACAGGGTTATTACAAATGATTGAAGCGATTTCACAGCTCTACAATAACTTTATTATTTGAGATATTTTCACAATGCTTTGCACACACATACAAAAACTCAAAAAGTTTTTTTAGGCATTCACAAATGTTCGATATGTGCCCCTTTAGTGATTCGGCAGACATCAAGCCGATAATCAAGTTCCTCCCACACTCGGCGCAGCATGTCCCCATCAATGAGTTCGAAAGCATCGTTGATGCGAGCTCGCAGTTCTGGCATGTTTCTTGGTAAAGGAGGTTTAAACACTAAATCTTTCACATAACCCCACAGAAAGAAATCGCATGGGGTTAAGTCAGGAGAGCGTGGAGGCCATGACATGAATTGCTGATCATGATCTCCACCACGACCGATCCATTGGTTTTCCAATCTCCTGTTTAAGAATTGCTGAACTGGCATTCTGCTTTAGCCTTTTCCGTAAGATTTTCCAAACCGTTGGCTGTGGTACGTTTAGCTCCCTACTTGCTTTATTCATCGACTTCCGTGGGCTACACGTGAAACTTGCCCACACGCGTTCAACCGTTTCTTCGCTCACTGCAGGCCGACCCGTTGATATCCCCTTACAGAGGAATCCAGAAGCTTTAAACTGCGCATACCATTGCTGAATGGAGTTAGCAGTTGGTGGATCTTTGTTGAACTTCTTCCTGAAGTGTCGTTGCACTGTTATGACTGACTGATGTGAGTGCATTTCAAGCACGACATACGCTTTCTCGGTTCCTGTCGCCATTTTGTCTCACTGTGCTCTCGAGCGCTCTGGCGGCAGAAACCTGAAGTACGGTTTCAGCCGAACAAAACTTTATGAGTTTTTCTACATATCTGTAGTGTGTCGTGACCATATGTCAACGAATGGGACTACAGTGAATTTATGAAATCGCTTCAATCATTTGTAATAGCCATGTATAAAAGTAGCGAGACCCATAGATCGCCTAAAGTCAAAGGCTAAATTTACACTGCCCGTGATGCGATGCGATTCGATTCGATGCCGAGCCGAGCGGAGCGATGAAGGGCTGAAATCGTGTGACAATGGGCAGGCTTGGTTTAACAGTGGCAACAGAGCGATGACCGTTTAGACTGCAGGCTGGGCCGAGCGATGTGATGTGGTGCGATGCGATGACTCCGCTGTAGTCGCAACCGAGTTTGCGTTTCGCGCGAGTGCTTGGAGCGATTGCTCGTTTGCGCTTGCGTCTGGAGTAATTGCTTGCTTGCGATGGACATAGAAAGACTAATTAACAATGTGCATGGGACCAGAAAAATGAATATTACCACAATAGGGATTTTGTTCGTCAAGCATGGAACGAAATAGCTGAAGATTGTGGAACAGACAGTAAGTACAAAAAAGTAAAATAAATAGCGACAAGACTTCGAGAAATAAGTAACACAAACAACTTCGTTTATTTTCTAATTTTAATTGTGTATAGATACTATTACAGTATTTTGATAATGAAATGACGTTCACAATAGTTACAGTATTTGATAATTTTGACATGAAATATTTTTGCATTAATGACTGTTGAAATAGTTTTTGAAGACCTCTCTGACACTCCTCGCTCTTCTTGAAGCACTACTGTTTGCTCTGTCATTTTGGAAGCATGCTGCTAAAGCACTGTGTTCTGTTATGTCCTGGTCAATAGACAATTGAAGGGAAATCTCAGGCCCATCTTTATCGATTATTTTATTGTGCAAGTCGCAGATGCACTGAATAATAATGTCTGCATGTTCTACAGAAGTTTCAATTTCCTTTCGGAGAAGACGCCACTTGCTGGCCATAATTCCGAAAGTGCGTTCCACCACCGTTCTAGCCCTCGATAGCTTCCTGTTAAATAACCTCTCTTCCTCAGTCAGTGATAGTCCAGGGAAACTTCGCATTAAGTTTTCCAGTAGTGGAAAGGCTTCATCTCCAACCAACACTAATGGGGCTTTTACTGAAGTACCTGGTAGTTCTTTCGGTGGAGGCCAGTTTTCAGTTTCGTTCAAAATATTATTGTACAAGTTACTTGCTCTAAATGTGCCACCATCTGACTGCTTGCCATAGCCTCCAATGTCAACTGCTATTAATCTGCAATTAGCATCGGCTACAGCTAGTAAAGCAAGCGAAAAATATTTTTTTTAATTGTAATACATTGTCCCAGAATGAGGTGGACATTTAACCCGAACATGCTTACCATCAATGGCCCCCACACAATTCGGAAAATTCCAGTTGGCATACATGTGTTTTGCAGCGGTTTGAAGCAGTGGTATAGTAGAAGAAGGCAGGTGTACAGGGCTCAGAATTTCACATATTGTGGCGCACGTTTCATGCACACATTGTGCGACTGTAGTTAGACCCATACGAAACGACTGTGCAAGTGCATAGAATGACATCCCAACCGACAAATATCTGAAAAAGAATGAAATGAGCGTAATTGAAGGATGTGTAGGATCTCCATAGGATTTGCAGTTAATGTGCTAAGGACAAAAAATGTATTAAGTATACAGTGTACTTAATTATGTACGCATATTTTCACGTCTATATTTTCAGGCAAGGTACTGAAGAATAAATGGAAGAACCTATGTGACACTTTCCGTTCTGAACTCAAAAAAACTCGTGCTGAACATTCAGGAGACGAAGGTGGCATTCCGCCTTTCCAATCCAATTGGCCATGGTACGAGCTAATGACCTTCCTGACTGACATAATGACGCCACGGAAGACGAAGACTAATGTTGATCACAGTAAAAGAACAGCATCGCAACACGAGGACGCACATGACAACGTACCATTTTCACCAGCTCTTACAGAGAGATAGTGTGTTTCACCTGATGAAACCAACCAAGCTGTCTATAAGTTCAGAGGGTAGCGTTTCGATGCCTCCTCCCTCACCCACCCTACACACAAACCAAAACAAAAGGTCCAAGAAATCGATAAACTCTGAGTTGCTAAATATAGAGAAGCAAAAGTTGAAGCTAATTGAGCAACAAATGTCGAAATCAGAAACGCAAGATGACAACTATCATTTTGTAGTGAGTTTGCTGCCAGCAATGCGAAAACTATCACCAGCAGCTCAGTTGAGAGCCAGGATAAAAATTCAGCAGGTTCTTTTGGAAGAATTGGAACAATCAAGCACATCCACTGCACATTCGTTGATGTCACCTTATGCACCTGAAAATCCAGTTGAAATCGTAATTTCTGGAAATCCGCAAAATGAAATAGTCATTTCTGAAATTCAACCTGATGACATTGTTATTTCAAGCCACCAAGATTCTGAAAACTTTGATACTTAAGTGAGTGAGCTGTGATATATTTAACTTCTCATTGTCAACTACGTCAAAATGTATTAAAAGAAAGTTTGAATGTATCACAATTTGTGAATTTTTCATAATAAAATGATAACTGTAAACTTAATATTGTGTACTTACCTGATGGTGATCATAACTTTCTCTTCAGGGGTAGTAGCCATTCTGAAATTTGTGTTTTGCTTCTGTAATCTATTTGAAACAGGCGACACTATATAATCAAATGTCTCTGTACTCATTCTGAAATAATTCCAAAATTTATCCTCATCTTTTCTCAAGTCACTGTACAAATGATGAAATTCTCCTAAAGACCTCCTCTGCTTGTTGATTTCATGCACCCATTCACGACTGCGTTGAATTCTTAGAGCACTGTTTTCTAATAAAAAAGAATTTACTGGGTCGAGGAAAAACGACATCATGCCGAGACTGCTCAATTGCTGGCCAGATCGCGCGCGCGCTGTATCGTGTGCAATGTGAACGCTCCATCACATTGCATCGCTTTCGCCATTATGGCTCGCACCGCATCGTGTCGCGTCACAGGCAATGTAAACGTACACAAAGTGAGTGAAGAATTGGGCAGTTCCCATCCGAATAGTGATCCGATATGTCGATTCTTTCGTAACGTAATACGAGTTGGATTACACGTTAGTAATGTTTGACGTATTTACTGCGGTTACATTGGACGTTAAGTGTATAGTGAAATATGTACTTCGATGGCTAAAATGTTATTGTTGACCCTTACAGGCTAATAAACGTATCTTAGCTTGCAAAAAATATGATGTACAAACTACTCCTACCGCAACAAGTTCCATGTAATTGTGTTCTAAATAAAAAAGTAGTTACATTAAATAAATTTTTACTTCATTTCTATACCTCTTTCTCAGTGTCCCGAAGAGGCCTCTAGTAGATTAGGCAACCCTGCTTGTACCAGAAATGTGGAGGTTATGCGATAAGCTAGGCTGTGTTTTCCGATGCCACTTATAATTCGGTGTGGAATGTGTCCTAGAAAAAATTCTTTTAAAATCTTATATCTAATAATTTGTTAGAACATCCTTTACTAGAGATCATGTGACACACAACTTCGCTCATTGAAAGCCCGGTCCACACGCAACAATCTGTCTGCGCAGACATCGGCACAGATGTCTGTACATGCAAAAGATCGCTGCAAATGTGGTGTATTCACACGACACAAACCCCAATCTATTACTCGCCCGCCATCTGTCGGTGTAGAAAAGAAATATCAGTGCCAAGCGACTACGCTCCCCGTAAACGTCAAAAATTTAATTCAGTTATTTTGAAATATACAAATGGAGGAAGTTCTGTCGTGGTCGGTGTTCGTAACTTGTGTTGCAAAAAACATTCAGACCAACCGCAGGAAACAGAGAAAGCGGTCAAAATGGTATAGACAGTGGCTGCTAAAGCGAAAGCAGTTTTCTCACGTAAATTTACTGCGAGAGTTGCAGGGCGAACCTAATGACTGGCGAAATTATTTGCGAATGCATGTCGAAACTTATAATTATCTCTTAAAGCTTGTAATACCTCATATTATGAGAAAAAATACTTGTATAGAGAAGGGCAATTTCTCCTCATGAACGGCTGGCAGTAACATTAAGATTCCTAGCAACAGGAAGGAGCTACAAGGATTTGGAATTTTCAACTGCAATATCGAAACAAGAGTTGAGTGAAATAATACCCGCAATTTTTCAATTAGAGCATTGTATGCTGCTGTCTTTTTGTCTCAGTCACTATATTCTTTACTTTAATCTTCCATAGACATGGGTGGTTTCTATATATTTCAATGAATTCACTTACAAACTCTCGAGAACACTGACGAGTATCAGCCATTTTAATGCCCTGTGCGCACAAATACAAACACTAGAGTGAGCAAACAGCTGTTTCGCGCCAGATTTGCGGCGATCTCCTGTCCACACACTCCAACTTGTCTGCGCAGATGTGGTTTGAACCCACAGATTTGAGAGGTTTCGCTCAAACCTCCAACTCCAACTTCTAGGTTTGCACACACCTGAGATTGGTGCAAATCTTCTGTTCACACGCAACGATCTGTCTGCGCAGATGTGATGTGCACAGACATTTGTGCAGACAGATCGTTGCGTGTGGACGGGCCTTAAGAATGAATCTGATGTAAACAAATACTAACGCGCACTACTGTTGTTAAGCTCTTAGATGTAGATCTGCTTCTATATTAGATATCTTTTAGTACAATTTTACTGTTAATGAAATTTTAAGATATTTCACTGTATTAAGAGCTATCAATGTTCTTAATCGTATTTTAGCTATGTAGCTCTTACATAAAAAATCGTTTACAAGTTGCAATCTGTACTGTTGTGCTCTGGTTGTCGTGTTGTTAATCACCATCATAAACTAGAGGCTATGCCTTGTCGATTCAGCCACGTCCCTCTCTCCACGTTGTTAATAGCAGTGCGAAAATGGCTGATACTTCTTCCTGCTTAATAGTGAAACAAGCGTGTGGAACACTTAAAAATTATTGAGGAGGAGGTTATTCTTAAATTGTTTTTCACGAGTTTACAGAGAAAAGTGACTCTGAAGTTTTCCAAAGAACAGTCGTTTCTGTAAAAGAGGTGTGCGACTGAACCGATTGACGATTTGCAGTCGTGCACCTGTATGCTATGAATCGCTAGTTCGAATCTTGTTGTGGTCTTTTTTGTTTTCGTTCTGTTCGAATACCTACATTATTTACATTTAAAATTCATACAATACATCCTAATTAGCAGCTATCTAATCATCATGAACGTCGTCTTTTTTATAACATATCGCATGCTAAATTCCTGTTTTCATTGCAAATATAAGTTATTAATTCCGATATTCTATAAAAGATGTTTGATAAACATTTTTTTAAATCAAGAAAACATTACAAATTAATGTTCTGGGAGAAAAATGAAAAATCAAATAGGCTACTCTTTATTGGACTACTTCCATTGTTTGATATCACAGCTGCCGTCCCACACGATCCAGAGTGATAAGCGTCGTAGAAAAATGGAAAACAG
This sequence comes from Schistocerca cancellata, assembly GCF_023864275.1. NCBI lineage: Eukaryota > Metazoa > Arthropoda > Insecta > Orthoptera > Acrididae > Schistocerca > Schistocerca cancellata. The sequence continues at coordinate 975,039,815 of NC_064627.1, forward strand.
TTTTCACGGCATCGAGCGCACCATATAGATGACACATTTTTAAAGCTGCAGCTGTACCACTTTAATCTCAACTCATCAGAACTGATCTGGAGACGAGGTAAGGATTTGTCGCGAAAAATAACAAAAACTTTGAAGCTGCCAGACATACTGGAACTGATGCACGAAGCTTCTTTCACATGTCAGTGCCTAACGCTGTCGAGATGCTGAACAGCACATCATCATAAAAAGAGGGGGGAAAACGTGGCGCTTGGATGGCAGATTCTCAGTCCCCCAAATGCGTCAGTTTTGCTTATTGATGAACTCATCCAAATGAAAATGGACTTTGTTGCTAAACCATACAAGCATACTAATTCCCATCATGCCCATGGCTGCGGTTACCCTTGACGCTGCATCACAGACAGGAGCACCTGCGATGGTGTACTCAGCGACGAACCTGGGTGCACGAATGGCAAAACGTCATTTTTTCGGATGGATCCAGGTTCTGTTTACAGCATCGTGATGGTCGCATCCGTGTTTGGCGACATCGCGGTGAACGCACATTGGAAGCTTGTATTTGTCATTGCCATAATGGTGTATCACGCGGCGTGATGGTATAGGGTGCCATTGGTTACACGTCTCGGTCACCTCTTGTTTGCATTGACGGCACTTTTGAACAGTGGACATTACATTTAGATGTGTTACAACCCATGGCTCTACCCTTAATTCAGTCCCTGCAAAACCCTACATTTCAGCAGGATAATGCACGACCGCATGTTGCAAATCCTGTATGGGCCTTTCTGGATACAGAAAATGTTCGACTGCTGCCCTGGCCAGCACATTCTCCAGATCTCTCACCAACTGAAAACGTCTGGTCAATGGTGGCCGAGCAGCTGGATCATCACAATACGCCAGTCACTACTTGTGATGAACTGTGGTATCGTGTTGAAGCTGCATGGGCAGCTGTACCTGTACACGCCATCCAAGCTCTGTTTGACTCAATGCCCAGGCGTATCAAGGCCGTTATTACAGCCAGAGGTGGTTGTTCTGGGTACTGATTTCTCAGGATCTATGCACCCAAATTGCGTGAAAATGTAATCACATGTCAGTTCTAGCATAATATATTTGTCCAATGAATACCCATTTATCATTTGCATTTCTTCTTGGTGTAGCAATTTTAATGGCCAGTAGTGTATATGGATGTGACCTGTGGCTTTTGCCAAGAACTGGGCATGATTTTTTGTTTGACGATCTACGACAGATTATAGTTAGAAGAGGGACTAACTCAGCTGTAAATTCAGTATGGAATCAGACAGGGATTCCATTGGGGCCTGGAGCTTCATTCAGTTTTAATGATTTCAGCTGTTTCTCAACACCACTGACACTCATGCTTATTTCATTCATCTTTTCTGTGGTACAAGGATTAAATTGGAGCAATTCTTCTGGGTTTTCCATTGTAACAGAACATTTGCAAATGGATTTAAGCATTTCAGAAAAATAATGTATATATTATTTTTTCTGCTTATTTTAGTTGCTCTTTGTATTGTATAGCTGTTTTGATGTAGACATCCTCAAAGGGGTCAGGTCTATTTGTTGCCATTAGCTCCAATATATTTCCATCATGAGTGGGCTCCTAACTATCTCATCTAGTTAGTTTACAGAGAAGGCGTTTAGTAAAGTTTCACAGGCTGTCTTATCCAGGCCACCACTAACAAAACTCTAATTTTCCAATTAATTGTTGGATGATTAAGATTTCCACCAATGATTACAGTGTGATTGGGGAACTTATGTACAAGTGAACTGAGGTTTTCTCTAAAGTTTTCAGTTGCATCAGGAGATGAGTCTGATGGGCGAGAGAAGGATCCAATTATCATTTTATGCCCTCCCCTGATACCGAGTCTTGTCCAAACATTCTCACATGCAGCCTCAATTTCTATCTCGGTGGATTTGAGTTTCTTGTCTACTGTGACAAATACACCATCTCCATTTGTGTATGCTTTCGATATACACTTAAATGTTCCTTGAAAATCTCACTGTTATCAATTTCAGGTTTCAACCAGCATTCTGTACCTAGTATTATATGAGCTCCATTGCTTTTTGTGTGTGCTTAAAACTCTGCCATTTTGTCATAAATGCTTCGGCATTTTACCAGTAGGATTTTAATACTCTCACCTGTGGGAGCCCTTTCTTTCGATCTTACATTGATACTACTGGTTTGCCTACAGTTATCATTATCTGGATTGGGTCAAGAGTCAACAAATCTAAAAAACCCTTGTGTGCACTATGCACACAGTCAATTACCTGAATTGCAGCCTCTGATGTGTAGTGCACACCTGGCGTATTTAGGGGGACTCTACAGTTCTCCACCCTATGCTGCAAGTCTAGCTGGCCACAGAACTTTCGAAGTCTCTGATTCAGACCTTCCAATTGACTCAGAATGAAAGGGCCATGATCAGTTCTGGACAATGCTGCAAATTGTTAGCTATGTTGAAACTCCACACTCCACCTTCTCTGACAGTCACTGGACTGGCCCAAGAATGACCTTGGTGCCCAGATGGCAGGCGTCATTTGTTCCAATGCTTACTACATTTGGCAGTTGCTTGCACCCTGTTCCCTCAATGGCTGCTGGAGTAGCCTCTTCAACATGTTGAATGAGACTCCCAGGCATACACACTGAGTGCACCTGTTGTTTCCTGCCCCTTGCTGTCATTTCCCTTATGTGTGTATCTTCATTTGCTGTATGTCAGAGTTGTCCCATAATATCTCTAGTAGATGTGCATGTAACACATAGCATAAAATGGCATAGATAAAATGTATCTGTGGTATCGTATGTGACTGTACTCAAGATAGCTTGGCTTTTGCTCCATGTGTTCCTGTCTCCCCTGAAAGTACCTTCCCGTCTGCCCATAATATTTGTTCCACTGGATACTTTGCTGCTCCATTAACTCTTGCACTTGATTTATTTTCGCCAGGATAGCTTCATCATCACTCTTTTCTTCTTCCTCCTGACCCGTCATATTCTTTGTCTTGGTTTCTTGATCTTGACATTTCTTCCCCACCAACAGTGATTTCTATAATACAAACTATTTAAACCTCTTCGACATGTAACATTTCCAGTAATGTGTCATTTACTGCTACACTTTCAGTTTCAAAATTTAAATAATAGCACTCACAGTTTATTTCTCCCTTATATTAACTAACCAGTACAAACCAGTAACAACACCCATTCAAAGGTCAGGAATCACCAGCAACCTGTATTCTACTTTATCACATATTGTTGACTATTTGTTCTCAATAAGCTTACTCGGCTTCTCTGTAGCTCCATTACCTGCAAACCTGACATTGGCAGTTGAGTCATATATCTAATATTTCTCAACTGTTCAAGCAGATTCTCAGAAATAACACTTATCTCATTCCCACAATCAGTTAAAGTTTTTGACTTCCACAATCTCTTAGCTCTACTTGTCACACTCCTTTCTTTGTGCATGTGAATCTTTATCCATTTCTGTCTTAGCATTCAATTTCTTCACCTCTACTCTACTATCTCCTGCTACATCTTGCTCTCCTGCCACAATGACTTCCTGATTAATTAGAAATATGTGAACTTTATCTTCTTCCCAATGTCTGTCATTTTCAAGGGGCTGACTAGATCTGCTGAGCCCATATTGTTTTCTTGTTCTTCATTACTGCATGTCTACTTCAGCCAATACTTCCTGCCCTTGATGTGTTAAAATGTATGTACAAGGTGACAATTATTGCACTATATGAAAAGAAACGTAAATGTTACAAACTACAGTGTGCACACATTTTATTCAACTTGTAAACGTCACTGAAGATACTTGGATTTAAGTTATGACTTGTTCGATATGCCTGCCATCTTTGGCGATGGTGTGGTGCAGACGAATAGTGAAATTCTGCATGACCCGCTGAAGTGTCAGCACATCAATGCTGTCGATGATCACCTGAATGGCTGCTTTCAACTCAGCAATGGTTTTGGGGTTATTGCTGTACATATTGCCTTTAATATAGACCCACAAAAAGGAGTCACATGGGTTCAGATGTGGACAATATGGTGGCCAATCGCGGCCACTGCCAGTTGCCTCTGGTACCCCAGAGCCAGAATGCTGTCACCAAAGTGCTGCTCCAGGACATCATCTGCTTCAATGGGGTTGAGCTCCGTCTTGCATGAACCACATCTTTTCAAAATCAGGATCACTGTGAATAATGGGTATGAAATCATCTTCCAAAACCTTCACGTACTGCTCGGTAATCACCATGCCATCAAGGAATATCACACCGATTATTCTGTGACTGGACATTGCACATCACACAGTCACCTGCTGAGGGTGAAGAGACTTCTTGATCATGAAAAGCAGATTCTCAGTCCCCCAAATGCGTCAGTTTTGCTTATTGATGAACTCATCCAAATGAAAATAAACTTTGTTGCTAAACCATACAAGCATACTAATTCCCATCATGCCCTGTGGACAACCACGCAGTTTGAATGTCCCAATACAAACCGTTCAGAAGTTATCACGATTTTATTTCATATAATTCAATTATTGTCACCCTATATCATTGTAAATGTATTGGTGAGAATAATTATCTAATTTGTGTCAGTAACGACTCCTGTTTTATTATTTCTTAACATTAATCTTTCTATTATGTTATTAACAAATTACCAAGTGGAAAACTGGGTGATTGGTTTTGTATAAACTGCAATAACTGGCTTGGGCAAAGTTTGAATAGCCACTATTGCAGCCATCCCACTGAGATAATTACGAATTGTAGTAATTGTTTAGAACCTGCTCAGAATTTAATTAAAAGTAATTCCAGTTGTGCAGCAGAAATCAAATTATTTCCGTTCAAACATTCCAAATTCACACAGTTGCAAAAATACAAAGTGAAGCCAGTTACTAAGCGATAACAATATTTTGTTTCCCAGTATCTTGAAATGCATAGACCTTTCAGGAATTTAACTTGCACAGCTCATATTAATGTGAGTTAAAAAGTGGTGATACTTTTCCTCTCGAGTCACACCTTTATAAATCATCAATAAATTGATGATGGCATCCTCTAAAAGAACCATGACCTTTGCCACTTCTACTGTACACTTATTTGGGCCTATCCTTTTCATCTGCCTCCTGTTGTTCTGAGGCCTGTTACTGTGCTTAAAATGAGCTGTGCAGCTATAGATACTCCACCTGTCAACTTCATCTAATTTCTTAAAAAATTCATCAATTTATATGTTACTGGGCAACATCTAGCATTGTTTACTAACAGCCAGTTTCTCCATTAAAGTGTCTATCATTTCATTGTCAAAAAAATATCTCTCCATCAGCCTACTGTAAAAGTTGGTCTTACATTCTTTTTTCTCTCTGGCTTACACATATATTGTGCAAAGCGTTGTGAAGTGTGTAGCAGAGAGCACAGAGCAGGATACCGCATGTTAGGGTTTCTTCCCATTTCAGTAGCACATGAAATGCCAGAAAAATGCCTGCCTGAGTGCCATTGTGGGTGCTGTAATTAGCCTAATCATTTCTTCATGGTCCCTATAGGAGTGATATGTAGGAGTTTATAGGATATTTCTAGATTCCTCACTTATAATTAGTACTGTTTCTCAACCCATTGTAAGTAGGCTTTCATGGGAGAGTTGACATATATCAAAGTGTCTGCCAATTCTGGTTTTCAACATTTCTGTGAGCTCCCCTATGAGTCAAGAAACCTAAGACCATTTTTCCTGCTCTTCTATGAAAACATTCAATATTCTGTGTTAGTCCCGATCAGTGTGAGTCCCACACTTCTACATCTGCATCCATACTCTGCAAACCACTGGGAAGTGCAAGACAGAGGGTACTTTCCATTGTACCAGTTATTAAGGCTTCTTCCTGTCACATTCACATATGAAGTGTGGGAAGAACGACTGTTTAAATGCCTCTGTGTGCATTGTAATTAATCTAATCTTGTCCTCACAATCCCTACAGTAGTGTTACATAAGGTTTTGCAATATATTCTTTGAGTCATCATTTAAACCGAGTTCTTGAAACTTTGTAAGCAGGCTTTCTCAGGATTGTTCTGTGTATCTCCAGATGTCAGCCAATTCAGTTTCTTCACCATCTTTGTGACACTCTGCTGTGGGTCACACAAATGCTTAACTATTTGTACTGTCCTGTGTACACGTTCAGTATCCCCTGTTAGTTGTATTTGGTATGGGTCCCACACACTTGAACAGTATTCTAGGACACATCACATGAGTGATTTATTAGCAATCTCTTTTGTAAACTGATTGGGTCTCCCTAGTATTCTGCTTATAAAATGAAGTCTGCCACCTGCTTTTCCTACAATTAAGCCTATGTGATCACTGTATTTCATATTCCTACAAAGTGTTGCACCCAGGTACTTTTTTGAGTTGACCAATTCAAAATGTGACTCATTAATACCATAGTCATAGGATATTATGTTTCTTCATTTTGTGAAGTGCCCATTTTATACTTTTGAACATTTAAAGCAAATTTATATTCTTTACTCCACTTTGTAATCTAATCAAAATGTAACTGAATTTTTGTGCAGCTTTTTTCTGGTAGTGCTTCCTTATACTTCACTGCATTATCTGCAAAAAGTGAGGTTATTATTAACAGTGTCTGCAAGAATATTAATACACGACATTAACAGCAAGAGATCCAGCACACTTTCCTGGGGCATATCTGAAGTTACATCTACATCTGCTGATGAGTTTCCAGCCCAGATAACACTTGAACAGTATTCTATGATGGGACGCACAACTTACAGGTAAGCAGTTTCCTTCGCAGCCTGGTTGTATTATGTCATTATTCTGTCAGTAAACCAAAGTCTATCACCTGCCTTACCTGCAATTGAGGCTATGTGGTCATTTCATTTAATATCTCTAAGTTTTTTCACTCAAGGTATTTTATGAGCTGACTGATTAAAATTGTCACTGATAGATGTAGTAGTCATAGGATAATACTTTTCCGTGTTTCGTTAAGTGAACAATTTTACATTTCTGCAGACCAATATTTCTCTAAAAATAAACAGGTACATTCTTGAAAACTTTCCTACCTCTCTGGTATATCTGAACCCATTCAATACTGCCTCCCTTCAACACAGTTGTTATTGGTCTAACTGTACCTATTTCTGACCAGTTTTTTGTGAATCCACTTCTTAACCCATTAGTAAATTCTGTAGGAAGTAAACTTCACTTTTAGTTAAACTTTGAGTTACAAAAAATAGTTCTGCTATACTTATCACCCCATATTCTACAGTGCACAGTGTAGTCATCTTTAATTTCTCTACATGCACTGGTGTAAGATTCTCTAATTCTTTTAATTTCCATCCACAGTTTTAAATCCATCCAAGTATCAGATGATTGCAAACAACTTTAATTTTACATTTCTCATGTTAACAAAGAAATCTTGTATTTTACTGCATTATCAGGGCTTCTGTTATTTCTTTTAATGGAAGTCTGTCTGTCACCCATATCTGTTTAATCCCATCAACAGTTTCATTTACTTCCACTGTAAATCTTATGTTCCTTTGAGGAACTTTTCTAGTTTTAATTTCTCAATACTTCGCACTATTTGTTTCTTACAATTTGTCACTCTTTCCTTAAAATCGTTTGGCAAAAATTCTATTTTATCACTCTGTTATTTCATGTGTTTACGCACAGCTTACAATTTTTTAAAGATTCCCTTACAGGTTCTTTATCACCCATAACAATCGATTCACTTACATCTGCTGAAATTCTTGAATTGACTCTACTTTCCAATATCACTCCATATTCTACAGCCTGTATGACAGGTTTCAATTTGGATTTTTCTGTATCAAAGACATGATAATCATACTATTTTTTTCTGCAGAATTTCTTCCTTGTATTATGTTTCTCACAGTTTTGTATAGAAATTTTATTAGATTTTACAAAGCTTTTGGATCATGATTTTGGATTTGCTCATTTAGGACTCTTGGACAATTGTACACACATTGTTGGCACAATGCAATTATAGTTTATCATTTCCGTGATTATATTATGCATGTCCTATCATGGCACAATCACCACATGTAGTGGAATGCCTTCAGACAGACTTGTTCTGTCACTCACAAAATATACCAAGTTTAACATATGGAGTTGTTTACACCACAAGTGTGTTTCTACTCATCAGAATTTATTGAGTAAGCACATTAGTGGCATAGATGGATAGGAGTTACCTTGCGGTAGCAACAACTGATGTCATGGAATCTCAGCTGTCTGCAACAAAACTCCATCTGAAATGGGCACAGCCTGGGAAGCCATTCACAGTACACACAATCCTCTTTGTACCAGCAGATGTGTAACGTTATCCTTTGTGGATTCACACTGGTGTGGGAGGCACGAGTTACAGACAACAAATGAAATGTTAATTATTCTTTGGCCAAGTGGCTGAGTTGTTTGTGCTTATTTACTCTTTCTTTTTTAATGTTCTTGACACAGCAGTTTTTTGGTTGTCAAGATAGTTTTTGCTTGTGAACAAGAGTAATAAAAATAGTTCCTGTTCAGCATTCGGTGGTGTTTTGATCTACAGAATTAATTATGAGTCATGCTTATAAAATGGTGAACCCAGGAAAAAAGCAAGAAATAAATGTACAATGCATTCGGATTGCAAAGAGATGCAATATGAAATGGAGAAACAGCTTTCTCACTGGCAAGGCAGATTAAGGAATGGCAAGCGTAAGACGCATAGCATAATGATGGGAAAGAGCACAGAGATCAGTATATATGCAGATATGGGAACTACATCTTTTAATGAGGCCGACAAACCAACGATGAAAAGACAAGTGGAGAAGTTCCTACCGGAGAAACCAGAGCTTTGGTTCACAATGTTAGAATTGGCATTTACATAGAACAAAGTCATGAATGATGATACAAAATTTGTGGTGGCATGTAGTAACCTAGATGTATGAACGGTAGACAGTTGCGGACATAATTTTGAAGCTTCACGTGCACAAGCATTGTCAACACTTGCGAGACATGGTGGTTCAAAGCATGGGGAAAGTCAGAGCAAAAGATGCAGCAGGTCCTACCATTCGAACATATAGGAGACAGGAAGCCTTCAGAATTCTGGTGACATCTCGGGAGCACACTGGAGAAGCAGCAATGTTAGACAAGACCTTTCGATGTGTGGCTCGTGCAACTGCCACAGCCAGTGAAGACGGCAATAGTCTCTTGTGGGAAAGACAACATTAATTCTGTGGTGACAGGGTGCGTGCGACAGTACGCGATAAAACAGGAAGCCGATGACTGAAACACAGTTGAGACTGCAACTATACAACAGGAAACAAGGAGGTCTGCCAACGAGCAGCTCTGTGCTTTGAAATCACAGTTGGAAGCAATGCACTAGAGTTGAACAAACCAGACCATGTCCAATGTGGTAAAATGGAAGGGCATACGTGGGTGCAAAGGAGGCAAGGTCCTGAAAGGATAGTTTGATGGTACCACAAAAGAATGACTACAGTGGCCTGCAATAGGTGTGGCAAGCTGCACAGCTACACAAGAGTGCCAGAGTAGTGATGAAGAGACAGGCATTAAGGCAACAGACACAGATGGCAGTGATTGAAGGTAACTGGGGTGCAGCACTCAAGGTTGGCCCAATCGTCCAATGGGACTCTCGTTTGCACACACACGTCTAAAGCAAGCTTGCCAACTGATGTTGTCAGATTGCCTGTGCATGGCAGAAAGGGGAACAAACTGGTGCTACCTGATTGGTTCTGGCTCGGACATTAGCACACAGCCAGTGGAGCAGAAATAGGAGGAGGTGATAGGCACATCAGTCCACTTAACTGCCACTAACAACTCACTTACCAGGACTTATGGAGAATAAGACACTTTTTGTGGACACTGCATTCAACGAGAGTTTTAAATGAGAGATTCGTGTTGGCTGATGTGCATGAACCGACACTTAGGGCAGGCTTCATCCACCATCACAAGCTGGGGTTACAGCTGAGCTCACCCCAAGTTTGGTGGAGATGTGAAGTCATGACGGGCATGATAGGCAGAGGTGCCAGCAATGTCGTCATGTTACCAGAAGCAGCAATCAAACAGGAGACAATACACGAGATTCAAAGTAATGGACAGAAAGTAGTACAGTTGACCGTGCATCATATGAAGACCACTGTGGGCCAACCAGTCTCCCAGTGGCCTTGAAGACTAGCACCAGTGATGAAAGAGGAGTTTGACAGCATGTTGCAGGCAGGAATCGTACGAAGGTCGGATAGCCCATGGGCCTCGCCACTGCACCTCCTTAGAATGAGAGATGGCATTTGGAGATCCTGTGGTGGATTAGCGGGCACTTAATGCCTGATCAGGATTTGACTGCTATCCTGTACCAAAGTTGTGGGATTGTAAGAATGTAGCTGGGGCCATGTTCTTCAACGTAGTTGACTGCAAAAAAGTGTATAACCAGATTCCGCTTGCTGAAGAAGACATTCCCAAGAGGGCCACAATAACACCTTTAGGGCTATTTGAACACCTATGTACACCATTTGGATTGCAGGATGCAGCTCAAATGTGGCAGAGATTCATAGATGAAGTTGGAGGGGTCTGGATTTCTGCTTTGTATACCTTGACAACATATTAACATTCTTAAGGACAGTCAAGTTGCATGAACACCACCTTAAAGCAGTACTCAACAGAATAAGGAAATTTGGCTTAGTAGTAAAAGAGATATAATGCGTTCTTCAACAGGAACAAGTGACATTTCTCAGGCATGAGGTATCAGCTGTGGATATCCACACTGTCAAGAAAAAGTGAAGCTGCTACAGAATATTCCCTGACTGACAGGTGATAAACATGTGTCAATTCATAGGTAACATCAACTTTTACGGACGCCGCCTACCTGGGGCAGCAGGTATTCCTGAGGGGCACAATAGCAGGGAGCATTCCAACAGACAAGCAACCCTGCTATGGATGCCAATGATGCAACAAGCCTTCAAAAAGATGAGGACAAGTTTGCAGAAACTGATTTTATTGTCTCACTCAGTTCACAATGCACCACTGGCAATTGTCACGGATGCCAGTCAGTTGTGTATTGGCGCAGCACTCCAGTGAAGTGTGGAGGGCAGTTGGAAGCCTTTAAGTTTTCTTTCACGAAAGTTATCAGAAGCTCAGACTACATGGAATGCATATGCTAGAGTGTTAACTGGCCATTTATGAAGCGATATGGCACTTCTGACCATATGTTGCAGAATGGCAATTTAAAATATATGCTGTACACAAGCTTATCACATATGCTTTCCAGGGTATGAAAGAGGATTGTTATCCTTGGCAGTTCCACCAGCTGGAATTTATTGGGCAATATACCACCAATATTAACCTCATAAAAGAGGCAGGTAATATAGTGACTAGTTTTTTCTTGAAGATGGTGGAATTTCTGCCTTGATTGACCAGTTAGAGCTGATCAAGCAACAGATGAGCAGCTACAACAGCTGTTATGAAACAAGCTCACATCCCGTAAACGTAAGCAAGTGCAGCTGTTGGGCAGGACAGACCTTATTTGGCGTGATACATCCAGGACCATATGAAGGCCATTTGTGACCCAATCACTATGAGTCAGTTTATGGCAGCATCCACAGCCTTGGGAACACCATTGTCAAGCTGATGACAGAGAAGTTTGTATGGCCAGGTATGAAGAATGACTGCCGCATGGAGGCGAAGGCTTGTGTAGCCTGTCAGGATGCAAAGTTGGCAGACATGTGAACCAACCTGTGGGAGACTTCCCAGAAATGAAAAGTTAATTTTCTCACATGCACAAAGACTTTGTGGGCCTACTTGCATCAGTGGACAGATACCTTTATTTATTTATGACTGTGGACAGGTATATATGTTGGGCAGGACCAATTCTGGTATAGGATATATCTGAAGAGATGACAGCAACGGCATCCATGACTACATGGATTTCGTGGTTTGGTTGTCTCACACATCTCACAATAGACCAGGTAATGAACATTGTTTCTGAAGATGTCTAGCTTATGTGGATTCCAGCACCACTGTACGACAAGCTATTACCCCTCAAGAAATGGAAAGGTGGAGAGATGGCATAGGACTCTGAAGGTGATTCTTATGTGCCATGATAATTGTTGGACAGCAGCACTACCATTAGTTTTGTTAGGACCGTGCACAGCATTTAAACTGGATATTGGGGCATCAACCAGAGAAATGGTTTATGGAGAAATGATGCATCTGCCATCAGAATTTTTTCACAAAAGCAGACACTTGTGGAACCAGAGCTGCCGTACATGTTACAGCTAGTGAAAAGTGAAGCTGCAAATAGGCCAAGCTACAGCCAGTGCCAGTATCACTTCATGGAGTTTGAAAGGTGATTGTACACATGTTCACTGGGATGTGCTCCACTGCAACCTCCATATGTGGGACCTACATGGGTGTTAAGACGCAGTGAACATACAGTTCAAATAAAGTACGACTGGCTTCTGACAGTGCCATGGGAATGGATTAAACCCATGTAATATGTGCTCTCCATGGACATGCCCATGCAACAGCAGGAGTAAAAGAGTGACTGCTGTCCCACTGGACAAGGGGCGGAACAAAATCAGCCATACAAGAGCAGATTGACAAGTGTGCTACAAGTTCTTGCTATAGTTTTAAAACTATCGTAGACTATTCTAGACCATTGTAAGTAAGCTTATACTATGGTAATTTTCCTAGAAGCTTTTGTCAGTTAAGATCATATCCGCTTTACCTATATGTTATGAATATAATAGAGGGAAACATTCCACATGGGAAAAATATATTTAAAAACAAAGATGATGAGACTTACCAAACAAAAGCGCTGGCAGGTTGATAGACACACAAACAAACACAAACATACACACAAAATTCAAGCTTTCGCATAAACGGTTGCTTCATCAGGAAAGAGGAAAGGAGAGGGAAAGAAGAAAGGATGTGGGTTTTAAGGGAGATTGTAAGGAGTCATTCCAATCCTGGGAGCGGAAAGACTTACCTTAGGGGGAAAAAAGGACAGGCATACACTCACGCGCACACACACACACATATCCATCCGCACATACACAGACACAAGCAGACATTTGTAAAGGCAAAGAGTTTGGGCAGAGATGTCAGTCGAGGCGGAAGTAAAGAGGCAAAGATGTTGTTGAAAGACAGGTGAGGTATGAGTGGTGGCAACTTGAAATTAGCGGAGGTTGAGGCCTGGTGGATAACGAGAAGAGAGGATATACTGAAGGGCAAGTTCCCATCTCCGGAGTTCTGACAGGTTGGTGTTAGTGGGAAGTATCCAGATAACCCGGACGGTGTAACACTGTGCCAAGATGTGCTGGCTGTGCACCAAGGCATGTTTAGCCACAGGGTGATCCTCATTACCAACAGACACTGTCTGCCTGTGTCCATTCATGCGATGGACAGTTTGTTGCTGGTCATTCCCACATAGAAAGCTTCCCAGTGTAGGCAGGTCTGTTGGTAAATCACGTGGGTGCTTTCACACGTGGCTCTGCCTTTGATCGTGTACACCTTCCGGGTTACAGGACTGGAGTAGGTGGTGGTGGGAGGGTGCATGGGACAGGTTTTACACCGGGGGCGGTTACAAGGGTAGGAGCCAGAGGGTAGGGAAGGTGGTTTGGGGATTTCATAGGGATGAACTAAGAGGTTACGAAGGTTAGGTGGACGGCAGAAAGACACTCTTGGTGGAGTAGGGAGGATTTCATGAAGGATGGATCTCATTTCAGGGCAGGATTTGAGGAAGTCGTATCCCTGCTGGAGAGCCACATTCAGAATCTGATCCAGTCCCGTAAAGTATCCTGTCACAAGTGGGGCACTTTTGGGGTTGTTCTGTGTGAGGTGCTGGGTTTTAAGGGATGAGGAAGTGGCTCTGGCTATTTGCTTCTGTACCAGGTCGGGAGGGTAGTTGCGGGATGCAAAAGCTGTTTTCAGGTTGGTGTAATGGTTCAGGGATTCTGGACTGGAGCAGATTCGTTTGCCACGAAGACCTGGGCTGTAGGGAGGGACCGTTTGATGTGGAATGGGTGGCAGCTGTCATAATGGAGGTACTGTTGCTTGTTGGTGGGTTTGATGTGGACGGACCTCTTTGCTGGAAATATCACTTTGCCACGAAGAAAACTTATCCTAATCCTACTCCCAATGATCCAACTCCCCAAGACACTATCCAAATTGAACCCTGCCTGGAACAGTTCCGTCCTCCGTCACAGCGGGACCCACCTCGTCTTCCTCAAAATCACCCCCTCCAAACCTTCCAGGAATTTCTGACTTCCAGCCTTGCCTCTCAACCCTTCATAAAAAACCTTAATCCTACTCCCAACATCACCACTGCTGAAGCCCAAGCTATCCGTGATCTGAAGGCTGACCGTTCCATCGTCATTCTTCCGGCGGACAAGGGTTCCACGACAGTGGTACTTGATCGTCGGGAGTATGTGGCTGAGGGACTGCGTCAGCTTTCAGACAACAACACATACAAAGTTTGCCAAGGTAATCTCATTCCTGATGTCGAGTTGGAGCTTCAAGGAATCCTCAGAACCTTAGGCTCCCTACAAAACCTTTCACCTGACTTCATCAACCTCCTGACCCCACCGACACCCCGCACCTCTACCTTCTACCCTCTTCCTAAAATTCACAAACCCAATCATCCCGGCCGCCCCATTATAGCTGGTTACCAAGCCCCCACAGAATGTATCTCTGCCTATGTAGATCAACACCTTCAACCCATTACATGCAGTCTCCCATCCTTCATCAAAGACACCAACCACTTTCTCGAACGCCTGGAATCCTTACCCAATCTGTTACCCCCGGAAACCATCCTTGTAACCATTGATGCCACTTCCTTATACACAAATATTCCGCACGTCCAGGGCCTCGCTGCGATGGAGCACTTCCTTTCACGCCGATCACTTGCCACCCAACCTAAAACCTCTTTCCTCATTACCTTAGCCAGCTTCATCCTGACCCACAACTTCTTCACTTTTGAAGGCCAGACCTACCAACAATTAAAGGGAACAGCCATGGGTACCAGGATGGCCCCCTCATACGCCAACCTATTCACATGGGTCGCTTAGAGGAAGCCTTCTTGGTTACCCAGGCCTGCAAACCCAAAGTTTGGTACAGATTTATTCATGACATCTTCATGATCTGGACTCACAGTGAAGAAGAACTCCAGAATTTCCTCTCAAACTTCAACTTCTTTGGTTCCATCAAATTCACCTGGTCCTACTCTAAATCCCATGCCACTTTCCTTGACGTTGACCTCCATCTGTCCAATGGACAGCTTCACACGTCCGTCCACATCAAACCCACCAACAAGCAACAGTACCTCCATTATGACAGCTGCCACCCATTCCACATCAAACGGTCCCTTCCCTACAGCCTAGGTCTTCGTGGCAAACGAATCTGCTCCAGTCCAGAATCCCTGAACTATTACACCGACAACCTGAAAACAGCTTTCGCATCCCGCAACTACCCTCCCCACCTGGTACAGAAGCAAATAACCAGAGCCACTTCCTCATCCCTTCAAACCCAGCACCTCACACAGAAGAACCCCAAAAGTGCCCCACTTGTGACAGGATACTTTACGGGACTGGATCAGACTCTTAATGTGGCTCTCCAGCAGGGATACGACTTCCTCAAATCCTGCCCTGAAATGAGATCCATCCTTCATGAAATCCTCCCTACTCCACCAAGAGTGTCTTTCCGCCGTCCACCTAACCTTCGTAACCTCTTAGTTCATCCCTATGAAATCCCCAAACCACCTTCCCTACCCTCTGGCTCCTACCCTTGTAACCGCCCCCGGTGTAAAACCTGTCCCATGCACCCTCCCACCACCACCTACTCCAGTCCTGTAACCCGGAAGGTGTACACGATCAAAGGCAGAGCCACGTGTGAAAGCACCCACGTGATTTACCAACAGACCTGCCTACACTGGGAAGCTTTCTATGTGGGAATGACCAGCAACAAACTGTCCATCGCATGAATGGACACAGGCAGACAGTGTCTGTTGGTAATGAGGATCACCCTGTGGCTAAACATGCCTTGGTGCACAGCCAGCACATCTTGGCACAGTGTTACACCGTCCGGGTTATCTGGATACTTCCCACTAACACCAACCTGTCAGAACTCTGGAGATGGGAACTTGCCCTTGAGTATATCCTCTCTTCTCGTTATCCACCAGGCCTCAACCTCCGCTAATTTCAAGTTGCCGCCACTCATACCTCACCTGTCTTTCAACAACATCTTTGCCTCTTTACTTCCGCCTCGACTGACATCTCTGCCCAAACTCTTTGTCTTTACAAATGTCTGCTTGTGTCTGTGTATGTGCGGATGGATATGTGTGTGTGTGCGTGAGAGTATGCCTGTCCTTTTTTCCCCCTAAGGTAAGTCTTTCCGCTCCTGGGATTGGAATGACTCCTTACCCTCTCCCTTAAAACCCACATCCTTTCGTCTTTCCCTCTCCTTTCGTCTTTCCTGATGAAGCAACCGTTTGTTGCGAAAGCTTGAATTTTGTGTGTATGCTTGTGTTTGTTTGTGTGTCTATCGACCTGCCAGCGCTTTTGTTTGGTAAGTCTCATCATCGTTGTTTTTAGATATATTTTTACCTAAATGTTAGGTGTGTTGCATGCCTATTGGGTGTTATCTCATTTTGATCGCTTTGTATGTGTGTGCAACCAGTGGCTTACTATGCTCTCCTAGAAAGTGAAAGTGGTGAACCATCTAGAAAGTGAGTGTGAATATATAAAAGGCCATGTAACCTAGGAACATTTTCGTTTACATACTTAGTCTACTTCTCTTACTTAAAAATAATCACCATTTATAGCAAAACTGGAACTGTCATTGTTTAGTTCCCATGTTATTCGAAAATTGTTGATTTGGAATGTAAATCGAGGGATGTTGTACTAAAATTTAAAGAAACATCAACGATTTATCATGTAGTGCCAGAAAATGCAATTTCCTCAAAAAAGTAAAATTACAAAAAATACAAAATAAAAATATATCAAACATCACTTCAGTACATCTTCAAGCTTATGTAAAACATTTTTCCGTCATTGCTAAACAACTTTTGCATTTATCAATTATAATAGGAAACTCTTGCCTTTGATCGTGATGAAGGCCATTCAGTTGAGTACAAAATAACAACAATAATTGCATAGATTTTTTTTATTTATGCATGTAACATGCACTTGTATAAAAATTGTTTTGGTTCATAAAAGCATAGAAGTTATGTGAGCAGCTAATTGTTTTTTACTTATAAAATTTAGTTTATATTTTGTAAGGATATTAAATACAGAATGTACTAACACTGAACGATGTGTTTTTCTAATTGTGTGCAAAACAAACCAACAAATGAAAAAAAAAAAAAACACACACACACACAAAGAGTTTCTCTCTTACACATTCAGTTATGTGTCTTCACTTATGTAATGTACCAAAACTACCAAACCATAGTCCTGGTAGTTGCTGCACATTCTGCTCTACTGCAGGGAAGCTGTGCGGGAGATGCCACTTCAGAACAGTAAATGAAAGGTTCATTAGTCTTTAGCCAAACGGCTGACTTGTTTGTACTTCCATTATTAGATTGCGTGCTTTTGTTCACAATCTCTGGAACTCAAACAATGACAAAAAGTAATTGTTACAAGATTGCAGGATTTCTTAATTCAGTTTCTGCAGTCATGTTATACAATTCTAATGTTGCTGCAGTTTGTACTACTATAATTCTTTGCCACATACCTGCTAAAATTAGCTCATTGTTTTGATTTATTGTCACCCTAAATTCTTTTAATTTTGAAGTAGATGAAAAAAATATTTGCGTGTCAGATTTGGTTGAGACAAAATTTAAAAGGCCTAGAGTAGAAATGAAATTTTAGTTACATGACAAAAACTGTATTTCTTCCAGCAACATGGCCTACAATTTGAGAACCAACTTCCACATTGCTTTAATAACCAGGAAATCTTGCTCTGATCTGTTGAAAAGTGTCCATATTAAGTGATATGTCTATTGTTGATGTAACACAGGAAAGAATGTCTCTAAATTTATTTAGAAAATTCTCGAATACCTACATATTCTTTTTTAATTTACAGTAAGATGAACGAAGTAATTGCTTCATGCATTTTCAGCTTGAGAAATTTTACTGGATTGCTCTCATGCAGCTTGTTAGAAATGTTAAAAATCACAACAGAAGGATTAACAAATAAATTATTCTTATATTTTTGTATTTCGCATAAATAGTAAACTTAAAATACATTCATTAACTACTTTACACAGTTTTCCAAACACATACAATACACAAGACAGTATAAAAATGTCCATCCTGCTAACTAATTGCACAAAACAGCATCAGTTTGTATCGATCCCAAAATAAAAGGAACCTATTTGAAAGTGGCCATTAATTTTGCCTTATGTAGTTCTTTTTGACATCTGCAATCATAAAGCTGACTAGATCTTCAATACCATACTTGTGCTTCCATCCCCAGTCAGAACGGGCTTCTGAATCATCAAATACTTGTGGCCAGGAGTCAGCTGCATGAAAAACAATTCTCTCATAAAAACTGAAAATGAAATTAGCTTGTACATAACAAGATTACATAGTCACAGTTATTGAAAGCTTGGAGGATAATTACTTGTAAGTAATGGAATTGTTAGTTTTACTTTCAATGCTCCTTTTGAAACAGCTGTCAATAATTTGCACTATCTCCTAATATTAAAGGTAAGAGTTTACATTCTCAAAACTCACCACCCATTACGAAATTTCATACACTTTCACTCACCAAATTATAATCCTCCAAATTTTCAAGACACAAAGAATTATCTACATTTGTTGTTACACTCCTACAATGTAATTACAATGCCAGAGAGAGAAAATACAGTGATTAATGATACTAACAAATTACCCGCCTGGATAGCCAAGTGCTTTAGCACACTGCTTCTACGATTTGGGGAGGTGCGCCGGCCCTGGACCCAGTCCAGATTAAATACAAAGGCCGGTGTGCTGGTCAGCCTGGATGTGGTTTTTAGGCAGTTTTCCACATCCGATTAGGTGAATACTGGGCTGCTACACATATCCTGCCTCAGTTACACAATTCACGAACATTCAGAAAACTTTTGCACACATTCACGTGAGACAGCACTAGATGCAGACAGTTGGGGTATGCAAATTCCATCTTGAGGGGAGAAAAAGGTGGGTGGCAGGAAGGGCATACAGCCGATTTCTACCACTAACATTATCAAATTCAATAGTTAACAAGCTTACTCCATGAGGGCATGGAATAAAGACAAAGAAACAGGAGAATAATGTTAAAAAATTAAATTAAAAGACTTTTTTAGCACAAAGTAAATAACATTTTTGTTACCTATGTTCTGCCGACTGTCAGGTTTGTATGTTATTTGAAATCCCGGCACATGTTTGGCAACATGTTCTGCCAATTCTTCTGGTGTAAAACTCATAGCAGTCACATTATAAACTCGTCGCTTTAGTTTCTCGTCTGGTGTAACCATATATTGCCATAATGCTTGCATGCAATCATTGATATGCATCATAGGGAGGCGTGTATCTGGTCGAAGGTAACATTCATATTTCCCATTCTTTAGGGCTTCGTGGAAGATAGCCACAGCATAATCTGTAATTCATACAAAGTATCAAGATGTTACTCAAACAGCTAAATACAACAATCAATATCTAGGTAGGATGTGCAGGAAATAAGTGTTGTCAAGAGTCAAAAACCATAGCTTATATGTATATGTACAATACAGGAAAATACGATATGGGATTCCCATGTCTCCCTTACCTTACAGCTAAATTGTGGCTAAGTGTGGGAAATGGCTCTAATTACTGAAAAATGGAGCAGATGCTATACATGAGTAACAGTTGACATAGAATAAAAAAAAACTTAACTGTATCTTTAATTCATAATGTTGTTTATTTTACAAGGTTAGCACTGACCAAGCTTGGTAAATCGCTGGACAGACAGAGTTTGCACTCTCTGACAGAAGAAGATATATATCATTACTTCGGGCCGTGTCAGCAGTGGATGTCGTCTGATGTCCTTCAGGTAAGAGTAGATGTGGTATCTGAGAATATATGGCTCACTGATGTTGTGATGGAAGCTGTACCTGTAATTTCTAACGTGTTGTTTAGCTTGTCTATTGAGGCACTTCTTTACCAGGTACTGTAAGGTGATGTCAGATAATTCTGCCCTCACTTAGTCACAGTGATCACAATGTTCTGATCTCAGATCTACTGTAGGATTCCCATATCTCTCTAATCTGGGAGCACTCTGCAAAGTACTGGCTAGATGTTAGAGTTGGCTATTGTTGTTGATGTGGTCTTCAGTCCAGAGACTGGTTTGATGCAGCTCTCCATGCTATTCTATCCTGTGCAAGCTTCTTCATCTCCCAGTGCCTACTGCAACCTACATCCTTCTGAATTTGCTCAGTGTATTCATGTCTTGGTCTCCCTCTACGATTTTTACCCTCCATGCTGCCCTCCAATACTAAATTGGTGATCCCTTCATGCCTCAGAACATGTCCTACCAAGCGATCCCTTCTTCTCAAGTTGTGCCACAAATCTCTCTTCTCCCCAATTCTGTCCAATACCTCCTCATTAGTTATGTGATCTACCCGTCTAATCTACAGCATAGTTCTGTAGCACCACATTTTGAAAGCTTCTATTCTCTTCTTGTGTGAACTATTTATTGCCCACATTTCACATCCATACATGGCTACACTCCATGCAAATACTTTCAGAGACGACTTCCTGACACTTAAACCTATACTCGATGTTAACAAATTTCTCTTCTTCAGAAACACTACATTTTATATACTCTCTACTTCGACCATCATCAGTTATTTTGCTCCCCAAATAGCAAAACTCATTTTCTACTTTTAAGTGTCTCATTTCCTAATCTAATTCCCTCAGCATCATCTGATTTAATTCAACTACATTTTATCCTCATTTTGCTTTTGTTGATGTTCATGTTATGTCCTCCTTTCAAGACGCTGTTCATTCCGTCCCACGCTCTTCCAGGTCCTTTGCTGTCTCTGACAGAATTACAATGTCATTGGCGAACCTCAAAGTTTTTATTTCTTCTCCATGGATTTTAGTTCCTATTTCGAATTTTTCTTTTGTTTCCTTCACTGCTTGCTCAATATACAGATTGAATAACATCGGGGAGAGGCTACAACCTTGTCTCACTCCCTTCCCAACCATTGCTTCCCTTTCATGTCCCTCAACCCTTATAACTGCCATCTGGTTTCTGTACAAATTGTAAATAGCTTTTCGCTCCCTGTATTTGACCCCTGCCAACTTCAGAATTTGAAAGAGAGTATTCCAGTTAACATTGTCAAAAGCTTTCTCTGTGTCTACAAATGCTAGAAACATAGGTTTGCCTTTCCTTAATCTATCTTCTAAGATAAGTCATAGGGTCAGTATTGCCTCACTTGTGTCAACATTTCTACGGAATCCAAACTGATCTTCTCCAAAGTCGACTTCTACCAGTTTTTCCATTCGTCTGTAAAGAATTCGTGTTAGTATTTTGCAGCTGTGAATTATTAAACTGTTAGTTCAGTAATTTTCACATCTGTCAGCACCTGATTTCTTTGGGATTGGAATTATTATATTCTTCTTGAAGTCTGAGGGTATTTCGCCTGTCTCATACATCTTGCTCACCAGATGGTGGAGTTCTGTCAGGGTTGGCTCTCCCAACGCTATCAGTAGTTCTAATGGAATGTTGTCTACTCCCAGGGCCTTGTTTCAAGTTAGGTCTTTCAGCACTGCGTTGGCTAATTATTGAAAATGGCACACTACATAAGAGTAACAGTTGTCACAGAATAAAAAACTCGATTGTATCTCTAACTCATAAGGCTTTCTACTATTTCTCCATCAGGACGTGGAAATTATTGGTAAAACATTGTTTTCTGCTTCCTCCTGATAATGGGATTAAAAAAAGCTGAAAATAGTGAATCCTACATTTTTAAAAATCTGTATGTATGTGAACATTGTTGCAGGTTCTAACAAACCAGTTAACCTCCCCACTCCAGATTATTTAAAGAATCAAACTCTCATGTATGAAACAGCTTCAAATATCTGATTACATTACATATTAATTAATGTGTTAAATTTTTAAAATTAAGCATGTAAGTGAACAAAGATTAGAAAAGGTTTAAAATTATGTTTAAAGTTTTTTGGAAGTGCTCTCATTGTCAAATATTGGATGAGTATAGTCTGGGCAATTTTTACTCCATTTTAGCTGAAGTTTTACTGTATGAACACCAAAAATGTAGTAAGCAATAAACTCTTTCGTTTGTATTTCTTGTGTGTGTGTGTGTGTGGGGGGGGGGGGGGGGGGGGCAGTGAGAAAAAAGTTTTGCAAGGTTTGAAATTATGTGTAAAATTTGTTGGAAGTCTCCAAGTGCTCCCATTCTCAAATATTGTGTGGACATAGTCTGGCTGATTTGTGTGCTACAAGATACACTGCTCAAGCCACAGTTATACACGCAGAACTAAAAGAACCATTAATGTATGTTGTAATGAAACTTTTGTTTCTTTCATTAAATGTATATTACTGTAATGTAACGATATTTAATTGAAATGTGAAACACCTCATGGTTCAAACTGATTGAAAATTTTATAAAAGGGAGATAAGAAAAGGCTTGAAAATTTCATAAACAGTTATTACTGCATTAACTTCGAGCTGTTAATGACTACATATAACATTGTGGGAGAATGACAATTTGAACACTGGTTTGAATGGAAATACATAACACTACTTGTGATGTTCTTTCTCATTTGGGCAATTTTCTCTGTTGTGACACTTTTTGTATCTTTTATTTCTGAAGCTTTGTCAGTGGCCTGTAAAACGTTGCTCAGTGATAATTTATATATTAAGGATGTGACGACATAATTCAGAATAGTTATTACACTTGTGTTTCCGGTTCAGCATTTTCTTACAGTCTGTATACAGTTTTTGTCTTCTGCCATTGGCTATCACATTTGTAATTGTGTCGTAGGCCTATTTTTGATCTGCAACTAAAAGTTGTTTATTTGCTTTGAAAAAAATGTGTGCAAGTCATCAGAACTGAACTGCTGCTCTCAATAAATCTCTAAGATAAATGTCATATATAGGATATTATGGTGAAACCAAAGCAAGATGAATGAGAGTTTTTTGGTTAACAGTTCAGCACATATCTTTGATTTTTATCAGAGCTTCATTGAAAATGTTTGCCAAAAATGGACTTGTATTATCATAGTTAATGGTATGGATATGGTGCAGAATGTCTTTACTCCAGTCCTTTCTGAATTTTTGCCATAGAATGTTAAGATTAGATGGCACACATGTGCTGCTTACAACCTATTTTCAAGGAGAACACTAAGATGAACAATGTTGGGATGCCGACTGAATCTCATTGCTTTTGATATATCGACCTGTCCGAAATTGAATAGGTTCACCTGTGTATGCATTAGGATTATCAACACTGAATACTATCATATTGCTGTCCTTGTTTACACATTTGCATATGTAATTGATTGGTTTGATAAGATTTCAATATTCCACATTGATTAGCAGCTTAAATGTTGAAAGTCACTTCGCATTTGCTGCCGGATTCTAAAATCAACTCAATTCAGTATTTCAGCGATCCAACTGTTCGCCATCTTCAGGAGAACACTGCTTCCCTCCAAGACTGAGCAGTTGGTGCCGTCCTTAGTAGAACAACGTCTGCAACGATATATCACACTCAGAAACGATTTTCAAACAGGCTGCACTGAAGAATGTTTTGATGCTGGATAGTACAGGATTCCACATCCTGCTAAGAGGAAATCCATTGTCTCTAGTACTTAAATTATCCACCAACCTATTTCAATTACCTCTTTATAGACACTGCACCAAAAATCAGAAGTATTGGAAACTATCACAGTTTCGTCAAATTTCATACTGTTATCCTCTCTTAAGCAGTGTTCTGCTACAGCTGATTTTTCTGACTGTTGACAGTGATGTTTCACACACCTGTTACGAAATGTGCGAATCGAACAGCTGATGTAAGCCTTCCCACATTGACATGGAATTTTGAATACACCATGTTTCCTAAGCTCCAAACCATCTTTCACAGAGCCGAGTAGTGCCCTAATCTTGGAAGGTGGGTTAAAATTCCTTAAAATTCTTCCAATCTTAAACGATGTGCTCCCAGCATAAGGAAAGAAAGCCACCAATCTGCGTTCCTCTTCATGCACCTCCAGTGATGGTCTAAACTCCATAGCCTGACGAATCTGCTTCTCAGAGTATCCATCTACCTTAAAAACAGCCATCAGATGCCTAAGTTCTTGGGTTAAGCTGTCCGCATCAGAAACAGCATATGCTCTGCGTACCAAAGTCCTAAGGACGCTACTGCATTTGTGTGACGGATGACAACTCATAGAATGCAGATACCTATCTGTGTGTGTCAGCTTTTGGTGAACACCATGTCCTAAAGTCCCATCTGGTTTTTTAGTAAACCATAACATCCAAAAATGGAAGCATCCCATCACTTTCAACCTCGATGGCAAATATAATGCTGGGAGAAGACAGTTGGAGTGGTCCAAACATCTATTAAGAGCATCACATCCATGTGGCCAGATGAAAAAGGTATCACCCACATATCTCCAGAAGCACGTTGCTTGCAAAGCTGAAGTCCTCAGTGTCATATCCTCGAAGTCCTCCATAAATAAATTAGCGATTATGGGTGATAAAGGACTACCCACACCCACTCTGTCATTCTGTTCAAAAATGTTGCTGTTAAATAAAAAATACATGGATGTCAACACATGATGACAGAGCTTCACCAACTCTTCATCTACTTTTTCACTAACCAAACTAAGGGACTCGTGTAAACAGATATACCACACCAAAACTCACTAATAAATCTGAAGGGCCCAGCCTCAAAGATTTCAATTGTTGAATAAAATCCATTGAATTGGAGATATGGTTTTCACACATGCCAACAACTTATCATCTCTTCTCAGTCCATATGTATTCAGGCAGTCAAATCATGTCGATCAGATGGAGCTTGACTGAGCAATAGCAGTTCTGTTATTTCATCCCCAGTGAATGTGATTAAAAAGTCAGGATATTCATATGAATGCATATGTCATGGCGTCTTGTGCATATTCATGCACGTATCGCAGGCTGCCAGTAAATGTTGCAGACTGCCAAGAAATGGTGCTGGAAGTATGACCATTTTGCCAAATGGCTCTGAGCACTATGGGACTCAACTTTTGAGGTCATTAGGCTTACCGAGTTCTAAGTTCAAGGGACTAACTAACCTAAGGTCATCACACACACCCATGCCGGAGGCAGGATTCGAACCTGTGACCGTAGCGGTCTCGTGGTTCCAGACTGCAGCGCCTAGAACCGCACGGCCACTTCAGCCGGCCCATTTTGCCAAAATCACTGCTGTTTCCATCAGTTGCAATCACATCTCATCTTTGGTTCAAACAAATGAAGAGGAGACATGCAGATTCAATTTTCTGCATGCATGTGTATCACATATTGAAGACAGGTAATGGCACTGAAGACTATAATTTGTTCCATTTTGAGGTGTCATTACATGGTTTCAATAATAATTCATAACTCAAACTTTTTTAATGAGTTGTTCACCTATAACAAGAAATAAAATGAAAGAAATGACAAATGTAAATCTGATTTACAAGTGTCTGAAGGGTGACTTTCTTAATATGATACAA
This sequence comes from Schistocerca cancellata, assembly GCF_023864275.1. NCBI lineage: Eukaryota > Metazoa > Arthropoda > Insecta > Orthoptera > Acrididae > Schistocerca > Schistocerca cancellata. The sequence goes on from NC_064627.1 coordinate 975,065,519, forward strand.
TGTGTGGAAACAAAAATAAATACAATTACCTTTATCTGGATTAGTTTGCATAATTGTTCATGTGGTCTTCAGTCCAAAGACTGGTTTAATGCAACTCTCCAAGTTACTCTATCCTGTGCAAGCCTCATCATCTCTAACTACTGCAACCTACATTCTTCTCTATCTGCTTAGTTTATTCATCTCTTTGCCACCACCTATGATTTTTACCCTCCACGCTTCCCTCCTGTAGTAACACGATTCACGTTTTCCGTCGCACTTCACATAGTGTAGACCGGGAACTATCTGCCAGGCATGCCCGATGTGAACTGATTGGGCACAGCCTGTGCTGCCTGAGTTGTTCCACCAGCAGAGGGCGCGGCTGAATTCTCGTGTGCCCTCTGGTGGACGGGACTTTACTTGCGGCAACTACTGTCCGTGACACGCCATGCCGATGTGCACCTCCCGCGATCATTCTGGTGGCTACTGCACTCCTCCTCCTTCGGGTGGGGGGGGGGGGGGGGAGGGGGTGAAGCCACTGTGATCCACTGTGTCGGAAGGTGGAGTGTCGTGCAGTAGCAATGACCTCCACGTCCATTGGAAGGCTGGAGTTGGGGGGATCTGCCAACCCTCGAGCCGGAACCTTCAAATACGGTAGGAAATGATCCACATGAAGAGGCCCCCGTCGTCCCACGAGTGGAGCCCGTGACAGAACGGGCGACAAGCAGATCCCAGTCCACCTCGGGAGGGGCAAGACCCAGTGGCGAGGACGATGGGGAAGGGACGGCCACAGGTGAACCAGCCTCCTGAGAAACCGGGCCTGTGAGGGGGGGCCAGCTCTCGCCGGGCCATCACTAACAATGGCGATGCCGGTGCTGGAGCTACTGGAGGCTGCCAAGGCTGAGAACCATAGCAGTGTGGCGGAGTCACAGGTGGGAGGGGCGGTAGCATCCCCTGAGAAAACAACTCGGGTGCCGGCAATGGGGAAGCCGGCGCCCGAGGGGTTGGAGGGTGAATGCCCAAACGTGGACGTAGCTGATTTTGGTGACGACGTACCTCCCGGTCCCCCGCCTGCAAGGTATAGAGCCGGCGGCCATTGTGGCGCAAGACCACCACCGGTATCCAATGTGGATTGTGACCAAACCCACGGCCCAGACCGACATACCTGGTGGAAAACCGGGTACCCCGTTTTGCGAAGATTGGCAAGGACCAGGCCAGAGGAGGTGCAGCAGAGTCCTAGGTTGGCACCCGTGGAGGAGTTCCGAGGGGCTGCGTTCTCCCATCAGTGTGGTCTGGTATGCTGTCAGGAAAAACGTCTACACCTCCTCCGCAGAAAATTCGTGCACATACTTTTTCATCTGCGTCTTAAAGATGCACACCATGCGCTCGGCTTCCCCATTCGATTGTGGATGAAAGGGGGGAGAGCAAACATGCCGAATACCGAAGTGCCTATAAAAATCCTGGAAGGTCTGCGAAATAAACTGAGGTCCATTGTCCGATACCAGGGTGACTGGCAGACCTTCCAGAGAAAAGATTTTTGCTAGTGCCTGGATTGCAACTTCTGAAGTGGTTGAGGAGCAGCGAACCACATATGGGAATCGGGAATAAGCATCACTGACAATGAGCCAAACGCCATTGGGAAACGGGCCCGCAAAATCTATGTGAACACGTTCCCATGCCTGGGTTGCAGGCAGCCATGAAGAGAATGCTGACCTGGGAGCCGCCTGTTGGCTCGCACTCTGTGAACAGTTGGCCACCAAGTGCTCAATTTCTCTGTCAATACTGGGCCAGTACACATGTATGCGAGCCAAGTTTTTAGTACGGGAAACACCCCAGTGCCCCTCATGTGAGGACCTCCCTGCGCAAACTTGCAGGAACAACCACGCAAGGAGCTGTATCATCGGTAGCCAGAAGAACAACTCCTTCCAAGACTGAGAGGCGGTCTTGTAGAACAAAATAATTACGAAGAGGGTCCGAGGCCTGGCCTGGAGGTCAGGACGACCACCCCTGCTGAACGAGGCAAACTACTTGCCAGAGAACCGGGTCAGCTGCCGTTTCCCTGGCGACTCTAGAACTATTCATCGGGAAGCCATCAACCACTTGGCAGGACGCCACATCCAAATGAAAACACATAATCTCTTCCAGATCGAAGTTAGGATCCAGGCCCACTGGAAGACGGGAAAGAGCGTCAGCGTTGGCATGCTGTCCAGTAGGGCAAAAATGAATGTCATAATGGTACTTAGAGAGGAACAAGGCCCAGCGCTGCAGTCTGTGGGCCGCCCTATCCGGAATCTGAGAGGCGGGGCCAAATAACGATATTAATGGCTTATGGTCAGTGATTAACTGAAACTTCGTGCCATACAAGAAAAGGTGAAATTTGGTAACAGCGTAGACAATGGCCAAAGCCTCTTTTTCCACCTGGGAGTAATGGGCCTGTGCGGGACTAAGAGTTTTAGATGGACTAAGAGTTTTAAACTCAAACGCTAGTGGCTGCTTGGAGCCATCCGCGTTGTGATGGGCCAGGACCACCCCCACCCCATACTGCGAAGCATCTGTAGCCAGGACCAACGGCTTATTGGGGTCAAAAGTAGCCAAACAAGGCGCTGACATGAGGAGGCCCTTCAACAAGGTGAACGTTCCCTCGCATGCAGGCGACCAATCAAAAGGAACACCCTTGCGCAGATGGCAGTACACGGGGCAGGCGATGGTGGAAGCCCTGGGAATGAACCGGTGGTAATAGGCAATCTTGCCTAAAAAAGCTTGTAACTCCTTCAGCGAAGCGGGCCGCGGAAGGTCGACGATACCTTGGACCAAACTTCCTAGCGGCTGGATGCCGTGCCGAGAGATGGTGTAGCCCACATACTCAATGGACGGTTGGAAGAAGTTCGACTTAGGGCAGGTTGCAATGCAGGCCCACGAACCTGAATTTGAGAAAGAGGGTTCGAAGGTTGTGCAAGTGTTCCTTCGTGCTGCGGCCTGTGACAATTATGTCGTCCAGGTAATTAATACAATGAGGGATTGTCGACGTGACATGCTCAAGATAACGCTGAAATATCACCGAGGCACTGGATATTCCAAAGGCCAACCACAGGTATTGATAAAGGCCAAACGGGGTGTTGACGACCACCAGCCGTTTGGAGTCCTCATCAAGTGGTATCTGATGATAAGCCTCCGAAAGATCGATTTTCGAAAAATATTGGCCTGCCGCCACGGCAGAGAACAATAAATCAGAACGAGGCAAGGGATAGGTGTCCACCACCAATTGGGAATTAATGGTGGCCATGAAATCGCCACAAAGATGTAATTTTCCCGAGGGTTCCCTGACAATAACTAGGGGCGAAGCCCACTCACTAGAAGAAATGGGAAGAATGACCCCAAGGGCTGTCATCTGGTCTAGCTCTGCTTTTACCTGAGGGCAGAGAGCCAAGGGGATCTGCCTCACTCGTAGAAAACACAGGCGAGCCGACGCCTTCAACGTTAAGTGAGCTTCGAAGTCTGAAACACGCCCCAGGCCCTCCTCAAAGATATCCTTAAAGTCAGAGATCAAAGATTCCAATGATTGATAGGGAACGTCTTCGGAGTCTAACTGCATGGTGTCTGCGATAGAAAAACCGAACGTTTGAAAGGCATCCAATCCAAAAAGGTTAGCGGAGCTCACATCACTGACAACAGTAAAAGTAAGAGGCCGAGTGACTGATTTGTAAGTAACGTCGGTAGTGAATTGACCCAGTAGGGGAATGAACTGTTTACCATAAGCGCATAGACGCTGGTAAACTGGCGCCAACGGGGGCGACCCAAGGTCGGAGTAAGTTTGTGCATTCAACGAGGAAACTGCCGCACCCGTATCTACTTGCAGTTGTAATCGGCGCGACCGAACCGACACCTCGATAAAGAGTTTATGTGCCGATGCGTCGTTCCTGAATGTCAACGTCCATGTCCTCTGTACCTGCTTCCTTCGATTCTTTTGAGGCTGAGCGGCAAACTTTAGCAATGTGTCCCTTTTATGACATTTATGACAAACGGCTCAATGCTGGGGGCACTCTGACCGATCATGATGGATATAGCACGATGCACAGGACGGCAACAGGGGCTGGCGGCCAGAACTCTGTTTACGCGCCATGCGGGAGCGGCCGTAACGGCTGGATTGTACCGCTCACACGTCGTCCACCCCGGACGCAGTGGACGTGGCCGAGCCGTCCTGAACTGCCGCGACGTCGCACCACGCTTCCAACTGTTGACCTGCAGCGTGAGAGACTTCATACGATTGAGCAATGGACAGGCCTTCCTCAAGGGAAGGGTCTTCCAACTGCAGGGCCCATTGCCAGACCTCCCTATCAGGGGTCGAACGAACAATGATGTCGCGTACCATAACGTGGGCATATGACTCTTGTGACTGCTCCGTGACAAAATGACACTTGCAACTAAGACCGTGCAGGGTAGCGGCCCACACCCGGTAAGACTGATGGGGCTGTTTCTTGCATTGATAGAACTCGACCCTAGCCGCCACAACATGCGGGCGGCGGCGATAATATGAAGACAGCAATGAACACAATGCGTCAAAAGACAAGGACGAGGGTTCCTGCAACGGTGCTAGCGGTCGCAAAACTTGATACAGCGAGGGAGATATCCAAGACAAGAAAAGAGCATGACATACCTCCGCAACGGCAACATTAAATGCCTGGAAATGCTGCCGAGGGCGATGTTCATATGCGTCCCAATCCTCCGCCGTCTCGTCATACGGGAGAAAGGGAGGAGGGAACGGCGCTGGAGCAGACTGCGTGGAGAGCAACGTCGGAAGCACTTGTTTCATGGTTGCCATGAACTCCGTCTGCTGCTCAACCAAAACCCGCACTAAATCCTCCATCCTGTGGATAAGCTGCAAAACCGGAACAATGACGCAACACGCGAAAGAACGATCCCATCCGCGTCGCCAATTGTGTAGTAACACGATTCACGTTTTCCGTCGCACTTCACATAGTGTAGATCAGGAACTGTCTGCTAGGCATGCCCAATGTGAACTGACTGGGCACAGCCCGTGCTGCTTGAGTTGTTGTTGTTCCGCCAGCAGGGGGCACAGCCGAATTCTCACGTGCCCTCTGGTGGCCGGGACTTTACTTGCGGCAACTACTGTCTGTGACGCGCTGTGCTGATGTGCGCCTCCCACGATCTTTCTGGTGGCTACTGCACCTCCAATACTAAATTGGTGATCCCTTGATGCCTCAGAATGTGTCCTACCAACCGATCCCTTCTTCTAGTCAAGTTGTGCCACAAATTGCTCTTCATTCCAATTCTATTCAGTACCTCCTCATTAGTTACATCATCTACCTATCTAATATTCAGCACTCATCTGTAGCACCACATTTCAAAAGCTTCTATTCTCTTCTCATGTAAACTGTTTAACATCCATGTTACACTTCAATACAATACTACACTCCATACAAATACTTTCAGAAAAGACTTCCAGACACTTGAATCTATACTGAATGTTAACAAATTTCTCTTCTTCAGAAAAGCTTTCCTTGCCATCACCAGTCTGCATTTTATATCCTCTCTGCTTTGACCACCATCCATTATTTTGCTGCCCAAATAGCAAAACTCATCTACTACTTTAAGTGTCTCGTTTCCTAATCTAATTCCCTCAGCATTGCCTGATTTTGTTTGACTACATTCCACTATCCTCATTTTACTTTTGTTGATGTTCATCTTGCATCCTCCTTTCAAGACACTGTCCCTTCCGCTCAACTGCTCTTCCACGTCCTTTGCTGCTTATGACAGAATTACAATGTCATCAGTAAACATCAAAGTTTTTATTTCTTTTCCTTGGAGTTTAATTCCTACTCTAAATTTTTTTTGTTTCCTTCACAGCTTGCTCAAAGTACAAATTGAATAACATTGGGGATAGTCTACAACCCTGTCTCATTCCCTTCTCAACTACTGCTTCCCTGTCAAGCCCATTAACTCTTGTACCTGCTATGTGGTTTCTGTACAAATTGTAAATAGTCTTTTGATCCCTGTATTTTACCCCTGCTACCACCAGAATTTGAAAGAGAGTATTCCAGTCAACATTGTCAAAAGCTTTCTCTATGTCTACAAATGCTAGAAACATAGGTTTGCCTTTCCTTAACATATTGTTGAAGATAAGTTGTAGCATCAGTGCCGCATCATGTGCATTTCTATGGAAACAAGACTGATCTTCCCAGAGATCAGCTTCTACCAATTTTTCCTTTCGCCTGTAAAGAATTCACGCTAGCAGTTTACAATCGTGACTTATTAAACTTATAGTTCGGTAATTTTCACACTGTTCAGCACCTGCTTTCTTTGGAATTGGAGTTATTGTATTCTTCTTGAAGTCTAAGGGTATTTCGCCTATCTCATACATCTTGCTCGCCAGATGGAAGGGTTTTGTCATGGCTGGCTCTCCCAAGGCTATCAGTAGTTCTAATGGAATGTTGTCTACCCCCGTGGCCTTGTTTTGACTTAGGTCTTTCAGTGCTCTGTCAAATTCTTCTCGCAGTATTAGATCTCCTATTTCATCTTCATATATGTCCCCTTCCATTTCCATAATATTGCCCTCAAGCACACTGCCCTTGTGTAGACCCTCTATATACTCCTTCTACCTTTCTACTTTCCCTTCTTTGCTTAGGATGGGTTTTCCATCTGAGCTTTTGATATTCACACAGGTGGTTCTCTTTTCTCCAAAGGTCTCTTTAATTTTCCTGTAGGCAGCATCTATCTTAACCCTAATGATATGTTTTTCTACGTCCTTACATTTATCCTCTAGCTGTTACTGCTTAGCCATTTTGCACTTTCTGTCGATCTCATTTTTGAGGCATTTGTACACCTTTTCACCTGCTTTATTTACTGCATTTTTATATTTTCACCTTTCATCAATTGAATTCAATGTCTCTTGTGTTACCCAAGGATTTCTACTAGCCTTCATCTTTTTACCTTCTTGACCCTGTGCTGCCTTCACTATTTCATCTCTCAGAACTACCCATGCTGCTTCTACTGTATTCCTTTCCCCTTCTCTTGTCAACTGTACCCTAATGCTCCCTGTGAAACTCTCTACAACCTCTGGTTCTTTCAGTTTATCCAGGTCCCATCTCCTTAACTTACTTCCTTTTTGCAGTTTCTTCAGTTTTAATCTACAATTCATTACCAATAAATTGTCAGCGTCCACATCTGCCCCTGCCCCCCATGAGCCACAGACCCTGCTGTCGGTGGAGAGACTTGAATGCCTCAGCGATACAGTTGGCCACACCGTATGTGCAACCACAACGGAGGGTATCTGTTGAGAGACCAGACAAATATGTGGTTCTAGAAGAGGAGTAGCAGCCTTTTCAGTAGTTGCAGGGCAACAGTCTGGATGATTGATTGAAGTGGCCTATCGACCAAAACAGAATTGCCGTGTTGGTAATGCAAACAGCAGAAGACAATGGGAAACTACAGCTGTAAGTTTTCCCAAGGGGATGCAGGTCTACTGTATAGTTAAATGATGATAGCAAGCTCTTGAGTAAAATATTTCGCAGGTAAAATACACTCCTGGAAATTGAAATAAGAACACCGTGAATTCATTGTCCCAGGAAGGGGAAACTTTATTGACACATTCCTGGGGTCAGATACATCACATGATCACACTGACAGAACCACAGGCACATAGACACAGGCAACAGAGTATGCACAATGTCGGCACTAGTACAGTGTATATCCACCTTTCGAAGCAATTCAGGCTGCTATTCTCCCATGGAGACGATCGTAGAGATGCTGGATGTAGTCCTGTGGAATGGCTTGCCATGCCATTTCCACCTGGCGCCTCAGTTGGACCAGCGTTCGTGCTGGACATGCAGACCGCGTGAGACGACGCTTCATCCAGTCCCAAACATGCTCAATGGGGGACAGATCCAGAGATCTTGCTGGCCAGGGTAGTTGACTTACACCTTCTAGAGCAGGTTGGGTGGCACGGGATACATGCGGACGTGCATTGTCCTGTTGGAACAGCAAGTTCCCTTGCCGGTCTAGGAATGGTAGAACGATGGGTTCGATGACGGTTTGGATGTACCGTGCACTATTCAGTGTCCCCTCGACGATCACCAGTGGTGTACGGCCAGTGTAGGAGATCGCTCCCCACACCATGATGCCGGGTGTTGGCCCTGTGTGCCTCGGTCGTATGCAGTCCTGATTGTGGCGCTCATCTGCACCACGCCAAACACGCATACGACCATCATTGGCACCAAGGCAGAAGCGACTATCATCGCTGAAGACGACACGTCTCCATTCACGCCTGTCGCGACACCACTGGAGGCGGGCTGCACGATGTTGGGGCGTGAGCGGAAGACGGCCTAACGGTGTGCGGGACCGTAGCCCAGCTTCATGGAGACGGTTGCGAATGGTCCTCGCCGATACCCCAGGAGCAACAGTGTCCCTAATTTGCTGGGAAGTGGCGGTGCGGTCCCCTACGGCACTGCATAGGATCCTACGGTCTTGGCGTGCATCCGTGCGTCGCTGCGGTCCGGTCCCAGGTCGACAGGCACGTGCACCTTCCGCCGACCACTGGCGACAACATCGATGTACTGTGGAGACCTCACGCCCCACGTGTTGAGCAATTCGGCGGTACGTCCACCCGGCCTCCCGCATGCCCACTATACGCCCTCGCTCAAAGTCCGTCAACTGCACATACGGTTCACGTCCATGCTGTTGCGGCATGCTACCAGTGTTAAAGACTGCGATGGAGCTCCGTATGCCACGGCAAACTGGCTGACACTGACTGCAGCGGTGCACAAATGCTGCGCAGCTAGCGCCATTCGCTGGCCAACACCACGGTTCCTGGTGTGTCCGCTGTGCCGTGCGTGTGATCATTGCTTGTACAGCCCTCTTGCAGTGTTCGGAGCAAGTATGGTGGGTCTGACACACCGGTGTCAATGTGTTCTTTTTTCCATTTCCAGGAGTGTAGTCCCCCATTCAGATCTCTGGGCAGGGACTACTCAGGAGGACATCATTATCAGGAGAAACGAAACTGGCATTCTATGGATTGGGGTGTGGAATGTCATATCCCTTAATTCAGCAGGTAGGTTAGGAAATTTAAAAAGGGAAATGGATAGGTTAAAGTTAGATATAGTGGGAATTAGAAGTTTGGTGCCAGGAGGACAAGACTTTTGGTCAGGTGAATACAGGGTTATAAATACAAAATCAAATATGAGTAATTCAGGAGTAGATTCAATAATGAATACAAAAGTAGGAATGCAGATAAGCTACTACAAACAGCATAGTGAATGCATTATTGTAACCAAGATAAACAAGAAGCCCACGTCTACCACAGTAGTAGAAGTTTATATGCCAACTAGCTCCGCAGATGATGAAGAGACTGAAGATATGTACGAGGGTGGTTTGAAAAGTTCTCGGAATCACCACAAGAGGTCAGTGCTAGCACAACGAATTCTTCACATGATATTCATTGGGCTGTTACCTGTGAACATGTGCCTCATCAGTGCTCTTGGAAGAGAGCTGTGGCAGTGACATGGCTCTGTTATTGTTCCTGCATAGCGATTTGCAAAGATGAAAAAAAATTGATATTTGAGCAGTGATTAAGTACTTCGTAAAGAAAGATATGAAAGCAAAGGACATTAATGCTGATTTCCAGAATACACTAGGGAACTATGCTCCTTCATATTCAACTGTTGCCAAGTGAACAAATGAATTTAAATTTGGTTGAGAGAGCTTAAATGATGATCCACGCAGTGGTCGACAAAGGTGTGTCACTACTCCAGAAATCATTGCAAAAGTGCACAAAGGATCGCCAATTGAAAGTGCATGAAATTGCTCATGCTTGCCAGATGTCATCTGAAAGGGTATATCACATTTTAAGTAAAGAATTAGAAATGAAAAAATTATCTGCAAGATGGGTGCCGCGACTCTTGACGCTGGATCAAAAACGCACGAGGATTGACATATCGGAACAATGTTTGGCCCGAAACTTCCTGGCAGATTAAAACTGTGTGCCAGACCGAGACTCGAACTTGGGACCATTGCCTTTCACGGGCAAGTGCTCTACCAACTGAGCTACCCAAGCACGACTCGTGCCCTGTCCTCACAGCTTTACTTCTGCCAGTACCTCGTCTCCTACCTTCCAAACTTTACAGAAGCTCTCCTGTAAAGTTTTAATCTGCCAGGATGTTTCATATCAGTGCACACTCCGCTGCAGAGTGAAAATCTCATTCCGGAATGTTTGGCCCGTTTTAGGAGAAATGAACAAAATTTTTTTGTGCCGGTTTGTGACCACAGATGAAACTTGGGTACACTAAAATACCTCAGAGACAAAAGAACAGTCAAAGCAGTGGAAACATGCTGATTCTCCACCACCAAAGAAAGCAAAGACAATTCCTTTGGCGGGGAAGGTCATGGCATCAGTGTTCTAGGATGCGAAGGGGATTCTGTTTGTAGATTATCTCCCCACTGGGCAAACAATTACTGGAGATTACTATGCTAACCTCCTGGACAAATTGCAACAAAATATACGCGAAACAAGGCCAGGTTTAGCAAGGAAGAAAGTCATCTTCCAGCAAGACAATGTGTGCCTGCATACATGTGGCGCCGCTGTCGCAAAATTACACAAACTAAGGTATGAATTGTTTGCCGCACCTGCCTTATTCACCTGATATGGCTCTGTCAGACTTCCATCTCTTCCTAAAACTGAAAACTTTTCTTGGTGGATGAAGATTCACTCCAAACAAAGAATTGATAGCTGGAATTGACAACTATTTAGCAGGCCTGGAGGAAACTCATTTTCGAGATGGGATCAAGGCACTGGAATATCATTGGACCAAATGCATTAATTTACAAGGAGACTACATTGAAAAATAAAAAAACAGTTTCAGTGATGTAACTACTATTTTTAATTCAGTTCTGAGAACTTTTCAAACCACCCTCATATTATGAGATTAAAGGAATTATTCAGATAGTTAAGGAAGACAAAAATTGAATAGTCACAGGGGACTGGAATTCGATAGCAGGAAAAGGAAGAGAAGGAAAAGTAGTAGGTGGATATGGACTGAGAGTAAGGAAAGTGGAAGCCACCTGGTAGAATTTTGAACAGAGCATAACTTAATCATAGCTCACATCTGTTTAAGAATCACGAAGAGGCCTGGAGATACCGAAAGGTTTCAGATAGATTATATAATAAGATGGAGATATAGGAACCAGGTTTATACTGTAAGTTTGCATAGTACTTAAGTCATATCCATCCTCCCACCTAAAAATGGGATACTGTGACTCATCATAAGATCAATCTGTTTTGGTGGCACATACAGTTTTGCTACTCTGCCCCCTGAGAAATTGTATCATGCATACTACATTCTTCTCCAACTATAACAAACATTTCTTCATTGATGGTGAGAGTGTTGTAGCATCTGATGTGTTACCTGATTGGTGTTTCTTTGACTATTGTAAGGATTGTGTAATTATCTGCCAGCAAGTGATAAATTTATCTTTTTAACAATTTTATTAAGGCGTTGCAAAGTTGATGTAAAATGATATGTGGTGCTTGGATTCACATGGCATCACTGGTCAACTTGCACATCATTGTCACCCATGAAGTAGGTTTGTAAAAATTTATGTTCAGCATCGGAAATCAGAAGTGATTGTATGTGTCATGTACCCAACATTGGCCTACAGGTATTGGCAACCCCTCAGACACTGAAGTATCATTGGGTTGCATATGTACAAGGTGTTGCCATCCTGGACTGTGTAGATCACAAGAAAGACAGCAGACAGCAGGACAAGTGCCACTGGAGGTCCTCTGTGGTGGGGACCCACTTCCTCTGCTGTGTCATGTGTGTGGAACTGGATCGGCAGTATAGGGTGGAGCAAGCCAACATGTCAGCAGTTCGCTCCACCACAGCTCTGGGCCAATTCATGCACCAGTCTTTGCAGCCCATTGATAAGAGCCCGGTCAGAATCCACCGCAGCAGGACCTACAACTTTCCAGCAATAGCCAGAGACAAATCTGTCAGCCAAGTACGCTGAATGATCAACGCCTGTTGTTAAGGATTATCTGTGGTGTAGTCTTCATGTCCCACTGTGTGTTCCAGACATATGCCTGTTACTGTCTGAGAAGTTTCATTATTTTTTATTGAGAAGAGTTTTTCCTTTGTTATTAAATCTCTATACTGTGGTCATAATAAACCCTTGTTCTTGTTTACTTTGTCTTATTACTTTTTATCTAGCAACTCCTCATTCGAGATCTAGCACTATGCAACGTGTAACGGAACTGAAATGATGGTGGGCTGACAGTAATTTGGAGCCCGCACGTCGGAAACGGGCGCGCTTGTGTGAGACTGCCAGGGAGTGCACCCTGATGCCATCTATTGGCGAAAGTGGGAATTAGCGCTACCTGTCAGACAATGCACTAAGCTCTCGGAGTCAAATGTATTCTTTTTCTTGGTAATTATAAGTTATTACTGTATAATTTAATGTTGTAAAGCGCTAGTAGTAAATCATTATGACTGGTATGAACTCCAGGGTAATAAATATAAATATTCTTAAATACTAAATGATTTCGGTGAAAAGGTGGTAGGGGAACGCCCCCACTCTTGGTGATACGAGCGTAGCTAGAGGTAGCTGGAGACACAGGGACTGAACAATGGAATGGCCTGGGGAGTGTTGACGTGATCGGACGTGCGTAACTGTGCTCACGCAAAAGTGATTGTGCAACAGAGAAGAGGCGAATATCGTCGCCGTTTTTGGAGTGAAACGCGACGAATGGTTGTTGAAGCCGCCTCTATGCCACTGGGGCTGATTGTAAGAGTTCCTGCACCCAGATTTTATGGCGGACGTGCAGTAGCTTATACGAGTGCTACAGCTCGTAGTTCCAGCCGCCATTAAGGGCATGAGGCGTGAAGAGCTGCGTTAGCCACATGCATCTCACCACCAGCACCGACACGTCTACCCAAGGCAAGACTGCTTACAATTGTTAAGTCGAACTTTGTATACATGTAAAAGGAGAATACCAGTTTTCTTATATGCAAGTGCAGAGGACAGAACTTTGTATACATGTAAAAGGAGAATACCAGTTTTCTTATATGCAAGTGCAGAGGACAGAATATAGTAATGAGTAAAATTACGACGCATGTTGTTCATTGTAAAGTGTAGTAACCTCAAACATAGTATAGTGAAATCAGACTGAGGCCACCATCGCCTCTTTCATTTACAATTCTTTTGGTTGTAGAATACTTTAGCGTATAAGAATGTTGAAAAGAGCAATGGTCACACCAGAATGAGTCGCCTATTTATAGTTACTTAAATTTTTCTGAGTAACCTTTCAAGTAAAGTCACTTAACTAATTCTGTATCAATTGTCCAAAGAGTAATATCCAAAATCATTAAATAAGTTGAAGGATAGAAGTTTGTTAACCCAAGTTGCATAAACTGTCTTGGTAGTAATTACCAAGCCAACTCACAGAAATTGAGAGAGTATTTGCTTTGTAGAATCATCTAGAATGATCAGAAATAGTAATATTCAGAATTAAGTTCAAATTCAACTCAAGCCATTTCACTTTGAAACGAGCCAAAAATTGATTTATTCTTTTGCTCCTTCAGAGCTGGCGACCGTAGTTATAAGTATTTTCAGGAGGATTCGACAGTAAGTCTGCTGCTCTCGTCGTGCTGATAGGATTATCCACTGCTGCTAGCAGTGGTGATTGGATACATAAGCTCACTACCAAGTTAAGCGGGTCAGGTAGGCAGTGTTACCGAGTGAACTGTAGGGCACTGTAGGCCGTGGATCGAACCCGTTCAATCATCACAGCTCTTAGGGAAATAGTCCGGTTAGGAGTGTACTAATCATTAGGTAAATACTGGCTAGTAACGGTCAAAAATGTATATGCAAGTGAATTTAGCAAGGTCCACGTAGCACCTAGTTAATGTGGTGCAATGGCGAGGGTAGGAGTGGAGTAAAAGTGAGCTGAGCTTGTGGCAGCTGTGCTGTATTCAAATATTAACAACATGAATTCACTACTACCTGTTACCATTAGGACTGAGCTATTTACAGTTAAAATACGTAGCAGTAAGCGCAAAGGCGTGACAGCTACAAGTCCGTATTGGTTTTATACATACGGAATTAGGAAGTGGGTCATTCCGTCAGTGGAGGGGGTCAGTTGAGAACATACCCCATTTACTGATGGAAAGATTCGGCGGTTCGGTCACAAACGATATATTTAGGAGGAGGAGATTAGTGTTTAAGAACCCCAAGACAATGAGATGGTGCACAAGCTCGGATTAGGAAAGGATGTGGAAGAAAATTGGCCGCGCCCTTTCAAAGGAAACATTCTGGCCTTTGCCTGAAGCAATTTAGGGAAATCATGGATAATCTAAATCAGGTTGGCCGAACGCAGGTTTTAACTGTCATCCTCCTGAATGTGAGTCCAATGTGCTAACCACTGCACCACCTCAATCGATGCAATAATATATTTGTCACTGAATTTTGACAGTTGGCACATATTAATTGTGGAATACGTTACCAGCTCAAAAGAATGTCATTTGAAATGCCCAATCGTATCTGCAAATGTTATGTAAAAACTTCTTCAAATCTACTCGATTTTCCTGAATGCATTGATCACAGGGGTTCAGATGGTGGTGCAAGTCAGAACACTAAGTCTGCAATTTGCACAGTACATTCCTGGTGTTTCATTGTTGTTCTTTCATGCACCACAATGCTCAACACCTTATCCATTTTGCCAATGTTTATGCTTTTAGTTGTAATTGACATTGTACTGAAATGCACCAATATTCTAGTCTGTTTACATTGTTTGTCAAGATCAAATTGTTTATAAATGTTCTGCTTTCACTCTTTCTGTCTGGTGCTCTTTTGATTCCAATGTGTGCGATTGAGTTGCTGGTAAATGTACTGCTTTGACTCTTACTGTTTGTAACTTTTCTGATTCCGATGCATGTGATTGAGCAACTCCTAAACTATCTGCTTCATTGCTTCTCGTCATTCCTCGCTTGTTTGAGAAGCTTTTAAGCATTTCATTTCGTGCTCTGCTTGTAGATCTACCAACTGATGCATGTTTAGGGGGGTGTAATTATTTTAACAGAGAAAGGAACAACAACTGCAAGCTAAGCAACATATTGTTAATTAATTTAGAAGAGTACTTTTTAATGTTTTTAAATGAACAATGTCACTTAACCAATTTAAAACAATGTTTATACAATTAAAATTAATGAATATTACTCTTGGCCAAAGTAAGGCTTGACCTGTTTCACTGAAAGTAAGAATAGCGTAAGATATTACAGAAGGTGAACAAACAAATAAATATTCATTTATATATATTAGATATGACTAGTGCTGAACCTTGGCAAAGCACTTCAGGCTACAAATGTAACATATGTATTAAAGAGACTGCCTACACTATGCTTGTCCATCCTTTTTAGGAGTACTGACGTGTGGTCTGGGATCCTTACCAGACAGGATTAACAGAGTACACCAAGGAAGTTCAACAAAGAGCAGCACATTTTGTATTATCGCGAAATAGGGGCATGTGTCATGGACATGATACAAGATTTGGGATGACACCGTTAAAAGAATGGCATTTTTCATTGCAGCAGAATCTTCTCACAAAATTTCAGTCACCAACTTTCTCCTCCGAATGCAAAAATATTTTGTTGACGCCAACCAAGGGAGAAACAATCATCATTATAAAATAAGGTAAATCAGAGTCCATATGGAAAGATATAGGTGTTCGTTTTTTCTGCACTCTGTTTAAGAGTGGGACAATTGAGAATTATTGTGGAGGTGGTTCGATAAACCCTCTGCCAGGCACTTAAGTGTGATTTGCACAGAGTATCCATGTAGATGTAGACGTTATGCTCACAGCAGTCTGAGACAGGCTTAACTGATTCTGAGAGTCAGAACCTGGACTTGAAATGGCTTGTTCGTATGCTGATAAAATGGTAGCAAAGCCATGTCGCAATTCAATATTGTTATTTTGGCAGACATTGGCTCACCACGGCATCTGAAGTGCGGGTTGATGAATATCTCATACATATTTGTTCCCAACAAAGCTATCTGTCAAGTTACCCAAGAATAACAACAACAAAATGGCATAAAACTCAAGATTAGGCTACTATGGGATCTACCCTGGTTAATTCCCTTAACCCTCTGTCGTGTTAGTTAAGGACATAATGCCTACTTATTAAGAGTCACCTATTGCACACACATTTACAGGAAGAGTAAACAGGTGCAAATATCACATTATGGAAGCAATACAGTCAGTCTGGAGGGGGTTATTTGCTGTTCATTGACAGGGCAGTTGTTGCCAGGTAAGAAAGGAGGAAACAAGGTCTGCTACAATTCTCTTCATCGAAAGGAACCGAGATAAGTAGTTTATGCAAACTTGAAGGCTCAAAAGCATCTTTGTAATGCTATTCAGCAGTCCAATACAATCCAACTGCTACACAGTACTGCACAACTGAAGAATCCATTTAGAGAAAAAACAGTAATTCTCTGTCTTTGCTCTCCGACTCATTTATACTATTATTTACATGAAATTGATTCCCCATTTATTTTCCTTGATTTAAGAAGACAGAAAACTGCTTCCTACGTGTCCCACACCATTGCGTCTACTTAATACCAAAGATGCGTAACATACCACTCACAGATGACAATACTATGAAAAGAATAGATTGCTATGCAACATATAGCTGAGATGTTGGGTCACAGACAGGCACAACAAAAAGACTAATAAACACACAAGCTTTCAGTTAGAAGGCCTTCTTCTGAACATCAAAAGAGAATATGCAATTGATTAGGAGGACAGGCATATTCAAGTGAATGTCTACAGTTCAGAACAATTGCTCTATCTGATAACTAATGTAGTTCAAAAACACAATGAAAAAGAAATCTGAGACACTGTTGTAGGTTCCATAATAAGAATCCCAATTGTCAACGAGTTGAAGTATGCACAATTGTTATATGCTTTGTATTGGATAATGTTCCCTGCAATATCAAATGGCATAACAGTTTTCTATTCGGTCTTGCCAACAGTGCAGTGATCATGTAGGTATAAAATAATAATGAGACTCATTTAAATCTAGGCATACATCTGCGTGTAACAATCATCAGCTATACTTGCTGAATTTCATGAATTGATGAGATAGACAAAATAGGCACTGTGCTGTCAGTGGATTTCCTGGAGTGACGACTGTTCATAAGCGTCTTGGGCATCATGTACAGCTAGTAAAATTTTATGGTTATTCCTTGAAGGAGCTGCTTATTGTCATCAGTCAGGAATACATTGTGCTAGCGAACAACAATCCATGGAGTCACCTGATGATATTACGACTCCATGTAATACGTTCATTCTTAAGAGTGGAGGAAATATTTAGCAAATTTTATGTATGGTAGGAGAGCCTAATATATAGCCACTTACAGATAAAGCAAGTGATTGCAAAAAGAACAATATATCCTGAGCCCTCATTCAAAACACTAAACTAAGCCGCCACCATATTGTCTTCCACTTCTTTAACTTCTTATAAGTTAGTTTCCTTTCTTTCTAATCAAATAATGCCATGTCTTCACAGAATTTAAAATTGTGGTCTTTGGTTTCTCAAACACAAAGTTTAGTATCTACTCTTATTTTAGGCTCAAGTGCAATTCCTGTTAACAGTTAATATGAATCTAAGTTATGTCATTTTATCAAAGACATAATTTCATGCGAACTACTGATAGCACAAATAAACTATGAGAAAAATAAATGTTGTCCCCATACCTGTTGTGCCACCTCCAGGGGGATCACTTGAAATTACACCAGGAAAACGAAGACATCTGAAATCCAAACCAAACCGATGATGATAGTATTCTCCAAGAAGTTCAGCATGAACTTTTGACACACCATATATCGTCTTTGGTCGTTGTATAGTCACATTTGGAGTAGGTAAGCGAGGTGATTCTGGACCAAAAGCACCAATAGTGCTTGGAACAAACAGCTTCAATTTGTACTGTTTTGCCAGTTCAATGACATTGTGTACACCTGTTAGTAAGAAATGATGTTATTCAGTATTTAATTTGTCAAAATTAAACTAGGAATAAATTTACTGCTATTCATTTGACATAATGACAAGTGGGTGCTGCGATAGTTTTCAAATTAACACTGCAAATAATTTTGTTCACCAGTTCTTTTAACACTATGGTGTGGAATCTACTAACTGAAACCATACCCCCAGAATTTTAACTAAAGTTCAGAATGATGTCACATATTTAATACACTACACTGCACTAACAAGCAAAAATGATTATCACAAAGAAAACCTGTGGAAGGTTCTTCTGAATACAAAATGTTCACCTAAGGCTGAATGTAAGTGACAAACAACAAAGGAAAGAATGCTTGAACATGGCATGCTGAAAAAGGTGGCAAGCATTGGGAAGTATTGTAACTCTACAAAAATGTCAGCAGATGAAACTAAATTGACAACTAGTTCTACCCCTAGTCTACTACAGCACTCTGTTCTTCTAGATAGCCAAGTCTTGTCCTCACAGAACTTAAAAATGAGTTCTTTACATTCAGAAGCAAGCAAAGGACTGGAGTGTTATAAGAAATTACTATGCAGTACAGAAATACAGTATGTAAACTAAGTGATGGAAAGTTGTAATTTACATGTTCAGGGAAGCTCAAAACAGATACTGTATAAATAAGCAACTTCAGTACATATTTTGTTATAGAATCCTATAATATATACCCTAAGAGACAAGTTGCAGGTCAAGATGAACATAGAATTTCTGTGTGGAAGCAAAAATAGGAGAGCAGAAAATCAATGAGAAGTGAAGCAACAAAGGACACACTACAGCAGTAAGATGCCCAATTTGAGAGGTGGGAAAATATCAATTAAAAGTAAAGTTTAAGAACTTCAATTTAATACGTGTTCATAATCCATTGAAGACAATATACTTGTCACAGTTTGTGAGCCACGACCCTCGGAAGGTAAAAATATGCAATGCACAATATTATACAGGGTTTGAGGTAGGAACATCCTGACTTTGACATATTTGTGGAATTAATACCCAATTACTGTGTCACTCATCAACTTTTCATTAAATTAATAATTATTTCACCTTCGTTGGCCACTTGGATGCAGCAAAAGTACAGCTTTCTTGGATTACAATGACTGCCTGTCTCTGTAATTCAGATACACATATGGCATCTTTACTCTCATAATGAGCCAGTTCTTTCTTTATTTCCTTTATAAAATTTCCTTGCTTCTTCTCCTGATTACCGGCTATATTTCTTGTTGGAGATCACCAGTCTGACCACCAACACCACCACCTTCATCGTACTTCCATTCACACTAAATGAAATAACAAATAGCAGTGGCTTCATTTGTTAAGAATGCCTCTCTTATAGTCCCAGAATTACAAGAGCAGTGATTTGCTTTGGTGCATTCACCACAACAGTAGTCTTATGAGTGCTTTTGCTCCTCAATTTCTGGTAGTTTCTGTTCCGAGTGTTGAGGTACTACTTGGCTCCCTCTACATCCCTGGAGGCACTTCCTTATTATGGGTTCTACAGGACTGACATAGCAAAAATAACAAGAATACTTTTAACAATGGAAAGTCCAGGCTGGAATATAACAATATTATGAAAAGGAAAGTTGTTATTCGCCATATAGCAGAGACGCTGAGTCACAGACAGGCACAACAAAGAGACTGTCACAAATAAAACTTTCAGTCAGCAAGGCCTTCATCAAAAATAGACGACAGACTGCTACTGGCAATGTGGCTTCTGTTGCCTGAGACTGCAGTCGTGTGTGTGAGTTGCATTTGCGTGAGTGTATGTGTCTTTTGTCTATTTTTGACAAAGGCCTTACTGACCGAAAGCTTTATTTGTGACAGTCCTATTGTTGTGCCCATCTGTGACTCAAGAATATTTTACTGTGTATAAACTTTGTACATTTTTTAACTTTTTCAATATCCTATTTTATGAGGCAGAGATTGGGGATCAGACCATTATTTACCAAAACGAGAGTGGAAAACTGCCTGAAAACCACACTCGAGCTGGTCAGCATACCAGACAAACAGATGTTAGTCCACTGCATGGATCTGAACCTGGTGTGGCTCACTACCCAGTTTCACATGCTAGCATGCTGCATGTTAAGCTGTATGTGTAGCATTTGGGCTATAAGACTATAGAAACATAATGATTAACTCACCTGGTCCAGTGCAGCACAAAATGAAGTAGTTGAGACAGACTCATACAAGAACCAATTTGTGTAGGCTAATATATGTTAAAATAAAAATGAAAATTCACAGTATGGTAAAACTGAAATGTTCCAAGAAATCTAATAACATCAAGTAACTACAGGTAAGGAGCCTTACAGTTAAGCACATGCAATTTCAGCAACACTTATGATGCTTTCTAAATATTTATTATGTGTTCAGGTTAATCAGGCGGAAAGACACAATTGTGTCTCGTAAAACATGCATACTCACATTGATCATCAGCTGAGCTCAATTTCAGGTGAACTGCACAGCTGATAGCAGTTAAGGGGCTTGATGTACAGTGGACTCACTATTAGTCACACAAAGTGCACTTAAAAATTACTTTTTGTTGTGAGGTATGTCTGTAGATAACAGCCTACATCACACTTTTTCCAGCATGTACACATTTTACTGCATCCTACTAATTCATCACTTACTGAAAGTGATACAAATAAAAAAATAAAAAAAAGAACAATGAAGCGATTAATCTAAGAGTCTATGAGAAAGCCAACAGTATGGCTAAACTTTACAAGGGGACTATCTACAGCAAAAGTACTACCATTCTGTTTCTGCCTCCATGAACCTGTCCAGCCAACAGAAGCTTTGCGTGCCTCATTATTAAAAGTCATTTTACATTGGTATTCAATCAAAACATCCTTAACCATTATCTCAGATCTCTTCAATGTATGGCACATACTACTATAGACGATGATTCATGAGACCAAGAGGCTGGTACCCTCTCTTATTTCCATCTAATGATGACAAAACAGCATTACAACCCTGTATGCTATAATATTTGTCTTCAAGCCCAAACATAAGACCGTGAAGGAGAAACACCAAATGCCATGACAATATGTCTAACACATACTTTATGGTTTGTGTATGGACCTTTTATGGATGATTTAGTCCATAAAGACACTGCTCCTATTATAATGTAATAATCAATGTACCAGAATAGTGCAACAGCACTATTATAATAAAATTCATCATGTCAGGAAAAATTTCATAATATAGTCAACACACATTTTTTAGCAACATTAAACATCTAAAAAACACAGAAACATCTATGTACTGCATTTTGAAGTGTGCCGAGTAATAGGTGCAGGATCAAAATTATATCTCAAATCACATCAACTGACACTACAAAATTCCCACGAGTCCAAATTCCATTCCATTGACAGTGACTGCAGTCAATGTAAACTGCAGTCAACTTTTTATTTTACTCGTGTACAGTCCACAAATCTACCAATGGTCCAACTACAGCAGTTTTGCCCATTCTTCTAATTGTCTCTTTCAGTTTCTCTATCGTATAGTAAGGATCTACATTAATGTTGAACATTGTGTAAAGTTCTAAAGAACTTACATCATTAACTGTTGAAGAACATTCTCCTCTCGTACCAATTCTAATAATTGTAGGAAGTGACTCAGATTTACGCAGCAACCTTTCATATCCAATAAGTGGTAGTGCCATACTTGAACTGTAACAAAATCTATCAATGCTGTGGTATGTCTGGATAACAAAATACAATAAACTGTATATGTCAGTGTTGGGCATCTGACTAATCAGCAGTAACTCATGATCTTTCTCTGATGTTAAAGGGGCAATTGCCACAGCTTTACCAAAAAATGCTGCTAGTCCTAATCTGTCATGAACCT
This sequence comes from Schistocerca cancellata, assembly GCF_023864275.1. Classification (NCBI taxonomy): domain Eukaryota; kingdom Metazoa; phylum Arthropoda; class Insecta; order Orthoptera; family Acrididae; genus Schistocerca; species Schistocerca cancellata. The sequence continues at coordinate 975,087,392 of NC_064627.1, forward strand.
CCACTAAATCTTGCCAATAATTGCGACTTGTTTCCGATATATATTGATTGGAAACACGTAACTGTGCATTTAATGCTCCACGGTAAAGTTCATCTCCAAGTATTCCATGTACATGAACATGCACCTGGCTGGCTCCTGCAGCAGGGAACGTATCCCAAAAGAGGACTGGAAAGCGAGCATTTCTATCAATTGAAGCGACTGTGCCAAACCACTGCAATGAAGTGTTAAAGAGATCAACAAACTCTTGAATAGTGATTTCTAATATACTATGTTTATCTGGGATGAAAAGTCCGTGCCATTTATCAATCTTAAACGTGTTCGCAGCACTTCTTGATGATTTCCCTTGAACGCGCCCAAATATTTCCCCAGCAGTCATAATCGCTGCATTACAAAAGTCGCACCCTGGCAGTGTCTGATTTATAAGTTCTTCTATGTATAGTTTCGGAGGTTTCTGGGGCTTTGCTGTAGGTCTCTTCGCCCTTAACGGATTATATGCTGTAAGTTTGTGGCTATATTTATGATACACATGGGTGACTTTTTGTCGTTTAACTTCTTCGAACAGTTTTGGATCATATCCTAGCCACTCATGGACTTTGTTTGCAAACTTTGGATGGAAATATATCTTTCCTTCTCTTATATCTACTCTGTAAATTTTGTCAAATTTCTCAAAACTTGCTTTACATTTACTGTTCTTAGATGAACGCCATAATAAAACATTTTTATACAGATGCTCGATTCCGTATCTAATATTGTTCCTAAAGCAATCGTCAGTATGATGAATCGAAGCATGCACGACAAAATCATATTTATCGTCAGCGTTACGCTGAACTACAGAAGACCGGACGTCGTGGTCATCTTCATCACTGTTATATAGAACAAGTACGCCTGCCACTGTCATTATCATTGCCAAAAAAACGACGTTCCTCCTAATGTTCCACCGGCACAACGACTGCATGGCAAGTTTAGAGTTGTATCACCGAGAAAACAAATGTTCAAATCACTGCACTATGTGCACGAACAACAAACATATGGTATATGCTGTAGCACGTTCGACAACTGTCAATGAGAGTAATAAAAATAGTATATTTATACTACTATTGATTCTTTATTTATTCTTCATCCACTCACACTCTACGAAACGTATGAAAATGATATTAACGATTAACGCTTCAAACTGACAAATTTATTTTCACTGACCACACTACGACACAGCGAGAAGTCGCGTACAGTAGAAACCAATGACGCAGGTTGTCAGATGGGATGTTATTGGACCTGCGCCAGAGCGGGCTGTTCGATTACAGCCCACGTCACGTCGGAGGGCGCTTCCGCGCATAGGGGCGGAGCGATGGCAAACGTGGAGGGGATGAGGTCTGCGCATGCATGGCGGCAGAGAGCGGGCAAACAAAGTACTCGTTATGTATGTTTTTGGATAGGGTCCGCCTTTAGCAAAACACATTTTTGTTTTTTAACCCAAGCATGTTTCACTGCAGTTGTAGCATCTTCCGTGGGCTTTTATTTTCCATCTGTTAAAGAGTGTTCTTTTCTGTTTGTATACATGTAGCTATTAGTTTTTAAATCGTAATTACAAATATTTGAAAAAAAAATCACATAAATTACGAATTCATACTTTTTACCACATGGTGTAGTTTTTCTGATGTGTTGTGTTTCTACAGTAACCGTTTTTTTTGCACAGTTTGTCATCTGCAACCACATGACATAGCTCCATTCAGTATATCTAATCAGACTTTCAAAGCAGCCCGTTCAATTAACAATATAAATATTGCAAACTTTAGGGAAAGCCTACAGCAGCTAGACTGGGATGAAGTGTATACGGAAGCCGATGCAAACTTGAAATATAACTTATTTCACGATAGATTTTTAAGGGTATTTGAAAATTGTTTTCCCAAGAAAATAGTTAAACATAATTCCAAGAAAACATATAAAAAAAACCTTGGCTAACTAAAGGAATAAGAATATCTTGCAACCGTAGAAGAGAACTGTATCTAACAGCAAGAGGGAGTACTAACCCCGAAATTGTTCAATATTATAAAAACTATTGTGCATTACTAAGAAAAGTTATTAAAAAGTCCAGAAGCATGTGTATCATGTCTGAGATCAGTAACTCTGATAATAACATTAAAGCAATTTGGAATATTATTGAAAGGGAAACAGGGCAACCAAGAGCACAGGAAGACTTTAGTGCCATAAAACTGAATGACAAGTGTACTAATAAACAATCAGAAATTGAAAATATTTTCAATAATCATTTTTTAAATGTTGTAGAGAAAATAGGATCTAGATCTTCACTGGAAGAGGCAAGCCTTCTAATAGAAGAGGCCATACCTGTGCAGTTTGAAACAACTGTAATTCCACCAACCTCTCCCTCTGAAATCAGTAAAATAATAAACTCACTGAAAAGTAAAAGCTCTTACGGAATTGATGGCATTTCCAGCAAGGTACTTAAAGCTTGTTCCCCACAGATAAGTAGGATTCTCAGCCACGTATGTAATAGCTCTTTGGAGCGGGGTGTTTTCCCCGATAGACTGAAGTATGCCATTGTAAAACCATTGCATAAAAAGGGGGATACGTCGGATGCCAACAACTACTGCCCAATCTCTCTTCTGACAGCTCAATCAAAAATTTTTGAGAAAGTAATGTATTCAAGAGTAGCCTCCCATATTTGTAAAAATAAAGTACTAACAAAATGTCAGTTTGGTTTTCAGAAAGGCTTTTCAACAGAAAATGCTATATACGCTGTCACTGATCAAATATTAAATGCTCTGAATAACCGGACATCACCCAATGGTATTTTTTGTGATCTCTCAAAGGCCTTTGATTGTGTAAATCATGTAATTCTTTTAGATAAGCTAAATCATTATGGTTTGAGGGGGGCAGTGCACAAATGGTTTAATTCATACTTAACTGGAAGAATGTAGAAAGTTGAAATAAGTGGTTCATGTAATGTTAAAACAACAGCTGATTCCTCAAACTGGGGGGGCTATCAAGTACGGGGTCCCACAGGATTCGGTCTTAGGTCCTTTACTGTTCTTGATATCCATTAATGACTTACCGTTCCACATTGATGAAGATGCAAAGTTAGTTATTTTTGCTGATGATACAAGTATAGTAATAACACCCAAAAACCAAAACCTAAGTGATGTAATTGTGAATGATGTTTTTCACAAAATTATTAAGTGGTTCTCAGCAAACGGACTCTCTTTAAATTTTGATAAAACACAGTATATACAGTTCCGTACAGTAAATGGCACAACTCCAGTAATAAATATAGACTTTGAACAGAAGTCTGTAGCTAAGGTAGAATTTTCAAAATTTTTAGGTGTGTCCATTGATGAGGGGTTAATCTGGAAGCAACACATTGATGGTCTGCTGAAACGTCTGAGTTCAGCTACGTATGCTATTAGGGTTATTGCAAATTTTGGTGATAAGAATCTCAGTAAATTAGCTTACTATGCCTACTTTCATTCACTGATTTCGTATGGCATCATATTTTGGGGTAATTCATCGTTGAGTAGAAAAGTATTCATTGCTCAAAAATGTGTAATCAGAATAATTGCTGGAGCCCACCCACGGTCATCCTGCAGGCATCTATTTAAGGATCTAGGGATCCTCACAGTAACCTCACAGTATATATATATACACTCCTGGAAATTGAAATAAGAACACCGTGAGTTCGTTGTCCCAGGAAGGGGAAACTTTATTGACACATTCCTGGGGTCAGATACATCACATGATCACACTGACAGAACCACAGGCAACAGAGCATGCACAATGTCAGCACTAGTACAGTGTATATCCACCTTTCGCAGCAATGCAGGCTGCTATTCTCCCATGGAGACGATCGTAGAGATGCTGGATGTAGTCCTGTGGAATGGCTTGCCATGCCATTTCCACCTGGCGCCTCAGCTGAACCAGCGTTCGTGCTGGACGTGCAGACCGCGTGAGACGACGCTTCATCCAGTCCCAAACATGCTCAATGGGGGACAGATCCGGAGATCTTGCTGGCCAGGGTAGTTGACTTACACCTTCTAGAGCACGTTGGGTGGCACGGGATACATGCGGACGTGCATTGTCCTGTTGGAACAGCAAGTTCCCTTGCCGGTCTAGGAATGGTAGAACGATGGGTTCGATGACGGTTTGGATGTACCGTGCACTATTCAGTGTCCCCTCGACGATCACCAGTGGTGTACGGCCAGTGTAGGAGATCGCTCCCCACACCATGATGCCGGGTGTTGGCCCTGTGTGCCTCGGTCGTATGCAGTCCTGATTGTGGCGCTCACCTGCACGGCGCCAAACACGCATACGACCATCATTGGCACCAAGGCAGAAGCGACTCTCATCGCTGAAGACGACAGGTCTCCATTCGTCCCTCCATTCACGCCTGTCGCGACACCACTGGAGGCGGGCTGCACGATGTTGGGGCGTGAGCGGAAGACGGCCTAACGGTGTGCGGGACCGTAGCCCAGCTTCATGGAGACGGTTGCGAATGGACCTCGCTGATACCCCAGGAGCTACAGTGTCCCTAATTTGCTGGGAAGTGGCGGTACGGTCCCCTACGGCACTGCGTAGGATCCTACGGTCTTGGCGTGCATCCGTGCGTCGCTGCGGTCCGGTCCCAGGTCGACGGGCACGTGCACCTTCCACCGACCACTGGCGACAACATCGATGTACTGTGGAGACCTCACGCCCCACGTGTTGAGCAATTCGGCGGTACGTCCACCCGGCCTCCCGCATGCCCACTGTACGCCCTCGCTCAAAGTCCGTCAACTGCACATACGGTTCACGTCCACGCTGTCGCGGCATGCTACCAGTGTTAAAGACTGCGATGGAGCTCCGTATGCCACGGCAAACTGGCTGACACTGACGGCGGCGGTGCACAAATGCTGCGCAGCTAGCGCCATTCGACGGCCAACACCGCGGTTCCTGGTGTGTCCGCTGTGCCGTGCGTGTGATCATTGCTTGTACAGCCCTCTCGCAGTGTCCGGAGCAAGTATGGTGGGTCTGACACACTGATGTCAATGTGTTCTTTTTTCCATTTCCAGGTGTGTAGCTTTTGTATCCCGCCTGGAAGGCGGCGCGTGGGTAGGAGCAGGAAAAGCTCACTTATGAAATTTGATGTTAATAATCCAACCCAGTTCAAAAGTAATAGCAGTGTGCATAGCTATAACACCAGGAGAAAAGATGATTTTATTTTTATGTCTGAAATTATTTAATTCTACGAGGGGGGACCCAAAAGAAACCGGACTCCAAGGGCGCTGCCACTCGTAGACGTGGAGCAGGGTTCTCACGCTAGATGGTGTTAGTAGAGACCTTCATGAAACATCTGTGCAGACGGCGTCAGTTAGAGTTGAACGTGCAAGTGTGGTATTGTGTTTGTCTGTTGGTGGGCTACCTCTGCGTAGTCGTTATGTCAACTTTAAAAGAACAAAGAGTGTGTGTGAAATTTTGCTTCTGGCTTAAAAAAACTACAACGGAGACACACCAAATGCTTCAGAAAGCTTCCCAGGAGGACGCTATGAGCCGCACACAGGTTTTCGAGTGGTTTGGGTGCTTTAAACGTGGTGAATGTGTGTTGAAGACCAAGCTCGTTCTGGACGCCCTTCAACATCGCGAACTGAGGAGAACATTCAAAAGGTCCGCCAAAAGATCAACGACGATCGTTGCCAAACGATCGACCAAATTTCAGCAGATACAGGAATCAGTTGGAGATCGTGCCAGCGGATTTTGAGTGAGGATTTGCACGAGACGTGTTGCTGCTAAATTTGTTCCGCGCCTTCTCACACAGAAGCAAAAAACCATCCGCATGAATGTGTGTCAGGACTTGAAAACAGAGATTGCACGTGATCCAAACTTCTTGAACAAAGTTATTATAGAGGATGAGAGTTGGTGTTACGGGTATGACCCAGAAACCAAGCAAGTGTCAAGCCAGTGGAGGACTCCCAACTCTCCCAGACCAAAAAAAAGCAAGGCAAGTGAGGTCAAATGTGAAGACGATGATCATTGTCTTTTTTGATGTTCGTGGAATTGTGCATTGGGAATTCGTACCCCCTGGCCAGACTGTTAACCAGCACTTCTACTTGGATGTTTTAAGACGTCTGCGAGAGGATGTGAGGAGGAAACGCCCGGAACTTGGCGATCAGGTGACAGGTTTCTGCATCACGACAACGCTCCAGCACACACGGCCTTACCAGTGACCCACTATTAGGCATCTCAGAGGTGGTCTGTCGTTCCCCACGCTCTGTATTCGCAGGACCTAGCCCTGTGCGACTTTTTCCTATTTCCACGAATGAAAAAAACGTTAAAAGGGGAGCGTTATGACGATGTGGAGGCAGTAAAAACAGCTTCGCAAAGGGCGCTGGACAATATCAAACTTGAAGAGTTCCAAACATGCTTCCAACAGTGGGAAAAGAGACTTAACAAGTGCATCACATGTAATGGAGAGTATTTTGAAAGTGAATGAAGTAATTTTGTAAAAAGGTTCAACAATAATTTTTTTATGACAACAATCCGGTTTCTTTTGGATCCCCCCTCATATGTGTGTGTCTATTTACATAATGTTTCAGTTGCATTTTCCTTTTAATCATCTTCATCACTGTTGGACACTATATATTGAGTTGTCACTGTCACTGTAACTGTTTCACTGCTTTACCAGCTGTAAAAGCAAACATGGCGGGCAGTGGAACAATTGAAGGTGTAAAAACAAGATGGCTGACAGTGGAACAGTGGAAGGTATTCCTGGCAGTTGTTTCGAATTTTCAGAGGTGTTAGTGATTCTTTTTTCCTTTGTGTGTGTGTGTTTGTGTGTGTGTGTGTGTGTGTGAAAAGGGAGAGGGGGCGAGAGAGAGAGAGAGAGAGAGAGAGAAAGAGAGAGAGAGAGAGGGTGACAGTAGGTTTAGGGATTTTTATTTTTATTTTGTGTGTGTGGGGGGATGGTGGTGGTGGGGGGGCGGGCTGAGAGTTCTATTGGTTGGCCTGTCTGATAATTCCTTGAGGGCAGAGAACAGAGTGCCATTGCAGAGAGCTGTGTATTCATTAATCACTTGTTTGCCTTACACTATAGCTTTTTGTATCTGAAATGTTTCCTCAGTTATTAGTTTTTGTGGGGGGCTATTGCTGCATTTGAGAATTTTCAAATCCATATTGATGTTTGTTGGGTTATGTTTCATGTCCATGAGGTGTTGGGCAAATGTGGAATGACAGCTGTTACTTTTTAATGCTCTGTGTTCTTTGTATCTGGTATTAAAGTTTCTGCTTGTCTGTCCTATATAAACTGCTTTGCAGTCCAGGCATGTTAGTTGGTAAATACCAGATGTGTTGTGTTTGTCTGTGCTTGTGTTGGTTGTCCTTAGTTTTCTCTGTGTTGAGTTGTCTGCCCTGTAGGCTATTTTTACCCCTTGTTTTTTGAGTATGTTGCCTATTCTGTGGACCGCTTTGTTGTTGTAGGTGAGAGTGAACCATCTGTTTGTCATTGTGGGTGTTTCCCAAATGCAGCAACAGCCCCCCACAAAAACTAATAACTGAGGAAAATTTTCAGATACAAAAAGCTATAGTGTAAGGCAAACAAGTGATTAATGAATACACAGCTCTCTGCAATGGCACTCTGTTCTCTGCCCTCAAGGAATTATCAGACAGGCCAACCAATAGAGCTCTCATCCCCCCACCATCCCCCCCCCCCACACAAAATAAAAATAAAAAAATCCCTAAACCTACTGTCACTCTCTCTCTCTCTCTCTCTCTCTCTCTCTCTCTCTCTCTCTCTCTCTCTCGTCCCCCCCTCCCTCTCCCTTTTCACACACACACAAAGGAAAAAAGAATCACTAACACCTCTGAAAGATTCAAAACAAGCACCAGGAACACCTTCAACTGTTCCATTATCAGTCATCTTGTTTTTACACCTTCAGTTGTTCCACTGCTCGCCATGTTTACTTTTACAGCTGGTAAAGCAGTGAAACAGTTACAGTGACAGTGACAACTCAATATATAATGTCCAACGGTGATGAAGATGATTAAAACGAAAACGTAAGTGAAACATTCTGTAAATAGACACGCACATAGAATTAAATAATTTCAGACATAAAAATAACAGGTTTTCAAATCGTAATTTTGGCTTAAACAATTTGTCTACTTCAAGGTATTAAGTGGTTTCAGATAACAAACTGTGCAAAAAAACGGTCACTGTAGAAACACAACACATCAGAAAAACTACACCATGTGGTAAAAAGGTATGAATTCGTAATTTATGTATTTTTTCAAATATCTGTAATTACGATTTAAAAACTAATAGCTACATGTATACAAACAGGAAAGATCACTTTATCTTTAACAGATGGATAACAAAAGCCCACTGAAGATGCTGCAACTCCAGTGAAACATGTTTGGGTTAAAAAACAAAAATGTGTTTTGCTGAAGGCGGACCCTATCCAGAAACATACATATTGTTAAAGCAAACACGGAAGAAAAGAGCTTCAACCCCAAGATGATTAAAATACTCGTTGCCGAACTGTGTTACTGCGTTCAGCAGTCAGGTTAATTTGCCTATGGTACATCGAACTATACATTCAAGTCTTCTTCTTCTTCTTCTTTCGCTTACGCCTAAGTCCCACAGCGATGCAGGGTCGGCGTGGATACAACGGATTTGGCTATGAGAGGAATAATACATTTTAAAACCGATGTCAATCAAGCGTCTACATGAGAGAAATTGCACTTTACGTCTCGACGTTGCGTCAGCTGGACCTCAGGTTTGGACTGCGTGACGTAGGAACAGAACAAATGCTGACGCAGTTTTGTGAGGACGTCAAGTAGAATTTTTCTCAAAATGACTTGCCTGACAACAAGATAATCGAAACTGATTGCGATAATTGTCATTTACTGCAATTGGGGCTGTATTATGAGTCAAAGTGTAATACAACAAAAAATTAATTTCAAATTCAAATCGAAATCATAGCATATGGTGAAATTGTTTCTACTCAATGTAATTTTTTAAATGCGTGTATGTGGGTGTGTTTGACTGTAGTTAAATGTGAATCACTGAGCGTAAAAAAGAATTACAAGTAGAAAAGACCAGCGCAAAAGACAAACGTAAAAATTCTCAGTATGTTATCATATTTTTCGCTGTCAACTGGCGTTATGGGTGTAAATTAACCCGTTCGACATTGCACTGAGAGAACGCTTTTATAGTCCATCGAACAAGCAAACAATTAACCATCTTCTGAGTATAGCTCGAGGGAATACTGACCGATAGCGTCGAAAATCACCAATATCTTGACAGGTTACCCACTCTGTCATTTTAACACATTTTCCAACTCATGCCTTGGAAATGATACGGGTTTACTTCGCGCAATATCGGAGTTTTTGGCGTATTCAGCCGCGGTGTGGCCGAGCGGTTCTAGGCGCTTCAGTCTGGAACAGCGCGACCGCTACGGTCAGAGGTTCGAATCCTGCCTCGGGCATGGATATGTGTGGTGTCCTTAGGTTAGTTAGGTTTAAGTAGTTCTAAGTTCTAGGGGACCTCAGCAGTTAAGTCCCATAGTGCTCAGAGCCATTTAGTGTATTCATCCGGCCGCATTCTCGCGAGTAATTAGAGCATACAATACGCCGGGAAAACTTAATTTCTCCTTGGGCAATATGCAGAACATTATAATATGCATACATCATAAGATACAAATTCATAATCAGTAAAGGCTGGGAAGTTCTCTCTATGTATGCAACTAATATGTTGAATTTTTTTGGAAATTTATGATGAGTTCCTATGGGATCAAACTGCTGAGGTCATCGGTCCCTAGGCTTACACACTTCTTAATCTAACGAGAACACACACACACACACACACACACACACACACACACACACACACACACACACACACACACCCATGCCCGAGAGAGGATCAGAACCTCCGACGGGGGGAGCCGTGCGACCTGTGGCAAGGCGCCTAAGCGACGGAAGTCGGACGACACAAAGACGTACGGCTGCCAGGAAGATGTCGAGCCAGTCAAGGAAAACTGAAATGAGCCACTCACAGGATGTAATGCTCAGTGAGCTGGTCTCGCAACATCCTTGCCTTTACGATTTGAAGAACCCTTAATATAGAGACACTATGTTCAGAGACAGAATTTGGGAAGAAATTGGTGCACAGTTGGAACTGGCAGGTGAGTGAAATATATAATACTTTCCCATTAATGCAAATTGTCAGGCCTGTTATGAAAATCAGAATAATCCATGCAGATGTAGAATTAGAATGATGAAAATGAACTTGAAGGTCAATTTTCGCATTACTCTTTTTTGTGACGACAAAAATTGAAAACGGCAAGTACATTATAAAATGAACAATCTAAAGTACAACGAGAAAGTTACATTTTACAATACCTTCACTTTGAAAGTAAACGGTAGATTGGTGTCTTGATGATACCTTCTAGTTGTGAAAAACCACCACAAGATTGTTGTACAGCTTTCTGTAATCAATAAATGTTCGTTTTTGAGGAAGGCGTTTCTCAACAAATTGCGCAAACAGTATGCTGCAATAAGTAATTTGTCACATTCACTTCAATTCATTGGTAGAAGATGGTGCTCAAAAAACTTGTGCCAAAAGTGCACTACTGTTTTACAAGGCCCTTCTGGTCTGACACAGTTCACAATTGAAATTCGTCTTTTGTAAATCCTGGAGCCATTTTTTGAGAGCAGCTTGGCAAGATTAAATGTTCATGTCACCCATAACGATGTATGCTGTCAGAATATAAGAATATGGAAGTACATTTGGATGGGAATAAAGAGTCAGTCGGCTATGAAAGTTGCCTTAGCTTGTTCCAAAAGTTTCTGCATGGGAGAAACTGACAAGTATAATTTGGGGAAATTTTGTGAACAACCACGGACATTATTTATTCCACATTTCTGCCAGTGTATACTGCAGACGTTCAGAATGAAAATTCTAGAGATGTTTAAGGTGTAACCCTATCTTGTTGTGAAGAACTTGAAACAATGCAATGACACTATCGTGCGCTTATTGTTAATAAACTTATCTTTCATTGGAATTTTAGGTGACATGAGCAAAAACAGATGGAGGAATATTCGGGACTCGTATCAGAGAAATAAACTAGAAAGAAAGCTTGGAACAGGTTCAGATGCCTCAGCAAAACCAAGAAAATGGGTTCTGCTTGATCACTTGGCTTTAAGAAACCTACAGTTCGTGGCATTTTAAATGAAATTGTCAAGAGCATATGGAGAAATATTAGTAACTCATACCGGATAAATATATGACATAAAATGGTTTCATTAGGTCCAAATGTGTCAGCGAAACAAAACAAATGCATTCTCTATCGTGTGATGACCACACGATTCTCGTCGCGCGTCGACAGAACTGGCGGCTAGTCGCGACGCTCCCGGAGATATATGAGCCCAAATCTCGGAAACGGAGATCGATGTCATTCTTATCTCAACTTTAAAAATAATTTCGATATGTTAGCTTCTTTTCATCGGCAACGATGTATGACCTAACGTGAACCATACGTAAAGTAGCCAGCGACCACATTTTTCACTGTACACAATTCAAATTTTATGCAGTAGGTTACTTGTAAATCAAGTATCGGAATAACTGTGACGAATATCGGAAAAATAGACACCTCACTATTAAGCTGTGATGTGAAACTGTAAGATACGCAAACATCAATTTTTTGTGCCTCTTACTTTCCTCACAATTGATAGAGAAGTAATATACAGCGAAAAAAACACGCAAAACCGGAAGAGATACTTTTCAATTTTTTAAAGTAAAAGAAGAATCTGTATCGAAAAACTAACGTAACTTAAAGTTACGTTGTGCAAGACGCGACAGTTGGCTGCGACTGCGACACTGCCCCCTCTTTTCGCACCCTGGCAGACGGCGACACGGCCGCAACACGACTGGAGTCGTCGCTGTTTCCCAAGCTCCGGTCGGCGGCGGCGGATTCAAATACATAAGAAAAATAAGAATTCCGATTTTCTTGCTGTAAAAAATACTGTATGTTAATGCAACAAAGTTACATCGGCTCCCAGAGTTAGTTTTTCGATACAGATTCTCCTTTTACTTTAAAAAATTGAAAAGTATCTCTTCCGGTTTTGCGTGTTTTTTTCGGTGTATATTACTTCTCTATCAATTGTGAGGAAAGTAAGAGGCACAAAAAATTTATGTTTGCATATCTTACAGTTTCACATCACAGCTTGATAGTGAGGTGTCTATTTTTCCGATATTCGTCACAGTTATTCCGATACTTGATTTACAAGTAACCTACTGCATAAAATTTGAATTGTGTACAGTGAAAAATGTGGTCGCTGGCTACTTTACGTATGGCTCACGTTAGGTCATACATCGTTGCCGATGAAAAGAAGCTAACATATCGAAATTATTTTTAAAGTTGAGATAAGAATGATATCGATCTCCGTTTCCGAGATTTGGGCTCATATATCTCCGGGAGCGTCGCGACTAGCCGCCAGTTCTGTCGACGCGCGACGAGAATCGTGTGGTCATCACACGATAGAGAATGCATTTGTTTTGTTTCGCTGACACATTTGGACCTAATGAAACCATTTTATGTCATATATTTATCCGGTATGAGTTACTAATATTTCTCCATATGCTCTTGACAATTTCATTTAAAATGCCACGAAATGTAGGTTTCTTAAAGCCAAGTGATCAAGCAGAACCCATTTTCTTGGTTTTGCTGAGGCATCTGAACCTGTTCCAAGCTTTCTTTCTCGTTTATTTCTCTGATATAAGTCCCGAATATTCCTCCATCTGTTTTTGCACATTTCACCTAAAATTCCAATGAAAGATAAGTTTATTAACAATAAGCGCACGATAGCATAATTGCATTGTTTCAAGTTCTTCACAACAAGATAGGGTTACACCTTAAACATCTCTAGAATTTTCATTTTGAACGTCTACAGTATACACTGGCAGAAATGTGGAATAAATAATGTCCGTGGTTGTTCACAAAATTTCCCCAAATTATACTTGTCAGTTTCTCCCATGCAGAAACTTTTGGAACAAGCTAAGGCAACTTTCATAGCCGACTGACTCTTTATTCCCATCCAAATGTACTTCCATATTCTTATATTCTGACAGCATACATCGTTATGGGTGACATGAACATTTAATCTTGCCAAGCTGCTCTCAAAAAATGGCTCCAGGATTTACAAAAGACGAATTTCAATTGTGAACTGTGTCAGACCAGAAGGGCCTTGTAAAACAATAGTGCACTTTTGGCACAGGCTTTTTGAGCACCATCTTCTACCAATGAATTGAAGTGAATGTGACAAATTACTTATTGCAGCATATTGTTTGCGCAATTTGTTGAGAAACGCCTTCCTCAAAAACGAACATCTATTGATTACAGAAAGCTGTACAACAATCTGGTGGTGGTTTTTCACAACTAGAAGGTATCATCAAGACACCAATCTACCGTTTACTTTCAAAGTGAAGGTATTGTAAAATGTAACTTTCTCGTTGTACTTTAGATTGTTCATTTTATAATGTACTTGCCGTTTTCAATTTTTATCGTCACAAAAAAGAGTAATGCGAAAATTGACCTTCAAGTTCATTTTCATCATTCTAATTCTACATCTGCATGGATTATTCTGATTTTCACAACAGGCCTGAAAAATTTGCATTAATGGGAAAGTATTATATATTTCACTCACCTGCCAGTTCCAACTGTGCACCAATTTCTTCCCAAATTCTGTCTCTGAACATAGTGTCTCTATATTTAGGGTCCTTCAAATCGTAAAGGCAAGGATGTTGCGAGACCAGTTCACTGAGCATCACATCCTGTGAGTGGCTCATTTCAGTTTTCCTTGACTGGCTCGACATCTTTCTGGCAGCCGTACGTCTTTGTGTCGTCCGACTTCCGTCGCAACACTGCTCACTGGTGCAGTGCTGCGACAGCTGCCGCAACAGTCCCGCGTCGCATCCCAAACTCGAACTGCACATGCGCCAGCAGGCAACTTCTGACGTCACGTAGCGACCCGTCGCAGTCGCTAGTGTGCGTCGCGTCTTTGCCAACGTACCTTAAGACGGCGCGGCTAACCCGCGCGGCAACTGATAGTTGACAAACACATTTTGTAAACCATGGATCTTTAAAACCAAGAAATACCATCGCTTTGGTTGGTTGGTTGGTTTGTTGGGGGAAGGAGACCAGACAGCGAGGTCATCGGTCTCATCAGATTAGGGAAGGATGGGGAAGGAAGTCGGCCGTGCCCTTTGAAAGGAACCATCCCGGCATTTGCCTGGAGTGATTTAGGGAAATTACGGAAAACCTAAATCAGGATGGCCGGACGCCGCGTCCTCCCGAATGCGAGTCCAGTGTCTAACCATCGCTTTACTTTGTTCCAAAGTCTACACCGTAATACCATCATCACTGCTATCAGCCCGTGCCCGAATCAGCTGGTTGTAAATTTAGGGTGGTAGGTACAGGGCTTTAAGTATTCCTTCTGAAACTTTTCAACGGGCTCCACACAGTGTGCTCACGCTATTGTTTCACGCACAAACGATTCAGTGTCTGTTATCTTCATTGTTTGTCCCCACCCCCTCCCACCACACACATCTTTTAACCTGTGCCCAAATCAGATCTACTTGTTTATACCGACATGTTTTGCGAGTAAACGTCAAACTGTGAGACCACATTCACGTGCAAGTTAGTCAGATTTGTACGTTCTGTCCCCTAGAATCGTATAACTTAACGAGTTGCGGACGTTCGACACGAGTCTGGCTTATACTGTGCGGAATATTTTTATTTTTAAGCAGAGCACAGTATCAGCTTTCCTGGTGTTTGTACTTCCCATTTTCTCCGCAACAGCTGAATGATAACTGTCGCCGTAATTACACCGACCGACTTCGAAGCAAGTTATAGCAAGAATTGTTCATTGAACCACTTCTTGAAACTGACTGCGTTCATTTCCGAATGTAATCACTGCTGTTCAAATGGCTCAAATGGCTCTGAGCACTATGGGACTTAACATCTGAGGTCATCAGTCCCCTAGAACTTAGAACTACTTAAACCTAACTAACCTAAGGACATCACACACATCCATGCCCGAGGCAGGATTCGAACCTGCGACCGTAGCAGTCGCGCGGTAGTCACTGCTGTTGATCTTACACCTAAGTACGAGTTTACTTTCAGTAGCAAATCTATAAGAAGAGAATACTTGTCCGAGAACCTTTTCCTGTGGGATTTCAAAACCGCCAGTACCACCACTCGTTTTCCAGCATTCATGGAATGATTCTGATTCACCCAAGCTTCATCAAAGCAATACACTTTTGAACAACCTCTTTCTCTCGTGCCGTGCCTAATTATAAGGGATGTGGTCCACGCGGTGTTACAGTGGACAGCTGGGGACAAGAAGAATCGCATTCCAGTGAAGAGTGTTGCAGCTCACGCCCTCATCGATGGACCTTCTGTATTTCTTGGGTATTCTCTTAATTTCAGCTTGGATATTAAAGACACATTCTCATATGGAAATGGATGATTCACAGTTGCCATAGTGAGAGGTGGTAGCGGAGTTTCTAGTGTACCTGGACTTGAAAGTTTTAATGATAGAGATGTAATTGCCTATCGTACTTACCATATGTTTGAACTTGCTAATAAAGACTTTGGTAAATCAGCTTATGGCTCAACATGTCCACTTGTATTGTATACACGTAACAAACGAAAATTCAATCCTTCTTTCAATCAAAATCTCTGTTCTTAACATATTTGAAAAAAATGGCTATTAAAATTCGTTGCATTTACAGAGCGCCACCTTTGAAGCCAATTTTCACATGCATAATTTAACAAGTTTTAGTGATGTCAGGTACTCACTACTTACGTTCATTTCAAACACAGATCGCTTTAAAATACTGTTGTCAAAAACCATTCATTTATGCTACAGGCGTCTTGCGATTTCGATATTTTCAGGCTACACAAAACGAAATTTTCCTGAGAGTTTTGTAGCTTTAACATTTTCATTTACTTCTCTCTGTACAGTTCTCTTGCCAACACATACTTCTGCAGTTCGTTCCTCTATCTTCAGTATGTCAAAAATAGGAGTCCCGTTTCAGATCCACATTTGAGAAATTTGTAAATGCAGTAAGCAAACCTATTCTCCTGCTTGTGAAGCCTTCGCGTTTATAGCTGTCACTTGACATATGTATTTAGAAATCGCACCAAAACATGAGACATTCACAGCTACATTGCCACAAGAAAGTAACAATTACAGCGGAATCAATAATTCTGTCGCTCTGTGAATGAACTACATTGTCGCGAACTACAATGTGCATGAGGGAAAGACATTTTCGCAATCTAGTTGTAACTGCTAGCCGCTGGGAGAGAGAATTTTATTGGCTGCTTGCAGTTAATAGAGGGGGATGCGCAGAACGGTTGAAAATTGGGCCGCCCTCCCACACGAAGCGAACTTTAGCGAAAATTACTGGCATGGACATTTGCGTTCCTGAGATATCGTACAATTCTTACGTTACCATACATTTTCCCCGCAGTGTAAAAGTTTATATTGCAGATTACAGCACTCGTCGGTAAGGAATCGATTTAGTTTCTGATCGTAGACCTACCAGATAACTCCATTCTGTTAATAAAACAGCCACACAACATATACGGGAGCGATAACATACGCGCTAAAAGGTATCGGAATGGTTGTAATGTTGATGCATCCACAATTAAAATCGCAGAAATTCGTCCCAGTAATGACATAATATTAGATTCAGAGGAGGTAATGAAGTTCTCACTATTCATTAACATGTTTTTCGGCGTGCAAATTTCAGGCGAACGCTTCATATAATCCAAGATGGAGACTGCGCGATCTTGCGCAGGTAGACCATACTACGCCCCTCGCCATAGTACTAAGCCCCTCTCGCGGCAAAACTGGTAACTTCAAATATCTCCGTCTGAGGCTCAGAACAGTAAACTTACGACACCTAATGTGCAGTAATATAAATTTTGTTCTTCTGTTGTATCCGTACCTTCAGCCATAACGATTTTGGCGCTATGGAAGGTAAATAAATCACTAGATGACACAATTAGTCATGCTCTCTTCCAAGTAGCTGATACGCGTGCTATCACGGCCGCTGAGAGCAAGCATTGGGCCCCATTTTCAAATACAGAAATCCAGTTTCATTGTTACGTTACATTACATTAATACTTGTTCCATAGATAATGAATTCCACATTTCCTAATGATGTGGAATGATTCAGTTTACAGTTACTACTTCGTATCTAAAAATCGTCTACTGAGTAGAAGTAGGTGTCATCCAAAAATCCTTTTAGTTTGTTTTTAAAGGCTGGTCGGCTATCTGTCAGACTTTTAATGCTGTTTGGAAATACTTTTGTGGCAGCATAATTTACACTTTTCTGTGCCAAAGTCAGATTTAACCCAGTATAGTGAAGATCATCATTTCTTCTAGTGTTGTAGCTATATGCAGTTTGCTATTATTTTTGAATTAGGATGGGCTATTAATAACAGATTTTATAAGGGAATATGTTTATGAGGGGGCACCCAAAAAGAAAAAAAAAACCGAATAACACTAATGTGGGCGGAGCTTGTGTAGTACGCATTTCTGCCGCTAGGTGTGCATAGCGCAACTCATTGTAAGGTTCAGTGCCGCCTGTATTGTTGATTTGGCTTGTTCTGTTCAGCGCTGTGATTGTTTTTGCCATTATTGTTTTGTTCTTGTTTCGTTTTTTGTGATGGCTAGTTTAAGTGAACAATGTGCAGCCGTGAAATTTTGTTTTCTGCTCGGTAAAAATGCTATTGAAACGGTTTTAATATTGAAAACAGCTTACCAAGACCACGCTGTGGAAAAAACTCAAGTGTCGAGTGGTTTGTTCGATTAAAAATGACGACATGTCGATTGATGACAAACCTCACTCTGGGGATCCATCAACTGCGTAGTTCATTTAGAGTTTGTTCCCCCCAGGTCAGACCATTAATCAAACCTTTTATTTGGAAGTTTTAAGAAGATTGAGCAACAGTGTTAATCAAAAAAGACCAGATTTGTGGCAGACAGGAGACTGGTTCTTCCCCCCTGACAATGCACCTGCGCACACAGCCATCTCTGTTAGACAGTTTTTGGCTAAAAATGGCATGGTTCTGCTGCCCCACGCACCTTACTCTCCTGACCTGGCTCTGGGCGACTTTTTCTTATTTCACGTATGGGAAGGGGCATGAAAGGACACCGACTTGCCAAAATTGAAGAAGTGAAGAAAAAAACGAAGGAGGAGCTGTCAGCCATTTCTAAAGATGACTGCAAAAAATATTTCCAACAGTGAAAGCACTGGTGGTACAGATGTATTAGTTGCAACGTAGAGTATTTTGAAGTAGCTAAAGTTGTTTTGTAAACAATTTGAAAATATGTAGCTTTTAAAAAAGTAATTCCGTTTTCTTTGCGTACCCCCGCATATTGTGAAGGTACTGTGAATATCCCTAGTACCTTAAATAAATGTCTGCAAGGAGATCTTGAGTGGGCTCCAGCTACTATGCAGATTACAGGCTTTTGTGCAATGAATACTTTTTCTCTTAATGATGAATTACCCCAAAATACAATGCCATGTGAAAGCAGTGAATGATATTGGATTAGTAGGCTAATTTACTGACATGTTTATCACCAAAATTTGCAGTAACCCTAATAGCATAACATTCCAGTAGATCACCAATGTATTTCTTCCAATTCAGTTTCTCATCAATACACACCCAGAAATTTTGAATATTCTGCCTTAGCAACAGATTTACGTTAAAAGTCTATATTTATTAATGGTGCTAGCCATTTACTGTGCAGTACTGTATGTACTATGTTTTCTCAACATTTAGTGAGAATCCATTTGCAGAGAACCACTTAATAATTTTCTGAAAGACGTTATTTCCAATTTCTTGGTTGTTGGGAGTGATTGATATGCTTGTACCGTCAGCAAGAAGAACTAGCTTTGCATCTTAATGAATATAGAGTGGCAAGTCATTAATATATATTAAGAACACGAAGGGAACCAAGACTAAACCCTTTGGGACACCGCTTGTGATACCTCATCAATTACAGGACTCTAATGACTTTTGCAGACTCTCTGTGATGTTAATTTCAACCTTATGCATTCTTCCAGTTAAATAGGAATTAAACCAGTTGTGCACTGTCCCACTCATACCACAATACGAAGCTTATCTAGAAGAACTGCATGATTCACACAGTCAAAAGCCTTTGAGAGATAACAATTAAACCCAATTCAGAGCATTTAATGTTTGATCAGTGAAAGCATATATAGCATTTTTTGTGGATACTTTACTTTTCAAGAATTTTGGATAAAGCTGTCGAATGTGAGGTTAGGTGATTCTTGTTAGCATCAGACCTATCCTCCTTTCTATGTAATAGCATATTTCAGTCTATCTGGAAAAATGCCCAGCTTCAGTGAGCTACTACATATGTGGCTGAGAATCCTACTTACCTGTTGGGAACTTTAGTACTCTGTTGGAAATGTCATCAGTTCCATACCAACTTTTAACTTTTGAGTGGCTCTATTATTTTCCTACTTTTGGTAGGAGAGGTTTATTGAATTTCAGTTTTACCAAATTGCATAGGCATTGCATCTTCCTCATACAGCCTTGCATTTTCTAATGAACAGCTGGATACTTTTTTCCCCTACAAGACTTAAAAAAAATGATTATTAAAAAGATTTTCTACTTCTCACTTTTTGTTACCAAATTTTCATTCAGTTTGATAAAAATACAGTCTTCCTGTGTTCTCAGTTCCCCCATTTCCCTTTTAACAATATTCTAAATTGCTTTATTATCAGAGATGCTAATCTCAGACATAGTGCACATACTTCTGGACTTTTTAATAACTTTTCTTAATACAGTGCAGTAGTTTTTTATAATGTTTGACTATTTCTGGATCATTACTCCTTCTAGCTGTGAGATGCATTTCCCTTTTCTGTTTACAAGATACACACATCAAAAAAAGTTTTGCATCACCTCCAGTTCCAAGAGCTCCGGAAACTGTACAGAAAATTGGAATAGAGATCAACATAAATATCATTTCTGCCCTTTTTATTGCTCATGAAAACCACACATTGCATGTTGTACCACCATACAGCGAGATCTTCAGATGTGGTGGACCTCTAATATCCAGCAGCACGTCCTCTTGCATTGATGCATGCCTGTATTCGTCGTGGCATACACTCCACAAGTTCATCAAGGCACTGTTGGTCCAGATTGTCACACACCTCAACGGCGATTCGGCGTAGACCCCTCAGAGTGGTTGGTGGTTCATGTCATCCATAAACAGCCCTTTCTAATCTATTCCAGGCATGTTCGATAGGGTTCATGTCTGGAGAACATACTGACCACTCTAGTCGAGCCATGTCGTTATTCTGAAGAAGTCATTCGTAAGATGTGCACGGTGGGGGCGTCCATTAAGACGAATGCCTCGCCAATATTCTGCCGATATGGTTGCGTTATCGGTCAGAGCATGGCATTCATGTATCGTACAGCCATTACGGCGCCTTCCATGACCACCAGCGGCGTATGTCGGCTCCACATAATGCCACAACAAAACAGCAGGGAACCTCCACCTTGCTGCAGGCCGGCCGGAGTGGGCAAGCGGTTCTAGGCGCTACAATCTGGAACCGCGCGACCGCTACGGTCACAGGTTCGAATCCTGTCTCGGGCATGGATGTGTGTGATGTCCTTAGGTTAGTTAGGTTTAAGTAGTTCTAGGGGACTGATGATCTCAGCAGTTAAGTCCCATAGCGCTCAGAGCCATTTGAACCTTGCTGCACTCGCTGGACAGTGTGACTAAGGCGTTCAGCCTGATCGGATTGCCTCGAAACACATCTCCGACGATTGTCTGGTTGGAGGCATATGCGACACTCATTGGTGAAGAGAACGTGATGCTAATCCTGAGCAGTCCATTCGGCATTTTGTTGCCCATCTGTACCATGCTGTGTGGTGTCGTGGTTGCAGAGATCGACCTTGCCACGGACGTCGGGAGTGAAGTTGCGCATCATGCAGCCTATTGCGCACAGTTTGAGTCGTAACACCATGTCCTGTGGCTGCACGAAAGCATTATTCAACATGGTGGCGTTGCTGTCGGGGTTCCTCCAAGCCATGATCCGTAGGTAGCGGTCATCCACTGCAGTCGTTGTCCTTGGGCGGCCTGAGTGAGGTATGTCATTGACAGTTCCTGTCTCTCTGTATCTCCTACATGTCCGAACAACATCGCTTTGGTTCACTCCGGGAGATGCCTGGACACTTCCCTTGTTGAGAGCCCTTCCTGGCCAAAGTAACAATGCGGACGCGATCGAACCGCGGTATTGACCGTCTAGCCATGATTGAACTACAGACAACACGAGCTGTGTACCTCCTTCCTGGTGTAATAACTGGAACTGATCGGCTGTTGGATCCCCTCCATCTAATAAGCACTCCTCATGCGTGGTTCTTTACATCTTTGGGTGGGTTTAGTGATACCTCTGAACAGTCAAAGGGACTGTGTTTGTGGTACAATATCCACAGTCAATGTCTTTCTTCAGGAGTTCTGGGAACCAGGTGATGCAAAGCATTTTTTGATGTGTGTATTTTTATCCCTTTAGTAAGTGACGACATTTTAAATGGTTTTTTACAATTATGTTTCACTGTTTTCTTAGGGAAACCTTTTTCAGATATACTCACAAAAGAATCATGAAATATGTTAAATTTTAAATTAGCATCAGGTTCCCTGTACACCTCATCAAAGACTAACTGTTACTAAAGCTTTCACTAAAATTTGCAATTGTTGAATAGTTAATTTAATGCACTATTTTGGAGGACTTTTTCATTACTTTATAGAGCTATGTCATATACTGTAACTAGCTGTGCATCGTGATCAGAAGGACAATGCTTAACAAGAAAAGTTGTTATTTGATTAAATTTATCTTGGCCTATAAAAACATTATCTATCAGTGTGCTGCCTTCCTATACGGCCCCAGTAGGAAAACCAGTAACTGATTTCAAATTGAAAGCACCAAGTAATACTTCAAGGCCATACTTTGTATCAGACTTGTTCAAAAATCTACATTGAAATGCCATAGACAATAATTTGCTTCCCTCTGTCTGACAGATAGCACAACAAAGAATCCAAGTTTTTCAGAAATAGCTGAAAATTTCCCAATGGAGACCTACACACAGCCACAATTATAAAAGTACCATTATTTAGTTTAATATCATAGACACAAGCTTCTATATGTGGCTTCAGACAAAACTTTTTAGTTTATAAATTTTTCACACTATGATGATTTTAACATTAAGGCAACTCCTCTTCTTTCTATAGTCTCTCTACTTATATGTGCTGAAAGCTTACATCCACCTTCATTTATCATTTCCATATCTGTGATTATATGGTGGTCAGACAAGTGCAGTACATCTATCGTCCCTCAGTATTTGAATCTTCTAAACAAACAAGAAGCTCATCTACTTTGTTTTTTCTTTTAACCCCGTGATATTCTGATACAATGTACTAATGTTATTTTTCACTCTATCTTTATGAGAATATTATGATATTTTAACAGCTCTAGTACCTGCCTGTCTGAGGTTCTCATTAAGCTTAATTCCATTCAATGTTGAATAATTGGACATTGGTCTTTGTCTACAAATGAGGCATTCACATGAATTTTAGTGCTCTCCTTGAAGGTTTCGCTATCATTCCAGCCAATTTACCCTTCCCTTTCCAAATGAGATTTAGGCCATGCCTTGTGAAGCGCCACCTACCAATAGCATCAACAGGAACCAAACCAATAGTTAACAAAGTAGCCACCTGAAGCAGCTGATCTAACTCCATATTGACCCTCCTGACAGAGATGTTCAGTTGGGGCTGATCATACTGCATGAAAGCAGGACCCAAGCCAACATTTGTATGGTTCGTTGCAGATGCTATTTTCACTAGGTTACACTCAATATTGTAGCCTTGATAACTATCAGTACTGTTTCCTGCTCCACCCACTATCACAACATGATCCTGCTTTGTAAAACCCTGGTAGAGTGATCCTACATCCTCTGTCACTTGGCTAATACATGCACTGGGCTTGAAAAAATTTGTGTCCTGGTACCTGCTACCTAATTTTTCCTGCAAGCTCTGGCCCACAGTTCTTCCATCGCTGCTACCTAACAACAGAACTTTCCTCCTACTTTCTATTTTTTTTCTTTGCAACAGTCGGTTTCCTGGTAAAAATCTGTTGAGTATTAACTACACTGACATCTACTTGAGCCTCTTCCTCTGTTAACTTCTACCGAAAGTAGAAGAATTTCCGAATATATGTAGTTTTGAGCTTATTATGCACTCTCCCACTGACTAGTTGAAAGAGAAAGATCATGCAGCACTCTTACTTGTGTTAAGAACTGTCCATGTCAACTATTCATCAACAACGTCTCACATATTTGCCTCCCTTGGCAGTTGTGGCTAATTTGGCAAGACAGCTAGACTTCGATAATATGATTCAAACATCTGCTGACCAATAGGTCTCAAAGTGCCATTGGCAGTGTTACAGGGAAGTGGTTGTAATATACTACCCGATGCTGAACTTACTGCGGTTTACATGCGAGCAGGCTGCTGTTGTTTCCTGAAATGTGTCGGCACATCAGGGACCGTGAGGAGTACCACATCATATCGCAGCATTACCGACACCAGGCTTTCATCAATGTACAAATCAGTATACTAATTAGTCTTGTGTTTTAAAGTGACGTAAAAGTAAATTAAACAAATAAACAAAATAAAATTAAATACAGTGTTGTAACTGCGACTGGGACGGTCGCGGGGTTCAAATAACGGAAAGCACAGCGGGACCCGCGGAGAGGCTCGTGAACAACAACACAACGAGAGAGGACAGACACGACCAACGAAGGACAGAACGAACAACAACAAGATCGAACAACGGAGGCACAAGGAAACCTAACAAACACGTCAACAGAACAAGAAAGTAAGTAAGCTGTCTAACGCGAGGCGATGTGTCCACAGACGTACGCGAGATTAGACTGACATGCTGAGCGTGTTTTTTTTTGTTTTTTTTTCCTTTATTGATTTTCAATTCCCCCCGAAGGGGGCGGGCTGGCAGCAGCTTAGTACAGACTTTTTTAAAAACGGAAGAAGAAAAGGAACAAGAAAAACAGGCGATAAAACGGTGACTTAAAGTGTAAAATGGCGGAAAAATGCGAAAAGTTAAAACAGAAAGCAGAGGGGTTGGCAATGTTAATAAAATACACAGGAATCAGACAAGTAACACAGTAGACACTCAATTAAAAAAACATGGTGACAGTCTGGTTTCTGTTCACAAGAGATAAAAAATCACACCCAGCGACAGTATGATGGCCGTTCGCAACACTTCCCAAAAGACACACAACACGGAACACTCACTGTAAAACACTCACTGTAAAACACTGCATGAAGATGGCAGCACAAAGATGACACTCCCGAGCCAACGGCAGACGGGGGAAGAGGGACCTGGAGGAGGGGGAAAAACAAGGAGGGAGGAGATGAAAAAACGAAAAGGTGGGGGGGACCAAGGAGGGAGAGGACTCATGAGGGGGGAGAGGGGCAGGGCAGATGCAAGAGGGAATGAGAAAAGGCAGAGGAGGGAAATGCAAAAGGACTCGGGGGAGAGAAGGAGGCAGAGAGAGGGGAGGTGGGGAAAAAAGAGGATGGTAGGGGGGAGAGGGAGCCCGGGAAAAGGGCAGAGGAAAAGAGGGGGAGTGAGGATCAGAATTGATAGGAGGGATAAATGGAGCGCGAGAGGGAGGGGGAGTTGATGGAAGCCACCCTGGAAAAGGAGATGAAGGATGTAGAGATGGCGGGCAGGGGGGACACAACAGTGAGGACGTGGCAGGGGGCAGGGATGGGAGAGGAGAGGAGCAACCAGGGGGTGAGGGGGATCAAGGCGGCGGGAGGTGTAGAGGATGTGGATATGTTCGAGGAATAGGAGCAGATGGGGGAAAGGAATGAGGTCATAGAGGATCCGCGTGGGGGTGGGAGGCGTATACAGAAGGCAAGGCGGAGTGCATGATGCTCAAGGATCTGGAGGTACTTATAGAATTTGGGGGGGGAGGGGGCAGATATCCAGGTGGGACAGGAATAACAGAGGATGGGACGGATTAAGGATTTGTAGGTGTGGAGGATGGTAGAGGGGTGCAACCCCCATGTCCGGCCAGAGAGAAGTTTGAGGAGTCGGAGGCTGTTGTGGGCTTTGGACTGGATGGAGTGGAGATGAGGGATCCAGGTGAGGTGACGGTCAATGGTGAGGCCAAGGTAGGTGAGGGTGCAGGCTGAGCAAGAGGCAGGCGCTTAAGTACTCTATCGTGGGTGCCGCTATTGGCCGCTGGAACCACGTGTTCCACTGTGGCGCCCTCACACTAAAAGCTGGCCAGGAGGCGCGTACCGCCACAGCTTAAGGCGCGATGGTGCAGAGACCTCTAATGGTCTTCGACGTCCATGACGTCTGGCGGGGATTCAAATTCCGCGGCGCGCGGTACCAGATGCAGCTTGCATACATTTTAGAAAAATTCATTATTGAGTAGCATTTGAAGTCGAATTCGTAATCTGATCAATCATATCAGTTTTCGCTCTTGGTTGAGCATCATCCAGTTTCCTAGCTATGGTAGTCTTGAGTTCCTGGCAACTATCTTCATCGCTACTTTCCAAATCACTATTACTATAACGTTTCAGATGTTGGCGATCATGATGGCTATTCTTCTCTTGCTCGTAGCAACACGGAACAGTTCTGTTGAAGACATGTCGAACCAGTATGTACGGTTATCAGACCAAGATATTCGTCTTCTTCCCTACCTCTTTTGCCATTGATTTTACTTTGAAGTATTTTAGAAAATCATGTCTATTTGTATTTCATATAATGTGTTCTAGATTTGCAACTTTCAGCATTTCGCTATCTTGATTAACTTAGATGTTGTGTTTAATCTTATCAAAATTTCTACGTTTGTCACTCTCTGGGTAAAGGGTATTTCAGGATCCGCCTATGAAGCCTCAATCCAAAGGCCTCCAGCTTCTTCTCTGTTTCTATTTAAGGCCCATGTCTCTCACATATAGGACAGAATATACATAGCAGTGCAAAAGTCTGATTTTTATTCTTAGAGTTAGGTTATGGCTTTTGAAGAGAGCACTCATTTTCTGAAACACACTTCTTGCTTTTCCGATGCGAATCCTGATTTCTTGTGAGTTATCCCAATACTCATTTATTATGGTTCCAAGGTAGGTATATTGTTTCACCATTTCTATCGTTCTTTGGTTTGTGACTAAGTTTACTCCTGTAATACCGGGTGGTTAAACTTTCCCTATTTAGTATGTTATAACATGGAAACTAATAACCATACGAGTACCAAACTTGGTAACTTGGTAGCAATAATGCCAAAGTCATTGGGAAGAGAAATAATGCAGAACCAATTCAACTGAAATACTTTTAATGTGCTGCTACGGTATATCATATCATTACATACTGGTACCATTTCTACTACAAAAGGGGCTAAATATCGCGCTCATGTGTCCAGAAGAGTCTGAAAGTGCAGGATTGCATTGTGCACAGAAGAATGAAGCATGTCTGTAGGAATGCTGGTTACCTCTCCTGACATACTGCGCTTCAGGTCAGTGCGTGGGTGAATGTTATCCTGGTAAATCCCGTCCTTCAGACAGCCCCACAACCACAGGTCATAGGAAGGAGATCAGGTGATCGTGCCGGCCAAACATTTGGAAATGAAGACCGGCAGGTGATCCGATCGTTTCCAAATGTGTTCCCGAGAAGCAGGTGAACTTCACGAGCGATGTGCGATGGGGCCCCATCTTGCACGAAAACTGTAGAGTTTAATGCGTCTCTTTCCTGTAAGGCGCGTATGACATGCTGGCGAGGCGTATCACAGTAACGCTGGCCAGTCGCATTGCACAGCAGAATGAAGCATGTCTGTAGGAATGCTGGCTACCTCTCCTGACATACTGCGCTTCAGGTCAGTGCGTGGGTGAATGTTATCCTGGTAAATCCTGTCCTTCAGATAGCCCCACAACCACAGGTCATAGGAAGGAGATCAGGTGATCGCGCCGGCCAAGCATTTGGAAATGAAGACCGGCAGGTGATCCGATCGTTTCCAAATGTGTTCCCGAGAAGCAGGTGAACTTCACGAGCGATGTGCGATGGGGCCATCTTGCACAAAAACTGTAGAGTTTAATGCGTCTCTCTCCTGTAAGGCGCGTATGACATGCTGGCGAGGCATATCACAGTAACGCTGGCCAGTCGCATTGCACAGCAGAATGAAGCATGTCTGTAAGAATGCTGGCTACCTCTCCTGACATACTGCGCTTCAGGTCAGTGCGTGGGTGAATGTTATCCTGGTAAATCCTGTCCTTCAGATAGCCCCACAACCACAGGTCATAGGAAGGAGATCAGGTGATCGCGCCGGCCAAGCATTTGGAAATGAAGACCGGCAGGTGATCCGATCGTTTCCAAATGTGTTCCCGAGAAGCAGGTGAACTTCACGAGCGATGTGCGATCGGGCCCCATCTTGCACGAAAACTGTAGAGTTTAATGCGTCTCTCTCCTGTAAGGCGCGTATGACATGCTGGCGAGGCATATCACAGTAACGCTGGCCAGTCGCATTGCACAGCAGAATGAAGCATGTCTGTAGGAATGCTGGTTACCTCTCCTGACATACTGCGCTTCAGGTCAGTGCGTGGGTGAATGTTATCCTGGTAAATCCCGTCCTTCAGACAGCCCCACAACCACAGGTCATAGGAAGGAGATCAGGTGATCGTGCCGGCCAAACATTTGGAAATGAAGACCGGCAGGTGATCCGATCGTTTCCAAATGTGTTCCCGAGAAGCAGGTGAACTTCACGAGCGATGTGCGATGGGGCCCCATCTTGCACGAAAACTGTAGAGTTTAATGCGTCTCTTTCCTGTAAGGCGCGTATGACATGCTGGCGAGGCGTATCACAGTAACGCTGGCCAGTCGCATTGCACAGCAGAATGAAGCATGTCTGTAGGAATGCTGGCTACCTCTCCTGACATACTGCGCTTCAGGTCAGTGCGTGGGTGAATGTTATCCTGGTAAATCCTGTCCTTCAGATAGCCCCACAACCACAGGTCATAGGAAGGAGATCAGGTGATCGCGCCGGCCAAGCATTTGGAAATGAAGACCGGCAGGTGATCCGATCGTTTCCAAATGTGTTCCCGAGAAGCAGGTGAACTTCACGAGCGATGTGCGATGGGGCCATCTTGCACAAAAACTGTAGAGTTTAATGCGTCTCTCTCCTGTAAGGCGCGTATGACATGCTGGCGAGGCATATCACAGTAACGCTGGCCAGTCGCATTGCACAGCAGAATGAAGCATGTCTGTAAGAATGCTGGCTACCTCTCCTGACATACTGCGCTTCAGGTCAGTGCGTGGGTGAATGTTATCCTGGTAAATCCTGTCCTTCAGATAGCCCCACAACCACAGGTCATAGGAAGGAGATCAGGTGATCGCGCCGGCCAAGCATTTGGAAATGAAGACCGGCAGGTGATCCGATCGTTTCCAAATGTGTTCCCGAGAAGCAGGTGAACTTCACGAGCGATGTGCGATCGGGCCCCATCTTGCACGAAAACTGTAGAGTTTAATGCGTCTCTCTCCTGTAAGGCGCGTATGACATGCTGGCGAGGCATATCACAGTAACGCTGGCCAGTCGCATTGCACAGCAGAATGAAGCATGTCTGTAGGAATGCTGGCTACCTCTCCTGACATACTGCGCTTCAGGTCAGTGCGTGGGTGAATGTTATCCTGGTAAATCCTGTCCTTCAGATAGCCCCACAACCACAGGTCATAGGAAGGAGACCAGGTGATCGCGCCGGCCAAGCATTTGGAAATGAAGACCGGCAGGTGATCCGATCGTTTCCAAATGTGTTCCCGAGAAGCAGGTGAACTTCACGAGCGATGTGCAATGGAGCCCCATCTTGCACGAAAACTGTAGAGTTTAATGCGTCTCTCTCCTGTAAGGCGCGTATGACATGCTGGCGAGGCATATCACAGTAACGCTGGCCAGTCGCATTGCACAGCAGAATGAAGCATGTCTGTTGGAATGCTGGCTACCTCTCCTGACATACTGCGCTTCAGGTCAGTGCGTGGGTGAATGTTATTCTGGTAAATCCTGTCCTTCAGATAGCCCCACAACCACAGGTCATAGGAAGGAGACCAGGTGATCGCGCCGGCCAAGCATTTGGAAATGAAGACCGGCAGGTGATCCGATCGTTTCCAAATGTGTTCCCGAGAAGCAGGTGAACTTCACGAGCGATGTGCGATGGGGCCCCATCTTTCACGAAAACTGTAGAGTTTAATGCGTCTCTCTCCTGTAAGGCGCGTATGACATGCTGGCGAGGCATATCATAGTAACGCTGGCCAGTCGCATTGCAGAGCAGAATGAAGCACGTCTGTAGGAATGCTGGCTACCTCTCCTGACATACTGCGCTTCAGGTCAGTGCGTGGGTGAATGTTATCCTGGTAAATCCTGTCCTTCAGATAGCCCCACAACCACAGGTAATAGGAAGGAGGTCAGGTGATCGCGCCGGCCAAGCATTTGGAAATGAAGACCGGCAGGTGATCCGATCGTTTCCAAATGTGTTCCCGAGAAGCAGGTGAACTTCACGAGCGATGTGCGATGGTCCTTGAGTGCCAGCCTGTTCAAAAAGAATGGGCCAACGATGAACATAGCTGTGATGTCACAGCATATGGTGACAAGTTTACCATACAGAGTAACTTCAAGTGTAGTGACTGGAGGTGTAGATCCCCACACTCAACAATTCTGTGTGTTCACCTCACCTGTCAGAGAAAACTGAGCTTTGTCTGTCCAAAGGATGGTCCAGGGCCAGCCTCATCAACTTTAATCCTTGCGAGAAAGTGGAGAGCAAAGTCAACACATCGTTGTGCGTCCTGTGGTGCAAGCTGCTGTATGATACGGATCTTGTACAGATACCATTTGCGAATGGTTCGAGGCACCTTCCGCACAGTGGACCACGGGATGTTCGACTGTCGTGACACAGCACACTCATTGCCTGACGATTGGGAATTTGGCGCAGCACTGTCTGCCACAGCAACAGTGATTTCGTCAACCAAGTGTGGTGCAACCGATCGTCGGCCTCTTCTGGAGTGACATCAAGTTCTCAAGTTGATTCGAACTTCTTCATCATGCTCCAACAGCATGTGGAGAAAGAGGACCCTTCCGTAATCATTTCAGTCGACGATGTTCTCGAAGTGCAGCTGCAGCATTACTCTTGGTTTGATAATAGAGCTTCACCAGTGATGCCCTACTCCTTTTGTCCAATCTCATGTTGACATGTCAACAAGTGCACTGCGACTGTTCAGGTGTTTGAGATTATGATTCACGATGACTGATCACGGCACTTGGTAGCCATAGTTCGAACTGGACGGTAGCGCTGTGATGCGTGGAAATAATGCAAATGCTACCAAGTTTGGTATTTGTACGGTAATTAGTTTCCATGTTATGACGTGTGAAATAGGGAAAGTTTAACTATAACCACCTGATATTTTCCTTACTTATACCCCGAGTTTTGTCTTTTTGGTGTTTATTTCAAGTCCACACTGGCCACTAACTCTTACAGTTCTATCCATTAATAATTGTAACTCTTGAATACAGTAGTACCATCAGCAAGTCGAATGTTGTTTAATCATACTCCGTTTATCAAAATTCCTTCTTCTACTTCTTCCAGGGATTCTCTAAATATGATTTATGAATATATATTGAATGGTATGGGTGACAAGATATATCCCTGTTTTACTCTCCTGGGAATTTTGACGGCTTCAGCGTGTTCTCCACTAATACACAACACCGCTGTTTGTTCCAGAACAGGTTCT
This sequence comes from Schistocerca cancellata, assembly GCF_023864275.1. Classification (NCBI taxonomy): domain Eukaryota; kingdom Metazoa; phylum Arthropoda; class Insecta; order Orthoptera; family Acrididae; genus Schistocerca; species Schistocerca cancellata. The sequence goes on from NC_064627.1 coordinate 975,118,272, forward strand.
TTATGATTCGCAGATCTCTTTCCTCCATTCCAATATTTCTCAAAATTTAAATCAATTTGTCGTGTTTTACTCTATCAAAAGCCTTCTGGTAATCTATTAGGCAAGCAAATACATTTTTTATTTACATCTCTACATCTCTGAAATAATACTTATACATTGAACAAGGCTTCTCTAGTACACATGGCATTAACAAATCCAAACTGATTAGGGGCTGTGCCTGTTCCTCACATAATCTATATATTATTCTCTGTATCACCCTCAAAAACAATTTCAAGATATAGCTCATTAAATTTATCATACGATAATCTCTGCATTAATTTGGATTTGTGGGCAGAGTAATAAACTCTGATTTCAGCCACTCCAATGGAATGTTTCCAGTTACATAAATTTGATTGAAAATTTGGATTAATCATTATACATGATTTTCATCCATTAGTTTTAAGAATACTGCTTAAATTTTATCTGGTCCCACAGCCTTTTCGTCCTTCATCTGATTGATGGGCTGTTTAAAACTCTACTTCTAGTACATTTCTACCACTTATTTCATTTTTACTTGAATTGAAAGCACATATAATGTCATGAAATAAATTTTGTATATGTTTTTTCCATGTCTTTTTCTTGTCTTCTAATTCCACCATCAAGTTACCTGCATCATCCACCAGTTTTCCACTGTTGCTCTTCCTTATTTCCCTGTTATTTCTTTGACTTTCTTGTGTACATTGAAACTATCACATTTACTTTGATAAAAATCGATTTCGTCACATTGCACCGCATTTTCATTTTCTTTTGCTTTCTTCATTTTTCTTCTGATGTCCTTCTTTATCTTCCTGCACTCCGTTGGGTTTCCCGTATTTAGTCTCCTTTCCTCCATTAGATTCAGAATCTCATCCGTCATCCACGTCTTCCTCTTCTTTCTCTCTCATGTACTTGTATTTGCTGCACAACATTCTGTAATTTGTTCAGTTCGAAATTGACATCGTTACCTGAGATGTCTTCTGTGTTAATCACTAAGTTGAGTTCTGCTTGTATATTCCGTTTTACTCTTGTGTTTTTCATTTTCCTCAATTGTACATCTACTTTTTCTTTCCTTTCCCTTCACTCTCTACATTCAAGCTTTAAGAACTCCTACAAGCGGCGTGTGATCAGAGCTTATGTCTGCTTGTAGGTATGTTTTTACTGATCTGGAACTTCCCTGAAACGTTTTTATTTACTAGTATGAAATCAATCTGGTTTCTCACACATTTCCCAGGCCTGTCCATTGGATACTTCCATGTATACAGTCTTCTAGGTGGAAGTTTAAACCAGGTGGTCATAATCACTAGATCATTCGGAAATAAGCTCGTAAATTTTAAGATTGTGCATCTTATTCAAGAGGCCTAATTGTTCCAAAGTATGTCTCCAAAGTTTGAAGTATGAATTATTTTCAGATATGTAATTTCATCTCCTAAATGTGCTGTGACGCCCTTACGGTATTCATTGATAAGTAAGTTGCTTGCTTATGCGAACTGATCGTCAGTAATATTCGAGTGTTTCCATACAAGCCCAAATATTTCATCTAAAACCTTCATTGCTTCATACTGGGTTTCCAGGTTAGATACTCGATTGTCAATAATGGAATAAAAAGCATGTATCTTTAATACATCTTCAGAATTCACATCTGTCAGTTTGTTTCTGGTTTCCTCAAGAAAAGGATTTCTTGTTCTTAGTGTGTGCATCCGGAAATTCAGGTTCGATATTAATTACACTGGCAGCAACACTGGATTCAAAAAGTATGGTGTCCCGATTTTCGAGAAGATACGAGTATTTTAAATCATTTAAAAAACAATGTTTCTTACCTCAACAACAATAATAGTACTTCGAACTTGTAGTAATTTGTTTCTGTAGTCACTGGGTACCAACAACTTCAGTCAAACTAATGCCATGATTAATCGTTTGAAAGATCTTATGTAATCCGAAATTTACTGAGAGTTTCAAATATAATGGGAATCTTATCCAATTCAGCTGCAGTTGGTTTTACAGCATCAATCCGAGCACTTCAATGGGTGTCAGGCTTGGGATATAAAGAATTTACAACACACTGTCTCAAAATTTTCCATCTTGTGGACTGCAGCTGAACAGTTATTGAATCATTCTGAAAAAAGTAGAAGCTTAATGACTCTCAGCTGCCTTGTATTCCACATAACTTAGGGCTACGAAATGCACACAGAGAAAACTTTGCAAGAGGATTTCACTGAAAAAAAAAGTGTCTGAGCTATATAGGACCTACTCACATTACTTCCGCTGCCATAGCCCTGTCCTCGGCACTCACTGATATGAACTGAGTGATTCACAAGTATTGATCTAATTAAATGTTCAATGGTAAGTTCTGATTTCTGACTACAATCTGCGAACTTCAGAAACAGTTCATTTATTTTATATGATATATCAATTTCCTTATTGAAATGAACATAAAGCAAGATGAATGTTCTCTTCTCAACATGATTTTAATCCGGAGTTGCATCAGCAATCATTAAACAAAACTTCGCATTTTCTCTCTGTTCCAAAATGCCACTCCCGACACGATGGGCACAACTAGAAATAAATTCAGTGTGATTATCAGTAGGCGGAAATGCACTTGTAAACGCTTTCCAGCTTCCAGTCAGTCTTTGACTTTGCTTGTGTTTTTTGCAAGAACTGGGTCTTAGTGATTCAAGAGCACTGATATTACGAGGAAATTTCCATTATTTGGCTCTCCAATTTTTTTTAGATGAATCTCGGAAGGCCAAGCTTCTTTGAACAAGAAATAATGCTACATCAAGTAATCGTCATAGTATATGTTTCCAGACATACGAGTAGGATTCGTTTTCAATGTTTCTGAATTCTTTGGAATATAGTACTAGAGCACTTTAACTGAATGTTAAAGTTTTCGCCATTTCAAGTAACATTCTTCACGAAGAGCGCTATATTGGTGTTCTGGTGGCCCTGTCATATAGTTTTCTCCACTTTAATTAACATGAATACCCTGATTTTCACGAGAAGTATGCATAAACTTGTGCAGTCTAACTAGAGATAAAGTGGCAAGGAAATCAATGCTTGTTGAGTTTCGCTCCAAACTAACCAGTCGTGGAGCACACATTCATTGTTCGGAAGTTTACACTGAAGTAGACCTGTTGAAAATGCTCAGGGATTAAAATCTGCTGGAAAACGTTTTGGATGGTTAGGTGAGCAACATTTTACTACCTCTTCTGTTCCCTTAGTTGTAGAATATGAAGTGCTTAAAGTTCTAAAACCAAAACCGTTGGGAACCCTTCTAACCGGAACCCCAATGTTGATGTTCTAAAAGAGTTTAAAAAATGCGTAAAACGATAGGAACTTAAATCTTAAGAAAATGCATTATAAAATTAAAACGTTCGAAAATTATGTAATAAATTAATACCCTGAGCATAAACTTACGCCGGCCGGTGTGGCCGAGCGGTTTTAGGCGCTTCAGTTTGGAACCGCGCGACCGCTACCGTCGCAGGTTCGAATCCTGCCTCGGGCATGGATGTGTGTGATGTCCTTAGGTTAGTTAGGTTTAAGTAGTTCTAAGTTCTAGGGGACTGATGACCTCAGGTGTTAAGTCCCATAGTGCTCAGAGCCATTTGAACCATAAACTTAACCGAGCGAGGTGGCGCAGTTGCTAGCACACTGGCTCGCATTCGGGAGGACGACGATTCAATCCCGTGTCCGGCCATCCTGATTTAGGTTTTCCGTGATTTCCCTAAATCGCTCCAGGCAAATGCCGGGATGGTTCCTTTGAAAGAGCACGGCTGAATTCCTTCCCCCTCCTTCCCTAAACCGATGAGACCGATGACCTCACTGTCTGGTCTCCTCCCCTCAAACAACCCCAACCCCCCATAAACATAAAATGGAACAATAAGGTCCTTCAATACCATAAATAATGTTCTTAATTCACCTGAGTCTGAGATAAATTGCAATGTCATTTTCAGGTCGTCAAATATGAAATATTGTCAGTTATCAGCCAACAAGATTTTATACATCGAAAAGATGTGTTCAGCATCAGCTGATGAGATTGGAGCGCACTTGAAGGAGGGAAGATAGTTTGACTGTTAAACCTACTCATTTCCTCAGATGATGCAAAATATTGTACTAGGTACTTTTGCCCAGCTCCAATTGCAGTATTTTCTGAAAACTTCTTTTTTCAGTTTAGCTGCAGTAACTGTAGCAGTTACCACACAGGTGCCAGTCAGTACGATCTAACACAGTGTGGCACTGCAGTAACCAGTAAGCAGCGAACAACTTATTGTTTGACCTTGAGCTGTGGCTTTAATTTCATTTCATATTCACTGCTACAACCAAGTGTAACAAGTGAATGTGCATTCGCGAAACCTTGTTACTTTCGTGCGTCGTTTCCGTCACAGCAAGAAGTCAAAAAATATCAAGGGTGGAAAATCTTGTGAGTACTGCACGAGATCTTCCCCTGCAACAATTCTACCCCCCGCGGCAGCAATGCTGCTTACGCCTTTGTTCCATACGTAACACTTTCCATGCCTTAAGAAAAGATAATAAAAAATGTACTGTTTGATCGCGGCGAGATACGGGAATTGAATACCTCCTACACCAAATGGGTGAGAGCTATAGCACTGCCCATAGGGGTACAAACGATATGTTTGTGATTTCGCCAGATCCAAGGAACATCATAAGAGTGCAAAGCCAGTGTTCCGTTCGAAACCACAAGACGATGGTGTTCATCAAACAAAATATCTCACCACATAAAACTGCAGTCATTATTATTAACATCATTTTGCCCATATGACTCAATAATTTTGTTCAGGCTGTGGGAGGGTACATAAACCAATATTTTCTGATCTACATCGACATTTGCATCTACCCTCCGCAAGCCATCTTACAGTATGTGGCCGAGGGCATTTCTGATACCACTATCATTTCCTCCCTTCCCTGTTCCATTCGTGAATGGGGTAGAAGGGGGGGGGGGAGAATGGTTATTGGTAACCCTCTGTTTTTTTTCTGATTTTCTCGTTATTGTGATGTTCTACGAAATTTCGTGCAAACTGCAGGATGTTGGTAGCCGACATCTAGTAGTTGGCCTGAACCTTCATGCAACAATCTATACTACGGGAAAGAAGTAATATATTGGCCGACTCTCAGAAAGAGCGCTCTTGCTAGTTTAGTAGTAAACGTCTCCAGGATGCGCAACAACTCACTTGCAGCGCCTGCCTGAATGTCTTTGAGCATTCCCCTAATGCTCTCACGCTTACTAAAGGAACCGTGACAGCTGTTATGTCGTCTATAGTGTAATCGAACAGTAATTGATATCTTAGCCTATTTATAGACAATACGTTACATTTATTTACTCGAATTTTATCCTTAATGGATGCAGCTGAACTCCGTGACTGTTCCATTATAGGGTGTGGAATAATATACACAGACGAAAAAAAAATCGCAACACTAAAAGATAAGTAACATAGAGTAATGAAGTTTGGGGAACACAATTGCCTAGGTAATACGTTTAAAAGATTGTTATTGCAAGATCACAGGTAATGTAAGCGCAAGATAAGTCATTCCAAACGTGAAATGCTGGTACATTAATAGCCGGCGTAACCTGCCAGATTGTTGAATGCAAGCATGCAAACTTGCATGCATTGTGATGTATAGGTGCTGGATGCAGGATGGAGTTCCTTGCCTGTTGCGCATGGTCGGTCAGCGTAAGGATGGTTAGTGCTGGCTGTAGATGACGCTGTTTGATGATGTCCCGTAGGTGCTCGATTGGAGACAGATTTGATGATGCAGCAGGCCAAGGCAACATGTCAGTGGTAGGATACTGGATATAAAACTGATATGCAAATTAATTAAATTGATCAATTAATTACTCTCCCCCAACTACGCTCACCTTCACCTCCAGATGACATCACGTGTTCTCTACAACCTGCGCATGGGTCCACACACCCTCCCACATCTCCACCTCTCCCCTTCTCCACCTACCCTGTTGGTGGAAATTTCGAATTTTGGTGAGAATTTCTTTGTCCCAGGGCTCTGCTGACGTCCCACCCCCACCCTCCACCCACAAACTGGCGGGAAAATAAAAATGGTGGTGCCCTTTCCGAGACTCGAATCCTAGTCCCCCAGGACGGAAAGCCCCCCCTCTCCACCTCAAACAAAAGTATACCACCAGAGATGCTCGGATTTAACGGGAAATTAAAAATGGTGGTGCCCTTTCTGGGACTCGAACCATGGCCCTTCTTGGCGAAAAGCCCAACTGCACCCCCTCCCCCCTCCCAACACATGGAAACTGCCCAGATTCAGAGGAAGGTTAGGTTAGTGTACTTTATTTATAATGGTTGGAAAACAAAGAAAAGATCGGTCCTAATTACGTAATTAATCATACAGATCTGTCCTAATTACACAACTTATATGCATTGCACTACACAAGGACTGACTAAAATCGCGATACAGCTAAAAAATTGACGAAGTCGTACAACTGATGTTATCCTGTTGGAAAAAAAAATTTCACAATACCACTCGAAACTAGTGTCTAGCGCACACAAACTCTACCCTTCACCTACAAGCTGGCGGGAAAAAGGCTGGGCTCTAAGGTGCTATCTTGATTTGTATTTTTTTTGTTTTTTTGAGGGAAATACACTCCTGGAAATGGAAAAAAGAACACATTGACACCGGTGTGTCAGACCCACCATACTTGCTCCGGACACTGCGAGAGGGCTGTACAAGCAATGATCACACGCACGGCACAGCGGACACACCAGGAACCGCGGTGTTGGCCGTCGAATGGCGCTAGCTGCGCAGCATTTGTGCACCGCCGCCGTCAGTGTCAGCCAGTTTGCCGTGGCATACGGAGCTCCATCGCAGTCTTTAACACTGGTAGCATGCCACGACAGCGTGGACGTGAACCGTATGTGCAGTTGACGGACTTTGAGCGAGGGCGTATAGTGGGCATGCGGGATGCCGGGTGGACGTACCGCCGAATTGCTCAACACGTGGGGCGTGAGGTCTCCACAGTACATCGATGTTGTCGCCAGTGGTCGGCGGAAGGTGCACGTGCCCGTCGACTTGGGACCGGACCGCAGCGACGCACGGATGCACGCCAAGACCGTAGGATCCTACGCAGTGCCGTAGGGGACCGCACCGCCACTTCCCAGCAAATTAGGGACACTGTTGCTCCTGGGGTATCGGCGAGGACCATTCGCAACCGTCTCCATGAAGCTGGGCTACGGTGTCGCACACCGTTAGGCCGTCTTCCGCTCACGCCCCAACATCGTGCAGCCCGCCTCCAGTGGTGTCGCGACAGGCGTGAATGGAGGGACGAATGGAGACGTGTCGTCTTCAGCGATGAGAGTCGCTTCTGCCTTGGTGCCAATGATGGTCGTATGCGTGTTTGGCGCCGTGCAGGTGAGCGCCACAATCAGGACTGCATACGGCTGAGGCACACAGGGCCAACACCCGGCATCATGGTGTGGGGAGCGATCTCCTACACTGGCCGTACACCACTGGTGATCGTCGAGGGGATACTGAATAGTGCACGGTACATCCAAACCGTCATCGAACCCATCGTTCTACCATTCCTAGACCGGCAAGGGAACTTGCTGTTCCAACAGGACAATGCACGTCCGCATGTATCCCGTGCCACCCAACGTGCTCTAGAAGGTGTAAGTCAACTACCCTGGCCAGCAAGATCTCCGGATCTGTCCCCCATTGAGCATGTTTGGGACTGGATGAAGCGTCGTCTCACGCGGTCTGCACGTCCAGCACGAACGCTGGTCCAACTGAGGCGCCAGGTGGAAATGGCATGGCAAGCCGTTCCACAGGACTACATCCAGCATCTCTACGATCGTCTCCATGGGAGAATAGCAGCCTGCATTGCTGCGAAAGGTGGATATACACTGTACTAGTGCCGACATTGTGCATGCTCTGTTGCCTGTGTCTATGTGCCTGTGGTTCTGTCAGTGTGATCATGTGATGTATCTGACCCCAGGAATGTGTCAATAAAGTTTCCCCTTCCTGGGACAATGAATTCGCGGTGTTCTTATTTCAATTTCCAGGAGTGTAATTTAACAGAAAAAAATGCTAGTGTTGGGCAGAGAGGAGATCTGCAACAGGGAGTTGAATGTGTACAGAGTTGATTTCTGATGCTGCTCTGATATTTTTTCCCAGAAGTGTGTGCTCTTATCGCTTATGAGACGAGTTCCAACTCTGATACGCCCCCACAACCATGTCAGGACACCTACAAACAGTAGATTTCGGGTATTTTTTTATCTTAGTAATAAGGTGGGAGTAGGCAGGTCCAGTCAGGAACTGCAAGGCGAGGCAGCTGCAGCAACCACATGGACATAGACATACAAATGGAAAAAATAGAGCAAATGCATTGCATCTGTAGATTATTTGGTTGTAAGTGACTGGGCGCATTCAATAACAATACTAAACCACCCGACTAATATGCTGTTCTGTACCATACATAAGAATAATATTCACGGAGGACTGTCTCCATCCTTCCAACGGACATCTAGCACACAAAATAGTGGAATTGGGAGGACGATGCAGATCTTTAAGAGTATAAAAGGAGGTGTAACAGGCGCAGCAGGATGCCTTGGTTTGTTGCTATTACTAGAGAATCTAGACAATATTGTTACAAAATATCAGTAATATAATTGGCATTGAAGATGCTATGCTCTTTAGCAGGATGAATTTAAATGTGCTTACATCCCCTACAGAATCGTTTTGTGACTAGTTTTTTGCTGTTTGCGAGTCTGTAGCACTGTGGGAAATAATGGATAAGCAGTTGAAATCGAGACTTCGCAATTGATAATATACATACATAGTTGTAATAGTTGTATGTGTGCAGAGCTATCAGCAGCAGACAGTTGCAGTTCTGCTGCGCAACTTGCTAGTTGTTTGTCCATAATTTATGTTGCCGGGAATGCGTGCTCTGTAGGTACGGGCAAGGAAAACTCTCACGCTCCAGGATGCTAACTGCTGTTGACACACCGCCAACTAACGAATAATTTATTACTAAGATAAAAAATACATGAAATCTACTGTTTATTTATGTCCTGACATGGTTGTGGGAGCGTATCAGAATTGGAAGATGTAAACAAAAGTAGCAAAGCTCATCTGGTAAGCAGTAAGAGCATATACTTATGGGAAAAATATTATAGCAACAGCAGAAACCAACACTGTACACAAGGCAGCTCCCTGTTGCAGATCTCTACATGGTAGAGTGGAAGTCAGTTGAATGTGTAGAACTATGTCAGACTTTGAGTTTCCATCATGTGCATCGTTACATGAGTCTGCAGATAAGCTCCCTTATGTTTCGTAGCAGTACTCGGATTTGTTTCCAGACTATGAGTTTCCAATCTGCACCACTCGTTGAGTCTCATCTAGGTATGAGGCGAGTGCTGCTATACTTTTCGTGATGGTTCAAATGGGTCTAAGCACTATGGGACTTAACATCTGAGGTCATCAGTCCCCTAGAACTTAGAACTACTTAAGCCTAACCAACCTAAGGACATCACACACATCCATGCCCGAGGCAGGATTCCAACCTACGACCGTAGCAGCCACGTGGTTCCGGACTGAAGTACCTAGAACCTCTCGGCCTCACCGGCTGGTCCTTTTCGTGATGTCCCTATCCAAAATGTATGCATGCAGATCATAAGGAAGAGGGGAATTCTTAGGATTTTTTAATAAGCTGCTGTATAGGACTTGCAAATAACCTCATATAAAATCAGATGACGCTTGGGTATGCTGGCAATCTGACCATATACGTACGGAAAAATGTAAAAAAAATAAAAATATGAAAAAGTGACGAAATTGCTAAAAATCGAGGAAAACCTGGTATAATTACGACAAATTGAGGTGAAAAACGTTAAAATTGAGGCAAATATGAAGAAATATCTAAAACTGCGAAAGCTGACTGAGAATACATAAAATTAGAGAAACAGTACCACGAAATGCGGGGAATTGAGCTGGGTTGGGAGTACCTGGACACTCAAGACTGAGAAAAGCTTAAAAATTATCCTCTGGCTGCATTCAGTTTCAATCCTCCACCTTCTTCTGCACACTACGTAGGTTTTCGTAACACATGCTTCAACAAAGGCGGCATAAGTATTACACAGAGGCGCTGTATTAATGCATGCAAAACATATGTAGCCCAATCTATAACTGTGTTCCCACACATGCAGTCGAATATAGATATTACTGAATTACGGCTGGTTCTTACTAACAATGTTATTCCTAAAGTATTAAGGAGAAGAATCAATGTGTTAATCAGACTTAAGCCATTCCCTAGAGTGTTCTTTAGGAGAGTGGACCATTGTCACTTGTATCACCTTTAATGGTTTGGTGACGAAATTGCTATATTATCGTACACATGAACAGATGTACCTAACAGTAGATCAGGACTTCTTTGTGCAAGAGGAATGCTACCAGAGCTGTGGTGGTGCTACTGTAAACAGCTAGAAGACTGTTAAATATCCTTTGGCTACTGATCGTGACGTTTACTCCCTCGTAAGAAGTTGCTGCTTCTTTGTGCGAATCTTCATGCAGCAAGGTGTGGGTGTTACCTCAATGTATCTGCTATCGAAATTATTCATGTTGGTTATTCCTCGCTCTATGTCCTAGTGAGACATAGCCACATCCATCAAAACTGATGCTACCACTAATTATAAGTACAACCGATGCTGGAAGTGTGATTGAGGGTACATAAATTTCCGACTTAAAAAGATGTATAATATCTATTAATTTCTTAAGAGACAGAGCAGCAGTCTCTAGACTTCATTCTTGTTGGTTTATAAGCAACTCAAATGGTGGATATACACAGATGATGCCATCCTAGGACAGCAGAATAGTATAGAAGGAGGTTATATCATTTTAAAATTTGTCAGCATGGTAGCTGGGGTAGGAAACTTGCGGGGTGGTTGTATGTCTGATGTTGGACAAATATATCCTGCATTAGAATACATTAGAATATTAAGGGCGTTGGGTTCAGCATGAGTAATACTTCAGAAACTATATGCCATTAACAATATAGCATTTTTAGGTGCAGAACCATGTAACCATATGATTTTGTGTTTGTTCTTTACAATCATTTCTCTCATGCTGGTAGCTTCCTGGTACTGACTCCAGACAGTGGCGTTATGCTTCAGAATTGATAGCGTGGTTGATTTATATGAAATGTTTCAAATTCCATCATGTATAAACCATACGTTTCTGCGTAACCATCTGTCATATCACCGCAATAGTGTCATGTCTACTATATACCGATAAAAGGCGCTACCCTTCTCGACACGCATGCATTTGGAAAGATCTTGAGCTTTTGGATGGGTGCCATGGGTAAGATTGCTGTTGCACGGAGAATTGGTCAAGGACAATGTGGGAGGGTTTTATCAATCTCCGACTTTATCCTTTGGTGCATCGGTCGAATGGACGTGCTGCACAGTCATCTAGCTGCATTTGCAATTTAGTCTATTGTAGCTGCAAAGTAGTGGAGGGGTGATTTAGCGAAGATACAGAAATTGGGGAGCATTCTATTGCGTCACTGGCTGGCTACAAAACAACTGATATACTTTGATGTATATGGTCAAATGGATATACTACACGGTCATCTATCCGCATTCACAATCTAGTATATGGTACTTGCAAATTAGTGGAGGGCTGGTTTAGCGATGATACAGAAATAAGGAAGCATTCTGCTGTGTCACTGGCTAGCGTTGAAATTACGGAAGAGCTGGTATATTTTGATGTATATGACCGAATGGATGTACTGCACAGTTATCTATCGGTATTTTCAATCTGGTATATGGTACTCGCAAAGTAGTGGAGGGTTGATTTAGTGATGATGCAGAAATTGGGAGCATTCTGCTGTGTCATTGGCTGGCGTTGAAATTATAGAACAACTGGTAAAATTGCTAAAATTGATCAGGCTATCAAGCTACAGTGTGTATTACAGTACATCTTCACCAACCCGTCTGTCCACTGGTACACTGTTGATTACTGCATAATGATTGACTGACACCATTTGTCTAGATGGAGGGAGCCTTGTCAGAACACTGGATATCGTCTACTTGTCGCCACTGTGGAGCATGGGATTAAATGTAGAGGTCATCACTTTCAGACAGTTGTTTGGATTTCCTCAATGCTCCAGACTCGTCGTATTTCCATATGCTGTGATGCTCTCTACAAGTTTTTATTTTTTTCCACACGTTTACGTCAGAGACAAACTTTTTATTTCCACTATTATTATCTAGTGGAGATGTTTTGGCTTTAAGCCGTGTCTACTTTATACAAGCTGACACATTTATATGTCATTGTCATTTGCTGTTATATACATTCGTAACGCTGCTAAGTAGTGCGAGCACACATGTCCATATATCGTAAAACAGCACAGTCTGTACATACATATGTTCGTTCCACCATCACTAGTAACTTTTGCACTAAACCACAGCACTCTAGTGCGCTGCAGTGGTTATGTGCAAAAGTTACTAGTGATGGTGGAATGAACATACGTTGTACAGACTGTGCTGTTTTACGATGTATGGACATGCGTGCTCGCACTAACTAGCAGCGTTACAAACGTATATAACAGCAAATGACAGCGACATATAAAAACTCTCCACACGACTGCACAATAACACGAGACACTCGCGCAACCCGTTTATCCTTTCTGTGGGTAACTACGACCACAACCATAGATGGAAGCATAACAGACCAAAGACACTACTGGCTAGGAACTAAACATCTATGGTCCATAGCACGCTAACACGACAGTACTGGCGAGCCCCTGCAACACAGCTACTACTGGCAATCCCAGATGTTCGACCAGCCGATAAACAGACAACCGCAGGGAAACCGTACTGCACACAGCTCGCAAACCAACCACACACACCCCCTACACTGTCTGTGAGCCGATCTATGACCGATCGCCCACTAATGTACAACGACCTTGAACTGTTGCAGAGACGCAGCAACTGCAGCAAGCCCCGCAACGAGCTCCAGCAACGACAAAGGTAACGATGCACGATACGTCGCACTAACATAACCACACCTTGCATGCACTGTCGCAGATAGCAAGCCGCTACTGCCCTTACTACCCGTCCTACTGTCGCAGATGTTTTTTTCCCTTGGCGCTTGCCTTGGCACTTTTTTTCCTATGCCCTTACAACCGCTACCCTTCGATCGCTTTCGTCCACTTTCTATCCCTGATGGACCATGTTAATAAGTAATCTTACCCAGACGCATGGATAACATCACAGCCCGCATCCTGTGACTCCTGATTCAAAAACTAACATTTTATACGAAGGTGACAGTAGAACTTTTGGTTTGGTCACCGCGTTGGTGTGGGCGTGGAGGGTCCCCATCCTTTAGCGACATATAAATGTGTCAGCTTGTATAAAGTAGACATGGCTTAAAGCCAAAACATCTGCACTTGATAATGGCCTAAGGACGAAATTGCAATACTGGAAATAAAAAGTTTAACAGTCACTGGCGTAAACATGATGACTTTCAAGATGTTCAAATGGCTCTGAGCACTATGGGACTTAACATCTATGGTCATCAGTCCCCTAGAACTTAGAACTACTTAAACCTAACTAACCTAAGGACATCACACAACACCCAGCCATCACGAGGCAGAGAAAATTCCTGACCCCGCCGGGAATCGAACCCGGGAACCCGGGCGCGGGAAGCGAGAACGCTACCGCACGACCACGAGATGCGGGCTGACTTTCAAGAAATTTCACATGACTGTGAATCCCAGCTATGAAAAGTCTGTGCAAGTGCCTTCGAGCACTTGCCACGTGCTCCAACAGGGCCATATGTGTACATGTAATATGCTCAGTGTCGACATGCAAACGGTATTTGTTTTTCCAATACATCGGAAGAGAGAGATACTGTAAGATCTTATAGGAGGTTCTATTCTAAGGAGTGGTACAACTGGTTAAAGTTTGGATGCAGATAATTCTTTCAAAACTACACCGATTTCACCAATAAAATTAATAGAAATTGGCTGTATCTATTCTCAGGGAATCATGACTGTTTTTATTATTACAGTCATCATTGCAAGATTAAAAAAAAACAGGTATTACCACAAATCCTGTGTTATTTCATACTTCCTAACCATCGCATCGAGCGCGCGGTGTGTGTGTGTTCTTAGCGTAAATTAGTTTAATAGGGTGTAAGTCAAGGTCCGATGGCCTCCGCAATTTGGTCCCTTAGGAATACACACACACACACACACACACACAGATACTTCCTAACCTCTAATTGTATACATCACTTGAATTACATCTCACTGTGGAACCTGGAAATGATAGTGTTTTTTTTTTTTCCTGACGTGTGAGTAGATTGCGTGAAAAATGCTGTGATAATTAAATTGCTTAACAAAACTAGAAGACAAGAATCTGCTGTATGATTAGAAACTTTACAGACATTTCTGTAGAGTATAGCTATGGAACGTAAATGTCAAATGTAAGCATGCATACGGTTATTGGTTTCGATGTAGTGGAAGAGAGAGAGACGCGGTAAAATCTTATAGGAGTTCTAAGACAGGCTCACAATTTGTTTCGTAAGCACTGGTGTGATATAGCTTTGCATTTGTAAAGCGGAACTTGACATTGTGTATAAAACAGAAACGTCTTCTTGAATTGCACCATGTTGTTGTTGAACATAAAAGTGATTGTGTTTTCTGACATGTGAGCCAATGGCGTGAAAGATTTTATTCTCTAATGTTGTGTGTGTGAATGGCAAAACTTTACGCAGAAATGTTTGTAATACACACGTGCATGACAGTTTATTTACAGACATTTATTTGAATGTGAGAGATGCTCTCAGGTTGTGTAATTTGTCCATCAAGCCGAAATAAATTCGTTAACACAGAAGTTTTTCCTCGGAGTTTTAATTTTCGCTTTTTCTTTACTCCAATGACAGTTTCGAAATAACGAGGACGTTCTGTTGCTGCTGTGATCGGTAGTTTTTGCAACAAAATAGTGGAAGCTTCCTCCCCCCCCCCCCAATTTTACAAATTTTACACAGGGTGGACATGAGTAGAGCGAATTGCAACCTGCACTCGAATGTAAAAACTGGGCCTAATTTGCTGACAAAACTAAAAGAAAATGGGCTGTGCATATTTTTGTGGAAAGAAGGCATTTATTATTGTCGCGATTGTTTTTTTTTTGTATATAGATGCTCGATTAGAAGAGGTGCGTTGACTTTACATACAATTGTTCTCCATCGCAGAATGCCGGTGTGGGGGAGGGTCCAGTGTGTGTGGTCCCGCGGGGGTGGGGCAGTGCTGCTAAATTTCCCTTTTGTGTCGTCGAAGGGCCGTCGCCTCTGGGCAGACTGGGTGCGGCCAGAATTGGTAGGAGTATGGCAGAAGGCTGGGTGCGCCAACGATCATGAGGGGATGGCTGTTGGCTGCAAAAAAGCTGTGAGAAGCACGGCGATAGCAGTTGATCATTTGAAAAAGCCTGTCCCCTCTCCCTCGGTGGATGGAGGGAGGGAGGGGAGGGATGTGGGGAGGTAAGAGGGCCTCGAATTTTGGCAGTATGTGATTGTGCATTGAGGAGAACGCAAGTTCAACTACTCCCCCCTCTGCAGTCTTTGGGGATGACGATTTTTCCCATTGTATGTGTTACACTATGAGCCATTCATTACGAGTTCTGGTTTTTTCACGGTAATTTCTAAGTGTAATTAGCATTTTTTCCATCAGTTGTTGTAGATTGTATTGGCATCGATTACCTGGACTACTGGGTGATTGTCGAGCAGGCGTCTGTAGCAAACTCTCATGTCGAACAGCGATAGATACATTTCTCACAAGGGAACCTCCCCATCGGACTCCCCTCAGATTTAGTTATAAGTTGGCACAGTGGATAGGCCTTGAAAAACTGAACACAGATCAATCGAGAAAACAGGAAGAAGTTGTGTGGAACTATGAAAAAATAAGCAAAACATACAAACTGAGCAGTCCATGGGCAAGACAGGCAGCAACAAGGAAAGAGCAAGCTCAGGAGTGCTGTGGTCCCGTGGTTAGCGTGAGCAGCTGCGGAACGAGAGGTCGTTGGTTCAAGCCTTCCCTCGGGTGAAGAGTTTAAGTTTTTATTTGCAGTTTATGTGACAAACGCTTATGTTTTCATCACTTTTTTGGGAGTGATTATCACATCCACAAGAAAACCTAAATCGGGCAAGGTAGAAGAATCTTTTTACCCATTCGCCAAGTGTACAAGTTAGGTGGGTCGACAACATATTCCTGTCATGTGACGCACATGCCGTCACCAGTGTCGTATAGAATATATCAGACGTGTTTTCCTGTGGAGGAATCGGTTGACCTATGACCTTGCGATCAAATGTTTTCGGTTCCCATTGGAGAGGCACGTCCTTTCGTCTACTAATCGCACGGTTTTACGGTGCGGTCGCAAAACACAGACACTAAACTTATTACAGTGAACAGAAACGTCAATGAACGAACGGACAGATCATAACTTTGCGAAAATAAAGAAAGTACACTTTTCACCCGAGGGAACACTTGAACCAAGGACCTCTCATTCCGCAGCTGCTCACGCTAACCACGTGACCACGGCGCTCATGAGCTCACATTATCCTTGATGTTGCCTATCTTGCACATGGACTACTCAGTTTGTATATTTTGCTAATTTTTTCATAGTTCCACACAACTTCTTCCTGTTTTCCCGATTGATCTGTGTTTAATTTTTCAAGGCCTTTCCACTGTGCCAACTTATAACTAAATCTGAGGGGGGTGCGATCGGGAGGTTCCCTTGTCAGCTGTATGCTTACAGGTAATACACTTATTAAGCTCCTCTTTGACCAAGAGCAGCATTTCGTCAGTTGAATATATTTAAAAAAAATAAAATAAAATAAAGACAGTACCTTACCCGGTAGCTTGTAACTGAAGCTTAGAGATTGAGTGGTATTGTGAAATTTTTTCCCAGCAGGATAACACCAATTGTATGGCATCGTCAATTTTTGAGCTGTATCGCAATTTTAGGCAGTCCTTGTGTGGCGCTATGCATGTAACTGTGTAATTAGAACCGATCTGTATGGTTAATTACATAATTAGGACCGATCTTTACTTCAGTTTCCCAGCCAAAATAAATAAAGTACACTTGGGCTTTCCGTCCAGAAGAACCATGGTTCGGGTCCGAGAAAGGGCCCCACTGTTTTAAATTTCCCGCCAATTCCAAGCGCATGTGGTGATATAATTGTCCATGAGGACCAGGGTTTGAGTCCCAGAAAGGGCACTGCCGTTTTTAATTTGTCGCCAGTTCCCAGGTGGGGGGTGATGTGGGACGTCAGCACAGCCCTGGGACAAAAACAAATTCCCACCAAAATTCGAAATTCCCTCTTAAATTTGAAATTCCCGCCATAATTCGAAATTCCCGTTGAAATTCGAAATTCCCGCCAGTAGGATAGGTTTAGGCGAGGGAGGGGAAGGGTGGGGATGGAGTAGGGCGCGGGGAACTATGTGCAGGCTGAGGAAAACACATGCCATCATCTGGCGGTGGGGCGGGCGTGGCATATCAATTTTATATCAATTCGATATGAAAATTGTACCAGCACCGCCAGTACTCTTCTGCTCATGTTGATACTCTGTATGGCAAGTTGTGTTACCACAGCGGTGTGTGGGCTATCCTGTAGGAAAACACACCTTGGAATGCTGTTCATTAATCACAGTGCAACAGATCGAATCACCAGATTGAAGTGGAAATTCGCAATCAAGGTGCATGGGAAACCACTAGAATGTTCCTGCTGTCATATGAAATCGCACCCATGATCATAACTCCAGATGTATGTCCAGTATGTGTAGCGTGCAGACACGTTTGTTGCAGGTCCTCAACTGGCCTCCTTCTAACCACCACACGGCCATCACTGGCCCCAAGGCAGAGCCAGCTTTCATCAGAAAACACAGTGGACCTCCACTCTGCCCTCCAATGAGCTCCCACTTGACATCACTGAAGTCGCAAATGGCGGTGGTTTGGGATCAGTGGAATGCACGCTACAGGGTGTGTGGCTCGGACAGTCCTTGAAGTAACTGATTTGTAACAGTTCGTTGTGCCGCTGTGGTGCCAACTGCTCTTCAAATTGTTGCTGCAGATGCAGTATGTAGTGACAGAGCCCTACGCTGAACACCACTCTTCCCCTTTGCTAGTACTACGTGGCCGCCCGGAGCCCAGCCTTCTTGCGACCGTACATTCTCGTAACTACTTGTAACATTGCGAGTCAAGATAGCTGTAACGGAAATTGAATAGCGTAAAGTTATCATTAAAAACGCACGCCGCGCGATTTAATTGAATAGCGTAAAGTTATCATTAAAAACGCACGCCGCGCGATTTGTGACGGATTTGGTTGGTCATAATAGTAGTAACATGTTTTTGAATACAATTAAAATATAACGGCGATACCTGTTTAGTGTTATTGGAAACAATATGTAGTAAATTAATGAGTAAGGTAGCCGATCCTATAAGAAGAGGTGAAATTGAGCATATTAAGGTGTTTTGCTTTATGTCGACTAAGCCCATGATACGGCGTCTTTTTTTCCGTTTACTCTTAGAAGAAAAAAAACAAATAAGTAACGAAGTGCTAATTATGCGTTGTGAAAAATATAGGGGCGAATTTTAAATAGCTACAGTGTATAATCGGACTAACAAATGGACATTCAGTTACGCGAAATAGCGGACAGCGAAGTGTGGTCATTAAATTGAGTACACCTACAGGGCGGTCAATTCCGGGATAAGTCTATTCGCATCTCACGAGGGACGCGGTATTGAGACCGTTTTTTTTTTATTATATCGCGGAGAGCGGGCTTCAATTTATAAAAAGGAGAAAAGCTGTATCATTATCATTGACTGTTGGTGTTAAGCAACCAAAACTGTTCATCAAAGGGTTTCGGTGAATGAGTGGTGAATGCGAAATGAAACTGTGAACGAAGTTATATTAAATAAAGCAGAAGAGACAAGACAGTTTGGTCGTATCTGTTATTATTCCATCAACCGTAACATTTCTTCTCGTTGTACGAAGCCTTGATAGACGATCGTTATGACAATTTGCTTTGAAGGGATCTCGTTACGAGTTAAGTTTTGGGGACCTGGTCAACAGGGGATAGTTCGTAGATCTTAGCTACTGCAGCTATTCTGGAATCAGGTGCTACCGTGACAGTTGTGTGTTGTCAATGGCTTAAGGTCATCATATCTCATGCTCTAAGATCGACGCGCCTTTCCTCTTGGTATAACGGTGTCTCACGGTAACAACGACAACGCCGACGGCGAAGGAAGATACGGTAGACACTGCTGGCAGCAATCATGTTCAGTGGCTACATTACTGCTAGTCTTTTTGCATATCGCAGAAGGAACAGCCATCTTCTCGTAGTCCTATTACACGCCTTCGTTCAAACTCAGTGAGGTGTTGATAATGGCTTCTTTGTCACCTTAAAGGCATTCTTGACTATCATCAACTCACCACGTCCAATATCAAAGGTAACTAACGGCTCAGCCTGTATTTAAAGCAAACCTGATTTGCACCCTCATAGTGGCGCTACTAGCACCCTGTAATGCAACTGGCGCGAAATTTGAATAGTCATCATCTTTCAAATGTAGAAACACATACGTCAACTTTCGTTTACGTCGCGCACCACTTTCTTGGTGATGCGATTTTTTCCGTGAATGGATTTATTTACGCTTTACGCTCAGTGCCAACTGCACTCCCTGCACCAATCGTCCATCCGATGCAGATCTCCCTGCATATCGCTGCAGTCTTCTGGAGCCGCGCCGGATTAGCCGAGGGGTCTAGGGCGCTGCAGTCATGGACTGTGCGGCTGGTCCCGGCGGAGGTTCGAGTCCTCCCTTGGGCATGGGTGTGTGCGTTTGTCCTTAGGATAATTTAGCTCAAGTAGTGAGTAAGCTTAGGGACTGATGACCTTAGCAGTTAAGTCCCATAAGATTTCACACATATTTGAACATTTTTTGCAGTCTTCTTGCTTTGGAATCTTCCTGTAGAGAACAGCTTCGTCTGTGACCAGTTTCCTCGTGCTTCCCATATTATTCACTACATCACTCGTATACAGGGTGAGTCACCTAACGTTACCGCTGGATATATTTCGTAAACCACATCAAATACTGACGAATCGATTCCACAGACCGAACGTGAGGAGAGGGGCTAGTGTAATTGTTTAATACAAACCATACAAAAATGCACGGAAGTATGTTTTTTAACACAAACCTACGTTTTTTTAAATGGAACCCCGTTAGTTTTGTTAGCACATCTGAACATATAATCAAATACGTAATCAGTGCCGTTTGTTGCATTGTAAAATGTTAATTACATCCGGAGATATTGTAACCTAAAGTTGACGCTTCAAACCTCCGACGTTCAGTTGCGTGTTGTAACAAACACGGGCCACGGTCGGCGAGCAGCATCTGCAGGGACATGTTTACGATGGCGACCGTGTTTACGAGTGTGGCTGTACTGCACTGTTGTGGTTTGGTCTAGCTGTCGCAGTGTCCGCATGTAGCGCTTGCTGCTATTGTTATTCTGCATTCGTCTCCGCACGCAGACCAACTGTAGTACACCGTGTTACCAGACGTCTGTGATAGTGTAGTGTTGTAGGAACTGTGACCATGGTGTATTCGAACTCTGAAAAGGCGGAAATGATACTCATCTATGGCGAGTGTCGACGAAATGCAGCTGAAGCTTGCAGGGTGTATGCAGAACGGTACCCGGACAGAGAGCATCCAACGTGCCGCACATTGCAAAACATCTACCGCCAACTGTATGCAACAGGTATGGTCGTAGCACGCAAAGGGTCCGTAACAGACCCGTCACAGGAGAAGCGGGTGCAGTTGGTGTGTTAGCTGCTGTTGCTATGAACCCACACATGAGTACACGGGACATTGCGAGAGCCGGTGGACTGAGTCAAAGTAGTGTCATGCGCATACTGCATCGTCACCGCTTTCACCCGTTTCATGTGTCGCTACATCAGCAATTACATGGTGATGACTTTAATCATCGAGTGCAATTCTGTCAATGGGCATTAACAGAGAATGCGTTGCAGTTCTACCTGTTTACCGATGAAGCGGGTTTCACAAACCACGGGGCAGTGAATCTACGGAACATGCATTACTGGTCCGTGGACAATCCTCGCTGGCTCAGACAGGTAGAGCGACAGCGACCGTGGACTGTAAATGTATGGTGCGGAATCATTGGCGACCACCTCATTGGTCCTCACTTCATTGCAGGGACCCAAACAGCTGCAACATACATCGCGTTTCTACAGAATGATCCGCCAACGTTGCTCGAAAATGTCCCACTGGAAACGCGTCGACGTATGTGGTATCAGCATGATGGTGCACCTGCACATTCCGCAATTAACACTAGGCTGACGCTTGACAGGATGTTCGACGGGCGTTTCATAGGACGTGGAGGACGCATAAATTGGCCAGCCCGTTCTCCTGATCTTACACCTCTGGACTTCTTTCTGTGGGGTACGTTAAAGGAGAATGTGTACCGTGGTGTGCCTACAACCCCAGAGGATATGAAATAACGTATTGTGGCAGCCTGCGGCGTGTACGACATTCATTACGGCAGAGATTGCAATTGTGTGCAGCAAATAATGGCCACCACATCTATTGGCCTGACATGTCGGGACACACTCTATTCAACTCCGCAATTGAAAACGGAAACCACGTGTGTACGTGTACCTCACCCCTCATGGTAATGTACATGTGCGTCAGTGAAAAAGACCAATAAAAAGGTGTTAGCATGTGGACGTAATGTGCTGTTCCAGTCTCTTCTGTACCTAAGGTCCATCACCGTTCCCTTTGTATCCCTACGTAATTCGGTACTCTCCGATACACACGATCGAACAGCGGAGGAGTGGTACTCAAGCGTCAACTTTAGGTTACAATATCTCCGGATGTAATTAACACTTTACAATGCAACAAACGGCACTGATTACGTATTTGTTTATATGTTCAGATGTGCTAACAAAACTAACGGGGTTCCATTTAAAAAACCGTAGGTTTGTGTTAAAAAACATACTTCCGTGCATTTTTTTATGGTTTCTATTAACCAATTACACTAGCCCCTCTCCTCACGTTCGGTCTGTGGAATCGATTCGTCAGTATTTGACGTGGTTTACGAAATATATCCAGCGGTAATGTTAGGTGACTCACCCTGTATACTGTAAACAGTAACGATCCTACAACAATCTTCTGAGGCACTCCCATAACTAATTTTACATTCGATTAAGAATTATGTGTCGAGTTCCATCCTGCTAGAAAGTCCTGAATCCAGACACAAAAACTGGCCCTATATATGGTAATTCATATTTTAGTCACTAAGCGAGAGTACAAAACTGTTTCGAATGCCTTCCGGAAGTAAAGAAAGACGCCAGTGTCTACAGCAGTCTGGATCTCATGGTGAAACAAAGAGAGTTTATGTGGTGTGCGTACTGTAAGACCTTCGGTACACACACCATCAGATTATTTGACTTGTCGCTCTAACGAAGTAGGCGAGTGTCAGCAATATGTCTCGTGGTCTTATCGTGGCGTGATTATCTTCTGCCATTAGGTAAGACGATAGAAATGCCACTTGCACGCTTAGAGTAGCAAACTGACGGCGACCAACTTTAAACAGAACTTGATTAATTTTCACACACATTTATTAAAATGATAAAAAGTATAGACATTACGTAACTTGATTCTGGATGCTGTTTACAATTGACAATCTGAAGTTCCTTTGGTCTTGGTACGTTAATCTTATTCTCACATATCTCTGATACTTGACAAACTGTCTATTCATTTATCTTCATGGCTATGTACAGGAATATGATAATCTTATTAGGCGCAGACTGAAACTTGACTATAGACTGGTACAGACAAATGCAGACTAATGCTGATTGATCCAGACTGACCAATCGGAGGTCTGTACACTCGTTATAATACCTCGCTCGTTCAGGTATCACTGCGGGAGTGTGATCCGCAAGAAGAAAAGGTTCTACGTTAGCAGCAATCTCATTGGCTGCATTACATATTAATACGCGGATCGGCGGAAGCAGAATTTGGTCCGTCTCTAAGACAGCGCCATCTCGTAGTGCGGAGACGGATGAGTGCTGCGCCTGCGCTGTTGTGCTTAGCGGGGCGCGCTCTAGTGGGAAAGTTGTGTACGCGCTGACTACGCGGAACTATGTACACAACAGTTTAGTTCAACAATATCTCTGTTACAGAATTATCTTTTTGAAAGAGGACATTTCCATTCTTCACAAGCGTCATAATGGGTGAGCCAAAACGTGTTCCATTATTCTAAAACAGATTGACATCACCTACAAATATGTACATCCATGCTGCAATGACCCTTCTAGAAAACAAGAAAGACATACCGTTTTCAGTTTTTAAATCACTTGGTATCCTTTGTTGCTTCAGCGACCTACAGTAAAGCTACTGCTTGTAGGGAGCATGTTCTTCCGCATAATTTATGTGGACTCTTAGAGGTGCCTTTTCAGATCCAGATGACTTTCTGCTGTCCCAATACTTCTCGGAACAATCTATACACCAGGGAAAAAGTAATATATTTATTTTCTAATTTAATTTATTTTCTAGTCCACGATCACTTGTCTCATCAGCCATTTCGAAATTTCTGCGATGATTGAAAGGAGGAACCGTATTACGATTTACCATAGTGATACAATTTCGGCAGACCATATTCATAATTTCGGACTTCTCTTTGCCATTTTGTGTCTTCGGTGCCAGTATGGTCACTGAGTGACTCAACGTTCCGTTTACTGACTTTACGGAAGACCGTAACTTCTTGGGAGTTAACTTCACGTAAGCAAAATTTCACTTTCGAAATCATTGAATACTTCTCGCATTGCTCTGCTTACACTCACTTAGGCTTCATTCAGCTTCGTTTTTCGACAAAGCTTTAACTGTGCTTAAATCTATGAAGCCCTCTTTGCTTTCGTAGCAGCTTTCTAACTTGGCTGTTGAACCATGCAGGATCTTTCCAATACTTCACAACCTTGCTTGTCACATACAGCTCTAAGGTGTATTATACAAAGGGAGTGAATTGTGCTCCACAAATTTGCCCCAGAGTTGGATGTTTGAGTTCACTGCTCAGATACTATGCAATTTCATTGTTATCATTCTTGCTATGCAAAAAGATTTTCCTATCTTTCGTAACATTCCTCGTAACATCTGTAGTCATTGAGAATGTAACAGCATCACGATTACTAATTCCTCGTCTATATAAATTGATTCGAAAATTCGGGTCTATTAGTTACTAGGAGTTCTAAGACGTTGACCTCACGAATTTGTTCTCTAACTGCTTGATGTATTCTTCAGAGAGGAAAAAAGTTCAGAACAGCCTCATATGACCAGTTTTAACCACTAGACTCTCTCATTCTATAGTCAACGAACTGATGACCCTCCCTATTACTATAATACTATTATTAGGAAATTGACCGACTATATTCTCCAACTTTTCTCTGAAGCAATCTGCCACTGTAGCTTCCCAGAATGGTGGTCTATAAAAGCACCCAACTACCGTAGTTGGCCCACCTTTAATGTATACTTTCAATCAGATCTGTAATATCCTCATTAAATGTTCTCGAGTTCTTTAGAGCAATAAACAAGCCTCCACCGTTGGCATCTAGGAGATCCTTTAGAGCTTCCAATCATATTTTAGAATTTCGCTGCTATACACGTTCGGTTTCGGCCGCTTTTCTGGCTATTCGTCCTATTTTATTCACATATTTAATATGCCGAAGAATGAGTGTCTGGACTGATGAGCTCAAACGTCATGACCACTGCCCAACCCGAGACTGAATGCTGGCACGCGACGCAATAAGGAAAGTGTATAAGCGGAGCAGAGAAAGAGGATGAGCCATTCGAGAGATGATACGGGCCGTAAAAGGAGGAATCCACTGACATAAGCTACTTTAGCCAAAGGCAGACTGTTACGACCTCGCGCCTGGGAATGAACACTTCAGAAACAGCGAAGCTGGTCTGCTGCTCACGTGCTACTCGTTAGCACTTATGGAAAGCGACTGAAGGTGGTGAAACCACGAGCACGCGACATGTTGGACATCCACGCCTCGTCACAGAACATGAGGATCAGAAGCCTCCGCGCTTTTAATGCAGGATGGGCGGTATCTGTGGCAGACCTGACGACAGGCACAAGATTATTGGAACTCGCGCATTTAAAGCATAATGGGCGGTATCTGTGGCATATCTGAAGACAGAGATCTGTGTTGGTGCAGGCAAAAGTTTTTTGGAGCACACCATTCAGTGCACATTGTTGAACATAGGGTTCTGCAACAGACGACCCCTGCACGTTCCAAAGTTGATTCAAGGAAACCCGGCAGTTACAATTGCAATGGAGAGGAGATCATCGAGATGGAGCACGAATCAATGGAAACGTGTCGCTTGGTCGCATGAATTATGATTGATGTTACACCAGGTCGAAGGTCGTGTCGGTATATGTCATCATCCACACGATTAGCCGCTAGAAACAGGCACTGCACTGCGCATACAGAATATGGGGATAATAGTGTGCTATAGCGAACATTCACCTGGGCTTCCACGAGACCTCTGATACTTATCAAAGGCACCATGACAGCTGTGGACAACATGAACACCTTCATCGCTTCATGCTTGATGTCTTCCCCAAAGGCAACAGCGTCTTCCAGCAGAACTGCTGTCTGCATCACGTGGCCAGACTTGTGCTTCAGTGGTTTGACGAGCATGATATGAACTCATACTGATGTCTTGGTCATAAAATTCATCCAATATGAACCTGATGGACACATCAGGGACGCCTATTGGACACCAGTTCCACGCTCCGAAACCACAGGTCCGTTAATTTATGGGGACTGTGTGACCTGTGCGTAGACGTATGGTGCTTACATACCTCTGGAAACCTACCAAGGACTTGTCCAATCCAAGCCTTGCAAACTCGCTGCTGTATTGAGTTCAAAAGCTGGACCAACACACTATTAAGCAGGTGATGACAATGTTTGGCTTATAGGTATATTTGTCTCTAAATGCACAATAATCTCTTTTTCCTTTTACCCATCATTACCGTGCAAGATACATAATGGTGACAGCAGAACTGACGATCAGTCTTCTTCAACCAGCGTTTCTCTAATTTTACTCCACAGAGCTATCTATTTTTACAAGGATAAATGTTTTACGCGGATGAATGTACAACTTTGGGTTACTTTTTACATTTACATTTTGGATCAAAGTTTTTATTTTCCCTTACAAGTGTTCATTGTACTGTCAGCTGGACGATTGACAAATACTCAGACAATAGTCAAACTCATACATTACTGTAGCGAGCATCTCTGGAGTTACCTCATTCACTGCTGTTGCAGTGTGGCATTGTAATTCACCCAATGGTGATGGCAGTGGGGACATGTACATTGAACATTTCAATAAACCCACTGTTGTTGTTGTTGTTGTTGTTGTCGTCTTCAGTCCTGAGACTGGTTTGATGCAGCTCTCCATGCTACTCTATCCCGTGCAAGCTTCTTCATCTCCCAGTACGTACTGCGGCCTACATCCTTTTGAATCTGCTTAGTATATTCATCTCTTGATCTCCCTCTACAATTTTTACTCTCCACACTACCCTCCAATACTAAATTAGTGATCCCTTGATGCCTCAGAACATGTCCTACCAACCGATCCCTTCTTCTAGTCAAATTGTGCCACAAACTCCTCTTCTCCCCAATTTTATTCAATACCTCCTCATTAGTTATGTGATCTACCCATCTAATACTCAGCACTCTTCTGTAGCACCACATTTCGAAAGCTTATATTCTCTTCTTGTCCAAACTATTTATCGATGTTAACAAATTTCTCTTCTTCAGAAACGCTTTCCTTGCCATTGTCAGTCTACATTTTATATCCTCCCTACTTCGACCATCATCAGTTATTTTGCTCCCCAAATAGCAAAACTCTTTTACTGCTTTAAGTGACTCATTTCCTAATCTAATTCCCTCAGCATCACCCGACTTAATTCGACTACATTCCATTATCCTCGTTTTGCTTTTGTTGATGTTCATCTTATATCCTCCTTTCAAGACACTGTCCATTCCGTTCAACTGCTCTTCCAAGTCCTTTGCTGTCTCTGACAGAATTACAATGTCATCGGTGAACCTTAAAGTTTTTATTTCTTCTCCATGGATTTTAATACCTACTCCGAATTTTTCTTTTGTTTCCTTTACTGCTTGCTCAATATACAGATTGAACAACATCGGGGAGAGGCTACAACCCTGTCTCACTCCCTTCCCAACCGCTGCTTCCCTTTCATGCCCCTCGACTCTTATACCTGCCATCTGGTTTCTGTACACATTGTAAATAGCCCTTCGTTCCCTGTATTTTACCCCTGCCACCTTCAGAATTTGAAAGAGAGTATTCCAGTCAACATTGTCAAAAGCTTTCTCTAAGTCTACAAATGCTAGAAACGTAGGTTTGCCTTTTCTTAATCTAGCTTCTAAGATAAGTCTTAGGGTCAGTATTGCCTCACGTGTTCCAGTATTTCTACGGAATCAAAACTGATCTTCCCCGAGGTCGGCTTCGACTAGTTTTTCCATTCGTCTGTAAAGAATCCACGTTAGTATTTTGCAGCCGTGACTTATTAAACTGATAGTTCGGTAATTTTCACATCTGTCAACACCTGCTTTCTTTGGGATTGGAATTATTATATTCTTCTTGAAGTCTGAGGGTATTCGCCTGTCTCATACATTTTGCTCACCAGATGCTAGAGTTTTGTCAGGACTGGCTCTCTCCAGGCTGTCAGTAGTTCTAATGGAATGTTGTCTACTCCCGGGGCCTTGTTTCAGCTTAGGTCTTTCAATGTTCTATCAAACTCTTCACGCAGTATCATGTCTCCCATTTCATCTTCATCTACATTCTCTTCCATTTCTATAATATTGTCCTCAAGTACATCGCCCTTGTATAGACCCTCTATATACTCCTTCCACCTTTCTGCTTTCCCTTCTTTGCTTAGAACTGGGTTTCCATCTGAGCTCTTGATATTCATGCAAGTGATTCTCTTTTCTCCAAAGGTCTCTTTAATTTTCCTGTAGGCAGTATCTATCTTACCCCTAGTGAGATAAGCCTCTACATCCTTACATTTGTCCTCTAGCCATGCCTGCTTAGCCATTTTGCACTTCCTGTCAATCTCATTTTTGAGACGTTTGTATTCCTTTTTGCCTGCTTCATTTTCTGCATTCTTATATTTTCTCGTTTCATCAATTAAATTCAATATTTCTTCTGTCACCCAAGGATTTCTACTAGCCCTCGTATTTTTACCTACTTGATCCTCTGCTGCCTTCACTACTTCATCTCTCAAAGCTACCCATTCTTCTTCTACTGTATTTCGTTCCCCCATTCCTGTCAATTGTTCCCTTATGCTCTCCCTGAAACTCTGTACAACCTCTGGTTTAGTCAGTTTATCCGGGTCCCATCTCCTTAAATTCCACCTTTTTGCAGTTTCTTCAGTTTTAATCTACAGTTCATAACCAATAGATTGTGGTCAGGGTCCACATCTGCCCCTGGAAATGTCTCACAATTTAAAACCTGGTTCTTAAATCTCTGTCTTACCATTATATAATCTATCTGAAACCTGTCAGTATCTCCAGGCTTCTTCCATGTATACAATCTTCTTTTATGATTCTTGAACCAAGTGTTAGCTATGATTAAGTTGTGCTCTGTGCAAAATTCCACCAGGCGGCTTCCTCTTCCATTTCTTACCCCCAATCCATATTCACCTACTACGTTTCCTTCTCTTCCTTTTCCTACTATCGAATTCCAGTCACCCATGACTATTAAATTTTCGTCTCCCTTCACTATCTGAATAATTTCTTTTATTTCATCACACGTTTCTTCAATTTCTTCGTTATCTGCAGAGCTAGTTGGCATATAGTCTTGTACTACTGTCGTAGGCGTGGGCTTCGTGTCTATCTTGGCCACAACAATGCGTTCGTTGTGCTGTTTCTAGTAGCTTACCCGCATTCCTATTGTTTTAATCATTATTAAACCGACTCCTACATTATCCCTATTTGATTTTGTATTTATAACCCTGTATTCACCTGACCAAAAGTCTTGTTCCTCCTGTCACCGAACTTTCCTAATTCCCACTATATCGAACTTTAACCTATGCATTTCCCTTTTTAAATTTTCTAACCTACCTGCCCGATTAAGGGATCTGACATTCCACGCTCCGATCCGCAGAACGCCAGTTTTCTTTCTCCTGATAACGACGTCCTCCTGAGTAGTCCCCGCCTGGAGATCCGAATGGGGGACTATTTTACCTCCGGAATATTTTACCCAAGAGGACGCCATCATCATTTATACATACAGTAAAGCTGCATGCCCTCGGGAAAAATTACGGTCATAGTTTCCCCTTGCTTTCAGCCGTTCGCAGTACCAGCACAGCAAGGCCGTTTTGGTTAGTGTTACAAGGCCAGATCAGTCAATCATCCAGACTGTTGCCCCTGCAGCTACTGAAAAGGCTGCTGCCCTTCTTCAGGAACTACACGTTTGTCTGGCCTCTCAACAAATACCCCTCCTTTGTGGTTGCACCTACGGTACGGCTATCGGTATCGCTGAGGCATGCAAGCCTCCCCACCAACGGCAAGGTCTATGGTTCATGGGGCAAACCCACTGATAGATTAAATACAGAGAGATTAAAAACAGAGAGATCAGGTGATCCTGTAGGACAATGATGCAATGAAAGATGCTTACATTCCTTGTGCCCCATCCATCGTTGAGTTAGCTTAATGTTAAGAACTGCTCTTATACACATGTGCATCTCTTAAAACTGAGAATACAACACGCCTATTGTTACTGTGGTATCACCTTTTAGACTCGATATACACTGGCTAATGAACGAACAAGTTGGTTGTACCAGGGAGATCCCTACTGGCAACCATACGAACTGGTATCTTACAACTAGTGCCAAGGTAAACTTTTATTTTCGATGCGTAAGCTGAAATTCACTCCAAGCCTCCATCTTCATTAACGTGGAAGATAGTCTTGTAAAACTGGCTGAATCTTTTGGAACACCCAGTATGATGTAGAAATTTTATTCAAATACACTCCTGGAAATTGAAATAAGAACACCGTGAATTCATTGTCCCAGGAAGGGGAAACTTTATTGACACATTCCTGGGGTCAGATACATCACATGATCACACTGACAGAACCACAGGCACATAGACACAGGCAACAGAGCATGCACAATTTCGGCACTAGTACAGTGTATATCCACCTTTCGCAGCAATGCAGGCTGCTATTCTCCCATGGAGACGATCGTAGAGATGCTGGATGTAGTCCTGTGGAACGGCTTGCCATGCCATTTCCACCTGGCGCCTCAGTTGGACCAGCGTTCGTGCTGGACGTGCAGACCGTGTGAGACGACGCTTCATCCAGTCCCAAACATGCTCAATGGGGGACAGATCCGGAGATCTTGCTGGCCAGGGTAGTTGACTTACACCTTCTAGAGCACGTTGGGTGGCATGGGATACATGCGGACGTGCATTGTCCTGTTGGAACAGCAAGTTCCCTTGCCAGTCTAGGAATGGTAGAACGATGGGTTCAATGACGGTTTGGATGTACCGTGCACTATTCAGTGTCCCCTCGACGATCACCAGTGGTGTACGGCCAGTGTAGGAGATCGCTCCCCACACCATGATGCCGGGTGTTGGCCCTGTGTGCCTCGGTCGTATGCAGTCCTGATTGTGGCGCTCACCTGCACGGCGCCAAACACGCATACGACCATCATTGGCACCAAGGCAGAAGCGACTCTCATCGCTGAAGACGACACGTCTCCATTCGTCCCTCCATTCACGCCTGTCGCGACACCACTGGAGGCGGGCTGCACGATGTTGGGGCGTGAGCGGAAGACGGCCTAACGGTGTGCGGGACCGTAGCCCAGCTTCATGGAGACGGTTGCGAATGGTCCTCGCCGATACCCCAGGAGCAACAGTGTCCCTAATTTGCTGGGAAGTGGCGGTGCGGTCCCCTACGGCACTGCGTAGGATCCTACGGTCTTGGCGTGCATCCGTGCGTCGCTGCGGTCCGGTCCCAGGTCGACGGGCACGTGCACCTTCCGCCGACCACTGGCGACAACATCGATGTACTGTGGAGACCTCACGCCCCACGTGTTGAGCAATTCGGCGGTACGTCCACCCGGCCTCCCGCATGCCCACTATACGCCCTCGCTCAAAGTCCGTCAACTGCACACACGGTTCACGTCCACGCTGTCGCGGCATGCTACCAGTGTTAAAGACTGCGATGGAGCTCCGTATGCCACGGTAAACTGGCTGACACTGACGGCGGCGGTGCACAAATGCTGCGCAGCTAGCGCCATTCGACGGCCAACACCGCGGTACCTGGTGTGTCCGCTGTGCCGTGCGTGTGATCATTGCTTGTACAGCCCTCTCACAGTGTCCGGAGCAAGTATGGTGGGTCTGACACACCGGTGTCAATGTGTTCTTTTTTCCATTTCCAGGAGTGTATTTCTGCACTTCTTTACGATCATCTAAGGCAATAACTGACTGTTGCCATTAGTTAATTTAAACGCTCTACCCAAACTGCCGTGGCTGGTTGTACTCCTGTCCTAACGCCCTAATCAAAGGTATCTGATATTCACTCATAGGCTCTATTTTATTTAACAAGCGTATGAGATACTTTATTTATTCCAAAAAACAAATGCTTCTCCAAAATTAACACATATCTATAATTTCTTCAAAACTGAAAATCGTTACTCACAAAAATCAAGCCAGGAATTTCTTGACGTTAATGTCACAGTACAGTTCTCAGATAGTGGCCAATATCTCTAACGATACATATCTTGACAAAACTCAGAAAAACATCGACAATGTCTCAACAACTTTTAAAAAAATTCCCATGTTTTAATTAGAGTAGAATACCAACACAAGTTTTAAAAAGAGACTCATAATACACTGCATAAAACTGCAAAAACATTGGGTAAGGTATGTTGAATTCTGTTAATAAAATACAGAACCATTCAGTAGATCAATGACTAAGTGTACAAAAAACGACAGGCTGTCTCGAAAGCAATATGATCTGTCCTTTATGTTATACATTCCACACATGCTGAACACCTCTTAAAACCAGAGGGCCTACTGAGATCCACCTTCGTTATAACATAAACCAGCATACATTTAAACATACATAATGCAGTCAGTTTTCTGAAAATTGCATAATTTAGACACACGCCAACAGCAAGTCATACTCAAGCAAGAGACTGAGAGTAGTGCTCGCTGCACAACTTTTTAAATCTCGTCCAAAAACGTGGTGGCAACATCAGTCTTTTACGATGAGGCGCAGTAGTTCCAATACATCATTATAAGGTCCAGCGAGACATGTAAAGCGCTTCTAATCTCGCCTCAAAAAATTGATAGTGAAACCTCAGCCTTAAAGCAAGCCTTACGTTTACTTGACAAGCTTTAAAGTAGCTGCAACAGTATAAATCATAAACCACAGTATTATTTGGTGTCTCAGAAAGATTAAGAATCAGTAATATTGTACAAGACAAGCATCACAATATTCTCAAAATCAACTACAATAATCCTTGTGTATCTTGAAGCAGGTAGAAACAATTATTGTTCAGATTACAGTCTTAACGTTCGACGTTAATCTTTCAGACTAAAACGCACAAGTGCAAGCGTACGCAGATAATGTCTTTAATACGTGACGACAATGTACCGCAAAACAGTCTCCAAATCCAGGCCTCATCATCACACCATCATCCAATTCAAATGTGACCCAACAAGCATCATACGAGAGCCCCCACTCGCCGCTTTCCCACCGCAGCACTGCTTGTCGAGTGCGGCAGTTTGAGTGCGCGCAGAGTGCCACGGCCGCTTCATGTGCAGTCAGCTGGGGTAGAGGGGCAGAGTGGCAGTGATGGGGAAGGGGGGGGTTGCTCAGAGAGCTGTAGGGGAAATGCCGAACGCTGGAGGCCGTTCTTAGATTAGATTAGATTAGTACTTGTTCAATATCATGAATACGACACTTCGTAATGATGTGAAACGAGTCAGGTTAATAAAAGGTGTCTATACAAGATATTACATTACACAAAATATTACATGACACTTAATTTTTTTTTTGTGGGGTTGGGGAAATTAGCCACTTACTATATCCAAAAATTAATCTAATGATAGGAGTTGCCATTAAGAAATTCTTTTAATTTCCTTTTAAATGCTGTATGGCTATCTGTCAGACTTTTGATGCTATTGGGTAAGTGACCAAAGACTTTTGTGGCAGCATAATTTACCCCCTTCTGAGCCAAAGTTAGATTTAACCTTGAGGAGTGAAGATCATCCTTTCTCCTAGTGTTGTAGCCATGTACACTGCTATTACTTTTGAATTAGTTCGGATTGTTAATAAAAAATTTCATAAGTGAATATATGTATTGTGACGCTACAGTGAAGATCCCTAGCTCTTTAAATAAGTGTCTGCAGGATAATCTTGGATGAGCTCCAGCAATTATTCTGATTACACGCTTTTGTGCAATTAACACTCTTTTACTCAATGATGAGCTACCCCAGAATATGATGCCATACGAAAGCAGAGAATGAAAATAGGTGTAGTAAGCTAATTTACTGAGATGTATATCGCCAGAATTTCCAATGACCCTAATAACATAAGTAGCTGAACTCAAACGTTTCGGCAGATCTTCAGTGTGTTTTTTTCCAGTTCAACCCCTCATCAATGCATACACCTAGAAATTTTGAATATTCTACCTTAGCTACCAATTTCTGATCGAAGTCTATATTTATTAATGGTGTCATTATATTTACTGTGTGGAACTTTATATACTGTGTTTTGTCAAGGTTAATGAGAGCCCATTTGCAGAGAACCACTTAATGATTTTCTGAAAAAGATCGTTTACAATTTCACCAGTTAATTCTTGTCTGTTGGGTGTGATAGCTATACTTGTATCATCGGCAAAAAGTACCAGCTCTGCATCTTCGTGAATATAGAATGGCAAGTCATTGATATATATTAAGAACAGCAGAGGATCCAAGACCGAACCTTGCAGCACCCCATTCTTGATTGTTCCCCAGTTTGAGAAATCACCAGTTTTTTGCATATTATGTAAACTGCTTATTTCAACTTTCTGCACTCTTCCAGTTAGGTATGATTTAAACCATTTGAGCGCTGTCCCATTCATACCATAGTACTTGAGCTTATCTAGAAGTATTTCGTATATATCTAAAGTCTACTCTCACATTTTTGGGAAATATTAAGCGGGAGCCCTTCACGCCCACGCTTGTATGGTGACTATTCAGAAAGATCTGTCACGTCTTCTAAAAAGAATTCCACCGAAAATGCAGCGATTTATTTTCGTCTGGTTTGTTAACCATTTGTAACTTTCAGAGAAGAGCCATGAGTGGGGAATTTTGAGTAAAACCTACAAATTTCTCTCGTTGCCATGTTAAAATTTGTTTCTTTTGCCAAAACTCAGCGGAGTTTACAGTGCCACCCCACTATCATGTTGTGCAGGCAATTGTGAGACATGCTGAAACGGTGGTTTATTAAATTTGTTAAATGATTAACTGAGGAAAAGTGAGATCAGTAGCTTATAAAAAAAACACACCCTCGCAACAAAATAAACCGGTGATGTCTTCACTTATGTTGCTCCAAAACCCATAGCATTTCCTATTTCACCAGCTATCGATGGTCTTTAAAAATTACATTCTTTCGTCGGAAAAGTCTTTAGTTAGTGGAATAGCATGGTATAGTTTTGCATAATAACCATACAGCAAATTATGTTCCTCTTTATGTGTTACCATCTGCCAAAACATCATTTCGATATCTCAAACAGTTTATGAAATGTGAGGAATGTTGTGGATATTTCGCTCTGGTTTTACCGCTGGTGCGGTGCGATCGCAAATGAGTGCGCTACGTCAGGCCAATTTTCTTGAGATTGGTGACAAGATACCTCGAACAAAGTCTAAAGAAAAATTCAAAATGTTAGCTAAATTTCATACACATCAACATATTGTATAATATGCAACAGATGTAAAATTTTCATTGCAAACTTTTTCGAATTTCGCCCAGTGTCTCACTTCCACGTAAACATGACAATCACTATGACCATTAACGAAATGAGCACATTGCAATGCACCTGACGCATAAAGCTACAAGTAAAACAAAAATGAAATATTTTTACTGAATAGTTTCTGTAAAATCGCTTGAGAAATATAAAACTGGTCATGGCACATTGGCCACTGTATCATGCGCGACCTATACTTCCTTGTGGAGTCACATGCACAGGCACGCTCAACCGTACGTATCTCGAAAGAATTGATCCCGCCTGGGAAGCATTCGAATTTCATTACAACGGCAGCAGATATCAGCTGGTCCACATCCTTTCGCTACCTATTACTCCACACTCCTCAGACAACATCGCGAAGCGGTCACCTTACTCATTGAGTATACTAGTAAATATCTATGGAGTGAGCATTCGGATACGCAGTACGGGTATTCTGTCTGCCAACATCGAGTTCGAGTCTCGGTCGGGCACACAGTTTTAATCTGCCAGGAAGTTTCATATCAGCGCACTCTCCGCTGCAGAGTGGAAATCTCATTCAGCCAACAATAATATTTTACGTTTTCTGTTGCAACTTATTCATATTGTCGGATCTTTGTTCTAATTAATTACTTCACAATGATACCGTAGACGGCTCCGAAGTGACACGAAAAAACAACACATGGAACTCGGGAATTGTTATAGTAGGTACAGTAAGCGGTTGGCGCCACCTGCTTGTGAAGTATTATTTTCAGTTTTTCTTTATTTGTCCTTCTGCTTTTTACAAACAGTAAAATATCAACAACAATTTTTCGCCATCTTACGTTGTTGTGGTCTTCAGTCCTGAGACTGGTTTGATGCAGCTCTCCATGCTACTCTATCCTGTGCAAGCTTCTATATGACATTTACAATCATATATTTGTTGTAAATACGTACCTATGTAAAGTAACTGCTACTCCTTTCTCATATTGATCTGCAGCAAAACAATGTGCAATACAGCCGTTACTAAAACTCAAACATACAGAAACGTACATAAAACAAGGCGAATGCACGTAACATTCAAGTTTCGCTATTACCGCAAATTGAAGTGGTGTGCGAAACCACGTGACTAGCCCGATTTTATGTTGAGAAGATGCGCAGTAGGCTCTGCTCACTCCATAGATATACATACTCCTTAATCTGACGTTACAAAATCTTTGACATGGCCGCGGTACGGCAGTCGGCTGCAATAGTGCCAACCAGAGGCACACTGTAGAAAACGTCGTTAATGGTCAATTTGAAAATACTCCGCACCCTAGCTGATATATCATACATCCTAAGAAAATCGGCGGGGAAACGTTTGAGTTTGGAGGAGGAGATTAGTGTTTAATGCCCCGTCGACAATAAGGTCATTAGAGACGGAGCAAAAGCTCGGAGTAGGGAAGGACGGACAAGGCGTGCCCTTTCAGAGGAACCATCCCAGGCGTTTGCCATAAGCGATTCTGGGAAATCACGGGAAAGTTAAATCCGGATGGCCGGACGCGGCTTTGAAACTTTGTCCTCCCGAATGCGAGCCCAGTGTGCTAACCACTGCACTACCTCTCTCGGTTTTGAGTTAGGACCGACACGCAGATTTAGCAACCCGACCAAAAGTGTTCACAAAAGAACTTTGTTTTCGCGATGGAAAGTCCTTCCCAGAAGAGAGCGGAGTTGGGCACCAGTCACCTTGTGGCGCCATAAGAAACGAGAAAGCCGTCATCTTCCGCTGGGTGCAGCCAGGTTATTTTTTGAAAATTTGTAACGGAACTTCCTATTGATTAACAGTAATCATTTAGCAGAGGGGAGGAGACAAAGTCTAGTTTGCAGGAAATGTAAATGTGGAGCCCAACATATTGGCTGGCGAGAAAACTCGACTGCAGTGAGGAGACGTCAGACAGAATCGTCCTGCAACAGTTCTTGGTGGCCGGACGATTGATTCACGGATCCAGTTATATGGCTCCTTCCGAGTATAGCGATTTTACGACTATGACGAGTGGGGCCTGAAGATGGCATCAATGTAATGCCGAACCTGGTAGCACATAGAAGTTCATAAAATAAAATAAATTTCTACAATACATACGGCTGTTGGTAAATTATTCCGTCAAGAAGCATCTTTCGATAGATTAATACTGCAAAACTGTTGCCAACTCGGAAATTTGTTTGTGTATTTACTACTATATCTTTGGTCAGAATATTGTAAATCCGTATCATTGGTGCACACAAAATTGTAGAGGCTCAGAAGTGAGACTTTGCCTGGAAAACGAGCAGGAATCACTTCTCCTTGGCTGGCGGTGAAAAACATTTCTTCGTCAGTGGGCAACGAGTAAGGACTTTTTTCTCCAGCGGGCAACCAGGAAGGGTTTCTTCCACGCCAGCACCAACCAGCAGCAGGTCATGGCATATGCTGTACTATGCTCAAACGCTTGCAGAGTTTCGTGAGACTATCTGAGCTTAGGCAACAGGTGATGAGTCCCAGAAATAATTTGTAGGCATGATGATAGGAGTGAGTAACTGTTACTAACCTTATAAATTCATGGAAAGTTTGAGAGGTCATTCACGACTCATTCTACAACATAGTATGAATGTTGCAGTTAACCATTCTTTCGGGGTAATCCACAATCACTGAGCAGGTACCTCGAGTTTGTACTTTCACAACTAAGTTGGGAGTTAGTAGGTGACAATTTCACATGTTTTCATTACTTTCCAGTTTTTGCCAAGACATTCATTTGATTCATGTTAAGCGATTATTCATTCTATGTTCTTGGCATTGCTGAACTTTAATTTGACCTTGTAATCAAATTTATATACATGTTTTTAAACAGTAGAACTATTGTAATAAATTAATTTGATTTGGAATTCTATTTCGTTTTGCAATCAGATGATCTCCTCCTATTAATTTGTAGCGTCTTCCCTGCGGCTTCGTCCATGTACATGATCAACACATATGTTGCACTCATATCCTCCGGCCCCCCCTGTCTGTCCACATAGTCCTCACTCCTTCTCCCTGTGCAGAAGATATGAGGTGTTTATTATTCCAGTCCGTTCATATCATCTTTCTCTCTCTCTATGTCCATATCCTCCGCCTCCTTACCGTCTGTCCATCCCATCTCACCCAGTTCTTTGTCCAATTTCTCATTCCTCCTCTCTCTTTGTCCATCTCCTCCTCCCACCATTTATGACCTCATCATTCCCCCTACATTTGTCGATCGCCTCCTCTCCACTCTGTCTGCCAGCCTCCTCCTTCCCATTCTCTCAAGACAGCTCCCACTTCCTCTCTTATGACCATCTCATGTCACCCCCCCCCCCTCTGTCTATATCCTCTTCCACCTCTTTGCCCCACTCCTTCTTCTCCCTATCTCCATCCATCTCTCTGTCGCTCCCCTCTTTCCCTCTCTGTCCATCCCTCCTACCCCTGCCTCTCTGTACATCCCCTTCTGCCTTCTGTCTCTGTCCATCCCCTCCTTTATCCTTCTCAGCCCTGCCCCCGTTGTGCCCATTTGCACATGTAACCCATGCAAAACAGACAAATGGAGAAGTCTGGTATTACACCCACAACACACCTGTTGTACAGGGCAGCCTACGCATCAGGAACTTAAAAATCCGTTTTTGCTCCTGGTGGGTAGTCTGCCATATAAAGTGTGTCGGTAAAACGGCCTCATACTATTGTAACGCAACACACCTGTCATGCAGGGCTGCCTAAATGTCAGAGGCTGGAAAACCATTTCTTGCCCTTGCTTGTAGGCTGCTATATAAAGCAGGTCAATAAGACAGGCTGATAGTACTCCTACACAACAGTTCTGTCATGTAGGGTAGCCTGTATGGGATGATCAGAAAAACACACATGTCCCTGTGTCTTGCTTGTTTTAGAGATAGGAGGTTGTAAACCCCACACTGCTAATACTCATAAAGTTTGCTGTTTGTGTGTCAAATTTGGTTGACATCTATCCAGGTATTTAGGAGGACATCCTGCACATAAATACATGTATATATACTTGCTGCTGTATATACAGAGTGATTCAAAAGTCATTTCTCAGATGACAAATTCGGTATTAGTGGAGACAGTGAAAACTAAAATGAGAGGAATGACCCATTGCACCACACCAACGAAATTATTAGTCACATGCATGGACACCAACACACCAAGAACATTAATTGAGCTGCAGGAGAATACCACCAGAGCCTACACAGCAACACCAATAGTGATGTTATGGCTAGTGTCAAACAGTGTCCATCGCCATATTCAGATGTGTTGTCTGCAGGATGGCAGTTAGTTTGAAGACCTTTTGCATTAGAGGTATGTGTGAACAACTGACTGGGGAAGGTAGTTGCTTAGTGCTGTTACGTTTCAGGCCATCGTTGACAGTTGATGTAACATTTTGTTTGTACAATTAAAACATATTTATAGCATGTTTGTCTCTTCATATTTTCACTATCTTCACTAATTACGACTTTTTCCTATGGGACAAGACTACTGATTCACCAAGGCAGGCTTTTTACAATAGGACATGACTTTTGAATATATATATATATATATATATATATATATATATATATATATATATATATATATATATATGTATATACAGGGTGAGTCACCTAACGTTACCGCTGGATATATTTCGTAAAACACATCAAATACTGACGAACCGATTCCACAGACCGAACGTGAGGAGAGGGGCTAGTGTAATTGTTTAATACCAACAATATCTCCGGATGCAATTAACATTTTACAATGCAACAAACGGCATTGATTACGTATTTGTTCATATGTTCAGATGTGCTAACAAAACTAACGGGGTTCCAGTTAAGAAAACGTAGGTTTGT
Organism: Schistocerca cancellata; assembly: GCF_023864275.1. NCBI lineage: Eukaryota > Metazoa > Arthropoda > Insecta > Orthoptera > Acrididae > Schistocerca > Schistocerca cancellata. The sequence continues at coordinate 975,158,199 of NC_064627.1, forward strand.
GTTAAAAAACATACTTCCGTGCATTTTTTTATGGTTTGTATTAACCAATTACACTAGCCCCTCTCCTCACGTTCGGTCTGTGGAATCGATTCGTCAGTATTTGATGTGGTTTACGAAATATATCCAGCGGTAATGTTAGGTGACTCACCCTGTATATGGCTATGTGGTTGATCCATGACTCATATTTCATCAGGTTCACCATATACTAATTAAATTAATCAGTTGTACATAGTTTTAATTAAAGTACATGAGCCTATGGAAGTTTACAAATTACACACTAGCAATAGTAATTTACATCTACAGTCATACTCTGAAAACCACTGTGCACCACATGGCAGAAGCTACTTCCCATTGTACCACAATGTAGGGTTTCTTGCCATGCCATTCACAGACAGAGTACAGGAAGAATGCTGACACCCATCCTTGCAAGCTGTGATTAGTCTCATCTTATCTTTACAGTCCTTATGGAAGCTATATGTAGGGGGATGTAGTGTATTCCTAACACCAGTTCTCGAAATTTTGTAATTAGAATTTCATGGTGTAGCTGACATCCACCTTCAAGCCTGTCCTGTTGCACTTTTTTCAGCATTTCTGTGATGCTCTTCCAAAGGTGACACAATCCTGTGACCATTCATGCTAATCTTTGTTCACGTTCAGCATGTGCTGCTAGACCTACACTCCTGGAAATGGAAAAAAGAACACATTGACACCGGTGTTTCAGACCCACCATACTTGCCCCGGACACTGCGAGAGGGCTGTACAAGCAATGATCACACGCACGGCACAGCGGACACACCAGGAACCGCGGTGTTGGCCGTCGAATGGCGCTAGCTGCGCAGCATTTGTGCACCGCCGCCGTCAGTGTCAGCCAGTTTGCCGTGGCATACGGAGCTCCATCGCAGTCTTTAACACTGGTAGCATGCCGCGACAGCGTGGACGTGAACCGTATGTGCAGTTGACGGACTTTGAGCGAGGGCGTATAGTGGGCATGCGGGAGGCCGGGTGGACGTACCGCCGAATTGCTCAACACGTGGGGCGTGAGGTCTCCACAGTACATCGATGTTGTCGCCAGTGGTCGGCGGAAGGTGAACGTGCCCGTCGACCTGGGACCGGACCGCAGCGACGCACGGATGCACGCCAAGACCGTAGGATCCTACGCAGTGCCGTAGGGGACCGCACCGCCACTTCCCAGCAAATTAGGGACACTGTTGCTCCTGGGGTATCGGCGAGGACCATTCGCAACCGTCTCCATGAAGCTGGGCTACGGTCGCGCACACCGTTAGGCCGTCTTCCGCTCACGCCCCAACATCGTGCAGCCCGCCTCCAGTGGCGTCGCGACAGGCGTGAATGGAGGGACGAATGGAGACGTGTCGTCTTCAGCGATGAGAGTCGCTTCTGCCTTGGTGCCAATGATGGTCGTATGCGTGTTTGGCGCCGTGCAGGTGAGCGCCACAGTCAGGACTGCATACGACCGAGGCACACAGGGCCAACACCCGGCATCATGGTGTGGGGAGCGATCTCCTACACTGGCCGTACACCACTGGTGATCGTCGAGGGGACACTGAATAGTGCACGGTACACCCAAACCGTCATCGAACCCATCGTTCTACCATTCCTAGACCGGCAAGGGAACTTGCTGTTCCAACAGGACAATGCACGTCCGCATGTATCCCGTGCCACCCAACGTGCTCTAGAAGGTGTAAGTCAACTACCCTGGCCAGCAAGATCTCCGGATCTGTCCCCCATTGAGCATGTTTGGGACTGGATGAAGCGTCGTCTCACGCGGTCTGCACGTCCAGCACGAACGCTGGTCCAACTGAGGCGCCAGGTGGAAATGGCATGGCAAGCCGTTCCACAGGACTACATCCAGCATCTCTACGATCGTCTCCATGGGAGAATAGCAGCCTGCATTGCTGCGAAAGGTGGATATACACTGTACTAGTGCCGACATTGTGCATGCTCTGTTGCCTGTGTCTATGTGCCTGTGGTTCTGTCAGTGTGATCATGTGATGTATCTGACCCCAGGAATGTGTCAATAAAGTTTCCCCTTCCTGGGACAATGAATTCATGGTGTTCTTATTTCAATTTCCAGGAGTGTATTTTGTAAGGATCCTACGCGCTTAAGCACTATTCCAGAAGGGGTCGAATGAACATACTGAATCAGTCGTCTTCATAGACTGTCAACATGTTCCCAGTATCCTATCAATGGACTGAAGTCTGCCACGTGGATTATCTGCAACTGCAACTATGAATACAAACAATTTCATTTCCACATGATTTGCTTCACCGATGTATTTGTAAGATTGGTCTTATTGTGATTGTGACTCATTATAGCAACAGAGAACAACGTTTTTGCGTTATGTGAAGTGCAAAATTTTACATTTCTGAACATTTAAAGCAAGCTGACAATCTTTGTACTACCTTCATATCTTACCAAGACCTGACTGAAGCTTTTCTCGTATAGTACTGTAGTGTCGCGGAATAGTAAAGAGTTGGAAACGTGGAATATTCTCAAAGTTTCGTTGCCTATGCCGAGAGCTAGAGGCAGTAAGTTAGCCAAGAGGTAAAAGGATTGCACATGTATGGAATGTGTCGACACGCAGGGGGAATGGCCGGGTTACACACAACAGGCGAGAGAGAATTGCTTAGCACGCGGGTTTATGTTAGACGGAGACTTTCGTAGAGTGCAAGACAGAGGTATAGCGTCAGCTGTACTGCATTTCACAAATTCGCGTAAGTCTGCCGTAACAACACGTAACTCTGTCGCAAGAACACCTAAGGGACGAGTATGACAGATGAATCAGCAGTATAAGTGGAACGAATGCGTTCATTACAAACGAGCATGACGTCAGGACGTCGCCCGTGCTTCCTTTAAATACGCCAGCTCTGATAGCAACAAGGCACTCGCATTCGCAGTTAGACTTGCAGTTAGATGTGTACTGGGTCGCTGCGTAGCGCTCAGCTCGGTGATCGACATGTTAATCTTTATTAAGGAGATGTTGCAGTAAGGGCGGCCCATCCAGCAGCAGACGTGAGAGGACAGTACCAGCTCTGGTCCTCTCTGCTGCCGCTGTCAATCATCAACCTAGGATTAACAGACATCGCGGCAGACTCGCTTGCCGCCAATGCTGACCACATGAGTGAGCCATTGTCGAGATCGTGCGGGGCCTAGGCCCTGTGCATCCGCCGCCACAACCGGGTGGGTCGACGACGCTGGGGGACTGCAGCCCGTTCCGCCCGTCCACCGCGGACGACCCACCAGGAGGAGCAGGGAAGAAGATGGGGTGGGACAGTACACTCTGCACTACGAGAACGCCTCTCGTGCCGACAGTGTCGGGACTCCAACCCAGAGCCTTCACGCGCAGCAGCTTGCTGCCCGCAGCCGAGCCGCCGCCTAGCCAGGCGCCGCCAGCCACGCGCAGCCGAAGTAAGGACATTCCTCCGCTACGTCACAGCATGCGGCGCTGCGCTAGCAAGACTGCGTGGCCCGGATCTGGTGTCATCACTACGAGTCAGCGAGGACTCGGGGAAGGTCGTTGATATCACCAAGCCACATTGTACTCGGCAGGAATAAAGGTGTTGTGAATTAATAATGTTTCTTGGGCGTTTCTGACGTTTCTACAGCCATTTTCTAGCATCCTGACAACTGGAGAGGTCACCGCTTGGCCATGCAGTCCACCGTAGGCTACCGGGACCACCGGGGTGCCTACAGTACTTCATATTTGTTTGTCTGCACTGCCAGAAAAAAAGTTAGTACATCTGGAAGACAACTTCGATTTTGATCTGATGATGGCATGTGCCACCTGTGAGACAATAGAGGTACTGAAATGGTCTCTACATCGTCCGCCAACAGAGAGCGTAATGGCATGCCTGTGAGAGCGCCATTTGTGTCTACCCTTTAAAAGTGAATACTCACAGTCAGGAGGCTCAGTGTGGTAATAATGTGTGAAGCAAACAGACAACCATACCATGGAGATGTACTCGTGCTTCCTGCAGCCATTTTAGCGAGTTTGAAACGGGTCAAATTGTGGTCTTATGAGTGGCGGGATGGTTCTTTCGCAGAACTGCCACACAAGTTGGACGAGCTGCATCAGATGTGCAATGATGCTGGTATCAGTGATCAAGTGAACATTCTCACACTCATAAATGAGGTTCTGGATGTCCACATGGCACAGACACCCGCCATGATCGTCGAATTGTAAGGGGAGCAGTGGCTGACCATACAGCTACCACAGCACAGATAAGAGGGCTTGTGAGCCCAGATATGTGAGTACGAATTGTTGTGAACCTGTTTTAGCATTTGGACTACAGGCATGCGTACCTCAAGCTTCTCTTCCACTCGACATGTACGGCTCGACTGGTGCCATCAGAGGATCATTTGAAAGATGGAATGGCGCGTTGTGGTCTTCAACGATGTAAGCTGAGTTTGCCTGCATGCAAGCGATGGTCTTTTGAGCATATGACTTAGGCCTGGAGAGCTCTGTCATTGCCGGCCGCGGTGGTCTAGCGGTTCTGGCGCTGCAGTCCGGAACCGCGGGACTGCTACGGTCGCAGGTTCGAATCCTGCCTCGGGCATGGGTGTGTGTGATGTCCTTAGGTTAGTTAGGTTTAAGTAGTTCTAAGTTCTAGGGGACTTATGACCTAAGATGTTGAGCCCCATAGTGCTCAGAGCCATTTGAACCATTTTAGCCATAGCTCTGTCATCGAATGCATTCGTCGAAGACACACTGGGCTCACCCCAGGCCTTATGGTGTGGGGTGTGACAAGCTACAGCTCTCGCTAACCTGTGGTGTTTTTGGAGGGGACACTAATCAGTACTCTGTATATGCAGCATGTTGTTAGACCCAATCTTTTGCTGTTCTTGCAACAGGAAGGTGATGTTCCAACAGGATAATGCTCGCCCACACACTGCCCGTGAAATCTAGTGTGCTATACAAGACGTTCGTCAGCTTCCCTGGCCAGCATGATTTCTAGACTTGTCTTCAGTTGAACACTTGTGGAATATGATGAGACAGGATGCACGTCGTCAACCAATAATTCTTACAGAACTGAGTGAACAGTTCGAGCAGACGTGGCATAACGTGTCGCAGAACAGTATTCGTCATCTGTATGATGGACAGGATGCCAGAGTGACCGCATGTGGAGGCTACACCACGCACTAATATGAGGGTTTCACATGAATCGATACCTGGTACCTCAGAAACGCTTGTTCTATTGATCTATAAATGTAATCATTTCATGTACTTCATCTGCTCTATTTTGCAACACTAAATCTTGAGTTAACTGGAAACCCCTAAAAGGGTGTACTAATTTATTTGTGGCAGTGTATAAATTTAAGTGCCACAATGCAGTTTATGTTTCTATGTTCAGGCTAATTGTGGTGTCACCGCAAGGCACCACACTGGCTAGGTTGTAGGCTTCAAATCGGCCGCGGTCCGTCAGTACAGATCGGACCCGCGAGTCGCAACTGTCGACGCTAGCAGACCGAGCGTCCCCACTCGGGGACAAGCTTAGCGCACGAGACAAGCTTAGCGCACTGTCCAGTTCTACAGCCGACTTTAATAGGTATGGTTCACTTGTTATAGCTTCAGAGATCTCATTTGCAGAGACGCTAGTTAGCATGTAGTCAGTAGCTATGACCTAGCCAGGCGCCACATACAGTTTATGCATTGACAGTTGATCTATATGTGTGAAGCTATCAGAATTGTAAAGCAGTTATCGCAGTTTAGTCTATAACTGCACTTGTAAATATTATTGTACAAAGTCAAGATCGACGTTCATCGCTGATGGTGAATTAAAGCTAAATATTTAATTGTATTCCTGTCTACTAACTTCTAATCGCCTAATATGTTCCAGATACATCCCGTCATGTTGTATCCACGGATCCAGCCAACCAACCAACTCGCGCACACGCGCCCTGACCGTGACATCGCTGGCCACAGTTCCTGTCGCGGCCGTCGGCGTCTCAGGGCGTTACCGCCGACGGAAGAGGTCGCGCCATGGCTGAGCTCGGGTCCGCAGCGCCCTCTGCCCTTTGCATATAAGGAGGAGCGCTGGTCCCGAGACGGAACCTCCCGTAAACTCGATCCTCCTCACCCGCTCATCTCCCCGATCCTCTCCCACCCCCGCCCACTGCCGCGCCTGTATTCCCACGTCCCACCTGGTCTCCATCTCTCGACCCTCCTTACCCTCTCCCGAGGTGGCTTCCACCAGCTCCCCCTCCCTGATGATGTCCTCCTCCCTTCCATTTACCCCTCCTATCAACTTTGATCCTCCCCCCACTCCCTGTTTCCTTACCTTTAGGCACCCTCCCTCCCTTCTCTTTCCTTTTTCCTCCGTCCTCCGCCCCTCTTCCCCCGGGCTTCCCCTCCCCTTCCCCCCTCCCCCACTCTCCCCTGCCCATGGCATCTCTGCTCTCCCCTCTCCCTCTCCCACTCCCCTTCCTCCTCCTCCTCTCTTGGCAGGTCCCCGGACTCGCACACGCTCAGTGAACATTCGCGCGCCGGAGATCATCGCCATCAGTGTCTCGTGTGTGTGCCTTCGTCTGTGTTTAGTGTTCTTTCGTCGTCACGCCTCCACTGTTCACGTGTGCCGTCGCAGTCGTCCGTGTTATGTGCGCCGTGTCAACAAGTGTTAATTTTTTTTTTCTTTTTCGTCCAGCGTGAACGGCTTCATGTTTCTTGTTTTTGTATCTACATTTTTGCCCGCCGTTTTTATTGTATTGTTTGTGTCACCTATCTGTCATCTTATTGTACCTCTTAAGGCTGAAGAGCGGCGTAATATGCTGCTGACAGCCCGCCTTGTATGAGGTGCTTAAAATTACAATAAAGAAAAAAAAAGCCCGAGACGGACAGTGTATTGTCGATTATCTATTGCTAGCCTTTCGTGGAGTTTACAGCGGAGCCATTGCACTGTGATATTTGCTATTGTATTCGACAAGGCTCAGTACACGGATTACTCTTGGATATTACTTGGACTTGTATTGCTGGTGCACGTTTCGTCAAAAATAAAGATAAGTTATCTCTTCATTCTAGCTGGCGCAATTTTTGTCATTAATTATTTTCGGCCAACAGACATAGCTACATCCTGGTCACTACCCACGCTTTATACCAGGGCTGGCCAGAAATTCTGCACGTGTGTGGTGCTCCTGCACATGTGCAACTTCCGTGTCACAGCGTGTACGCCGCAGGCGTCAGCGTTCATGTAGTGCATGTTTCTACGCACAGATGTCGCTTTATCCACTTGCTGAGATACCCTGTACCGGCGCATTTAGTGCTCTTTCCACAGCTTGCAAGCCAACCGTGGGAAGGTATTAAACATTTAACATACTGTCACAGTCTACTCATTGAGACGTCTACTTTTATGTTAACAGTTTAACCCAGTAAGACAAGTAATACACTTAACAACCGTGAGTTTTTATTAAGGCAGCTTGACTGACGGCACGTAAATACGCGTAATGTTTTTGATCTAGTATTTAAGAAAGAGAGCACTTAGCGACTTCCAACGAATCTTAGTCATGATTTCAAATAACATTAAACCAATGCAAGGTTTCCTATAACTAATTCTCGGTGCCCTCAGTTACACCCACATAATTTCTGTCTCACTGACCTCTGAACAGAATGACAACCGCAGACCTCTCGATGATCACCTTTACCATTATTGCTATATCTTTCATCAGTTCCGTCTGAAATCTGCATAATAACCGACAATTAGATAAATGTTATGTTTTATCGACTTCAGCTGAGCGTAGCCCTTCACACATTAAAAAAAAACCTAAATGTAAGTATACAACAATCGGTGTAATGACCAATTTTCCTGATAATAATGTAACATGGAGCAGAATGAGGCAATAATGCACAGTTAGTAAACAATTTTTAATTATGAAAGGAATAAATCCACACACGTTTATCACTGGTCATGAGAAATGATATAGTTAATATCGGGCACGAAAGCACGGCTCATTGACAAACGCAAGCAGTTACGGGAGATTTTCATCACTGATGCTTGATCGAAACGACTGAGAACATAGATCTTCCGTCCTTTGCTTTTTCACAGTACCTGCCATTTCTCAGTACTTCTCTGTTAAAGTTACGGTCACCAGGAGTAAACGAGACTGGGTATGTTACGCTCTTGCTTGTACCACATAAACAGGGAAGAGGAGCCGCCGCCGTTCATTTAGGGCACATGTCTAATAACAGATGTCGCTGTCGCTCGCTGTCGCACACGTGCGCACATGTGCAGCACTTCCGCACGTCTGCACACTGTGCAGCGTTTGGCCGGCCCTGCTTTATACAATTTGTGGTGGCTGCCCCAAAAGTACCGCCGAGGACCTTGGGTTTGGGAGCCGTCACAAAACGTCAAGTGCAGTTCATTGATCCTCACGTCAGCCTACGTGATCAACGCGTGCGACAATGGCCACCCCCTTGTGGTCAGACTAAGAGTCAAATCGCGTGACAGCCGGATCACCCTTTTTCCACGAGGCCCATAGTTCCGCCTCATACACAACACTAATCTTAGGAACTACTGCCGAGATTCTTATATGGTTTCTACTAACAGATAGATTGATTTACGAGGAAGGCTTGTTGACACCAGAGACAGACAAAAGGCTGCCAAGCTGCAGTACCAGGTTGGTGCGAGCAGTCACTACCACGAAACCAGTGCGGGTTACCATCATCTTCTTAAATGCCCTGTGATGCAAGACAAAGCAGATACTAACCTGATGAGAACATGCATCGTCCAGCAGCAGATACCTATGTGAGGCCAGAGTGGAACGATAGTTACAGATAATAGCGTTCTCTGCAAACAGTCTGAGGTTACTACTATTGCCTGTCAGGACATTAATATACAGCATGAATAGCAAGAGCCCTGATACAGATTCCTGGCGCATGCCTGAAGTTACTTCAACATTTGTCGATGACTCTCCTTCGATGATAACTTTCTGTGTGGTTCCTGCCAAGAAATACTCATTAAGCCACACTTCCGTTTCTACGCCACATAACAGAAATTTTGTTAATAGACATTGGTGTGGTGACGAGTCAAAAGCTTTTTGGGTAGCAAGAAACGCTGCATCCACCAGACTGCCTTGATCTGTGAGACACTTCATTTCCTCTAGGAATGTAATAATGTTCGAGCTTAAAAAAACGTTGGACGGTCTTGCAACAGAAGAATTTTACCGACATTGGTCGTGGTTCTGTTTATTGGTGTCGGTACACTTATTATAAACAGGAATGACCTGCACTCTTTTCATTCACATAGATCTATTCGCTGTGTGAGGAATTCTCGATACATGTGGGTTAAGAATGTGTCTAATTCTGCAGCATATTCAGTGTAATATAGAAGTCTGTCAGGGCGTGGTGCGTTATGCGCTGTGAGCAGTCTTAATCGTTTGTCAGTACCTTATTTACGTAGATGTCAGGCGAATATTTAGTGAGCACTATATCTGAGATGGTGTAAGTATCTCCATGGTAGTTCATAGCGCTGTTACCGGCTTTCAACTGCGAAGCTCTAACGGCTGCAGGTGAAAACAGTAGCCGTCTACACAACTGTGACAACAGCGAGGCGTTGCACATAGAGACGTTTACAAAATCGTTTTTGCATTATTGGCTGAGGTAGGCCTGCGAAGTTGCCGCGCCCACCACAATGCAGCTGTCAGGGATCAGCTTAATGCCGACTCAACTATAGCGATCCACACCGGCATTATGCAAGCAGCACTAAGTGGTAATACATTACATGCACGAATCTTCCTTCTGAATCAGTCTATTATTGAGTGTCGTATCAGACTCATTCCAGTAGTTCCTGAGATTAGCCTTCACATAGCGACAGAAAAATGTGGTGGGGAACTTTAATTTATAATATGTATAGCAGGTATGTATAGATCCTGGTCAAACTCAGTTTTAGCTGACCAAGTCATAGTTTCCATCACTGCTACGAGATGTCACTCCATACGCCAATAAAATATGGATCAGATAACAACACACACACACACACACACACACACACACACACACACACACACACACAAACGTATATATATATCGTCTAAAAATTCAAAACTAAATCCGTCAGGAACTTTTCGAGAAGAGGGAAGCATTGGTACCGCAAATCTCGAAAAGTTCCTGACGGATTTAGTTTTGAATTTTTAGACGATACTCCAATGAACACTTGGACGGAAATGAATTTAGGTCGTTCGATGAAAGTTCAGTTCACATACAGAAACGTAAAAAATCTACATAATTATTTTATTATTTTGTCTCAAAAGAACGATCGTCATCATGATGAAAGGCTTATTATCGATAATGCGAAATTGTTTATGAAGAACGGAAACATGTTTTATGTAAGTAAGCTTGATGAGATTTTAAGGCGATATTTGATATGTTTTTGTTTTGAGTTTCTCTTATTTTACCTTTTTTTGTGGTAACTGCGTTGTCTAGCGCTTATGAAAAATCGGTATTTTTTTAAAATTTTCTACAACATCCCTCTGTTTCACGTTATAAATCAACAGTTTTCGAATAAAACTTAAAGTATCATTGACAGTTTCGATTTTGCTATAAAACTGTTTATTTTTAAGTAACGGGCAGGGAAATAACTATGTAGAACAAAAATGTTCCGTAGGTTACGCGGCTCTTTATATATCCTCAATCAGTTTCTAGACGGTTCACTGCATACGGTTTCTAGGGGCATTAGCAAGACACTGATAGCATACGCAAACGAAGCAGTCGAAATGAGGCAACACCTGATAGGTATGCAACTTAGCTAACATACAGGCAACACAGTTACAATCTTAACTGACCGAGGCTACTAGAAAACTATCATAGCCTACGCTATCATAAGATAGCCTGTGGCAGTTTTGCAACTCTGGTCGCTAATCATAGATAAAGTAGCTAGGACTGGAAAAACTTGGTCAGTCTACAAGTGAGACAGTTTGGAAAACACTTCACGTCCCATTCCAGATTATTGTGCAAGTGTGTGAGATTCGTATGAAATAACGAATAACAGGAGATATTGAAAATATAGAAATACTAGCAACCCACAACGGCTTCACAAGGATAGCATTAAGTATGTACAGCTAAACGAATTGTCTAGTGTAGTAATTCAGTTTATGGTCCACCGTGTAGAATTATGATTAAAATTGAGATAACAGCGTTATTTAACCGGATATCATTATTTACATATAACTTAAATGATTTAAGCAGTGCGCGCGAGGGAAGTTCTCAGGATGCACTAATGTTATCCGTTCCGTATTTAATTGCTATTTGGAGTGACATTTCGTGCCAATTATGGAGCTGAGAGGTACTCCGATGCCCGGTCCACCCAACTGCAGTGCCAGCACGGCCCGGCCTGCCTGACTGCAATGATGTTCGGTACGGGCTATGGCAACTTGTCTGCTGCCCAACTTCAACATCAGTCTGGTACAAGCTACATTTTTGTGCGACTTTCCCGCATTCTCATTCGCACTCCTTAAACACTAACTCTATACAAAAATCTTTTGTATGTTGTGCATCGCAGGTCGTTTAAGAAGTCAACAGTAACTCGTGCAGTCTAGAGAGCCTGTATAGGGAGAGAGTGGCCAACCAGACGATACGGCAGCCATTTTTCTGCCAAACTGCGGGCGGGACTTTTGAATGGCCACTAGTGGAGTAGTGGAGTACACACTCGCCGAATCAAAAGCACAAGACAATATGGCGAGATCATTCGTTAAATGCCTTTCTTTACAGCTATAATATACTCGTAGTAGCCTACTACGTACATCACAGGAAAATTTGATACAGTGGCTGTAAAAATTATTCGTTACTTGCATTTATCTCCTTTAAACTTCGTTTACTAGACATATTGCAATTAAAGTAACGTAAATAAAAAAAATAGTGTATAGCATTTGTTTTGTATCGGAAGTGCATAACGCTAAAGATTTAACGTACCTGTATTACGTCAGATGAATGAAAGTCGTAAGCAGTAGTTTACTTGTGACACGCAAAAAGTGTGAGACGTATTAGTACTTCTCGTCACATCACCTCTCGTAGATAACAAACGAAAAAGATTACAAAAATCAGGTAATGTTAAATGTAGGCTACTGGAATAACGACCAAATATAACAAGAAAACTACCGTATCCCTTCTACCCCACAGTAAGTAGGCCTATTAAAAACTGTCTTCAAGAGTACCTACAATTATTTACTACGAATAATGTTTCAGCAACCACGACAACTACGGAAAACGTGCTTACGACGTGCCTGCGTCAACAGTCAGGCAATAATACTGAAACCAAAATAATGCGTTGTGTTCTGATTCGGAACGAAATAAAGTTTGACGCTATAAAGTCGAATGAACATGCCAAAACAATTACAGGAACATTCCGTTTCCAGCAAGGACTTTCAGATATTGGCTTCAGAAAAGCTTGTGATGCTACCAGTATGCTCGCAAACACTAATTACGTACTAAAAACGATATAAAACTAAATCGAACAAGCATGCACAACGCATAACAAGTCTCTCAATAATTCAAATACCTTTTAATCATTTCCAAAAGTCCTCTGAACTTCAATTCAACTCAAAAGCACGGCGAACATAGGAAGCGCGAGAGACGTTTGGCAGAAAAATGGCGCCAAAGCTAATCAACCAATCACGGGCAACTTCACCTATAGCCACTCTCTCCCTATACAGGCTCTCTAGTGCAGTCCTCTCAGTAGCGCCATCTCGTGCCGGCCTGGTGTTGTAGCTGGACAGCCTTACACGTGTCTCCTGTGCCCACAAACATTCCTCGTGAATCCGGCTACCTGTCAGTGAAAACCGTATCACAACACGTGCAGTAGCTCCTGAGATTAGCCTTCACACACAGATAGAAAGAAGCATCTGACGACTTTAATTTACAATATGTATCGATGATCCCAAGGAATTCTACCAGTCACCACTAGTTTGCAATAGCGTCGTTTTCACAGCAGTGGGGGAAATTTAATTCATCATAGTTTAGTCAGTTTGCGTGAAATATTTATAAATTATAAACAGAAACCGTCCTCTTGAACCAGCTCCTCTATTACTGAAAACAGTATCAAAATCCTTTTAATAGTTGCTCAGATTACCTTGAACATACATACAGAACTTATATTTATACATGTATAGAAGATAGAAGATAAATAGTAGATAGATGGCAGCATGAATTGCCACAGGTTAGCTTGACTCACGGGAGAATTTCACGGAAATGCTGAGAAATCTGTACTAGCAGACACTTGAAGATATAACCAACAGCGAATGACTGCACACAAATTTTCCAGAATCAGTACAATGAGAAGCGCATAAAGCCATATAAACAGTATTCTTCTTGCGTTTTACCGCACTCTGAAGATAGTGAAGACGATCATTGCTTTTATGGCTGTGTGTATTTACAGTTAAGCTATGAATTTGCTGATCGTAAGTGATTATTAAATCCGGTAGTCAAGTTAAAATAAAGCCTCCTCTAAGGAGTATACAACTCCTCTTATAACATTTCGCGAGTCACCGAAATGTGATGTAACAGTGTAGACAGCCCTTGATAAATGATCAGATATTACCGCAGTGAAAACAGCAGGAAAGTCACTGTAAAAATGGAAGTATAATTCTGGTCCACCTGCACGCGGTGGGGGCACGGACAACAATGTATACATTCGCGGATGGATGCTGCGTTTTGAGAACAAATACAGTCAGGACAATTATTAGACGCCGGGTCATATGAAAACAACAGCAGTGAAAGAAAACAGTTGTCTGCGATAACAGATACTATGCACGTTTTTCCCTCGGTCCGCTGCGACTCTGCTGATAATTCTCTGACAACCAGTACCCAGGATAACTGAAAATACTGAGGAGGATGCAATTTACCAGCTCCTCTCTTGAAAGTTGCAGCAAGCGCTAGAAGGGTTTTCATAGTTGTGACAGCCTTTATGACGAATAGTGTATAATCTAAATGTTGCAAACTCCAGACGTTAATTGTTAGTAGAACGTTGGAGAAGTGCTCGTCAAAATGGTTCAAATGGCTCTGAGCACTATGGGACTTAACATCTGAGGTCATCAGTCCCCTAGAACTTAGAACTACTTAAACCTAACTAACCTGAGGACATCACACACATTCATGCCCGAGGCAGGATTCGAACCTGCGACCGTAGCAGTCGCGCAGTTCCGGACTGAAGCGCCTAGAACCGCTCGGCCACAGCTACCGGCCAGTGCTCGTCATCTCAAAGATAATTGTTTACAGTTATCTTGTGTCGGGCAGGTTTTTTTCTCCCTCTTAGTAAAGGACCGCCGAGTGAACAGAATGTCTTGTAATATAGACTGGTGTCCAAAATTAAAGCAACAAACTGCTATATCCCCGTCCTGTGTCTAATTCACGACATAACCATACAAACTGCCAACAGATGTTGTTACGATAGTGTTCTGTACGATAGATGGCATTTCGATCAACGGACAACCACGCCAGCAATGACGTCAGGGCGCCTATCAAACTGGATAGTGTTTGCAGGGTAGTCCAACATCCACAATCGCTGTGTACACTGCCACAGACGGTACAATATGGCACAGCGAAGACACCTACAGACTCTTTGATGTGGAGGGCCATAGGAAGAATGGAAAAAGGAGAATCGCAAACTCGTGAGGTCCGATGGCTTAATGTGAATTGTTCTGTTGTTTCTCAGATGAGGCGACAGTTTATGGAGGCCGAAACTGTATCCCAGAGACAAGGACAGGGCCGACCTCGGGTGACATCAGAAAGAGTGGGCCGTTATTTGGCTGTAAGGGCACGACGGTATCCCCTTAGTACAGTGTTGTGTACATAGTTCCGCGTAGTCAGCGCGTACACAACTTTCCCACTAGAGCGCGCCCTGCTAAGCACAACAGCACAGGCGCAGCGCTCGTCCGTCTCCGCACTACGAGATGGCGCTGCCATAGAGACGGACCAAATCTGCTTCCGCCGATCCGCATATTAATATGCAATGCAGCCAATGAGATTGCTGCTAACGTAGAACCTTTTCTCCTTGCGGATCACACTCGCGCAGTGGTACATGAACGCGCAAGGTATTATAACGAGTGTACAGACCTCCGATTAGTCAGTCTGCATTTGTCTGCACCAGTCTGTACCAGTCTGTACGAGCTCTACATTTTTCTGTACCAGTATATAGTTAAGTTTCTGCTGCGCCTAATAAGATTACCATATTCCTGTACGTAGCCATGAAGATAAATGTATAGATACTTTTGTCAAGTATCAGAGATATATATGAGAATAAGATTAACGTACCAATACCAAAGGAACTTCAGATTGTCAACTGTAAATAGCATCCAGAACCAAGTTAAGTAATTTTTATGCTTGTTATTATTTTAATAAATGTGTGTGAAAATTAATCAAGTTCTGTTTAAAGTTGGTCACTGTCAATCTGCTACTCTAAGCGTGCAAGAGGCATTTCTATCGTCTGACCTAACGGCAGAAGATAAACACGCCACGATAAGACCATGAGACATATTGCTGACACTCGCCTACTTCGTTAGAGCGACAAGTCAAATAATCTGATGGTGTGTGTACTGAAGGTCTTACAGTACGCACACCACATACAGGCATATGACCCCGCAGCATCCCATGGACGTGTTGTATCGAGGCAAACGGTATACAGAAGGCTTCAGCAGAGTGGCCTTTATTGTTGGAGACCTGCTGTCTGTTTACCTCTGGCGTGTCTTCACAGAAGGGAACGTCTAGAGTGGAGCTGTCAACATGCCACCTGAACTGTCGACTGATGGGCCAGTGTTCTTATCACAGATGAGTCCCGATTTGGTCTGGAAAGTGATTCTCGACGGATTCGCATCTGGAGGGTACGTGGAACACTATTTCGGGACCCAAACATTGTGGAAAGAGACAGACATTGAGGAGGATCCCTAATGGTCTAATGGTGTGGCAGGTTGACCACTCGAACATCTCTTCATGAAATTGTACGGTTGAATCAGCAAGATTTAACTGCTGTCAGGTATCGTGAGGTGATCTTGGGCAGTTGTGAGGTGCTCTGGGCCCAGACTTCGTACTGATGGACGATAATGGTTCAAATGGCTCTGAGCACTGTGGGACTTAACTTCTAAGGACGATAATGCTCGACCCCATAGAGCACGGGTGGTTTATGTTTTTTGCGCACGTAGCGTGGCCTGCTCGCTCTCCCGATTTGAATCGCAAAGAGCATGTCTGGGATGCACTAGGCAGACAGGTTGCTTCACGTCAGTATCCATCAACCACTCTCCTAAACTTGTGGGTAGCTCTGCAGGAAGAATGGGCGTTATTGCTTCAACACGAGATTGATGACATCACTCACAGCAAGCCTCGTCGTCATCAGGTCTGTGTTGGTGTCAGAGGTGGTGACACCCCATACTGAGCACATTAACCAATTGTCAGAATGTGCGTGCAAATCCAATATGTTGATTACGTTCTGATTCTTTACATTGTTTCTACTTTACTATCACCTGTTTGAACCGTTTGCGGCAAAATAAAAGAAACATTGCAAAATTTCCGTTTGTTGCTTTAATTTTGGACACCACTGTATGTAAAAAGAACTACATAATATTAGATACGAAATGAAGCTAAACTGTTTGGGCTCGGACTTAGGTCATAGTCACCGATATATAAACGCAGTTAATGAATCAGGGACTAAATAGAACTTATCCTTGATTACTTGCCTATGTCTAATTCCTGATCAACGGGTAGAACGGCGTAGTGTCAACAACATCACTGAGCCACGGTTATCCGGAAGCGGTTGGCGAACATTCACGGCCCGCTGTGGTTCACCTTCAAATAATTTGACCCCCAGACAAGGCAAGGACTCTCGTGTTAAGGCCGGCCAAATAACGGAACCGGTTCTTGCGGTGACTGGCGGCTTTGCACTGTGTATGCTTTTCTGATTAGTTTTGTTTTCTGTGCTCGTTGTTGTCACTACGTTTCAGGCACTCTGTTGCGTGAGAGGGCACAGACTCAGTTCTGAATGGAGCGACGCCGTTTTCCCACATGGAATGTTGAATCACTGTACACCAAATCACATTCCTACGAGGAGTGTGCGTTTGTAGCACGTCATATGAACACCATCTACGGAACTCTGCAACTCCTACAGGGGAGGTACATGGCTCCTACGCACAGAACCGCACAAAAATGTGCTTAGAATATAAATCGCCCGTCCCAAAAAACAATGATACGAGCCACTCGCATGCTAAATTTGTCGTTTTACCAAGAGAGATATTTCAATGATCACCTATTCGAGGTATACGAGACGAACTTTGGTAACGCGAAGAAACAAAATATCTAAACAACAGGACCAAACCACACATATTTCCATATCGTGACTTAACGCTGTGTACTTCTTTACATAATAAAAGCTCGTCATGAGAAGGATCGCTGATTTTGTAAGACTTCAACGTGAGAAACCTTAAGTAAATTTACACTACTGTCTTTTCATCCTCAGACTTTTCTCTGTGTTATAAAGTTAACTCTCTACGCCGAATTACAAGCCTGCATTACAGTTTGCTTGGCCAAAGCCAGGTTATGATATTGGCATATCTGAGATAGCCGTAAATGTTGGTACTAAAATCGGGACAAAATCCACGGAAATCCAATCATAAGATGAGGGTGAGGAGAGACTTCAGACGGCTCGAAAAACTGACCTATGTGTCATTACTGAGCATAATACTAAAATATATTTGAAAAGAGCACAGTATAACATAGCAACTTTAGATACTCTCCTTGAGTGTTTCTTTCGTGCTTTTGAGTCTCAGTATGGTGTGAAGTCATTTCTCACTAAACTTACCTGAAAAATAACAGGAACAAAATTTGCAGAATGCTTTCCCATTTGTGTTGCCTGTCTTTATGAAAGGACATTTTTTTGTATCCGTCATTTACGTACGTTTCGCTTTTGGCATCACGAAACAATGAGAACTCACACACTGCGCTGCAATGGTAAATGAATTTATGGAACTCAAGCTACTAAAAAATATGAACAAGTGAATGATGGTTGTTATACAACGTTGCCAACTGCAATCAAATACATGAGACCCAATATGAGAGCCAACAACTGGTGGCTGCTTATATGTCATATATTAATTCGTTTTAATATACTGAACCATTAGAATATAAATCTTACTTGAAAATCGGGACATTTAGCGCCCCGATTGAGCCTTTTTGCAGCACCGGGACAAATACTGAGAAATCGAGGCATTCCCGATTAATCGGGACGTGTAACAGCCCTAGGGATACCAGTACCATCTTTTGAAAATGTAATTAGTGTGGCATTTCATATTGGACTGCTTGAATTCAGAAGAGATGTTAAATGTGAGAAAATGGCTTTAACGGATGTACATGTTGCTCTGTTCCACTTTGCTTTGACCACTTCACTGAAATCCCAGCCCTGCATTTTGAAGACTGAATAGCTGTGCTACACTATCAGGCCCCTTGAAAAAGTTCGTTGTTCAGATAGCGTAATTACATTAAGCACTGGGACACATAGCCATAAGTCACGACATTGAATAACATGTGTTTTTGGTCCTCTTATACCAATATTTTGTTTCCGCACGTTACCGAAAAATTGGAAATTTGTGGTAAGGTCTTTATGGGGCCAAACTGCTGAGGTCATCGATCCCTAAGCCTACACTCTATTTAATCTAACTTAAACTAACTTACACACAACTTATCCTAAATTATCCTAAGGACAAAGACACACACCCACGCCCGAGGGAGGACTCGAACTTCAGATGGGGGGAGCCGCACGGATTGTGACAAGGCGCCCAAGACCGCGCGGCTAAACCGCGCGGCCACGTTACCGAAATTCGTCTTTTACGTACCAATTTATCGTCCGTCCGATAAACTGGACGTGTTTGGGCACTACCCGACCAGTTTTCCTCTTCCGACGTTCGGTTGGCGATAGCCTATCTCACCACAATTCATCCAACAAACTGTGCCGTGTATAGCGCTGTCCGTCCGTGCGAAAATATACGCTGTTTAAAATGTCGCAGATGGCGAGGCAGATAGAGATGTGGTTACAGAGTTTGTGATTTTCCAACAATGAGGGATCTTCTGTTTCTTTCATTACTATTATTTATGGTACGGGCATAAAATTCATGTTTGCTTTGTATTACCTTGATATATTCTCTCAGGCAACTGTAAATCATTTTGCAGGTTTCAGGAGTCATTTTCGATAGTATTTGTGGAGATACAACAGCACTAAATTTGAGATCCTTGTAACTTGTCCAGTGGCTAGAAACCGTAATATAGCTAACAGACCAGCCTTGCAGATTACAGTCTCGCTCATGACTGTATTCCTTTCCTATAAGAATGTTTTCATGATGTTCAGCAGCTCCGAAAAGCATGTTTAATCCATTCTTAGATAATTACGAAAATCATTGGCTTCTAGCTCCTTAAGTAACAAGAGCGTGGGTGAATTTGTTTCTTTGCATATGCCATTCTTTCCCCACAGCTTTCTTTCGGCTTTTCTTGGCCTTGTTACCTCTAAAATAACCAAATACCAGTTTTGTTTCTGTGTAAAAAAAAAGCAACCCCTTGTCAAACATAGCCTCAATGAAATTACTATAAACAATTCGCAACCAGCGATAGGGAACAGGGCGGCGCTACAATCGATGCAGTTGGTCAGGAGGTGTGGAGGCTGCCACGAAAATGGTTGGCTGGTTGGCCGGACGACAGCCTGGTATGTGTGTAGGGTCTTTTACACTTTGAAAAGGTGATCATTCAATGTCTCTCGTGGTAAAACGCCCAGTTTCACATGCAAATGGTTCATACCAGAGTTTCTGAGATGAGCGATTTATATTCTAAGCACATCAGAGGTAACATATTTACTTGACAGGGAAAGCAGCGCAGTGTGTACGAGAAGTCCCCGTACCTCTCTTGACTTTGTTCAGTCGGGGACATAAACAATTGTTTTATTGGTGTCCTTACTTTGGCAGCATTCCGCCTCGTAAAGTAACCACGCTTGATGGGGAGAAATGGGCCTTTGTTTTAGGCAGTGCCAAAGACAAGGAAGGAATGTAGAAAGATTAGTATTTAAAGTCCCGTCCACAACGTGGTCATTAGAGACTGGGCATAAAATCGGATTAGGGAAAGATGAGGAAGGGAATCGGCGGTGCCCTTTTAAAGGAACCATCACGTAATTTGCAAAAAATGATTCAGGGAAATCGCGGAAAATCTATATCTGGATGGGTGGACGAGGATTTGAAGTGACGGCTTTCTGGATGTGAGTCCAGCGTGCTGTCACTGCTCCACCTCATGATGGACGTAAGAAACCGTGAGAGGAAAGGTGTGCCACCATCGCTCAGTCTAATTCCAAAGGCCGTTTCTCGCTCAATAGCGTTACTTTATGATTTTTTGCATTCCACATTGAAGGAATGTGGTTCTTTGGTCTAAGGAAAAACCCCGTTGTGTGCAAGAGTTGGAGAGGACCCTTCTTATGTTAAAGTATTATACGTGTCGGGATCTCATCACGATAACTGTTTTGGCCATATTTCTTTGAAGCGTGCGTGAATGAAAATTCGCATTTGGACATGTTGCAAACGTGGTTAACGTCTCAGGGCGAAGAAAAGGGCATAATGACAACACATTATGGGGAATGATCAAGTCTCAAGTGGCTCAAAGTCGGTACAAGACTATGGAAGAATTCCACGAAAGTGTTGACGAAAGTTTTGAAGTGTAAGTCCTGAGATGCTCCGCAAGATGTCAAGAAGGACATGGGGACGTATAGACCTCCGTGTAAGGCACGATGGTGCACGTACAGGCCCACTGTATATGAAGTTTTTGTATGTAAGTACTCCAGTATACAGTATAAAATATACTGTTTTGATGCGGGATTTCTCGGACGTACGGGCAGGTGAAGAATGGAGGTAACAGAGTGGTTGAGTTTCACTGATAATGTGATTACTAAGCATACGGCCATACAAAGTGTCTAGGAGGGTGTTGTACACAAGAGTAAAATGATGTAAGTTGGTCGGCTTGCTAAAGTTCATGATTTGAACGCGACTGAATACGTCGGACCAAGTTACGATGCATGTTCTCTACGTGGCTCTCCGTAAGAAGTTCGGCTTATTGGGAGAATTTTAGGAAAGTGTGGTTCGTCTGTAAAGGAGGTCGCTTATAGGACGGTAGTACCTATTCTTAAGTACTGCTGAAGTGTTTGGGACCCGCACCAGGTCGAATTAAAGGAAGACAGCGAAGCAGTTCAGAGGCGGCTTGCTAGATTTGTTACCGGTTGGTTCGAATAACACGCGAGTGCTACTCAAGTGGGAATCCCTGGACAGAAGGCGACTTCTTTTCGAGGAACACTATTGAGAAAATTCAGAGAAACGGCATTTGAAGCTGACTGCAGAACGATCCTATTGCCGGCATCATAACATTTCGCCTAAGCACCACGAAGACAAGATACGAGAAATTAGGGCTCGTACGCAGGCATACAGACAGTCGTTTTATACTCGCTTGTCTGGAACGGAATTGAAACGACTAGTGGTGGCACAGTGTACCCTCCGCCATGCACCGCACGGAGGCTTGCGGGGTATCTGTGTAAACGAGGAAGTCAAAGTGACTGATATTCCTGAGAAAGCCGCTTGACGCATGACTCGAAGGGACACTGCAGTAAAGACAAACAGTGTGCTTCAGTATATTAGCTACTGCTAGTTACGAGAAGGTGCTATGGATGTGTTTCTACTAAACTTTCTGCTTGGTATCCACATTTGTTTCATCAGTTAATGTATTTGTCCTTGAATATAACGCTTTACACTGTAACGTAGTTGCTATTTTACTGTACAGGCATTATAGCTTTTCTCGCACCCATGTATGTGATGGTAATAGCCGGCCGCTGTGACCGAGCAGTTCTAGGCGCTTCAGTCCGGAACCGCGCTGCTGCTACGGTCGCAGGTTTGAATCCTGCCTCGGGCATGGACGTGTGTGATGTCCTTAGGTTAGTTAGGTTTAAGTAGTTCTAAGTTCTAGGGAACTGATGACCACAGATGTTAAGTCCCATAGTGCTTAGAGCCATTTCAACCATTTTGATGCTAATAAAGCAGACACTGAGTGAACTAGGAAAAATATCATCAAACGAGCAGTATAAAATAAAGTTGAAGAATCTTATAAAAGCGAAGTAATCGCCAATCCTGATCAACACAGTGCTTTACTAGCCACACCCTTAGCTACCAGCCAAGCGCCTGTGTGGCTCCTTTAAAAGGGCTTTAATAATTCTTTCCTCATCCGTGTCCCACTGAACCCGTGCTCCGTTTCTGATAGTCTCATTGCGAACGGGACTCGAAACTCTAACCTTTCTTCCCAACTTCTAATTCACTGAGTTTACCTATTAACATATCGCATGAAAATTGTCACTTGCAGTTTTTTTCGGTTCAAGACCAAAAATATGATTTCTAAGGGCACCCCATCACGTTTAAAGATGGGTCGAACTCGTTCATTCCAGTGAACTGCTTCATTCATTTCACTCTTTGCCGTGAAGCGTTCAAATGAAGTAGTTCATTCGTGAAATACGGAAGCCTGTCGAAGTTGCCCAGTTCGCCGCTCAGCCGCTGCTACGCTCGCTTCGCCTCGCTCGTACAATGAAGCTTCGTAATACTTCATAATTTTACCAACAGATGGCCGAATTATGCAGTAACGTGCACGCAACATTTTACGCTCTTTACAGCGTCTGAGTTAACTTAAATAGAGCATGGGCGAAGGGGACAAAGGAAAGATAAACAGAGAAGCCTGTCACATATAAAGAAGTTATTACATTTAATCTTGCTCGAAATTTTCTCATGAAGCGTCCAAAAAAGTCTTTATCTGCCAAATGAAATATTATTTTGTTGTATTCATGAACTGAAAAATAGGGCTACCAACGAAATGCAGTCCAATTTTTATGTTCCTTGTAAAATTTAATCCAAAATAGAATGTTTACCACTGTCACAGTCTATATACCTACGTTAAGTAATTATTCACAAGTTTTCCTGTAGATTTTATTTTTGTTGAGAATAATAACCCTCCAGATTCAAAACGTAAACTGTCATCTGTAGTCATTGGTACGATTTCAAGTAAAATCCCTCTTTCAGTGGTATTAACAAACCTTTTATTTTCATGTTGGCTGTGCGTGCTCACACAGCCAGCCCCTTCGTTTATATCTTTAATATTCATTTGTCTGCAAGCGCTGCCAACAGTAGGCTACCCGTAGACGCGAAGTATAAATACACAAATAGTCACGAGTAATGTCAGCACTGCACTTAGCAGCTGACGCCGCCTTCCCCTCACCCCTCACCTCCCCAGCCCCTCGTAAACCTATCTTTCCCCACAAACCCCGCGCGATTCGTCAACAGGCAGCAGAGGGAGGACTGAAGTTAAGGGAGAATGAGTGACGTAGCGCCGATGTAGTGGGAGAGGGAGAGGAGAAGAGAGTGAGTGAACTAGAAAAAAGTGTGGAGTGTGCTATCTGTGAAGAGTTTGAAGTACCAGCTCATTGAAATTGAGTGGTTAGTTCACACTTCACTGAAGTGAAGCGTTCATTTGAACGACTCATTCACGAGCTCCCCATCACTAATCACGTTAAGTGACGGGGACTCTGTGGTAGGGCCTCTTTCGCTTTCCGATTCAACCATTTTCGTCTACTTTTCCAGTGTGTTACCTGAAGCGCTTTTAACAAATGCCGCGGTGGTTCTTACAGGCTGGGAGGTTACTCGTTTCGACCAGTCCATTTACCTTGAAAACCGGTACTGTATTTATTACGGTACCTGTCGCGAGACGTTAAATCTTATTATGCACTCTGAACATGTTTTGATGATTGTATTTGAGGCAAGGCTTATTTCTTTGTATCAAACGTTCGATTATACCATCATATTCTTGTTTGACCCCTATCCTGAAGAGTGATATCAGCTACGAAACATAGGAACTGCATGTTTCTAAAACTTGGCTGTGCCATCTCCTTAGCTCAACAGTTCTCGCAACGATTTGTAAGGAGTAGAATTGCGATCAAATAATGAAATTAGAGCTACTTTTACTCTAAAGCTCTTACCACTACAGCTATCGATTGACAACAATCTATACTCAGTTATTATTCAGAAAATGGTTTCTTCAAAACGAAGAAAACACGCAGAAAAGTTTGTCTTTATGTTACACGAAGCGTAATATATCTTTCTTTGATGTTAGTAGTACGTTCGCCTCAGTAGTTATGTGGTTCTTCGCTCGGGGACTAGGTGTTGTCTTGTCTTTAGGTTTGTATCGTCATATCTGACGAGGAAATCGGCTCCAGTACGCTGTAGTATCGTCTTACTATTATTGAGATGACTGAATGGGCGCGAACCGAAAGCCAATAAATCGAAATAATAAAAAAAACTTTAAAAAATGGGGCCAGCGCGACTGAGTACCATGCGGGCGACCCGCGGTCGGTTCCGGCCGAATCGGGGATCATATCTGGGTTGCGTCCTCACCATCATTCCTCTTCATCGACGTGCGAGTCGCTGAAGTAGCGTGAAATGAATAGACTTGATCTAGGCGGCCGAACAATCCCAGACCGCCAGATGAGGCGACGCGGTCAATAATAGCATACGATCATTTCATTCCAAAAGTATAACACTGTTACATTAACTCCAGAGTTGCAAAACGTGCCATTGGAGATTTGCTTTTAGAATAGTGTTTTTTCAAAATTTTCTTTTACGATAGTTGATATTGGCAACTGGACTATGTCTCTTGTATAGCCATAAAGACACCTTTGGCAAAAGGGAAGTTTCCATTGCTTTTTTATCATTACTCTTCGTTGCATAAACAAAAAAGTAAACATAATGCCTGTACTATACAACGCGTTACAGGAAGTCTCCATTGCTTTATCCTATGAATCAGAGGATATTATTAGTTTTCCTCCTGGTCTGTCTCTGAAACCAAAGGGCAATAAGAAATATTCTGATATGAGATATGTTTGCAGCGTAATTCAAATGCTGGTACCTTCTATGTTCACCCTCACGGCGAGCGGTACGTTCTGTTCTCCAATGGCGCTCAACAAAGCGCTGAAGTGTATAATCCAGTCGATGCGGTACATGACGACGATCTTCTGTAAGCCTTTGAAGTCCAGGATGTCAGCGAATATGTACGGCCCTGAAAATAAAACAAATTGAGTGTAAATAAACGCGTTTGTAATTGACCGTAGCTTGTCAGCACCTATCGGCGGTTTTGCCCTTCTGGCGTCGTTTATCGCTTTACGAAGCTTCAGATCTCGTTATCTCAAAATTTTTCTTCTTGTGAACTTCATGTTGCCTTAGTGCGTTTTATTCCTTCTGACCATTCGTTGCCTGGTCTTCTACGCGTCCTAACTCTTTGAAGGATCTAGGAGATGCTACTGCTTTCTATAATTGAATCAAGAGGTGTTTCGATAACCGACATTTTAATTTCCCTATACTGATTTATATTGTGTAACTTAGCACCACAGCACTGTTCCTAAGAAAGCATCCTCTGCCCTATTTATCTTCTGTGTTCACGTTTTTAAAATTTTGGTTTGATATTACCGCAATACACATTGAAATTAAGGCATACTGTCTTTACAAGTACCCGCTTTACAAAGAAAGTCTTTTCCATCTTAAATGATGGTAACTCACGTCTACATTTATTCTTTGATGTTATTCGATTTTGTTATTTCTCTCAACACAAAATCTTGTGCTCCTTGATACTAATTGAGGTGTCCTAACGATATTTACGTGCATGTCAAAGCAACATGTTTTTTCTATAAATTTCCTCGCCTTAAATCCGATCGCATCTCGTTATTAAGTAAGAATGACTTTTCCATCGGCTAGGAACAAGTTACACATACTATTTTTCTCCAACTTCAGGTCAGTTTGACTTTTTTTCTCCACCACTATTTTAACGCGATGAATATGTTAAATAAGTTTGGTGACAGGCATAGGCGCAGAAGAGCTTCTGTGAAGTATGGGAGGTAGGAGACAAGGTACTTGCAGAATTGAAGCTGTGAGGACGGTTCGTGAGTTCGAATCTCGGCTCGGCACACAGTTTTAACATGCCAGGAAGATTCAGGTATAGGAGTGGTTTAAGACCTTTCATCAAGACAATCGTTTGAAAACTGGTGTGGGTCCCAGTTATACTCCAACTGAGCGATCGTAGACTTCACGGTGGTTTCGTACGTAATACTACTTTTTCTGTGTATATGTAGCTATAGGCCTATTTTTCGGCCACTAGCAATCGTGGCCTTTGTCCCCTTCCCTGTGGATTTATCGCAAACAAGTTGTCCACACATCGCAAACAAGTTGTCCACACAGATTTTTCTCTTCCTGAACCTTTTTTGATCTCCGAATGCTCTCATTTACATTTCAGTTCTTTACTTCATAACGTCTGGTCGTAGAGAACATTACACCAATTTCCCTGTAATTGGTGCACAACTTTCTGCCCATTTTAAATACCAGAACTACATTTGCATATTTGAAGTATGCAGGTTCTAGCACCACGCTTAGATAATGCTAGAGTAATTAATTTCGTTTGGGCGTCTAACTAGATAAGTTTCAAAGATTCCAAATGACCGGGGGAGTAACCGTTTTTCATAGCTTTAGTACTCATTACATGTCTCCTACGTGAAATATTTGGCATTTGTCGTGGAGGCCTCTTAAGACACACCTGAAGACGACTCCCTTATAACTGCAAAAAGTTGTTTACAGTACTGCTCCTATTGAGTACTTAATGACTATCTTCAATAGTTCATTAAAACCAGATGTTTTATTGTCTCATGTGTGACAAATGTGGATGTTCTCGTAGATTAGTGAGCAAGGGAGTGAAATGTCAGGATTGTGGGTTGGTGTTTCACTAGTGTGATTGTAGCGGGGAAGCTGTTGTAGTGCCAGATGAGGCGCGCCAATGGAGTTCTAGATTATGTAGCCGGGACAAGAAAATCGTGGAACAGGGAAAAAAGATTTGTGCCCTTCAGGCTGAACTAGAAATGATGTACATCGAATTAGACAGGTTGAAGGGGGAAAGAGACAATGGGTGCTGGGAACAGGTAAGAAGTCATAGTCAGAAGGAGAAAACCCCAGAAATCATTTTTCAGATTCCAGAGAGCAATCAGTTTGATTTGTTGCCTGAAGTAGAAGAGCTTCAAAGAGTTTTTGAGCAAAGTAGGGTGCAGCGGACTCGTGGTAACAATTGTGATGCTAGGTGGGGATTAAAGTCAAACAGAAAGAAAAGAGTCCTGCTCTTTTCGACTCCGTGAATGTAGAAGAGGGTATCAGTGATCATAAGTCAGTGGTTGCATCAATGACTACAAGTGTAATAAGAAATGCCAAGAAAGGAAGGAAAATATATTTGCTTAACAAGAGTGATAGGGCACAAATCGCAGAATATCTGAGTGACCACCATCAAACGTTCATTTCTGAGGAAGAGGTTGTGGAACAAAAATGGAAAAAATTCAGAAACATCGTCCAGTACGCCTTAGATAAGTTCGTACCGACTAAGGTCCAAAGCGAGGGGAAAGATCCACCGTGGTATAACAATCATGTACGAAAGGTACTACGGAAACAAAGAAAGCTTCATCATAGGTTTAAGAGTAGTCGAATCATAGCTGATAAGGAAAAGCTGAACGAAGCGAAAAAGAGCGTAAAGAGAGCAATGAGAGAAGCATTCAACGAATTCGAACATAAAACATTGGCAAACAATCTAAACAAGAACCCTAAAAAGTTTTGGTCATATGTAAAATCGGTAAGCGGATCTAAATCCCCTATTCAGTCACTCGTTGACCACGATGGCACCGAAACAGAGGACGACCGAAGAAAGGCAGAAATACTGAATTCAGTGTTCCGAAACTGTTTCACTGCGGAAAATCGTAACACGGTCCCTGACTTCAGCCGTCGCACGGACGCCAAAATGGAAAATATTGAAATAAACGATATCGGAATTGAAAAACAACTGCTATCACTTAGTAGCGGAAAAGCATCCGGACCAGACGAGATACCCTTAAGATTCTACAGTGATTATGCTAAAGAACTTGCCCCCTTTCTATCAGCAATTTATCGTAGATCGCTGGAAGAACGTAAAGTACCTAGCGACTGGAAGAAAGCGCAGGTCGTTCCCATTTTCAAGAAGGGTCATAAATCAGATGCGAATAATTATAGGCCTATTTCGCTTACGTCAATCTGTTGTAGAATAATGGAACATGTTTTGTGTTCTCGTATTATGACGTTCTTAGATAATACAAATCTCCTTCATCATAACCAACATGGATTCCGCAAACAGAGATCATGTGAAACTCAGCTCGCCCTATTTGCCCAAGAAATTCACAGTGCCGTAGACACTGGCGAGCAGATTGATGCCGTATTCCTGGACTTCAGGAAGGCATTTGATACGGTTCCACACTTACGTTTAATGAAAAAAATACGAGCTTACGGAATATCGGACCAGGTTTGTGATTGGATTCAGGATTTCCTAGAAGAAAGAACACAACATGTCATTCTTAACGGTTCAAAATCTGCAGATGTAGAGGTAATTTCGGGAGTACCGCAAGGAAGCGTGATAGGACCTTTATTGTTTACAATATACATAAATGACTTAGTTGACAACATCGGTAGCTCCGTGAGGCTATTTGCAGATGACACGGTTGTCTACAAGAAAGTAGCAACATCAGAAGACTCGTACGTACTCCAGGAAGACCTGCAGAGGATTAATGCATGGTGCGACAGCTGGCAGCTTTCCCTAAACGTAGATAAATGTAATATAATGCGCATACATAGGGGCAGAAATCCATTCCAGTACGATTATGCCATAGGTGGTAAATCATTGGAAGCGGTAACGACCGTAAAATACTTAGCAGTTACTATCCGGAGCGATCTGAAGTGGAATGATCACATAAAACAAATAGTGGGAAAAGCAGGCGCCAGGCTGAGATTCATAGGAAGAATTCTAAGAAAATGTGACTCATCGACGAAAGAAGTAGCTTACAAAACGCTTGTTCGTCCGATTCTTGAGTATTGCTCATCAGTATGGGACCCTTACCAGGTTGGATTAATAGAAGAGATAGACATGATCCAGCGAAAAGCAGCGCGATTCGTCATGGGGACATTTAGTCAGCGCGAGAGCGTTACGGAGATGCTGAACAAGCTCCAGTGGCGGACACTTCAAGAAAGGCGTTACGCAATACGGAGAGGTTTATTATCGAAATTACGAGAGAGCACATTCCGGGAAGAGATGGGCAACATATTACTACCGCCCACATATATCTCGCGTAATGATCACAACGAAAAGATCCGAGAAATTAGAGCAAATACGGAGACTTACAAGCAGTCGTTCTTCCCACGCACAATTCGTGAATGGAACAGGGAAGGGGGGATCAGATAGTGGTACAATAAGTACCCTCCGCCACACACCGTAAGGTGGCTCGCGGAGTATAGATGTAGATGTAGATGTAGATGGAAGAGGTGTAGGCCAGTTGCTACAGGATAGGCTAGGAGTCGAGTACCAGGTCACAAGCATTGTGAAACCTAGTGCTAAGCTTAGCCAGGCTACAGAAAACCTGGGGGCCTTGTGCAAAGATTTTGTTGGTGAAGACCATGTTCTTATAATAGGAGGAACAGGAAACAGCCTGGCTAGCAATTCGGACTATAGTATTAGGTGTCACCTGTATGTAATAGGAGCAGCAACAGCTCACACTCGTGTGGGGATTGTGGATGTTTTGCAGCGCCATGACCAGTCCTGGGTTAATACGGCTGTCAACTGTATTAACAGAGAGCTGGGGGGGGGGGGGGGAAGGGGGGGTTACTGCTGGCAGAAACTAAATCTCATAGCTGCGCTGTGCCTGTTGATGCAATTGGGAGGTGGGGTTACACTAGTCATGGCCTGCACCTGAATAGGAGGGGGAAGGATAGATTAGTTGATCTTCTTGCAGAAAATGTAAGGGGGGCACATGCACACAAGACAAAATACCTGTGTTTACTGGAGTCAGAGGGACACATTTTTTAGGTCAGAGTCGGGCTACAGACAGAGAATATTGAAAGAGATTGAAACAGAACAGTGCCGTAATGTCTGTAGCAGTAACCAAAGAAATAAAATTTTTGTGTGTCATCAGAGCATTAGAGGATTGAAAAATAAGGTAGATGAGCTTCTTGTATGCGTATAAAATGGCGTAAATTCTGAAGGTATAGTTGTTTTGTGTCTTTCTGAACACCATGTAACTGCAGGGATGGAGAAGTTAAATTTAAGGGATTACAGATTAGCATCTTATTCATGTAGAGTTGCTACATATATAAAAACTGGAACAACATTGAAACATTGAAACATTGAAACAAATAGTTCTTGTGTAGATCAGATCCTAGAAGCATGTGCTTGTGAGTTGCTACTACAACATACTACTATTGTAATTATAACAATCTGCAGATCCCCTCAAGGTAACTTTCAGCTATTCATGAAAAATCTAGAGGCATTATTGAGCTACCTGTCAGACAGAAAGAAGCAGTTAGTGATTTGTGGTGATTTTAATGGAGATTTCTTAAAAGATACGAACAGGAAAAATTTGCTAGAATCTTTGTTTGGTTGTTTCAATCTAGTATCTGTTGTAAATTTTCCAAATCGTATGCAGCAGGATAGTAGGTCACTTATCGATAACATTTTCATAGACAGTGCTCAGGCGGTAACAATTAATGTGTACTCAGTTGTTAATGGGTATCTGATAATGATGCACAGTTAATGGAAATAACACATATAGCACCTTTCAGGCTACAGGCAGGTTCATACAAGGCAGGGAGGCTTATTGATGGGAACAGGGTACAGAGTCTTAAGACCAGCCTAGAAGAGGTAGAATGGGATGAAGTATACACAGAAAGTGATACTCATGCCAAATTCAATTTATTCCACGGTAAATTTGTCTCAATATTTGATAGTTGCTTTCCTGAAACGTTATCCAAAAATGCCATTACAAAGTCAAGTAAGCCATGGATTACTAAGGAAATTATGATATTGTGTAAGAGGAAGAGGGAAATATATGGACAGGCCAGAATAAGTCAGGATCCGACGTTACTTGCTTACTACAAAAGATACTGTAATATTTTAAGGAAAGTCATTAAGAAGTCGAGAAACTTATGTGTTCTGACAGAAATTAATAATGCTGATAATAAGATTAAAACTATATGGAATATTGTCAATGGGAGACAGGGCAGCCTGACAGTGCACAGCATACTATAGCAATAAAGCTAAAGGATGATGTTGTGAGTGATAATTCACAAGTTGCAAGTATTTTTAACAATCACTTTCTGAAAGTATCATTAAAAATTGGGTTAAACGGTTCAGTTGAAGACGCAAAAAAAATGTTAAAAATGTCGTTCCCCAGGACTTCAGGCCTTTAGAAATAGCACTAATATCCCCCACTGAAATTAAGAGAATTATAAATATACTGAAAAACAAGAGGTCATGTAGCATTGATGGAGTCTCTAACAGAATTTTGAAGTGTTTTTCTTATTTAATAAGTGGAGTCCTTAGTGATATATGTAATGCTTTACTGGCGCAGGGAATTTTTCCAGACAGATTGAAATACGCAATTGTAAAACCTCTTCATAAGAAAGGGGACAAGAGTGACTTAAGTAATTATAGACCAATCTCATTGCTGACTTCATTTTCTAAAATATTCGAAAAAGTTATGTATTCAAGAGTAGTCACACATTTAAGTGAAAATAATTTACTCAGCATGTCACAGTTCGGATTCCGGAAGGGTTACTCGACTGAGAATGCTATCTACACATTTACCCATCAAATAGTACAAGCCCTAAATGACAAATTGTCGCCAGTTAGTATTTTTTATACTCTTTCCAAGGCATTTGA
This sequence comes from Schistocerca cancellata, assembly GCF_023864275.1. NCBI lineage: Eukaryota > Metazoa > Arthropoda > Insecta > Orthoptera > Acrididae > Schistocerca > Schistocerca cancellata. Next base: position 975,189,989 of record NC_064627.1, read on the forward strand.
TTGTGTGGATCATGTCACACTCTTAGAAAAACTCGGGTTTTATGGAATTGAAGGCTATACACACAGCTGGTTTGAATCATAGTTAACGAACAAAAAGCAAAAAGTTGTGCTGAATAACACAAATAATATTGGGAGGGTGGTAAATTCTAGTGAATGGCGAGTTATCACAAAGGGAGACCCACAGGGTTCAATTTTGGGTCCTCTGCTGTTCCTTATTCATGTGAATGACCTCTCACTTAACGTTCAACAAGCAGAACTAGTACTTTTTGCAGATGACACGAGTGTTATAATAATTCCCATTCCAGAAAAAGCAGCTGAAGATATCGGTAAGGATGTCTTTCAAAGAATTATTAAGTGGTTCTCCGAAAATGGACTCCCCATTAATTTTGAAAAAAACTCACTATATCCAGTTCTGTATACCGAATAGAGTCAACCTGACAATTGATGTAGCATATGAACAGGGTTCAGTTAACAGGGTAGATTTCTCCAAATTTTTGGGTGTTTACATTGATGAAAACTTGAACTGGAAGAAGCATATTACTGAGCTTCTCAAACAATTACGTTCAGCTTCTTTCGCTCTTCATATAATCGCTAGTCTTTGTAATAAACAGATGAGCCTCCTAACGTACTTTGCATATATCCGCTCATTAATGTCCTATGGAATAGTTTTCTGGGTTAAATCACCACTTAGACATAAAGTATTGATTGCACAAAAGAGAGCAGTGAGAATAATTAGTGGTGTTCACTCAAGGAAGTCACGTAGGCACCTATTCAAGGAGTAAGGTATTTTAACTACGCCATCAGAGTACATATATTCGCTAATGAAATTCGTTGTAAATAATCCATCTCAATTCGAGAAGAAAAGTGATGTTCATACGTACAACACTAGAGGGAAAAATGACATTTCCTATCCGTTATTGAAGCTGTCAGTTGCTCAAAAAGGTGTACATTATTCAGCAACAAAAATCTTTTGATCATTTACCCAACAACATAAAGTGTCTGGCAGGTAGCATATTAAGTTTTAAATGTAGCTTAAAAACATTTCTTTTGGACAATTTCTTCTATTACATGGACGAGTTTCTGTTTCAGAACTGGTAAAAATATAATAAAAGAAATTGTACCTCTAAATGTAGTCGCATGTGTGGAACTAAAAATTTCAGTAATACTAATATTAGCACTATTCATGTGTGTATATATATCTTGTAACCTGACTTGTTCCACATCATGTTGTTGTGGTCTTCAGTCCTGAGACTGGTTTGATGCAGCTCTCCACGCTACTCTACCCTGTGCAAGTTTCTTCATCTCCCAGTACCTACTGCAGCCTACATCCTTCTGAATCTGCTTAGTGTATTCATCTCTTGGTCTCCCTCTACGATTTTTACCCTCCACACTGCCCTCCAATACTAAATTGGTGATCCCTTGATGCCTCAGAACATGTCCTACCAACCGAACCCTTCTTCTAGTCAAGTTGTGCCACAAACTCCTCTTCTCCCCAATCCTATTCAGTACCTCGTCATTCGTTATGTGATCTACCCATCTAATCTTCAGCATCCTTCTGTAGCACCACATTTCAAAAGCTTCTATTCTCTTCTTGTCCAAACTATTTATCGTGCATGTTTCACTACCATACATGGCTACACTCCATACATATACTTTCAGAAACGACTTCCTGACACTTAAATCTATACCCGATGTTAACAAATTTCTCTTCTTCAGAAACGCTTTCCTTGCCATTGCCAGTCTACATTTTATATCCTCTCTACTTCGACCATCATCAGTTATTTTGCTCCCCAAATAGCAAAACTCCTTTACTACTTTAAGTGTCTCATTTCCTAATTTAATTCCCTCAGCATCACCCGATTTAATTCGACTACATTCCATTATCCTCGTTTTGCTTTTGTTGATGTTCATCTTATATCCTCCTTTTAAGACACTGCCCATTCCGTTCAACTGCTCTTCCAAGTCCTTTGCTGTCTCTGACAGAATTACAATGTCATCAGCGAACCTTAAAGTTTTTATTTCTTCTCCATGGATTTTAATACCTACCCCGAATTTTTCTTTTGTTTCCTTCACTGCTTGCTCAATATCCAGATTGAATAACATCGGGGAGAGGCTACAACCCTGCCTCACTCCCTTCCCAACCACTGCTTCCCTTTCATGCCCTTCGACTCTTATAACTGCCATCTGGTTTCTGTACAAATTGTAAATAGCCTTTCGCTCCCTGTATTTGACTCCTGCCACCTTCAGAATTTGAAAGAGAGTATTCCAGTCATCATTGTCAAAAGCTTTTTCTAAGTCTACAAATGCTAGAAACGTAGGTTTGCCTTTCCTTAATCTAGCTTCTAAGATAAGCCGTAGGGTCAGTATTGCCACACGTGTTCCAATATTTCTATGGAATCCAAACTGATCTTCCCCAAGGTCGGCTTCTACCAGTTTTTCCATTCGTCTGTAAATTATTCGCGTTAGTATTTTGCAGCTGTGACTTATTAAACTGATAGTTCGGTAATTTTCACATGTGTCAACCCTGCTTTCTTTGGGATTGGAATTATTATATTCTTCTTGAAGTCTGAGGGTATTTCGCCTGTCTCATACATTTTGCTAACCAGATGGTAGAGTTTTGTCAGGACTGGCTCTCCCAAGCTGTCAGTAGTTCTAATGGAATGTTGTCTACTCCCGGGGCCTTGTTTCGACTCAGATCTTTCAGTGCTCTGTCAAACTCTTCACGCAGTATCATATCTCCCATTTCACCTTCATCTACATCCTTTTCCATTTCCATAATATTGTCCTCAAGTACATCGCCTTTGTATAGACCCTCTATATACTCCTTCTACCTTTCTGCTTTCCCTTCTTTGCTTAGAACTGGGTTTCCACCTGAGCTCTTGATATTCATACAAGTCGTTCTCTTTTCTCCAAAGGTCTCTTTCATTTTCCTGTAGGCAATAACTGTCTTACACCTAGTGAGATAAGCCTCTACATCCTTACATTTATCCTCTAGCCATCCCTGCTTAGCCATTTTGCACTTCCTGTCGATCTCATTTTTGAGACGTTTGTATTCCTTTTTGCCTGCTTCATTTACTGCATTTTTATATTTTCTCCTTTCGTCAATTAAATTCAATATTTCTTCTGTCACCCAAGGATTTGTATTAGCCCTCGTCTTTTTACCTACTTGATCCTCTGCTGCTTTCACTATTTCATCCCTCAAAGCTACCCATTCTTCTTCTACTGTATTTCTTTCCCCCATTCCTGTCAATTGTTCCCTTATGCTCTCCCTGAAACTCTGTACAACCTCTGGTTTAGTCAGTTTATCCAGGTCCCATCTCCTTACATTCCCACCTTTTTGCAGTTTCTTCAGTTTTAATCTACAGTTCATAACCAATAGATTGTGGTCAGAGTCCACATCTGGCCCTGGAAATGTCTTACAATTTAAAATATGGTTCCTAATTCTCTTTCTTACCATTATATAATCTATCTGAAACCTTCTAGTATCTCCACGGTTCTTCCATGTACACAACTTTCTTTCATGATTCTTGAACCAAGTGTTAGCTATGATTAAGTTATGCTCTATGCAAAATTCTACCAGGCGGCTTCCTCTTTCATTTCTTACCCCCAATCCATATTCACCTACTACCTTTCCTTCTCTCCCTTTTCCTACTACCGGATTCCAGTCACCCATGACTATTAAATTTTCGTCTCCCTTCACTATCTGAGTAATTTCTTTTATTTCACCATACATTTCTTCAATTCCTTCGTCATCTACAGAGCTAGTTCGCATATAGACTTGTACTACTGTCGTAGGCGTGGGCTTCGTGTCTATCTTGGCCACAACAGTGCGTTCGCTGTGCTGTTTGTATTAACTTACCCGCATTCCTATTGTTTTATTCATTATTAAACCTACTCCTGCATTACCCCTATTTGATTTTGTATTTATAACCCTGTATTCACCTGACCAAAAGTCTTGTTCCTCCTGCCACCGAACTTCACTAATTCTCACTATATCCAACATTAACCTATCCATTTCCCTTTTTAAATTTTCTAACCTACCTGCCCGATTAAGGGATCTGACATTCCACGCTCCGATCCGTAGAACGCCAGTTTTCTTTCTCCTGATAACGACGTCCTCTTGAGTAGTCCCCGCCCGGAGATCCGAATGGGGGCTATTTTACCTCCGGAATATTTTACCCAAGAGGACGACATCATCATTTATTCATACAGTAAAGCTGCATGCCCTTGGGAAAAATTACGGCTGTAGTTTCCCCTTGCTTTCAGCCGTTCGCAGTACCAGCACAGCAAGGCCGTTTTGGTTAGTGTTACAAGGCCAGATCAGTCAATCATCCAGACTGTTGCCCCTGCAACTACTGAAAAGGCTGCTGCCCCTCTTCAGGAACCACACGTTTGTCTGGCCTCTCAGCAGATACCCCTACGTTGCGGTTGCACCTACGGTACGGCCGTCTGTATCGCTGAGGCACGCAAGCCTCCCCACCAACGGCAAGGTCTATGGTTCATGGGGGGTGATCGATATTATAATCGTGAAAATGATCTACAGAACATGACATAACTAAACTGAACTTAACTTCTGAATTTAAACGGTCTAACGTACCCATGACAGTGCAGCTGTTGTGGTATCGATAGCTAGGATGCCACGGCGTAGCTGCCAGTTAAGTTGGCACTACGACAGACAACCACGACAGCGCCCTCTAGCAGGCGCAGCTCGGCTCTTCGAGCACCACTGTAGATTCAGCCCATTTGATCAAGAGCAGACGGCCGAGACACTTCGCTTCAGCTTCGCACCTCAGGGCAAAGTTATGTATTACTCTTGTTGCTAAAGTAAAGGTGATTTTAATCCACACTGCAGTACCGAGAGATTTTCAGCTTTTCCTGCTCTAACCCACGCGCCGCCTTCCAGGCGGGATACAAAAGCTATGACGGCATAAGTTAGGTTCTGCTTTTTTAATCTTTTTTCCCTTATTCCATTTATTTTTCTTCTTTTTCGTTGTTTCGTTGAATTTCGCCGCTTCCCCGTCCACTTATTCTATGCTTTTTGCAGATATTGTTTGTGTCCCAAAAATTTCGGTTGTTGAACCAACACTCGCGTCTCCAATTCTCTCTGATAGTTCTGATTTATTTTGGAAGCTTCCTCTGTTACAGGCACCTGTTAGTCTACTGTTTACTGTATCATTTATTTACAGCTATTTTTCATACTTATACCGTAACTAAATAATGGTCTTGTAAAGAAGTGTGGAATGAATTGTCTTGTCTAGTCACAACTGTAATTTATTGGCTATTCGTAACGCGTTTTGAAGCCTGTGGGCTATTTTCAGATGCTACCTGCAAAATATCGCGTACACTAGTTGCTATTCGTTGTATGAATAAGGAAAGTTGGATAAGCTCTCGGTGAATTTACAGTTCATTATTTTTCACATATAACAATCATCTTGCGGAACTAATTAATTGTAAAACCTTTTCTTCACTGACAGAATGCGTAAGCAACGAGTAAACGTAATACACGTGTCATTTAACGCTTGGATATGTTTCGGCATTCATTGTACTCTGAAAATAAAAGATAATTATGGTTCAGGATGATATTTCATTCTATTATTAATTTGTGGTTACCGTCATGTGTGAGGCATTTAAATGGAAAAAATAAGGTTAAATTTAGCGGACTGCTACGCATTGTGCTCCTCTTTTCACCTCAAACTCTATTGTTACGATACAAGGTTAGCAATAGATTTTTGGTTTATTTGTTCTGGTTGTCGACGTGTGTGTATGAACAGCATACGGTCTGAAAAGACTGCTGATGTATTTCAAACTAAATCTCACCATTTTTATGACAAAGCCGTCAATGTATTTGAGTTAATATGCTGTCATTTTTATATACAAATAATTCTCTTAATTGACCGATTACATGCTCTTAAAATGTCTTCATATCTTCGTTACTCTTGCGAAAAAATTTCCCGAGACATAAATTTCTTTAGTCTTGCCACTGTTACTCAGTGGTTGTCATAATAACTGTGTTCCTCACTTTCTTTTGCGAGGATATTGTGTAAGGCAAGTAGAAAGTACCTAACATAACAACATTTCCCTTCGTCTTCATTTATATTGCTGTTATTCTTTCTGTAATTGCAGATCAGTCTTTTTATCTAACTTCTTAGCCTTGTATTCATAACCAATCACATCACTACCTAAATAAGTCTGTTTATTTCACTGTAGTGTCACTTTCGATATTATATCCTCTATTTTTTCTGAGTATTACTGTATGTATTTTGCGGGCGCGTAATTCTATGACACCTTTTTACCTTTGATTCTTGTTCATTGTACATGCCAAAATACCAAGTTCATGCAAATTTTTCATTCACAATTTCAACTCGAGGTACAACCCTCCCTTATGAGATACTTTGCAGCTGATCGATAGCTTCAGCTTCCAGTTTGGAGAACGAGCTTGTGTAATCAATGTTTAGTTCTCTACTGGGCGTTGGATTCAACTATTTTAAATTAGAAACCTTAAGGCTGCTTCTCCACCAAGATATTTCGCTTTTGGGGGCCATTGGATTACTAGTCCTTGGCACATTATATTATCCTGCTCTGTCTGAAGGCGCGTTCAATAAGGTCCTGTCCTCGAAAATACAGAAATAATATTACCAGAAGCAACAGATCATGTTGGATTTTCTGTTAATATAATTGAACACGTGACAAGCGGATAAATAACTCCAAAAAAGAATATAAATACCATTTTCATGCGTTAGTAACAAGTTTCTTACTTGTTTTCCATTTATTTTCTCTTACGCTTCATTTCGATTATTTTAGTTATGGAATGAACAATAAATTGAATCTATACTGCTATGTCGTTTTGTTATTTTTTAAGGACATCAAGGCTTTTACTGCAGTGAATGATATGTTGTCTGGAGGACTCTCACATCTACGGAGTGGGTACCCTTACGGGTTGCTTCAAATATAATTGGTAAAAGGCTGAATGAACTCGTAGTACAGATGACAAGAAGTTTTATTTCTTGGTCTGATCACTATTTTTGACCTTTTGTTTAGCCTCTTCTCCCTTTACCACTCCTTTTTCTCTTTTTTTTCACATCGTCCCCATTAGAGTATTCGTAGGATGAGCGGTGCCGTTTCTATTGCTTTGTAATTTCTCTCTTCGGGCTACTAGAACTTTTTGCCTGAGAAATCAGTCTGACTAGGGAACAGCAGCTCAAACAATAACTACCCCACAGGATGGAAACTGAATATTTGGGTCATCTCTCCGAAATTCAGTCTGTCAAGAGAAACGGGAAATTCACGTGGTTCTCGAAAAATTGAGAAAGAAACAGGGTGAGGCAGCGATTCATGGTGACTCATGACCGACGATGTCTGAAGGAATACTTCTAGAAGAAATACAAGAAGAAGAAGAAAAAGAAGAGGAAGAAGATCTGCAAGCCTACCTGTAGTTGCTGCAGTGTTGCGTAAGGTAAAACCGAAGGCTCCATGTGTAGTTGCTGAGCCACACCCACTGGCTTGTACCGAGGCATGATGACTCACTCTTCCTGTGCATAGCCCACAAATCGTAAAACGACGTAATGGCAGGTGGGAGGGGGGGGGGGGGGGGAGCTTACCTACCACCACACACTAAACTGGTGCTTTCCGCGAAAAAGCAGATGTAGACTACAAATTTGTGAGAAGAGATTACCCCTTCCAATATTAGCTTCATCATCTTGCTTGGAACAAAAGTGTTTCATTGAACAGGGCAATTCAAAATAAATATAGCGAATAGAAAGGGCTCTAAATACGTAACTACTTAATGCATACAGATACATCGATAAGAATTACAGGGTCAAAGCAAATTCAAAATTTTTACGTGGTTTAGAGGTGTTCTTATGACTCTGTTCGGTCACACGGGCAACTTTAAGCGGTAATCCATTTGACACATTACATTCTGAAGCAAATCTGGAGTCACCCGGGCGAGCGCATTAGAGGTATGCATTCTGAATTCTATAACTTTTCCGACAAAAGGAGGAAGCACATACGCAAGATCTTTCACATAACCCCATAAAAAGACAGATGTAGCGAAGAGCAGCACACAGCATCGTCATGTCGAGCACGGCCGATCCAACGGTTTGGAAGAGGTTGATTTTGAAACGTGCGAACCTCTGAACTCCAGTGTGGGGTGCTCCATCTTCCTGAAAGATGTAATCCGCGATATAAGCGTCAAGCTGCGGGAATCAACCATTGCTTAATCATATTTAGGTAAAAGTTTGTTGAAACGCTTTGCTCAATGAAGGAAAATACAACGTACAGTTTTTATGCGACGCCGCGCAGAAGATATTAGCTTTGGCTGAATTACGCTGATGTTCAGTAACGCACGAAGCCTTTTCTGTTGTTTCCCGTATTCGAATTTGCCGGTTAACCTTGCCACATACGTGGAAGACTGCCTCATCGCTAAAAAAGAGACGTGCAGAAAATGTTTCTTACTCTATGGCTTGCTGCATATCGTGTGTTTCACTTCCTGCAAAATTTGAAATATGTACGGTTTCATTTTCAGCTTCATTAAAAAAAAAAGGGTTCAAATGGTTCTGAGCACTATGGGACTTAACGTCTAAGGTCATCAGTCCCGTAGAACTTAGAACTACTTAAACATAACTAACCTAAGGATACCACACACATCCATGTCCGAGGCAGGATTCAAACCTGCGACCGGAGCGGTCGCGCGGTTCCAGACTGTAGCGCCTAGAACCGCACGGCCACCGCGACCGGCTTCGTTTCCAGAATACGTCAGAACTTTGTTGGTGGTATTCGAACGTCGGCTCCCGTGGTCTGCGTTCACCCGAAAGACGATTTCCTTCAACGTTTTATACTGACACACTTTGCTGGCCTGTACTTCATCCTTTGTGCAAACATCCTGTTTCTTTGGCTGTCGGCGCGTTATGCGGATGTTACCGGCATTTGGAGCTGCTTGATAGTATCGCTGACAAAATCCTCTCTGCACTATGAAGACAAAGCGACGATTTTTAACCGTTAACATGAAGAATGCCTATTGTACAGAATCCGTCATTTTCACTTATGACACAGAACTATTCACTCATGCAAGGAACGAAATTTTCCGCTAAATTTACATTCTCTGTGATTCTTATCGATGTATCGCGAAGCATTAAATAGTTATAGCCGTTTGTAATCGCTATATTCATTTTGAATTGTCCTGTATAGATGTTTTCTCATTAAAACTGTAGTTTTATCATTTACATCTGCATATATGTAGAGTCAGGAATTCATTTTATGTGCAGTATGTATTCTGTTTACGATTATTCTGACAAAGCACTACGAAAAGCGTTGTACCCGCCTGAACACTAGCTTCATCATCATTAGTCGTTTTACTCATTGCTGAGTGTCATGTCCTCATTCCCTCATCATTCTTATGTAGTTGAAACTTCAGACAAATGTCTCCATCCACAGCGATCTTCGGCCTTTCTTAATATGATGTGAAGAGGCAGGCTGGTAATGTTCTGTTTGCTGCTCTCCCAAGTGGTCTTCTGCCCTCAATTTTTCCCTGGCCGATGGTCTTCTCTAAATTATCCCCTTTCCTTCTCAAGATGTTCCCAAGGAACTGAAGGTATCTTTAGCTGACACGAGAAGATAACCTTCTTGTGATTTTAAGTTCTTCTATTATTGAAACATTTGTTCTCTTTTTTGTGTCCACGGTATACGTAGCATCCTCCGCCAACACCACATCTCGAAGGGATCAATGCGGCTCTTATCACTATCTTATCACTATCTTTCACTGTCCAGGTCTCGCATTCGTATAAGAATACAGGAAACACCAATGCTTTTACCAAGCGCATCTTAGTTGTCTTGGATATTGCCAGATTCTGCCATATCTTAGTGAGTTTGACCATTGCGGCTCGCCGGCTGCGGTGGTCTAGCGGTTCTAGGCCCGCAGTCGGGAACCGCGTGACCGCTCCGGTCGCAGGTTCGAATCCTGCCTCGGGCATGGATGTGTGTGATGTCCTTAGGTTAGTTAGGTTTAAGTAGTTCTAAGTTCTAGGGGACTGATGACCTCAGAAGTTAAGTCCCATAGTACTCAGAGCCATTTAACTTCTGAGGTCATCAGTCGCCTAGAACTTAGAACTAATTAAACCTAACTAACCTAAGGACATCACGCACATCCATGCTTGAGGCAGGATTCGAACCTGCGACCGTAGCGGTCGCTTGGCTCCAGACTGTAGCGCCTAGAACCGCACGGCCACTCCGGCCGGCTACAGAAAAAAACAAATGGCAGGGAACTATACAGGGTGGTCCATTGATCGTGAAAGGGCCAAATATCTCACGAAATAAGCGTCAAACGAAAAAACAACAAAGAACGAAACTTGTCTAGCTTGAAGGGGGAAACCAGATGGCGCTATGGTTGGCCCGCTAGATGACGCTGCCATAGGTCAAACGGATATCATCTGCGATTTTTTAAAATAGGAACCCCCAGTTTTATTACATATTCGTGTAGTACGTAAAGGAATATGAATGTTTTAGTTGGTCCACTTTTTTCGCTTTGTGATAGATGGCGCTGTAGTAGTCACAAACATATGGCTCACAATTTTAGACGAACCGTTGGTAACAGGTAGGTCTTTTAAATTAAAATACAGAACGTAGGTATGTTTGAACATTTTATTTCGGCTGTTCCAATGTGATACATGTACCTTTGTGAACTTATCATTTCTGAGAACGTATGCTGTTACAGGGTATGTACCTGTAAACACCACATTAATGCAATAAATGCTCAAAATGATGTCCGTCAACCTCAATGCATTTGGCAATACGTGTAACGACATTCCTCTCAACAGCGAGTAGTTCGCCTTCCGTAATGATCACGATAGCAAATATCCTTCAACTTTCCCCACAGAAAGAAATCCGGGGACGTCAGATCCGGTGAACGTGCGGGCTATGGTATGGTGCTTCGACGACCAATCCACCTGTCGTGAAATATGCTACTCAATACCGCTTCAACCGCACGCGAGCTATGTGCCAGACATCCATTATGTTGGAAGTACATCGCCATTCTGTCATGCAGTGAAACATCTTGTAGTAACATCGGTAGAACATTACGCAGGAAATGAGCATACATTGCTCCATTTAGATTGCCATCGATAAAATGGGGGCCAATTAGCCTTCCTCCCATAATGCCGCACCATACATTAACCCGCCAAGGTCGCTGATGTTCCACTTGTCGCAGCCACAGTGGGTTTTCCGTTGCCCAATAGTGCATATCATGCTGGTTTACGTTACCGCTGTTGGTGAATGACGCTTCGTCGCTAAATAGAACACGTGCAAAAAATCTGTCATCATCCCGTAATTTCTCTTGTGTCCAGTGGCAGAACTGTACACGACGTTCAAAGTCGTCGCCATGCAATTCCTGGTGCATAGATATATGGTACGGGTGCAATCGATGTTGATGTAGCATTCTCAACACCGACGTTTTTGAGATTCCCGATTCTCGCTTAATTTGTCTGCTACTGATATGCCGATTAGCCGCGACAGCAGCTAAAACACATACTTGGTCATCATCATTTGTTGCAGGTCGTGTTTGACGTTTCACATGTGGCTGAACACTTCCTGTTTCCTTAAATAACATAACTATCCGGCGAACGGTCCAGACACTTGGATGATGTCGTCCAGGATACCGAGCAGCATACATAGCACACGCCCGTTGGGCATTTTGATCACAATAGCCATATATCAACACGATATCGACCTTTTCCTCAATTGGTAAACGGTCCATTTTAACACGGGTAATGTATCACTAAGCAAATACCGTCCACACTGGCGGAATGTTACGTGATACCACGTACTTACACGTTTGTTGCTATTACAGCGCCATCTATCACAAAGCGTAAAAAGTGGTCCAACTAAAACATTCATATTTCTTTACGTACTACACGAATATGTAATAAAAAATGGGGGTTCCTATTTTAAAAAATCGCAGATGATATCCGTTTGACCTATGGCAGGACCATCTAGCGGGCCAACCATAGCGCCATCTGGTTTCCCCCTTCAAGCTAGACGAGTTTCGTTCTTTGTAGTTTTTTCGTGTGACGCTTATTTCGTGAGATATTTGGACCGGTCACGATCAATGGAGCACCCTGTATAGGGTGCGGCGCTTAAATCCGGACAAATTTCAATTTGAATTTACCGCCATATCGTAGTTCCGCCGCGGGTCGCGATTGGCGTTCGCGAAAGCCATGTCATCTAGTAAACAGTCAGAACCTCAAAATAGCCGAGATGTTACGGACAAGTGCGGAGTACAACAGAAGAACTACGGTTATCGAAAGTCTTCGTGCTGGGCGTTCGCCCACTGAAATAGTTCGATTCTTCGGGTATCCGAGATCAACTGTTTACGATGTGGCCAAGTATAATGATTCGGAGAAGTCTGGGGAAGGTTCCGCTAACCCGGCAAGGAAACGTTACTTGAGGAAACGCGAGTTACGAACTGCGGCAGTCATCGAAAAGGCTCAGGTGGAGATTTCGGAGGAACCGGGGCAATCACTGGGGAAATTGGCGTCATTGTTGAATGTCAGTGAGCGAACAATGCCTCGGATGGCAGAGGAGGACCTCAAACGAGCCATTTAATCGAAAACTGGCTCTCGGATAACGTTGGCATGTTCTGGTCAAAGGAGTTCTGGTTCCCGAATAGCCCGGATTTGAACCCCCTCGACTGCTATGTTTGGAGCGTAGTCGAAAGAGTTATCAATAAGACGCACCCTAATGTTGCATGTCTATGCACCGCTATCGAGGCAGCTTCCGCGAATATGGACAGCGCTGTTTTAGAGAGTGCGTGCGATCGCTTCAGGACAAGATTGGAGGTTATCATTGAGGCTGAAGGTGGTTACATCGAGTAATGTTGCTCTCTAGAGACACCACAACTTATATGTTAAATGATTTTCATTTGTATTTTGTTTTTAAAAAAAGTTTCATTTGCCCAGACTTAAGTGGCGCACCCTGTACGCCGTCAGATCAACAACTGATTCTTTCATTTAGTTTCCATGATAGTTCCCTGTCTGTACCAGCAATATTTGAAAATAGCGGGTTTTTATGTATAATGTCCACAGGTGGCAGCACTCTCGTTTGGGTAGGTTGGTGGTAGTGCTCTATTTTGCAGACGCTGTTTGCATTTAGCATACCAAACAATGGAGGGGATGCGAGAGGGGCAGTAAGGCACAATAAAATTCTGTGTTCGTTTAAACCATACAGCCACAAACATCTACAAAAAACTGAAGCAAGCGTACGGTGAAGATGCACTACCTGTGGAGCAGTGTTTAGCTGGTCCAACGACTTCAAAGAAGACCGACTTGTCTGTGTTAGGCAAGGTGGGGCCTGTGTTTCAGGCCACGACTTCAAAGAAGACCGACTTGTCTGTGTTAGGCAAGGTGGGGCTTGTGTTTCAGGCTTCTAATGTGCTGACGTTCTACGGATCGGAGCGCGGAATGTCTAATGCCTTAATCGGGCAGGTATTCTTTACAGACGAATGGAAAAACTGGTAGAAGCTGACCTCGGGGAAGATCAGTTTGGATTCCGTAGAAATGTTCGAACACGTGAGGCAATACTGACCCTACGACTTATCTTAGAAGAAAGATTAAGGAAAGGCAAACCTACGTTTCTAGCAAGGCAAACCTACGTTTCTAGCAAGGCAAACCTACGTTTCTAGCAAGGCAAACCTACGTTTCTAGTATTTGTAGACTTAGAGAAAGCTTTTGACAATGTTGACTGGAATACTCTCTTTCAAATTCTGAAGGTGGCAGGGGTAAAATAAAGGGAGCGAAAGACTATATACAATTTGTACAGAAACCAGGTGGCAGTTATAAGAGTCGAAGGGCATGAAAGGGAAGCAGCGGTTGGGAAGGGAGTGAAGCAGGGTTGTAGCCTCTCCCCGGTGTTATTCAATCTGTATATTGAGCAAGCAGTAAAGGAAACAAAAGAAAAATTCGGGGTAGGTATTAAAATCCATGGAGAAGAAATAAAAACTTTGAGGTTCGCCGATGACATTGTAATTCTATCAGAGACAGCAAGGGACTTGGAAGAGCAATTTAACGGAATGGACAGTGTCTTGAAAGGAGGGTATAAGATGAACATCAACAAAAGCAAAACGAGGATAGCCCGCATCTCGTGGTCGTGCGGTAGCGTTCTCGCTTCCCACGCCCGGGTTCCCGGGTTCGATTCCCGGCGGGGTCAGGGATTTTCTCTGCCTCGTGATGGCTGGGTGTTGTGTGCTGTCCTTAGGTTAGTTAGGTTTAAGTAGTTCTAAGTTCTAGGGGACTTATGACCACAGCAGTTGAGTCCCATAGTGCTCAGAGCCCCCCAAAACGAGGATAATGGAATGTAGTCGAATTAAATCGGGTGATGCTGAGGGAATTAGATTAGGAAATGAGACACTTAAAGTAGTAAAGGAGTTTTGCTATTTGGGGAGCAAAATAACTGATGATGGTCGAAGTAGAGGATATAATATGTAGACTGACAATGACAAGGAAAGCGTTTCTGAAGAAGAGAAATTTGTTGACATCGAGTATAGATTTAAGTGTCAGGAAGTCGTTCCTGAAGGTATTTGTATGGAGTGTAGCCATTTATGGAAGTGAAACATGGACGATAAATAGTTTAGACAAGAAGAGAATAGAAGCTTTCGAAATGTGGTGCTACAGAAGAATGCTGAAGATTAGATGGGTAGATCACAACTAATGAGGAGGTATTGAATAGGATTGGGGAGAAGAGGAGTTTGTGGCGCAACTTGACTAGAAGAAGGGATCGGTTGGTAGGACATGTTCTGAGGCAACAAGGGATCACAAATTTAGCATTGGAGGGCAGCGTGGAGGGTAAAAATCGTAGAGGGAGACCAAGAGATGAATACACTATACACTAAGCAGATTCAGAAGGATGTAGGCTGCAGTAGGTACTGTGAGATGAAGCTTCCACAGGGTAGAGTAGCATGGAGAGCTGCATCAAACCAGTCTCTGGACTGAAGACAACAACAACAACAACTGTGACTGTAGTCAACACCAACACAACTGTTATGATTGTCCTTGAGGATCGGCGGATAACGCTACGTAAACTCTGGGAAGTGCTGAGAAATATTTTATATGGCAGTGTCTTTACGACTGCGCATGATCAACGCTGTATGATCCGTGTTGTGCCCGTTGGATGTCACGTCTATTGATTCGCGAACAAAACGCTGTGCGAATGGAGTCAATCGGTGAGGTGCTGCGTCTTTGCTGTTGGAGGGGGTGCGTTTCTGGATATTTTTAATTTTATTTTTGATTCCCATTGTGGGGCGGCGGGTGGAATAATTGTTATTATAAAATGTTTTGTTTTTCCCGGCCGGTTAGCAACATATGTGGGGCGGCAGGTGGAATAATTGTTGTTATATAATGTTTGGTTTGTAATGTAGAAAAGATGCATTTCCCGGCCGATTAGCAACGTAGGTGGGGCGGCGGGTGGAATTATTGTTATATAAAATGTTTCCTATTATTTATTTATTTAATGCTGTTGTTTACCGTTCTCAACACTGGCTCTCTAACTACAATATTGGCAACCAGAAAGTGATTAGCAAAACGTGAAGCCTGTAATTAGAATTCCTAGTGCCCACTTCATCTGAGAAATACACTTACAGCTACAGCTTATAGCTCTGAGGAATTAGGAGAGTGTCTGGGATTCATAATCAAAAAAAGATTCTCTCTAAAATGTTCACTATATTCTGAAAGTCACAGACCAAGAAAGAATCCAAACAATCCAACTACCAGAGCAGTTCAGAGTATGCGCTGATGCAACTATAACTGTTGAAATTAAAGTTTTAAGTGAATGCTCGCCATAATTTGATGATAATTTTCATCAAACGCCACACTAAATAATGGTAGAATGTCTGTCCCGCAGCGGCACGTGAATATACGACACACGCAAACTGAAGATAGATCATTAAAGTCATCCCAGAATTAACACTTCACTCGAAAACGATTTCATGGTTACGCGTATCCTGAGTAACTTATTACGGAAGAAGATGGAGAAAAAGAAGAGAAAGATCTTAAGCGTACCTGTAGTTACTGCAGTGTTGCGTAAGGTAAAACCGAAGGCACCGTCTCTGGTTGCTGAGCCACACCCACTGGCTTGTACCGAGGCGTGATGACTCACTCTTCCTGTGCATAGCCCACAAATCGTAAAACGACGTAATGGCAGGTGGGAGGGGGGGGGGAGCTTACCTACCACCACACACTAAACTGGTGCTTTCTGCGCAAATGCAGATTTAGACTACGAATTTGTGAGAAGAGATTATCCCTTCCAATATTAGCTTCATCATCTTGCTTGGAACAAAAGTTTCATTGAACAGGGCAATTCAAAATGAATATAGAGAATAGAAAGGGCTCTAAATACGTAACTACTTAATGCATAGAGATATATCGATAAGAATTACAGGGTCAAAGCAAATTCAAAATTTTTACGTGCTTTAGAGGTGTTCTTATATGACTCTGTTCGGTCACATGGGCAACTTTAAGCGGTAATCCATTTGACGCATTACATTCTGAAGCAAATCTGGAGTCACCCGGGCGAGCGCATTAGAGGTATGCATTCTGAATTCTATAACTTTTCCGACAAAAGGAGGAAGCACATACGCAAGATCTTTCACATAACCCCATAAAAAGACAGATGTAGCGAAGAGCAGCACACAGCATCGTCATGTCGAGCACGGCCGATCCAACGGTTTGGAAGAGGTTGATTTTGAAACGTGCGAACCTCTGAACTCCAGTGTGGGGTGCTCCATCTTCCTGAAAGATGTAATCCGCGATATAAGCGTCAAGCTGCGGGAATCAACCATTGCTTAATCATATTTAGGTAAAAGTTTGTTGAAACGCTTTGCTCAATGAAGGAAAATACAACGTACAGTTTTTATGCGACGCCGCGCAGAAGATATTAGCTTTGGCTGAATTACGCTGATGTTCAGTAACGCACGAAGCCTTTTCTGTTGTTTCCCGTATTCGAATTTGCCGGTTAACCTTGCCACATACGTGGAAGACTGCCTCATCGCTAAAAAAGAGACGTGCAGAAAATGTTTCTTACTCTATGGCTTGCTGCATATCGTGTGTTTCACTTCCTGCAAAATTTGAAATATGTACGGTTTCATTTTCAGCTTCATTAAAAAAAAAATGGTTCAAATGGTTCTGAGCACTATGGGACTTAACGTCTAAGGTCATCAGTCCCGTAGAACTTAGAACTACTTAAACCTAACTAATCTAAGGACACCACACACATCCATGTCCGAGGCAGGATTCAAACCTGCGACCGGAGCGGTCGCGCGGTTCCAGACTAGCGCCTAGAACCGCACGGCCACCGCGACCGGCTTCGTTTCCAGAATACGTCAGAACTTTGTTGGTGGTATTCGAACGTCGGCTTCCGTGGTCTGCGTTCACACGAAAGACGATTTCCTTCAACGTTTTATACTGACACGCTTTGCTGGCCTGTACTTCATCCTTTGTGCAAACATCCTGTTTCTTTGGCTGTCTGCGCGTTATGCGGATGTTACCGGCATTTGGAGCTGCTTGATAGTATCGCTGACAAAATCCTCTCTGCACTATGAAGACAAAACGACGATTTTTAACCGTTAACATGAAGAATGCCTATTGTACAGAATCCGTCATTTTCACTTATGACACAGAACTATTCACTCATGCAAGGAACGAAATTTTCCGCTAAATTTACATTCTCTGTGATTCTTATCGATGTATCGCGAAGCATTAAATAGTTATAGCCGTTTGTAATCGCTATATTCATTTTGAATTGTCCTGTATAGATGTTTTCTCATTAAAACTGTAGTTTTATCATTTACATCTGCATATATGTAGAGTCAGGAATTCATTTTATGTGCAGTATGTATTCTGTTTACGATTATTCTGACAAAGCACTACGAAAAGCGTTGTACCCGCCTGAACACTAGCTTCATCATCATTAGTCGTTTTACTCATTGCTGAGTGTCATGACCTCATTCCCTCATCATTCTTATGTAGTTGAAACTTCAGACAAACGTCTCCATCCACAGCGATCTTCGGCCTTTCTTAATATGATGTGAAGAGGCAGGCTGGTAATGTTCTGTTTGCTGCTCTCCCAAGTGGTCTTCTGCCCTCAATTTTTCCCTGGCCGATGGTCTTCTCTAAATTATCCCCTTTCCTTCTCAAGATGTTTCCAAGGAACTGAAGGTATCTTTAGCTGACACGAGAAGATAACCTTCTTGTGATTTTAAGTTCTTCTATTATTGAAACATTTGTTCTCTTTTTTGTGTCCACGGTATACGTAGCATCCTCCGCCAACACCACATCTCGAAGGGATCAATGCGGCTCTTATCACTATCTTATCACTATCTTTCACGGTCCAGGTCTCGCATTCGTATAAGAATACAGGAAACACCAATGCTTTTACCAAGCGCATCTTAGTTGTCTTGGATATTGCCAGATTCTGCCATAGCTTAGTGAGTTTGACCATTGCGGCTCGCCGGCTGCGGTGGTCTAGCGGTTCTAGGCCCGCAGTCGGGAACCGCGTGACCGCTCCGGTCGCAGGTTCGAATCCTGCCTCGGGCATGGATGTGTGTGATGTCCTTAGGTTAGTTAGGTTTAAGTAGTTCTAAGTTCTAGGGGACTGATGACCTCAGAAGTTAAGTCCCATAGTACTCAGAGCCATTTGAACCATTTTGAACCATTGCGGCTCGGCCAAGAATGATTCGTCGTCTTATCTCTTTATCACACTTTCCTGTGCAGTTGATCAGAGAGCCTAGGTATACATAATCACTCACTATCTCCAGATTCCTTAAGCATCCTGTAAGTTGATTTTGATCAATGTCTAGGCGATTTATAACTATTAGTTTGGTTTTTTTCATGTTTATCTCTAGGCCAAGGTTTAGACTAACATCTTTCACTCTTGAGAAGAAGTTACCAAGTTCTTCCTCACTTCCTGCTATGAGTGTAGTATCATCTGCGAAGCGTAAATTGTTGATTTTCCTGCCGCCGATTGAAATCTCACCGTCCCAGCCATCCAGCGCTTTCCTGATTACACACTCTGCAAAGATACTGTAGAGCTGAGGTGACAGTATGCAACCTTGTCTGACGCCATTTGTCACATTGAAAAATTCAAAGTATTCACCATCTTCTTTTATGGTTGCGGTATGACTATTGTAAAGATCTTTTAGGAAGGATAGCAGGTGTTTTAGAACCCCAGACTCGTTGAGCACATGCTACAACTTGTCCCACATGACACAATCAAAGGCCTTTTTATAATCTAGGAAGCAGATGTGGGCAGGGACACAGAACTCATAACATTTTTCAATTATCTACCTTAAATTCAAGACTGCCTCTCGAGAACTTTACCTGACAGGAAACCCGCTTGTTCTGCGGAAATCTGAGACTGCAGAAAATTTTTTAGGCTTGATTCATTATATGCAGCAGGACTTTACTAGCATGTGATATTAATGCTATGGTCCTACAGTTGGAACGGTCCGTAACTGATCCTCTTTTGTGCAGAGGAATTAGGACACTCTTTAGACAATTCACCCGTTTTCCACACCTTATTACATATTAAATGTAGGGTATGCATGCCTTCCTCTCCCATAGCAGTCAGCATTTTTCTGGAAATACCATCTATACCTGGGGGTTTGTTGTTTTTCAGATGCTTGATGGCGTTTTCGATTTCACTGTACAGAATATCAAGTTCTTTATTTGATTTCATACAAATGTTCTCTTCTTCAATGTTGTTCCCTTTGCAATACAGTGTTTCACAGTGTTGTTTCCACCTAGCTATTGCTAATTGCTTGTCACTAATAACAGTGCCATCTATATCTTATACCATCCACGTACGCGGTTTGAACTCTCGAGTGATGTTGTTTATCTTCTTGAATAGGTCATGCGTATCATTTAGTTTTTGATGTTGTTCTAAGTCATCACAAATAGTGGTGAGATACAGTGTGTTGTCAATTCGGCAGCTGCGCTGTATTTTGCAGCGAAGTTCTTTGTATGCTTCTTCATCTTCAGCGGTTTCTATGCTACATTTCTTTAGTGTGCTCCGTTCTTCGACGAGTGGTAGAGTATTGTTCGAAATCCAGGGATTGTTCGCTTGAGGGGTCTTAGTAACTTGTTCAGGGAGAGATGAACGATCATTTCTTTCATTTTGTCCCATATTTTGGGACACTCGCATAAATTTAGAGAATACAGTATGTTTAAAAGCATGTTTTGAGAAACATGAATATTATAAGACGACATATGGCAGAACTACATAAAGGTGAAATAAATGAACAATACTATTGCTCTTAAAATTATCATTTTTGACACCTAGAAGGTAGTAGTTTCTGTGAGGAACTTATAAAATTCAGTCTATTCGACAAAAGCGTTCGAATGAAAGAAGCACGTGGTTGTATTAGTTTATGGCAGAAGAATACTCATGGTGTAAAGTATTTCTTGTTGTTCGTCAGTGCTAACCTATTAGTGGCTATCTACTTAGACAAGTAATCACTAAGCAAATACGAAATGTTACGAAATGTTAATTTCCTCTTATATCTTGTCATACTTGAGTAGTTCTAAGCCTGATCGTACAGCTTAATACGCAGTGTGCTACCTCGCTGGTCTGGGAGGTGAGCGAGCCACGGCCGAAACCTTGAGGCGGATTAACCGCTGTTGGTCAGCTACATCGGCCAGCAAGAGTGTGGAGTTAGCCGGTCTCCCATGGTCGTGAGGTAAATGCCGGGCTGGACAGCTATCTCCGCCTCAGAAAATACGACACAGAAACAGTTAAATGTGGTAACACAAGGGACGAAGTTTACTCGATTCGCACAAAAATGGTGCACTCGAGTTCCCTTCCTTAGGTTTATCGAATACCGTGGGCGACGGGGAGGCCATCCAGCCACAACGTTGAAATAAAAAAAATTTGTCAACTCATGAGTTCCACGGAACAGTACAACTTGTAAAGCGCTAGGAAAGAGAGAGACTGGTGAAATAAGTTGTACAAAGTTCAAAAGAAATGTACGAGAACAGTATAATTTAGCTATTTTTTTGTATGTCCTTTCTTCTGATTAAAGGTTTATGGGACGTTCACTTACACAATAAAATGAAACACTTGCAGCCTTTCTTTCAATGTTATTTATTATATAGCAACCAGTTTCGGTGACTCAATACACCATCTTCAGACCTTAAATGACAATGAGAGGGTGAACTCCAATCTTATACACGATCACATCAGTGGCCAACATCTACGAACTGCCTTCCGTAGACTACAGTAACAGGGATGTTGTGTCTGCAACCATCAACTACCAACTTGGTAATTAATGGCTGCAGACGCAACATCGCTGTTACTGAAGTCTACGGAAGCCAGTTCTTAGATGTTGGCCACTGATGTGCTCGTGTATACGATTTGAGATCACCTGCTCAGCACCAGTTAAGGCCTGAAGATTGTGTATTGAGTCACCTGAACTGGTTGGTATACAATAAATAATATTGAAAGAAAGGCTGCAAGTGTTTCATTTTATTGCGTAATTTAGCTGTTCGTCCATGCAAGATTACATACGAAATCTACAGACAAAAACAAATGGCAGGGAACTATACAGGGTGGTCCATTGATCGTGACAGGGCCAAATATCTCACGAAATAAGCGTCAAACGAAAAAACTACAAGGAACGAAACTTGTCTAGCTTGAAGGGGGAAACCAGATGGCGCTATGGTTGGCCCGCTAGATGACGCTGCCATAGGTCAAACGGATATCATTTGCGATTTTTAAAACAGGAACCCCCATTTTTTATTACATATTCGTGTAGTACGTAAAGAAATTGAATGTTTTAGTTGGTCCACTTTTTTTGCTTTGTGATAGATGGCGATGTAATAGTCACAAACATATGGATCACAATTTTAGACGAACAGTTGGTAATAGGTACGTTTTTTTAAATTAAAATACAGAACGTAGGTACGTTTGAACATTTTATTTCGGCTGTTCCAATGTGATATATGTACCTTTGTGAACTTATCATTTCTGAGAACGTATGCAATTACAGCGTATGTACCTGTAAACACCACATTAATGCAATAAATGCTCAAAATGATGTCCGTCAACCTCAATGCATTTGGCAATACGTGTAACGACATTCCTCTCAACAGCGAGTAGTTCGCCTTCCGTAATGATCACGATAGCAAATATCCTTCAACTTTCCCCACAGAAAGAAATCCGGGGACGTCAGATCCGGTGAACGTATGTACCGGTGCTTCGACGACCAATCCACCTGTCATGAAATATGCTATTCAATACCGCTTCAACCGCACGCGAGCTATGTGCCGGACATCCATTATGTTGGAAGTACATCGCCATTCTGTCATGCAGTGAAGCATCTTGTAGTAACATCGGTAGAACATTACGCAGGAAATGAGCATACATTGCACCATTTAGATTGCCATCGATAAAATGGGGGCCAATTATCCTTCCTCCCATAATGCCGCACCATACATTAACCCGCCAAGGTCGCTGATGTTACACTTGTCGCAGCCACCGTGGGTTTTCCGTTGCCCAATAATGCATATTATGCCGGTTTACGTTACCGCTGTTGGTGAATGACGCTTCGTCGCTAAATAGAACACGTGCAAAAAATCTGTCATCATCCCGTAATTTCTCTTGTGTCCAGTGGAAGAACTGTACACGACGTTCAAAGTCGTCGCCATGCAATTTCTGGTGCATAGATATATGGTACAGGTGCAATCGATGTTGATGTAGCATTCTCAACACCGATGTTTTTGAGATTCCCGATTCTCGCGCAATTTGTCTGCTACTGATATGCCGATTAGCCGCGACAGCAGCTAAAACACCTACTTGGTCATCATCATTTGTTGCAGGTCGTGTTTGACGTTTCACATGTGGCTGAACACTTCCTGTTTCCTTAAATAACATAACTATCCGGCGAACGGTCCAGACACTTGGATGATGTCGTCCAGGATACCGAGCAGCATACATAGCACACGCCAGTTGGGCATTTTGATCACAATAGCCATATATCAACACGATATCGACCTTTTCCTCAATTGGTAAACGGTCCATTTTAACACGGGTAATGTATCACTAAGCAAATACCGTCGACACTGGCGGAATGTTACGTGATACCACGTACTTATACGTTTGTTGCTGTTACAGCGCCATCTGTCACAAAGCGTAAAAAGTGGTCCAACTAAAACATTCACATCTCTTTACGTACTACACGAATATGTAATAAAAAATGGGGGTTCCTATTTTAAAAAATCGCAGATGATATCCGATTGACCTATGGCACGACCATCTAGCGGGCCAACCATAGTGCCATCTGGTTTCCCCCTTCAAGCTAGACGAGTTTCGTTCTTTGTAGTTTTTTCTTGTGGTGCTTATTTCGTGAGATATTTGGACCGGTCACGATCAATGGACCACCCTGTATAGGGTGCGGCGCTTAAATCCGGACAAATTTCAATTTGAATTTACCGCCATATCGTAGTTCCGCCGGGGGTCGCGATTGGCGTTCGCGAAAGCCATGTCAACTAGTAAACAGTCAGAACCTCAAAATAGCCGAGATGTTACGGACAAGTGCGGAGTACAACAGAAGAACTGCGGTTATCGAAAGTCTTCGTGCTGGGCGTTCGCCCACTGAAATAGTTCGATTCTTCGGGTATCCGAGATCAACTGTTTACGATGTGGCCAAGTATGATTCGGAGAAGTCTGGGGAAGGTTCCGCTAACCCGGCGAGGAAACATTACTTGAGGAAACGCGAGTTACGAACTGCGGCAGTCATCGAAAAGGCTCAGGTGGAGATTTCGGAGGAACCGGGGCAATCACTGAGGAAATTGGCGTCATTGTTGAATGTCAGTGAGCGAACAATGCCTCGGATGGCAGAGGAGGACCTCAAACGAGCCATTTAATCGAAAACTGGCTCTCGGATAACGTTGGCATGTTCTGGTCAAACGAGTTCTGGTTCCCGAATAGCCCGGATTTGAACCCCTCGACTGCTATGTTTGGAGCGTAGTCGAAAGAGTTATCAATAAGACGCACCCTAATGTCGCATGTCTATGCACCGCTATCGAGGCAGCTTCCGCGAATATGGACAACGCTGTTTTAAAGAGTGCGTGCGATCGCTTCAGGACAAGATTGGAGGCAATCATTGCGGCTGAAGGTGGTTACATCGAGTAATGTTGCTCTCTAGAGACACCACAACTTATATGTTAAATGATTTTCATTTGTATTTTGTTTTAAAAATTTGTTTAAAAAAAAAGTTTCATTTGCCCAGACTTAAGCGGCGCACCCTGTACGCCGTCAGATCAACATCTGATTTTTTCATTTAGTTTCCGTGAAAGTTCCCTGTCTGTACCAGCAATATTTGAAAATAGCGGGTTTATGTGTATAATGTCCACAGGTGGCAGCACTCTCGTTTGGGTAGGTTGGTGGTAGTGCTCTATTTTGCAGACGCTGTTTACATTTCACATACCAAACAATGGAGGGGACGCGATAGGGGCAGTAAGACACAATAAAATTCTGTGTTCGTTTAAACCATACAGCCACTAACACTTACAAAAAACTGAAGCAAGCGTACGGTGAAGATGCACTACCCGTGGAGCAGTGTTTAGCTGGTCCAACGACTTCAAAGAAGACCGACTTGTCTGTGTTAGGCAAGGTGGGGCCTGTGTTTCAGGCTTCTACTGTGACTGACGTTCTACGGATCGGAAGATCAGTTTGGATTCCGTAGAAATGTTGGAACACGTGAGGCAATACTGACCCTACGACGTATCTTAGAAGGAAGATTAAGGAAAGACAAACCTACGTTTCTAGCAAGGCAAACCTACGTTTCTAGCAAGGCAAACCTACGTTTCTAGCAAGGCAAACCTACGTTTCTAGCAAGGCAAACCTACGTTTCTAGCAAGGCAAACCTACGTTTCTAGCAAGGCAAACCTACGTTTCTAGCAAGGCAAACCTACGTTTCTAGCAAGGCAAACCTACGTTTCTAGCAAGGCAAACCTACGTTTCTAGCAAGGCAAACCTACGTTTCTAGCAAGGCAAACCTACGTTTCTAGCAAGGCAAACCTACGTTTCTAGCAAGGCAAACCTACGTTTCTAGCAAGGCAAACCTACGTTTCTAGCAAGGCAAACCTACGTTTCTAGCAAGGCAAACCTACGTTTCTAGCAAGGCAAACCTACGTTTCTAGCATTTGTAGACTTAGAGAAAGGCAAACCTACGTTTCTAGCATTTGTAGACTTAGAGAAAGGCAAACCTACGTTTCTAGCATTTGTAGACTTAGAGAAAGGCAAACCTACGTTTCTAGCATTTGTAGACTTAGAGAAAGGCAAACCTACGTTTCTAGCATTTGTAGACTTAGAGAAAGCTTTTGACAATGTTGACTGGAAAACTCTCTTTCAAATTCTGTAGGTGGCAGGGGTAAAATAAATGGAGCGAAAGGCTATTTACAATTTGTACAGAAACCAGATGGCAGTTATGAGTCAAGGGACATGAAAGGGAAGCAGTGGTTGGGAAGGAAGTCAGACAGGGTTGTAGACTCTCCCCGATGCTATTCAATCTGTATATTGAGCAAGCAGTAAAGAAAACAAAAGAAAAGTTCGGAGTAGGTATTAAAATCCATGGAGAAGAAATAAAAACTTTGAGGTTCGCCGATGACATTGTAATTCTATCAGAGACAGCAAGGGACTTGGAAGAGCAATTGAACGGAATGGACAGTGTCTTGAAAGGAGGGTATAAGATGAACATTAACAGAAGCAAAACGAGGATAATGGAATGTAGTCGAATTAAATCGGGTGATGCTGAGGGAATAAGATTAGGAAATGAGACACTTGAAGTAGTAAAGGAGTTTTGCTAT
Organism: Schistocerca cancellata; assembly: GCF_023864275.1. Taxonomy (NCBI): domain Eukaryota; kingdom Metazoa; phylum Arthropoda; class Insecta; order Orthoptera; family Acrididae; genus Schistocerca; species Schistocerca cancellata. The sequence goes on from NC_064627.1 coordinate 975,215,830, forward strand.
TTGGGGAGCAAAATAACTGATGATGGTCGAAGTAGAGAGGATATAAAATGTAGACTGGCAATAGCAAGGAAAGCGTTTCTGAAGAAGAGAAAATTGTTAACATCAAGTATTGATTTAGGTGTCAGGAAGTCGTTTCTGAAAGTATTTGTATGGAGTGTAGCCATGTATGGAAGTGAAACATGGACGATAAATAGTTTGGACAAGAAGAGAATAGAAGCTTTCGAAATGTGGTGCTACAGAAGAATGCTGAAGATTAGATGGGTAGATCACATAACTAATGAGGAGGTATTGAATAGAATTGGGGAGAAGAGGAGTTTGTGGCACAACTTGACTAGAAGAAGGGATCGGTTGGTAGGACATGTTCTGAGGCATCAAGGGATCACAAATTTAGCATTTGAGGGCAGCGTGGAGGGTAAAAATCGTAGAGGGAGACCAAGAGATGAATACACTAAGCAGATTCAGAAGGACGTAGGCTGCAGTAGGTACTGGGAGATGAAGAAGCTTCCACAGGGTAGAGTAGCATCGAGAGATGCATCAAACCAGTCTCTGGACTGAAGACCACAACAAAAACAACTGTGACTGAAGTCAACACCAACAAAACTGTTATGATTGTCCTTGAGGATCGGCGGATAACGCTACGTAAACTCAGGGAAGTGCTGAGAAATATTTTATATGGCAGTGTCTTTACGACTGCGCATGATCAACGCTGTATGATCCGTGTTGTGCCCGTTGGATGTCACGTCTATTGATTCGCGAACAAAACGCTGTGCAAATGGAGTCAATCGGTGAGGGGGCGGCGGGTGGAATAATTGTTGTTATAAAATGTTTTGTTTTTCTCGGCCGATTAGCAACATATGTGGGGCGGCGGGTGGAATAATTGTTGTTATATAATGTTTGGTTTGTAATGTAGAAAAGTTGCATTTCCCGGCCGATTAGCAACATATGTGGGGCGGCGGGTGGAATTATTGTTACATAAAATGTTTCCTATTATTTATTTATTTAATGCTGTTGTTTGCCGTTCTCAACACTGGCTCTCTAACTACAATATTGGCAACCAGAAAGTGATTAGCAAAACGTGAAGCCTGTAATTAGAATTCCTAGTGCCCACTTCATCTGAGAAATACACTTATAACTACAGCTTATAGCTCTGAGGAATTAGGAGATTGTCTGGGATTCATAATCAAAAACGATTCTCTCTAAAATGTTCACTATATTCTGAAAGTCACAGACCAAAAAAGTATCCACACAAACCAACAGCCAGAGCAGTTCAGAGTTTAATGCGCTGATGCAACTATAACTGTTCAAATTAAAGGTTTAAGTGAATGCTCGCCATAATTTGATGATAATGTTCATCAAACGCCACGCTAAATAATGGTAGAATGTTTGTCCCGCAGCGGCACGTGAAAATACGACATACGCAAACTGAAGATAGATCATTAAAGTCATCCCAGAATTAGCACTTCACTCGAAAACGATTTCATGGTTACGCGTATCCCGAGTAACTTAATATGGCATCCGAGGCTGTTTATAGCAATGATACCGATGCGACGCGTTTCCCAGCACAGATGGTGTGCTAATCAGCGTCTGGAGAGAACTGGGGCCTTATTCTCTAGCGCAGCGTTCTTATATATAAAGCCGCGGTGCGGACGGCTAAGGGAACGCCTGAACAAATCGGCTCTCCCGACTAGCCGCTGGGCTAGTAATGCACCACTTTATGTTATTGAATAAATCATTGCTTCCTTTGCTGATGGCCGATGAAGCTCTCAATTTAAATGTGCAATCAGCACACAGGTAAGTAATCATAATAAAAGTCTGACGTGGCTAAGTCAAATATTTTGGGCGAGAGAATTAATTTAATGACACTACATGCAGTAGACGAGCTCTGAACTTGCCCTTTGGAGATACGCTATCACTATAGTTTTATAGTTATTGAATTGAAACTTCTCACATCTTGATGATTATAGCGGATCTCCCTTCTGCTTATATTTAAACATCCTAGCCTTATTTATTCGCCTACTTAATCTATCTTGCTTCCTTAATTTTTAAGACAAAAACCAGAAAATCATGAATTTCAACTAAAATTTTAATTTGTGAGATCCAGAATACTGTTTCTACTAAATTATTATGAGAAAGGAATCTAAATATAAATTTTTAAGTTTCTAGCTCTTTTCTGTTGCGCCAATGATTTTTACAGAAAAACATCCAAATTTCGAAAATGGTTAAAGTTATTGAACTGATATTCAACACATATTGATTTAGTATTACTCCTGACATGCTAGAAACGTTTCAGGTTATTTACTTGATTTTTAAAGTATTGCGCAACATTTATGACGTCAGAGCTAGTTACAGTGGACTGGCTGGCACACAATGGAAAGACTGATGTGAATTTTATACGGCGTGAGTAGGCTGCTTCCCTACACCATCACTAAAGGCAAATCTTCGGGGCATTCGATTTGAGAACTCTGAAGCAGCGCTCAAGAAAAGTGAGGCAGTTCTCGAGAACCTGAGAAAGAATAGCCTGCACCATGTGCTCGAACATTGGCAGAGACACTATGAAAACACATTCAAGTAGGAGAGGAGTATTTTGAAAAATATCATGTAAACATCAGAATGAAGTCATGAACATCTTCGAAAAAAAAAAAAATCAGTCTCAGTCTTTATTGATCAGCCCTCGTATTAAATGAAGTGACCTGATTACTTTTTTGTATTGATATGGCATGTACGCCGCGTATTTTAAGGATTTTTTTTCTAACAATGTAAGCAGAGGCAGTTTCGAGACTGCTTGTGGACTCACCGCATTTGGCGACCTCGTCGCTGGCCTTTATGATGTCGGAGAGGATGACGTTCTCCGCGCCGTACTTGCTCCTCAGGAACTTGGCCAGCTCGGTGCCTAGCTGACCCAGCCCGCCTGCAAGAGAAATGCACGTAATACGTATGGTGGAAACACTAGCTTCGTCTCTGTAAAACGTACGAACAAGCCTCGACCTTTAGTGGGGTTTTGTCAGAGACTAATTTCCATAATCGAGGAAAATTGTATACAAAATGATAATTCAAATAACTACGTGTCAAACAAGATGATACTTAAGCAGACTGTACGGTAGAACGCGTAACACGGCTTAAGTAAAAACGCTGTTGCAGACGAAGATTTTCTTTTCGAGTTTGGCCTGTTCGAAACTTACCAGTTAATATGCAAGTTAGATGTTGTTGTTATGGTCACCAATCCACAGACTGTTATGAAGCAGCTCCCTTCTCTAGTCTATCTCACTCAAATAGTGCAACCTGCATTCATTTGTATCTGATTACTGTATCAAGTCTTGGTCTCCCTCTACAATTTTTTTCCACCCACACTTACCTCAATTACCAAATTGATTATTCCTTTGTGCAACATTATGTGACCTTCCAACCGCTCCCTCCTTTTAATAATATTCTGCATACGTTTCTTTTCTCCCCTTCTCATTAGTTATGCCATCTGCCCTTTTAATCTACAGCAGCCTTCAGCAGCACAACATTTGAAAAGATTCTATTCTGTTCTGGTCTGATCTGTATGTCGCTCACGTTTCACTTCCTTAAAAGTCTACACTCCATGCAAGATATAAATGTGTTCAAGTACATCACAGCAGTAAAGATTTCATATTTTATGACAAAAACATAGAAGAAATACAAAAAACATACAGTCTACATTGAGGATCAAACACTTGACGTCAAAATTAGTAGGCACGTACGCAAATCACCTTTCTCGTTCACACACAAACAAATTTGTTTAATTTCAAATTCTGCGAAATTTTTTACTGTCTTGCGAAAGAGTAAAAGATCTGTGCAACTTATGGGATTCGATTCCACGAACGCAGAAGATGACTGTGATCGTAACGCAGCTGTTATGTCACCTGGCCACCGCCACGACTTATGTATGTTTTCCTGCTCAAGTATATCTATTACGAATGGAATCACTATTCTCCGAATTCAGGGAAACTCTCAGCTTGCAGACCTGTTATGTATAAACAAAATTCCCTATTTTTGGGCGCTGTAACGATCCGGCCAACTCAGAAACGGATCCTTCGCCATGACATTTGAACGTACACTATGTGATCAAAAGTATCCGGACGCCCCCAATAACATACGTTTTTCTTGTTAGGTACATTGTGCTACCACAGATTGCCAGGTAATCCATATCAGCGAGCTCAGTAGTCATTAGACATCGTGAGAGAGAGCAGAATAGGGCGCTCCGCGGAACTCGCGGACTTCGAACGTGGTCAGGTGTTTGGGTGTCACTTGTGTCATACGTCTGTACGCGAGATTTCCACACTCCTAAACATCCCTGGGTCCACTGTTTCCGATGTGATAATGAAGTTGAAACGTGAAGGGACGAGTACAGCACAAAAGCGTACAGGACGACCTCGTCTGTTGACTGAAAGAGAACGCTGACGGTTGAAGAGGGTCGTAATGTGTAATAGGCAGACATCTATCCAGACCATCACACAAGAATTCTAAACAGCATCAGGATCCACTGCAAGTACTGCGACAGTTGGACGGGAGGTGAGAAAACTTGGATTTCATGGTCGAGCGGCTGCTCATAAGCCACACATCACGCCGGTAAATGCCAGACGACGCCTCGCTTGGTGTAAGGAGCGTAAACATTGGACGATTGAACTGTGGGAAAACGTTGTGTGGAGTGACGAATCACGGTACACAATGTGGCGATCCGGTGGCAGGGTGTGGGTATGGCGAATGCCCGGTGAACGTCATCTGCCAGCGTGTGTAGTGCCAATAGTAAAATTCGGAGGCGGTGGTGTTATGGTGTGATCGTGTTTTTCATGGAGGCGCCTTGCACCCCTTGTTGTTTTGCGTGGAACTATCACAGCACAGGTCTGCAATGATATTTTAAGCACCTTCTTGCTTCCCACTGTTGAAGCAATTCGGGGATGGTGATTGCATCTTTCAACAACCATCGAGCGCCTGTTCATAATGCACGGCCTGTGGCGGAGTGGTTACACGACATTGGGAAAACGTTGTGTGGAGTGACGAATCACGGTACACAATGTGGCGATCCGGTGGCAGGGTGTGGGTATGGCGATTGCCCGGTGAACGTCATCTGCCAGCGTGTGTAGTGCCAATAGTAAAATTCGGAGGCGGTGGTGTTATGGTGTGATCGTGTTTTTCATGGAGGCGCCTTGCACCCCTTGTTGTTTTGGGTGGAACTATCATAGCACAGGTCTCCAATGATATTTTAAGCACTTTCTTGCTTCCCACTGTTAAGCAATTCGGGGATGGTGATTGCATCTTTCAACACGATCGAGCGCCTGTTCATAATGCACGGCCTGTGGCGGAGTGGTTACACGACAATAACATCCCTGTAATGGACTGGCCTGCACAGAGTCCTGACCTGAGTCCTATAGAACACCTTTGGGACGTTGTGGAACACCGACTTCGTGTCAGGCCTCACCGCCCGACATCGATACCTCACCACAGTGCGGCACTCCGCGAAGAATGGGCTGCCATTCCCAAGAAACATTCTAGCACTTGACTGAACGAGAGTGGAAGCTGTCATCAAGGCTAAGGCTGCGCCAACACCATACTGAATTGGCTGGCTCTGAGCACTATGGGACTTAACATCTATGGTCATCAGTCCCCCATACTGAATTCCAGCATTAGCGACAGAAGGCGCCACGAACTAGTAAGTCATTTTCAGCCAGGTGTCCGGATACTTTTGATCACAAAGTGTAATTTTTTTTGCAAATGGAACCAACATATGAGCAAACTCTTTCGCAGGAATTGCCGTTTAGTACTCCCTGACTATATTCCGTTCATCATAAACATAAACCTGACGTAAACGAACACAGACGTGAATGATTGGTCAGAAGCCATAGCACACGTACACTGATGTTGTTAAGCTCTTGGAAGCAGGTCCTTCTTATGTATTTGATATCTTATTACCAAGTTTCGTCAAATGAAAATTTAAGATATTCTCATATATTAACAACCATCAACGTTTTTCTTAATCACGCTTTAGCTATGTAGGTTTTTTGTTCAGAAATCGTGTACGGTCGGAGTCTCTGTGCTATTAGGCTTTGTTGTGGCGGTGTTAATACCCAGTATGAAAACACTGAAGGTGCTTACTGCTCCGTAGTGAAACACGCGCGTCGGCACTGTTAAAAAGAACCGAGATAAAGGTTGTTCTTAATTTTTTTCATAAATTTACAGAAAATGGGCTCTGAAATTGCCCGGGTCAATTTATTTGATGCAGTTGTTTAATATAAATGTAGTGGATGTATAGCGGAATCAGTAGCGAAATACACTCCTGGAAATGGAAAAAAGAACACATTGACACCGGTGTGTCAGACCCACCATACTTGCTCCGGACACTGCGAGAGGGCTGTACAAGCAATGATCACACGCACGGCACAGCGGACACACCAGGAACCGCGGTGTTGGCCGTCGAATGGCGCTAGCTGCGCAGCATTTGTGCACCGCCGCCGTCAGTGTCAGCCAGTTTGCCGTGGCATACGGAGCTCCATCGCAGTCTTTAACACTGGTAGCATGCCGCGACAGCGTGGACGTGAACCGTATGTGCAGTTGACGGACTTTGAGTGAGGGTGTATAGTGGGCGTGCGGGAGGCCGGGTGGACGTACCGCCGAATTGCTCAACACGTGGGGCGTGAGGTCTCCACAGTACATCAATGTTGTCGCCAGTGGTCGGCGGAAGGTGCACGTGCCCGTCAACCTGGGACCGGACCGCAGCGACGCACGGATGCACGCCAAGACCGTAGGATCCTACGCAGTGCCGTAGGGGACCGCACCGCCACTTCCCAGCAAATTAGGGACACTGTTGCTCCTGGGGTATCGGCGAGGACCATTCGCAACCGTCTCCATGAAGCTGGGCTACGGTCCCGCACACCGTTAGGCCGTCTTCCGCTCACGCCCCAACATCGTGCAGCCCGCCTCCAGTGGTGTCGCGACAGGCGTGAATGGAGGGACGAATGGAGACGTATCGTCTTCAGCGATGAGAGTCGCTTCTGCCTTGGTGCCAATGATGGTCGTATGCGTGTTTGGCGCCGCGCAGGTGAGCGCCACAATCAGGGCTGCATACGACCGAGGCACACAGGGCCAACACCCGGCACCATGGTGTGGGGAGCGATCTCCTACACTGGCCGTACACCACTGGTTATCGTCGAGGGGACACTGAATAGTGCACGGTACATCCAAACCGTCATCGAACCCATCGTTCTACCATTCCTAGACCGGCAAGGGAACTTGCTGTTCCAACAGGACAATGCACGTCCGCATGTATCCCGTGCCACCCAACGTGCTCTAGAAGGTGTAAGTCAACTACCCTGGCCAGCAAGATCTCCGGATCTGTCCCCCATTGAGCATGTTTGGGACTGGATGAAGCGTCGTCTCACGCGGTCTGCACGTCCAGCACGAACGCTGGTCCAACTGAGGCGCCAGGTGGAAATGGCATGGCAAGCCGTTGCACAGGACTACATCCAGCATCTCTACGATCGTCTCCATGGGAGAATAGCAGCCTGCATTGCTGCGAAAGGTGGATATACACTGTACTAGTGCCGACATTGTTCATGCTCTGTTGCCTGTGTCTATGTGCCTGTGGTTCTGTCAATGTGATCATGTGACGTATCTGACCCCAGGAATGTGTCAATAAAGTTTCCCGTTCCTGGGACAATGAATTCACGGTGTTCTTATTTCAATTTCCAGGAGTGTATATTCCGTTCATCATAAACATAAACCTGACGTAAACGAACACAGACGTGAATGATTGGTCAGAAGCCATAGCACACGTACACTGATGTTGTTAAGCTCTTGGAAGCAGGTCCTTCTTATGTATTTGATATCTTATTACCAAGTTTCGTCAAATGAAAATTTAAGATATTCTCATATATTAACAACCATCAACGTTTTTCTTAATCACGCTTTAGCTATGTAGGTTTTTTGTTCAGAAATCGTGTACGGTCGGAGTCTCTGTGCTATTAGGCTTTGTCGTGGCGGTGTTAATACCCAGTATGAAAATACTGAAGGTGCTTACTGCTCCGTAGTGAAACACGCGCGTCGGCACTGTTAAAAAGAACCGAGATAAAGGTTGTTCTTAATTTTTTTCATAAATTTACAGAAAATCGGCTCTGAAATTTCCCGGGTCAATTTATTTGATGCAGTTGTTTAATGTAAATGTAGTGGATGTATAGCGGAATCAGTAGCGAAATACTACTACGTAATGGATGTATAGCGTAATCGGTAGCGGATTAGACCGATAATCTCGTGCTGTACGTCACTTGCTTGTTAAAGTCTCACCTTAATTATCCTTTCTTCCATTCAATTTGAATACACACAACTCGTAATTGTAAAATTCATTATCATTTGTTATAATAATAGACGTCTTCTTGTTTCTAATTTCATATTGCACGTGAAATTCCTGTTTTCATTTCGATTATAAATTCTTAATTATCTATGTTTAATGAAAGATTGTTAATAAATATTACTTAAATTAAGAAAACATAATTTAATTTTTTAGGATAAAAGTGAAAAACCAAATACTCCCTATTTGGACATGTCCATTGTTTTATACCACAGATGTAGTTTCACACGAACCAGAGTGATAACTGTCATAGAAACATGAAAAACAATCATTTTCACAACTACGAACGCACCATATAAATGCATAATTTTTACATTTGCCCCTGTCCATAAAAATATGAACCCAACAGAACTGACCTGGAGCCAAGTTAAGGGATCTGTCGCGTGATATAACAAGACTGTTAAGCTGACAGACGTACTGGAACTAACACAACCAGCTTTTTCACATGTCACCGCCAAATGGTGGAGAGTTATAGAATGTCACCTCGTTAAAGAAGAGGAGAAAATGCAGCGCCTGGATGGCTTCGTGGATTGCGTTGTCGATCGACTCGTTACTAACGTAGCAGATCACAGTTCCAGAACTGAAATGCTCTTCTCGGATTCGATAAGGAATGAGCTAAGAGATTACCAGACGACTGACTGTAATTAACACCTTCAGTGGGTTCAGTATTCAACAACACTGTGAAACCCCTGCAGTGTGCTTTTGCATCACGCATAGAAAAATTACTCTTGTGTTAAGTTAGGAATGTTCACCACTCTTGCTTGTGATTATAATACTATGTTAGGTGAGAAGGATCTCATTTTATGCTTTCCGTCTGGTCACCTAAGAAGCGTGAGGTAGTCTGGAGTTCTGCCGAATATTATTTCATTCTCTTTAAAAATTTAATGACATTCGAAGCATTATTATTTGTCTGCTCGTCTCTTTGTACATCTTAACTGCTCACGCCATTGCGGGTTAGTTGGAGCAGCTGGCTGGCCCGTGTTATCCAAGTTAGATGCGCCCGCATTATCGCTCAGCCTGTGTGGGTGTAACACAGCACAAAACGTATACTTAATGATCGTACTTGATTGTACTGGACACAGCTTGGCTTCCGCTCCACTGTGAAACGAAATCCAATGACATTCAAACAAACGCTGAAGAATAGATGGTGTTATGTTTACGTCAGGTTTATTCTTATGATGAGCACATTATAGAAGGATAGTAGGCCGATGCCCTTCGAAGTCATTCGGTCTCTGAGTGTGTTCTCTCGTTGTCAAGTGTACGTCTACAACTACATATAACATATAACGGGACTTCAAAAAGTAGGTTACACATTGTTATGCCAGGCCAAGTAACTTCTTGTTGAATGCCGCACTACACTTCAAAGTCATATAGATACAGGACATTGTTCTTCAGTGTAGTCGACCAGTTTCTATAAACAGCAGTTGGAACGTTCTACGAATCGTTCAATCCCGGGCCACGAAGCCATACGAGAACCGCTGTGTGAATGTCCTCACCGTTGGAAAATGTCTTTAAGCTTGTCGAAAAAATGGAAAGCGCATGTTGCAAGATTTGGACTTGCCGATCAGCATAAAAAAAATGGTTCAAATGGCTCTGAGCACTATGGGACTTAACATCTTAGGTCATCAGTCCCCTAGAACTTAGAACTACTTAAACCTAACTAACCTAAGGACATCACACAACACCCAGCCATCACGAGGCAGAGAAAATCCCTGACCCCGCCGGGAATCGAACCCGGAAACCCGGGCGTGGGAAGCGAGAACGCTACCGCACGACCACGAGATGCGGGCCGATCAGCATCACCACCGTCTGTGGTGGCCTTGGCCAAGCATTGCATCACACGTTGCGGTTTCTTCCCATATCAATAGCGCATGGAGAGCAATACAACGACTGCTTAAATATCTTTGTGTCCGCTTATAGTTAGTCTAATCTCGCATTTGCAGTCTTTACGGAAGCGATGCGTAAAACAAACCCATGTCCATTCGTGCCGCCATGTTTGTATGCGTTTAATGAACCCTGTTAGTCCTGTTTGATATAGATCCCACGCACTCGAACAATATTCTAAGATGGGGCATACAAGTGCTTTCTAAGCAGTCCCTTTTGTAGATTCACTGCCATTCCACGTCCCTACAAATTACAGGGTGGCGCAAAATAGACGTTAGAAAGTATTTGTCTCCTGTGGTTTTAATGTGCGCCGTAAATGATTTCCCTTGTGATATAATTTTTCTGTAGCTCTGAAAATTCTATACCTCTCTCACCGATGCCCCAATTCAATTTTCAGAATGGATGCACTAACACTGTAACAGCATTTGTTGATCGTAAAGACATCTTACTCAAATTCTGGATGTATCGATGTGATGAGGCGTGTACTCAACAGCACATCTAGTCCAAGAACAGCACAGTCTGGAGTGACCATTTCTCGATGAGATTACAGCACAGAATTCTCGTCAAATTGTGATGACAAAATTTAAGCATCCTCTCATACAGATTTTGTGTGATGTTTTCTCTATCTTTTAACAGATTGATGAAATGTTTTGAAAAGACCGAATCCCTACATGATTCCACGAAAGGCCAGTCAGAACGACCGACCTCAGGTGTAACCCTGAAGAATGTAGAAAGAGTGCAAACCTGATTCAGTGGGGAGCCCACTGCATCAGCAAGACATGCAGGACAACGACTGAGAATGTCACGATTGTCTCTCTGTAGTATCATAGATCGATACGACCCCCACCGGCGTCTCACAGCTTGTAACGGAAACACACGTTTCCGACAGACGCCGATATCGGCCGCGTGCGGACCTAGCGGATCCAATGACGCGCGCTGACTGGCCTTCAATGGCTCCGACTACGAATGCCCTCCGCCTCCGCGTTATAGGATGGCCGGTGGCAGCTGTACGCCCAGTCGCAGAAACAGTTTTAGACAATCCTCAGCCTCTGTCATCTTTCGATAGTTCATTCGTGCATTAGTAAGGGGAGCCACAAACTGCGTGACACTTTTTAGTTTACTTCGTGTTGTAGCTGGACTTCATTGCTGTTTGTTGTTTTGTAATGTTTCTTCTCAACGCCTGGAGAAAGCTACATGTTAAGTAAAACTTCTGTTTGCTGTATTACTTGTTGACTAATAATTTCTGCTCCTGTCCAGATTCCCTATGGCAACAGCTGCTGCACCTGTCCTTACCGTTTTGTACAAAGTAGTACATAGCACTCTCCAGAGGATAATGAAAGAAAAACTTCACCTTTTCCGTCACAAAATTCAACAGCTCCAACCTCTGAAGGAGATGGATGTGAAGTGGCGATATTCTTTTGGAAACCAGGTGATTGAGGCATTTGAAAATAGAATAGCCGATACGGATCAGATGAGGCTTAGTGATAAGATACACTTCCATCTCCGTGGGTCTGTCAACTAACAGAAGTGACATCACTGGGGTTCTGTCAATCCACGCGTTAAAGCTGCTGCTCAACCTCATCAGCAAAAAAGTCACTGTCTGGTGCGCTGGCAGTACACAACGCATTATTGGGCCCATTTCCATTGAGGGACTTGTCACAGCGGACAAATACAGACAGGTACTGGAACGTGAATTTGTACCGACTGCAAGACACGGCGCAATGCTCCGAAAGGACAGTTTCATGCAGGGTGGAAGACGTCCACAGCAAGTGTAACAGCCAAGTGCAAATTTTTTCAAACTGAGGTTCGGTATTTAGGACATATGATTAACGGACAGGGTATCCAACCCTCGCCGTCACATCTCCGCGTGATTAGACTTGCCAGCACCCACGAACTTGAAAGAACTTCAGTCTGTGTTGCGCAAAACTACATATTATGTTCAGTTTATACCAAATGCAAAAAAAAAAACAAAAAAAAATCAAATGTGTGTGAAATCTTATGGGACTTAACTGCTAAGGTCATCAGTCCCTAAGCTTACACACTATTTGACCTAAATTATCCTATGGGCAAACACACACACCCATTTCATAGTAAAAATACAGCAACCAGCCACTTTTTAATGCGTTTTATTAATGCCAATATGCATTTCGGGTTTGCACCCATCTTCAGCTGGCAAATTACATGGATCTTCAGTTACTACACTAGTACAATCTCCACAGCAGTTTGGATGCTGCAGCAGGCCTGTGCAAAAGCAACGATTCCAATCATTTACTTCAATTTCGCGAGTTTAAAGTTACGCACTATCAGTTGTTCATTTTACTAACATTCTCCTCTCCTTGTTTTTTTTTTCTTGACTTTTCTTCTTTCTTGCAACAACACAAACACTTTTTATCACGTATTTTACACAGGCGCACTGCGTTATCCGCCATGTTGTCGACTGACAGTTTTTTGTTTACATACAAACGGTTTATCTATGGACAGAGTTATATTTTTCGAAAGTTTTGAGGTTATAAGATAAGCTACTGTTTTCTAAACATTGACTTGGGTGACAGAAGTATTCTAAGTACAATGTATACAATTTTTTTTGTAGTATTGAAGATAATAAACTAACATAACACATTTATACAACGGATAACGCAGTGCGCATGTGTAAAATACGTGATAAAAAGTGTTTGTGTTGTTGCAAGAAAGAAGAAAAGCCAAGAAAAAACAAGGAGAGGAGAATGTAAGTAAAATGAACAACTGATAGTGCGTAACTTTAAACTCGCGAAATTGAAGTAAATGATTGGAATCGTTGCTTTTGCACAGGCCTGCTGCAGCATCCAAACTGCTGTCGAGATTGTACTACTGTAGTTACTGAAGATCCATGTAATTTGCCAGCTGGAGATGGGTGCAAACTTGAAATGCATATTGGCATAAATAAAACGCATTAAAAAGTGGCTGGTTGCTGTATTTTTACAATGAAATATCATTATCCACGGCCACGGAGCTCAACAGTCCATTATATTTGGACAAATTGTTACACACACCCATGCCCGAGGGAGGACTCTAACTCCGCCGGGACCAGCCGCACAGTCTATGACTGCAGCGCACCAGACCGCTCTGCTAATCTCGCGCGGCTATACCAAATGCAGCGCAGATTGCAGCGCCTTTGCATCACCTTAGGCGTAAGAACGTTCGTTTTGTTCGGTCTTCGGAATGTGACTCTGCTTTTCACAAGCTCAAATCTGCTTTGTCGAGTGATCGCAGTTTGATTCCTTTCGATCTCTCCAAACCAGTTGTTTTGGCTGTCGATGCATCTTCTCACGGCATCGGAACGGTTCTCTCGCTGAGGCTGCCGTCACGCCACCGCCGTCGCCCACGGAGGTTGTTGCTCCGCCTCCTCATCCGAGCATACCCAGTGGCCGTGCGTGTCCTATGCAGGTTTTCAATGGGTCGTTTACCTCGCCCTCTCGCGAGCAATTCGGGGACGCGGGTGGGCGGCACGCCCCCGCAATTCCGCTGTTCGCACCCTCACTTGCGCCACCACCTTCCGTCGGAAGACCTACTCAACGACGGTGCGCCGTTTCAGTGGGAGGGCTGTGGTATCGACAGTGCCACTACGAGAGCGGAAAATCTCCGCAGACCACAGCGCCCTCTAGCCGACGCCGTGCAGCTCTACGAGCGCTGCTCCACTTTCGCCCAGTTCGTGAAGAGCAGACGCCCGAGAACCATAGCTTGCTATTGAGACTCTCTTATCTGGACTTTGACTGCACACCTACGTGCTCATCACCCAAAGTTATGTAATATGTTAGCATATGTTTATACTATAGTAAAACCACTTTTACTTTACTAGCAGTACCGACGTGTTTTACCTCACCTCCTCCTACTCGCTTCCTTCATTCGGCCAACCTTTCAGTTTCCAGGAGCAGACCCACACGTCGTCTTCCAGGCGAGATACAAGAGAATTAGCTATTCTATTTGCATACCACATACTCTTTGCCTTCCTAATAACATTTTTAACCAAAAAATGGCTCTCAGCACTATGGGACTTAACTTCTGAGGTCATCAGTCCCCTAGAACTTAGAACTACTTAAACCTAACTAAGGACATCACACACATCCATGCCCGAGGCAGGATTCGAGCCTGCGACAGTAGCGGTCGCTCGGTTCCAGACTGGAGCGCCTAGAACCGCTCGGCCACTCCGGCCGGCCATTTTTAAGCACCTTACAATACTGTTTGTAATGGCCTACTGTAGGTTGATTGTGACTACTTCTAACGTTTTGATATAATTCCCACTAGTCAGCCACCCTGGCTGCCTAATACTGCTAGTACCCCGTTTAGAACACTCTAATGGAAAACAACTCTCAAAGAGCATAAGAAATATATTAAGGAAAGCGTTGTATTTATCATCTATGTTATTGGCACTATAAACATCCTGCTACTATTGTTCCTTGAAAAGGTTTAAAAAACTCTCTACTGATGTTGGATTAACTTGTTAGTGTTAAAATTTGTGCATCATGGTCTGAAAGGCCATTCACGCTTTTACTAACAGATTGCCCATCTAGTAATGAAGAACGAATAAAAATATTGTCTATGGCTGTGCTACTGTTCCCCTGCACCCTAGCTGGAAAAAACAGTCTGCATCAGATCATATGAATTTAGGGTATCTACCAACATTCTTTTTCTTGCACCGTCATATACTTAATTATATTGAAGTCAGCACATATAACTAATTTAAAAAATAAAAAAAAATCTCACGTAGTCCACATTCGTCATTGTGCTTTCGATAACTGTCACAAATCTCATGGAATCGCAGGTCACTGCCCCCACAGCACCGCATTGCCCCCACCGATTTGTGTCCGTGGCGAGGTGGATGTTTCGAGCGTAGGCCTATGCTCAGAGGATGGCAGTGTATTGGGTATGACCATTCATCCAGTGTAATCAGAAATTCAGTTCATCCGACCAGGCAGCAAGTTTTCATTGATTTATGGTCCATTCTCGTGAAACAGTGCCCACTGCAACCATAATTGACGATTTCGTTGGGTCAGCTTGGGAACATGCAGCGGTTGTGTGCTGTGGAGTCCCGGGCTCAACAACAGTGTGCTCAGAAAGAATTGTGCCTGCACCAGGGCTGTACTCTGTCGCCAGATCTGGCAAAAAAAAAAGCCTATCCTGCTTCACAGAGCGGGCAAGCCCCTGACCTCCACGATATGTGACGAGACACGCACAGCCAACACCTTGCCACGTACTAGTGGTTTAATCGTCCCTTTCTGTAAATGCTTACGGCAGCAGCACGTGAACAGTCAACCAGCTTCGTCGTTTATCAGGTGCTCATTCTCAGGCGCCGGGCCATAACAACCTACCCTTTATCAAAATCGCTTATCTGTCTTATGCCAGTGGATTTACTCATTAGGGTTCGTACCTCACTTGACTGATTCCCCATTCATCTCTGCTCTGCTTATGCGGGGTGGTTCAGCTGCCCCTACCGATGTCGTTTTGTGGGATCTGCACTACGTCAGTATCAGGAATTGGACCCAGACAGACGACAGCCGTGTAATCGATATCAGTTTCCTCTCAGAGCTTTGGGTAAACGGAATCGTACTGCCAAAAAGACGTACAAGTGAAGATTGACCGTGAGTTGCACGGGAATACACTTGCAGATAGACGGCGCGCTAAACGGAAGGGGCTGCTCACTAAATTCCGAAATACGATCTTCGCCGAGGATGTAGAGCATATATTATTACCACCAACTTTCAAATCGAGCTATGAACACCATTCAAAGATAAGGGAAATTAGAGACTGAGGCGTTCAGACAATCGTTTTTCCCTCGTGCGATCCGCGAGTGGAACAGGAGGGGGGGGGGGGGGGGGAATATGACTTTGGCTCGAATTGTGCCCTCCGCCACACACTGCTTGGTGGCTAGCGGAGTATATATGCAGGTGTAGACGTATTTTAGGACCGAGATGTGTCGTACTTCTGCCGTACTTATCCAAGCGTCTCCGATCATTCTTTGTGTAATTAGCGGTGAAGTCATTCACGTTTTGGATGTCTCTGTAAGTTTATTTTATTTATAGTACTTTATCTTTCGCAAATGGTTCAGAAAAGTTGCCTTATACAATCTGTTTCACCGCCGGCACGAAAGTAACAGGTGATATCAAAATGAGAAGTGTGGAAGAGAAAGTTTCCTGTATATAAAAAAAGGTTCAAATGGTTCTGAGCACTATGGGACTTAACTTCTGTGGTCATCAGTCCCCTAGAACATAGAACTACTTAAACCTAACTAACCTAAGGACATCACACACATCCATGCCCGAGGCAGGATTCGAACCTGCGACCGGAGCGGTCACGCGGTTCCAGACTGAAGCGCCCAGACCGCACGGCCACACCGGCCGGCTTCCTGTATATAACTCTATAAAAAGATTAATATCTGACTCGCTGCGTTAATGCGCTAAAATAGCTTCATAAACAAAATTTGTACATTAGGTATAAGATGTCTTGGTTTACTCCACCAATTAATCTGCGATAGTTTGACAACGCGCTTCGCCGCTCCAAAGCGAAATTTCCAACAACACTGTTGTCTCATATGGGGTTGGTATGGGCAGCTGAATCATTCTGTGTGTTCTCCTTACTTTGTGACGTGCCCTCAGCGCCACCAGTTGGCATTTAATCTTGTGTTGGGCAGCGTCACAATGTTCTGAGTCATCAGTGTACACAAGTGCGAGAATTAGACTGAGGCAGCACTTGTGTATTTTCTTTTGTAAACGAACATTTGTACATACATGTAAGGCACACGGAGACGCTGTGGCCACTGACCTGTGATGAGGATACGTGGCGGGTGCCCGGCAGCAGAGCATAAGTCCCTGGTGGCCTGTTCTCTGGACGGCTCGCTCCTGGCCGCCGTCACCGCCGCCGCCCCCAGCAGCTTCCGGCAGCTCCTCGCCGCTCTCTTCGTCGCTGCCGCCAGCTGCCCAGCCAGCCACATCACCGCCTCTCCTGTTGACATTGCATCAACAAGCACGTTACTTCCCGGTTGCTGTCTGTCCGAAGGAAGCAAGGAACGAACGAAGACAGAACGATTCCACACCTAAATCTACACTACTGGCCATTAAAATTCCTACACCAAGAAGAAATGCAAATGGTAAGCTGGTATTCATTGGACAAATATATTATACTACAACTGACATCTCATTACATTTTCACGCAACTTGGGTGCATAGATCCTGAGAAGTCAGTACCCACAACAACCACCTATGGCCGTAATAACGGCCTTGATACGCCTAGGCATTGAGTCAAACAGAGCTTGGATGGCGTGTGTAACGCCGGAAATGCATAGCCTCCTATTTCCATCTGCTGCACTATAAATTTTGTTCCTTGTTTTGTTACCTGCAGATATGACATTTCTGTGTCTTTATATATTGTAATTGTTTTACTGTTTGTATATATATATATATATATATTGTATATATATGTTGCTCGGCCACCGTTTTCAATTGGTGACAGGTCTTGGGAATATGCTGGCCAGGGCAGCAGTCGAACATTTTCTGTATCCAGAAAGGCCCGTACAGGACCTGCAACATGCGGTCGTGCATTATCCTGCTGAAATGTAGGGTTTCGCAGGGATCGAATGAAGGGCAGAGCCACGGGTCGTAACACATCTGAAATGTAACGTCCACTGTTCAAATTGGTGTCAATGCGAACAAGAGGAGACAGAGACGTGTAACCAATGCCACCCGACGCCATCACGCCAGGTGATACGCCAGTGTGGCGGTGACTAATACACGCTTCCAATGTGCGTTCACCGCGATGTCGCCAAACACGGATGCGACCATAATGATGCTGTAAACAGAACCTGGATTCATCCAAAAAAAATTACGTTTTGCCATTCGTCCACCCAGGTTCGTCGTTGGGTACACCATTGCAGGCGCTCCTGTATGTGATGCAGTGTCAAGGGTAACCGCAGCCATGGTCTCCGAGCTGATAGTCCATGCTGCTTGCAAACATCGTCGAACTGTTCGTGCAGATGGTTGTTGTCTTGCAAACGTTCCCATCTGTTGACTCAGGGATCGAGACGTGGCTGCACGATCCGTTACAGCCATGCGGATAAGATGCCTGTCATCTCGACTTCTAGTGATACGAGGCCGTTGGGATCCAGCACGCCGTTCCGTATTACCCTCCTGAACCCACCGACTCCATATTCTGCTAACAGTCATTGGATCTCGACCAACGCGAGCAGCAATGTCGCGATACGATAAACCGCAATCGCGATAGGCTACAATCCGACCTTTATCAAAGTCGGAAAAGTGATGGTACGCATTTCTCCTCTTTACACGAGGCATCATAACAACGTTTCACCAGGCAACGCCGGTCAGCTACCGTTTGTGTATGAGAAATCGGTTGGAAACTTTCCTCATGTCAGCACGCTGTAGGTGTCGCCACCGGCGCCAACCTTATGTGAATGCTCTGTAAAGCTTGTCATTTGCATATCACAGCATCTTCTTCCTGTCGCTTAAATTTCGCTTCTATAGCACGTCATCTTCGTGGTGTAGCAATTTTAATGGCCAGTAGTGTACATCTAGGTATGCCTACATACTCCGCAAACGGCAGTAAGGCATACGGTAGAGGCTACCTCGTATAACGGGCAGTCAAGTCAAAACCGAGCACCTGCCACAATGTGACCGTGGAATGGTTCCTTTCAAAAGTGAACATTACACGCATTACAACATTTACCCCACTGGGAGACGAGTCGATCAAATCCTGTTTCGTAGAACGCGGTCGGTCCCTGACGGATCCAAAACGGCACCTACTCCTGCACTTCCTGGTCTGACTGAAACCGACGTCCGCGCATGTCTTCTTCCATGTCGCGAAAGATGTGAAAACCACACAGTGAAAGATCCGGACTGTACAGATGACGTTGCATTGTTTCCCAACCGAATCGCTGAAACTTAGCTTTCGCCCGATTAGCAGTTTGTGGCGGATATTATCGTGCAGTAGGAAGATTCCGTCCGACAGCATTCCTGGGCGTTTTGACTTTACGGTGCGTCGCAGTTTCCGCAGTGTCTTCATAGCGCTGCGCGCTGATTATGATTCAAATGGCTCTAAGCATCATGGAACTTAACATCTGAGGTCATCAGTCCCCTAGACTTAGAACTACGTAAACCTAACTAATCTAAGGACATCACATACATCCATGCCCGAGGCATTCGAACTTGCGACCATAGCAGCCGCGTGGTTGCTGATTATGGTTCCACGCTCGAGTAGCAAGAGCAGCGTGCACTTGCAGTTAGAGAAAAAAGTCATCATGGCCTTACCGGAACCCGTGGCGTGTTTCCACTGCAGCGAGGGAAAAACGACGGTTTATATGCCTCCGTACAAGTCCTAATTTCTCTTATCTTGTCTTCGCGGTACTTACGCAGAATGTTCGTTGGTGGCGGTAGAATCGTTCTGCAGTCAGCTGCACATGCCTGTTCTCTAAATTTCCTCAATAGCGTTTCAGAAAAGAACGTCTTCTCTCCAGGGATTCCCATCTGTGTTTACGAGGTATCTGCGTAACACCCAAGTGTTAATCGAATCTCCCGCTAACAAATCTAGCAGCATGCTTCTGAATTGCTTCAGTGTCATCCTTTAATCCGATCTGGTGGGGATCCCAAACACTCCAGCAGTACTCAGGTCTCGTTGGTTAGTTGTGTACAGGCTAAGGAACCAAGCTACCCAGATCATCTCTCCTTAGTTCACAAAACAAACCTTAGGAGGCGTAGTGTCACCAGCTAGTAGTGAAGGTCACCTGGTCGCGTTACTGTGATATGTAGTTATGGTAGGATCGAGGCGTTCGGGGCAATAACGAAGCCTGGAGTTAAAGTAGTTGCGTAGGACGTAAAGTGGATGTTGGGTTGGGTCGGTTTCTGTATCTATATCTATACCTATACTGCACAAACCACCTTTCGTGTGTGGCATAGGGTACATGGTTTACTACTGTCACCCCCTCGCCCTCCCCCTCCCCCGCCTTTTCCTGTTCCTGTCGCGAATAGTGATCGGGAGGCACGATTGTTGTTAAGCCTTCGAGAAAAATCGAGTCTCTCTGATCCTATCGTCATCGTCTAATCGCGAAATATGTATAGCATGAAACAATATATTGGGTGACTAGTCTACGAATGTTCGCTCTCGCAATTTTAACAGTAAACTACGCCGCGGTGCACAGTGCCTCTCTTGCAACGTCTACCAGAGGAAATGAGTGACGACGTCTCATGCTACAGAAATATTGTCTTCAGACAAATAAAAGGATTTGATTTGATCTTCATTACGCTTTTGCGTTTACTAAGCTAACCTAGCTTTCTTTGGATGTTCTGTATTTCATCTATCAGTCTTGTCTGGTAAGGCTCGCACACTGACTAACAATACTCAAGCGTCGGTCGAATGAGGGTTTTGTTACGTGCTTCCTTCATTGCTGTACTACGCTTCCTGAGGGTTCTGTACCACAGGGAGTATGTAGGGACCCGTCTGGGCTTATCTACAGTGCGAGGCATCCTCCCCTCCTCTCCCCGCCCCCCCCCCCCTCGTCCCATCTGACTCGATGTACGGATGAAACAGTGATGTAATAAAGAGCAACTCCCTAGACCGGTGGATGGTCTGTCAGTACAAGTAAAAGAAGAAGGGGCTAAATGCATATCAAAGATCAGGAGGACAAAGATGTTGATGAAACAAGTTACAGTCTCAAGAAGCATAACTTAATACTTAGCAAAAGAAACAGTAAACTCCAATGAGTATTACGCTGCCGGCCGGTGTGGCCGAGCGGTTCTAGGCGCTTCAGTCTAGAACCGCGCGACTGTATGTAAAGTACACAAGCAGCAAGACGCAGTCAATACCTTCGCTGCGCAGTGCCGATGGTACTGTTACCGACGACTGTGCCGCTAAAGCGGAGTTATTGAACGCAGTTTTCCGAAATTCCTTCACCAGGGAAGACGAATGGAATATCCCAGAATTTGAAACACGAACAGCTGCTAACATGAGTTTCTTAGAAGCAGATACCTTAGGGGTTGCGAAGCAACTCAAATCGCTTGATACGGGCAAGTCTTCAGGTCCAGATTGTATACCGATTAGGTTCCTTTCAGATTACGCTGATACAACAGCTCCCTACTTAGCAATCATATACAACTGCTCGCCCACCGATAGATCTGTACCTGCAGATTGGAAAATTGCGCAGGTCGCACCAGTGTTTAAGAAGGGTAGTAGGAGTAATCCATCGAACTACAGACCTATATCATTGACGTCGGTTTGCAGTAGGGTTTTGGAGCATATACTGTATTCAAACATTATGAATCACCTCGAAGGGAACGATCTATTGATACGTAATCAGCATGGTTTCAGAAAACATCGTTCTTGTGCAACGCAGCTGGCTCTTTATTCGTACGAAGTAATGGCCGCTATCGACAGGGGATCTCAAGTTGATTCCGTGTTTCTGGATTTCCGGAAGGCTTTTGACACCGTTCCTCACAAGCGACTTCTAATCAAGCTGCGGGCCTATGGGGTATCGTCTCAGTTGTGCGACTGGATTCGTGATTTCCTGTCAGGAAGGTCGCAGTTCGTAGTAATAGACTGCAAATCATCGAGTAAAACTGAAGTGATATCAGGTGTTCCCCAGGGAAGCGTCCTGGGACCTCTGCTGTTCCTGATCTATATAAATAACCTGGGTGACAATCTGAGCCGTTCTCTTAGGTTGTTCGCAGATGATGCTGTAATTTACCGTCTAGTAAGGTCATCCGAAGACCAGTATCAGTTGCAAAGCGATTTAGAAAAGATTGCTGTATGGTGTGGCAGGTGGCAATTGACGCTAAATAACGAAAAGTGTGAGGTGATTCACATGAGTTCCAAAAGAAATCCGTTGGAATTCGATTACTCGATAAATAGTACAGTTCTCAAGGCTGTCAATTCAACGAAGTGCCTGGGTGTTAAAATTACGAACAACTTCAGTTGGAAAGACCACATAGATAATATTGTGGGGAAGGCGAGCCAAAGGTTGCGCTTCATTGGCAGGACACTTAGAAGATGCAACAAATCCACTAAAGAGACAGCTTACACTACACTCGTTCGTCCTCTATTAGAATATTGCTGCGCGGTGTGGGATCCTTACCAGGTGGGATTGACGGAGGACATCGAAAGGGTGCAAAAAATGGCAGCTCGTTTTGTATTATCACGTAATAGGGGAGAGAGTGTGGCAGATATGATACGCGAGTTGGGATGGAAGTCATTAAAGCGAAGACGTTTTTCATCGCGTCGAGATCTATTTACGAAATTTCAGTCACCAACTTTCTCTTCCGAATGCGAAAATATTTTGTTGAGACCAACCTACATAGGTAGGAATGATCATCAACATAAAATAAGAGAAACCAGAGCTCGAACAGAAAGGTTTAGGTGTTCGTTTTTCCCGCGCGCTGTTCGGGAGTGGAATGGTAGAGAGATAGCCTGTATGATTGTGGTTCGATGAACCCTCTGCCAAGCACTTAAATGTGAATTGCAGAGTAATCATGTAGATGTAGATGTAGATGTTACCGTCGCAGGTTCGAATCCTGCCTCGGGCATGGATGTGTGTGATGTCCTTAGGTTAGTGAGGTTTAAGTAGTTCTAAGTCCTAGGGGACTGATGACCTCAGATGTTAAGTCCCATAGTACTCAGAGCCATTTAAACCATTTAAATGTTACGCTATTCTGTACGTAAATAAGCACGTCAAATTTCGTTTTGAATATGTAAGCATATAAAACTAAAATGGCTATCATTCCTCTAATTATTTCTTTAATTT
The DNA here is from genome assembly GCF_023864275.1 of Schistocerca cancellata. Lineage (NCBI taxonomy): Eukaryota > Metazoa > Arthropoda > Insecta > Orthoptera > Acrididae > Schistocerca > Schistocerca cancellata. The sequence goes on from NC_064627.1 coordinate 975,238,848, forward strand.
CTTGCTTTTTTTCGTCAGTTATGTAAATAAAATAATACTGAAGTTAATATTTCATCACATCACTATAACGTATGTTAAATATGCATCCTTTGAGACATGTAGTACTGTCATAAACATGTTAAATAGTTTCAGAATGTAAGCAAAATGTGAAAGTTTTTCGCCAATGTGGGAGACCACTACTATGCGGTCAAATGCAGGTGACATGTTTTCTCTCATTTCTCTAGCGTACTCTCATTAATCATGCCTAAAGTACACTGTATCGCGTTAAATCTGTTGCGGTTAGGTGAAAAACTGAGGAGGACGTAGCGCTGGTTATATGCATACAGTCCTTGGAAATGGGGTTGCAGCTTCGAAATGCGTTGGACAATAACTGCAAAACCAAAAATGTGATTGAAAACTGAATATTGTTAAATAATAATACCTAACTTAGTTACGGGGCAGCCCACAACTTAATGTCTGTTAATAGCCTAATAAACAAAAAAGGAATCCAAACTTACACAGACCAGTTATCGTTTTCTCAGTGATAGTAAAAACTTTCGAAACAATCATAACCCACAGACTATTAAAATACGCGGAAGTGAATAATATAATTACACTAGAACAAACCGGTTTCAGGGACAACCACAGCACAGCCCACCCAGTTCTACGATATCCAGTAAAGCGACAGAGCATGCAACATGGCAGACACAATAACAGCGCTCTTCTTGGATATCGAATCCGCGTTCGAATGGGTGTGCGTTGCTCTTCAAAACGTACACTTCAGATTCCCTTGCGAAGTCGTGCAATTAATTGCGAACCTCACAGGCGGAGGAAAGTGCAAGGCTAAGCCAGTGATCAGCTATCGACATGCTTTATGCGTATGGCAAGGACACCACAAAGAGCAGTCACGTATCCACTACCGTACAGAATCTATAGAGCCGACATTCCTAAACCGCTAATGAAACTGCAAACTGGTGTCACACTCCAACATGCTGTTGCATAGCAACCCTGTTTTCGGGTGCACTAATAAATTTGCGAAGCTATTATTCGTCACTGATGGCAAAAGAACCAAGTTCAACTCAGACCTTATGTCACGACCATACAATAGAGCACACGAAGAATGTCAACACTGCAAAAGCAGGGCGACGCCCAACCCTCATTGCTACACAGCGAGCAGAACTACAACAAGGAGCGCAAACGGTGCACAATGACGGCAACCAGAACGTCGTTCTGAAAACTCTGCAATACGGAGTAATAACATGCAACTTACGAGCTTCGCCGCTCCAAAGCTTGCTACTACGAATGAGAAATGCAGACGGAGGAAAAACCGTCCGTGTTTGAGACACCGCGGTGTGGACAGTATCGCTGACACGTCTGTTTAAACAAGAGCAAGTAGCCACCTAAAATGCTAATTGACGTGATATTTGTGTACTTGTGTACTTGTGTACTTGTGTTTAGGGCAGCTCATCCTCAGTGTGTCTATTTATTCCCTTTGTGTCACTGGCCCCGACAGAATGACAGTTACGGTTTCGCTGCTGGCGTACCATGATGTGCTGCTTGCCGCTGATCTGATGACTTCAGTTACACTGAAGAGCCAAAGAAATTGGTAAACCTGCCTAATATCGTGTAGGGCCCCCGCGAGCACGCGGAATTGCCGCAGCACGACGTGGCATGGACTCGACTGATGTCTGAAGCAGTGCTGGAAGGAAGTGACGCAACGAATTCTGCAGGGCTGTCCAAAATTCCATAAGACTACAAGGGGGTGGAGATCTCTTCTGAACAGCACGTTGCAAGGCATCCAAGATATGCTCAATAATGTTCAGGTCTGGGGAGTTTGGTGGCCAGAGAAAGTGTTTAAACTCAGAAGAGTGTCCTGGAGCCACTCTGTAGCAATTATGGACGTGTGGAATGTCGCATAGTCCTGCTGGAATTTCTCAACTCCGTCGGAATGCACAATGGACATGAATGGAAGCAGGTGATCAGACAGCATTCTTACGTACGTGTCACCTGTCAGAGTCGTATCTAGACGTATCAGGGGTCCCATATCACTCCAGTGGCACGCGCCCCACACCATTACAGAGCCTCCACCAGATTGAACAACCCCATAGATTCATGAGATTGTCTCCACACTCGTACAAGTCCATCCGCTCGATACAATTTGAAACTCGACTCGTCCGACCAGGCAACACGTTTCCAGTCACCAACAGTTCAATGTCAGTGTTGACGGGTCCAGGCGAGGTGTAAAGCTGTGTCGTGCAGTCATCAAGGGTACACAAGTGGGCCTTCGGCTCCGAAAACCCATATCGATGATGTTTCGGTTGAATGGTTGGCAAGCTGACAGTTGTTGATGGCCCAGCATTGAATTTGCAGCGGTTTGCAGGATTGCACTTTTGTCACGTTGAACGATTCTCTTCAATCGTTGTTGCTCCCGTTCTTGCAGGATCTTTTTCCGGCCGCAGCGACTTACGAGATTTGATGTTTTACCGGAATCCTGATATTCACGGTACACTCGTGAAATGGTCGTACGGGTAAATCCCCAATTCATCGCTACGTCGGAGATGCTGTGTCCCACCGCTCGTGCGCCGACTATAACACCATGTTCAAACTCACTTACATCTTGATAACCTGCAATTTTAGCAGCAGTAACCGATCTAACAACTGCACCAGACACTTGTTTTCTTATATAGACGTTGCCGACCGCAGCGCTGTATTCTGCCTGTTTACATATATATGTATTTGAATGCGCATGCCTATACCAGCTCCTTTGGCGCTTCACTTTGTGAGACTGCAGCATGCCGTCTGTGGGTGGACTTGGCCACTCCACGCCGTCGCTCCTTATAGGTCGCAACCGTGACTGACAAAAGATGCAGACCTATGGAGCCTTCCATTGGCGAAGGACTTAGCCGACTGATTACAAGCTGCCATTTTTTACTTGCTGGGTTGACGCCTGAGTGCCGTCTCCGATGCTGGCTGTGTGTTGAGGGAGCCCTGGGCTGTCGCGTTCACGACGAACGCCATCGCCATCCGGAAGATGCCGTTGGTACAGGTCTAAGCGCGCTCCCCTCTTCGAGTGCGCTGAGTGAGGCAATCGAGTTCACCGGGCCGTCACACAGGTTGCCGCTGCCGCCCCCTCGCAGGGTACCTTGTAAGTAGGCTGTTTATGTTTTCTTTATGTAAGAAGGCTGTTTGTTTTCTTATTGGCAACGTTACGTAGCGCTCTATATGAAAATCACTAGCTGTGCTGTGTGCAGTCTGTGGCTAGTTTGCATTGTTGTCTGCCATTGTAGTGTTGGGCAGCGGCAGCTGGATGTGAACAGCGCGTAGCGTTGCGCAGTTGGAGGTGAGCCGCCAGCAGTGGTGGATGTGGGGAGAGAGATGGCGGAGTTTTGTAATTTGTCATGAACTTCTATATATATTATGACTCTTAAGGTAAATACATTGTTTGTTCTCTACTAATATCTTTCATTTACTAACTATCCCTATCAGTAGTTAGTGCCTTCCGTAGTTTGAATCTTTTATTTAGCTGGCAGTAGTGGCACTCGCTGTATTGCAGTAGTTCGAGTAATGAAGATTTTTGTGAGGTAAGTGATTTCTGAAAGGTATAGTTTAATGTTACTCAGGGCCATTCTTTTGTAGGGATTTTTGAAAGTCAGATTGCGTTGCGCTAAATAATATTGTGTGTCAGGTTAAGCACAGTCGTGTACAATTGTTGTAAGGGGACGTTTCAACCTGACCTGCCGCACACTACCAAGCTGTTTGGGTACTGTGTCCAGCATTTCTCGCCGACGACAGGGTGAGCAGCCCGGCCTGTTCCTGAGCACTGGGGCAGACAGTATTCATTGCAGAAAACACTTTGATAAAATCTCGGCCTCCGACACACTGTAATGTTACTGCCTCACTTGTCCAACCTCGACGACCACTACCCTCCTGATCCGAGGGGTGACCGTTACAATGCGATGAATCAATCTGTGCTAAGCAAGTGGAGGGTAAGACCTAATTCCACAAAAAGCTAATCTGTAAGCACAGAAAATATACTAATTAAATGTTCTGATATTAACAAATTATTAATCTGTAAGCACAGATAGTGTACTAATTAAATATCCGTCTCTGTAGACAGGAAATCAGCCCAGAAACGTGTTAACCTATGTTGGAATTCAGTTAGACAAATTGGGGGAAAATACAACAGACAAAATTAGACAAGTAGAGAATAGATAACTGGAGACCTATCATATGACTTTCCTGCTGCTTCATTACATCTCTGTTGCCTGATCTCTATAGAAAGAAAATACAAGATAGATTCAAGGAGCAATGAGCTACTTTTGAGATTAGCAGGTTAAAATATTGCGGATCCAAGAACTCTCTCCTTCAGCATGAACTTGTACTGGTGAGATGTGGGGGTAAAAGCTGTGAGGAAGACCAAGAGAGGAATACAGTAAGCAGTTCAAAAGGATGTCGGTTACTCTGAGGTGAAGAGGTTTGCACACGATAGAGTAACATGGAGAGCTGAATCAAACCAGTGTTCACACTGAAGACCACAACATCGACATGTGCCCACACGTCATTCTTGAAGCCACATCAGATATACTCTACGAGTCACTCGTAAACAATAAATAAATCATAGCCTACATAGATCAGCTACATGAACCAAATTATGGGATGATCTAGCATAGAGGCGTAGAGGGATTAGCTAGAATAGAAGAGATATGACTTCACGACAAAAGGAATTATTGATTTGTCAGTCAGACTATCCAAAGCAACAGGACACAAAATTTTATAAAAGAAAACATGGGTTGCAATAGCCTGTATCGTAAATGTTCTTTATTTAAATCGTACAGTTAGCTAATTTTGACCATAAGTCATTTCAGGCACATGTTTGATATTAAATATTATATGATAGCTGTTAAAAGAAAAGATACGAAACCACACTTCGAGTGTAATTGAAGCCTTTATTTAAAATTAATAACCACAGGCACGAGCACAGCGTTCCCTCCGTTTTATGAACCAAAGGATTCCCTGTTCCCAGAATTTCTGTGGGTCTAACAGGAACCAGTCATTAATGGTGTCCTTCAGTTCATCGTCCAAGTTAAAGCGCTTCCGTCTGAGATGTTCCTTTTTCCGCGGACTAAACACATGAAAAGCGCAGGGGGACATGTCCATGCTGCAGGGTAGATGCCAAAGCTGCTCCAGCTTGAACTTGGCCATTGCGCTTCCTGTGACCTTGAAGACGTTTGGAGGCGCGTTATCGTAGAACAGAGCCACTCCCTCCGTGAGCAGCCCAGGCCGTTCGCTCTTGATGGACTTGTGTAGGCTACGAAGCATGTTGCTAAAACGTTAAAAACGCTTTTCTTGGATTATTTGGTAAGTTTACACTGTTCATCTTTTCCACTATTTCGCACATATTTTCACGTTTGGCTTACGAAATTCGTAACCTAACATCAGACCTTTTCGTGACAGGAATACGCATTTCATCTCATTCAAGAGAAAAAGTAAAGCATGTATTAAGACGAATTACACTTGAAGATGGATCCACAGGGTCCGAAATGCATCGTGTACTGAATAAAACACGAAAAGTTGTGACTGAAGGCGTTTTTTAATTAATACTTCGAGTGCATTTCTTATATATATTGCATTTATTAGATTTCTTTACTTTACACGTACAATACCGAGGCATATTCCATAATTACATTAGGAATGAATGCGCATCAAAAACGTTACAATCTGACGTCACATACTGGTAACTGTACTAGTTGACAACCTGTCGAGCTGTAGTACTGAAGAGTACAGTTATCAACATGTGACGTATGGTGTTATACTTGGAAAGTAAAAGCATCTGATAAATGCAGTATATAATATGTAATATCAAACATGTACTTGAAAATGACTTATGATCGAAATAAGCTAATCGCGCGATTTAAATAAAGAACGGCTGCGTTACAGGCTACTGCGAGCCACGTTTTATTTTATAAATTGTTGTGAGGCTGTAGACTCCCACAATAACAAAATTTTAAGGACTCAAAATGTTTTGACATAAGACAGGCAATCCCAACTGAGGATTTTCTGCAGGGATATTTTTCCTTATCCGTGCGGCGAATGCTGGGGTTAAGTAATAATTGTACGAACATCTTCCTCCCATCCACCAGCATCAGATACTATGTCCAAAGCAAATAAGAATCCCAAAAATACATAATGCCACAACATCATTAACTACAACTGGCTGAAAAGGGCCGCACCCTAGCGCAACCGTACATCTCCTTCATAGATGGAATGGAAATAAAAAGCTGCACCACAAGCTCACTTGATGTTTGATTGAAAAATCCCCCACTCTACAGTGGATCATTACTCGAACGGGACGTCCTACCTAGCGAATGAAAAGTAATATATGAGGTGCGACAATAAAGTAATAAGGCTGATGCGAAAAGTGTGGTGTCACCGCCAGACACCACACTTGCTAGGTGGTAGCCTTTAAATCGGCCGCGGTCCGCTAGTATACGACGGACCCGCGTGTCGCCACTGTCAGTGATTGCAGACCGAGCGCCGCCACACGGCAGGTCTAGAGCGTCTTCCTAGCACTCGCCCCAGTTGTACAGCCGACTTTGATACCAATGGGTCAGTGACAAATTACGCTCTCATTTGTCGAGACGATAGTTAGCATAGCCTTCAGCTACGTCATTTGCTACGACCTAGCAAGGCGCCATATTCAATTGCTGTTCATCTTGTGATGCCTGTACCGTCAGACCGATGGTCATCAATTATGAATTAAAGTTAAGTATTCTACCAGTTACCTCCTGTTTTGCTAGTCTTATTTCTCTGACCTGTTCCAGACCTCACGCCAGTCTGCGTGAGCTTAGACATGTGCCTTTCAGCTACCGGTCATAGAGGATTGGCTGTCTGGCCAGTCCACTACAGTTGGCGACGAGGCCAACTCGCGTTCGTAACCTATACCTGTGTTTACTTGTGTCATGGCTTCGCCACAAGCTCCAGATGTACTGTCCGAATTTTATCGCTTGCAGAATCAGCAGACGCAGGCCTTATTGGATGCCCTTGGCCAGCTCGTCCAGGGTCAATGTGCACTGCAATACGATGCGGCAGCCGCAGCTTCACGGCTACTGCAGCCACAACACGCAGTTGCACCACCTTTTCGTCCTATTGATGCGGCACTGGAAAGCTGGATGGAGTGTTCACGCCAATTTGGATTCCATCTCGCCGCCTACAGAATTCAAGGTAACGAGCGGCAGCCTTACCTCCTTTCCTCAGTAGGGGTGCAGACATACTGTGTGATAGTGAAATTATTTCCCCGACGTGACGTAGCAACTCTGTCCTACGACGAAATTTTGTCTGCATTAGATGCATATTTCAAAGAATCAGTCAATGTGGTTGCGAAAAGGTATACCTTCTTTCGTACAAAACGTACGGCAGGTCAGACTAATAGGGAGTGGGTTGCAACCTTGCAAGGCCTTACTAGGGATAGTGCTTTTGAGTGTCAATGTGGACTCCCTTATTCAGATACTATGGTGCGTGATGCAATTGCACAGAATGTTTCTGATGTTCGTATACGGGAACAGATTTTGAAACTAGTCAATCCCTCCCTTCAACAAGTGATGGACATATTGGATCGGCAGGACACACTTGACTTTGCTCAGGAATCATTTGAAACTTCGCCACCTGTGTGTCATGTTAACCGGCCCGCTGGGCGAGCTGCACGGAACTGTAAACAGTCCTCGCGCCCGGCCGCGCCAAAGCCGCCTGGCTCTCAGCTATGTGTCCCGCACCAGCAAGCACATGCAGTGAAATCTTGCCTGCGGTGTGCTAATAGACATTCGCGTGCGAATTGCCCATCACACCAGGCAATTTGCTTTTTCTGTAATGAAAAAGGTCATGTTCAAAGTGCTGCCAGAAAAAGCTCCGATCGGACACTCACCATCATTCCAGGCCCTTTGCTTCGCGCCAGAATCGAATCAAGAATACTCGGGCTCATGAACTTTCGTCCATGGAAATTCATGTAGTTCATGACACTCTGCCCAGTGCTACTCTCTCTAACAGTGACTGTGTTCGTCCCATAAAAAGTGTGCGTCGACATCGACGGAAATCCCGCCAAGTCGCAAGTGATTCTGTACCAGTGTCAGTTCACGTTGCATGAGACAGTCGCTCTTATCGTCAGCAGGACAATAAACTTTTTGTCGACTTGGACATTCACGGCGAAGTGATACCCTTCGAGCTCGATACCGGAGCTGCAGTTTCATTAATCAATCAAGCCACGTACAAACTGCTGGGCACACCTCCGTTGCGTGCCGCAAATGTTAAGCTAACTAGTTATTCCGGACAGGCAATCCCTGTGTTAGGACAGTGCAGCCTTCTTGCAACATACAAGGGACAAACAAAACTTGTCATTTTTCGTCCTTTGTTCTTCTGCTGCAGTGAACTTGTTTGGTTTCGATTTATTTTAGTTGTTTAACTTGTCTATAGTAAATCAGGTCCTATCAGTGAACCAGACTGTGCCTTCAGACAGTGTTTCTCGTCTATGTGAAGATTTTGCAGACATTTTTGCACCGGGCCTCGGTTGCGCTAAGAACTATAAAGCACATTTGGAACTGAAAGTAAACGCGCAACCGAAATTTTTCAGAGCGCGCAATGTTCCCCACGAATTGCGTGATGAGGTCGCAAAACGTTACACGATTTGGAATCACAAGGTGTAATTGAACGTGTGCAGGCTTCTCTCTGGGCATCACCCTTCCGGAAAATTGAGACTTTGTGTGGACTTCAAGGCAACCGTGAATCCACAACTAGTGACTGCAACTTTTCCTTTACCCCGCCCGGAAGATCTTTTTGAAAAACTGTGCCCGGGTAAATATTTTTCGAAGTTGGACCTAGCAGATGCGTATTTGCAAATACCGGTGGACGAAGAATCTCAGCGCGTATTGGTGGATAACACGCATCTTGGTTTATACCGATTCAAATGGCTGCCATTCGGGTGTGCATCCGACCCTGCATTGTTTCAGCAATATCTACAAACTGTTTGTGCGTCGGTCCCTACTGCAGCAAACTATCTGGTCGATATTGTGATCTCTGGCAAGACGGAAGAAGAACATTTAGCCAATCTCAGAACATTATTTCGGGTCTTGCGACAAAATGGTCTTCGCTTGCGGAAGGACAAATGTGTATTTTTTGCTCGTGATTTGCCATATCTGGGACATGTACTCAATGCCCAAGGCATACATCCCAGTCCCGAGCCCCTCCGTGCCATACAAGACTTGCCTTCGTCGCAGAATTTGAAGCAGCTACAGAGTGTGCTGGGAAAAATTAATTATTACCATAAATATGTGCGCCACGCCTCTTCCATTTCAGCTCCGCTTCATTGCTTACGCCGTAAAGGTGTTCCGTTCGTCTGGACGACGCAATGCGAACGTGCCTTTCGCCAGTTGTAATCGGCGTTGCTTTCCAATACTTGCCTTACGCCATTCGCTCCCCGGAAGCCCCTTTTGTTGATGGTGGATGCATCGGATTTCGGGATCGGTGCTGTGCTTGCGCACAAAGATGGTTCGCACGATCGCCCTATTGCCTTTGCGTCCAAATTGCTCTCGTCTGCGCAAAGAAATTATTCCCAGATCGAGAAAGAAGCACTGGCTCTCGTATTTGGTGTTACAAAGTTTCATGATTTCTTGTATGGTCGTCACTTTACCATCATCACAGACCACAAACCTTTGAAATCGCTTTTTCATCCGACCAAGCCTGTACCTCCACGTACAGCGCAGAAATTCATTCGCTGGTCTATTTTCCTCTCGCAGATATCTTGTATCGGTCCACTGCTAAGCACGGAAACGCCGATGCATTGTCCCGTTTGCCTGTTGCTGAGGATAGAGCATTCGATTCTTCCTTGATTCGGAAACCGATGACGTGGTCGAATCGTTTCCGATTGATTTTCGTCGTGTAGCTACAGCTACAGCTACAGCTGCCGACCCTGTCCTTGCTACCGTTTTGCGTTTTGTTGCTACGCAATGGCCCTTGTCAAAGTCACGGATCGAAGATCCGTTGGTTCGCCGATTTTTTGCTCACAAGGAGAGACTTTTTGTACGACGTGGTGTTTTGCTGTTGCGTTCAGATAATGATCAGTCCAGGATCGTGGTCCCACGTTCGTTACAGTCCTCTGTCTTAATGCTTCTTCACCAATGACATTGGGGTATAGTGCGAACGAAACAACTTGCTCGTCAGCACTGTACTTGGTTCGGAATCGATGCTGCGATTACGAATATGTGCTCTTCTTGCATGGAGTGTGCCGAACAACAATTCGCACCACCGCGGAAATTCTTTGCATGGCCGAAAGCCACTTCCCCTTGGCAACGCTTACACATCGATTTTGCTGGTCCATTCTGGAATGCTCGATGGTTGGTTCTGGTCGATTCATTCAGTAATTTTCCTCTTGTTGTCCGGATGTCTTCCACGACGTCTTCTGCCACCATCCAAGCGTTGTCCGCTATCTTTTGCATTGAAGGTCTTCCGCAGACTATTGTTTCCGACAAGGGCCCACAATTCATGTCCGCAGAATTTGTCATTCTGCAAGGCCAGTGGTATTCAACATCTGACGTCCGCGCCGGTTCGCCACAGTCCAACGGTGCTGCTGAACGTTTGGTCCGGACTTTCAAGTCCCAGATGTTGAAGTTGAAAGAGTCGCATTCTCGGGAGGACGCGTTATTGCTCTTTTTGTTCTCGTATCGCTCTCAGCCTCGAGATGGTCGCTCGACGGCTGAGTGGCTTCACGGTCGCTCTCATCGCACCTTGATGTCTTTGCTACATCCGCCGCATCAGGTTCCTGCGCAGCGGCAGACACCTGCTTTTGCCCCAGGCGACGTTGTATACTATCGCAACTGTCGAGGTTCACGGCGTTGGCTCGCAGGGCGCATTCTTCGCTGCCTCGGCCGCGCGATGTATTTGGTTTTAGAGGCCTCTGGTGAGGTGCGTCTCTGTCGTCGCACGGGATCTGCCGCTCCCCGTCTGCTTTCAGCGACGGTGCCGTCCGGTCAGCGCCCTGGGGACCCATCTACTGGCTCGCCTCAGCCCCAGGTGTTACCGACGCTGCCTTCCATTTTGCCCCATGGCGACGCGCAGCCACCACCGCCGCCGCCGCCTATTCTCTCGCCGGCGCCGCCCGCAGTGGACGCATCGCTGCAACCGCCGGGCGCCTCCCTGCGTCACGCGCCGCCGATCGCTTCCCGTGACCAGTTGTCCTCCGCCATGGAACTCTTGCCCGCTCCGAACCATCTGTCGTCTTCGCCCGTTGGGTGCTCCGATCCGATGGAGGTCGACCCTTCGGCCCCTCCTGTCTCTCTACGTGCGCGTGCACCGCATGTTGGCGTGCACCCTGGACTAGGTTTTCAGGCGTTTCCTAGCTCCCCTCGGACCGAATGGCAGGATGCGGGTGGCACAGCCTCGCCTGTTGTTAGGCTCCCCACCTCGTCGCATACGTCAACATGTGGTCCTCTCCATGGCGGTAGGAAGCCTTATAACACAACCGTTCGCCGATTTGCGGGGGAGGAATGTGGTGTCACCGCCAGACACCACACTTGCTAGGTGGTAGCCTTTAAATCGGCCGCGGTCCGCTAGTATACGACGGACCCGCGTGTCGCACTGTCAGTGATTGCAGACCGAGCGCCGCCACACGGCAGGTCTAGAGCGTCTTCCTAGCACTCGCCCCAGTTGTACAGCCGACTTTGATACCAATGGTTCAGTGACAAATTACGCTCTCATTTGCCGAGACGATAGTTAGCATAGCCTTCAGCTACGTCATTTGCTACGACCTAGCAAGGCGCCATATTCAATTGCTATTCATCTTGTGATGCCTGTACCGTCAGACCGATGTTCATCAATTATGAATTAAAGTTAAGTATTCTACCAGTTACCTCCTGTTTTGCTAGTCTTATTTCTCTGACCTGTTCCAGACCTCACGCCAGTCTGCGTGAGCTTAGACGCGTGCCTTTCGGCTACCGGTCATAGTGGATTGGCTGTCTAGCCAGTCCACTACAAAAAAAATTGTTGCTTACCGTTTTAGTCACGTTTAGTGTTGCCTCTTTCAAAGTAGTCCCCTTCTGGTTGCACACACTTTTTCCAGCGCTTCTGCCATTGATGGTAACATTTCTGGAACTCATCTTCTGTAATATCCTCCGAGACCCTTGTCACAGTTTTTTGGACATATTGTGTTGTTTGAAAATGGTGTCCCTTGACCGACGTTTTGTCTCTTGGAAATAGAAAAAAGTCGCACGTAGCGATATCTGGTGAATAAGTTGGCTGTGGTAGTACTGAAATTTGTTTTGAGGTTAAAAGTTGCTGTACTGACAGAGCAGTATGGGATGGCGCATTATCGTGATGCACAATCCAATTATTAGCAATGTTGGCACGGACACGAGGAACTCTTTTACGAAGCCTTTCTAAAATTTCTTTGTAGTAATATTGGTTTACTGTTTGTCCAGGAGGCACCCACTCTTTATGAATAATTCCCTTGGAATCAAAGAAGCACACAAGCCTGCATTTTACTTTTGACTTTGACATGCGACCTTTTTTTGGTCTGGGTGAACTTTGCGAACTTTGGCGTTTTGTCTCTGGATCTTACTGAAAAAAAAAACTTTCATCACCAGTGATAACACGGCTCAATAATTCTGGATTGATTTCTGTTTGCTCTAACAGATCGGCTGTCACACTTTTCCGTGATTCTCGCTGTTGTGGTATGAGATTTTTGGGGACAATTTTTGCACAAATCTTTCTCATACCAATATCTTCAGTTATTATTAGACGAACCGTTTCTCGATTGATTTTCAGTTCTTCTGCAATCATTTTGACGGATAATCTTCGATCAGATCGTACGAGTTCACGCACCCTGCCGAAGTTGACATCTGTCAGTGAGGTTGATGGTCGCCCACTGCGGTCTTCATCTTCAATATTCTTTCTACCTTCACTAAACATTTTATGCCAACAAAACAATTGAGCTCTTGACATAACCTCCTCTCCAAAAGCCTTCTGAAACTTACCATAAGTTGTCGTCGCGTTTTCACCCAATTTAACGCAAAAAGAAATGGCATACCGTTGCGCAATATTATACGGTTCCATTTCCGTGACGAGAGACACAAACATGTGTTAACTTATTACAGCACAACTCACGACTGAACAGTTGCAACGATATGCTGCTTGGACTGGAAGCAGCTTATAGACAAAGATCAAAGATATTGTGCCTACGCAAGCCTGCAGGGTTGCTATATCTTGCAAATAAAATCAGTCTCATTACTTTATTGTCGTACCTCGTATATATTGTAACTGCTCAAATATAAAAAGATTAATGTCAAGAAATTTAGCTTTGAACCGAAATTTTACACTTTGAATATTTTATATGAAGTTATTGTCTTAAATTGTGAGCGGTTATAGCGTAAAATCTGTAGATTTGTACAAGTTGTATTCCTGTTATGGCGTTGGATATTAGGTAAATCAATGAATCATGCACGTACGAAAAGGCATGAAGTAATTTAACTAAATTTTGTTTTGACGACTTTAGTTTTGAGCGCAATTATTTACGTTATTACGCATTTCGTAATAAAGCCCAAATTCCCCGTCAAAACGAGAAAAATTTGTACACTGTGAGGCGTTAGAAACTTCCAGTTCCGTATAAAATACGGTTTCTTTTTATCCCCATGCTACAACTGGTTCGTCTTTGCAATACTCTGCTACATGACTTCCATAGTAGCAAAAAGAAAAATTAGACCAACTAGTACTATGGAAATTCCTCCTTATGTAAGATACTGTTGATTTATTTTTCTTTCATCCGTACCTGATTCAATACACTTCACTTATACCTACACATTCTGAAGAAATTAGATCAGTGAGTTAACCTTTAACATATCAAATCTATTTAATTGTTGGCGTGTTGCTTTATCGTCAAATGTGATAAACTGAAAAATATGCGCAAATCGATCCCGTGCCAGGACTGTTGTAAAGACTACACGTCGAATAGTTTCGTCTGTTGCCCACATTTCAGAAATTGATTCCTTTGTGCGGTAAAGTGCTCCAAAAGTAGCACATCGAAAAACACTCTCAGTTTGGCACAATCTGGGTCTGATCTAATTCTTATTCTGTCCAGAGCAGTATTTGCACTGCAATGCTGAACAACAGGTAACGCTTTAGCATTCGTGAAGATGCATTTAGTATCTACAATTTGGCTGTCAAAGAACATGTTGAAAATTTCGGACGTTCTGGGTGCAAGATCACTGGCATTATTTGGCCTGGAAGATTCATTGACACTGTTGTGTTGATGACAGCGATTCGCGGGAACACTGAAATGACTGTTCAATAAACACATACCCTTCGTCGGAATCCCCATCAGTTTCGCCTGGCAATGCCACTTCCTTCTGAATTCACTTCAAGGTTATCTTCCGATACTGAAGCAGTTTGTTCTGGAATAAAGTCCTCCTCAGGTTCTCTCCAGACATATTCTAGGTCACTGAGATTACACTCACTCAGCATCCATCATCTCAGATTTGCGTGCAGGCAATTTTTCAAAATTTTGGCCTTCACATTATGAAAATTAAAAAAAGTGAATCCATCAAAATATGTTACGTAGTATACGAAGTGGGGTCCGGCAAAGAATATTTGTTTGTAATATCTATTTTAAACACACGCAGATACGTATAAAAATAAAGAATACATTGGTTCTTGCAGTTGCAGCGTTATCACCAAACATCGCTCTCTGGAGTCGCCGGAGGACACCGCTTGGTGTGTGAAGGGTTAAATACTTTGTATGTTTTAAAATGCCACTGTTACATGTGTGAACAGAAAGCACCTAACACTACTGGTATAGTACGAAAATAACTTAAAATAATCTGGCTAGTAGAAAGACATATTTTAAATCTGAACCGAACAATAAAATGAAAAAAAGTGGTGTTATTGCAGGTCGTTGAAGTTTATATCCTGTGCCAATGTCAGTCCAAGGCAATAAGACGTGTTAAGTGAGGTAACGTCAAATATTTTCTTCTCCATTTCAAAAAAATTTTTTATTGGCCCAATTGCTGTAGAAGCAAACGCATAATATTGACAATAGTTTAGGTTCCTTGCGTATGTCATTGACTTCAGCTATTTATTAAAAAAAGAACTTAATTGTGATATTCCAAGTAGTTTTAAGGCTGAATTACGCGAACTACCTCCAAACTTTTCAGACAAAAGTAACTCAGAAACCCTCTGAAGTCAACGTATCATGTGCTGCAACATTATTGGGTAAAAGAAACGTAAATGAAAGCGTCTTGCATGAGACAAAATTTCCATTCCAGTTTGACCAGTTTTGGTATAACCCGTGTTATCATAGGCAGGAGGCTGTTTGAGTGGTCTACTGTCTCGCCTCACTAGCTACTGGTGACGAGGTTCAGGTCCTTGTCTCTGCTAACTACCTCAAGTTTTTCTGGGACAAGAAAGTGTGAAAAGGGCTCCACTTAGTCACGTAAGGCCAAGGGAGAAGATATTTCAATAACGAGGAAGTGAAATTGGCACACAGGCCACAAAACGAAACACCTGCAACAAGCTAGAAATCACATGAAATAAATTAGATGGTAAATATTTGATGATCTATTGCAGATGCTGCTAAATCATTGAAATCAAGTTATTCCAATCAGTCGATGTGTGTAATTAGCTGAGACACTGAGGACTACAAGGGCATAAAGCACAGACACAAAGTTTCGAGAACAACATATGTTTCTGAAAATCATATTTGTAGGTAAACCAACAGTCTCAAAGGTTTGACTTGTTTTTTAATCAAGATTCAACATCCTATATTTCCTACAAAAAATAAAGACCCACTTTATGTTATGAAATTTTTATTAATATTTTGGATTGTTATTGTTAATGTTAATTCGCAAAATTTTGTTATATAGTGCTAATGACAATAGTGTCATTTTGACAGTTGTAAAGTACGTAATTAATGTGAAACTAGAATCATAACTTAAACAACAGATACTGAATGCACCACACACACAATTATGACCTATTTCAACAGCTTCATTATCCTCGTTATCTTCATTAAGCACATTCTGTGACATGAGGTTCAGAGAAACCTCTCTGCCCACTCCAGGCATGAAATCTAGTAGTTTCGTTAAATCTTTGTCTTTCACGGTTGATATTTGTTTTCCATCTACGTATCTGGGCAATATATTTTGCAAGGCTGTGGTATGTTCGTCGCGACTTGCCGATAATGGTGGGTTGAAATCGATTTAGCGGTTTAGGAGGAGATGTAGAACATACACACATAGATACCGCTTTCGGGAAACGGCGCCCATCTTTAGATCTGTTAAACAACTCAGTCAATTGCAATTGGGTTCTGATCCTATGTTTGCAAAGCTTAATTTTTTTAAAACTACTTACAGTGTGAAAATTGTATGACATACGGTACAAAGTATGTTATAGTTGCAGAGGAACCTGTTGTAAAGGTGTTGTCAGTACACTGTGATATACTAAAAACATGCTTGCATGCTTGTTCTGGCTGGGATTCAGTCATAAAAATTTTTTGAACTATATCATCTTTACGCCAGTGACTGTTATAAGTTTTTATTACACTATTGCAATTTCGACCTTAGGCCATTATCAAGTGCTGATATTAAGGCTTTAAACAGACAACGTCACGAGTGTATTTAACAGTAGTGACAACGACATACAAATGTGTCAGCTTACATTACGTTGACCTGGCTTAAAGCCATAATATCAGCACTTGATAATGGCCTAAGGCCGAAGTTGGAATAGTGTAATAAAAACTTATAACAGTCACTGACGTAAAGATGATGTCCTTCAAAAAATGCTTGCATGCTGCCGCTTTATACTCGATTAAGATTTTGAAGGAAATTTAACCGGTGCAATCATCTTCATCTTTTAGCGTCATAACTTCAATTTTACATTTTTTTTGGAAATCATCATGGTACATGCCTCTAACGGTAAACCTCAAGAAGTTCGAATCAGTGTGCAAGAATTACATGGCTAATGTGCTAAAACACGTAGGATGTAATGCTGTAGTAGTTTTTCACGGATATTCTGGAGACATCCGACACCAAAACAGCAAGCTTTACTGCACTTGGTCACAAAATTAGCCTTCTCCACTAAAACATCCATTATAATGTCCCAATGATTTTTTTTATCACACGATACAAAAAAAGAGCATTATTTCAATGCAGCAAATAGCATTGTTGTTAAGAAAGCAATAGAGGTGTCTAAGTGATGATAATTAACACAGCTATATCAAAGGATGCGCAGTATGACAGTGTTACCATCAACGATGAAGACGTAGATATTCTGGCATCACTGATAGCATTAGCGCCCCCTCAAAATAACATTCCTTCAGTGATCTGTCACTATGCAAATTCAGTTTACACAATACTCTTAACATTCACGCAGGAAGCGGGTGTGCCACTACTTCAGTCCCATTTGGACGAAGGCTGAAGAAAGTCAGCATCGTTTACGAGAAAAATCTTTACTGCATTGAAACAATCAGACACAATAGCACACCGAAATGTGGAGTAGTGGAAAGCTTTATTGTGACATTGTAAGGTGGAGGAACGAACAAAGATACACCGGACGATCATTGCCTCTGACTATTCTCTAGATCTGTGACAAAACATAAATTCCGACTTGAGAGACTGCCATATTTTCGAGATTCCTTTCGTACGTACTCACAAGTACAGGCATGGCGGGGTAACGAAAACATTCAATCAGCTTGGAGCTGGACGCTGATGAAAGAGGAGCGATATCCGTGCAGCTCCAGACTCCTTACTGAAAACCATTTCTTGCAAACGTACGAAAGCATGTTGCACAGGGGCCTGCAACTGTAAGAGAACAGGACACCTGTACTCTGCCATTGGCAAACACTGTTGTGACAACACTGCTTCACCCGTTCTGGACGTTGACGAGAAAACGCCGAGGGGAAAAAATGGCTCTGAGCACTATGGGACTTAACATCTATGGTCATCAGTCCCCTAGAACTTAGAACTACTTAAACCTAACTAGCCTAAGGACATCACACAACACCCAGTCATCACGAGGCAGAGAAAATCCCTGACCCCGCCGGGAATCGAAGCCGGGAACGCGGGCGCGACAACGCTACCGCACCACCACGAGCTGCGGACTAAACGCCGAGGGAGACGTCGACAACGAGTAAACCCTAATCGATGATAACGTCGCCGAGGAGGGAAAGTCTGAGGGCCAATTTTACTTGTTCCGTGGACCAAAGAAGTCAGGGTGATAAATTTTTGTCTCATTCTGTGTTCTGTTACACGTTTTGTCATTCCCAGTAAATTTAGTTTTTAAATATGCATTTAGCTGGTAACAATTGACATTGTATTAGGGTGGGGAGATGTTCTTGTGGTTGTTAAACTTTGATATTTAGAAGCACATACCGCGAAAAACGTTTTGCTTTTTCTTTTTTTTCCGTTTGTACGCATCCAAGAGAAATGAGCATCCCGTGGGGGGCAGCACAGGGGTTGGGGACCGGGGTGGTTCTTCGTGTTATGCGTTGACAAGTATGAGTACCTACCATTATTATTTTTAAAAAAGTTGCAAAAGTAAAGTTCTAATCCCGCGCGGGGTAGCCGCGCGGTCTAAGGGCTCCTTGTCACGGTCCGCGCGGCTTTCCCCGTCGGAGGTTCGAGTCCTCCCTCGGGCGTGGGTGTGTGTGTTGTCCTTAGCGTAAGTTAGTTT
This sequence comes from Schistocerca cancellata, assembly GCF_023864275.1. Classification (NCBI taxonomy): domain Eukaryota; kingdom Metazoa; phylum Arthropoda; class Insecta; order Orthoptera; family Acrididae; genus Schistocerca; species Schistocerca cancellata. Next base: position 975,257,526 of record NC_064627.1, read on the forward strand.
AAGTTGGATTAAGTAGTGCGTAAGCTTACGGACCGATGACCTCAGCAGTTTGGTCCCATAAGACCTTCCCACAAATTTCCAATTTCTAAAGTTCTAATGATAAAGCTTGTCGTTTTTACAGTCTTTTGATAATTTGAGAATTTTGTGGTTGCTTTGAACGTCTGAATTTTGATAACTATATGGTTAAAAGTACATTTAGCCAATGTGAATTGCAAGAAATTTAATGTTCTGCGTGAAAGCTCTGGGTGCTTTTGTTATAGGACGAAAGGGAAAAAATCGCAGAGGAAAAACTGCAAAAAGTGCCAAAGTTTGGCGGGTTTTCGGCTTCACCCAAGTTAGTACACGGTTCTAGAGGTCGAAAACACAGAACGTATGTATAACATACTGGAAGTTCATAAAATTCGAACTTTTTGTAAGGACTACTGTACCTGGACGACTAGACTATTGCTGTCCGTAAACGTGTAAGATTGTGCGCGGCGACACATATATACGGAATTTGTTGGCTCCTTCGCATTATGACATTTAGTAGAATGAAAGGCATTATCCATTTTTGGGACTGCTTCACATCGTCCTTTAGCTGATGTACTCATCAGATGTGCAGACTGTAGCACGTTTCTGAAGCATCAGATAGTCGCCAAAAAGCCTCCGACGGCTGTTTCGTAACCTTATAGTAAAGTGTAAACAACGTTCCTGCGTTAGAAGTTCTCAAGGAAACTTGTTAAACGCATTACGTAAGATATTTACGCTGCTCGTGCATACGTTCATGCCGACTGGGGAGCCAACCCGCATCTCCTAAGGACTTCTGCACTTGCGCTTTGTGTATCAGCGGCTGAGTACGCTGCTCCTGTGTGGAACGCTTCAACTCATACTAAGCATGTTGATATTGCGGTCAGCGATACTGCGAGTATCATCTCAGGATGCTTGAAGCCAACATCAGTGCAGAAATTGTATCCGACTGACAGCAGGAGAATGACCGCCACATCCCCTGTACGGTCATCAGGCAGCAAGATCCCGCCTTAAATCGCGCAAGAGTTTCCCAGCTAGGAGTGCGCCACTGGAGGGAGCACCAGAGGCAATTCGTCTTACAACATGGAAGAGCTCACTGCCCGTAGACGTCTCACCAAAAGAAGAATTAGTTCCTGGCGCAAACCTACAATACCCTGTGTGGAGGTCCCTCAACCGCCTAAGAGTGGGCGTCCCCCGATGCAAGACCAACCTGAAGAAATGGGGAATCCTTCCAGCGAGCACTGACACCTTTTGCGACTGCGGGGCTGAAGAAGATCCAAGCCACCTACTTGTATGCCCCCTCCAGGACAACCCGTGCACAATTCGAGACGTTTACGAAGAAAATGACAAAGCTATCACAGCCGCTACTTTTTGGAAATGCTGACTGGACACGGGAATGAATGATGAATACAAATTATGTGTTTGAAGAATGCTGCAGTGATAACACTTCAGATACTAGATCCTAAAATAGGCAGCTATAATTCCAATGGAGAAAACAATTTTCATCCTCTAGGGAAAGACCTGTTGTCAGCCTGGTTCTCTTCAAATCCGACAACTTTACGCGATGTTTGCAATTCTATGAGGCACTGCTGGTGATGTTTCATTGACAAATGGGGACTTTGTCTTGGTGACCGTTTAGTCGTTTGAGAAATAAGCTGCCTGACTACTGAATGCGAATGTAACTCCGTCCTCTCCCTTCATATCAGTATTCACTCGTACTAATATACAAACACAATTGTAGACTATCATACGTGCTCAGACTCAATGAACGAGAAATATGTGATGTTACTAGCGTATTTAGAGAAATTTGTCATTCTGCTGAACGGATCCTTTGGGTGCTGTCTGCTACCTTCAGAAGATAGAGCAGCCGCCAGCCTGAACTGATGTTGAAGTTCCTGACAGGTACATTTGTAACGTGGTCAGTAGAGGGCGGGGGGGGGGGGGGGGGGGTCTTACCAGGTGTAGAAGTATGAAACCGGAATTTGGTTGCAAGAATTACACGTCTGCTGTTTGAAACTGATAAACATTTTATTCAAAATAATCTCCATTGCTGTTTATACATTTCTCCCACCTCTCCGGCAGGCTATGAATGCCGCGCCAAAAAAACAGTTCTCCTTTTGAAGCGAACCAGTCAGCTAGCCACTTTCGTACACTTTCATTCAAATTGTTGCGTTGTTCAGCGAGAGCGTGTCCCAGTGATGCAAATAGACGATAATCGGACGGAACCAAGTCTGGAGAATAAGCCGCATGCCCTAGTATTTCCCAACTGAACACCTCGATAACTTCTTTGACCAGTTTTGCTGTGTGTGATGGGGCATTATCATGGTCCAATATGACTTTGTGTTGCCTTTTTCCATATTTCGGTCATTTTTCACGTAATTCTCCATTTAAATGCTGTTGGTGGCGATCACCAGGTTTTAGCAGCTCATAATAGATGAGGCCCTTCTCATTCCACCAAACACAGAGCATTGTCTTCTTTCCAAAGCGATTTCGTCTTGCAGTGGATGTCCATGGTTTGCCTTGATTCACCCATGATTTACGATGCTTAGGATTCTCAAAATATATCCATTTTTCATCACCTGTCACTATTTGATGGAGAAAAGGCTTTCTTTTCTATCTGGCGAGCAGAATTTTCAAGTGGTCTTTCGATTTGCTTGCTGTCTTTCATTCATTTCATACGGAATCCATTTTCCCACTTTCTGCACCTTTTCTATAGCGTTCAACCGAAGAGAAACGGTTTTCTGCGTCACGTTCAGTTGTTCCGAAAGATCCTGTTGAGTTTGAGTATCATCTTCATCCAATAAGGCCTGCAATTCGTTGTCTTCCAACTTTTTCAGTGGTTTCCCGCGCTCGTCGTTTGTCACTTCAGAATCGACACTTTTGAATTTTTTTGAACCGCTCGAAACACTGTGTTTTCCCAAGAGCTTGTTCGCCGAAAGTTTCGACGAGCCGTCGATGCGATTCTGCAGCAGTTTTCTTCGAATGATAACAGAAAACCAATGCTGTCCACAGATCGTAGTTTGCAGGCACAAAACTCGACATGTTTACCAGTTTGAAACAGATACCGAGGTATGGAACTTGGGTTTCAGTGTGTTGACATTCGTCGTCAGCCGTTACAGGTAGACGCGGTCTCACTGGCCCTACAGCTAGCACCATCTATAGGGAAATTCCGGTTTCATACTTCTGCACGTGGTAGCGGAACCGCTTGGCGTTTTCTTCACGCACATGTTAATGTTGCACTTCCGCGATATTACTCCACACGAGGGCGGGAAAGAGGAGAGTTGAAAAAGTAGCTTCGGATAACACATTTCGGCGAATGGTTTTGAACGGTCCTCAGTGGTTCCAACCTACACACGGGAGCAAAACCTGCGGTCGCGCTGAGCTCCAATGGTGAGCGATCGCGTTCAAAGGTGATACAGACCATATTGTCCTTAGAGAAGGGTTGAAATGAGCAAGGATGTCAGCAGAGTGAAAAGATGTCGAGAAAATGTTCCTGTTGCATATTGCACTGTAAAATGTTTTTCAACCACGAAGTGTATGGTGGTTTCACTGAACTTTTTATGCCACCCCCTGAGGCATTTTCGTGTCGATTGTGAGTGGAGATGGCGCTGCAGTCATGGACTGTGCGGCTGGTCCGGTGGAGGTTCGAGTCCTCCCTCGAGCATGGGTGTGTGTGTTTGTCCTCAGGATAATTTAGGTTAAGTGGTGTGTAAGCTTAAGTTCCATAAGATTTCACACACATTTGAACATTTTTTTGTGGGTGGAGATGTGTCTACAATGTTTTCCTCGGCCACACATAAGAGAGCCGCGTGATTTCAGCCGTGGGCTGAGCTCTACCGCAGACGTCAAAAAAAGGAGTGAAATGTGGGTAAGAGGGGCTGTGACGACCTTCTCATCAACTGACACGTCTACAGTGGTGGTGTGCACGACTGTGGCGAAATTTGGTACCTGTGTGACATTTTAAACCCACTTTATAGCTCACCTAAACTTCTAAGCCGTGGCCTTTCTTTCGAATGTGTCGAACCTTCCTGTTTGAAGTGTCGCCGAGCACGTGGATGACGCTGCAGGGCGCCACCCTTTTGTACCATTACAGAGGTAGGTTGTAGACAACCTTGAGCGAAATTTCAACCTTATGTGTCGCATTGGGAGGCAATTACGGGGTTTCGAAAACGTATGCCTGTAATTTAATTGCACAATGTAGATAGATAGCTTTCCATGTATGAGTATCAAAATACACGACTGGCCATTAAAATTGCTACACCACGAAGATGACGTGATATAGACGCGAAATTTAACCGACAGCAAGAAGATGCTGTGATATGCAAATGATTAGCATTTCAGAGCATTCACAAAAGGTTGGCGCCGGTGGCAACACTTACAACGTGCTGACATGAGGAAAGTTTCCAACCGATTTCTCATACACAAACAGCAGGTGACCGGCGTTGCCTGGTGAAACGTTGTTGTGATGCCTCGTGTAAGGAAGAGAAATGCGTACCATCATGTTTCCGACTTTGATAAAGGTCGGATTGTAGCCTATCGCGATTGCGGTTTATCGTATCGCGACATTGCTGCTCGCGTTGGTCGAGATCCAATGACTGTTGGCAGAATATGGAATCGGTGGGTTCAGGAGGGAAATACGGAACGCCGTGCTGGATCCCAACAGCCTCGTATCACTAGCAGTCGAGATGACAGGCATCTTATCCGCACGCCTCTAACGGATCGTGCAGCCACGTCTCGATCCCTGAGTCAACAGATGGGGACGTTTGCAGGACAACAACCATCTGCGCGAACAGTTCGACGACGTTTGCAGCAGCATGGACTATCAGCTCGGAGGCCATGGCTGCGGTTGCCCTTGACGTTGAATCACAGACAGGAGCGCCTGCGATGGTGTACTCAACGACGGACCTGGGTGCACGAATGGCAAAACGTGATTTTTTTCGGATGAATCCAGGTTCTGTTTACAGCGTCATGATGGTCGCATCCGTGTTTGGGGACATCGCGGTGAACGCACATTGGAAGCGTGTATTCGTCATCGCCATACTGGCGTATCACCCGGAGTGATGGTATGGGGTGCCATTAGTTACATGTCTCGGTCACGTCTTGTTCTCACTGACGGCACTTTGAACAGTGGACGTTACATTTCAGATGTGTTACGACCCGTGGCTCTACCCTTCATCGATCCCTGCGAAACCCTACATTTCAGCAGGATAATGCACGACTGCCTGTTGCAGGTCCTGTACGGGCCTCTCTGGATACAGAAAATGTTGGACTGCTGCCCTGGCCAGCACATTCTCCAGATATGTCACCAATTGACAACGTCTGGTCAATGGTGGCCGAGCAACTGGCTCGTCACTACTCTTGGTGAACTGTGGTATCGTGTTGAAGCTGCATTGGCAGCTGTGCCTGTACACGGCATCCAATGCGCAGGTGGATCAAGGCCGTTATTACGGCCAGAGGAGGTTGTTCTGCGTACTGATTTCTCAGAATCTATGCACCCAAATTGCCTGAAAACGTAATCACATGTCATTTCTAGTATACAGTAATATATTTGTCTAAAGAATACCCGTTTATCATCTGCATTTCTTCTTGGTGTAGCAATTTTAATGGCCCGTACTGTATGTGAGATAAATGGCATATCTTCTGATCACATGGGCTTAGAAGCTTCAATTTTTACACTGCCGGTGAACCGTAGACTTTCGTATTGGACATAAATTTCAACTTGATACGTCTACCCGTTTCTGAGGAAAAGTGTTCTTAAGAGACGGACAGGCAGAAGGACAGCAAAGTGTTTCTTTAAGGGTACCGTCTTCACCAGTTGTGGAATGATTCCTAAAACTGTAATTATTGGTAGCTTACGTAATCAGTATTTCAGTACTATAAAATGCTGATAATAGAAATATTCTTTTAAAAACAAACACACTGAAACCCATTTGTTTTTTTTCCGCTCATAAAATTTCACTTTATCCCTGAGGGAGTAATTAATCCCAGGATGTGGACCACTGTGTTAGCGGGATGCTACAAAATCTCCAGTGCCCATCGCTACAAGAGGGCCGCGAACAAACGAGAGAAATTGTAGTCTGATTGACACTTCACTTGTTGGAACTGCATTCCTCCAATCAGAACGCACAAACAACGTCACGGCCGAAATGTTCGCCGCTGCCAAACTGCCGCAACAAATGGTCAGTTCAATTCTAATTGCTTGTCTTGCTGTTTTTCCTCTATGGGTTTGGACCCTGAACTCTAGAAATGGCTCTTTTATTTCGCATTTCATCAGACATGATAACCACACCAAAAGCAACGCACACAAGACGATGTTAACGAAATACGCATGTTTCGTACACTGCACTACTGGATCCTTTCGCACAAGACGCGATTCGGCGTCACATATTCAGTAACTATCATCACAGAGCTCGGCCTGCAGTAGATAAGCTTCATAAGGCATTGCACGAAACGGAACTTTCTGAAGGCAGGAAATCATCTTTGCATCTGGTTGTATGAAGCAATAAATATGATTCCGTAGTGCAGTCGTTAAGGCAGAATTTTGACTTGCAGAATCGTGGGTTCGAATCTCGCCAGGTGAAATAATTTGTTTTATTTGTAAATTTTTATCAAAATGATTGATTATTATCATTTTCAATTATCTGGTTTAAATGTAATTTTTGTATTCTTACTCATTTATCATATCAGTCTCATAATTGAATTGACTATTATTATTTGCTCTTGTTTTCTCGGGCATTAGATTAGCAAATGAGACACTTAAAGTAGTAGATGAGTTTTGCTATTTGGGGAGAAGAATAACTGATGATGGTCGAAGTAGAGAGGATGTAAAATTTAGACTAGCATTGGCAAGGAAAATGTTTCTGAAGAAGAGACATTTGTTAACATCGAGTATAGATTTAAGTGTCAGGAAATATTTTCTGAAATTATTTGTATGGATTGTAGCCATGTATGGAACTGAAACATGGGCGATAAATAGTTTAGACAAGAAGATAATAGAAGCTTTCGAAATGTGGTGCTACAGAAGAATGCTGAAGATTAGATGGGTAGATCACATAAGTACTGAGGAGTTACTGAATAGAATTGGGGAGAAGAGGAATTTGTGGCACAACTTGACTAGAAGAAGGGATCGGTTGGTAGAATATGTTCTGAGGCATCAAGGGATCACCAGTTTAGTGTTGGAGGGCAGAGTGGAGGGTAAAAATCATACAAGAAGACCAAGAAATGAATATACTAAGCAGATTCAGAAGGATGTAGGTTGCAGTGGTTACTTGGAGATGAAGACGATTCCAGACGATAGAGTAGCATGGAGAGCTGCATCAAACCAGTCTCGGGACTGAAGACCACAACAACAACTTATTTTTTCCTCCTATTATTCATTTTTCGTTTGGAATCTGCTTGTGTCGACTTTAACCCTTAACCGAGTGCCAACCAGAACTACTCATTGTCGATATCGCGTTATCTCGATTAGCCATTGTGAAGATACAGTAGAGCGTCGATTATCCGAAGTAATTGGGGGACATGGGTATTCGGAAAACTGGTTTGTTCGGATAATCGAACTGTACATGTTTATTTGTCAAAAAGAAGTACTGTACAGTAAATTTATTTATAAAAACAGGCATCTCTTTTAGTATTACAAAGTAACATACAAAGGCAACTTCAGTAGGAATATATAGTATGTGGCACAGTTTATTAAACAAAAATATATGGAAAATTATGCATATTACATACGCATTTAGCATGAAAAATACACACAGTATACAAAATTAACGTTTAAAAAAGTCCTTTATTTTGGTCTGTCTAAGCAAGCCTACACGTTCACGAGCAGCTAAGTCACGTACTTTTTCATTACAGCTATCTGAAACTGGTCACTTTCATCTTGGGCTTCAAACCGTCGCAAGGCAGTATGTAAACAAGTGAACGCCTCAGAAGCTGTGGCCCAGTGCGGCGACTACTGTGGGAAACTTGGTTTGGGAGTGAGGGGATGATGGACGGTAGGGTGGGAGAGTAACAGGTGCGAGCGGGTACACAGTTCGGTTAAGCGGTCGTTCGGTTGACCGACATTCGGATAATCGACGCTCTACTGTAATTTCATGTAACCGATCAAAGCGAGAAGTTACGGTTTGCTTTTAGTGCTGAAACTGAAATTGTTCTGTCTTGAGTTTGCCCTTAGAGTTCAGCTTTAATCGCCGTGAACAAAGCGAACATTGCCAGCAAGCAAAACTTTTAATGAACAACAACAATGATATTACTTTTATAAGATAGCTTTCACATGTCGACATTCCTGCAAGGAAAGGGCATCAGGGAATTTTTTTGCGAAGTCAGATAAGTGCCCTGCTCTCGTCATGCAGTATTCATAATCGTGCTTTGACGCTGCGCCATTTACTAACAAATTCTGTTTCTTTCCAGCTCTTAGCTCTGCCGCAGGCTTCTGATGGCTGTTTACTAGGATACATTGCACATCACGAGACTGTGATTAGCTTAGAACAAGAGTGTAAATACAGGGCTACAAAATGCGTCGTCTGCCGCAATTCAATCATTGGTTACTTAAAATCATCTGTGGGCAGAGCATCTTGCGTTCCCGCCATAACTGCAGCATCTGCTTCCAAAATTGCACAGAGTTGTATATACAGCACTTCAGCACGTGGAGTGATCCGCCATGTACGAGTACATTTATTTATTTAACTCGATCTGATTAGGACCATCAGGCCTTCTCTTACGTCGGACCAGGGTATCACACGTGCGGTATACATTACTGTGGTGTCACCGCCAGACACCACACTTGATAGGTGGTAGCATTTAAATCGGCCGCAGTCCGTTAGTATACGTCGGACCCGCGTGTCGCCACTATCAGTGATTGCAGACCGAGCGCCGCCACACGGCAAGTCTAGAGAGACTTCCTAGCACTCGCCCCAGTGGTACAACCGACTTTGCTAGCGATGGTTCACTAACAAATTACGCTCTCATTTGCCGAGACGATAGTTAGCATAGCCTTCAGCTACGTCATTTGCTACGACCTAGCAAGGCGCCATTACCAGTTACTATTGAGATTATGAATAATGTACCATCAAGAGCGATGTTCACCAATTATGGATTAAAGTTAAGTATTCCAGCAGCAACGTACGATTTTTGCTAAAGTCTAATTTCCTTGACCTGTTCCAGACCTCACGCCAGTCTGCGTGAGCTAAAACGCGTGCCTTTCGGCTTCCTCTAGTAGTACCGGGTTGGCTCTCTTGCCAACCCACAACATTTGGCGACAAGGCCAATTCGCGTTCGTATCGATATTGCCCTGATTTACTTGTGTAATGGCTTCGCCACAATCTCCAGATGTACTGTCCGAATTTTATCGCTTACAGAATCAGCAGACGCAGGCCTTACTGGATGCCCTTGGACAGCTCGTCCAGGGTCAAAGTGCAATGCAAAACGATGCGGCAGCCGCCGCTCCAACGCTAACGCGGCCACAACACGCAGTTGCATCAACTTTTCGTCCTTTTGATGCTGCACTGGAAAGCTGGACGGAGTGGTCACGCCAATTTGGATTCCATCTCGCCGCCTACAGAATTCAAGGTAATGAGCGGCAGCCTTATCTCCTTTCCTCTGTCGGGGTACAAACGTACCGTGTGATAGTCAAATTATTTCCCCGACGCGACGTAGCAACTCTGTCCTAAGACGAAATTTTGTCTGCATTAGATGCATATTTCAAAGAATCAGTCAATGTAGTTGCCAAACGGTATACCTTCTTTCGTAAAAAAGTACTGCAGGTCAGACTAATCAGGAGTGGGTTGCAACCTTGCAAGGCCTTACTAGGGATTGTGCTTTTGAGTGTCAATGTGGACTCCCTTATTCAGATACTATGGTGTGTGATGTAATTGCGCAGAACGTTTATGATGTTTGTATACGGGAACAGATTTTGAAACTAGTCAATCCCTCCCTTCAACAAGTGATGGACATATTGGATCGGCAGGACACACTTGACTTTGCTCAGGAATCATTTGAAACTTCGCCACCCGTGTGGCAGGTTAACCGGCCCGCCAGGCGAGCTGCACGGAACAGTAAACAGTCCTCGCAGCCGGCCGCGCCAAAGCCACCTGGCTCTCAGTCACGTGTCCCGCGCTGGCATGCACATGCAGTGATAAAATCATGCCCGCGGTGTGCTACTAGACATTTGCGTGAGAATTGCCCGTCACGCCCAGCTATTTGCTTTTTCTGTAATAAAAAAGGACATGTTCAAAGTGTTTGCCAGAAACAGCTCCGATCGGAAGCTCAAAACCATTCCAGGCCCTTTGCTTCGCGCCGGAATCGGAATCGAACCAAGGATACTCAGGCTCGCGACACTTCGCCCATGGAAATTCATATAGTTCATGTCACTTCGCCCAGTGCCACTCTCTCTAACAGTGACTGTGTTCGTCCCACAAAGAGTGTGGGTCAACATCGCAGGAACTCCCGTCAAGTCGCAAGTGATTTTGTACCAGTGTCAGTTCACGTTGCACGAGGCAGTCGCTCTTGTCGTCAGCAGGACAATAAACTTTTTGTGGACTTGGACATTAATGGCAAAGTGATACCGTTCCAGCTCGATACCGGAGCTGCAGTTTCATTCATCAATTAAGCCACGTACAAACTGCTGGGCACACCTCCGTTGCGTGCCGCAAATGTTAAGCTTACTAGCTATTCCGGTCAGCATATCCCTATGTTAGGACAGTGCAGCCTTCTTGCAACATACAAGGGACAAACAAAACTTGTGTCATTTTTCGTCCTTCGTTCTTCTGCTGCAGTGAACTTGTTTGGTTTCGATTTATTTCAGTTGTTTAACTTGTCTATAGTAAATCAGGTCCTATCAGTGAACCAGACTGTGCCTTCAGACAGTGTTTCTCGTCTATGTGAAGATTTTGCAGACATTTTTGCACCGGGCCTCGGTTGCGCTAAGAACTATAAAGCACATTTGGAACTGAAAGTAAACGCGCAACCGAAATTTTTCAGAGCGCGCAATGTTCCCCACGCATTGCGTGATGAGGTCACAAAAACATTACACGATTTGGAGTCACAAGGTGTAATTGAATGTGTGCAGGCTTCTCTCTGGGCATCACCCTTAGTAATTTTGCAAAAACCTTCCGGAAAATTGAGACTTTGTGTGGACTTCAAGGCAACAGTGAATCCACAACTAGTGACTGCAACTTTTCCTTTACCCCGCCCGGAAGATCTTTTTGACAAACTGTGCCCGGGTAAATATTTTTCGAAGTTGGACCTAGCAGATGCGTACTTGCAAATACTGGTGGACGAAGAATCCCAGCGCGTTTTGGTGGTTAACACGCATCTTGGTTTGTATCAATTCAAACGACTGCCATTTGGTTGTTCATCCGCCCCCGCATTGTTTCAGCAATATCTACAAACTGTTTGTGCGCCGGTCCCTACTGCAGCAAACTATCTGGACGATATTGTGATCTCCGGAAAGACGGAAGAAGAACATTTAGCCAATCTCAGAACATTTAGGCAATCTCAGAACATTTAGCCAATCTCAGAACATTTAGCCAATCTCAGAACATTTAGCCAATCTCAGAACATTTAGCCAATCTCAGAACATTTAGCCAATCTCAGAACATTTAGCCAATCTCAGAACATTTAGCCAATCTCAGAACATTTAGCCAATCTCAGAACATTTAGCCAATCTCGGAACATTTAGCCAATCTCGGAACATTTAGCCAATCTCGGAACATTTAGCCAATCTCGGAACATTACTTCAGGTCTTGCGACAAAATGGTCTTCGCTTGCGGAAGGACAAATGTGTGTTTTTTGCTCGTGACTTACCCTATCTGGGACATGTACTCAATGCGCAAGGCATACATCCCAGTCCAGAGCACCTCCGTGCCATACAAGACTTGCCTTCGCCGCAGACTTTGACGCAGCTACAGAGTGTGCTGGGAAAAATTAATTATTATAACCGTTATATCCCACACGCCTCTTCCATTTCAGCTTCGCTTCATCGCCTACGCCGTAAAGGTGTTCCGTTCGTGTGGACGACGGAATGCGAACGCGCCTCTCGCCAGTTGAAATTGGCGTTGCTTTCCAATACTTGCCTTACGCCATTCGCTCCCCGGAAGCCCCTTTTGTTGATGGTGGATGCATCGGATTTCGGGATCGGTGCTGTGCTTGCGCACAAAGATGGTTCGCACGATCGTCCTATTGCCTTTGCGTCCAAATTGCTCTCGTCTGCGCAAAGAAATTATTCACAGATCGAGAAAGAAGCATTGGCTCTCGTATTTGGTGTTACAAAGTTTCATGATTTCTTGTATGGTCGTCACTTTACCATCATCACAGACCACAAACCTTTGACATCGCTTTTTCATCCGACCAAGCCTGTACCTCCACGTACAGCGCAGAAATTCATTCGCTGGTCTATTTTCCTCTCGCAGTACCGCTACGATATCTTGTATCGATCCACGGCTAAGCACGGAAACGCCGATGCGTTGTCCCGTTTTCCTGTTGCTGAGGATAGAGTATTCGATTCCTCCGAACTTGCTTGCATGTTCATTGATTCGGAAACCGATGACGTGGTCGAATCGTTTCCGACTGATTTTCGTCGTGTAGCTACAGCCACAGCTGCCGACTCTGTCCTTGCTACCGTTCTGCGTTTTGTTGCTACGCAATGGCCCTTGTCAAAGTCACGGATCGGGGATCCGTTGGTTCGTCGATTTTTTGCTCACCAGGAGAGACTTTTTGTACGATGTGGTGTTTTGCTGTAGCGTTCTGATAATGATCAGTCCAGGGTCGTGGTCCCACGTTCGTTACAGTCCTCTGTCTTACAGCTTCTCCACCAAGGACATTGGGGTATAGTGAGAACGAAACAACTTGCTCGTCAGCACTGTACTTGGTTCGGAGTCGATGCCGCGATTACGAATATGTGCTCTTCTTGCATGGTGTGTGCCGAACAACAATCAGCACCACCGCGGAAATTCTTTGCATGGCCAAAAGCCACTTACCCTTGGCAACGCTTACACATCGATTTTGCTGGTCCATTCTGGAATGCTCGATGGTTGGTTGTGGTAGATTCATTTAGTAATTTTCCTTTTGTTGTCCGGATGTCTTCCACGACTTCATCTGCCACCATCCAAGCGTTATCCGCTATCTTTTGCTTTGAAGGTCTTCCACAGACTATTGTTTCCGACAAGGGCCCACAATTCATGTCCGCAGAATTTCAGTCATTCTGTAAGGCCAACGGTATTCAACGTCTGACGTCCGCGCCGTTTTCGCCACAGTCAAACGGTGCCGCTGAACGATTGGTCAGGACTTTCAAGTACCAGATGTTGAAGTTGAAAGAGTCGCATTCTCGGGAGGACGCGTTATTGCTCTTTTTGTCCTCGTATCGCTCTCAGCCCCGAGATGGTCGCTCGCCGGCTGAGTTGCTCCACAGTCGCCCTCATCGATCCTTGATGTCTTTGCTACATCCGCCGCATCAGGTTCCTGTGCAGCGGCAGACACCTGCTTTTGCCCCAGGCGACGTTGTCTACTACCGCAACTATCGAGGTTCACGGCGTTGGCTCGAAGGGCGCATTCTTCGCTGGCTCGGCCGCGCTATGTATCTGGTTTTGGGGGCCTCTGGTGAGGTGCGTCGGCATCTCAATCAGCTGCGCCTCTGTCGTCGCATGGGATCTGCCGCTCGCCGTCTGCTTTCAGCGACGGTGCCGTCCGGTCAGCGCCCTGGAGACCCATCTACTGGCTCGCCTCAGCCCCAGGTGTTACCGACGCTGCCTTCCATTTTGCCCCATGGCGACGCGCAGCCACCGCCGCCGCCGCCTGTTCTCCCGCCGGCGACGCCCGCAGTGGGCGCGTCGCTGCAACCGCCGGGCGCCTCCCTGGGTCACGCGCCGCCGATCGCTTCCCGTGACCAGTTGTCCTCGACATGGAACTCTTGCCCGCTCCGGACCATATGTCGCCTTCGCCCGTCGGTTGCCCCGGCCCGATGGAGGTCGACCCTTCGGCCCCTCCTGTCTCTCTACGGGCGCATACACCGCATGTTGGCGTGCACCCTGGAGCAGGTTTTCAGGCGTTTCCTAGCTCCCCGCGGTCCGAATGGCAGGGTGCGGGTGGCACAGCCTCGCCTGTTGTTAGGCTCCCCACCTCGTCTCATACGTCAACATGGGGTCCTCCCCACAGCGGGCGGAAGCCTTATGCCACAACCGTGCACCGATTTGCGGGGGAGGAATGTGGTGTCACCGCCAGACACCACGCTTGCTAGGTGGTAGCCTTTAAATCGGCCGCGGTCCGTTAGTATACGTCGGACCCGCGTGTCGCCACTATCAGTGATTGCAGACCGAGCGCCGCCACACGGCAGGTCTAGAGAGACTTCCTAGCACTCGCCCCAGTGGTACAACCGACTTTGCTAGCGATGGTTCACTGACAAATTACGCTCTCATTTGCCTAGACGATAGTTAGCATAGGCTTCAACTACGTCATTTACTACGACCTAGCAAGGCGCCATTACCAGTTACTATTGAGATTATGAATAATGTACCATCAAGAGCGATGTTCACCAATTATGGATTAAAGTTAAGTATTCCAGCAGCAACGTACGTTTTTTGCTAAAGTCTATTTTCCTTGACCTGTTCCAGACCTCACGCCAGTCTGCGCGAGCTAAAACGCGTGCCTTTCGGCTTCCTCTAGTAGTACCGGGTTGGCTCTCTCGCCAACCCACAACAATTAGATCACAGTTACCTAAGAAAATAACAGTTTTAGTATGACTACTAGTATTAAAATGACTTGATTGTCTGCAATGGCGGTGTGACCAAATTATACTGATGTGAACCAAGAAAGTTAATACTGCCACTACTTACACTACTGCAGCTGCAGCCACTAATAGTGATGATAATAATAATAATAACAATAATAATAAACAGATAAATGCAGACTTTGCAAACAACAAATAGAAACAGTAGACCACATCACAAGCGGATGTACAATACTAGCAAATACAGAATACCCCAGAAGACATGACAATGTAGCAAAAATAATACATCAACAGCTTGCCATACAACATAAACTAATAAAACAACACGTTCCCACATACAAGTATGCACCACAAAATGTACTGGAGAATGATGAATACAAATTATACTGGAACAGAACCATTATAACAGATAAGACATCACCACATAACGAACCTGACATCATACTTACCAATAAAAAGAAGAAATTAACACAACTAATCGAAATATCCATACCCAATACAACAAATATACAGAAGAAAACAGGAGAAAAAATTGAAAAATACATCCCACTGGCTGAGGAAGTCAAGGACATGTGGCATCAGGATAAAGTTGACATTATACCAATTATACTATCAACTACAGGAGTCATACCACACAGTATCCACCAGTACATCAACGCAATACAGCTACATCCAAACATATATATACAACTACAGAAATCTGTAATTATTGATACATGTTCAATTACCCGAAAGTTCCTAAATGCGATGTAACATATACCGTACAGTTAAAAGAAAGTCACGCTTGATCAAGGTCCACGTCACTTTCCATTTATAACCAGACATAACGTCTGAGAAAGGAAAGAAATAATAGTAGTAATAATGACAGTAATTGTGACATTAATAACAATAATGATGGTGTCAGATAAAATAAAAATTTATAGGTCTACAAAACAGATGTTTTCTCATATAGCGAATTCTGAGAAAATGAAATTTAAGGAGACTATATCGCATAAGAATGGTGGAAAATGAGGAAGTCCAGATTAGAAAGAGTGATGCACCAAGGTGACGAGTGCGTACAGGGACAACAGTAATATTATTGTTGCTTTAGTAGATATGTAATTACCTGACTTCTGCAGGTAGAGATGTTTTTTAGTTATCTAATACAGGATGTATCATAATTAATGGCGTAAACGCATACAGTTGAAAATACACAATACTAGAAGCAAAAAAGTCTCAGTAAACATAGGGTCGAAAATGTATACCTTAGAGCTACGAGCAATTTTTCATCTTGGATACTGTGGAGCAAATCTCTTCTACTGAAAGCTCTTTGCTTTCCATATTTTGAGAAATGATAATGTGGACCAAAACAAGATAAAATGTCCAGTAAACATGTGCTCTAAAATGCATACCTTAAGAGCTTTGAGCTCGTGCTCATCTTCGCTACTTGGAAACACAATTCTTCTAATGAACAATTGCTCATAACTTTTAAGTTATGCATTTTGGAGCAAATGTTTACTGGACTTTTTTTTTGTCCATACTACTACTTCTGAAAATGTGAAAAGCAAAGAGCTTGCAGTAAAAGAGATTTGCTTCACCGTATCCAAGATGAAAAATTGCTCGTAGCTCTTAAGCTACGCATTTTCGACCCTATGTTTACTGAGACTTTTTTGCTTCTAGTATCGTGTACTTTCAGCTGTATGCGTTTACGCAATTAATTCTGATATACCCTGTATAATGCGGGAGGTTGTTTCGGAATCTGGTTCCTGCTACTGAGGAGGACTTCGAGAAGGTGACTGAACGGTGGAGTGGGGCAGAAAGGAGTTTGCTCAGATGGGAGCTGATGTTTCTACCGTGCTGTTCAGACAAGAACGTTAAGTTGGAGGAGAAATATAAGGGACAATGTTCGTTGATTAGACAGTAGAGAAGACAGAAGGTATGGAAATTTTTGCGCTTGTATGCACGCAGCCAGGATAGTTGTGCATATGATGGGGAGATGCGATCAAAGAGTCTAACATCACAGATGCAACGAACATAGGAATTCATAACCAGTTCCAGGCGCCGTGAGGTATTCTGTGAATGGCCTTGTAGGATAACATCACTGTAATCAATAATTGGAAGTGTATGTCTGTACAAGTTTCATTTTCAGGTCAAAAGGGAAGAGCTTTTTATATTTTTGTAGGGCGTGGGGAGATACTGATGCCTTCCTGCACATTACATTTACGTCCTTAGTCCAATTTACATTTTCGTCTGTTATTACTCCAAGACTCATTTCTGAAGGACAGAAGATGACATATGTCTCATTTATGGTTAAAGGTGGAAGGGATACTCGATATTCCGGACTAATGAGCCTAGGATGATCATCCAGTATCACTAGCATTTTGGACGGTTTGAGCTTCAAGGTTTATCCTGTACCCATTTTGATGCTGCACACAGGTCGGTGTGCGTGTCGCCTGTAACCGAGTGTCAGCAGATGTGGCAACACTGCAGCGCCATGTGACGTACGTCAGTTGTCAAGTAATTTTAATCGAACTACAGAGCTCATGCGGTAGTTTATCGAGAGTCGTTCTTTCCAGGCACCAACCGCGCAAGGAACGGGGAAAGGGCAAGTGCTACTGGTATCAGAGGTACACTCCACCACACTGAACGGTGGAGTGGGGTAGAAAGGAGTTTGCTCAGATGGGAGCTGATGTTTCTACCCTGCTGTTCAGACAAGAACGTTAAGTTCGAGGAGAAATATAAGGGACAATGTTCATTGATTAGACAGTAGAGAAGACAGAAGGTATGGAAATTTTTGCGCTTGTATGTACGCAGCCAGGATAGTTGTGCATATGATGGGGAAATGCGATCAAAGAGTCGAACATCACAGATGCAACGAACATAGGAACTCATAGCCAGTTCCAGGCGCCGTGAGGTATAGATGTTGATGTGAAATAAACAACGTTCTCTGTTGAGGCAGATATTCAGTTGACGGGACACAAAGATATCGAGCATCTTTGGTCGGAATTTAAAGATATTGCCCACCATGTGCTAGAGAAGTATGTGCCTAGCAAAAGTATAGGGGAGGGAAAGGATCCACCTTGGTACAACAAACATTTTAGGAAGTTGCTGAAAAAGCAGAGAATTTTGCATAGTCGTTTTAAACGTAGTCACTGCCCCGCTGACAAACAAAACTTATGCGAAATGAAAGCAGTTGTCAGAAGGTCAATGAGAGACTCTTTCAATGAATTTGAAAGCGATATTTTATCTGCAGATTCTAAAAATAAGCCCAAAAAATTTTGGTCGTACGTAAAATCTATGAACGCTACAAATAATTCAGTACCTTCTCTTGCTGACAGTACGGGTAATGTAAGTGATGATGATAAACAGAAGGCCGAAATTCTAAACCTAGATTTCGAAAACTCGTTCACGACAGAGGACTGCAGCACCATTCCCCCTTTCAATTATCGAACAAACGAAAGGATGGCTGACATAGTGTTTAGAGTATCTGGGATTGTAAAACAGTTACGATCCTTAGACGCCAGAAAGGCATCTGGCCCAGATGGTATCCCCGTAAGATTTTATGTTGACTTTGCTACAAATTAGCACCATTCTTATCCGTCATCTATCAGAGATCATTGGAACGGCGGAAAGTTCCACGGGAGTGGAAGAAGGCCCAGGTCATAGCAATCTATAAAAAGGGTAGAAAATCGGATGCACATAATTACCGGCCAATTTCACTGACATCGATTTGTTGTAGAATCATGGAACATATTTTGTGTTCAGACATAATGGCCTTTCTAGACTCTGAGAAGCTCATCTGCAGAAACCAACACGATTTTAAGAAACAGCGGTCATGCGAGACACAGCTGACCCTCTTTGTGCATGATTTACAACAGGCTCTAGATACCGGCTCCCAGGTTGATGCCATATTTCTCGAGTTTCGAAAGGCGTTCGACTCAGTTCCGCACTGTCGCTTACTACAAAAAGTGCGCGCTTACGGTCTATCCAATTACATATGCGGTTGGACAGAAAGTTTTCTAACAGACAGGGAGCAGTATGTCGTCCTGAACGTGGTAACTTCAACAGAAACAAGAGTAACTTCAGGTGTGCCTCAGGGCAGCGTAATAGGTCCTGTGCTTTTTACGATTTACGTAAACGATCTGGTTGATGGCATTGAGAGCGGCCTTAGACTGTTTTCCGATGTTGCTGTAGTCTACAGGAAAGTAGTATCACACGAAAGTTGTGAACAAGTCAATGAGGATTTGCAGAAAATAAATGCGTGTTGTTATGACTGGCAGTTATCTCTCAATATTAGTAAGTGTAAACTACTGCGTATAACAAGGCGAAAATCCCCCTTAATGTACGAGTACAAAATAAACGATCAGTCTTTGGAAGCGGTAACATCAGTCAAGTATCTGGATGTGACTATTCGAAATGATCTCAAATGGAATGATCAGATTACACAAGTAACGGGTAAGGCGAACTCCAGATTGCGGTTTATTGGTAGAATCCTGAAGCGATGCATTCCTTCAGCAAAGGAAATAGCTTACAATACGTTAGTTCGTCCAGTCTTCGAGTATTGTTCCTCTGTATGGGGCCCTTACCAGTTGGGTCTGATTCGAGGGACTGAGAAGGTCCAAAGAAGAAGGGCAAGATTCGTGATTGGTATATTTAGCCATCGCGAGAGCGTTACAAATCTCATAGAAAGTTTGAATTTGGACGCACTTGCAGATAGACGACGCGCTAAACAGAAGGGGCTGCTCACTAAATTCCGAAATCCGATCTTCACCGAGGATGTAGAGCATATATTATTACCACCAACTTTCAAATCGCGTAATGATCACCATTCAAAGATAAGGGAAATTAGAGCTCGTTTTAACATTATGTGATTGCCTTATCATTTTAAATCATTCACTAATCGAGCAGTCGCTCGGCAACAGCTACAGTTAGCAAATAATGTTGTGAGAATGTAAAAGGTGAACGACCTGTGACGTAACGTGTTTATTGTCGAAGCGCTGTCAGAGATGCAGTGAGTTACTGACTTTGAAAACCGCGGCGCGAAAAACGGACAGAAGAAGAACACTTTTACACATTCTTTTGATGTACGAGATATCCTCGACTCACTCATTTTCTCTTGTCTCTTGTAACTTGTGTCGGACGCGCATGTCTTGCCGCCGTATTATTATTGTGAAAAATAATATTATTTTAGTGCGAAGTAAAAGTGCAATACTGCATAGCAGTAGATTTATTGTGCGACATGTATTGAAAACGCCAAAGGAATTATTTTTATAACGAGAAGAGAAGTGCCAGTCAAAACGGCATCCATGTTAAATCTTTTATTGCAGTGTAAGTTCATCTATTAATGCCACAAATTCGGAGTTAAATGGAACTGGTGTATGGACTGTTTATTTATTGTAGAATCTATGTCTCAGTCTTTCATGAAGTTATTTAATTTTCTTTATGTTTCTGCCAAATAGAGAGTTCACAGTCACGAATTCTTTCGTCGAGATCGGACGGAAGTTGCATGCGGCGAAATATTTTCTCCGCGCCATATTCTATTGGTAAATGCATGATAAAATACGGTGCATTAGGAAATTCATGTTGAGCTACCCAAAAATAATATATTTTGAATAGGCATTTACTCTCCTCTGCAATGCAACTTCCGACTGATCAGACGATCCAACAAGAGACAGCCGCACACGGTCGGCGTTCGCAAATATATTTCCACCGCTGATTATGGCTATATGTTACAGCACAAAATTAAATATATTGTTATAATTAGCGACTACGAACGGGGACATTATAACTGTATGTTTATGTATACACATTACGTAAACATATCATTATATCGTACTGAGGCGTTCAGACAGTCGTTTTCCCTCGCGCGATCCGCGAGTGGAACAGAGGAAGGGAGGGGGGAGGGGGGAATATGACTTTGGCACGAATTGTGCCCTCCGCCTCACACCGCTTGATGGCTAGCGGAGTATATATGCAGATGTAGATGTGAAGCAGCGTACAATCGCCGCTTGTATCGAGAGATGGTACTGACCCAAACTGAGCAAGTCGTGCAGTATTTCCATTACGGTTGCGCCGCCTGCTTGCAGACTGGCGATGCCGGCCGCACCCATCGAGACTCTCTCTAAGCTGGGGCGGAGGCGCTGCCAGGGCCGGGCGGCGAGCTGTGGACCGCCAAGGTCGCCGGCAGCTGTGGGCTCAGGTTGAGGTACGCAGACGGCAGCCGACACGTGCGCTTCCATCATCCTCGGTCGCGGCTACCGGTCAAAGCGGTGGGCATCACCCGCTCCTCGGGGGACTACGGTGGCCCGGCAGAGCCGATCTCATTTATAAGCTGTGACTGACGACAAGCAGGGAAGTGGCGCAGTGACGACAAACACTCATTAGAGGCGACGCACTCGCACGGGCGGGGAAGGCCTCCTCCGCGGGGTCCCGCACGGGATGTCACGGGGGTTCCACGAAATATCTGACTCAGGACGGCCCGATGCTACTTCCGAATACGAGTAAGGCTGCACGTCGTCGATTAATCCGTACGAGGTGCATTCAAGTTCTAAGGCCTCCGATTTTTTTCCTCCAGACTGGAAAGAGATACAATACGACCCAGAGATGGCGTCACCGTACGGCAGATGGAATTTTACCGCCAGCGGCGAAAATGAGAACTGTTTTATATACTTAAAATGGCGACGCTTTCCTTACTTGAACAGCGTGCAATCATTCATGAAACCAATTGAAATTCATCGACAGTTGAAGGAGACATGTGGTGATGGAGTTATGGATGTATTGAAAGTGCGTTCGTGGGTGCGACAGTTTAATGAAGGCAGAACATCGTGTGACAACAAACCGAAACAACCTCGGGCTCGCACAAGCCGGTCTGACGACATGATCGAGAAAGTGGAGAGAATTGTTTTGGGGGATCGCCGAATGACTGTTGAACAGATCGCCTCTAGAGTTGGCATTTCTGTGAGTCCTGTGCACACAATCCTGCGTGATGACCTGAAAATGCGAAAAGTGTCATCCAGGTGGGTGCCACGAATGCTGCCCGTGTGGCATGTTGCCAAGCAATGTTAACGCGCAACGACAGCATGAATGGGACTTTCTTTTCGTCGGTTGTGATAATGGATGAGACGTGGATGCCATTTTTCAATCCAGAAACAAAGCGCCAGTCAGCTGATTTTTCGTCCACCGGCGAAGACGGCTGCACTCCTGGGTTCCGTTAAAGATGACTTACTACTCCGCAAGCCTGGAGTTTACAAGATACCATGTGAATGTGGCCTTTCATATATCGGACAAACGAATCGTACAGTCCAAGAGAGGTGTACGGAACATCGCAGGTACACTCGGCTCTTACAACCCAGTAAATCGGCTGTGACAGAGCATTGTATTGATTCTGGTCACTCTATGGTATATGAAAATGTCGAAATTCTGACTTCTGTTTCATCTTTCTGGGACTCCGTAGTAAAAGAGGCCATTGAAATCCGCTTGACGAAGAATTTAATTAATAGAGACAGCGGTTTCACATTAGATAAATCATGGAATCCGGCACTTTCAATATTGAACTTACAAAGGCGTCGCTACAGTTCAGCTCCCAGTAATACATCGACCTCCCAGCATGGATCGATTGCGCAGCCACAGACGTAACTCATGCATATTGTACGTCTTTGCCACCGATCAACATCACTGGCGCCTAGCTTATCTGTGGCCGCATGCGCAGTGGTGCAGTCCGCGAGTTTAAAAGGATGGAGCGAGCGCTGGAGCGTCAGTCGTACGGCTCTCTCTGAAGATGGCTGAAAGGTATACAGCCGAAATATTAGAAGAAGAAGCAGAATTCATGCGGCTGCATTCCCGAAACTTAATGGAGCTGCCTATACTACGCTTGTCCGTCCTCTTTTCGAATACTGCTGCGTGGTGTGGGATCCTTACCAGGCAGGACTGACGGAGTACATCGAAAAAGTTCAAAGAAAGGCAGCACGTTTTGTATTATGGTGAAATATGGGAGAGGGTGTCACTGAAATGATACAGGATTTGGGCTGGAAATCATGAAAAGAAAGGCGGTTTTCATTGCGACGGAATCTTCTCACGAAATTCCAATCACCAATTTTCTCTTCCGAATGTGAAAATACACTCCTGGAAATGGAAAAAAGAACACATTGACACCGGTGTGTCAGACCCACCATACTTGCTCCGGACACTGCGAGAGGGCTGTACAAGCAATGATCACACGCACGGCACAGCGGACACACCAGGAACCGCGGTGTTGGCCGTCGAATGGCGCTAGCTGCGCAGCATTTGTGCACCGCCGCCGTCAGTGTCAGCCAGTTTGCCGTGGCATACGGAGCTCCATCGCAGTCTTTAACACTGGTAGCATGCCGCGACAGCGTGGACGTGAACCGTATGTGCAGTTGACGGACTTTGAGCGAGGGCGTATAGTGGGCATGCGGGAGGCCGGGTGGACGTACCGCCGAATTGCTCAACACGTGGGGCGTGAGGTCTCCACAGTACATCGATGTTGTCGCCAGTGGTCGGCGGAAGGTGCACGTGCCCGTCGACCTGGGACCGGACCGCAGCGACGCACGGATGCACGCCAAGACCGTAGGATCCTACGCAGTGCCGTAGGGGACCGCACCGCCACTTCCCAGCAAATTAGGGACACTGTTGCTCCTGGGGTATCGGCGAGGACCATTCGCAACCGTCTCCATGAAGCTGGGCTACGGTCCCGCACACCGTTAGGCCGTCTTCCGCTCACGCCCCAACATCGTGCAGCCCGCCTCCAGTGGTGTCGCAACAGGCGTGAATGGAGGGACGAATGGAGACGTGTCGTCTTCAGCGATGAGAGTCGCTTCTGCCTTGGTGCCAATGATGGTCGTATGCGTGTTTGGCGCCGTGCAGGTGAGCGCCACAATCAGGAGTGCATACGACCGAGGCACACCACAGGGCCAACACCCGGCATCATGGTGTGGGGAGCGATCTCCTACACTGGCCGTACACCACTGGTGATCGTCGAGGGGACACTGAATAGTGCACGGTACATCCAAACCGTCATCGAACCCATCGTTCTACCATTCCTAGACCGGCAAGGGAACTTGCTGTTCCAACAGGACAATGCACGTCCGCATGTATCCCGTGCCACCCAACGTGCTCTAGAAGGTGTAAGTCAACTACCCTGGCCAGCAAGATCTCCGGATCTGTCCCCCATTGAGCATGTTTGGGACTGGATGAAGCGTCATCTCACGCGGTCTGCACGTCCAGCACGAACGCTGGTCCAACTGAGGCGCCAGGTGGAAATGGCATGGCAAGCCATTCCACAGGACTACATCCTGCATCTCTACGATCGTCTCCATGGGAGAATAGCAGCCTGCATTGCTGCGAAAGGTGGATATACACTGTACTAGTGCCGACATTGTGCATGCTCTGTTGCCTGTGTGTATGTGCCTGTGGTTCTGTCAGTGTGATCATGTGATGTATCTGACCCCAGGAATGTGTCAATAAAGTTTCCCCTTCCTGGGACAATGAATTCACGGGGTTCTTATTTCAATTTCCAGGAGTGTATTTTGTTGACACCGACCTACATAGGGCGGAACGATCATCACGATAAAATAAGGGAAATCAGAGCTCGTACGGAAATATATAGGTGTTCATTCTTTCCGCGCGCTATACGAGATTGGAATAATAGAGAATTGTGAAGGTGGTTCGAGGAACCCTCTGCCAGGCACTTAAATGTGATTTGCAGAGTATCCATGTAGATGTAGTTGTGGTTCTATGAACCCTCTACCAGGCACTTAATTGTGAGTTCCAGACTAATCATGTAGATGTTGATGTAGATCCTATGTAGGCCGATTATGTGATGGGATGTCGTCCGACGTCCTATTTGACGTACCTACATCGAATCCGTATTTCTCTCATCGGAAGAAGAGCGATTATGTAGTCTGTGGTCGTTTTTATGTCGGTTTCTGCCGTAATAGCGCGTTCTGCTGAACAAGGGACTTAGAAGAAAGTTATGCGTTCACCAGTTTAACGAAAATTGACATGTAGGGGAGTTTTTCGAAACCTGCCAACCTTTACGAAATTACCCAGATAAATTCGAAGACTACCACAGTACGGCTATAAAAACATTTGAACACATCTTTGAAACCGAGAGGAACGATATAACTAGTCAATAGAGAAGCTTTAAATCCCAAGCAACATAAGCGGCCGCTTGGGGTGTCAAGCGGAGAGGGGTGCAAGAGGCGCCCAAGCGTAACATTTGTGTATATAGGGTGGGGGAAAAAATGGTAGCGAAAGGTAACACGGATGAAAGTATACGATGACACTCACGATACTCTTAGAAACAAACGCGTTCCAGCAAACATTGAGTCACAAACGAGCTATCTGCAAGATAATTGGGAATATATGGCTGAAAGCGGCCACTGTGAAATGTTGTGGAACTTAGTATAAATGCGTTTGAAATGTAAATTTTTCGATTCCCTAACGTGACCAGCGGGACATATATGTTTCAAAACAAATTTATTTTCCTGGGTACACAAGGACATGAAAGCCGCATATCTGTTGGTGCTGCGATTTAGCATTGAATGTATAAACTGTTCGGAGCCAACAGGCACAGTTGTGGCGCCTAATGCGCGAAATACCGCTTAGTTGTTTCAGTTGTGCATTGTGTGCCTTGTGTCTCTAGTAAGTATATGTAAATATTTTCCTGGCTGTAACAGAGAAGCTCAGTAAATGTATTTAATGTCTTTTTTACACTGTTTCCTATAAATATACCCATCTGTGCACATTACGCCTTATAACCAGTGTGTGTAGAGAATTTCTGTTTGTGCCACTTCTTCATTTTTGTGTCTAAAGTTTTACGTCTATTTATTTTTCATTCCCTGCTGTGATCTTATTTCATCTCCCTTGGTTTGACATGAAACGGAAAACTGTACAAACTCCTTATTTACTTTTCGTGATGAATACTTGCCCTCCCCTTCTCTTTATATTTCTCCCAGTCAAAAGCTGCCTTAGAAAGGCGATGTAAAAACAAAGTTGGTCACTTTTCCTTTATTATTATAGTTCCACTCTATGAAACTGTTTGCTATTGCAACGCCCAAAAGAAAATAAAAAAAAAACAGACGATGCCATTATTTGACTGACGTGCTGCCAGTACCACATCTTTCAATGGTCGAACCTACCGACAGTTCCAATCACAGCTGTGTACTCTGTTGTGGATGCACTGCGGGATATAGCTGAGATTGTACTATCTGTATTTTTTGTTGTGGCGGATCGTATATCTTTCAGATGAGGAACAGCTGACAAAACTCTAACATCTACATGTACATCTACGTGATTAGTCTGATATTTACAGAAAGTTAATGAACCACGTTCAAGCTGTCTCTCTACCATTCCATCCTCGAACGCCGCGCGGGAAAAACGAGCACTTAAATTTTTCTGTGCAAACCCTGATTTCTCTTATTTTATCGCGATAATCATTTCTCCTTACGTAGGTGAGTGCCAACAGAATGTTTTCGCAATCAGAGGAGAAAGCTGTTGATTGAAATGAGAAGATCCCATCACAACGAGAGAACGCCTTGTTTTGATGATTGCCACTCCAATTCACGTATCATGTCTGTGGCACTATCTCCCCTACTTCGCGATAACACAAAACGTGCTGCCCTCCTTTGAACTTTTTCTATGTGATCCGTCAGTCGCACCTGACACGATTCCGACACCGCACAGCAATACTTCAGAATAGGGCGGACAAGCGCGGTGTAAGCAGTCTCTTCCGGATGCCATGAAGAGTACAGGTTGCAGCCAACTGCAGGTGGTGGCTCATGCCTGTACCAACGACATATGTCGATTTGGATCGGAGGAGAGTCTCTCTGGTTTCGTGCGGCTAGCGGATATGCTAAGGACTGCCAGTCTGGCTTGCGAAATTAAGCCGGAGCTCACTATCTGCAGCATCGACGATAGAGCCGACTGTGGTTCTTTGGTGCAGAGCCGAGTGGTGGGTCTGAATCAAAGGCTCAGGCGCTTCTGTGACAGTGTAGGCTGCAGATTCCTCGCCTTGAGCCATAGAGCGGTTGGTTTCCGGGTTCCACTTAATAGGTCAGGAGTCCACTACACCAGGAAGCGGCTGCACGGGTAGCGGGGGCTGTGGGGGAGGGATTGGGCGGTGTTCTAGGTTAGTGTCCCAGGAAACCACAGAAAGGGAGTCCATCTAAAAGGAGGCAAGTAAAACACAGTAAGGTGGTTGTAGAAACGATCGGTATTGTAGTTGTAAATTGTCATAGCTGTGTTGGGAAAGAACCAGAGCGCCAAGCCCTAGTAGAAAGCACTGGAGCTCAAATAGTTACAGGTATGGGAAGCTGGCTAAAGCCGGAAATAAGTTCAGCCGAAATTTTTTTTCAAACGACCTAACAGTGTTCAGAAAGGATAGTTTAAGTGCAGTTGGCGGTGGAGTATTAATTGCTGTCACAAGTAGTTTACCTATTAGTGAAAATGAAATAGATAGTTTCTGAGAAATAGTACGGGTAGAGGTCATATTTGACAATCTGGAACACTGGATCGTTTTACCGACCCCCGACTCAGAAGATATAGTTCTTGAACAGTTCGAAGAAAATTTGAGTCTCATTTCAAATCGGTACCCCACTCATACAATTATAATCGGTGGTGACTTCAAACTACCGTCGATATGCTGAAAAAATTATACGTTTAAAGCCGGCGGCAGGCATAAAAAAACGTCATCCGAAATTGTACTGAATGCTTTGTCAGAAAATTATTTTGAAACAATTAGTTCATGAGGCCACTCGAAGCGTAAATGGTTGCGAAAGCATACTTGACCTCTTACCAACAACTAATCCTGGACAAATAGGGTGTATCGTGACGGATACAGAGATTAGCGACCACTAGGCACTTGCTGCTAGGCTGAATACCGTAACACCCACAACCATCAAAAAGAAACGCAAAGTATATCTATTCAAAAAAGCTGATAAAAATGCACTTAACGCCTTTTTAAGAGACAGTCTCCACTCCTTCCGATCTGATCATGTAAGCGTAGAAAAGTTGAGGAATGATTTCAAAGACATAGTATCGAGAGCAATTGAGAGATATATACCACATAAATTAATAAGTGATGGTCCTGATCCCCCATGGTGCGCAAAACGGGTCAGATCGCTGTTGGAGAAACAGCGAAAAAAGCATGCCAAATTTAAAAGAACGCAAAATCCCCACACTGGCAAAGTTTTGCAGAAGTTCGAAATGTAGTGCGTACTTCAATACGAGATGCTTTCAATAATTTCCACAACGAAACTCTGTCTCTAAATATGGCAGAACCCAAGGAGATTCTGGTCCTACATAAAGCACACCAGTGGCAAGACGCAGTCAATACCTTCACTGCGCTATAACAAAGGTGAAGTCACTGATGACAGTGCCACTAAAGCAGAGTTATTAAACACGATTTTCCGAAACTCCTTCACCAAAGCAGACGAAGTAAACATTCGTGAATTCCAATCAAGAACAACTGCCAAGATGAGAAACATAGAAATAGGTAGCCTCGGTGTCGCAAAGCAGCTTAAATCACTTAATAAAAGCAAGGCTTCCGGTTCAGATTGTATACCAGTCAGGTTCCTCTCAGAGTATGGTGACAAAATAGCTCCATATTTAGCAATTATATACAACCGCTCGCTCACAGGAAGGTCCGTACCTAAAGACTGGAAAATTGCTCATGCCACACCAATACTCAAAAAGGGACGTAGGAGTAATCCGTTGAATTACAGGCCCATATCACTAACGTCAATTTGCAATAGGGTTTTGGAACATATACTGTATTTGAACATTATGAAGTACCTCGAAGGAAAAGATTTATTGACACATAGTCAGCACGGATTCAGAAAATATCCTTCTTGCAAAACACAACTAGCTCTTTATACTCATGAAGTAATGAGTGCTATCAACAGGGGATGTCAAATTGATTCCATATTTTTAGATTTCCAGAAGGCTTCTGACACCGTTTCTCATAAGCGTCTTCTTAACCAAACTGTGTGGCTATGGAATATCGCCTCAGTTGTGCGACTGGATTCGTGATTTCCTGTCATAAATGTCACAGTTCGTAGTAATAGACGGAATGTCATCGAGTAAAACAGAAGTAATATCTAGCGTTCCCCAAGGAAGTGTTATAGGCCCTCTATTGTTCCTGATCTATATTAACGACATAGGAGACAATCTTAGTAGCCCCCTTAGACTGTTTGCAGATGATATCATTTACCGTCTTGTAAAGTCACCAGATGTCCAAAAGGAATTGCAATATGATTTAGATTGATATCTGTATGGTGCGAAATCTGGCAACTGACCCTGAATAAAGAAAAGTGTGAAGTCATTCACATCAGTACTTAAAGAAATCCGCTAAATTTCGATTACGCGATAAGTTACACAAATATTAAGGCTGTAAATTCAATAAATATTTAGGGATTACAATTACAAATAACCTAAATTGGAACGATCACACCAAAGACTGCGATTCATTGGCAGAACACTGAGAAGGTGCAACAAGTCTACTAAAGAGACTGCTTACACCATGCTTGTCCGCCCTATTCTGGAGTATTGCTGTGCGGTGTGGGATCCGCATCAGATGGGACTGACGGATCACATCGAAAAAGTACAAAGAAGGGCAGCTCTTTTTGTATTATTGCGAAATAGGGGAGATAATGCTAGAGACATGATACGTGAATTGGAGTGGAAATCATCAAAACGAAGGCGTTTTCCGTTGCGATGGGATCTCCTCATGAAATTTCAATCAACGATTTTGGCCTCCGATTGCGAAAACATTCTGTTGGCACTCACCTACGTAGGCAGAAACGATCATCACGATAAAATAAGACAAATCGGGGTTCGTACAGAAAAGTTTATCTGCTCGTTTCTCCCGCGCGGCGTTGGAGAATGCAACGGTAGAGAGACAGCTTGAACGTGGTTCACTGAACCCTCTGCCAGGCACTTTATTGTGAATATCGGAGTAATCACGTAGATGTAGATGTTAGAGTTTTGTAAGCTGTTCCTCATCTGAAAGATATACGATCCGTCACAAAAAAATACAAATAGTACAATCTCAGCTATATCCGGCAGTGCATCCACAACAGAGTACATAGCTGTGATTGGAACTGTAGGTAGGTTCGAGCAGCGGAGAGAAAGATGTGGTATTGGCAGTACGTCAGTCAAATAATGGCATCGTCTGTTTTGTTATTTTCTTTTGGACGTTGAAATAGCAGTTTCATAGAGTGAACTATAATAATAAAGGAAAATGTGACCAACTTTGTTTTCACATTGCTTTTCTAAGGCAGCTATTGACTGGGAGAAATATAAAGAGGAGGGGAAGGCAAGAATTCATCACGAAAAATAAATAAGGAGTTTGTGCAGTTTTCCATTTCATATCAAACCGAGAGAGATGAAATAAGATCACAGCAGGGAATGAAAAATAAATAAACGTAAAACTTTAGACACGAAAATGAAGAAATGGCACAAATAGAAATTCTCTACACACACTGGCTATAAGGTATAATCACTAAACGAATTTAAAGTGTTTTGTCAATAATGTGCTCAGATGTGTATATTTCTAGCAAACAGTGTAAAAAAGACAGTAAATACCTTTACTGAGCTTATCTGTAACAGGCAGGAAAAAATTTACATAAAGCTACGAGAGACACAAGGCACACAATGCACTACTGAAACAATTAAGCGATATCTCGCGCACAGGCGTCACATAATGAGGCTGTGGATTCCAAACAGTTTATACATTCAATGCTAGATCGCACCCTTTCCACTTCCGGAATGACTCCCCCCGGTATGCACACGGAGCGCACACTGGCTTCCTTCCTCTCCTTGGCAGCCATGTTCCTAAGGGGCCCCGTTACGCGTCTAACGTTGGAGCTCCCAACTACCAGCAAACCCACCCTCTGTGAATGCCGAGGCCTTGCGGGCCGAGAAGCTTCCTCTGCAACAGGATGGACGACTGCATATGGCTCAGAGACTTCATCAGCCACAGATAATGTGCGAAACCTGTTCGCCAAACGAACTGGGGAGGCCCTACGATCGGCCCCTCGGAAAGTCTTTCGCTGCCTGCCAGACTCTGGAATGTCCACTAGACCACGGGTGAGGGGTCAACTTCAGTGCAGGCAGTACCAGGGGCGGCTACAATAGTGGACCGATCGGGAGACACCTGGGACGGGCTCGTCCTACCCTCTACAGTGATGCCCCTTGGCAGCAGCCTCAAGTTGTGTGACGGAAGCCAACACCGTCTGGAGCTGTGAGCCAAGGATCATCATCCTAGCTTGCATCTGCACACAGCAATGACAGTTCCTATCCATTGCTGAAATCGCGCTTGTTTGAAGCTTGTAAAATATATATAACAAACGAATGGTGTACTCAGCTTATTAGCAGCATCAACTCGAGGTACTCTTCCATTGACGGTCTAACCGACACTGAGCTACACTATCGAAAGAGGGCAAAAGCCTGTACGATACGAAGGTCGATACAAGCGTCGATAATAACAGCAGTACTGTACGCTACGCTGTTATTAGAGGTCGTGCGTAGTGAGCACTTAAACAAGCAAGAAACTACAAAAATGAACCAGTAACTACACAGATAACTGAATATGACCGGCTTATTATACTTCCATTTTACTGCAGATACATATCATTTCGTACAGATAATGATGCGTGCTTATTTGCAGTCGTAAAACATTTTACAGCAAGGAGCACAAGGAAGCGATACAGACAATGCAGCACATGGTAGCAAGAGATAAGGACTAACTTCATACATACCTACTGCAAAGTACCACGATGTATTCAGCCATGTTTTGAAAAAATTGATAAAAATGTTCAGCTGTGAATAAATAAATTTCGTTTCTCGATGTGTTAGTCATGAGACAGACCGATGGCAGTCTAAGACATAAAGTGTTTCGGAAGAGCACACATACTGATAGATACTTACATAAGAACTCCAATCATTACCCACAAAAAAAAGAGGTGTAATCAAAAGTTTAGTGGACAGGGCAAAACGGATTTGTTCGCCAGAACGTCTGGATACGGAACTGAATCATCTGAAACAGGCCTTCGAAAAGAATGGGTACTCAAACAAAGAAATTAATGGAGTTTTAAGACCTAATTACAGCAGGCCAAAGGATAAAGATGGTACACAGCAATGGAAGAACACGGTGTCTTTACCTTTCATCAGTAAGGTTACAGATCGAATCGGCAAAATTTTGCTGAAACATAAAGTGAAACAGGTATTCAAACCTACCAGAAAAATAGGACAAGTACTTCGTTCTGTTAAAGATAGAAGGCCACCATTATCATCTAGCAGTGTGTATAAAATTCCGTGTACTTGTGGCAAGGTCTACATTGGTACTACGAAAAGAAGTGTGAATACGAGGGTAAAGGAGCATAAAAGTCTTTGCCGACTGGGAAAAATAGATAAATCGGCCGCTGCGGAACATGCACATCAGTCAGATGACCATGTAGTTAAGTTTTCTGAAACTACAGTTTTAAGTGCTACTGCGAACTATTATCCACGACTGTATAGGGAGGCTATTGAAATTTATAAACATGAAGATAATTTTAATAGAAAAGAGGAGGCCTTGAAATTAAACGAGATATGGACAGTGGGGTTACAGAATCGATAAGTGATTTTTATCTAGGACGGACTATTATCGATAGTTACATTTTATCTTTGACTAGTTTTCTCTCTGCTACTATGTGCAAGGTAGACCACGCCCACTTTCCTCGGTATTTAGGCCGCAGGCCGCTCTCCGACGCCCGACTCGTCAGTCGGCAGGACTCAGCAGGACCAGCCATACCTCTGAGGATGTCCAACGTAGTATTGGACGAAACGTTAGGAATAGAAAAATTCCATGGACCACGGCCATACAACCCGGAAGCATTATCAACAACAGTACCATCCGGTCGTGAAAGCCTTCATTGTATGATTGAAGCAGTGAGTTTTTTTACCACCTTTCGGCTTGATGCCAGCTTCAATTTTTAACGGTCTCGGAAAGTTTTAATATGACGGTATGACGACTGACTCAGCGTACAGAAAAATCAAAATCACGCTCGATGTAATTCAAAGCAAGGGTTGTAACTGTAAGAGTGCAATGTGAATTCCACCGTTAACCGCAGAAAAGAGAGCAGATAGGTGGAGAGAGTGCATTGAAGGCCTGTGTGAGGGGGAGGACTTGTCTCATGACGTGTTAGAAGAAGAAATTGAAGTTGATATGGATAACCTAGGGGATCCGGTATTAGAGTCAGAAAAGAGCTCTGGAAGACTTGAGATTAAATAAGGCGGAAGGGATAGATAACATTCCATTGGACTTTCTAAAATCATTGGGGGGAAGTGGCACCCAGACGACTGATCAAGTTGGTGTGTAGATTCTGCGAGACTGGCGACGCACCATGAGAAAATATCCACACAATTCCGAAGACAGGAAGGGCAGATAAGTGTGAAAACTAGCGCACAGTCAGCTTAACAGCTCATGCATCCAAGTTGCTGGGAGGAATAATTTACAGATGAATGGCCAAGAACATTGAGGATCTGTTAGATGACGATCAATTTGGCCTTAGGGAAGTCAAAGGCACCAGAGAGGCAGTTCTCATGTTATGCTTCATAATGATAGCAAGACTGAAGAAAAGTCAACACAATAGGACTCGTCGATCTAGAGAAAGCATTCGACAGTGCAAAATGGTCCAAGACGTTCGAAATTCTGAGAAGAACAGAAGTAAGCTGTAGGTAAAGACGTGTGGAATACAATATGTACACGAACCAAGAGGGAATAACAAAGCTGGAGGACCAAGAACGAACTGCTCGGATTAAAAAGGGTGTAAGACGGGGATGCAGTCTTTCACCCTTATTGTTCAATCTATACATGAAAGAAGCAATGATGGAAATGAAAGAAATGTTCAAGTTTGGGATAAAAATTCAGGTTGAAAGAATATCAATGATAAGATTCGCAGACGACATTTCTATCCTCCATGACTGTGAAGAAGAATTACAGGAGCTGTTGGATGTTATGAACAGTCTAATCGGAACAGAATATGGATTGAGAGTAAACCGGAAAAGACAAAGGTAATGAGATTTATCAGAAATTAGAACAGTAGGAAGCTTAACATCAAAATAGGTGATCAGGAAGTAGTTGAACTTAAGCAAATCTGCCACCTAGGTAGCAAAATAAACCATGATGGACGGAGCGAGGAGCAAATAAAAACCAGACTAGCACTGGAAAACAGTGCATTCCTGACCAAGAGAAGTCTCCTGATGCCAAATTGGAAATTTGTGGACCAAACTGCTGAAATCATCGGTCCCTAGGCTTACACACTACTTAATCTAACTTAAACTAAGGACAACACACACACCCATGCACAAGGGAGGATTCGAACTTCCGACGGGGGAGCTGCGCGAACCGTGACAAGGCGCCCCGACCGCACGGCTACCCCGCGCGGCCCTGGTACCAAACATAGGCATTAATTTCAGGAAGAAATTTCTGAGAATGTACGTTTGGAGCACATCATTGTATGGAAGTGAATCATGGACTGTGGCAAAATCGGACAAGAAGAGAATCGAAGTGTCTGAGATGTGGTGCTACAGAAGAATGTTGAAAATTGGATGGACTGATAAGATAAGGAATGAGGATGTTGTCAACAGATTC
Organism: Schistocerca cancellata; assembly: GCF_023864275.1. Lineage (NCBI taxonomy): Eukaryota > Metazoa > Arthropoda > Insecta > Orthoptera > Acrididae > Schistocerca > Schistocerca cancellata. The sequence goes on from NC_064627.1 coordinate 975,291,881, forward strand.
AGTGAAGAGAGGAACATACGTAAAACACCGACAAGAAGGAGAGTCAGGATGATAGGAAATGTGTTATTACATCAGGGACTATCCTCTATGGTGAAAATTGAAAAGGCGATATGACTGACGACATATATCAGGAATCTCGATGTGTATCTGACCTGCTAAAAATTCATGTCAACGGTTTGTGCATTTCAGAAGTGACAGAACAAAAAGATCATGTCCTGTGAACAAAATACAAGGTGTTTAAAAAATTATGACCTGGTTCTAAAACTTCATATTAATTGACAAAAACATATTACAAACACGGGTTGTTGTTGTTGTGGTCTTCAGTCCAGAGACTGGTTTGATGCAGCTCTCCATGCTACTCCATCCTGTCCAAGCTTCTTCATCTCCCAGTACCTACTGCAACCTACATCCTTCTGAATCTGTTTAGTGTATTCATCTCTTGGCCTCCCTCTACGATTTTTACCCTCCACGCTGCCCTCCAGTTCTAAATTGGTGATCCCTTGATGCCTCAGAATATGCCCTACCAACCGATCCCTCCTTCTAGTCAAGTTGTGCCACAAATTTCCCTTCTCTCCAATTCTATTCAATACCTCCTCATTAGTTATGTGATCTACCCATCTAATCTTCAGCATTCTTCTGTAGAACCACATTTCGAAAGCTTTTATTCTCTTCTTGTCCAAACTATTTATCGTCCACGTTTCACTTACATACATGACTACACTCCATACAAATACTTTCAGAAACGACTCCCTGACACTTAAATCTATACTCGATGTTGACAAATTTCTCTTCTTCAGAAACGCTTTCCTTGCCATTGACAGTCTACATTTTATATCCTCTCTACTTCGACCATCATCAGTTATTCTGCTCCTCAAATAGAAAAACTCATTTACTACTTTAAGCCTCTCATTTCCTAATCCAATTCCCGCAGCATCACCCGATTTAATTCGACTACATTCCATTATCCTCGTTTTGCTTCTGTTGATGTTCATCTTATATCCTCCTTTCAAGACACTGTCCATTCCGTTCAGCTGCTCTTCCAGGTCCTTTGCTGTCTCTGACAGAATTACGTTGTCATCGGCGAACCTCAAAGTTTTTATTTCTTCTCCATGAATTTTAATTCCTCCTCCGAATTTTTCTTTTGTTTCCTTTGCTGCTTGCTCAATATACAGATTGAATAATATCGGGGATAGGTTACAACCCTGTCTCACTCCCTTCCCAGCCGCTGCTTCCCTTTCATAACCCTCGACTCTTATAACTGCCATCTGGTTTCTGTACAAATTGTAAATAGCCTTTCGCTCCCTGTATTTTACCCCTGCCACCTTCAGGGTTTGAAAGAGAGTATTCCAGTCAACATTGTCAAAAGCTTTCTTTAAGTCTACAAATGCTATAAACGTAGGTTTGCCTTTCCTTAATCTATTTTCTAAGATAAGTCGTAGGGTCAGTATTGCCTCACGTGTTCCAACATTACAGACTCGGGAGGAACTGCGAAATACTCACAAAAGCTTTAAGTTTTAGCTATGCTATTGTGAGGGCTCTGTGTCCACCTTCAGCAGCACGAACAACTTCTAGTCGACAGCTAAATTCGTCATCAGACTTATACATTGTGTCTGCTTTTCCCTCACATATCCCCAAATGAAAAAATCTTATGGGTCATGTCTGGCCATCTTCGATACCTAGAATGCAGGGCAGTGCCCCGGGGTCCGCGCACCTTATCCAGCCTTCAGCTATAATCAAATGCTGTAGCATTGGCTTTTTCCATAGCTCCAGGAGCGCTTCGATGACGTAATGTTCCAACAGGATTGAGCTTCACTACTCTGGCACAACAACATGCGTCAGTTTCTCAATGGCATTCTGCCTCAACGGTGGATAGGGCGCACGGGTCCCTGAGACACTGTCCTGCATAATTAGTCTCCTAGATCGCAAGACATGACGTCATTGAATTTTTTCTTGTGGAGATATGTGAAGCACAGTCTGTTCATCTCCCCTTTACATTGTGAAATAGAAGGAGTCAAAAACAGAATAACAGCCGCCATAACTTCTGCAAAAGCAGATACACTGTGCTAAGGTCGTGACCAATTCAGCTATCGTTTATACACTCCTGGAAATGGAAAAAAGAACACATTGACACCGGTGTGTCAGACCCACCATACTTGCTCCGGACACTGCGAGAGGGCTGTACAAGCAATGATCACACGCACGGCACAGCGGACACACCAGGAACCGCGGTGTTGGCCGTCGAATGGCGCTAGCTGCGCAGCATTTGTGCACCGCCGCCGTCAGTGTCAGCCAGTTTGCCGTGGCATACGGAGCTCCATCGCAGTCTTTAACACTGGTAGCATGCCGCGACAGCGTGGACGTGAACCGTATGTGCAGTTGACGGACTTTGAGCGAGGGCGTATAGTGGGCATGCGGGAGGCCGGGTGGACGTACCGCCGAATTGCTCAACACGTGGGGCGTGAGGTCTCCACAGTACATCGATGTTGTCGCCAGTGGTCGGCGGAAGGTGCACGTGTCCGTCGACCTGGGACCGGACCGCAGCGACGCACGGATGCACGCCAAGACCGTAGGATCCTACGCAGTGCCGTAGGGGACCGCACCGCCACTTCCCAGCAAATTAGGGACACTGTTGCTCCTGGGGCATCGGCGAGGACCATTCGCAACCGTCTCCATGAAGCTGGGCTACGGTCCCGCACACCGTTAGGCCGTCTTCCGCTCACGCCCCAACATCGTGCAGCCCGCCTCCAGTGGTGTCGCGACAGGCGTGAATGGAGGGACGAATGGAGACGTGTCGTCTTCAGCGATGAGAGTCGCTTCTGCCTTGGTGCCAATGATGGTCGTATGCGTGTTTGGCGCCGTGCAGGTGAGCGCCACAATCAGGACTGCATACGACCGAGGCACACAGGGCCAACACCCGGCATCATGGTGTGGGGAGCGATCTCCTACACTGGCCGTAAACCACTGGTGATCGTCGAGGGGACACTGAATAGTGCACGGTACATCCAAACCGTCATCGAACCCATCGTTCTACCATTCCTAGACCGGCAAGGGAACTTGCTGTTCCAACAGGACAATGCACGTCCGCATGTATCCCGTGCCACCCAACGTGCTCTAGAAGGTGTAAGTCAACTACCCTGGCCAGGAAGATCTCCGGATCTGTCCCCCATTGAGCATGTTTCGGGCTGGATGAAGCGTCGTCTCACGCGGTCTGCACGTCCAGCACGAACGCTGGTCCAACTGAGGCGCCAGGTGGAAATGGCATGGCAAGCCGTTCCACAGGACTACATCCAGCATCTCTACGATCGTCTCCATGGGAGAATAGCAGCCTGCATTGCTGCGAAAGGTGGATATATACTGTACTAGTGCCGACATTGTGCATGCTCTGTTGCCTGTGTGTATGTGCCTGTGGTTCTGTCAGTGTGATCATGTGATGTATCTGACCCCAGGAATGTGTCAATAAAGTTTCCCCTTCCTGGGACGATGAATTCACGGTGTTCTTATTTCAATTTCCAGGAGTGTATGTTGTTCGTACTGCCGCTGGTGGACACATAGAGAATTAGTGATAGCATTGCTAAAAATTAAAGATTTTGTGAGTATTTTGCAATTAATCCCACGTTTTTAGTATGTTTTTATCAATAAATGTAGAGTTTTGAAAGTAGGTCTTTAAAAAAGACTTTGACTTCACAAAATTAATCGAACCATCTCGTCGACGTCAAGGTCAAGTAACACAAACATTCAGGTTAAAGTAAAATTATGTAATAGTGTACACTGAACTGTAGCAACGAAAAAAGCCAGAATATTCAACTTCTCAAGAAATAACAGGAATCATTTCAATTTGAGCACGATCTGTCATACGATGAGATCGTTAAAGGAGTTGGTGTGCCTAATGTTGAAACATTCACACCTTTATCATAACTACAACGTGTAGAAAGCCGTTGCAATAGAAGTGAAAACAGAAACTACCACATTCGAAACCGTAGAAGACCTGTGGATTAGCAAGTTCTAAGGCTGTTATCTTATACAATTATCCCAGTCAAATAGGAATCTCTACACGAGAAGACAAATGTGAGACCAGTATTATTAGCTGTCTCTTAGATTCCTCCAACGGCTCTACCTAGGTAATATCTTCGCGAGACCCGTGAAAAACTCGTGATTCACGCATGTTGTTGTTAGGGACAATAAAAAAGGCAATGGCACACGACGAAGGAGTTATCCGAATGGGACGGAAATCAGTAGATGTGATGTACACGTACAGACGAACAAATTATTACAGTTTCAGAAAAATTGATTGATTTATTCAACAGAAAGAGCTTCACAAATCGAGCAAGTCAGAAACGCGTTGGTCCACCTCCGGTCCTTTTACAAGCAGTTATTCGGCTTGGCATTGATTGACAGAGTTGTTGGGTATCCTCCTGAGAGGTATCGTGCCAGGTTCTGTCCAACTGAGGAGTTGGATCCTTTTCATTATTTGCTGGTACCATTTACAAATGACCTGCCAGCTAGTTACTAAGACAGGTCATATTTTCACAACATGAAACTGTGCATGTACAGAGTATGAAACTTATTTGATATTTTTTATTTGTGGTAGCGATTAATTATATTACAGTTTATAATACTTATAGACTTAAAAGTATTCAAGAAATCTTAAAATTAAGTTTATGAATAGAAAATAGAAATTTAGGAAGATGGAAAGAGATCATAACATACAACTTTATGACGTACTATAAATTCGGAAAATTTTTCTAAAACAACAAGAATCTTACATTTAAGAAGAAATAAAAGACAATAGAAAAGTACATAGATTTGTATTAGAGATCCCAACACTTAGCTTCCTCGGGTGTGAGGGCTCGGCAAATCATCGAGCCTGTCACATTCGAGGTAGCACACAAAATATATCTTTAATACTCATTTGATAATTTGTGTGTACAGACATGTGTTGCGTTTGTCTTGTGTTACAACGTTACATAATTTTCATTACAGGTGTTATTTTACGTAATCGCAATCAACAGTTACATCATTTAAATTACATTTATTACTCAAGACGTTTCTACAGGTTTCCTTAAGTCTTCTCTTACATCTAGGTCTGTTTGCATCTCTTTCAGCAGCTGAGTCTTTCTGTGTTTGTTTGTTGCTTAGTTGGTTGGCTTAAGGGGGTGGGGGGATGGACCAAACTGCTTGGTCATGTATCGTGGGTGACACATTCTCGGTTATGTCATTTAGTATGCTCCAGTTGTCCGGTTGTCGTAGACTTTGCGAAATGTTGTCACAATCAGTTCGGGGTCGTGTCTGTCACAGTGTGAAGTGACGTGCTCAGGAGTCCCTATTTCTGCGCAGATGCAATGTGTGTTCGGCTGAGACGAAACTGATGGAGATATTCTGGATATGGACCATGCGCCGTGAGAAAATGGGCCATGCCACGTGAGGATCTACACTATGTGATCAAAAGTATACGGACACCCCCAGAAACATACGTTTTTCATATTAGGTGCATTGTGCTGCCACCTACTTCCAGGAAATCCATATCAGCGACCTCAGTAGTCATTAGACATTGTGAGAGAGCAGAAAGGGGCGCACCGCGGAACTCACGGACTTCGAACGTGGTCAGGTGACTGGGTATCACTTGTGCCATACGTCTGTACGCGAGATTTCCACACTCCTAAACATCCTTAGGTCCACTGTTTCGGATGTGATAGTGGAGTGGAAAGGTGAAGGGACACGTACACCACAAAAACGTACAGGCTGACCTCGTCTGTTGACCGACAGAGACCGCCGACAGTTGGAGAGGGTCGTAATGTGTAATAGGCACACATCTATCCAGACCATCACTGAGGAATTCAAAACTGCATCAGGATCCACTGTAAGTACTATGACAGTTAGGCGGGAGGAGAAAACTTGGATTTCATGGTCGAGCAGCTGCTCATAAGCCACACATCACGCTGGTAAATGCCAAACGCCGCCTCACTTGGTGAAAGGAGCGTAAACATTGGACGATTGAACAGTGGAAAAACGTTATGTGGCGTGACGAATCACGGTACACAATGTGGCTATCTGTTGGCAGGATGTGGGTATGGCGAATGCTCGGTGAACGTCGTCTGCCAGCATGTGTAGTGCCAAAAGTAAAAATTCGGAGGCGGTGGTGTTATGGTGTGGTCATGTTTTTCATGGAGAGGGCTTGCACCCCTTGTTGTTTTGCGTCGCACTATCACAGCACAGGCCTACATTGATGTTTTAAGCACCTTCTTGCTTCCCACTGTTGAAGACTAACTCGGGGATGGCGATTGCACCTTTCAACACGATCGAGCGCCTGTTCATAATGCACGGTCTGTGGCGGAGTGGTTACACGACAATAACATCCCTGTAATGGACTGGCCTACACAGCGTCCTGACCTGAATCCTACAGAACACCTTTGGGATGTTTTGGAACGCCGACTTCGTGCCAGGGCTCAACGACCGACATCATTACCTCTCCTCAGGGCAACACTCCGTGAAGAATGGGCTGCCATTGCCCAAGAAACCTCTCTAGCACTTAATTGAACGTATGGCTGCGAGAGTGGAAGCTGTCATCAAGGATAAGGGTGGACAACACCATATTGAATTCCAGCAATACCGATGGAGGGCGCCACTAACTTGTAGGTCATTCTCAACCAGGTGTCCGGATACTTTTGATCACATAGTGTATGTGTTTTAGCCTCGTTCGTTCCTTGATGCACAGCTCTACAATAACTTTATTATTTGAGATATTTTGAAATTGCTTTGCACACACATACAAAAACTCAAAAAGTTTTTTTAGGCATTCACAAATGTTCGATATGTGCCCCTTTAGTGATTCGGAAGACATCAAGCCGATAATCAAGTTCCTCCCACACTCGGCGCAGCATGTCCCCATCAATAAGTTCGAAAGCATCGTTGATGCGAGCTCGCAGTTCTGGCACGTTTCTTGGTAGATGAGGTTTAAACACTGAATCTTTCACATAACCCCACAGAAAGAAATCGCATGAGGTTAAGTCGGGAGAGCGTGGAGGCCATGACATGAATTGCTGATCATGATCTCCACCACGACCGATCCATCGGTTTTCCAATCTCCTGTTTAAAAAATGCCGAACATCATGATGGAAGTGCGGTGGAGCACCATCCTGTTGAAAGATGAAGTCAGCGCTGCCGGTCTCCAGTTGTGGCATGAGCCAATTTTCCGCGGTCTACGCGTGAAACTTGCCCGCACGCGTTCAACCGTTTCTTCGCTCACTGCAGGCTGACCCGTTGATTTCCCCTTACAGAGGCATCCAGAAGCTTTAAACTGCGCATACCATCGCCGAATGGGAGTTAGCAGTTGGTGGATCTTTGTTGAACTTCGTCCTGAAGTGTCGTTGCACTGTTATGACTGACTGATGTGAGTGCATTTCAAGCACGACATACGCTTTCTCGGCTCCTGTTGCCATTTTGTCTCACTGCGCTCTCGAGCGCTCTGACGGCAGAAACCTGAAGTGCGGCTTCAGCCGAACAAAACTTTATGAGTTTTTCTACGTATCTGTAGTGTGTCGTGACCATATGTCAATGAATGGAGCTACAGTGAATTTATGAAATCGCTTCAATCATTTGTAATAGCCCTGTATTTGTATGGAGTGTAGCCATGTATGGAAGTGAAACGTGGACGATAAATAGCTTAGACAAGAAGAGAATAGAAGCTTTCGAAAAGTGGTGCTACAGAAGAATGCTGAAGAGTAGATGGGTAGATCACATAACTAATGAGGAGGTGTTGAACAGAATTGGGGAGAAGAGGAATTTGTGGCACAACTTGACTAGAAGAAGGGATCGGTTGGCAGGACGTATTCTGAGGCATCAAGGGATCATCAATTTAGTACTGGAGAGCAGCGTGGAGGGTAAAAATTGTAGAGGGAGACCAAGAGATGAATACACTAAACAGATTCAGAAGGATGAAGGTTGCATTAGGTACTGGGAGATGAAGAGGCTTGCACAGGATAGAGTAGCATGGAGAGCTGCATCAAACCAGACTCTGGACTGAAGACCACAACAACAACAACAACAATGTTGTATCTGTCATGGAAATTCTTTGACTGTGTATGCATGTTTCAATTATGTGAATTTTTGAACGATGTTGCTCAAGTTATGCATGCGAATTCAAATAACAAATGAAATGATTGTTATGTGATGTACTACAAATGACTTGGTCCATAGTTAGGGAGCGTAGGGGTGAATGTAAAAGATGTAGGTAAGTAGCCTGTCGGAGTGGAAAAGGTGTGGTTGGCGCGCAAGTGGCAACTCGTTCTCTGTGACGAGTAAGGAGTCTGGGCTGAGCAGTGCTGTGGTTAACACCTCGCTAGTAGTAGCGGACTGTAGTGGCTCATACTATTGAAGTTTTGAGGCTATAAGAGCTTAAGCGCAGTATTTATGGACCTCGGATGCTGAATTTGGTGGTACCATTATCATGGCATGGTTTTTGGGCCTATAAAAATATTATTGCGACGCCTAGAAGATGAGTAATGGAGCGAGGTCAACAGTACTGCCATGACTGCATCGCCGCCAGGTTAACAGCCACTGCAAATTGCGCCACCAGTGCCACCAGCCTTCCACTACATTGTTTTGTATTTGGCATTCTGTAAATGGACCAGGTGTTTGTGAAATTTGGTCCATTTTAATAATAATCGTGGTGTTACTAAATACTCTACACCCGTGATTGTCCCAAATCACAAACCTGGACAGGTGTCCTATCCTAGTGAATTTAATTCTGAGTCTCCTAATTTATTATAAGAAAAAGTGGCTCGACTTGAATTTATCGTTGTGTTGTCATTTGCACGGCCAATTATAATTTTGAGTAGGTCAAAAGACTGCTTATGAAAGCACATTTGTTATTTAAAGGGTTATAGTTTGTTGTGATTCACTTAACTAATAATTAATGCTAAGAATACTTACCTTTTCTCATAAATGCTGGTGCAGTTTTTGTTAATGAGTATGGGTCTTCAAACCATGAAAGTTTAACGTGCCGCATGGACCAGGGTAGTTATTTGATGAAGCAATGCAAAAGCTCCTTCAGAGCCAATGTAGTTAGATTTGCGTTCTGTGTAGTTGCTTCACTATTGCTACTAGTGTCTGTGTGTCGGTAATTGGTTTTATAAACTGTTGCATCTAGTTAGTTGAGACGCTTATGTTGCTGTTTACTATCTCATTGGCCATTTGCATATCTGACTTAGTAGTTAGTAGCTCATTTATCTGCAAGGTTAGTTTACTGTGTTGTAGTATGAACAGACATACGGAGAGAGTTTAGTCTGTGTGTCAGGGAAGGTTAGGTTAGCCTTAGCACTGCATTCTGCTTTATCATTTTGCTTGACACAAGAATGCCTAATTAGGCTGGCGACCGATTTTAGTATTTAATGTTACAACTTGCTTTTGTGCTGGGAGAACGTCTGTTCCAGCCCATCGTTTACTGTTGTTTATACTCTGCTGGAGTATTTCGGAAACGAATCCCAGTTTGATTGCTCTGTTTCCATTAGGTTATCTCACGGTCAGAACTTTAAAAATTCCTCGCAGGGGTATTACGTTAGCATCGACTGCCGTTTAAGGTGGTCGGTCGTACCGTTACATGATGGACTAAGGACAGGCTACAATAATGTACAGTTTCATACTGTTGTGATAATCTGAGACATCTACAAGGTGTACAACATTGCTTCTGTCGTTTGCCGACATGTGGCGACAACGGTAAGTAGCGGTCGAAAAAACAGATCGCAGACGTCAGGCAGTTAGCTTGGACCTCGGTCAACATAACTTCATTCAAACATTAGCCGCTTTGTGTCTGCATCATAAAGTTGTTCTTGATAGAAAATGTCAGTTTACGAGCCTAATTCTCGTCATTTGCGGGAGGTGTAACTGTTTTGTTTCAATATGAAGAAAACAGCGGCTGAGTCTCATCGAATGCTCTCAAGTGCGCATGGTAAGGACGCTATTAGTGAAAGAACGTGTCGTGAGTGGTTTCAACGCTTCAAGAACGGTAATTTTAACGTCGTAGACCAGCATAGTGGTGGAAGAGAGAATGTTTTCGAAGATGCAGAATTGGAAACACTGCTGAGTGAAGACTCGCGTCAAACTCAAGAAGAATTGGCACGGTTAGTGGGAGTGACATAGCAAGCCATTTCAAAACGTCTCAAGACTACAGGCATGATTCAGAAAGAAGGAACTTGGGTCCCGTGTGAGCTGAAACCAAGAGACGTTGAATGGCGTTTGTGTGTTTGAGAACAGTTGCTTCAGAGGCAAAAACTGAAGGGATTTCATCATCGCATTGTGACCGGGGACGAAAAATGGGTTCATTACGATAACCCTAAACTCAAAAAATCATGGGGATATCCCGGCCATGCTCCCACGTCGACGGCCAAACCGAATATTCACGGCTCCAAGATCATGCTCTGCATTTGGTGGGACCAGCTCGGCTCGTGTACTATGAGGTGTTAAAACCAAGTGAAACAGTCACAGGTGCTCGTTATCGATAGCAATTAATGCGTCTGAGCAGAGCATTTAAAGACCAAAGGCCCCAATACAGTGAGAGGCACGATAAAGTGAATTTGCAGCACGACAACGCTCGACCCCACGCTGCAAAAGAGGTCAAAACGTACTTGGAAACGTTAAAACGGGAAGTCCTACCCCACCCGCTGTATTTTCCATACATTGCTCCCTCTGACCATCACCTGTTTAGATCAGTGACGCATGGCCTGGCTGACCAACAATTCCGATCTCATGAAGAAGTCACAGATTGGATCGATTCGTGAATCGCTTCAAAAGATGAACAATTTTTTCGACGCGGGATTCGTACACTGTCCGAAAGATGGGAGAAAGTAGTGGACAGCGATGGAAAATACTTTGATGATACATGTGTAACCACTTTGTTTCATTAAAGCTTCAAACGTTGGGAAAGAAACGGCGGAAGCAAAGTTGTACACCTTATAGTTCATAAGAAAATAATATTTTTAACATAAAAATGAATGCAACAGCAGTGTTAATCCACATAGAAACAGTACATTTTATCAGTAGACTAGAAATTCTTACTCTACCTCTTGTCATCAACGAGCAAAACACGATGATAAGGAATTGCTCATTATTACCCTGACACTACATATAATTATTCGTTCACAAGATTGTATTGTATCGAACGGGGGACCTAGAAGCGACGGAGATGCTTCGTCGCCGCCGTAGATCTCAGTGGTTCACAACCCCACACCACGCTACAGCAGTCCACTCACCCCACCGCCGCCCCACACTGAACCTAGGGTCATTGTGCGGTTCTGCCCCCAGTGGTCACACTTTTTTATTCGCAGCCAATTCAGGTTGAAAGAGATGAGGAATTTATTGTGGGACATCGTTGAATTTCCTGCTTCAGCCCCTACAGTTTCATGTAGTTCCCACAGGGGACGGCCCTGTACGTAGGCTTCAATGTGGTGTCTGTAACGGAGGTGTGTTCCACGCAGAGAACTGAGTTTCTTTTGGCGAGAAACGAAAGTATCGCACATGTTCTTAGGCGCTTGGTCTACGGAGACCTGGTAGTGAACGAAAGTAAGGTCAGTCGTTGGACGGGGCGTTTGTCATTATCCCACCGAGGTCGAGCAAATCTGTCCGATCTCCGATCTCCCGCGTGTCCGGCGGCCTCGCACAGCTGTGCCCCCTACAGTGTTGGAACGTGCGGACACTCTCATTCGAGGTGATCGACCGATCACAATCAAGCACTTCGCTGCCCAACGGGACGTCTCTGTTGGTAGTACTGACACACTCGTCCACCAATTGAGCTACTCAAAGGTGTGCGCCCGTTGGGTTCCACACCGTCTAGCAAAACATCTACATCTACATAGTTAGTCTGCAATTCACACTTAAGTGCCTGGCAGAGGGTTCATCGAACCATTTTCATACTACATCTTGAAACGTCCCCTTAGAAAAATTATATACGACTGTGCTTAAACAAACACACAATATTTTTTAGCGCAACGCAATCTGACTTTCAGAAATCCCTACAAAGGAATGGCCCTGACTAACATTAACCTGTACCTTTCACAAATCACTTAACTCACCAAAAATCTTCGTTACTCGAACTACTGCAATACAGCGAGCGCCACTACTGCCAGCTAAATAAAAGATTCAAACTACGGAAGTCACTAACTACTGATAGGGATAGTTAGCAAATGAAAGATTTTAATAGAGAACAAACAATGTATTTACCTTAATAGTCATTATATATATAGCAGTTCATAATATCCAGTATAACAAATTTCAAAACTCCGCCATCTCTCTCCCCACATCCACCACTGTTGGCGGCTCACCTCCAACTGCGCAACGCTACGCGCTGTTCACATCCAGCTGCCGCTGCCCAACACTACAATGGCAGACAACAATGCAAACTAGCCACAGACTGCACACAGCACAGCCAGTGATTTTCATATAGAGCGCTACGTAACGTTGCCAATAAGAAACATAAACAGCCTACTTACATAAAGAAAACATAAACAGCCTACTTACATAGCCCCCATGCTCCCCACAAAAAATTTTACAAATTGTTTTGGGCAGTGGCCAATAATGATTTGATAAAATTTTTCATAATTGCAATAACAAAGATATCCAATGCACACACTTATTGATAAAATGTTGGTCAAAAGCTAAAATTTTCTCACAGTCCATAAAGACAGTCCTGATCATACATCACAGTGAAACTGCCGTTTCTTTTCTCAAAGTCTGAGCAGTAAAAGACAATGCACACGGAAGTAGTGGATTTCCATGCAGTCTTGAAGAAGTAGTGTTGTCCTTCCAACTGAAAGACAGTGCTGACTCTTGACATGCTGACAGGTAATGGGCCACAACAGAGCAAACCCACAGCAGAGTCATTCGACGTTTTGAAGAAGATTGGGAGGTAGGTCATCACAGAGCAGACCCACTGTAGTCCTGGTAGAGAGTATGGTATTGGTGGACCATCAGAGGTGCAGACCCACTGCAGTCCTTGTAGAGATTGTGGTATTGGTGGGCCACCAGAGGTGCAGACCCACTGCCGTCCTTGCAGAAATAATGGTACTGGTGAGTCAGCAAAGGTGTAGACCCACTGTAGTCCTTGTAGAAATAATGGTTTTGGTGGGTCATCAAAGATGCAGACCCACTGTAGTCCTTGTAAAGATGGGCAGCAGTCATCTGTTGTGACTGTGCAGGTGCACAATCACCATCGAAGAGTCTTGTGGAGAATATAGCAAGTCCATAAACCACCACTTGTGCACTCACAAACTTTTTGGAATTGTCCTTATAACCAGCTATGCTGTTATCCAGTCCCTTGCTGAATTATTAACACACGTGCAAACACTAACAGTCCCAACTTCTCACATATTGTGCATTACTATGACCAACAGAAATGTGTGCAGTGAAATGAATGCTTACAAGTTACTTAATTTGATGAGGCTCACCTCCAACTGCGCAACGCTACGCGCTGTTCACATCCAGCTGCCGCTGCCCAACACTGCAATGGCAGACAACAATGTAAACTAGCCACAGACTGCACACAGCACAGCCAGTGATTTTCATATAGAGTGCTACGTAACGGTGCCAATAAGAAACATAAACAGCCTACTTACATAAAGAAGACATAAACAGCCTACTTACAATCTCTACCATTCTACTCTCGAATGGCGCGTGGGAAAAAAGAACACCTAAATCTTTCCGTCCGAGCTCTGGTTTCTCTTATTTTATTATGGTGATCATTTCTCCCTACGTAGGTGGGTGTCAACAAAATATTTACGCATTCGAAAGAGAAAGTTGGTGATTGATTCATTGCACTTTTTCACTGTCCTCCTTTAATCCTACCTGGTAAGGATCCCACACCGCGCAGCAGTACTCCAGCAAAGGACGAACAAGTGTAATGTATGCTGTCTCTTTAATGGGTTTGTCGCATCTTCTAAGTGTTCTGCGAACAAAGAGCAGTCTTTGTTTCGCCTTCCCCACAATATTATCTATGTGGTCTTTCCAATTTAAGTTGCTCGTAATTGTAATTCCTAGAATTTAGTCAAATTGACAGCCCTTAGATTTTTGCGATTTATCGTATACCCAAAATTTATTGAAGTTTTTTAAAGTACCCATGTGGATGACCTCGCACTTTTCTTTGTTTAGTGCCAATTGCCACTTTTCGCACCATACAGAAATTCTCTCTAGATCATTTTGTAATTGGAGTTGATCGTCTGTTGATTTTACTAGACGGTAAATTACAGCGTCATCTGCAAACAATCTAAGGGGGCTGCTCATATTATCACGTAGATCATTTATATAAATCAGGAACAGCAGAGGGCCTATGATAGTACCTTGCGGAACGCCAAATATCACTTCCGTTCTACTCGATGATTTACCCTCTATCACTACGAACTGTGACCTCTCTGACAGGAAATCACGAATCCGGTCACACAACTTCGATTAACAGTCGCTTGTGAGAAACGGTATCAAAAGCCTTCTGGAAATCTAGGAATATGGAATCGATCTGAGATTCCTTGTCAACAGCGCTCATTACTTCATGGGAATAAAGAGCTAGCTGTGTTGCACAAGAACGATATTTTATGAATCCGTGTTGGTTATGTATCAATAAGTCATTTTCTTCAAGGTGATTCATGATGTTCGAGTACAGTATATGCTCCAAAATCCTATGCAAATTGAGGTCAGTGATATGGGTCTGTAATGCAGTGAGTTACTCCTATTTCCCCTCTTGAATATCGTTGTGACCTGTGCTACTTTCCAGTCTTTAGGAACAGACCGTTCATCAAGTGAGCGGTTGTACATGATTGCTAAGAAAGGCGCTATTGGGTCTGCAAACTCTGAGAGGAACCTGATTGGTATACCATCTGGACCGGAAGACTTGCCTTTCTTAAGTGATTTAAGTTGTTTCGCAAAACCTAAGATATCTACTTTTATGTCACTCATGCTAAAAGCTGTTCCGATTTCGAATTGTAGAATATTTACTTCGTCTTCTTTCGTGAAGGAATTACGGAAAAGATAATAAAGAACAACGAAGGACTATCTGCGCTGAATTGCTAGCGCGTTAGAAGGCTGATCGTGACAGCTTTTTGACGAACATCGTCAAAGGCGATGAAACATGGGTCCATCACTTCGAACCGGTAACAAAACGGTAATCCATGGAGTGGCGTCATCCACCTCTCCTCAGAAGGAAAACTTCCAACTCGTACCCTCAGCCGATTAAGTCATAGCGACGCTCTTCAGGAACTCTGAAGGGGCTAAGGGGCTATTCCTTTTGATGCCCTCCCTGATGGTACAACGGTCAACCTTCAAGTGTATTGCGCTACCCTCAGGAAATTGAAGAAACGACTCCACAGTGTTAGTCGCCACAAAAATGCAACTAACTTGTCCTTTTCGATGACAACGCAAGGCCTCACACAAGTCTGTGCGAGAGGAGCTCACAAAACTTCACTGGACGGTTCTTCCTCAACCACTCTACAGCCCGGATCTCGCTCCTTCCGACTGCCACTCTCCGGGAAGCAGTACGTGGGAATGGTGGGATGGTTATCGATGCAGCGCGACGTAGGCTCTGACGTCGACCGGTAGAGTGGTACCATGCGACCATACAGGTCCTCCCAGCAAGGTGGTGTAAGGCCGTCGCACTGATCGGAGATTGTGATGAAAAATGGAGTTTTGTAGCCAAAAGATTGGGGAGTAATATGGTGTACTGGAACCCTGAATAAAACCAATTCGTAAAAAAAATATGTTGCATTACTTATTGAATGCCCCTCGTATCTTGGATGGGGAGGGGGGGGGAGGTCATCGGCAGTTGTAGAAGTACTCTCAGGATTGCCACAGGGAGCTGTATTTGGGTCCTTGCTGTTCATGTGTCCCATATGTTGTGCTTGTGTCCCAAAAAATGTAACTTTTCAGTGCACAACAAGATCCGAATTTTTTTGATGAAATTAAGAAATTTACATGTTACTGGAGTGTAGTCTACCTCTGATTATTCAAAGGCACTCAAAGACTCTGCAGGCACACTCTAGTTCTTTCGATAAAAATTTTCATAACTTCTCAGCAAACTTGCACCACTAGATCTGAAATTATACGCTCAAGGTCGACCTTGAGCTCTGGAAATTATCGAGGTTTGCTGGCCGTCGCATAGCATTTAAGATATCCTCAAACAAAAAAAATCACATGGAGTCGGATGACAAGATGTGGGCGTGCCGGCCTGTGTGACCGAGCGGTTGTAGGCGCTTCAGCGTGGAAGCGCGCGACCGCTGCGGTCGCAGGTTCGAATCCTGCCTCGGGCATGGATGTGTGTGATGTCCTTAGGTTAGTTAGGTTTAACTAGTTCTAAGTTCTAGGGGACTGATGGCCTCAGATGTTAAGACCCATAGTGCTCAGAGCCATTTGAACCATTTGATGTGGGCGTCCAATTCACGTCACCATCTCAATAAATCAGCCGGACAGGTAATCTCTTTCGTAACAACTCCATTGTTGCAATAGATGTGTGACAGTTTGCGCCATTCTTTTGAAACGAAACCTAATCAGCACTCACATGATCCAACTTGAGAGTTTTCTGTGGTCCAAATCTTGAACTTTTCCTTGTTCATGAAGCCATTCAACAGAATGTGCGGCTCATCAACGAAAATTATTTTCTTGATGAAACTGTTGTCTTCTCTTCGTTTCGCAAGCGCCCAATGGGCAAATTCTTGCCGCTTATCGTGATCGTTTGACTTGATTTCCTGGGTCAGTTGGATTTTATAGGTCCAAAGGTTAGATAGAATTCGTAGCATGCTGGTTCTGGTGATATCCACTTGTTGTGAACGTCGGCGACGACATTTCACGATGGCGATGTTTTCCGCAGAACGACCAATACGAGGACACTCCGAGGGGATAGTGTCCACTTCTCTGTTTTCACAAATTCTGCAACAGTCTCAACACAGTCGACATATTCGGTGCATTATATTGACCAAATATTCGACAGAGTTTACGAACAGTCTCTGCACAACATTCAACACATATGTAATAAGTTTTCACAGTGAGAACACGCTATTCCGTCGTGAAGTGCTCCATTCTTAACTACAAATAAAACAGATGAAAATCGTGCAACGTTCAGTGCAGCCAAATTCCTAAAAAGGAAATGGAAGGCATTTCGAAAGTTACATTCTCAGTGGTGCACCCTTTATTTTAATGACCCGACAGACGATATTAACAGTTAACTCAGACATTTTGTATATAATACAGTTATCTATGAACTACATGAAAAAATCAGCACAAATATTCAGTCATATTTGATAAGATTTCAAATAAGTTCACAGGTCGACATCTTGGTTAAAATGTTCAACGAAGTAAAATTTTACACTTCACAAAACATAAAACATATCCTGTGACTAAAGTATCAGTGACAAACAAAAAACTCAGTTAAATCATAAAAATACTGGGGCGTAACAGTTTGCAGGGATATGCAATGGTCACATTGGCTCAATCGCAGGTAAAGCATGTGGCACTCTTCAGCTCACTGGCGGTATATTGGGAAAAGGCAATAAGTCCACAAACAAGATTGCTTAAAAAACACAAGTGTAACGTAAAGATCAAGCATGTTCGTAGTACTTGACGGAAAGTCATCGAGTAAAACAGAAGTGATTTCTGGCGTTCCCCAAGGTAGTGTTATAGGCCCTTTGCTGTTCCTTATCTATATAAACGATTTGGGAGACAATTTGAGCAGCCGTCTTCGTTTGTTTTCAGATGACGCTATCGTTTATCGACTAATAAAGTCATCAGAAGATCAAAACAAACTGGAAAACGATTTAGAAAAAATATCTGAATCGTGAGAAAATTGGCAGTTGATCCTAAGTAACGAAAAGTGTGAGGTCATCCACATGAGTACTAAAAGGAACTCGTTAAACTTCGGTTACACGATAAATCAGTCTAATCTAAAAGCCGTCAATTCATCATACCTAGGCATTACAATTACGAACAACTTAAATTGGAAAGAACACATAGAAAATGTTGTGTGGAAGAGTAACCAAAGACTGCGTTTTATTGACAGGACACTTGAAAAATGTAATAGATCTGCTAAGGAGAGCCTACACTACGCTTGACCGTCCTCTTTTAGAATACTGCTGCGCGGTGTGGGATCCTTACCGTCCTACTGACGGCGTATATCAAAAAAGTTCAAAGAAAGGCAGCACGTTTTGTATTATTGCGAAATATGAGAGAGTGTCACAGAAATGATACAGGATTTGGGCTGGACATCATTAAAAGAAAGGCGTTTTTCGTTGCGACGGAATCTTCTCACGAAATTCCAATCACCAATTTTCTCCTCCGAATGCGAAAATATTTTGTTGACACCGATCTACATAGGGAGGAACGATCACTACGATAAAATAAGGGAAATCAGAGCTCGTACGGAAATATATGGGTGTTCATTCTTTCCGCGCGCTATACGAGATTGGAATAATAGAGAATTGTGAAGGTGGTTCGATGAACCCTCTGCCAGGTACTTAAAGTGATTGCAGAGTATTCATGTAGATGTAGATTTATACCAATACTGCTGACAGGGAATATCGAATGCATACAAAGAATTGCCACAGGTTTGCTGGACTCACGGGAGAACGTTACTGAGATGATGATGATGATGAGCGTTTGGCGTCATTGGCCGGGAGGCCCCTCGCGGGGCAGGTCCGGCCGCCTTGGCGCAGGTCTTATTACATTCGGCGCCACATTGGGCGACCTGCACGCCGGATGGGGATGAAATGATGATGAACACAACACAACACCCAGTCCCTGAGCGGAGAAAATCTCCGACCCAGCCGGGAATCGAACCCGGGCCCGGAGGACGGCAATCCGTCACGCTGACCACTCAGCTACTGGGGCGGACACTGAGATGATGAGAAACATGAACTGACAGACCTTTGAAGACAGACGCCAACAAACCCACTAACGTCTACTTGGAAAGTTTCAAGAAAGAGTATTAAGCGAGAACTTAGAAATATAGTACAATCCCCTCCTATCGCTTCTGTACGGATCGCGCTTCACATATGAACTAAAGGGGACAAACCTTAACACGTGGTACAATAGAAAGTGCACCATGCACATCAGAACATAAATAAAAGTTTGAGGATGTAGACAACAATGTTAAGGTTCGGAAAAGTGGAGCGGTAAGCACGTAAAAACAAGCGTTCTGTCGCAATGGACTACGACAGCTGCGCGACAGAGAAATAATTCTTGTAATTATCGTAAGTGAGAACTTGGCCTTCGGCTTTAAAGTGCTGTGCGTCAGTATACTGCTGTGACTCGCTGTCTGGACAATACGGCTCGTGAGTGCTCTAGGAACGCCTTTTCAATCAGTCGGCAGCTGGACCAACTAGTTGACATTCCTTGGAACTGCCTTACGTCTCCATTCTCTGCAACCCACTCCACATGTGTTCGGAGGAGGCTGCTGCTTATCAAATATTGCTGTATTCTTTTCCTATTCCATACGCACATTGAGCGAGGGAAAAGCGACACGTCTGTGTCCTCCTCGTACGTGCGCTGATCACTCTCATCTTATGCGAAATGTACACTACTGGCCATTAAAATTGCTACACCAAGAAAAAATGCAGATCATAAACGAGTATTCATTGGACAAGTATATTATACTACAACTGACATGTAATTACATTTTCACGCAATTTGGGGGCATAGATACTGAGAAATCAGTACCCAGAAGAACCACCTCAGGCCGTAATAACGGCCTTGATACAACAGAGCTTGGATGGCGTGTACAGGTACAGCTGCCCATGCAGCTTCAACACGATACCACAGTTCATGAAGAATAGTGACTGGCGTATTGTGACGAGACAGTTTCTCGGCCACCATTGAACAGACGTTTTCAATTGGTGAGAGATCTGGAGAATGTGCTGGATAGGGCAGGAGTCGAACATTTTCTGTATCCAGAAAGGCCCATACAGGATCTACAGTATGCGGTCATGCATTATCCTGCTGAAATTTAGGGTTTCGCAGGGATCGAGTGACGGGTAGAACCACGGCTTGTAACACATCTGTTATGTAACGTCCACTGTTCAAAGTGCCGTCAATGCGAGCAAGAGGTGATCGAGACGTGTAACCAATGGCACCCCATACCATCACGCCGGGTGATACGCCAGTATGGCGATGACGAATACACGCTTCCAATGTGCGTTCACCGCGATGTCGCCAAACACGGAACACAGAACCTGGATTCATCCGAAAAAATGACGTTTTGCCATTCGTGCACCCAGGTTCGTCGTCGAGTACACCATCGCAGGAGCTCGTGTTTGTGATGCAGCGTCAAGGGTAACTGCAGCCATGGTCTCCGAGCTGATAGTCCATGCTGCTGCAAAGGTCGTCGAACTGTTCGTGTAGATGGTTGTTGTCTTGCAAACGTCCCCATCTGTTGACTCAGGGATCGAGACGTGGCTGCACGATCCGTTACAGCCATGCGGATAAGATGCCTGTCATTTCGACTGCTAGTGATACGAGGCGGTTGGGATCCAGCACGGCGTTCTGTATTACCCTCCTGAATCCACCGATTCCATATTCTGCTAACAGTCTTTGGGTCTCGACCAACGCGAGCAGCAATGTCGCGATATGATAAACCGCAATCGCGATAGGCTACAATCCAACCTTTATCAAATACGGAAACGTGATGGTACGCATTTCTCCTCCTTACACGAGGCATCACAACATTTCACCAGGCAACGCCGGCCAACTGCTGTTTGTGTATGAGATATCGGTTGGAAACTTTCCTCATGTCAGCACGTTGTAGGTGTCGCCACCGGCGCCAGGCTTGTGTGAATGTTCAGGAAAGCTAATCATTTGCATATCACAGCATCTTCTTCCTGTCGGTTAAATTTCGCGTCTGTTGCACACCTTCGTAGTGTAGCAATTTTATGGGCCAGTAGTGTACTATGCAGGCAGCTGGACTTTTGCACAGACTACCTAGAATACCGACTCTCAAGGTTTATAAAACAGGTTTACGCAGCAGAGAATGACATTGATTTTCTTACGAGCGTTACCGCTGAACTTTCATGTGCATTTCTGTCACAGTGATTTGACGAATTTTCTCGGCATTTGATGATTTTGGTGTACTTTCGCGCGTAATGATTGCACACTTCAGGAGGAAATGAAATGAAATTGATCGGGTCGAGACCGCACGTAATGTTGTTCCAGTGTTTACAAAATCTTTCGGCAGTGTGGTCCTATTTATCGGTACGACATTGCACCCCGTCTAGTCTGGTTGTATGCAGCGATTCGGCTGGGATGGGTATCGTAATGCTGTTTTATCCTCTCCTGAGGCAAGTTGGCAACTGTTGCAACTGGTCCTTGATATCCTCAATACTGGCTCTGCGGTGGAGTTGGCGCCCGAGTTGCTGACACAAATGTTCTGTAGCGGACAGATATGGGGATCTTGCTGGCCACGGGAGCACCTGAACACCACGCAGACAGTTCATAGACACAGGTGCCCTGTGTGGACGAGCATTGTTCTGTTGAAAAGTGGCACCTCGACACTGTGTCATGAGAGGTGAAACATGAGGAAGCAGGATCTCCATGACGTACAGTTGTGTCGTCAGTGTAGTCACTACCTGGTGGCACCCGAAATCAAACCCAACGGCTGCCCGCACTATGAGCTTCTCCATTGGACGAATGGGACGTCAACCGCGGTCGCCGCCGTACTTGTTGACGATAGGGCCGAACCGCAATTCATCGTTGTGAACGTAATGCCATGCTGTTAATCAACTGCGCATGCTTCCTGGTCACGCCATCAGTCCAAGAAGGGACGTCGAACAGGTGTGCAGAACTATAGACCTATATCTCTAACGTCGATCAGTTGTAGAATTTTGGAACACGTATTATGTTCGAGTAACATGACTTATCGGGAGACTAGAAGTCACTCTGTAGGAATCAGCATGGGTTACGAAAAAGACGGTCGTGTGAAACCCAGCTCTCGCTACTCGTCCACGAGACTCAGAGAGCCATAGACACGGGTTCACAGGTAGATGCCGTGTTTCTTGATCTCCGCAAGGCGTTCGATACAGTTCCCCACAGTCGTTTAATGAACAAAGTAAGAGCATATGGACTATCAGACCAATTGTGTGATTGTATTGAAGAGTTCCTAGATAACAGGACGCAGCATGTCATTCTCAATGGAGAGAAGTCTTTCGAAGTAAGAGTGATTTCAGGTATGCCGCAGGGGAGTGTCATAGGACCGTTGATATTCACAATATACATAAATGACCTTGTGGATGACATCGGAAATTCTCTGAGGGTTTTTGCAGATGATGCTGTGGTGTATCGAGAGGTTGTAACAATGGAAAATTGTACTGAAATGCAGGAGGATCGGCAGCTAATTGACGCATGGTGCAGAGAATGGCAATTGAATCTCAATGTAGACAAGTGTAATGTGCTGCGAATACATAGATAGATAGTTCCCTTATCATTTAGCTACAAAATAGCAGGTCAGCAACTGGAAGCAGTTCATTCCATAAATTATCTGGGAGTACGCATTAGGAGTGATTTAAAATGGAATGATCATATAAAGTTGATCGTCGGTAAAGCAGATGCCAGACTGAGATTCATTGGAACAATCCTAAGTAAATGCAATCCGAAAACAAAGGAAGTAGGTTACAGTACGCTTGTTCGCCCACTGCTTGAATACTGCTCAACAGTGTGGGATCCGTACCACATAAGGTTGATGGAAGAGATAGAGAAGATCCTACGGAGAGCAGCGCGCTTCGTTACAGGATCATTTAGCAATCGCGAAAGCGTTACGGAGATGATAGATAAACTCCAATGGAAGACTCTGCAGGAGAGACGCTCAGTAGCTCGGTACGGGCTTTTGTTGAAGTTTCGAGAAAATACCTTCACCGAGGAGTCAAGCAGTATATTGCTCTCTCCTACGTATATCTCGCGAAGAGACCATGAGGATAAAATCAGAGAGATTAGAGCCCACACAGAAGCATACCGACAATCCTTCTTTCCACGAACAATAAGAGACTGGAATAGAAGGGAGAACCGATAGAGGTACTCAGGGTACCCTCCGCCACACACCGTCAGGTGGCTTGCGGAGTATGGATGTAGATGTAGATGTTGAACCGGACAGGCTGCTCATGGGACAGTAATTGCCTCATCCGGATGCTGCTAGCCTCCGACCAATGGCGCAGGATGACGCAGAATTTTGTAGGGAGTCGATGACTTGTTCTCATTTGGCAGGTGAAGATATGGAGGGATTACGATGTGACTGACGCATAATACGGCAATCCTCCCAAGGTTATTGTCAGAGTGAAAATCACTTGCTAAGTTTGAGACGGAGGTGGATGTGGACCGGTGTCGGGATTTTCAAAGATCAGAGACTTGAGATGCCTTCCTAGCTCAGTACCTTAACCACTGTCCCACCTGTCACCGTATCCAAAAGTTTCTCCGTTTGTATATTAAAACGTGAGATGACAGGTCATTCCTAGGCCTCCTGTGCTGATCACCATCTAAAACCAGAAAGTCAGCCACAGAAAGTGAGGGAAAAACCGACGTGACCTCAGTCGCTGATAGGGGCGGTACTTCATGCGTGTCTCTTTCCGGCACGTGCCGGTTCTGCAGTTGCAGATCGACAACAACACTGGCAAACAGTAAGATGTTTAGTCACGGCTGGTGGTGTGACCGTATTAGCTCTCTCAGACACTTCGCTTTCGCATAGACATTCGATGTTTCCTTGCAGACTTGCAGAAGTACGTTCCAGCGCTCAGTCGCTTCACTGAACTTTCAGTTAGAAATTACCGAAGCAAAATACAATTAACTAAATTTCACGCTATGAAACCAGAATTCAGGTTATAAGTAAACAGCGCTACTCAGTTATGTCCATCAAGCGGTGGAAGCAATATCGCGGTTTGAAATTAACTCTTTAGCAGAATAATTCGGCTCAAACCATATCTACGAGGGCGTGCTGAAAAGTAATAGCTCCGAATTTTCCATCTGAGAACTCTTACAGTTTATTAAATAAAACAAACGTTTTTAAGAGTCTACACCTTTATTTTTCATATCTACATATTTATAAGTGAACATAGTCACCCTGGCGACGAAGACTTTTCTCCCAACAAGAGACCAGTTGGTACCGCCAGTGTCGAATGTTTGACTTCGTTGACGAAGCCACAAGCTCACCTCTGCTTGCACCGCTTCATCACTATGAAAGTGAAGTCCTAGAAGGTGTTCATTAAATTTTGGAAACAGATGGGAATCTAATGGGCCATGTGGGAACTGTGTGTGACAGTGAACCTGAGGCGTCGAATTCCTGCAGTGTCGGAGCTTTCGCGTGTGGTCAGGCATTGTCATGCTGAAGGAAACGGTACTCCAGATGTGGATGGACTGTTCGAATTCGTAACTCGATTACAGCGCTCTGTTTCTCACCCACCGACATAGGTGCGCTACACACCGCCCTGTTACACTTTGCGATTCGGTGCCTTCTAAGGTAGAGAGCTGCAAACATGTAGATTCAAATGGTTGAAATGGCTCTGAGCACTACGGGACTTAACATCTGAGGTCATCAGTCCCCTAGAACTTAGAACTACTTAAACCTAACTAACCTAAGGACATCACACACATCTATGCCCGAGGCAGGATTCGAACCTGCGACCGTAGCGGTCGCGCGGTTCCAGACTGTAGCGTCTAGAACCGCTCTGCCACCCCGGCCGGGGCAAACATGTAGACATGAAGAATAAAGGTGTAGAATGTTAATAATGTTTGTTTTATTTAAAAAAGTTTTAAGAGTTTTCACATACATAATTCCGAGGCATTTATTTTCAGCACGCCCTCGTTTTGTATTAATCGCCTTAAAACGCATGTTTCACATAAGGATTGTTCCATCTTCGGGCACCCACCCTTGCAAGATCACAAGAATTAGAACAACTCATTGATTAAATGCATAATACTCGATCTGTGCTTTTATTCGTGAAGGCATTTCGATTCTTGTGAAGATGTTTTCCCGAAGATGAAAACTAGGTCTTTCGAAAAGCGTCAATTTAAATGCGATCAAATTTTAAGATGACCAATATTGCACATGTAGATGGCACAAATCATTCGAGCAAATTTTAAGATAATCGGAATTATGTATGTAATTCGGCCAAATCATTTTTTTAAACAGAAAAAAATGCAACTCATGTAAGCTAGTTGTCCAGACCACGAGGCTATCAAAACAACTGCGAATGTTGATCCGAGCTAAGTCGAGTGCCAAATCCTTCAAGAACCCCTAGCCGGGAAACGGTGCCACCAGTAATCTATAACATTTTTGTGTGTTTATTTTGCAATCCTATCCTAAAATAATACAAAAGCGATAGCATTTAGAGCACCTCAATCTATTAAGTGTAGAAAATAACGTTTCAGGCTAGTGTTATAATTATTTTTTTTAACGAACTAGGTACGTTTTTACGTGGAACAAGCGTAACAATAAAACATTAAATTATGAAACTTCAGTCTCAAAACAACAAAGATAACATTAATAATAATAATAATAATTGATTAATTTGTTGTATATAAGGGGATTAAGGAATCAAACTGCGAGGTTAGTAATGCCAATAATAACAGTAATAATAGAACATAACAATTTGTGTAAACACTATCGTTCCTAAAGAAAAGAGATCTGTGAATACAATAAGCAAGATTCTGTTACATTAATGGCACACATTAGACGAAAGTAAAAAAAGAAAATAAGGTGAGAGGCCATGATCTAATTTTAGTGAAACCATTAATATTCCGGCTACACTGAAAGGAAGTAAGTTGCGGGTTGTAACGAAAGAGAAAACAAGAAGATTACCGAAAGGAAGAAAGATCCTTTTTTGTATGAGCAGGGTTGTTGTGTACCCAAGGAAATAAAGTCTTAGTCATCCTTTAATGCTGTTTGGGTTTTATATCTCTCTGATACAGGTGCCATCAAAACAGGCTTCTGTATCAGCAAAACAAGGATGTAGGAAAGATTCGGCAGTGGGATCGTAGAAGGGACTATCTCAACACTGGGCTACGATAACCAGAACCACGATGGTTGGCCATCGAATACTAGTCCAGTAATTCAACTACTATGTTGAACGGTCAGTGAGTTAGTGATACTATCAGCTTCCATGAAACACATACAAATAAAACCATGTGTGATGGTAAGTTTTCAGCTTGGTGATGATAAAGAAGACGTCATCCGAGGAAAAGTAAGATCAAAATCACCGGTGCTCCGACATATAACAAGTCGAAAGAGCAGAATTACAGTATTTTACGTAACTGCTGTCACGTATTTGTAACACATCAGAAGTCATATAACGTACGTGTAGCCTGCGCCATTGATTATCTTGTAGCATAAAAATGTAAATGATAGAAAAAACAGAAAAAAATGTAAAACAACTTTTTGAAAAACACAGCCCTCAGTCGCGAACACAAATAATTTGTAACCTAGGTTTCGGTGTCACAGCATAACGTTATGCTGTAACATTTAGTTTTAATTTTGTCCGAAGAAGGTGTCCCTTGTGACACCGAAACCTAGGTTACAAATTAATTGTGTTCGCGACTGAGGGCTGTGTTTTTCAAAATTTTGTATTATACAACAGTCGTTGATTGACAGCTATGTTGAAAACCTTAAGAAAAAAATGTATTACGACGGACGTTCAATAAGTAATGCAACATATTTTTTTCTGAAAGCAGGTTGGTTTTATTCAGGGTTCCAGTACACCATAATATTCCCCCTTCTTCTTCTTCTTCTTCTTTCGTTTCACCCTCTTTGGGTTTACGCTGGATCAATCATCTCTTTGTGCGTTGTTTTTTCTTAGGGCCCAGTATTTCTTTATTCTTTCTGATCTTCTTTTCCTCTCTTCTTCCGAGATGAAGGGTTTGGACCTTTGTGTAGATTTGTCGTGGAACCTTATGTTTACATCTTTAGTAATTATTTTAGCTGTTCGATCGATAAGTGAATTTTCTGAAAGCTTTAATTCTGCTAGGTGTTTCTCAGTTTCTTTAAACCAGTTGGTTCTTTTGACTACAAAACTATATCTTTCGGCATAATCTCCATTCGATGCGACGGCCTTGCTCCACCTTACTGAGATAGGATGTATGCTTACTCTGCCGGCCGGGTTGGCCGAGCGGTTCTAGGCGCTGCAGTCTGGAACCGCGAGACCGCTACGGTCGCAGGTTCGAATCCTGCCTCGGGCGTGGATGTGTGTGACACCCTTAGGTTAGTTAGGTTTAAGTAGTTCTAAGTTCTAGGGGACTGATGACCTCAGAAGTTGAGTCTCGTAGTGCTCAGAGCCATTTGAACCATTTTGCCGACTCTACTCGTCGCCGTCGGAACCAACGTCTTGCAGCATCAATAACCTCGCCAACATCAATGTAATGTTTCCCAAGGAGCGCATCTTTCATTGGGCTAAGCAGATTGAAGTCGGAAGGTACGAGACACGGGCTCTAGAGTGGATGAGGAAGAACAGTCCAATGGAATTAAGCTCATGTTTCACGGCCTGTAACGGTGCTCAACAAGAAATTGTCACATTCAGCCTTGTAACAGGCAAGCAATTCTGCACAGATGGTCCTTCATTGCTGTTTGTAGTCTTCCGTTAGCTGGCAGCAGGTTCACACTTTTGAGTACCCCACTTGGTGGACGAGAACGCCATTACTACGAACAGTGACGTCCAGTTAGGTAGCGAGGTGGTTGATTGTGATGCGTCGATCATTTCGAATGAAAGTACCTGCACGTTCCAAAGCTGCCAGCCGGCACGTGGAAGATGGACAGGTTTGCGCGACCTTGTTGAGTTGATGACAGACGGCTCGCCCAACGATTCACCGTGCTTTTGTTCACTGCCCGATCTGCATAGGTATTACGCAAGAGCTAATGATTATCTACGACGCAATGGTTTCCCGCCGAAAGAAACCCAACGACAGGTCACTGCTTGGAATGCATCTCCGTTGCAGGCGTTATTTTAAAGCCTACGCACATCGCCACCAACTATCGGAACACGGGGCTGAAATCGGAATATCCCAAGATGTAACAGACCGAGAAAATGAACGTGTTGTATTACTTGTTGAGCGCCCTTCGTAGACAAAAGAGACACGATCGCGGAATGTAGGATCTGTGCTGTTGCTAAGTTCAGTTTCATTGTTTCATGTCTGATTGCTAAGCACAGGAGCCTGATTCGGTTTCCAGTACTCCCAGGGATTTTTTTCCTTGTTGGGAGGACTGGAACGGGGTGCACTCAGCCTCGTGGTGCCAACATGCCAATTGAGGATCTACGTGAGTGTGAAGTGCCGGCTCCGAGGCATGGAAAGCCGAAAACGGCCTGGAGAGCGGTGTGCTGACCGGCTGCCCATCCACACAGCATCCAAATGATGCCATACAGCAGAGGACGACACGGCAACGGGTTTCACGCAAACCGCTTAACGAAAATGGCCGCATGGTTGTTTCGAAAAGACCACGGTCGATTATCATCCTTATCATTCCCCCAGTTCGATTTTTGGCTCCATCTCTACTGAGCCGGCAGCTGACGAGATGTCAAACCCTAACTTCCTTCTTCTCTCATTGTCATCATCAGCACAAACACATCAGTGCAGCTCCACATCTAATCGTCAGTCATCTTAACTAAATGCTAATTTTTATGTGGCAACGTTAGTACACTACTGGCCATTAAAATTGCTACACCAAGAAGAAATGCAGATGATAAACAGGTATTCATTGGACAAATATATTATACTAGAACTGGCATGTGATTACATTTTCACGCAATTTAGGTGTATAGATACTGAGAAATCAGTACCCAGAAGAACCACCTCTGGCCGTAATAACGGCCTTGATACGCCTGGGCACTGAGTCAAACAGAGCTTGGATGGCGTGTACAGGTACAGCTGCCCATGCAGCTTCAACACGATACCACACTTCATCAAGAGTAGTGACTGGCGTATTGTGACGAGCCAGTTGCTCGGCCACCATTGACCATTGGTGAGAGATCTGGAGAATGTGCTGGCCAGGGCAGCAGTCCAACATTTTCTGTATCCAGAAAGGCCCGTACAGGACGTGCAACATGCGGTCGTGCATTATCCTGCTGAAATATAGGGTTTCGCGGGGATCGAATGAAGGGTAGAGGCACTGGTCGTAACACATCTGAAATGTAACGTCCACTGTTCAAAGTGCCGTCAATGCGAACAAGAGGTGACCGAGACGTGTAATCAATGGCACCCCATACCATCACGCTGCGTGATACGCCAGTATGGCGATGACGAATACACGCTTCCAATGTGCGTTCACCGCGATGTCGCCAAACACAGATGCGACAATCATGATGCTGTAAACAGAACCTGGATTCATCCGAAAAAATGACGTTTTGCCATTCGTGAACACAGGTTCGTCGTTGAGAACACCATCGCAGGCGCTCCTGTCTGTGATGCAGCGTCAAGGGTAACCGCAGCCATGGTCTCCGAGCTGATAGTCCATGCTGCTGCAAACGTCGTCGAACTATTCGTGTAGATGGTTGTTGTTTTGCAAACGTCAAGGGTAACCGCAGCCATGGTCTCCGAGCTGATAGTCCATGCTGCTGCAAACGTCGTCGAACTATTCGTGTAGATGGTTGTTGTTTTGCAAACGTCAAGGGTAACCGCAGCCATGGTCTCCGAGCTGATAGTCCATGCTGTTGCAAACGTCGTCGAACTATTCGTGTAGATGGTTGTTGTTTTGCAAACGTCCCCATCTCTTGACTCAGGGATCGAGACGTGGCTGCACGATCCGTTACAGCCGCACGGATAAGATGCCTGTCATCTCTACTTCTAGTGATACGAGGCCGTTGGGATCCAGCACGGCGTTCCGCATTACCCTCCTGAACCCACCGATTCCATATTCTGCTAACAGTCATTGGATCTCGACCAACGCGAGCAGCAATGTCGCGATACGATAAACCGCAATCGCGGTAGGCTACAATCCGACCTTTATCAAAGTCGTAAACGTGATGGTACGCATTTCTCCTCCTTACTCGAGGCATCGCAACAACGTTTCATCAGGCAACGCCGGTCAACTGCTGTTTGTGTATGAGAAATCGGTTGGAAAGTTTCCTCATGTCAGCATGTTGTAGGTGTCGCCACCGGCGCCAACCTTATGTTAATGCCCTGAAAAGCTAATCATTTCTATATCACAGCATATTGTTCCTGCCGGTTAAATTTCGCGTCTGTAGCACATCTTCGTGGTGTAGCAAATTTAATGGCCAGTAGTGTAGTTCACGAAGAATGTTTCAGTGCGCTCGAATAAAGTCAACAGTCTACTTAAAATGAAAGTTTCGGCGTGTGACCGCGAGTTCGCTGTGCGTGGCTAACTTAATCGATGCGGTTATTGGTTTCAGGAGGCAAGGGACAGAGTTCGATTCGCGATTCCTCGTACAGTTTTAAACTTGGAAAGACAATGTGTTTTTTATCAGTTTTACAAAATGGTTCAAAGGGCTTTGAGCACTATGCGACTTAACTTCTGAGGTCATCAGTCTCCTAGAACTTAGAACTAATTAAACCTAACTAACCTAAGGACATCACACACATCCACGCCCGAGGCAGGATTCAAACCTGCGACCATAGTGGTCGCTCGGTTCCAGACTGTAGCGCCCTGAACCGCGCGGCCCCTCCGGCCGGCCTCAGTTTTACAGATGACCCCACTAGTCCACAATGTCTTACTGCTTGTGGCTTATTCTAGAATTAATGTCAACGAATCAGAATCTTTTTCCCAAATTTTTTCACTTGTTCAACATTTAATTTTCATTTTTCTGAGTGCTCACAGCACTTGGTAGCATTTGCAGTAAACTACAGCAGGAAAGAAGTATTTGTATTTGTTGTAGTGTATGACATATGGCCGGGAGAGCGGTATTCCGACTACATGCCTCTCCATATCCTCATCCAGTAATGTCTGTGGGCTGAGCTTAGTTTTTCTTTAGTGTATGGCAACACTTGTATGTTGTCAAACAGCTGCCGGTTTCAGTACCATGCAGTCACATCTCCTGGCGCATTGCCATTACAATCGCTTTCCCGGGAGGTACATCATTATGATGATAACGAAACCGCTAAAGTTGTAGAGTGGGTGAAAACAAATGGATTAAAATGGAACCTGTTACTAAAAGAAGCTCGTTAAGCTGGAATCGAGCAGGAAGGAAGATTGAGGTATAACTTCTCACCGAGGACGAAATCGCTATAGGTGAAGCACATCAGATAGTCTAGATGTCGAGACTGGGATTTGAATACAGTTCCTCTTGAATATGAGTTCAGTGTCTTTACGGTTAAACCAGCTCGCTCGGTCGTGAACGAAAATTATTCAACTATATGTATTGCCTGCACCTGATAGGAGTACGCGTGACAGGTATGTTACAGAAGGTCGGGTGTGCATTGTGACATGCACTGGGAAAAATAAAATTCATGAATGCAATTATGCAAAGGCTAAGGCTGTGGATGAATGGAGGAGTTCGAGTGTCGTAATTATGTTAAATCGTCTCACCTCTTCAATGCACTGATACCTCTGAAATAATATCTCCATGTGTGTGTGTGTGTGTGTGTGTGTGTGTGTGTGTGTGTGTGTGTACATGGTATCATTAGCCTCTGTTTCAATAATTTACTGATACTGTTACTGTTTATGCAAATACTGAAATGGCGTCTTTCGTTACGATACACTTTAGTTTCTATTAAGTTAAAGTACGGTTAGTGGTAGGGTTTATTCGTCTATTTCTTGCCTACGGTTTGGATCTGATGTCTGCATGAATGTTTCACGAGAATGTTCCTCTTTCTCACTAGCAGTGTTCGGGAAAATAAATAAAAACACGGGGAGACCATAAACGGCGAACAATGGAATACAACAAAGCTGTCCATTAAGTGTACTGGTTAGGCAATGCTTTCTCGTTCTACCAATAAAAGAGACCACAGGCCGCTGCAAGTATGAATGGAGCGAGGAACGACTGTTTTCTCATTCTCTAGAGCATACTTCGTGATCCTCCTACTGATACCGATTCTCTTTCAATAACAGGAATTTTGCGATGACCTGCACGCAGTTTAGGATGTATGTAAGTCACTGCAAATATCAGCACTTGGCGACGTGTTTAGAAAAGCATGAAAGCCAGCAGAGAAATCAACATTTCAACAAATAATTCGCTAATTCTACTTCAGTTTGCAGTAATGTCGAATATTCCAACAAAAGTCATTGTGCGCGATATAAATTCGACAAGTGGATTATTGTTTGTTTAGGAAAACTCTTTGTATGTAATAAAATTAAGAGTTTATTTTCTCTCATTTACGTTTACACATTTACGTCTATATACAGTCGGATCTGGTGGCCTAGCATTAAATCCTGAGCTTGGACACCCGGAGGTCACGGGATCGAATCCCAGTTGGACCATGGGATTTTCACTCAGCCTTCTAGCATTCACCTCTAAATGAAGTGAAGGTTCCCCAGAAACGACAACAGGATCAGATCCCACGTTGAACAGTAGGTCCACTGTTCCCAGTTGGATAAGTGAAACACATGATATGGATCATCTACATCATACTCCGCAAGCCACCCAACGGTGTGTGGTGGAGGATACTTCAGG
The DNA here is from genome assembly GCF_023864275.1 of Schistocerca cancellata. Taxonomy (NCBI): domain Eukaryota; kingdom Metazoa; phylum Arthropoda; class Insecta; order Orthoptera; family Acrididae; genus Schistocerca; species Schistocerca cancellata. The sequence goes on from NC_064627.1 coordinate 975,324,421, forward strand.
CACCAGTAGCTGATCCCCCCCTTTCCTGGTCCACTCTCAAATGCCCCGTGGTAGTGATCCACTCCTGAATGCCCCGTTGTAAGAATGATTGTCGGTAAGCCTCTGCATTAGCTCTAATTTCTCGAATTTTCTCGCCGTGGTCACTTCGTGAGATGTATGTGGGAGGAAGTAATAAGTTGTCCGATTCTTCCCTGGAAATGCTTGCTCGAAATTTCAGTTGTAAAACTCCCCGTGATGCACAACGCTTCTCTTGTAATGTTTATCACTGGAGTTCGTTGAGCAGCTCTGTATCGCTCCCTCGCCGACTAAACTACTTCGTGACGACACGCGCCGCTCTTCGTTGGATCTGCTCTGTATCTTTTATCAGTCCTACCTGGTAACGGCCCCAGGTAGATGAACAATACTCAAGAATAGCCGAACAAGCGCCTTGTAAGCCATTTCCTTCGTGGATAAGTTTTATTTCCTCAAGATTCTTCGTGTGAATTTCCTTCTGGCATCTACTTTTCCTGCTATTTGTTTTATGTGATCATTTGACTTAAGGTCGCTCTGGATAGTTACTCCCAGATATTTTACGGTAGGTACTGTTTATAGCAAATTGTGATCAACAATGTAGTTCTACAGTAGTAGTTTTTTTCCTATGTGTGAGCAATACAGGGTGTCCCGCTCACACCTCCCTGATTTCAAGGACCCAGGAGAGAAAAACCACAATAGATACGACAGTGAAAAATGCACCACATTGTAGACCATCTCAAAGAATTTATATTCCCGCGTCAGAAGTGCAAAGTATCGTCGCCAGAGTGCAGCATGGTCACATGAAGTGAAAATGGCGACTCTATAGCAGCGCGAGCAAGCAATAGTTTGGTTTTCAGAAACAAAATCGGCGATTACTGCGCAAAGAAATTATCGTCGTGTGTACGAATGTAATCTACCTGATGTGAAAACAATTAAGGAATGGTATAGGAATTTTCTGGCTTCAGGAAGTGTTATGAAACATTCTGGCGCTGCACGTTAGGGAGTCTCAGAAGAAACAGTGGAGGACATCAAACGTTTCTCAGAAGCCCACGTAGGTCAATTCGTCAAGAATCTAGGCAACTTGATGTACCTCTGTCAACATTGCATCGTGTATTTCACCAGAGTCTTCGTATGTGTGTTTAAAAAGTGCAAATTCTGCAACATCTGACGCCAAACGACAAACCACGCCGACAACAATTTGCTGCGAATATGCTCCAGCGTATTGATATGGAAAGATGTTTATTCTCAGATGAAGCAAATTCTCAGATGAGGCAACCTTTCATCTATCAGGAAGGGTTAATAGGCATAATGTTCGGATTTGGGGTTCGCAAAATCCGCACATTGTCATTGAACATGTTCGCTATAGCCGTAAACTAAACCTATGGTGCGGGCTAATGCACGACAGGATTTTTGGACCGTTCTTCTTTGCGGAACAAACAGTGGACGAGTCAGTGTATCTGGACATGCTGGAGCAGTTTGTTTACCCCCTGATACAAGATTTCCAACCCAACACCATTTTTCAACAAGATGGAGCTCCGCCGGATTGGTCAACGGCTGTTCGCAAATTCCTGGATAGGACATTTCCCAGTCGTTGGATGGGATGCGGAGAACCCATTGCCTGGCCACCACGTTCATCCGACATTACGCCACTTGATTTCTTCCTGTGGGGACTCGTGAAGGACCGCGTGTATGTGACCAAAGTGGATGATATTCCTACGTTGCGACATCGTGTCACTAATGCGATTGCAAAATTGACAGAGGAAATTGAATATAGAGTCGATATTCTTCGTGCTACAAGTGGTTCACATATAGAGGTGTACTGAAGATAAATAAATAAATTCTTCTTTTCTGGGTCTTTTCAAATCAGGGAGGTTTGAATGGGACACCCTGTATTTTACATTTATTTGCCCTCAGGGTCAACTGCCAGAGCCTGTACCATTCATCAGTCATCTTCAGGTCGTTCTGAAATCTATACTGTCTCCTGGCGTTGCTGCTTTCTTGTAGACAAGACTTGACCGAGGTCACCGAGCCACATGGAATTATTATTATTATTTACGTACATACTCTGCAAACTACTCTGAAGTGCTAGAGGTCCGTAGCTTCATACCGAATATTAGAGCTTTTTCCCACTGCAATCGCGTGTGGAGCGAGGGAGGAATGCATGTGCGTGCTTGATGTAATTAGTCTAGTCCTGTCCTCAAGGTCGTTCTTGAAACTTTTTGAGAATGCTTTCGCCAGTTAGTTGGCGTCAGTCTTCAAGCGTCCGCCAATTGAAGTGGCGCAAACAAACCTGTGACCGTTCGTGTCGCCCTTCTTTCTACACGTTCTCTACCCCTTGTTAGTTTTGTTTGGTAGGGGTCTCACACACTAAAGCAGTAGTGTGAGATGAGACGCACAAGTTATTTGTAAGCATTGCGCTTTGTAGACTGATTGTCACCTGTGTTACGTAAGACTGCCGGCCGCTGTGACCGAGCGGTTCTAGGCGCTTCAGTCCGGCACCGCGCTACTCCTACGGTCGCAGGTTCGAATCCTGCCTCGGGCATGGATGTGTTGACGTCTTTAGGTTAGTTAGGTTTAAGTAGTTCTAAGTCTAGGGGACTGATGACCTCAGATGTTAAATCCCTTAGTGCTTACAGCCATTTGCATTTACCTAAGAGTGAGTCTATATCATCATTCCGTTTCATATCCCTACAAAGTGTTGCACTCAGCTGTTTTTATGAGTTCACAGATTGCAGTGGAGATTCACTGATCTTATAGGCTAAATTTTTTTTTTCGTTTTTTGAAGTGCACAGTTTTACGTTTCTGTACATTAGAAGCTTGTTAGCAGTTTGTGCACCACTTTGAAATTTTCCCAAGATCTGACTGGATATCTGTGCAGCTTCTTTCAGAAAGTTTCCTTATTGTACGCGTAGAAAACTGCGTCATCTGACGCCTTGCTAAGTGGCAGCGCCCTCTTCTTCCAATCTGACTACGTAGGCGTGCACTGACGCCAATTGAAAGATACACTAATGATCAAAAGTATCCGGACACATCCAAAACCACACGATTTTCATATTATGTGCATTGTGCTGCCACCTACTGCCAGGTACTCCATACCAGCGACCTCAGTAGTCATTAGACATCGTGAGAGAGCAGAATGGGGCGCTCCGCGGAACTCACGAACTTCGAACGTGTTCAGGTGATTGGGTGTCACTTGTGCCACACATCAGTACGCGAGATTTCCACACTCCTAAACATCCCTAGGTGCACTGTTTCCGATGTGATGGTCAAGTGGAAACGTGAAGGGACACGTACAGCACAAAAGCGTACAGGCGGGCGTCGTCTGTTGATTGACAGAGACCGCCGACTTTTGAAGAGTGTCGTAACGTGTAATAGGCAGACATCTATCCAGACCATCACACAGAAGTTCCAAAAGTGCAACAGGATCTACAGCAAGTACTATGACAGTTAGACGGGAGGTGGGAAAACTTGGATTTCATGGTCGAGCGGCTGCTCATAAGCCACACATCATGCCAGTAAATGCCAAACGAAGCCTCGCTTGGTGTAAGGAGCGTAAACATTGGACGAATGAACAGTGGAAAAACGTTGTGTGGAGTGACGAATAACTGTACACAATGTGGCGATCCGGTGGCAGGGTGTGGGTATGGCGATTACCCGGTGATCGTCATCTGCCAGCGTGTGTAGCGCCAGTAGTAAAATTCGGAGGCGGTGGTGTTATGGTGTGGTCGTGTTTTTCGTGGAGGGGGGTTGCACCCCATGTTGTTTTGCGTCGCACTATCACAGCACAGGCCTACATTGATGTTTTAAGCACCTTCTTGCTTCCCACTGTTGAAGACCAACTCGGAGATGGCGATTGCATCTTTCATCACAATCGAGCACTTGTTTATAATGTACGGCCTGTGGCGGAGTGGTTACACGACAATAACATCCCTGTAATGGACCGGCCTGCACAGAGACCTGGCCTGAATCCTATAGAACACCTTTGGGATGTTTTGGAACGCCGACTTCGTGCCAGGCCTCACCGACCGACATCGATACCTCTCCTCAATGCATTAATTCGTGAAGAATGGGCTGCCATTCCGCAAAAAACCTTCCAGCAGCAGACTGTACGTATGCCTGCGAGGGTGGAAGTTGTCATCAAGACTAAGGATGGGCCAACACCATATTGAATTCCAGCATTACTTATGGAGGGCGCCACGAACTTGTAAGTCATTTTCAGCCAGGTGTCCGGATACTTTTGATAACATAGTGTATATACCGAATAAATTAATAATAAATGTTACTGATTCCTACGGCACACAAAACAGGTCAGAACACTGTTGCAGAAGTAACGAAAAACGCATGCCAAATTTAAAAGTACGCAGAATTTCCAAGATTGGTGAAGTTTCACAGAAGCTCCAATTTAGCTCGAATATCTTTGCAAAATGCTTTTAATAGTTTCCACAATGAAACTCTGCTTCGATATCTAGCGGAAAACCCAACGGGGTTCTGGACGTATATAGAGTACTCGAGGGGAAGACGCAATCAGTACCTTCACTGCACGATAACAATGGTGGCGTTACTGATGACAGTGCCTCTAAGGCAGAGTTAGTGAACACATTTTTCCAAAATTCGTTCACCGAAGAAGACGAATTAAATACTCCAGGATTCGAATCAAGAATAACTGCCAAAGTGAGTAACTTGCAAGTAGACACCTTCGGTGTAGTGAAGCAGTTTAAATCACCTAATAAAAGGAAGACCACCGATCTGTATTGTATACCAGGCAGCTTCCTTCCAGAGTATCTTGATAGGATAACTCCGTAGTTAAAAGTAATAAACAACCGCTCGCTCACAGAAAGATCCGTACCAAGAAAGGAAATACGAATAATCCACTGAATTACAAACCTATATCGCTAACGTCTAATTGCAGTAGGATTTCGGAAAGTACATTGTGTTCGAACATTATGAGTTATCTCGAACAAAACAATTAATTGACAAACAGTCAACACGGTTTTACAAAATATCGTTCTTGTGAAACAGAACTAGCTCTTTATTCGCACGAATTAATGAGTTCTATCAACAAGGGATGTCAAATTACACATTTTTAAGTTTCGAGAAGGTTTTTGACAACGTTCATCATAAGCGATTTGCCTACGAGGTACCTTCCTAGTTGTGTGACTGGATTCGTTATTTCCTGTCAAAAGGGTCGCAGTTCGTAGTAACTGATGGAAAGTCGTCGTGTAAAAGAGAAGTAACATCTGGCGTTCCCCAACGAAGTATTATAAACCCTCTGCTATTCCTGATCTACATAAATGACATAGGAAACAATCTGAGAAGCCCTTTTAGATTGTTTGCAGAAGATACTGTCATTTACCGTCTTACAAAGGCATCATATGATTAAAACCAATAGCAAAATGGTTTAGGCAACATTTCTGTTTGGTGCGAAAAGTGGCAATTTGCTATAAATAGTGAAAAGTGCGAGGTCATCCACATGAGTACTAAAAGAAATCCGCTAAATTTCGGTTACACGATGAATCTCACAAATCTAATGGGTAAATTCAACTGAATACTTAGGGACTACAATTACGAATATCGAGTATATAGATAATGTTGTGGGGAAAACAAACCAAAAACTACGATTTATTGGCAGAGCACTTAGAGAATGCAACAGGTGTGCCAAAGAGATTGCTTACACTACGCTTGTCCGCCCTTTTCTGGAGTGTTGCCGTGGGTTTGGAGTCCGCATCAGATAGGAATGATGGAGGACATCAAAAAAGTTCACAAAGGGACAGCTCGTTTTGTATTATCATGAAACAATCGAGAGTACCACGGATATGATACGCGAATTGACGTAACGATTATTAGAGCAAAGTCGTTTTTCGTTGCGGCAGGATCTTCTAGTGAAATTTCAATCACCAACTTTCTATTCAGCCGGCCGAGGTGGCCGAGCGGTTCTAGGCGCTTCGGTCCGGAACCGCGCGACTGCTACGGTCGCAGGTTCGAATCCTGCTTCGGGTATGAATGTGTGTGATGTCCTTAGGTTAGTTAGGTTTCTGCATCTACATCTACATACATACTCTACAATCCACCATACGGTGCTTGGCGGAGGGTACCTCTTACCACAACTAGGTTTAAGTAGTTCTAAGTTCTAGGGGGATAATGACCTCAGATGTTAAGTCCCATAGTGCTCAGAGCCATTTTAACCATTTGAACTTTCTCCTCAGAGCGTGAAAATATTTTGTTGGCACCCACCTACATAGGGAAAAATCGTCATCGTAATAAAATGAGAGAAATTAAAGAAATATTTAAGTGTTCGTTTTTCCCGCGCGCTGTTCAAGAGTGGAACGGTAGAAAAATAGCTTGAAAGTGCTTCAGTGAACCCTGTGCCAGGCTCTTAATTGTGAATTGCAGAGTAACCACGTAGATGCAGATCTAGATTTTCAAGAAGTCTGACGTTACTACTAATATTGTTTACAAGACCAGTAATATAAAACATGAACAACATAGGTTCAAAATGGTTCAAATGGCTCTGAGCACTATGGGACCTAACATCTGAGGTCATCAGTCCCCTAGAACTTAGAACTACTTAAACGTAACTAACCTAAGGACATCACACACACCAATGCCCGAGGCAGGATTCGAACGTGCGACCTTAGCGGTCGCGCGGTTCCAGACTGAAGCGCCTAGAACCACTCGGCCAATCCGGCCGGCTAACAACACAGGTCCCAAAATACTTACGTGGGGCACACCTGAAATTATTTCTACATCTGTCACAGACTCTTCATCCGTTACCTCTTCCCTACCAAGTCATCCTCAATCTAGTCAGAAATTTGATGAAAATAGTAGCGTTCCACCTGAACCCCCTGAATGTTTCGCTGATGATAGTCATTAGTGCCGGGCAGCTGAGAGAACAGAGTTTCATATAGTTTCCCAGCCTGGTGAAGAACTGTACTGAAACTGTCACTAGTGTACACGACTGCTTCATTTTTAAATACCCGACCTACCTCAATCTCTGTGGGGATGGCTGATTAGCAGAGGCGATTCCTCCGTGGAAGTTCAGCTAGCAGAGTAGATCTCCGAGTCGCTGGATGCGGATGCCGACCGTCCTCTAGTCCAGACTTCTGAAGCTCGAGGAAGCAGGCGGTGACTGGAACCTCCGGCTCTTGGTACAGTGGGATAGCCGCCAGCCACCAGCCGAGACCTGCTCACCTTGTGGAGTGCGGAGGCGCGCCGCCGCTCCGCCAATCACCGACTGCGCTGCTGAGGCTCGCTCCGGCGGTCGCCGAGATTTTTTTGCTTTTTTTCCGTATTGGCGCGTGCGGATGACAAACAGAACGAGTTTGCGCGCGCATGAACTACGGGAGAACCTTGGGCGTGGGTCACGCCACCAGTTGTTGGGTTGCTTACCATTTCGTAAAAATAAGTCAGTTTTCACGACTAGGCGTGTCATACATGTTGACAGCTTTTCCTGAAATCTCGTGTAACAGGAGACGCAAGTTTCGTGACTGCGCAAAGTGATGCAGTTCGTCTTTCAAAAAGAAGCGTCTGATTTCACAACCCTATGTCGTGCGACCAAATGAAAGAGGTCGTTTCCTCGTCACTTCCGAAATCTGAACAAAGTGAAAAACATCCGCGGATATCACAGTCCACACTACAACTAATGAAAGAGAGAAGCAGTCTGAAGAAAACTCGTATTTACACCACGCAGGATCAAGACAGCTTCAAGAATGAAAACATGGTCCAGGTAGGCTGTTTGTTTTTTTTTTTTTTTTAATTATCTATGCGATTGGTCAGTTTCGACCTTTGGTCATTTTCAAGCAGGTATCGTAAGCTTCCAGCTTCATTTTACATTATAATATTCACAGGGACAGGAATACATCTTCTGTGGAATTGTGGCATATTTTGTACAACATACGTACAGAAGCACGACAGAGCACTGAAAGACCTGAGTCGAAACAAGGCCCCCGGAGTAAACAACATTCCATTAGAACTACTGACAGCCTTGGGAGAGCCAGTCCTGACAAAACTCTACCATCTGGTAAGCAAGATGTATGAGACAGGCGAAATTCCTTCAGACTTCAAGAAGAATATAATAATTCCAATCCAAAAGAAAGCAGGTGTTGACAGATGTGAAAATTGCCGAACTATCCGTTTAATAAGTCACAGCTGCAAAATACTAACGCGAATTCTCTACAGACGAATGGAAAAACTGATAGAAGCCGACCTCGGGGAAGATCAGTTTGGATTCCGTAGAAATGTTGGAACACGTGAGGCAATACTGACCCTACGACTTATCTTAGAAGAAAGATTTTAAATGCAAACCTACGTTTCTAGCATTTGTAGACTTAGAGAAAGCTTTTGACAATGTTGACTGGAATACTCTGTTTCAAATTCTGAAGGTGGCGGGAGTTAAATACAGGGAGCGAAAGGCTATTTACAATTTGTACAGAAAGCAGATGGCAGTTAGAAGAGTCGAGGGGCACGAAAGGGAAGCAGTGGTTGGGAAGGGAGCGAGACAGGGTTGTAGCCTATCCCCGATGTTATTTAATCTGTATATTGAGCAAGCAATAAAGGAAGAAATAAAAACTTTGAGGTTCGCCGATGACATTGTAATTGTCAGAGACAGCAAAGGACTTGGAAGAGCAGTTGAACGGAATGGACAGTGTCTTGAAAGGAGGATATAAGATGAACATCAAGAAAAGCAAAACGAGGGTAATGGAATGTAGTCGAATTAAGTCGGGTGATGCTGACGGAATTAGATTAGGAAATGAGACACTTAAAGTAGTAAAGGAGTTTTGCTATTTTTGGAGCAAAATAACTGATGATGGTCGAAGTATAGAGGATATAAAATGTAGACTGGCAATGGCAAGGAAAGCGTTTCTGAAGAAGAAAAATTTGTTAACATTGAGTATAGATTTAAATGTCAGGAAGTCGTTTCTGAAAGTATTTGTATGGAGTGTAGCCATGTATGGAAGTGAAACGTGGACGATAAATAGTTTAGACAAGAAGAGAATAGAAGCTTTCGAAATGTGGTGCTGCAGAAGAATGCTGAAGATTAGATGGGTAGATCACATAACTAATGAGGAGGTATTGAATACGATTGGGGAGAAGAGAAGTTTGTGGCACAACTTGACCAGAAGAAGGGATCGGTTGGTAGGACATGTTCTGAGGCATCAAAGGATCACCAATTTAGTATTGGAGGGCAGCGTGGAGGGTAAAAATCGTAGAGGGAGACCAAGAGATGAATACACTAAACAGATTCAGAAGGATGTAGGTTGCAGTAGGTACTGGGAGATGAAGAAGCTTGCACAGGATAGAGTAGCATGGAGATTGCATCAAACCAGTCTCAGGACTGAAGACCACAACAACAACAACAACAACAACAACAACACATGTACTTGGCAGTGACACAACGCGCGAATATTACTTTCATGTTTGAGTTTTGCGCCTCAGTGTATGTCCAAAGTGTCCATAAACTTGCTGCAAATGCAATAGATACCAAGGATTAGAGCATTTTTGCACACATAACCACATTGTATCAAAAGCTGTCATGGACATTATAAAGATAATTTTGACAAATACGTCTGATATTGTGTAATTAAATAAATGTGTTTATGGTCGTACACCGAAGGAGAACGAGGATATGGACAATGTGCTTACGATGCTTCTTTGCGCTGAATGTCGGAGCTGGTGTTTCATCTGTGGAATTACTAAATAGATTGAATGTCATAAATTTTTCCAGAAAGGAAGTCGCTCAAATCTGTCCCAGCATACTTTTAGGAAATAAATTACAAATTTCAAGCATTAAGTTAACTGCAGAATAAATGTAGTTTTAGTGGGGAAAGTCACTACTATTTCAGAATACAAAACGACTCAAAACCGAAATTTTCGTAATCGCTTGGATCCCCTTAAACGATGATCATAAACCGGTATAATCCATACCCCAAAAAGGATAAAATAAATGTTGCCACAACAGTTTCTACTATCCTTTCACATTTAGTTAAATGGCAAAATAAAATAAAAAACGTTTTGTCAAGCGTGTGTTGCAATATACCTTCGACGAGACGTAGGAAGCTAACAGGAAGGGTACTGGAATCGGAGAATGTTATGACGAGACGAAACTGCAATCACCGGCCATAACTGTAGGTTCTTAGATTGCTCTGGGGGATTGCCCATCGAACTACAGTATATTAAATATTAGTTCACTTTGTTACATGAATGAATAAAAAGATTTATTTATCTTGACACAAACATTTGCCAGAGGAGCGCTTGATGATTTACAACTGTCATTGACTATTAAAGTATCACTTGATGCAATTATTAATAAACTGTTCTCTCGAAGCACAATATTCATCGCTGACAAAAGTACATTTCAATCTGAGTCTTGAATAACTCTTTAGTACCATTCGCTGATGCTGACTGCTTTAACTGAGGTCACGGACAGGGGCGGACTGCTACCATGCCTGGCTCTGTATTGGCCTCCGTGTGAGCGCGCTGCTCTGCTAAGGAGGAGGGCCTTTCTTCTTCCTTGCAGGTTGCAGCGAGACGTCGCTAACGTTTTTTGTATTTTTGTCCATTGGCGAGTGTGGCGTGACAGTGCGATCTTTGGACGAGACCACAGGGAGTCACAGCAAAGGACAGAATTCCAATGAATGTGGGTGGTGCTGGCTTGAAACGCAATACAGCAAAATTTAGCCATCAGTAAAAACTGGCTGCACGTATCACACTCAGCCAGAATACGCACTACGCCTCCGGCATGTTTGCGATGTAAACTTGTACTGTAGGCCTGATCCCGCTTGGTTTCCACTGGACTGCGCCACACGCCGTAATGTGAACAAAACGCACTGTTTTTAAAGCTTTGGCAAGGGGCATTTATCTGCTGGGATATTTCATGCGCGGTATCCCATGTACCGATTGCTACAAAATATAGCCAATCCGAAGATGCCAAAATAAAGGTGAAACGCGTTATTGGGAAATAATAAATAAATGTGAACACTGCAACCAAGAATACTTACTTCTCCATACCACTATTCAGTATTTGTACAGGAAATAGGGGGGCTGTAGGATCCGTTCGCAATATGCAGAGGAATAGCCGACCGAGTCTGAGGGCCCCTGAAACTATAGACGGAATTCGCACAGACATTCCCGCGAGGTGGTAAGGAGGTTAACGCAGCGAGTTGGTGTCTCTCGTACAGCGTGTCATCGTCTACTAAAAAACATGCAATTCAAAAAGTATCGTGTGAGCGTAGCACAAGAGTTGAAATTTGAGGATTAGGAAAAAAAAGAGTTTATTATAATCGGCTGTTAACATCAACTACTAACGGTTACTTGGAACCCTTGCTTCACTTCATGTCAGATGAGACCTGGTTTCATTTGTCACGCTATGTAAACTCCCAGATTTGGAGATACTGGTCGCAGGACAACCGACATATTCTGCATGAAGAACCTCTCCACTCAGAGAAGATAGGTGTTTGGTGTGTGTTGTCCGCCATGCGCATTATTGTCCCCATATTTTTCAATTACAGCATAAACAGTACCAGATATCTAGAGATCTTTGACTCTTTCTATGTACAATTAACAGATGCAGAAAAGTTGTATGCAGTATTCCGACAAGATGAAGCAACCGCTCTCACGTCCACCCAAAGTATGGCCCACGTCATCAACGTGTTCCCTGAAGAAAGACTTGTCAGTAGAGGCCTCTGGCCTCCAATGTAGCCAGACTTTATATCGTGAGATTATAATTTATGGGGCACACTAAGAAGCAAAGCGTATGCTGACAATTCTCGCTCAACAGATGATCTTAAACGGAACGTTACTAGAGAAATTAACAACATCACGCCTGCAGAATCGCGGCGTGTTGATGGTAACGTTATCACACGAAGTCAGCGATGCCTGGATGCCCATGGCCACCACTTCCAGCATCTCTTACAAACAGGTACCTATATATTTTTAATGTTACTATTATCTATTCCTATGTGGGACACCCTGTATTACAGTTATAAAGTGTGTGTTTGTCTTCAGGTAGCGTAATCAAAGGAGCGCAGATACCCAGTCTTTATTCATTCACTATTTGAGAATCAGAACACTTAGCGACTTCCAATAAACTATACACACAATTTCAAAACTTTATGAAACGTTTCGTTGCTGTAACCTCTCTCGAAATGAAAAAAAAAGAGTAGTATCGCTTACTATCTTTTCGCTGTACATACAGCAAACGTCAGTATTAGATTTGACGTTTTGATTTATTACTTCTTCACTACGTACTTTATTCGCAACAAAGTTTGCAGACGGTATCCAAATATACTGCTGAACGTACCTGCAAAATTATATCCCTGTACGTAGTTCAGGAGATATGGCATAACCATTGAGGTGCGTGAAAAACTTGATGAGAACACGTAGCGTCTTTCAACGAACTTTAAGCATAATTTGAAAGAATTTCTAAACTTTTTCTCACTTTCGTGCTTAAGGTCACATATTTAACTCGTTTCTAACGTAATCAGACATTTGAAGCTGTTTTATACATGGGAGCTCGATTCTTTAAAGAATCGGGTGTTTACTACTAAAATACTATCTCTACACAACGTTGCAGCGCCGCTCTAGCTACAACATTACTATACGTATACATTGAGAACGTCCGAATGTGATAGCATTGATAAATCTCGAACTGAACTACATCAATAGGAGCTCAGTTATTATTTTTATCTGATTTCGTTATGTTCTTCAGTTTACAAGAATTTTAGTACAATAATTCTTGCGCCCTAACAGTAGAGAGGATGATAAAAAGAAGAGTAAACGGTGCTGTGGCTTACCTTTTTCGCGCCTCATCCATGACTCGGCTGCTTCCAATTTCACGCTTTCAAATTGTGAAGGCTGCATTCTACATTCACCGGCGCTACGTCACCGTGGCCCCCCTCCCCCACTCTCTCTCCAAATAACTTCGTAAAACGTTCATGTTCGAAACACTCTGTACTCGTAAACGTTTTCTTTGTTGCCCAGGCACACCTTAAGAGCTTTTGGTGATAAACCATGTAACGACCCGCCTAGATAAGTTCTGCGCGCCTTGCGAGTAGCCAGTGTTCGTTCGGACAAGACGGGCGTGATGCAAGATATTATCTGCCTACAATACCACTAACAAAAAGTTTGTCAAATGTGGCCAAACGAGACAAAGCTGACACAACTACGGTTACTGTAATACGAGATTAAGAAAATCAGATTCCTGGAAAATTCTCTTGTAACCTTCTACACAGGAGTTGAGAAACTTCAGTATAGTTCCAGGAGGAGTTTCTATAAGAGTATGTTCTTCACAGAAACGTGGAGGTGTAAAATTTAATACCGAGCCAAATGATCTGGTGATCTCTGCATGAAGTTGATAAGAGTTACATTCATATCATCACACTCACGGAACAGTTAATTAACAGGCCCCTTTACAAGAGCGGCCATACGATAGTTCGTATGAGGGCCAAAGGAGGGGTGCGGGGGCAAGACCTGAGGTTATGGAGTATTTTTCTACAGTATTTTTGGAAGACAAATCGATAAAAGAGTTGCAGTTCCGACCGTGTTCAAAAACTATGTAATACCGAGTTTTAAATAAGTTTCTTAAAAGAAAAACACCTGGCTACACTATAGTTTTTCCTTTCCCTAAGAGCAAGGGGGGGGGGGGGGGCACTGACACGTTGCCCCAATGTATGGGGTTTAACTTATAACACTTTTCATTCTGTTGTGACAAAAAATATTTTTTGCAATTGCAGAACTTCATTGTTTTGACTATATTCTGAGGCGTTTGTCATAAATATGGGAGAGGACACGACTTGGTACAAATATTGGACAAATGTCCGTGCTAATAGCAGAGTTATTTACATGCTCTGCTATGAGCAACAGGGTACAGGTCGATCGAGTCGCAATATCCATCGATTCTATGAGCGCTTTGATGTGCTGTACGTGGGCAGCTCCGGAAGAAGCTTAACTGTCCTGCACTGGACAAACTAATATATCTTAATAAGATCGAAAATTTTAATTATTCGATCTGTTTACAGCACATACCGCCCACATCGACAAAAGCGGCAAGGAACACGCTGATCAGCTTTTCAAAAACGTGCAACAAGTCGTACCCACTGTAATATCTATTCCTCACTGTTATTGCTATCGATTTCTTGCAAAGACAAAGGCAGATTGTTACCGCTATATCAATAGGACTTAACTTCCAAGGTATGTAGTATTTGGCTATACAACAAATCACGTCACCCAATGTTCCTTAATGTCTGTCTCAAGCGGAAGGAGACGGTCGCTGTTAATAAGTCAAGAGAATGTGTGATTAGTTCATGGAAAGAAGATTAATTTTAAATGACACAGTGTAGAATGCCTCTACCATAACTGTTTGCAACGTGACACTGTGGTACATTGCAAACAGTTACCCTTTATACCCTGTATACTAATGATAACAAAGGGTATAGATATTAAGTTCAAAAATTTTCAGTATGATAATGTCCTTCATACGAACTGCTAGAAAGAAGTCTCTTAGGTATCTTACTAGCCTCAGTGTAGAAAATAAGACTGGCCAGCACAGGTTATTTAAAAGCTACGGCTACGTCTGTCGTTACGCCAATTGCGTGCTTTTTACTCTGGAGTGTCTATCTGTTTTAGTGTCTGCTTCATTGCATTTTCTGTGGACTTATCTCTTATGACTATGAAGAGAAATTTGTTCGCGCCGGCCGAGTTTTCAAACCGTTGTGCAAAATAAACATAGATCAACTACTGGTAAAACAAATGCACTGCGCCACCACACAAGCAAATATTAGTGAAAGTGACTATGGAGATGCAGCAAATATGAAGTCAAAATGAATGTTCAAATGTGTGTGAAATCTTATGGGACTTAACTGCTAAGGTCATCAGTCCCTAAGCTTACACACTACTTAACCTAAATTATCTTAAGGGCAATCACACACACCCATGTCCGAGGGAGGACTCGAATCTCCGCCGGGAGCAGCCGCACAGTCTATGACTGCAGCGCCTCTAGACCGCTCGGCTAATCCCGCGCGGCAATATGAAGTCAACCAATAACTTACCGATGTTTAATTTTATAAATAAGTAACTTCCGTAACCGGACGTGATGATTAATAAATCAATGCTGAGGATAAGTTGCAGAAGATTACAGCTACTGATACCACCATTAAACAGTCGACCTTGGTGGTCTAGTGGTAAAGTACATGCCAGGAAACCGAAAGGTCTCAAAATCAAACCCAAGTCAAACTTCAAAACTCTTCGGTATGCTTTTATCCTAGCCTTCATCTCTCAATGATGTGAAAATATATCAGGAATGATACCTGCTTTGGATCCCGTGTTAAACTGTAAGTCCCTATTTCCGGATATGATTGCTGAGGTAGGTTAGGAGCATTCAAGTCGTCAGAGTAGCATTAAATACGGTTCACACTTAGGGTGAAATTGGTTCAGTTCACCTGATAACAAAGCCTTTGTGTGGCCGAGTGCCCACTGTATACTAAGACGGTAATTAACGTTATTTATTCGGCGCTGAGTGCCAAACTATCTAAAGAGCCTTGACATTTTAATTAATTGCTAGCCCTACTCTATATCCTAAAGAGGAAACTACAGAACCGAATTTTAATTATTAAACTCCAGAACGACCGATCAGAAATCACACTTACTGTCAGCTAAAATGTTTAGCAGATACAATGGATGTTATGGGTATTTTTCTTTTGCTCTATTTTGGCATTCATGGGCAGAACTGATAGTGCTACAGAAAATTCATTTTCTCGAGACCACCTCCCAAGCCTAAAGAATTATTCGGTTAGTTAAATTTCATATGCCACAAAGAATGATGTAATGGGCACCACACACAAAATCGTTGTTGTTGTGGTCTTCAGTCCTGAGACTGGTTTGATGCAGCTCTCCATGCTACTCTATCCTGTGCAAGCTTCTTCATCTACCAGTACCTACTGCAACCTACATCCTTCTGAATCTGCTTAGTGTATTCATCTCTTGGTCTCCCCCTACGATTTTTACCCTCCACACTGCCCTCCAATACTAAATTGGTGATCCCTTGATGCCTCAGAACATGTCCTATCAACCGATCCCTTCTTCTGGTCAAGTTGTGCCACAAACTTCTCTTCTCCCCAATCCTATTCAATACTTCCTCATTAGTTATGTGATCTACCCATCTAATCTTCAGCATTCTTCTGTAGCACCACATTTCGAAAGCTTCTATTCTCTTCTTGTCCAAACTATTTACCGTCCAGGTTTCACTTCCATACATGGCTACACTCCATACAAATACTTTCAGAAATGACTTCCTGACACTTAAATCTATACTCGATGTTAACAAATTTCTCTTCTTCAGAAACGCTTTCCTTGCCATTGCCAGTCTACATTTGATATCCTCTCTACTTCGACCATCATCAGTTATTTTGCTCCCCAAATAGCAAAACTCCTTTACTACTTTAAGTGTCTCATTTCCTAATCTAATACCCTCAACATCACCCGACTTAATTCGACTACATTCCATTATCCTCGTTTTGGTTTTGTTGATGTTCATCTTATATCCTTCTTTCAGGACACTGTCCATTCCGTTCAACACAATGTCGTAGCGACCGCTATTTTTCGTTGCAACATATTCGAATTTCGTGCAGTGTGTTTCTTAAACTCAAAAAAATCACAAAAACTAAACTATGACGATAACGAAATGATAGGCATTTCACCATGAAGCTGCCACGTAAAGCTACAAGATGCGAAAAAAATGGCTCTGAGCACTATGGGACTTAACTTCTAAGGTCATCAGTCCCCTAGAACTTAGAACTACTTAAACCTAACTAACCTAAGGACATCACACACATCCATGCCCGAGGCAGGATTCGAATCTGCGACTGTAGCGGTCACGCGGTTCCAAACTGAAGCGCTTAGAACCGCACGGCCACACCGGCCGGCCAAGATGCGAAAGAATGAGCTTTTTTGTGCCGAATAGCTACTTTAAAATCGCGTGAGTGCAACTGCAGACAAGGCAGAGCGCGCGCGCCGTTTCTAGTCGCAGAGGCGCTGACGCACCCAGACTGCTGTAGCGCGCTAACCAGCACTCTCACTGCGAATCCGTAGGGCGTATAACTGCGCTGGACAGTGCAGTGAGTCGGTAAGCAGACCACTGGCTTTCTGTGTGTTCCCACACTTATGCAATGTTTGAACATCTAAGTAGCGCGCCGGCACTTGGAAATTTATTTGAGGCATTTCGCCGTACGTTGATTACCGTCGCTAGCAGAACACGGGGCAGTCGGCGTGTGTTGAGAACCGCGTGAGCGGCTAGACGTTGCTGCATCCTAAGGTAAGAATCGCGCTATGCAGACAGTGGCAACGTGTTGACTAATGGTTTATTGCATTACGATTTGAATATTGTGAAGAATGGGACGAGGGTATGCCTATAGAAGGGTACTGTATTCGCTAGAAAGTGGGAAGAGTTGTTTCTCATAGTGTTTATTTACATACTAACATGAATTACCATCAAGATACTTGTGGTTGTATCACTGAGATACTTCAGTAGGGTCTAAAATTACTCAGCTGAGCTGTGCTTTTTGTGTCTGAGTATTTTAACCGACAGATTACGCCGATACTTATAAATTTCATTGCAGTGCTATGTCACAAAATATTCTTAACTTACTAGTCCTACAATGAACAATTTTTTTTTATTCTCGAGTCAGAAACAAACAAATTTACAGTAGCCATACACATCAACAAATATATATATATATATATATATATATATATATATATATATATATATATATATATGGAGATCAGTCTTCGTGCAGGATGTAGAGCACAAAAGGCACTGGAGCATGTGGCTTGTGGTTTGTTCTCGTCCACAATCACAGGACGTATCTTCTGTTATGAAGCCCCATCTCTTCAGGTTGTCTCTGGATCGTCCAACTCCTGATCGTAATCTGTTTAAAGATTTACTCACCAGCCAGCTCACGTTGTGTCCAGGTGGTAGTTCTTCACCTTCTGGCGTCTGCAGGTGAGGCGTCGACTTCTTCCATAACTCCAGCCAGCCTTCTCTGGTGAAATGGTGAGCTTCTCGGATGTTCTCAGGAAGCTCTTTCGCGATCTCAGCCGTTGCTGTGGTGGATTAGGTCCGTGCAGTGGATGGGCACTGTCCTGTTCCACTTTCAGTCTCTCCTCGTTGGCAGCCACTGTTCTGCGTATCCATGGTGGCGCTATTCCAGCCAGGCAGTAGAGCTTATCAGTTGGGGTAGGTCTTAAGCAACCTGTGATCAACCTGCAGGTTTCGTTGAGAGCAATGTCTACTTGTTTGGCGTGAGATGACCTGTACCAGGCTGGAGAAGCATATTCAGCAGTAGAAAAGCACAGTGCCATTGCAGAACGGCGAACGGGGAACTGTGTCCCCGCTAGTTTGCGAATTAGGTTTTTTCGAGCGGAGATTTTCATTTTGGTGTTCTTGCAGTGAGTTTTGAATGTCATAGTTCTATCGAGATGACTTTCAAGTATTTAGGTGCGTGATGATGTTGGAGTTGGATGCCTGACCATGCGATATGTAGCTCACGATTAGCTTCCCTGTTCCTTAAATGAAAGGCAGACACTTGTGTCTTCGAAGGGTTTGGTCTGAGTTGGTTCCGATTGTAGTAGCTTGACAGTATTCTAAGTGCTGCTGTCAGGTTTCTTTCCACTCTTTCAAAGCATGAGCTCTGCGTAGCAAGGGCTAGGTCATCTGCATATAAGAATCTCCTTGTGCCTGGGGTCAATGGCTGGTCGTTGGTATAAATGTTGAAGAGAAGTGGAGCAAAGACGCT
Source organism: Schistocerca cancellata (assembly GCF_023864275.1). Lineage (NCBI taxonomy): Eukaryota > Metazoa > Arthropoda > Insecta > Orthoptera > Acrididae > Schistocerca > Schistocerca cancellata. Next base: position 975,343,218 of record NC_064627.1, read on the forward strand.
TCCCTGAGGTAGACCATTTTTCTGCGCTCTCCAGCGACTGCATTGTCCTTGAAATTCAACAAATAACCTGCGGTTTTGGAGGAGGGTGTTGAGTAGTCTAACGAGGTGGGCGTTCTTGATCATATTGTATAATTTTGCAAGGAGTATCAGATGATGGAAAGTATCATACGCTGCTGTGAGATCCACGAAGACCACTTGACGGGTTTCAAAGCCATCCTCTTCAAACTGAGTGAGATTCAAAAGTTGCCCTGCGCAGCTTCTGTTTGGTCGAAATCCTGCTTGTTTGAGTATGAGAAGAGGGCCTATTACTGGTAGGATTCTATTCAGAATCATACGTGCGAACAGTTTATAAAGGTGGCTCAAAAGGCTAACTGGTCTGAAATTCTTGGGATGATTTGCTTCCTTTCCAGGTTTCAGAAGAGCTATCATCCTGCTCTTTCGCCAGATCTTTGGTATTTGGCACTGGTTCATGCAGTTGTTGAAAACCTGCAGGATCCACTTTCTTGTTCCTGGGCCGAAATTCTTCATTTGCTCCATACGGATGTCATCTAGACAGGATGCTTTACCAGTTTTGCTCTCCTTAATAGCCTTGTTTAATTCAGATATCTCGAATGGGAGAGTCAGATCCCTCGTTTGTTCTTGGGCCTCTTGCTGTACTTTCAGAACTTTGATTCTATGGCTTCCTATCCCATTCATGAGCAGTTGGTGTGCTATCTGATCTGCAGTAATGTTGCAGTGTGCTGTGGATCTGGTTGGGTCATTATTGAGGCGTCTGAATAATCTCCACGCTTTATGACTGTTTCTGATGAGATCAAGTTCTTCCATAGTTTTAACCCAAGAATTAGTTTGGGATTCTTTCAGGTATTAGCAGGAAAGGGTATTGAGAATATATGTGACTGCATTTTCGAGTGTGTGGTACGTTATCCGGAACTCACGTTCCTACCCATGTAGTTAACACTTTCAGGCGTTACCTGTTGGAATGTGGACAGTGAGTGGTCGCAGCCTATGGCCCGTCAAAAGGTGAGTGACTGATATAAACGGTGTAATGCTCTGGCTCGGAATTAGTGATTATACAAATACACCATGCATGTTTCATTTCATAACACGCCATGTACAAGTATAGCAACACGGGGAAATATAATAGTAAAAACATGTCAATTTACTGGTAAAATACGACAGGCACTTACAAAAAGGTGAAAAATTACCGGTGTTTTAAAAATTAATAAAAATATGAATATCATTGATAGTATTTATATAAATTTAACTTTTAGCTTTCTTCATTTTTAATTTGTACACTAAACTGATTAGGAGGTATAATAAAAATCACAAAATATATTTAAAAGACATTGCAGACAAGTGGACTATCTTACGAAAGAAGCACGGTACTTTCACAAAAATTCGATGGACCTCACTTGGGTGAAATATTTTTGGAAGGGAAACGTTGCTTGCTCCATAGGATAGTAGGATATTGTTATAACCATCCAGTTGTAAGTGAAGGGACGGGGAGATGGTGGGACAGGAAGGAGAGGCGAGAGGGGAAAGGGGAGCCCTGATGTAGAATAGGTGGGAAGAGCTATACTTTACAGGATGTATAAATATTGGGGTGAATTTCATTGTTTGGGAAAGCAAGTTTCAGTGGGAGAGTATATGTAGAGCATGTAGGTGTAATGTTGATGGAATGTGTCGATATAGGCTTGGAGGCGTACCATGATTCGAAATCAGACGGGGAACAAAATGATTATCGTTTCAATAAATTAATTTTTAGTTTTAAAAAGTAAATACACTGAGTTGACGAGAGTCGTGATATACCTCCTAATACCGTGTCAGACCACCTTTTGCCCGGCGTAGTGCAGCAGTCCGACGTGGCATAGACTCAACAAGACGTTGGAAGTTCCCTGTAGAAATATTGAGCCATGCTGCCTCTATAGCTGTTCATAATTGCGAAAGAATTGCCGGTGGACGATGTTGTGCTCTGACTGACCTCTCGATTATGCCCCATAAATATTCGATGGGATTCATGTCGAGCGATCTGGGCGGCCAAATCATTCGCTTGAACTGTCCAGAACGTTCTTCAAACCAATCGCAAGCAGTTGTGGTCCAGTGATATGGCGCATTGTCATCCACAAAAAAATCCATCTTTATAAGGGAACGAGAAGTCCAGAAATGGCTGCAAATGGTCTCCACGTAGCCGAAAATAAGCATTCCCAGTCAATTATCGGTTCAGTTGGAACGGAGGAACCAGTCCATTCCATGTAAGCACAGCCCACACCATTATGGAGCCACTGGCAACTTGCACAGTGCCTTGTTGACCACGTGGACCCCCGGTTCAAAAAATGGCTCTGAGCACTATGGGACTTAACTTCTCAGGTCATCAGTCCCCTACCCTAGAACTTAGAACTACTTAAACCTAACTAACCTAAGGACAGCACACAACACCCAGCCATCACGAGGCAGAGAAAATCCCTGACCCCGCCGGGAATCGAACCCGGGAACCCGGGCGTGGGAAGCGAGAACGCTACCGCACGACCACGAGATGCGGGCGGTGTCCTTAGGTTAGTTTAGCTTTAAGTAGTTCTAAGTTCTAGGGGACTGATGACGTCAGATGTTACGTCCCATAGTGCTCAGAGCCATTTGACGCGGCCACGACTTTACAGTCGTCCAGGGTCCAACTGATATGGTCACGAGCCCAGGAGAGGCGCTGCAGGCGATGTCATGCTGTTAGCAGGGGTGCTGGAGTCGGTCGTCTGCTGCCATGGCGCATTTACGCCAAATTTCGCAGCACTGTCTCAACGGATACGTTCGCTGCACCTGCCACATTGATTTCTGTGGTTATTTCACACAGTGTTTCTGGTCTGTTAACACAGACAACTCTACGCAAACGCCGCTGCTCTCGCTCGTTAAGTGAAGACCGTCGGCCACTGCGTTGTCCATGGTGAGAGGTAACGCCCGAGATTTGATATTTCGGCACACTCCTGACACTGTGAATCTCGGAATACTGAATTCTCTAGCGATTTCCGAAATGGAATATCGCATGCGTTTAGCTCCAACTACCATTCCGCAGTCATAATCAAATTGGAAACCTTTTCGTATGAATCACCTGGGTACAAATGACAGATCCGTCAGTTCAGTGCCCTTTTATGCCTTGTGTAAGCGATGCTACCGTTATCTGTATATGTGCATGTAGCTGTACCCTGACTTTTGTCACCTTGTAACGTCGCCCTTACTAATCGGCCTATCCTGTTTGCGATATAAAGTACACTCCTGGAAATGGAAAAAAGGACACATTGACACCGGTGTGTCAGACCATACTTGCTCCGGACACTACGAGAGGGCTGTACAAGCAATGATCACACGCACGGCACAGCGGACACACCAGGAACCGCGGTGTTGGCCGTCGAATGGCGCTAGCTGCCCAGCATTTGTGCACCGCCGCCGTCAGTGTCAGCCAGTTTGCCGTGGCATACGGAGCTCCATCGCAGTCTTTAACACTGGTAGCATGCCGCGATAGCGTGGACGTGAACCGTATGTGCAGTTGACGGACTTTGAGCGAGGGCGTATAGTGGGCATGCGGGAGGCCGGGTGGACGTACCGCCGAATTGCTCAACACGTGGGGCGTGAGGTCTCCACAGTACATCGATGTTGTCGCCAGTGGTCGGCGGAAGGTGCACGTGCCCGTCGACCTGGGACCGGACCGCAGCGACGCACGGATGCACGCCAAGACCGTAGGATCCTACGCAGTGCCGTAGGGGACCGCACCGCCACTTCCCAGCAAATTAGGGACACTGTTGCTCCTGGGGTATCGGCGAGGACCATTCGCAACCGTCTCCATGAAGCTGGGCTACGGTTACGGTCCCGCACACCGTTAGGCCGTCTTCCGCTCACGCCCCAACATCGTGCAGCCCGCCTCCAGTGGTGTCGCGACAGGCGTGAATGGAGGGACGAATGGAGACGCGTCGTCTTCAGCGATGAGAGTCGCTTCTGCCTTGGTGCCAATGATGGTCGTATGCGTGTTTGGCGCCGTGCAGCTGAGCGCCACAATCAGGACTGCATACGACCGAGGCACACAGGGCCAACACCCGGCATCATGGTGTGGGGAGCGATCTCCTACACTGACCGTACACCACTGGTGATCGTCGAGGGGACACTGAATAGTGCACGGTACATCCAAACCATCATCGAACCCATCGTTCTACCATTCCTAGACCGGCAAGGGAACTTGCTGTTCCAACAGGGCAATGCACGTCCGCATGTATGCCGTGCCACCCAACGTGCTCTAGAAGGTGTAAGTCAACTATCCTGGCCAGCAAGATCTCCGGATCTGTCCCCCATTTAGCATGTTTGGGACCGGATGAAGCGTCGTCTCACGCGGTCTGCACGTCCAGCACGAACGCTGGTCCACTTGAGGCGCCAGGTGGAAATGGCATGGCAAGCCGTTCCACAGGACTACATCCAGCATCTCTACGATCGTCTCCATGGGAGAATAGCAGCCTGCATTGCTGCGAAAGGTGGATATACACTGTACTAGTGCCGACATTGTGCATGCTCTGTTGCCTGTGTCTATGTGCCTGTGGTTCTGTCAGTGTGATCATGTGATGTATCTGACCCCAGGAATGTGTCAATAAAGTTTCCCCTTCCTGGGACAATGAATTCACGGTGTTCTTATTTAAATTTCCAGGAGTGTATGATCGTGGATCGCGTGTATGCCTAATGGATTTTCACTAATTGGATAAGGCTATCTTTTCCGAAGAAGTAATACCGATAAGTAGGATGAAAGTGTACAACCGACGCTTCTGATCGAAAAGTCTACTAAAATTATAAGTAATTAAACCGAACAGGGCTATAATTTGGAAAAATAAAAGTTGTTTTGTGCATTCACTCACGAAAAGCACTGGACAGAAAAGGGGTACCACTGATCATGAATCCAAAAGTTACACTAATGAACGAAAATGAAATAATTAACGGTCGTCATCCCACTAGGGCAATTTACATCCAAAATCCTGTACAAGATGATGGGAAAGAAAAACATGTATTATTAAACACTGACGTGGCAAGTGAAGGTTGTCACGTTTTTTGACACTAATTTTAACTGAATATGCGATGATAAAGGCCGCATCTCGTGGTCGTGCGGTAGCGTCCTCGCTTCCCACGCCCGTGTTCCCGGGTTCGATTCCCGGCGGGGTCAGGGATTTTCTCTGCCTCGTGATGGCTGGGTGTTGTGTGCTGTCCTTAGGTTAGTTAGGTTTAAGTAGTTCTAAGTTCTAGGGGACTGATGACCATAGATGTTAAGTCCCATAGTGCTCAGCGCCATTTGAACCATTTTTTTGCAATGATAAAGAAAACTGAGAAGTCACTCTTACTTTATGTTTGGCATTAAATTTTGAAAAAGGCAATCGAGTAATGATTTGAAAATATGTAATTAAACTGTATATTAGTACTGAACGTTGTTACGTGAACAGTGACTTTCAGTGACCTAAACATAACGTCACCAAAGAAATTTAGAAAAAACAAGCACTTTTTACTTTGCCGTTACTTATTTTGCAAACTGGATTTCATATTATTGTCTGAACAACTGAGCCCTTTTTTTTACTGACTTGAACAGAATTAAATACTAGAATACGTACCAAATCAAACAGCCATGTGGTCCAAGCTATATGTAAAATAAAGAAAACTTTCGCACTCTTAATTTGTGCATTTCTTTAGATTTGGATTTTTCAGTGATTGATTCTCAAACTTGACGAATGAAATTGCTTTACTTTAGTCATATACTGAAGCCTCTGTTGTACAACAGTTAATTGAAAGTAGACTGAGGCTGAAATTCTTAAAAGTGTAATTATTCATTAATAAACTGGCTGCAACTATTCAATTTGCTCCTTATCACACTAGGTTAGCATATAAGGGAAAAACTGAACAAGGACCCTGCTCGGTAACAATGTCTGGGGGCAATGAGGACACAATCGCCTGAGTTTAACTGATTATTATTTAAATAAATTATATCAATCAAATCACATTCAATTGTGCTGCTGGGTTAGCCGTTAATACTTTCCACAAATGAACAGTTACTTCAGTGCTGTGCGTACGACGAATCTCGGTGCCGACGACGAAACTGTGTTGCTGGAACTGCTGCTGTTGTTGAAGACGGTAGCACCTTGTGGAGCCACGGCTAATTACAGGAACGGGCAATCGTAACTAATATAGCCTCTTCCGCTCATCCACTGTCCATAATCCTGCTACTAGACATCTGTCCGGCGCACGTACATGATGCCGCCGAAAATGGTACTCTCTACTGCGAAAGCGTTAACACCACACTTCCGCACACTACACGCGCTGGAACCCGTCTCCCTCTCTCTTCGCGCGCTCCGCGCAACGACTCCCTACCCAAAGATTTTACAACGCACAAGCACTGCTATTATCGTTGCTAGTCGATGCAAATAACAATTCCTTTGGCTTTTTCCTAGAGCTTGTAAGTTTCACAGTAAGACACAGATGAATACAATGAAACGTCAAGAGACTTCTACCTAAATTTACACATACAGTGAATCAATGTCCGTACTTATTAAAAGAAAGCATTTAAATTACAAATATTTACATGTTGTTGTTGTGGTCTTCAGTCCTGAGACTGTTTTAATGCAGCTCTCCATGCTACTCTATCCTGTGCAAGCTTCTTCATCTCCCAGTACATACTGCAGCCTACATCCTTCTGAATCTGCTTAGTGTATTGGCTAAAAATGGTTCAAATGGCTCTGAGCACTATGGGACTTAACATCTATGGTCATCAGTCCCCTAGAACTTAGAACTACTTAGACCTAACTAACCTAAGGACATCACAAAACACCCAGCCATGACGAGGCAGAGAAAATCCCTGACCCCGCCGGGAATCGAACCCGGGAACCCGGGCGCGGGAAGCGAGAACGCTACCGCACGACCACGAGCTGCGGACTTAGTGTATTCATCTCTTGGTCTCCCTCTCCGATTTTTTACCCTCCACGCTGCCCTCCAGTACTAAATTGGTGATCCCTCGATGTCTCAGAACATGTCCTACCAACCGATCCCTTCTTCTAGTCAAGTTGTGCCACAAGCTCCTCTTCTCCCCAATTCTATTCAATACCTCTTCATTAGTTATGTGATCTACCCATCTAGTCTTCAACATTCTTCTGTAGCACCACATTTCGAAAGCTTCTATTCTCTTCTTGTCTAAGCTATTTATCGCCCACGTTTCACTTCCATACATGGCTACACTCCATATAAATACTTTCAGAAACGACTTCCTGACATTTAAATCTATACTCGATGTTAACAAATTTTTCTTCTTCAGGAAATATTTACATCCGATTCAGAAAAAAAATTATGCATCGGTAGCAGGTACCATGCATCCTGCATTTTCGGTGTTACAATCTCACTGTAGGGAGACCAGCCAGTAATTATCAACACTGTTTTTATAGAGGACCCTAAAATGGCACGTGTCAGTCTGTATGTTCGTCTTTTGCACTTTTAATTACTGTCGCCTGACAGCACTATGTTCGTCTTTGAGCTATACTGTCGCCTGACGGCACAACGCCAACAACCCCTCAAAAGCGAACGCGACCCCTGGTGAAGCAGAGGGAGGCGGCCGCCTAAGCTGTGACGACCCGTGCTTCCTGCTGGCAGCTGTTTCGCTGCCTGAGCCACTCCCACACAGCGCGGCCACCAGTGCTTCCTGATATTACAACGACAGCTGTTACACAACAGCCGTCATCGAGACCACAAAGGCCCACATGACAATGGAGGCACCTCTGGGCGACAGCGGCCATTAGTTCCGGGAGACGCCCTGCTCTCACTGTTTCCTCAAGGGAGCTGAATCCAGCGATAATGATGAACAAGGAGCTGCAAGCAGCATCACGCCTCTCGACCCTGACTAACCACCAGACACAGGCCGCTTGTGCCCGTGTTGCTGCAGCCCCAGGGCGGCGGTTTGATCGTGTCCGCGTGCCATCTCCATCGCCCATAGTTCAATTCTTTTATCTTGGCGGCTCGCGCATGCCCGCCCAGACGCGGGAGATTGCTGCGTTGCCAGTTGCAAACGACGCACGCGCCAAGAGAAGCAGCGCCATAGTTTAGTATAGTTCGCAAACTTACGTTTAGGGGGTAGCGCGCAGTTCATGAAGTAAAGCCACCACGGCCGCATTAACCCTTTCGCTGGTACAGAGACGTGCTCGCCGCAATCCGCGCTGTGCGCGATTTTGTCATCACTGCACTGCTCGCCTGTGCAGACACATGGTGTTTCGGCTGCTTTGACACACTTTATCATTCGATTTCACAAAAACTATTTGGCCCAAAATTTTGATTTTTACACTTCTTCTTGACTGATACCTTCCCCCCATAAATGAATTAATTTCGTTTCGATGTTCAACGCAGTTATTGTGCAGCATTAGATGTAGTAAACCATTGCACGAAATTTTGAAGAGTTTGCAGAGGTAAAAGTCCACAGCGTATACTTTCCGTATGGTCGATTTTAGTTGCCACTAGAAATTTCAAAAAAGTACATTCAAACGAATAAAATTCATGAGGTAAGACACTTCGATGTTGTTTTTAAATAAAGAAAATATTAAGCACCGAACAACGTTTGAGCTCAGAATCTTTCGTTTAGCAGCTAAACACTTTAACAATCACGCTAACGCAGCCTTTTTTTTTTAATCTCATATTGTTCGCTTTTGTTCGTTACGTCTGCTCGGGGCGGACGTCGTAAGACATCCGTTGTTGATTGAATAACTCAGTTTTTTTATTACACAGGGCAGCTAACCCTCTGAACGAACACGCCTTTTTTTTTTTATAGAAACCTTTATTAAAAAAACAATGTTACACATTCCAAATACATACTAAGTTACACATACATGAAGTTATTTAACAAAACGGTTTGATCATTTCAATTACGCTGACGTTAAGGAAAGGCAACAGAAGATTGTGTTACTGGCTAAATTACCAGAAAGAATTAAATTAAACATCAAGAAAAAAATTTTTTAAAGACATTCAAACTTCAACCTGAAGAAGTTAAATCTGCACTTTTAATTATGAGCTGCAGTCTTTACAGAAGCATAGTTAGTTCTTTATGGTGGATATCAGCAAGTTGGTGGGATAATTTTAAATATAAAGCAGTTTAATAATCATATTAGACAATTTCTGAAATACTTGAGAATGGCGGAAAGGAGATATATAATAAAATTGACTAGCCTTCCAACTACACTTTCTGGACATTAATTGAATCTATGTATCTGAAGTGGTCAGATCTATATAATCAGTCTTTCACTGCAAAAATGAACAGGGAAATGTGCCAGCCATTGAATATTACATTTATCAGATAGAATCTTATGATTTTAACCAATCGATAAGGGCATTTCTATAAAAACTGTCTATTTCCAAATTTCTAGTATAGGCCAATAATGCACTTTTAATGTTTTGTGTTTGGCACTATTAGACACACAATCTCAATGTCACATAAGTTCTGTGCATTAGCTTATAAATTTCAAAAAACTACTCTCTGAAGTAGAAAAAGCACACATCATAAATATACTGTAAAATCTTAAATAGTATCCTTAAGGTAACTACATCTACATCTACATCTACATCTACATCTACATCCATACTCCGCAAGCCACCTGACGGTGTGTGGCGGAGGGTACCTTGAGTACCTCTATCGGTTCTCCCTTGTATTCCAGTCTCGTATTGTTCGTGGAAAGAAGGATTGTCAGTATGCCTCTGTGTGGGCTCTAATCTCTCTGATTTTATCCTCATGGTCTCTTCGCGAGATATACGTAGGAGGGAGCAATATACTGCTTGACTCTTCGGTGAAGGTATGTTCTCGAAACTTTGACAAAAGCCCGTACCGAGCTACTGAGCGTCTCTCCTGCAGAGTCTTCCACTGGAGTTTATCTATCATCTCCGTAACGCTTTAGCGATTACTAAGTGATCCTGTAATGAAGCGCGCTGCTCTCCGTTGGATCTTCTCTATATCTTCTATCAACCCTATCTGGTACGGATCCTACACTGCTGAGCAGTATTCAAGCAGTGGGCGAACAAGCGTACTGTAACCTACTTCCTTTGTTTTCGGATTGCATTTCCTTAGGATTCTTCCAATGAATCTCAGTCTGGCATCTGCTTTACCGACGATCAACATTATATGATCATTCCATTTTAAATCACTCCTAATGCGTACTCCCAGATAATTTATGGTATTAACTGCTTCCAGTTGCTGACCTGCTATTTTGTAGCTAAATGATAAAGGATCTATCTTTCTGTGTATTCGTAGCACATTACACTTGTCTACATTGAGATTCAATTGTCATTCTCTGCACCATGCGTCAATTCGCTGCAGATCCTCCTGCATTTCAGTACAATTTTCCATTGTTACAACCTCTCGATACACCACAGCATCATCTGCAAAAAGCCTCAGTGAACTTCCGATGTCATCCACCAGGTCATTTATGTATATTGTGAATAGCAACGGTCCTATGACACTCCCCTGCGGCACACCTGAAATCACTCTTACTTCGGAGGACTTCTCTCCATTGAGAATGACATGCTGCGTCCTGTTATCTAGGAACTCCTCAATCCAATCACACAATTGGTCTGATAGTCCATATGCTCTAACTTTGTTCATTAAACGACTGTGGGGAACTGTATCGAACGCCTTGCGGAAGAAACACGGCATCTACCTGTCAACCCGTGTCTATGGCCCTCTGAGTCTCGTGGACGAATAGCGCGAGCTGGGTTTCACATGACCGTCTTTTTCGAAACCCATGCTGATTCCTACAGAGTAGATTTCTAGTCTCCAGAAAAGTCATTATACTCGAACACAATACGTGTTCCAAAATTCTACAACTGATCGACGTTAGAGATATAGGTCTATAGTTCTGCACATCTGTTCGACGTCCCTTCTGGAAAACGGGGATGACCTGTGCCCTTTTCCAATCCTTTGGAACGCTACGCTCTTCTAGAGACCTACGGTACACCGCTGCAAGAAGGGGGCAAGTTCCTTCGCGTACTCTGTGTAAAATCGAACTGGTATCCCATCAGGTCCAGAGGCCTTTCCTCTTTTGAGCGATTTTAATTGTTTCTCTATCCCTCTGTCGTCAATTTTGATATCTACCATTTTGTCATCTGTGCGACAATCTAGAGAAGGAACTACAGTGCAATCTTTCTCTGTGAAACAACTTTGGAAAAAGACATTTAGTATTTCGGCCTTTAGTCTGTCATCCTCTGTTTCAGTACCATTTTGGTCACAGAGTGTCTGGACATTTTGTTTTGATCCACCTACCGCTTTGACATAAGACCAAAATTTCTTAGGATTTTCTGCCAAGTCAGTACATAGAACTTTACTTTCGAATTCATTGAACGCCTCTCGCATAGCCCTCCTCACATTACATTTCGCTTCGCGTAATTTTTGTTTGTCTGCAAGGCTTCGGCTATGTTTATGTTTGCTGTGAAGTTCCCTTTGCTTCCGCAGCAGTTTTCTAACTTGGTTGTTGTACCACGGTGGCTCTTTTCCATCTCTTACGATCTTGCTTGGCACATACTCATCTAACGCATAATGTACGACGGTTTTGAACTTTGTCCACTGATCCTCAACCCTATCTGTACTCGAGACAAAACTTTTGTGTTGAGCCAACAGGTACTCTGAAATCTGCTTTTTGTCACTTTTTCTAAACAGAAAAATCTTCCTACCTACGAAATCATCGATGCCGTAACCGCTTTATGATCGCTGATTCCCTGTTCTGCCTTAACTTTTTCAAATAGTTCGGGTCTGTTTGTCACCAGAAGGTCTAATATGTTATCGCCACGAGTCGATTCTCTGTTTAACTGCTCAAGCTAGTTTTCAGATAAAGCACTTTAAAAAATTTCACTGGATTCTTTGTCCCTGCCACCCGTTATGAACGTCTGAGTCTCCCAGTCTATATCCGGCAAATTAAAATCTCCACCCAGAACTACAATAAATCACTGTCAACACAGCCTTCTTCTTTATATTAACCAATGCCCATTCTTTCAAATACAATTTTTAGCATATTACCGAACTTTTTCTTGTGATTCGAATAGCTTCTAATTTTGTGGAACTCACACGGCATGTGTACCTTGAACTCTATGATGCTATCGGAACCTAATTTGTTAAGGACGTAGTTAACAAAATTTCCCAGCAACCAATACACAGCATTATTTTTTGCTTCTGGGAAATAGCGTGCTTGAGGCCTGTGTATCAATGACAGCGATATATACTCAGAGGATGTTCTTGTAATCAGAGCTATTTGCTCCCGGATCCACTTCCAACTATTCATGTGACAACTGCAAGTATATCAATGAATTACTGTGTCAACTAGATGTCATTGTTGACATAAATTTGTTTCACAGAGTCCGATTGCGTGCAGTCTTTCATTGGTGCTAACTATGTTATTAACTGTCTTGTACCATGACGTTTTTATATTAGACGTGAGCACATTAGAACTAATGTTTTTCCAAATCTCAGTCCACTCAATGTTTGGAAACTGTCGTTCTATTTTGTTTCTTCCTTCGCTTTTCTTTCGTTCCTGCATTATGGCTCTCGATGTTAAGTGTCGGGACTGCCTGAGTTCGACACTGACATAACTAAACTCAACATAGAAAATCCTCACGTGCTGTAAGCGACTGTTGATATTCTGCACGTCAATCGGGGGAAGCAGGCTTGGAGGTTTAATGATCTCGAAAAGTTGGCTGGTTATACTTTCTCGCGAGTCTCTTATTAAATTAACTTGCCTTTTGATAAAAAGAGCAGAGGCTTTATCCGTTACATCAGTTAATCCTAGTCCACCATTTTTAGGATCTAAAGTGGCTACATTAGCAGGTACTCTGAACACTTCACCTTTCCACAAAAAGTTTGTGATTTTGGACATTATTCTCTTCGCTATCATTCTCGGTATTGGAAACAGCTGGCCAGCATAATAAGCCTTAGCAAGGATGCATGAGTTGATATACTGTGTTCTTTGAACTTGGTTCATAAATTAAATTCTCTACAATGGCTCCTTGCACTTTATCTGCTGCAACTTTCCAATTTAAAGCCGTCATTTTCATAGGGCATGCTGTCAGGGTGCTCCCAAGTGTTTTATGTTGTCGGACTAATTTTGCCCACTCGACGTTGATATTATCAAAACCTCTGAGATTTAACATCTTACTTTTTTTTCCGTTTGCATTGGCTCCAGATGCTCTACAGTACGAATCAATCACTGTTGCTAGCGTGGTTACCTCGTCATTATCCCTTATAATGACCCTTATATCGTCAGCATAGGCTCTTATAACTGTTTTATTTCCTGATAATGTTAAGCCTTTTAATGGAGCATGGACATGTCGGAGGAAAGGTTCCAGCGAAATGGCGAAGAGCGACATGGACAGAGGACTTCCTTGAGGAACACCTCGTTGTATTTGCAGCGGCCTGGATTGTTGACAATTCACCGCTATTTTAGCATTTATTCCAGTTGCTATGTTCTTAATCAACTGTATGACCCTATCGTTGAAACCTATTTTCTTCAATGACTGTAGAAGGTATTCATGGTTTACTACATCGAACGCTTTATAAAAATCTAAAAACAATGAAGTACACTTTAAGTTTGTTACAGAAGTTATTGCAATGATATCTCTGAATTCCGCTAGATTTTGAAAAATGGTTCTGCCTTGCACACAGTTCTGATGTTGACTAATAACTTTATCTGTAAGGCATGAAATTCTCTTGTTTATTATTCTAGCTATTACTTTATAATCAAAATTCAGCAGTGAAATTGGACGAAAATTATTTAAATCTTTGTTTCGATTATTTTTTGGCACCAGAACAATTTTACTCTCCTTAAACTCAGCCGGAATCATTTTACCCTGAATAACCTCATTTACAATGACCGTGATTTTCTCACCTACTATTGGCCAGTAACGGATGTAAAACTCTGCTGGCAGACCATCCGGTCCTGGGGATTTTTTGGTGGTGAGGCGCACAGAGTCTCATACACGTCTTCTTCACTGACAACCTCGAGAAAATTTTCGTTGTCATCTTCTGTCAGCTGTGGGGCTAGGATGTCAAGGAATTCTTCCAAGGAAGCATCACTACTTTGATGTACAGAATATAGCTCGCAATAATAGCGATAAATCTCGTCCATGATATCCTGCTGGGTTCTGAGAATCGTACCGTGTTTTGTTCGAATTTCTTGAATAAAAGTCCTTCTCCCGTTTTTCGTATGCTTCACTAAATGATATAGGGAAGTAGTTTCATCTTCTGACACCGAATTTGCCTTCGATTTTATTTTCAACCCTTCCATTTGACTTCTCTTGATATTAAGTAACTTGGCGTTGACTTTCTTGATGTCTGCTATCCGAAGTGAGGAACCTGCTGAGACTTGATCATATAGATCTCTCAAAACGGAATAGTAATACTGTATAGTGCATTTCATTTCCCTGGCGCTCTGGGCACTATTGAATAAGAACTTTCCTCAACTTTGGCTTTGCCATTTTAACCCACCAGTCAATAGCAGTGGCATATCTACTGCGGGCTCGCAGGCATATTGCCCATGTTTCTTTAATCAGATCTTCTAAATCATGATTTACTAACAAGGAAGTGTTCAAATTCCACTGATTCTTGAATCGGCAAACCGGCTGTCTTGTTAGATTTATGCAAGCTAAGACACTTGAATGGTCTGAAAAGTACGTAGGAATGGTTTCTACTTTTGTCACGGAAGTTACAAGAGTTTTAGAAATATATAGTCTATCAATCCTGCTACGTAATGTTGCCGTGACATAAGTGAACTCAACAGTGGAGGGGTATTTGATTTCTCATATATCCTTTAATTCTAAACCAGTAACTAATTGTTTTAGTTCACTTGAGAAATTAAAATTAGGTAACTGATCTTTTCGATTTAAAACACAATTAAAATCACCTCCAAGTAATAACTGTCTTGGCGATTTCCTTAACAAGTATATCAAGTCATCTTTGAAGAAACGTGCCCTGTCAGCTCGATGAGAACTTCCTGAAGGGGCGTACAAGTTGATGATAGTCACATCATAGATATTTAGTCCTATTCCCCTTCCGGACTCCAGTCGTTCCACCTCACTTACTGTAATCCCTTCCTTCACCAATCCCGTCTCCAGCCATCCTGATTTAGGTTTTCCGTGATTTCCCTAAATCGTTTCAGGCAAATGCCGGGATGGTTCCTTTGAAAGGGCACGGCCGATTTCCTTCCCAATTCTTCCCTAACCCGAGCTTGCGCTCCGTCTCTAATGACCTCGTTGTCGACGGGACGTTAAACACTAACCACCACCACCTTCCCTCACCAAAATAGCTGTACCAACACTTGTTTTGGGAGACACATTTATGTAACTGACAAAACCGGGAATTACCAAATCCGAAATTAGAACTTCTTGTAACAGGGCAATATCAGTCACGGATTGGTACAAAAATTCCATAAGGGCCGATAATTTCAAACCGGTCGTGATTTTATTTACGTTTATAGTGGTGACAGAATAAGATTGCGTCATTGTGCTGTCACTATGTAGTTGTTTTCATGAACTAATTTAGTTTACTGTGGTTCAGGGTTCAGTTAAGCTGTAACAGTTTTCTCGGAAGGCTGAACGTGGAATAACACTTCAATCAGTTTATTAGTTACTGTCCCGTTTTTTTCTACTTCTGATGTTTTCTCTTGTACCGCAAGCAGACTGATTTCCTGGTAAACTTTCTGATTTTTTTCTCCAGTGATTCGTGTACGACCGTTTCGGATTGAACATTCTTTGGGCTTGGGTCGCCCCTACCGGATTTTCCCTTCCCTTGGTTACGAGCTACATTCTCATTTGGTTGCGTCGGTATTTTACTTCGCGGCTTATCTGGAGCAGCAGCAGACGCTTTAGCAATTTCGGTTGCCGGCGCCTGCCCTGAGGTGTTGACCGTGATTTCAGTTTGGCCACCACTTCCCCGTTCTTTAATAATTTCACTCACTTTCTGATCGAGGGAAACAAATGGAGACTGCAGTTTTGCAACCTCTCCCTGAATTTGTTTATTAACAGATAGATTCTGATCATTGCAATCGGCTACTGCACCTGTTGTTTCTTGCAAATTAATGCTGCTTACACCCCCTTCATTTTCTGGTACCGTATGTGTATTAGCTTTCTGTTCATTAGTTTCCATTCGCATTTTGCCTTCAGGTTCCTCTGCCTTCTCATCGCACTGTTTTGGCTTGCGAAGTGAGGGAGTGGGACAAGACAGCTCGTCCTCTGAACAACTATCAGATATCTCCAGAGATCGTTTTTTCGGTTGCGTTTCAGTTTCACGAGTAGTGGCAACAGGGTTTGCTTTTGTTGTTAACGGGGGAAATTGACTGTTATCGTGAAGGGAGACATCAGCTTGGCCCGCTGCGTTAACATCCTCAACCAGTTGTTCCGGGCTATTCTTTGGTAACAGATCACTTAAGGTAAGCTTCTGACGCTGTATCAAATTACTTTTAAGTACAACAGTTCGCCGCGGACATTCCTGTCTGAAGTGGCCGGTTTCGTTACATATATGACATGTAGCTTCCTGACCTGTACAAACAATTTGTGCCTTATACCCACAAACAGTTATGTGAGACGGAATATTCGTCTTAACGTCCATCTTTACACAGCGGACCCCGTTAAAACACTGCAGTTTAAAGCGAGGCGACCATCTTTCATTTGCAATTGATTTAACGTCTCCGTAGTTTGAAAGAGCTTCCTTAATCTTATCATTTTCAATTTCAATGGGAAGATTCAAGACACGAACGGTTTTGTAATGAATGTCCGCTCTATAGATGGAAACCTTACTTTTATAACCATTTCTATGCACAAAATCTACTTCGGAGCCCCACTTTCGTAACACTTTATCAACAGTCGAAGCACTGATTAACTTGACAAAAACACAGTATTTTTCCTGATCCAGTTGCCAGGTAAGAACGGTTTCAGAATTTAGACCAATTACCTCTGTAATCCAGTCATCTATTTCCAGGGATGTCGGCTGAACAGAACGGGATTCCTTGTCAAAAGCAAATACCAGAGTATTCTTCCTGAGGTTTGTAGCCATGGTTAATCCAGCGAAGCAATTTCGGTTAAACAACCGAAATTCCAAGTAGCAGCAGCAAGACCAGAAAGAGCGATCAGATCACAAGGAACAGGAGCGAACACGGAGATTAACGGACGGACGGCACTCGGCGAGGCACAAGTACAGCGATGTAAACACTGAAGTGCAGCGCAACAGTTAACAGCGGCCACTCGCGAGCGCGGCTGGAACGGAACTATCACGCTGAGCTACCGTGTCGGCAGCTCCTCATTCAATAGATCTCACGGAGGACTTTAAAATATCACGCAAAATACCGACAAACACTGTTGGTATGACTATGAGTTACTCACGTTTCGTCGAAGTACAATAGGAAATAAACAATTACCGCTGTTCTTTATTGCGAAAAAGCGCTTAGTGAGAATGATACAAACACCTTTCCTTGGTATCGCCTGAATTAGGAGGCTTATTGCTTGTTTGGTTTAATTAATTAATTAATAGAATATAAAGCACTTGGTATAAAAAATGCTTTTTCCAAACTTTCTATAAAAGAAAGTCTGTTATCAAGACATTGCTTTTTTCAATTACTTTATTTATGACTGAACGTTTCTAAAACTGAAGACACTCGTCCGTGCTCTGCACTGCAGTTGAGCTCTGGCAACGTCGTTCTCTGTTCATTGGCTGACTGTGTTTTGTGACGTCAGATGCGCAGAACGAACCTAAACTCGGCCTCCGTCATAAATGACGCGCACTTTAGTTCACAGGCAACCGTGGATGACGCTTCGCTGCGGCTATGGATTTCTACTCTGACCTGCAATTTGGACTGTGTCTTTGCCAGCAATACGACCTTACATATACTTATTTGTTTACGATAGAACAGTATAACATTAACTGCTCTAACAGGTCTTGCCAAGTACTTCGTCAGTGTGTATTAAGACAGCTCAATATGTTACACGGTTCTCAAATAAGAACAACAAATTAGTGTTGGGGAGAATGTAACGAGAACAACACTCCTTCATACACTGAAGAGACAAAGAAACTGCTACACCTGCCTAATATTGTGTAGAGTCCCCGCGAGCACGCAGAAGTGGCACAACACGACTTGGCATAGACTCGACTAACGTCTGGAGAAGTACTGGAGGAAATTGACACCATGAATCCTGCAGAGCTGTCCACAAAAAAATGGAAATGAACGTATGGTGTCGTTGGCCGGGAGGCCCCTATTCGAGGAAGTTCGGCCGCCAAGTGCAAGTCTTAATTCATGCGACGCCACATTGAGCGACTTTCGCGCCGGTGATGAGGATGAAATGATGATGAAGACAACACAACACCCAGTCCCTGAGTGGAGAAAATCTCCAACCCGGCCGGGAATCGAACCCGGACCCGCGTCCATGGGAGGCGAGCACGTTACCACCCAGCTAAGTAGGCGGACAGGGCTGTCCACAAATCCGTAAGCCTACGAGGGGTGGAGATCTCTTCTGAACAGCGCGTTGCGAGGCATTCCAGATACTCTCAATAATGTTCATATCTACGGAGTTTGGTGGCCAGCAAAAATGTTTAAACTCAGAAGAGTGTTCCTGGAGCCACTGTGTAGCAATTCTGCAAGTGTGGGGTGTCGCATTGTCCTGCTGGAATTACCCAAGTCCGCCAGAATGCACAATGGACACGAACGGATGCAGGTGATCAGACAGGATGCTTACTTACGTATCACCTGTCAGAGTCGTACATAGACGTATGAGCGGTCCCATATCACTCCAACTGCACACGCATCACACCGTTACAGAGCCTCCGCCAGCTTGAACAGTCCCCTGCTGACATGCAGGGTCTATGGATTCATGAGGTTGTCTGCATACCGGTACAAGTCCATCCGCTCGACAGAATTTGAAGCGAGGTACGTCCGACCAGGCAACATGTTCCGAGCCATCAACAGTCCAATGTCGGTGTTGACCGACCTAGGCGAGGCATAAATCTTCGTGTCGCGCAGTCATCAATGGTACACGAGTGGGCTTTCGGCTCCGAAAGCCCATACAGATGATGTTTCGTTGAATGATTTGCACGCTGATACTTGTTGACGGCTCAAGACTGAAATCTGCATCAATTTGCGGAAGGGTTGCACTGCCATCACGCTGAACGATTCTCTTCAATCGTCGTTGGTCCCGTTCTTGCAGAATCTTTTTTCGGCCGAAGCGATGTCGGAGATTTGATGTTTTACCGGATTCCTGATATCCATGATACACTCGTGAAATGGTCGAAATCTGTTCGACTTCAGAAATTTTACTATCCATACCATCAATTTCTTCCATGCCTGCAAATTTAGCAAGAAGTGCCTCTTTATGTACAGAAGTATGAATCCCGTCTGTCAAGCGTCGTAATTTTTTGCTCTTTCATTATCAACTAAATCATCAAATTATTTCTGCATGTCACTGTTAACGTCATTTTGTAGCAAATTTGCAGTATCCGTCGATTATGCTACTGCATAGTAGATACTGAGAGTTTTCATCATTCTCTTCTGTCATTCACATTTTATTCATTTATACGTCAAGTTCCGTAGGACCAAATTGAGGGACAGATCTCCAAGGCCATGGAACGTGTCAGTACATGAAATTACAACATGAAAGTATTGACAAATAAAAATAAAATGTTTGTGAACCCAAAAAAGTCAAGCCTAAGTTTCAGTAAACGCAGTCAACTATCGAGAATTGGAACTTTAATAGTGGCAACTATTTATTTACAGCTCGTACAAAACAGATACGATTTTCAAAATTCTACTGACCTTCAGAGTATTCACCAACGTTGTATATAGCCCGCTGCCAGCGATGTGGAAGTCGTAGGATACTCTTAGCAGTGCCACTTGTGTTGCCAGTTCGAGCGGCGCGGTCTATTGTCCGACGAATTAGTAGCAGTTCTGAAGCGAATGCCGTGAAGTGTTTCCTTCAATTTAGAAATCGACTTGAACTCACGAGGGATTAATCAGGGGAGTGCAGTAGGTGGTATAGCACATAGCAGCCGCATCAGTCAAGCAAATCAGTAACAGTTTGCACACTACGTGCTTGAGCATTGTCGTGCAAAACTATGGCCAGGTGCTGCAGAAAGTGTCATCACTCCTGTCTCAAAGCTGGTAGTAGGTTGTGTTCTAAAAATGAACTGTCGATGACATGCCACACTCAAGCCGCCCAAGGGCTACTACTATAGTGGATGACAGCTACATTCGGACTATGGCTCGGAGGAACCCTGACAGCAACGCCACCATGTTGAATAATGCTTTTTGTGCAGCCACAGGATGGCGTGTTACGACTCAAACTGTGCGCAAATAGGCTGCATGATGGGCAACTTCACTCCCGACGTCCATGGCGAGGTTCATCTTTGCAACCACGACGCCATGCAGCGCGGTACAGATGGGCCCAACAACATTCCGAATGGACCGCTCAGGATTGGCATCACCTTCTCTTCACCGATGAGTGTCGCAAATGCCTTCAACCAGACAATCGTCAGAGACGTGTTTGGAGGCAACCTGGTCAGGCTGAACGCCTTAGACACATTGTCCAGCGAGTGCAGCAAGGTGGAGGTTCCCTGCTGTTTTTGGGTGGCATTATGTGGGGCCGACGAATGTCATGAAAGGCACCGTAACGGCTGTAAGATACGTGAATGCCATCCTCCGATCGATAGTGGAACCATATCGGCAGCATATTGGCGAGGCACTCGTCTTCATGGACGACAATTCGCGGCCGCGTCGTGCACATATTGTGAATGACTTCCTTCAGCATAACGACATCTCTCGACTAGAGTGGTCAGCATGTTCTCCAGATATCAACCCTATCGAAAATGACTGGGGTAGATTGAAAAGGGCTGTTTATGGACGACGTGACCCTCCAACCATAGGATCTACTCCGAATCGCCGTTGAGGAGTGGGACAATCTGGACCAACAGTGCCTTGATGAACTTGTAAATAGTATACCACGACGAATACAGGCATGCATCAATGCAAGAGGACGTTCAAAAAAATGGTTCAAATGGCTCTGAGCACTATGGGACTCAACGTCTGAGGTCATTAGTCCCCTAGGACGTAGAACTAGTTAAACCTAACTAACCTAAGGACATCACACACATCTATGCCCGAGGCAGGATTCGAACCTGCGACCGTAGTGGTCTCGCGGTTCCAGACTGCAGCGCCTAGAACCGCACGGCCACTTCGGCCGGCCAAGAGGACGTGCTACTGGGTATTAGAAGTACCGGTGTGTACGGCACTCTGGACTACCACCTCTGAAGGTCTCGCTGTATGGTGGTACAACAGACAATGTGTGGTTTTCATGAGCAATGAAAAGGGCGGAAATGATGTTTATGTTGATCTCTATTCCAATTTTCTGTACAGGTTCCGGAACTCTCTTAATAGAGGTGATGGAAAACTTTTTTTTATGTGTGTAATATCGCAATTAGTTTTGTCACAGGGAGTTGTTTTGTCACGAACAATGCGAGACTTCTATATGTGGCATTTGAACTCTTTATTAGCGCTCTTCGACATATTTGCAACACAAACTGTGATAATTGCGACTCTCTTGATTTTCATTGCTTCGTTAGTTTCGGGCTAAGAAAGCAGTAGGGGAGTAGGACAAGGTTCGGGAAACAGCGGTTATTCAAGGACGATACACAGAACCCCTTAGGAATAGCGTAAACAAACCAGTTGTGGGAAGACACTACAAAAGAACATGCTCATAGTTTTATGAAGGTTAATTATCTCTGTAGTTTATGACTTTGATAAATAAATAATTTAATGTTGTAAGATCTTGTAACCTATGAAGCCTTCTACAGGCTGAGAGACCGCTCGTACGATGATAAGGTCCCCTTTCTTCATACGCTTATATTTGGCACATTGTCATCGTGATGCATGAGTGTTGTATGTTAGTAATAACTATACGATGTAAATTACAGTTTTTCGTTGTGTCTGTCTCGCTGCTGGAACAGAAATGTCCATCTCTCTCAACTAGTAGCATGGCGGCCATTGAACTAGTTGCTCTCAGAAGTGTGGTTCCCCATCAGAAATGTCAAATGCCCTCAGTCTTTGAGACACTGTGGAGAGGTTTGTGATCTAACACAAGGTATTAATGAAAAAAATTTTAGTTCTAGTACAACACCCCATCACGTTGCTGGTCCCATCCTAGGGTTCGAGCCAAGTTCCTTCGAGGGGGTCACCGGCTCACCAGCTTCTGTCAACCTCCTCGGCTACAAGAGCGGATCACGGGATAAATCACGTATCATAACATTCTGAGGAGCATCATCATCATCGTCGTCATTATAAACAACAACAACAGCGACATAAAACTACTACTGGTAGTACTTTCTCCGTCTCCTTCTTCTTCTTTATAAGGAGTGATATCTCCAATATATTCATTTCAGTAGCTGTTCTCTCTTTCGTTGACTCTAGATGTCATTTTAGCGTGGATCTAAATTTGTAGCCGGTTTAGGGTATCCTTTTATTACCTTGCAAGCCTATTACGCTGTCTTCGTTTCTTCAATGAAGTCATTCATTGATCTTACTTTTAAACTTTCCTAGAATACCAAGAAATGTTCCTTATGAAACTCATTTCACTTGTTTTTAAGTAAGATGTATAGGTTTGTGTTAACATTCAAGCTTCACTGCCGTCCAGAGAGTTTTGTAAAGAATCATGGGAGATTCAGTATTTTTATTTCTTGTACACTTCTTTAGATCTCGCCCTCTTGTGAGTAAGGTGTGTTGAGAGCAGAACAACATAGTAAACTTAATAACTTGTTGGGAAAAAATGATTACGTAACTAATTCACTGGCAGCTACAGCAGGGTTGTCCAACCCGCTAGTCTCATGCGACCAAAAGCAAGTGTCAATGCGGCCGAAGAGGTGAGCATTTATCATACGATCGGTAAAACAGTTGAGTTATTATAAATTGAATATTTTGAATTTGAAACTTCCGTCACACGATGCTATTCTCTCTCTCTATCCCCCCCTTGCTGTTAGTGTTAAGTATATTACATGTGACCCAAAAATACCCGTCTTTCAAGATTACCCATCCCTGATCTATGATCTAGAGGAATTATAAATTTAGTGTGCGAAGATAGAACAGAATTTTAATAAAGAATGTAAATTCTCTCTCATGACAACAAACTATATACAAGAAATATGCTTGACAAGAAAGTGGCATGCTGTCCGTGAAAGCGGTCAGTATCTCTACCGGAAGTTGATCTGTTTCGTGCGTAAAAGTTCTATAGATTTGTAAAAGATTTCTTCGTGTGTCGAGCTCAATGCCCTGAGCCGAATCTGATACATGTTTCAGATGTTTTCAGCAGACGTGTTGTTACATGCCACGCTGGTAGCAGTTTTGAAAGAAGAATGGTGTTTACTTCTGATGGGATTTATTATGGATTTCAAAAACATCACGCACCCAGTGTTTTCAGTAACCTTTCATTCCTGTTACTCTATACCACGAGATGTAAACATAATGTACATTGCAAATATATTTGAACATAAATTCTCTTGAACGAATCGTTTCATGTTTCATGTTTTACTAGGCTTTTTCACTTGTTCCCATAATTTTCCACTGTGATTTAATCACAGCTGTCGTTTCTGTACCGGGGTTCTAATACGTTGGATAATGCGCTGAGAGTCTCATCTTTCCATAATTTATTTTGTATTAATGCCCTGCCACGAGCAGTTTGTTTAGGCCTAGTGTCCATTGCATTACGCATTGTGTGTGTCCTACATTTCAGTCAACAATTTGAATAGATTGTATGGTGTAATGACGACCACATTTGCACGCAGTTCAGTATGCTTCATATCGTCAATGCGGGTAAAATCTGACCTTCCCACATATTTACGCAGCTTGTCGCCTGCTTTACAAGTCGTATTGCCTCAACGGTAAGCAGTGCTAATTGTTTGAGATCTTTTTTTGTCTGCTCTCCAGTCTTCCTCTGCATAATGTTGGTAAATGAGTCCATATAATTTGTGACACATCAGGAAGTGGTGAGGCTGGGTTGAATAGTAAGTGATCATAATTTTACAACTTTCATTCAATAAAATGGCAGACATTTTATATTACAACCAACCTTAGAAAACAATGGATTAAAATCCAACAACTGATTAAGTAAAAAATGTTCGGTGATAAAACAATGCTTTCTCAATCAAGACAAAATTACGAAGCATTACGATTAATTAAAATCCAAAACCAAGTAACAGCCCCAAGATAAACAAAATATCGAAAACAAATAACGTAATGTCAGACTGGGCTACCAAAGGAATGAGGACAATTTAAACACACATACCAGTTTCAAAAATAAATTGACTGCACATGGGCCAGAGCACCAAGTATAGTTTTGCTATAAAAGGGAGAACATATAATTATGTGAAAGGTTGCTTTGTATTATCGTGCCAACAGACTCTATCAAATAACACAGTGACAATAAATCAGAAATATAGCATGGCTTAAGGAATTTCGATAAAATTCCAAGTTATAAGAGGATAGGAGAGCTTTTCTAAATAGCTTACCAAAATACACTCCTGGAAATGGAAAGAAGAACACATTGACACCGGTGTGTCAGACCCACCATACTTGCTCCGGACACTGCGAGAGGGCTGTACAAGCAATGATCACACGCACGGCACAGCGGACACACCAGGAACCGCGGTGTTGGCCGTCGAATGGCGCTAGCTGCGCAGCATTTGTGCACCGCCGCCGTCAGTGTCAGCCAGTTTGCCGTGGCATACGGAGCTCCATCGCAGTCTTTAACACTGGTAGCATGCCGCGACAGCGTGGACGTGAACCGTATGTGCAGTTGACGGACTTTGAGCGAGGGCATGTAGTGGGCATGCGGGAGGCCGGGTGGCCGTACCGCCGAATTGCTCAACACGTGGGGCGTGAGGTCTCCACAGTACATCGATGTTGTCGCCAGTGGTCGGCGGAAGGTGCACGTGCCCGTCGACCTGGGACCGGACCGCAGCGACGCATGGATGCACGCCAAGACCGTAGGATCCTACGCAGTGCCGTAGGGGACCGCACCGCCACTTCCCAGCAAATTAGGGACACTGTTGCTCCTGGGGTATCGGCGAGGACCATTCGCAACCGTCTCCATGAAGCTGGGCTACGGTCCCGCACACCGTTAGGCCGTCTTCCGCTCACGCCCCAACATCGTGCAGCCCGCCTCCAGTGGTGTCGCGACAGGCGTGAATGGAGGGACGAATGGAGACGTGTCGTCTTCAGCGATGAGAGTCGCTTCTGCCTTGGTGCCAATGATGGTCGTATGCGTGTTTGGCGCCGTGCAGGTGAGCGCCACAATCAGGACTGCATACGACCGAGGCACACAGGGCCAACACCCGGCATCATGGTGTGGGGAGCGATCTCCTACACTGGCCGTACACCACTGGTGATCGTCGAGGGGACACTGAACAGTGCACGGTACATCCAAACCGTCATCGAACCCATCGTTCTACCATTCCTTGACCGGCAAGGGAACTTGCTGTTCCAACAGGACAATGCACGTCCGCATGTATCCCGTGCCACCCAACGTGCTCTAGAAGGTGTAAGTCAACTACCCTGGCCAGCAAGATCTCCGGATCTGTCCCCCATTGAGCATGTTTGGGACTGGATGAAGCGTCGTCTCACGCGGTCTGCACGTCCAGCACGAACGCTGGTCCAACTGAGGCGCCAGGTGGAAATGGCATGGCAAGCCGTTCCACAGGACTACATCCAGCATCTCTACGATCGTCTCCATGGGAGAATAGCAGCCTGCATTGCTGCGAAAGGTGGATATACACTGTACTAGTGCCGAAATTGTGCATGCTCTGTTGCCTGTGTCTATGTGCCTGTGGTTCTGTCAGTCTGATCATGTGATGTATCTGACCCCAGGAATGTGTCAATAAAGTTTCCCCTTCCTGGGACAATGAATTCACGGTGTTCTTATTTCAATTTCCAGGAGTGTAGTTTTAGTCCATGTACTTAAAACCGGCTTTATGGACAACAACATTAACAGGAATATGCAAAATTCCCAACTCATTCATTGCAAAAGGAATCAGAGCGGTAATTGCAACAATAGTAGATCGAGACACTAACGTATGCCAGGGTTTTGCTTACATCATCTAGCAAAAGGTACAGTATAACCTGTTGGGTCACTGAGTATGGTTCAAATGGCTCTGAGCACTATCCGACTTAACTTCTGAGGTCATCAGTCGCCTAGAACTTAGAACTAATTAAACCTAACAAACCTAAGGACATCACACACATCCATGCCCGAGGCAGGATTCGAACCTGCGACCGTAGCGGTCGCTCGGCTCCAGACTGTAGCGCCTAGAGCCGCACGGCCACTCCGGCCAGCCGGTCACTGAGTACTGAGCACCACTGCACAAATGGCCAAAATTTTTAACTGCTACGCAACAATAAATAGTCATCCTTGCGCAGACTAAGAACCAACTTACACTCTAGTAACACTGTCGGCTCCTTCCTAATAGCACGAAACTCGCCGCGTAGGGGAAAGAGTTCACAACCACTTGCACCATAAATGAAGCAAATGCTGCCGGCAGCGGTGGCCGTGCGGTTCTAGGCACTTCAGTCCGGAACCGCGCGACTGCTACGGTCGCAGATTCGAATCCTGCCTCGGGCATGGATGTGTGTGATATTCTTAGGTTAGATAGGTTTAAATAGTTCTAGGGGACTGATGACCTCAGATGTTAAGTCCGATAGCGCTCAGAGCCATTTTTCAAGCGAATGCTGGGTGACAACGCCACACACTCTGCTCAAGACACTACCCCAAGCTGTGCTTTCCAGAACCGCCAGGAACAGACTGCTCTGTAGCAGGAGTTCCTAAACTTTTCTTCTGACGGAATACTTTGAGAACCCTGGTACTTTGATGAAACACCTTGATTCTTTAAAAGGTTAGCAAAATTTTAAAAAATGAGAAAATCCTGCTTTATTCAGTGATTAATTCAATTTTAGTTCGTAACTCATAACCTAGAAATCATAAAAAAATTTAAAACATTTAACATCGTCCAAACGTCAAAAAAATCGCCATGTTATTAGTTTGTAAGCACGCGTAAAAGCAAAGTTATTAGTATCCAACAAGACCAGGGCTGAACGCAATGTCCTACGAGCATTGCGCAATGATGAAAGCATTAGGATGATTCCTGCTGACAAGGGCAATGCAGCAGTAATTATGGAATACGCGGATTATGATACGAAAATCTCCGCCCTACTGGGCGAAAATACTTACCGGAAACTGTCCCGCGACCCAACAGCAATAAAAATAGGGAACATCTGAATTTATCAAACGTTCTTCGGTAGAAGACAGTGTGGTCATGAATCTTCTCTCGCGGACACCTACTGCTTATGCCAGGCTGTTCCAACTCGCCGGCTCCGTCGTGAGCCGCGGAGCGCTCCCTGCTCCAGGGAGCCGTGTCGCTCGCTGTGGCCATTTAAGTGGGCCGGCACGTGGCACGCCTGGCTGAGGCAGGCGTTTTGATGTGCCAGATGCGTCTTACAAGATCGACAACCTCATACTCTTAGCTGCTAAGACGTGGTAACGTGCTACACCAGGAAATACGATGTTCAGGAAATAAATAAGAAACAACTGTTTTACAAGAAATTG
Organism: Schistocerca cancellata; assembly: GCF_023864275.1. Lineage (NCBI taxonomy): Eukaryota > Metazoa > Arthropoda > Insecta > Orthoptera > Acrididae > Schistocerca > Schistocerca cancellata. Next base: position 975,370,848 of record NC_064627.1, read on the forward strand.
CATGCTAACTTTATTGGGCCTCTGTTGCTTGACATTTTATTTTCATTACAAGATCGGAAATACCAGGCGTCAAAGTGTTCGCAGCGTTAATGCGGAGGATGGCCTTCATTGTTGCAGCCTGAAGAAACGATCGTTCCTTACTATTTACTCTTTTCATTGCTGAGTAAAGTTGCTCACAACAATACATAGATCCAAACAGGCACATGATCTGAGAGGCATTGTTGTAAAGCTTGGGAAATGTTCTTTGCTGTAAGGAACGATACCATCGTGACAGATCCAACGTGTTGTAGTACCTCTCTTTCAACAAAGTTGAACTTCGCAAATCAGTAATCTCTAATTGAAGTGACGATGACAACCATCGGGGGAAACTGAAAAACGAGTGCTGAACACCTTAAGTTCCATTTCCAAACTAGTGAGGTCTCGGAATCGTGTTTCAAACGACGTGATGAGCTGCTTTAACTTTGCTTGGTAATCGCCGAAAGTAGTACCTTCAGGTATTTTTAAAGAAGCAAGACGATTGAAGAACGTTAAATGTTCATTACTTATGTGCCTCTCAAATAAACGTAACTTTTCCATGAACGCTTTGATCTAGTCGTGCATGTCAACGATTAGCTGCCCTTTGCCCTGCAATGACAGATTTAATTTATTCAGATGCATAGTTATGTCAGCTAGGCACGCCAGGTCTGATATCCATTTTATATCTTTCAGTCAACGCATTTCTTCCCCTTTCATTCCGAGAGAACGGGATATTTCCTCACGAATGGCGAAGAAAACATCAAGAACTTTTCCCCGACTCAGAAAACGAACTGCACTGTGGTAAGATATATCCCCATATTCCGCTTCCATATCTTTCAGGAATCCGTGATTCATACCGTGACGCCGCACAAAATTCACGCACTTCACATCTTTCATTACGCCACCTAGCTCTACTGTTTCAGCACACAGTGCCTCTTGGTGAATAAAACAATGAAGAGTCAAACTGTCTTTCCCGAATTCGTCCCTGAGTTTATTTTTCAAACGACAAGCAAATCCTTGGTGACGGCCGATCATTTGTGGTGCACCGTATGTCGCTACAGAATGGAGGTTATACCACGGATAATTCGTATTGTCCACTGATTCACAAACTGCTTCAAAAATGTCACGTCCTGTTGCGGTGTAATCGAGTGGTACCTCATCCAAGAGTTCTTCAGCTAAGCACAGTCATATATATCGGTGCTTTCGTCAAGCGCTAGCGAAAATGCAACAAAGCTCTCCGCCTTTTTTCCTGATCTGTGTTTCTAAATCCGCTGCCATGTCCAGGATTCGACGAGACATTGTCTGCTTCGATATACAAACCCCTTCAATTGCCTGCACCTCCTTTGGAAACCAACATTCTGCAACTGCTACCATGCACGATTTTACGAGTGGTCCCACTGAAAACGGCTTGCCACTCGTCGCAATGATGTGAGCGACCCTGCAGCTTCAGTAGTGTTTTCTCCGCTCTCATTCACCTGAAAATTATAAACGCATTACAGAACACGAACTATGTTGCATATTTTGATACCCTCCGTATTACGAAACCGTTTTTAAACTTACGTCTCCTGGAATGTCGTTCTTAAGCCTGGCTACCAATTCTCTGCGTGCAACGCCTTCTACCTGATCGTAGACGCGTATAATGTCGTCGTATATTGTACCTTTTCGCAGAATTAAATACTTTATGACATACAAGACAGTGAGGACGACCATCCCTCTCAATGAATATAAAGGTATCCTCCAATAGAGGTACAGGGCTCCCGCGGCGAGTCATAGCTGTCATTGAACACGGATTATTGCATCAGTTGCGGCTGCATGCGGCCAGGGGGCAGTGAGTTCGCTTTCCCCCTCCACGCGGGCTCCGAGCCGCCGTAGTGAGCGCTCCGGAGCGCTCCGGCTCCCTGGAGCTCTGTTGGAACAGCCTGGCTTATGCTGTATCGAAGATCCACAGGGGTGGGACACCATTCTGCTTCGTCTTATTCACCATCGGTTCAGTTACGTACAAGCTGTCGAATTACTTGGCCAATTTCCTCGCTGCACATGTGGGACACTGCGAACATCATATTAAAAAGTCAGCAGATTTTATCAACGGAATTAGCCGTCTTCGACTTGGTGACAGTGACATTGTAGTCCGTTTTGATAGAACGGCGCTGTTTAAGAATGTGCCTCTCAAAGACTCTTTGGACCTAGCATCCCAGTTCTTCGTAAGTGAGTGGTCGAGCTATTTAGCCACACCCTTACTTCTTACTTTATGTACAATGAGCAGTATGACGATCAGTCGGATGGCATGGCAATGTATAGCCCGTTAGCTACAGTTGTTGCAAACCTCTTCACGGAGAATTTTGAGGAAATTGCCTTAGCCACGGCACCATTAAATCGTAGTTGTTTCTTCCGATACGTTGACTACACGTTCGTCTGTTGGCACCACGGATGCGAGAAACGTGATGAGTTATTGGAACACCTCAACAGCATAAACAGTAACATTCAGTGCACGATAGAGGTAGAAAGAGACAATGCATTGCCCTTCCTCGACGACCTCGTCTACCGGAAACTAAATGGATGCCTTGACCACATCACAGTAAGACCACCGACGAGGAACAGGAAAAGAAACTTGCTTTTTGCCGTTCTGTGGCTCCGTGTCGGGCAACATCAAATAGATCTTCAGGCCTCCGACCAAAATACGCCAATTACTGAAACCAGTTAAAGACGTAGCAGGTATAGGAACATCAGGGGTCTACAAGATACCTTGCAAGTGTGACCACTCTTACGTCGGACAAATTGTACTGACTGTATAACAACGCAGGAAGGAGCATGAGAGGTTTTATCGCCTACGCTATCCCGAGAAATCTGCTTTAGCTGAGAATGCTTTAGAAAACGCGGGATAAAGTTTGACGAAACAGCCGTTGTAGCTCGCACTAATGACTTCCGTGACTGTGTAATTAATGAAGGCTTTGAAATAAGTCACCGATAACACGCTAAATAGAGACGGTGACCTGTAGCTCAGTACGGCTTGGGATCCAGCGATCGCGCGGATGAAGCGGGAGCATCGAACGCCGAGTCAGCGTATGCCCTTATATTGCGATGCCGCGAGCACCAGTGACGTCATAGGCGGCAGCTCGTGTGTATAACAGGCGTACCAGCAGCCCACTGGCAGTCATACCACTTGACAATGGCCAAAGAGTGTTTGGCCAAATGCTCGTGTAACTTTAATCACTTGACCGGCAGGAAACCCGAGAGCTAATTATTCAGTGTTATCAATAGTTCTTCGCGGAGCACCTATTCAGTTCTCTCGGAACACCAATGTTCTGCACACAGTTTGGGAAATCCTGCTCTGCAGCAAACAGCACCGGGCATGCCGTACTTCTACTGTTCTGACGGCACACTTTTCGGCCGCCGACTGGACCACGGCTACCAGGCGTCCAGCCAAATTCGCCCTGTTCGGCTGCTCGATGGTACTCCAGGGTTCCCACTCATGTGGTCGTACTCTGAGTTGTGCCTGATGTGTCCAGTCCTTCTGGCACGTCGACTCTCCCCAGCGCTGACGTCGCTGACTACGCCCTCAGGCAATGGCGCTGCCGCAGCTGCAACTCTGTTCGCTTGGCTTTTCGAACTGTGATGGCCGAGTGACGTCTCGTCATGGGACACACTCCCCGCCACAGTCTTTGAGAGCCAGGCATAGAAATGAGGCTAGAAAACTTCCTTGCGCTGACAGTACAGAGAACCATCAAATTGCCACTTTAAAGATCTTGGTTGGAACAAAGCGGTTCATTGTAGGCAAAACCACCCCTTCCTTCCGTCTCCTCGACTTCTGTCTCACCATTTATGGCCGTCCTATCGCCTCACCCTCACCCCTAAGTACCTTGGCGTCACCCTTGACCGTCACTTCTCCTGGACCCCCCCATCGCCAGACAATCCAAGCCAAGGCACGCTCCCGACTCCGTGTCCTCGAGCTCCTTTCTGGCCGCACATTGGGTCTGGACCCCTCCACCATCCTCCACACCTATAAATCCCTTATCCGCCCTATCCTCTGTTACGCTCATCCCGCCTGGATCTCCGCCCCTCCTACCTTTTACAGATCCCTTCAAATCCTAGAACGCCATGCGCTCCGCCTCACCTATCCCATCCGTCTCCTCTCCTCCACGCGATCCTCTATGACCTTATTCCGTTCCCGCACCTCCACCTTTTCCTCAAATGGATACGGATCCTCTACACCTCCCGCAAACTAGATCCCCCTCATCCGCTTGTCTCTCCCATCCTCTCCCACCCCCATCTGCTGCTGCGCCTGCATTCCCACATCCCACCTGCTCTCCATTTCTCCGCTCTCCATACCCTCGCCCGAGGTGTCTTCCACCAACTCCCCCTCCCTGATGATGCCCTCATCCCCTCCATTTACCCCTCCTGCCAACTTTGATCCTCCTCTACCGGACCCTGTGTTTTTCTCCCGAGGGCGCCCTCTCTCCCTTCTATCCCTCCTCCCTCCCTCCTCCTCCAGACTTCCCCAACCCCCTCCCTTCTTTCCTCCCCCTCCCATCTCCTCTGCCACTGGCATCTACACACACCCCTCTCCCTCCTCCCCCCTTTTTTCCCCTTTTGGCAGGTCCCCCGACTCGCACATGTATAATGAACTTTCGCGCGTCAGAGATCATTGCCTAGTATTTGTATGTGTCGTTGTGTTCGTGTTCTCAAGGGTTCCAGTGTTACTCGTTTGTGCTTCAACGTTCGCGTGTGCCATCTGTCATCTCTGTGCGTGTCCACATGTCTGAACATCTTTATTTTGGACTCTGCACCCGTAAACAGCTCCGTGTGTTTTAATTTTGTATGTCTACGTTTGTATATCCACCCTGTCTGTTCTGCGATTCTCTTCTTTTGTCTCATCAGTTTTATCTGTAGCAAAAGAGCGGCTTAATGTGCCGCTGCTGGCCTACCTGTATCAGGTGTGAAATTACCAATAAACAAAAAAAAAAAGCAGTACCTTTTTACAGTCAAGACGGTAGCAGAGTTCGATCGCAAAAGTAAATCTAAAAAAATAATTCTCTGCTGCCATTTTAATAACATTAAGGACCTGTCTCCCTCACATATGGCTTAGGAGAAATGGAGTCTAAAGATTCGTCTGTCGTTTGGGTCTCTTACCTGTAAGGTAACCGTAGTGATGAACTGTATGATTTCAACAGCACGTTTAAAATGTGGCAAAATCTTGCCCATAAGCTTATCGGTGTCTTTACTGACTGCACCAAAATTTTTAACGAAAATCTGATCCCCTGCCGTCAATGACGTGGGCCGTTCCTTGCAACGAATATTAACCTGGTAGTGACGATTACGGTACTCCATACTATGTACACTATGGCCTTCGTTGTATTTAAGATGATGTGATGATATTATTGCTGCCAATTGTAATGCCGAGCTTTGTTGACTAATAAGCACTAACTGTAATGAGTCAGGTTCCTTCAGTTACGAAATTATTTCAATACATTTTGTCTGAACACAGTTAATTAATATCACATCACTTTCCAACATTTTACATTACATATTACTCAGCGATACTGTGTGCCATTAGGTTAAATAGTAGTAGTAGCAGTAGTAGCTTTATTCTTCCGTAGATCTCTTTTTACAAGGATATAGGACATGTCAAAGTATTTACAAATTTAGAACAATCTAAAACAAGCTAATTCATATACACATATATTTACAGACTTCTAGTTAGAGACAATCATTAGATTTACTCCTGTTGTTGTTGTTGTTGTGGTCTTCAGTCCAGAGACTGGTTTGATGCAGCTCTCCATGCTACTCTATCCTGTGCAAGCTTCTTCATCTACCAGTACCTACTGCAACCTACATCCTTCTGAATCTGCTTAGTGTATTCATCTCTTGGTCTCCCTCTACGATTTTTACCCTCCACGCTGCCCTCCAATACTAAATTGGTGATCCCTTGATGCCTCAGAACATGTCCTACCAACCGATCCCTTCTTTTGGTCAAGTTGTGCCACAAACTTCTCTTCTCCCCAATTCTATTCAATACTTCCTCATTAGTTATGTGATCTACCCATCTAATCTTCAGCATTCTTCCGTAGCACCACATTTCGAAAGCTTCTATCCTCTTCTTGTCTAAACTATTTATCGTCCACCTTTCACTTCCATACATTACAATAATTATTTACAAATAACTTATTAAATAATGTAATGCCACATTGTTCACTCATATCTCACAATCAGTCACTGCACACACTATACACAAATACGACAACAGCCTTGCCTCGTGGCCGGCCGTGGCTCACCGCAGTGAGACACAAACTAATTACTCTTTCCAACGTATCAATATTAGAGAATACATATTCGTTACGAGAACTGTCTCTCTTTGCGACAGGTCGTGGCTCACTACAGTCCAGCACCAGCTAACCGTTTGTTTGCTGCACATTCTACTGTGTACTGTTGGCGTCAACGATATTATGTTCAGATATGTAAGGGTACTGTTTTCTTACATATACTTACCAAAATTAAAACCGTACACACATAATTAAAATTTGTGTTAAAAGTTGAAGAAAGAAAATAAAACGAAAATTTCAGGAAGTGAAGCGTAGAAATTATGTTTATTAGTGTTACTATTAATTAATTGCACTTCATTAACCATTAATTATAGCGACAGCTTATAATTAGTTAATGTGGGTGAGCCTCAAGTTAATAGCGATAAAAATACTAGCTACATTACTGTCCATCTACTTGAAAAATTCTACAGTAACTGCATAAGTATACAATGTAAAAGCATTAATTACTACCATAGAATAAACTGTCAGTTGCATGAGAAAAATTTATCTTCATAATACGGCAAAATAGGTTATCTGACACAATTAACATTTTCAGAAATATGAATTTTTGTATTCCACAAGGGGTGGATGCATTGTACACAATTATTATATATGATTTATCGTAGGTTAGTCAGAAGACGCAAGAGTACATAAGCATGTCTACAAAATGAAATAAGCCACATAAAAATGTTCAAAAAAAGTTGATTTACAACCTACATGTTATACACAGTGTTCCACAATGAATTGCCAATATTCAGAGTAACGACAGAAATGATCATTCGAAGCAAAGAAGTCTAATGAACATGGGGTCTAAAATGCATACCTTAACAACTATGAGTATTTTTTCAGTTATGAGACGTGTTTCACAATAGCGAAGATGAACAAGTGATAGCTCTTAAGGTATTCATCTTAGAGCCCCTGTTTACTGGACATTTCTGTTTTCGTTTTACCACTTACTACCACCTCTCAAAATATCGGAAACAAGAGCTTGCAGTAGAAGAGATTTGTTTCGCAGTATCGAAAATTTAATGTTCATAGCTCTTAAGGAATTCATATCGTGGCCCACCGTTACTAGACTTTTTGCTTTGAATGATCTTTCCTGTCATGTCCGTGAATATTGACCACTTCTCTTGGGACACTCTGTATAAGGACTTGTATTAGCCAAAAATACTAAAAAAATAAACTGTAGAGTAATTGGATATAACTAGCGATTCCTCAGTTCATAGCATATACCATAATGTGATTGAATACAAGAAAAGAGTTATAGATACTTACATACATGAAGGTATCTAAAGTGCAACACCTCATGATCTACAAGGGCCTACACACAAACAGTTGAGCTAAGTGAAATCTTTTCATTGGAACACTGACATGTATGTATGTTGAACAGGTGTCATAAATTTAAGAACTGCACAACCTTAGATTTCATAGTAAGTAGACAGATATTTTTTATGTGTGAGCAACCGCATTGATCTGCCGTATTTGTACGAAATGCATGGTAGGTAGGTCTGTATATGAATGATAGCTAGTTACGATACTTACAATCTACCAAGGAACGCTCCACTGTCAAATATGTATATTATCACGCGAAGGAACGGATTGGTGTGATATAGAGTTGCATGATACTTGAAAAATTCTTATATAAAACAAGTAATTAACTTGACACACAGTTTAAAGTCTGCTTATGCAATAATATTTAAAAATTTGTACATACTTAGCCTTAATCCTTTACACACATGTGACAAAAATTTTTAACACATCATGAAACACTGTTATTTATTGCACTGAACTGAATAATTAGGAAAATATCGTTAGGCACTCTTCTTTTAATGCCCTACTTACTTGCTGAATTATATTTCACATGCTACCACACAGATATCTGAAACACTATGCTGTGACATCGTCGCCGCTGGAGACTAAGGAACACGTAAAACTGTCGTAATCACGTCGCTAGTTACACTGCTTTAAACACAATTCCTATTTGTGTAGCTGTAATCGACACGTAATTACGTAGTTTCTTGAAGCACAAGGGATGTACATCGTTAGTGCTGGGGACTGAAAACGTGCCACAGTGGACATGATCTGATTCGCGCGCGTCTTGATCTGTTAACAAGCACAGCCAGTGAGCCGACCGATGACTTCAGTCTCCCATGGCCCATTTTATTGCTCTGCTGCATTCCACTGAATGTCTTGCCACCATGAAACTGTAAAAATATTACGGCAGCGTTGCTAACAAAGCATTTATAGCTGCCAGCATGTAAATAAAACACTCGCTACATACACTACTGTTTTTGTTCTGCTGAAGCGTGTGCTAAAATATAATCTTGAAACGCCGTAAAAACACTTCAGTACACCTTTATCAAAACTAGACATAATTGTCTTATTGGAACTGCCCCGATAGTTATTTAAATAAAAATATGGCATTCCAGTCTTTGATCGCTATCCTGTTTTAATTTTTTATTTTCAGTGACCGGTATCAGGCTAGCAGCCTATCTTCAGATCATGTATTGCAGTTACAGAGTAACCTCTCAGTACAGTTATGACAGTGAACCAATAGTTCTGTACTGACAGGTTGCTCTGTAACTGCAATACTTGATCTTGTATTGCAGTTACAGAGTAACCTGTCAGTACAGAACTATTGGTTCGCTGTCATAACTGTACTGACAGGTTACTCTGTAACTGCAATACATGATCTGAAGATGGGCAGCTAGCCTGAAACCGGTCACTGAAAATAAAAAATAGCGATCAAAGACTGAATTGTCATATTTTTATTTCAGTACACATTGCTCAACAGTTCTCTATAAATATTCCAGTCACATCAGCTAGAGGTCGTGCAAGATAACATGCCCCTGCACACAAACGCATTCTGAATGACATACCGTGCCGGGTAGCTGTGCGATCTGAGGCGCCTTGCCAGGGTTCGCGCGGCTGCCCCCGTCGGAGGTTCGAGTCCTCTCTCGGGCATGGGTGTATGTTTTGTCCTTAGCGTAAGTTAGTTCAAGTTACAATTAGTAGTGTTTAAGCCTATGCACCGATGACCTCAGCAGTTTCGTCTCATAGGAGCTTACCACAAAAATGAATGTCACATCAAAACCCCTTTTAGCCGTCTAAATATCCGAATTGTTATTGTACTGAGGAATCAGTTTCGGCGATATGTTACTCTATCTTCAGGCCCCCTGACCGACGTGTGGGAAGATTCCCACCTCTAGTCCAGTCAAAATAGGGACCAGCATTCAATGAATGATATTCGTAGATTTTTGAGACAGCGACCACTTCGATCAGTGAACAGTCGGCAGGTAATGATTGAAGTGATCGCTGTCACAGGTCTCTCGCCTGTCGACTCGTGTACTTCAAATGTTCTTGTTGCTATTGTAAGTAGCCTGTTTATAACTTTGTATGTTGGCAGCGCTGTAGACTGTATTAATATCGCTGACAGCGCTCTGCGCCTTCGGTAAGAGACTCTGTGATTGGACGGTCTAGCAATTAGCAGTAAGCGAGCGGATGGCTTGGACATGTGTCCTTCGTGGGGACTCAGTGTTGGTAGGAGATGCATTGTAAAAGGAGAATGGATGTGGTTGGTAATGTTTGGGTAGTGGAATTGTTGAAAAATATAATATTTAGAACTGGATGTCACATGAATAAGGTAAAATCTGCTAAATCATTGTTATCTCTTCAAGAAAATCATTCTTTTGTTAACAATATGCCTCCTAGTAATTAGAGCCTAAAGTAATTAGAATCATTTTATTTAGCTGGCTGTAGTTGTTGCTTGCTGTAACTGCTGTAGTCCTTGTATCTCTGTGCCAACTGATCTTGTACTTCTCGCATTTCTCTTTTGTGTTGCGTATTGATTTGTTTCTGACTGTTTGATTATCCTAATTTCCTCTTACTCCTCTGTGTCAATAAAGGCTACCGGTTTTGCATCATTAAAATCATCATCTACCTTCGTAGATAAATTTGTTAACTGATCCGAAAGTTCGGCTAATTTTCCGATAATGTGCTGATTTCCTCCGTGTGTTTTACTGAACCAAGTTTTAGAGTGTCAATTTGTGTCGTAATCGCATCTACTGTGTCCTTTAAGTTTTCCGGATTTTTTTACAAGTTGCGCGACCTTATCGGTAGATGCAACAGAGTCAATTATAGCCTGCAAGGTGTCGTGATTGTCATGTACAATAGTCTGCAGTTCTTTTATGGCTGCTTCATGATTCTGTAATGCGTTTTCATGTCGTGAAAAAATAGGCTGAAATTGCGCACAAATTCGTGTTTTTAGATCTTCTGAAATTTTTTGATATTTCGATTCTATTTTGAGTATCTCAGTGGTTAAATCTTCACGTGTTTGTTCAAGTGTTTGCTTAATTACGTCAGTTATGTCTAACTTTTGAAGCTGTTTCTGTGTTTGTTTCTGATTTTGTTCCATTTGTTGCTTTATTCATTCCAGATTTTGTTCCATTTGTTGCTGTGTTTCTTTCTCTGTTTGATCAAATTTTTAAATTAATTTCAATAACAACGCATTAGTGACTGAAATATGTTCCCTTGTGTTTTTCGTCAGTGCGTTTGCACCGGCAATATTCGTATTTTGAAAAGCAGAGAGTGTGTCTTGACTTAATTGAGAAAAGTGTATTGACGCATAACCTGAATCTACGGTATTTGCAAGATTTTGTTCTGTTTTTTCGCATTCCTGAGGCGAACTGTTACCGACCGACCGATCGACAATAGTTCCCTGTTCAATGATTGTTTCAATTTCTACCCCGTTATTTACTGTCTGGTCCACGTCCCTATGCACTATCACCAAATTATTGTCTTGAACATTTGTCAATTCGTTACTATGTGGTGCTAAAAAGCTACGTTCGTCGTCACTGTCATTTCTCAGTTTGCTTTGCAGCCTAGTTTTACGCTTTTCACTGGCCATTATTATCACACTATTTTGCACACTAACACAAAGAACACTTCCACAACTACTTTGCTCATGACAATACAGTACAACAATAAGAAACCACAACTACAAAGGAAATTCCATACATACAATTACGCGCTAGCAGTAAGCAATAACTAATTTCTAATCATACGCTAATTATTCAAACTACAAGAAAAATCTGAAGATTCCAGTGAAGTATCCTCGGCTAAGGGTCGACAGATGAAACTTCTTTGTGCCAGTGAAACTATTGAGTGTAATTGAAACGACTGACTGAAACTAAACCAACTGTCTCGTTACTTATTTTTATCATTTCGACACTGACCTATGGAATTTTCCCTGACAAAGACAACACAAACTTAACCTGTTCATTTATTACCCACAAGATACAAGCCCAACGCAATCTGACTGCTCTAAAATGACATCATGACTTCAAATAATTAACACAAAAGAATGGCCCTGAAATGGATTGATACCTGCATGAAATCAGGCTGTTGCCATTTTCCATAACTGCTTCGTGGTACGTCTTTTTTTGCCTTAGAGTGTATTTGATCTATTACTATTCACTTCAACTGCCTCCTGCCCGCCCCCGGTAGCTGAGTGGTCATTCGCTGCTAGGCCTCCGAGCCGGACGGACGTGTGGCGGCAGCGCTAGGAGAGCTGGCGTAAACAGCGCCTGTGTGGCTGTTACGAAGGTCAGTAGAGCGCTTTGTTTACTTTGCATCTTTCAGTGATTTAAAATGACAAAATGAACGAAATTAACTGTGAAAGAAGAGATACGGTTAGATTCACTTTTGATTGGACCTGTAAAAGACCAAAGACTTTTGAGATCAAAAGGTGGATTTCAGAAACAGTTAAGATCACAGGAGATGAAATTATTGGCGTTCATCTATCTTTTGTTTCCAATTCTGTCGTTTTGAAATTTCTTTCCTCTGATTTGTGCTCCTCGATAGTTGACAAGTGGGGTGGCAAATTGAAATTTAATCATGCAGACGGAACCGTTAGTGACGTTCTTGTTTCCCATGCTGGGCTAGGCATTCGAACAGTGAGAGTTTTCGAACTGCCGTTCGAGGTCCCTGCTGGAGCAATCAATGCTGCTCTTCAGCCCTATGGTAGGGTTATATCTAATATTGCAGAAAATTGGTCGGAGCAATAAATGTTTCCGGTTTTGAATGGAGTTAGACAGATTAAGATTGAGCTCTTACGACATATCCCTTCTTACTTGAATATCTGTGGCCGTCGCGCACTCATAATTTATGATGGGCAGCCACGGACTTGTGCGTTATGTAACGCCACAGGGCACGTCAGAAGTGAGGGCAGTAGAAGGCGTGTTCCTCAGTTACCGACTAACGAGGCGGCTGTCCCAGGCCAAGTTGTTAGCATGCAAGTGACGTACGCTGCCGCGGCAGCTAGCCGGGCCCCCTATCAACAGAATATGGCCGAGCAGGCGGGACCTTCCGACGCGCGCACGGAAACGGGAACCACCGCGGAGTTGACTAACGATGACAATCAGAATCTGGCCAGTAATGACGTCACTGAGGGCGCACCGCGCTTGCCCTCTGAGTCTGACAACTCTTCCAACGAGCGACAAGCTTCATCGATAATACCCGATGTAGACATGGTAGAGTACGAAACGGTAGTTACACTCGCAAGGGCCAACATCCCAGAGGGAACTACAGTCGATGGACATAAAGAGGAAGTGATGCAACAAATAACTGACAACCACACAGATGACAGGACACCACAGACAGGTTCAGGAAACGTCAAAGGAAAAGGGGGGGGGGGCGCAAGAAGACGAACCAATGACACCAACCACCTCACGTGTCGTAGAAACAGCAGCAACGTCCGACTCCGAAATTAACGGAGCTCAAAAATCTTCCGCCACGAAGGCGGGACAGGTGACTTCTCCTCGACCTTCCATGGAGTCGCCAGGAAGTTCACCAAAGGTTTCATCGACGATTTCACCGAAATCTTCAAAAAATAAAAAGAGACGAAGAGCACATCAAGCTGCAGAGAATTTGGCCCCTCCTTTAAGAGAGCGGCTGAGGAAGATACAGGAGACCGAAAAGAAGGAAGAAGATACACAAAAGGAAGCGGTCGGCGAATTTTCGGATCAGAACAAGGGACAAGACGGGCTGACACGCCACACGGAACATATGAACCCTTGCATGACAATACGACATCATATATGGACAATGAAACCCGACTTGGACAAGGACATGGACACGACATCACCGAGCCACGATTTAACTGGGCGGACGAATAGGAGGATCAGACCGATGCAATGGGGGCGGAAGGGGTTTTTGAGGAAGAATTTTTTTATTGAAAATTGTCACACCGAACTCTAAGAAGAAAGAAAAAAGAAGAAAAAAGAAGGAAAACCGTCAATGGAATACAAGTAAAATAAAATAACACTATATATATCGAACCCGAAATTATTGTACGCGGCTCCAATACCGTGTCCTCTGTTTACTGTCTTGTAGCGTCTCACAGTGGAACATACATATAACGTGACCACCCTAAATATAAACAAAATTCAGAGTCAAGCAAAGGTAGCTGTACTGAAGGACTTTCTGTATCAGTCAGATACAGATATCGCCTTCCTGCAGGAAGTTAATGTCAAAGAATTGTATGTTTCAGGGTACAAAGAGGTGTTGAATGTGGCTCCAGAAAACGCGTGTGGAACAGCCACCCTTGCTACAGAAGGGATCGAGATGACAAACGTGTGCCTTTTAGAGTCGGGGAGGGGAATTAGCTGCAAAATTTTTAATACCACTTTTATAAACCTATACGCACCTTCAGGTAACAATGCGAGACGAGAGAGGGCAGCCTTTTTTAAAAGTGACATTTTATTTCTACTCCAAGAAAACCCTGCAGAAATTGTCATTGGTGGAGATTTTAATTGCGTTTTAAATAAAAAGGATCAGCGACCAAATTTTAACTTCTCCCAAGAACTGCAGGCGTTGGTCACCAACATGAAGTGGTTTGACGCGTGGGAAATAAAATATCCGACGCTGGTTCGCTTCACATATATCACTGGTGCTACACAGAGCAGAATCGACAGAATATATGTCACCCCCCCTTTAGACACTAAAGTCAGTAGTATCGAGGTGATACCAGCTGCCTTCTCTGACCACCTCGGAGTGAGGTGCAGCATCAAATTAACCAGGCAAAAGACATATTGGGGTAGCCCACTATGGAAATTAAATATCAGTACCCTCTCTGAAAACGCTCTAGCTTTAAAGATGCAAGAAGCTTGGCAGTCTGTTTTTAGGATGCGTACTAAATATAGAACAACTATTGAATGGTGGACTATGGCCGCTAAGAAAAAGATAAGAGCAGCGCTGATATCTTACGCCAAAGAAAGGGCAATGTGGTCAAGACACACAATGGAGTTTTACTACTCTTGCTTAAGAGACCTTTACGACCAACCAATGTCTCAAGACGTCTTTATCAATATTAAAAACGTTAAAGCCAATATGATAAGTATCAAAAGGGTACATTTGGAGGGATTACAAATCAAATCACACACTAGAACGATGGTGGAGGCAGAAAACACCTCCATCTACCACTTGATACAATACACAAAAAACAGAAGAAGAAATTTTATTGCCAGCCTCAGAACGGAAGATAACAGAGTCCTGACCGAACAAAGGGATATCTTAACTGAAGCACATAGATTTTTTCAGCAATTATATTCTGGAAATGCTACTGACGACAACTCAGTACAAAAGTTTTTACAGAACTCCGGAATAGAGGCAGTTGTTACAGAGGAGGAGAACAAAGGTTTAACGTTAGAAATTACGAATGACGAGGTTTTCGATATATTCAAATCTTCACCTTCACGTAAGTCTCCAGGCCCAGACGGCCTGCCTGTGGAGTTTTATAGGACCTTTTGGCGCCTAATAGGTTCCCAATTCACGGAAGTAGTTAATGACGTCTTGAGCGGAGAGGAAATTCCTGATGCTTTCAAGGAAAGTGTAACTGTACTACTTCCAAAGGGAAGGAGTACGGACACGAAAGATATTACTAAAATGAGGCCGATCAGTCTAATGAACTCAGATTACAAGGTAGTTCCACGTGTAATTAAAGAACGAATGGGACCGATTTTAGAAAAAGTCATTGGACGCCACCAGACGTGTCTCCCTCGACGTACCATTTTTAAGACTGTATGTGAATATCGAGACATCATTTCTATTTTCTCATCATCGTCAGCGAATGGAGGCATTGCCTTCATTGATTTTGCTAAAGCGTTTGACAGAGTCAACTACGGATATCTGTTCAGAACCCTGAAACACATTGGTTTCAATGATGGCAACTTAGCGGTTTTAATGAACATCGTCAGAGGCATACGAACCAAAATCTCGGTCAATGGACAATATACTAATGAAGTATTGATATCTAGTGGAGTTCCTCATAGAAGTCTCCTGTCCATGTTGTCTTATGTGGTTTCTCTGGAACCCCTTTTACGGCTTTTGAACACAACCTTAGAAGGCATAACAACAGCTGGACTGAAGACGGTTACAAATGCATACGCTGACGATGTGGGAGTTCTAGTTAGGAGCGATGATGACTGTGCCCAGCTAACAGACAAGTTATTGCTTTATAGCAGGGCAACTGGTGCGAAGATAAATGAAAGAAAAGTTCCTTTTTAAATTTACAGGGTCTTGACAATGTGCAGCTACCGTGGGCAAACAGGGTGGAGCGCCACACTGCTTTGGGCATAACTTTCTACAGTTGCCCATTAAGAACAACGGCTGCAAATTGGAAACAGGTGTTAGGAAAAATCAGAGGCAGCTTAATACTGCATGAAACGAGAGACTTAAATATCAAGCAAAGAATGAAACTAATAAACTGTGCAGTTCTTTCGAAAGCTGCATATTGTAACGCCGGAAATGCATATCCTCCTATTTCCATCTATTGTACTATTATTTTTTTTCCTTGCTTTGTTACCTCAAGATATGACATTTCTGCCAAAATTTGGTAGACTTGGATACGGAACAATCGGTCGAACAGTGGGAAACGCGCACCGCGGTACCCATTGTTCAGGGGCAGGCGGCTAGCATGAAAGACGCGACCGCCGAAACGCAACAAAGAGCAGAAATGGAATTCCACACTTGAGAAAATGTTTCGGAATCGGAAGCGAAAATCAAATCTGTACCCCTTGATGATGAATACGGGGGAACATATATAGAGGAACCAGCTACGGAAGTAAAACCGGTAGTCTCCGGGAATTTAACTGATTTATTGAATGTTTTGATTAATGAAATCAAGAGTCAATCGGCAGAAATTATAGCTCTGTCTGCCAAGCAAGAAGCTCAGTCTGCCAAGCAAGAAGCTCAGTCTGAAAAAATTGAACGAAAGCTAGACAATCAGAACAAAGCTATTAACGTTGTTAACAACAATGGTGGAGTTGTTAACACAAAAGTTGATAAAATCAAAGAAGATATTGTTGTAATTAATACCGAAATCGGTAATCTTAAACAGGAAATGATAGGCGTTCAGGCGGAAATTGCGAGCATAAATACTCGTTTTTATTCCGAAATTAGCAGAATCGAGAAAAGTGTAGGAGAAGCAGTTGCTCCGATGATTGAGAATAGGGTGACGGAACAAATTCAATTAGTGAAGAAAGAGGATCAACAGAAGGTGGAAACTTTAAAGGCTTTAGTGTCCGAAGTAGACACTAAAGTGAGGGAGCAGGCTAATACCTGCGAAGAGAAAAAGAGGGAAGTGGAAACGCTTGCGACAACCACTTGCCAAGTAATTACGAGAGTGTCGGAATTAGAAAAGAAACTTGACGAAAAACAGAGCTATGTGCCAATCTGTGCACATAGTTCGGAATTGTTGACGAAAGAGGAGCGGTTCGACCCCTTGAAAAAAGGCGGTATACACGCGACGGATTTCATTAAGAATTGTGAAAGAGTTTTACCCAGATCATGGACTAATGAGAGAAAAATTAATGCGGTTATTGATGTGCTGGCTGGTGATGCCAAGCGTTGGGGCTTAAACCTCAACATTACGAACCTGACTTTTGACGAGTTTAAAAATTTGTTTCTGGCTGAATACTGGTCAGAGCAAAAACAGCAAAGTGTCTGGCGCGAATTTGTCGTATCGAGGCCTTTCGATGCGAATTCGCGCGGTTCGATGAGGGAGTTTTGTGAGGGCTGGATCCGCAAGTTGGAATATTTGCGTGATCACCGCACGGAATCCGAAATAGTCTGGGAACTCTACAAGAAGCTTCCAGATGTTCTTTTTTCCATTTCCAGGAGTGTAGTATTCCATTTCTTATAGTGTTACGAATTTTAATGATTTTGGATAGCTAAACCATTTTCTATGTTTTCTATGAATTTTGATATGTTGTCAACCTGTTTTATTTTGTGCAAGATGACAGAGTGGAATAAGATTAGGAGTGCCTCCACTCAATTATTATTGTCAAAAAATTGGTTTATGGTTAATTAGACGAATGCTAAATTTTTTTGATGTTTTGAGCATATGCATTTCCGCTGTTTCTTTTTTGGGACATTTTCTGAGTCTGTTTACGTTACACGAACATCCTCAGACAATGTGGGGCACGTGTAACGCCGGAAATGCATATCCTCCTATTTCCATCTATTGTACTATTATTTTTTTTCCTTGCTTTGTTACCTCAAGATATGACATTTCTGTCTCTTTGTATATTGTGATTGTTTTACTGTTTGTATATATAGATTTATACATTTATGTCGATGTATAATTGGTTGTTTTGTAAATATTATTTGTATTTTACGCTGGGTCTTGCCTAGGGAAAACTGCAATCGAACGATTACATCGATAGGTCGTGTGAAGATTCAAAGTGTGTAGGATCTTTGGTAGTGTTAACTCTGCCGCGTGGAGCGCGGGCTGAGCAGAGGGAGTGTGGCGGGAGTAGCGAGTGGAGCAGGTGTGTTGTGTGACGCTCCCGCGAGTTGCCGCGATTTCGGGGTTTGGCAGCATGTAATTGCGCTCGACTTGCGATGATAGTTTCTGACATGGCGTCGCGGACGGGAAGCATTAGCTGGCGCACATCAAGAGCCCGTTTCGTCTGGTGACCGTGTCGAGAAGAAGGCGCGCCAACATCCAGCTTCTGCAACAGCGACGGCCGACAATGAGTGACTGTCGCCACCTCCTCGATCGACGGCTTCAAACGTTCAATCAACCAACAAGGAAGACTGGACGCACGTAAAGTTCTAGAACTGTATGGCAGACCTCAGCATTTCAAACTGTACCATTTTAGTAACTATAATTACAGCAACTTAGCATGAACCTTTGTTGCTCATTGTCCCAGTTGCATTACCAAGCAGGGTCCCTTCCTTTTCCGGAATGAATCCGAGTGTCGTTGAAATTCAAACGCCAGCATCAATTTATTTCACTGCTTTAATTTCAAAGTTCAGTCATAGCTGGCTACAGTATTTAGATTGCACAAGCACAAATTAAGAGTGCGAGTTTTGTTACCGTATTTTAGTTACCTGTGACTGCAGCTCAGCTTGGTACGTACTAAATTTTTCTATTGTTAATTGTTCAGAATCATTTAATTCAAGTTCAAAGTTAAATCTCTTATTTCTAAATTGCGTAGATTCAAGTAGCTTTTGAAATGATTGTTGAGGTAGTCCAAGACTAACCGTGTTTTACTGAATTTCGATGTGCTTCAGAAAGAAAGCTCACTATTAACTTCAGTCACTGAATTAACTTTCGATTTTCCGGTTTTATTAATTCTTTTGCTAAATTAAGTCAGGGTGTAGCGAAATTAATTACTTCTGACAAACTTTCAGTTTTCACACTACACGTGTCAACCTTCAGTTGCCACGCTTCTAGTGCTAATTATATGTGTAATAACCTTTCTTTTTTTCAGTTACTATAGTAATTGTCCTTAGGACTGGCGACCGTGATTTCCCCCAAATCTCAAATACCTAATTACCGCTAGTTAATTGTTAACGTAACGGCTGCACATTTACTTTCTTTATTAACTTTCCCCTTTTCAAAATTAATTTCCACCAGTTTCATTAGCACATTTCCTTTCATTTAGATGTAACTCTTTCCTCCCTCTTTACCGACAGATTAACTTCGGTGACGATTGCTTTTCCAAAATTCCCATTAGGTACACGCGGTTTCATTTTTCACGGTCATTAAGGTCGATAAGTGAGGGGGAGGTTACAATATGTCGCTCAGATTTTACCAACACCTCCAGACATAGTGAAATCTATAATGAGCACAATCTGTCGATACGTATGGAAAGGCCACATTTTTAGAGTAGCAGTAGGAACGACTACATCGAGACCCGAAAACGGAGGCCTAGGGCCGACAGACCTTCGGAGGAAAAACACTGCCCTCTTCATTAAAAGAAAGCTGAAACTTATAGAGACACAGCCGAACAGTATAACTGCCGCTCTATTTGACCTTCTCAAACCCGGAAGCATGCAGCCGCCAGTAGATGTTCACAACATAAATTACAACCTAAAGCATATTAAGGATTTTTATGTAGAATTAAGCTACTTGACATGCATTTTAACAGACAAAAATAAGAGGACAAGTAAATATATAGTAGAGAAGTTACAATCACGCGAAAACCAAAATAAAATGGAGCTGAAGTATCCCAACAAAAACTGGGAAAAAATATGGACTAATATAAATAACAAAACACTGACTACGGAAGTGCAAGCGTCTTGGTACAGAGTTGTCAACAATATCTTTAGTACCAATGAAAAACTGTAGTCAATAGGACTACAAGCAACCAATGTGTGCCAAAAATGTCACAGTTTGGACTCCTTAAAGCATCGTTTTATCTGTAATGGATACAAGAATATTTGGAATGACATTGTATTGCAAGTCGCTTTTCTCAAACGGACCGATGGAAGAGAAACCACACTAAACGATATACTCTTCCCAGAAGAAATTTCCTTTCCACCACAAAAAAACAATGTCATCTTGTGGCTATTCGGAAATTTTGTCAATTATGTCGTTAACAACAAAGGCAATGACAATCTACAAGAATATCGAGAATATATGAAAGATGAATACTTCAAAATATACCGGAACAAAGACCATAAAAAGAAGTTCGGAAATATGATGCAAATTTTGTTTCAGAAACAAGGCATCGGTTAATACCTAAATAATATGAAATCGACCGAATAAGATAGACTGCCAAAGTAGGGGATTGCTGTTGAGGGTGAAGTACGGTGGGGACTTCGTGTGCCCCGGGACCGATACGGTAGCCGTGAAGGCCTCAACAGAACCCCGAAAAAGCATGTTTTCCCAAGAAGTAACAGGACTCATGGCACAGCACAAGAATAGTAGGGAAAAACTATTCTCATGCAAAAGACGTGCATCACTGAAGAAGTTTCATTTCCTATCTTACTTTTTACTTTTGCTTCCCTTTCACTTTTGTTAAAATTCTAATGGAAGAATATTTTGCGTTCCGTTAATGCAGTCAATAGTGTTATAGAGAGAGTTATTTTCACCGCAATCAATTCGGATTACAATTTACAATTTTCTAACATTGTCTTCAAGATGCAATTCAGTTTCATAACCCATAAAAAAAAAGTGGGGCGTTGAAGCTCGTCGAAGAAGGCGCATAAAGGAGAGCGAATGGAAGGGCTAGAAGGGGAGATGGGAGGCCCTAAAAAAAAGAAAAAAAAGTATTCAGCGTGACAGAACGTCAATCCTAATGGCCCGGGTTCGATTCCCGGCTGGGTCGGAGATTTTCTCCGCTTAGGGACTGGGTGTTGTGTTGTCCCAATCATCATCATTTCATCCCCATCGACGCGCAGGTTGCCGAAGTGGCGTCAACTCGAAAGACCTGCACCAGGCGAACGGTCTACCCGACGGGAGGCCCTAGCCACACGACATTTCATTTTAACTGTCTCCTTATAGCAGTATGACTGAATTTCTGCCATTTTTGTATCAGGTGGCTGGAACAGTAATCAACACACAAGTTTGCCAGTATCTTCGATATTGTGCTTGATAAAGCTATTTCGAAGTTTTTTATTTGTCAAATTATTTGTCATACTGGTGAAACCTTTAATGCGATCGTTGTACAGACTAACTAGCTGTAGCTTACAAGTTATGCAAGATAAGCTAGGAGTGAAGGCTTCAGCTGTCGTAAGTACGCCTCCCCTACCAAGAGTAGCCTTTCTCAAGGGAACCCCTATCACTGTCTTTGTCTCCTCCCATTTCGTGCCATCTGCGCAGAGAGGGGCCATGTTATTTTGCACAGTCTCTGCCTACTATCCCAGAATGAAATTTTCACTCTGCAGCGGAGTGTGCGTTGATATTAAAACTATGTGCTGGACGGAGACTCGAACTCGAGACGTTTGCCTTTTGCAGGCAAGTGCTCTACTGACTGAGCTACCCAAGCACGTCTCACGAGCCTTCCTCACAGCTTTACTTCCACCAGTACCTCGTCTCATACCTTCCAAACTTCACAGAATTTCTCCTGCGGAACGTGCAGAACTGGAGGAAGTCAACCTATGAGGACGCGTCCTGAGTCGTGCTTCATTAGCTCAGTTGCAGTTCGGCTAGCGTAGCGGAGAAGTGCGGACGTCTGCTTGCGCTCCGCCTGCCGTGGAGCGCGCGCGGTTTCCTTCATTGTGTCCCTCTTGCGAGCAAGCCATGGCACACACTTACCGCCGGCAACGATCAAGATCGCATTCCAAGCAGAATATGCACGACCACGGCCTATTGAAATAGTGGAATTGAGAACTTTAAACGGGATGATCTTCATCTGGATCCATAGATGTTATTTACATTCACTTTCCCATAACTGGAATCGTTGTATATGTCAAAATGCGCACCGAAGAACCGTGTACCGAAATTGTGAGACACTTCACGCAAGATCTCACATTTATGCATACCGATGGACAAGTAGATGCCCTCTTGATTGACCACCCTATTTTCGGCCTGCATACGATCAGAATCTCCTAGTTCCTGTTCGAGGTACCACCGGACGACGTCAGGCTGGCTTTCAAGCTGTATGGCAGTGTACTCAGTCACAAGGCCAGAAAATGGAAAAATCTTTGCCAACTAGCCAATTGTCAATGGTGCCCATCAATTGAAACTTTAATCAGTGAAGCATGTGCTGTCAAGCCTGGTTATAGGAGGATGCAGGGCCTTCATCATGTACGACGAGCAGACCCGTACCTGTTCTGACTGCAGCCACGAAGGACATGTCCAACATCGGCTTATACAGACACCTCTCAACGGCGTCGCCTCCACTGCACCATCCACAGTTCTTCTTGTTACCTACGCCTTGGTCACTGCACCAACTGCCGATCTTCTGCACGAACCGCGCGACCTGTCACAGACGATGACTGCTGTCAGAGACACTGATCCAGTTCCTGTCGCATCACTGAAACTGCGTTGTCGGGAGGAGACACTCACCTGCCTAGCACCGATGACTGCAACATTGAGATGGAAATAGCGCCTGGCGTTGTACTCACTTCTGCCTTTCTTGCATCTGGCAAGAAGGCGACGGATGACCGCTACCATTCTGACTCTGAACAGCATGTGCGTAAACAAAAATCGCCTGGGAAGCACCAAAAGTGGCACCTTGCACCCTCTGATGACTACCTTTAACGAAAAGGGCCGTAAGATGATGACCAAATGTCCGATGGCGCCAAGTCCTCTGACACTCGGATGTGGGACGGTAATGCTCCACAACCTCACCCCACGACCGCAACATGTAGTAACACAGTGGCGCCAAACCCTCCCATATGTGTCCTAGCTGGTGTCCCTCCTGCGGTGCCAACTCCGCCTACGTGCACATGGACGACCCACTGGAGGACACGACATCTGTGCTGACGAACTCTTGGGCAGATGAGGTAGAGGATGACAGTGATACTGCCTGGTGCTGCGGAAGGTAGTGTACCGATGGAGGTGTCAGGCACAGCAGTACACGGTGACTGACAATGTGACAAATGTTGTGGCTGCTCCACCCTGGATGTGGAGATCCAACAATACCGACTATCTCTCGTCATCAATAACATCTGTGCACGCCATAAATTGATGATGTTACAAGATATGCTGAGCGCACATCACTCATGTCTTCCACTCGTCTGCCATTGGCAGTCGCGTGGCACTCCTAAGTGATGGCTCAATTGCCGAAATTGTCGATTTCCTCCCTGACGCGAGAGGCATGGCGCTCTCTCTCCATGATTTCAGAAGAATAGTAAACATTTATGCACGTTCTGGACTGCGCCATCACCATGAAAGATCCGCTTTCTTCACGGATGCGGTCGCGGCCCACTTTATGGGACGTTCCAACACCTTATTTTTTTCTGTGGGGATTTTGAGTCCATCCAGGTGCTCTTCACCACCATAACCAACCCTTCACTCGTGGATATGGTGATATGTAAGGTTCCATGCACTATACCAGCTACTCCTTCAGTCATATATACCACATCAATCTCTCATGCTCCATTACTTGGGAAACATGGGATGCTGAAATATGTGGTCATGAGGCCTATATATGCACCGTAGTTTTGCGCCGTCAGAAGGTACGGCGTGAGTGAGGCCCCTGCCTCAGCTCGACAGCTCGTGGAGGCAACGTGGATATTCTGCACCTGTTGGTGAGGCTCTTAGCCAACCACACTCTTGGCAGCTGCTCTGCACCCAGCGCACTCTTAGGAAGGTGGTGATTAGTTACGGCAGGGAGGTCGCCTCCAGGAGGCGGTATTTACTAGATTTTTTTTTTACTACATTCTGCATGATTGTTCCATGGTGCCGCACTCTCCAGCTTGTCATCAAGCCTGAGAAAGTGCACATCATGGCATTCACGAGGCGGCATCTCAAAGGGGCGATTGTTCGTGTGCGCATCGTGGATGGAATGGACCATGAAGGGTCGTTGATGTATCACAGCATTGCTGAATGCCGACATCAGCGGCAGGCACTCTGTGGAACTACTCAACATGAGATTGGACGTGCTCTCCTGGCTCACTACTGTTAACTGAATCTCGTGAACGCGATTGAGAAGATCTCTCGGCTTACATACGGCACACAACCATGGGATGCACGAATGGGTTGCTTGAGGACGTTACGGAGGTGGAGGAGGCTACTGCACCCATACTGACTGGTGCATCCCACAAGTCACCTCCCGTTAGAGCTCTACAGGACCTACTGCTGGTTGTTGACGCCAGCCCATACAGATATATTCTGTGACCTGATGTCCCCTGCAGTATAGCTTCCTGGTGTCTTCCTTGAAGGGTTTCTGATTCCTGTTCGTAAATCAAATGGTGGAAGCAGCATCAGTGACTACCACCCCCATCACCCATGCACTCTGATCCGAAGATATTTACCTGGCTTTTGGCAGCATGTCTCTGAAGAGTCACCCACTTTGTCGTTTCTCATGATCAGGCATCTTTAGGAGGCGATCATAACATCCAGACTACCTTATGTCGATATCATGACAAGATCACACTTGTGCGAACATGATGAGGTCTTGGCCTCCATTGATTTCAGTCAGGCCTTCGATAGGTTGATCACTCCTACCTGGGAGCAGGGATGTGGAATATGAGATTCCCAGATGGCTTTGTGGAGTTAATAATGCATCTGCGAGTCCTATACAATGGTCGTCTTACACTGCCCATCCTGGTATAATGATCTGTGCGGGGCAAGGATGCCCTCTTTCCGCGATCCTGTACGCTCTCGCCATGATACTATCGCTTTGTGGCCTCCACCAACGCCACACTAGGATGACTCTTGGCGGCCACACTCTTCGTTGCACAGTCTACTCAGACAATCCAGTCCTCCTCTGCGCAATGGCAACGATGTTCAAGCAGCATTGAAGTGGGTGGAGTACTTGGGCGTTACTTCAGGTAGCGTCATTAACATCTGAAAATCTCGCGCGCTGCCAATAGGACGTGAGCTGCCCGATGAGTGCATCGCTTCCCTGCATGTCTACGACATGGTAAGATGTCTGTGCATTGATTTTATGGCCGACTTGCGACGACCTGTGGCCCTTAACAGTAGGCGCTTATTGCACCACATCCAAGCGAAGCACTTTGACCATCAAGTTTGAACCCTTGACATGCTACAACGGACCTGGTATCCTAACATTTATGTCGCGTCGCGAATCCCGCACGTCGCCCAGACTTACCCATCCTGTCGTCAATGACCAGAATCATCTTGGCTGCATTGGTTTCCTTTGTGAGTCAATGCACGCTATTTAAAGTCAGCATGAATCCCTCAGCCTCCTAAAGGGCAAAGGAAGCCTCAATCTGTGTCGTGTCTGACATCGAACAGCAGCTCTCTTTGTCAGCATGGATATTTAGATGTGGCGGTGTACTTCGACTTGCTTCACAAGAATACTGACGAGGGCCCTTACCTTTAGCTCGCTCGTTGGCCCAATGCTGTTGACCCATTTTCTTTTGCGCTATGTCTCTATTGAATACAGCTATATCTGGACCGCGCTTCTCCCTCCACGTCTTTCGACGGCCGAGATAGCGTATACCTCGTTGCAATCGCGGCTTCCGGCGAATTTTGTTGAAGAAATACACCTTGTCTTGGGGAATACAGAGTGGCGGGTAGTGCACGCTTCTCCTCCTGCGTCAGATGTCCAAACCGCTTGGAACGTGACAGTTAATGGGAAGCAAGTATGCCAGTCGATTCCCCACAGAATACATCTCGCGGCGTCGCCATTATTTACCAGGTATGGCATGTAAGACGACGATAGCCATCGACATGTCTGCAGCGAGGCGAGCTATGTTCGGCGTTTGGTCCACCAGATGTTGGCGTTCATCGCACGCACGACTCCTGACAGCATCACCGCACAAATGCATCTCTTCCCGAACATGGGCTATTTCTCGCTGCCAAAGATCCGCTGAATGACTTGGATTAACAGGCACTATCTGTCCACTATCTGTTTGGAGGCGGTGACAAATCAGCCACCGATTTTTGGATTTACCTTAACTGAACTTTTTCCTTCGGAGTGCTTTCTGCAACCCCCCCCCCCCCTCCCCGCTCCCCTTGTAATTGGATATCACCCATCTATGCAATTATTCATATACACTTGTGAGAAGGCGTGCCTCGATGATGTATTGATGTCTTGCCACCACGCGGGCTTCCTCCCGCTGATGTTGAAGGCGATTGCGTCTTTGCGAAGACGTGCTGGTGCGACGGAGATGGATTAAAAAAACCTCTCCTTGTATCCTCCCTCCCTGTTTTTGGTAGACGTCATTGGGGTCTTTAGTGACAAAGGTCAACGTTTGAAGTTGTGGAACTCTTTTCGGGGCTTCTGCTCAAGTTTAGAATAAAAGTGGCGGTGGCATTATTTTCTCTTTCCTTTTTTTTTTTTTTTTTTTTTTTTTTTTTTGTAGCCATAGGTATATTCAGGAATGTGAGGAACTTAGTAAAAAAAAAAAAACAGGAAAGCGGTGCATTAAAAATATTCGTAGAGCACTTAGAAAGGCACAGGCCCCGAATTCGAGTCTCGGTCCAGCACAAAGTTTTAATCTGCCACGAAGTTTCATATCAGCGCGCACTCCGCTGCAGAGTGAAAATTTTTTAATACCCGTTTCCTTTTCCCGACTAGCTGCCGGTGTTGAATTATCGATTGTCAGATCTGAATTACAGTTATCACTATCTTCTGAAATTGATATTATCAAGCTCAAAATACTTTTCCATATTAATAATATCGCTACTGTTTTGGTCTGTATCAGCGATTACAATAACGGTCACAACACTCGCTCTTCGTTATATTTGAAACCCATACGTAATTTAAAAGTTCCTTGGCAAAAGTAAAAATTAATAACGCAGTTCACAGTTCCTTTCCTAATCACTCCTAAACAACATTGTATCCAATTCTACACGAAATGCTGCTGTTGCAGATAGCTGATTCACTTACCATGGCCGGACGGAATGGCCGAGCGGTTCTAGGCGCTTCAGTCCGGCACCGCGCGACCGCTACGGTCGCAGGTTCGAATCCTGCCTCGGGCATGGATGTGTGTGATGTCCTTAGGTTAGTTAGGTTTAAGTAGTTCTAAGTTTCTAGGGACTGATGACCTCAGCTGTTAAGTCCCGTAGTGCTCAGAGCCATATATGAACCACTTGCCATGTTGTTATATTGTCTTTTTGAACATCTCTAAAGACTGCCTTGGCTTCAGAGTCCTGGAGCTTGTCGTTGCCATATGCAACGAAAATTAACCTGGTAGTGATGATTAATCACATGGATTTCGTTGTATTTAAGATGATGCGGTGATTTTGTTCCTGCAAATTGTAATGCCGAGCTTTGTTGACTAATAAGCACTAAGTATGATGAATCAGGTTCCTTCAATTGCGAAACTGTTTCAATATATTCTGTTTGATCACAATTTACTAATATCAAGTAATTTTCCAACACATAACTTTTCACATTACACATTATTCAGCGATATAGTGTGCCGCAGCTTAAACGCGAGAACAGTTTTTCCACGTGGCTGTCTGTGGCTCACTGCAGTCAGACACCAACTATCATTCACTCTTTCCAACGTATCAGTATTGCAAATACATATACGTTACGAGAAGTCTTTCTTTGTGGCCGCCTGTGGCTTATCGCAGTCCAACATAAATTAACATTTTGTTTGCTGTCCGCACTACTGCGCATTGTTGGTGTCAGCGATATTACAGTCAAACATGTGAGGGTACTGTTCCCTTACATCCTCACATTATAGCACTGAGCAATACTTTCATGATTCATTCTTAAATTTTTCTTGCCCAGTTCCACATACCTCAGATTTGTGCAGTGTCAGTCTTCTCCAGCAACAAAACATTCAAGGACCATAGGTTGGACGGGGATGAATTAGGCATGAATGAAAACTTGAGATTAGCCTGGATATCCTTGTGTGCTACTTGGACAACAGTATTAAACGTGTAGTTCAAACGACACAGAGACGTATCTCAGCTAGTGAGATCATCGTGATAGTAAGTAATGAGTGCTGGCTGTAAATTTTGGTTAACGTGCTCCGCATATGAGGGTAGTAATGTGTTGCAGTATGCGCTATTCCCATCTTCAGGCACAAGTTTCCAAACGCTCTGATGTAAAAGCGGCAGCATTGTCTGACACTAAGGGCGTACACAGTCCAATCATTCCAAATAGTACCCTTCAAATATTTGATAGCGCTTGGCTGCTTAACGTTCCTCGTGGGGAGTACTCAGCAAAAAAGTGTACACGTGTCCGCGCACACGGATGCGAAGCGGTTCCTCTCCTTTGATCTAGGAAACGGACTGACATAATTGATGTACTTCTTCTGTATTGGGGCCTTACAACGTTCGGGGACAGTAAACCTTGCCGGGTGTTCAACGCCGATTTATTAAGGCAACAATACTCACAAATCTGTACCAATTTATGGATCTGATTTTCCATCCCCTTCCAAATAAGATTCTAGCGGAGCTTTGTCCTAGTCTTAACGTTACCTAAATATCCTCCTAGACGTGTTTATGATAATACTGAAACAAGCATGGCACCAGTTCCGATCGTCTGCGTCTTGTTGATGGGAAAATCCGTAAAAACGAGAGAACGTCCCATCAACATCGGGCACAACACCTCTCGTGGTTCGATGCGAATCACCTACGCCTGTTCGTCTTCTTGTGTATCTTCCTCGCTGTGTTCACCAAACATGCTGCTCTGGCCGTCCTCGACAACGTTCTCCACCCAGCAAATATGTTTAACTTGAAAATGAGCCCTCACCGCTCACCTGCCTATATGCTCTGTCTGGCCCGACCGCACGAGCGCCCATCTAATTGCTTCGTAGCTGAAAGGTTCTTGTCAGGACAGTTCCTCGTCAAGCGACCCAGGTGGTTCCACCCATAACACCTTATTTCATTCTTACACTACTGGCCATTAAAATTGCTACACCAAGAAGAAATGCAGATGATAAATGGGTATTCATTGGCCAAATGTATTATACTAGAACTGACATGTGATTACATTTTCACGCAGTTTGGGTGCGTAGATCCAGAGAAATCAGTACCCAGAACAACCACCTCTGGCCGTAATAACGGCTTTGATACGCATGGGCATTGAGTCAAACAGAGTTTGGATGGCGTGTACAGGTACAGCTGCCCATGCAGCTTCAACACGATACCACAGTTCATCAAGAGTAGTGACTGGCGTATTGTGACGAGCCAGTTGCTCGGCCACCATTGACCAGA
The DNA here is from genome assembly GCF_023864275.1 of Schistocerca cancellata. Taxonomy (NCBI): domain Eukaryota; kingdom Metazoa; phylum Arthropoda; class Insecta; order Orthoptera; family Acrididae; genus Schistocerca; species Schistocerca cancellata. The sequence goes on from NC_064627.1 coordinate 975,400,203, forward strand.
CGTTTTCAATTGGTGAGAGATCTGGAGAATGTGCTGGCCAGGGCAGCAGTCGAACATTTTCTGTATCCAGAAACGCCCGTACAGGACCTGCAACATGCGGTCGTGCATTACCCTGCTGAAATGTAGGGTTTCGCAGGGATCGAATGAAAGGTAGAGCCACGGGTCGTAACACATCTGAAATGTAACGTCCACTGTTCAAAGTGCGGTCAATGCGAACAAGAGGTGACCGAGACGTGTAACCAATGGCACCCCATACCATGCAGCGTCAAGGGTAACCGCAGCCATGGTCTCCGAGCTGATAGTCCTTGCTGCTGCAAACGTCGTCGAACTGGTCGTGCAGATGGTTTTTGTCTTGCAAACGTCCCCATCTGTTGACTCAGGGGTCGAGACGTGGCTGCACCATCCGTTACAGCCATGCGGATGAGATGCCTGTCATCTCGACTGCTAGTGATACGAGGCCGTTCGGATCCAGCAGGGTGTTCCGTGTTATCCTCCTGAACCCACCGATTCTATATTCTGCTAACAGTCATTGGATCTCGACCAACGCAAGCAGCAATGTCGCGATACGATAAACCACAATCGCGGTAGGCTACAATCCGACATTTATCAAAGTAGGAAACGTGAAGGTACGCATTTCTCCTCTTTACACGAGGCATCACAACAACGTTTCACCAGGCAACGCCGGTCAACTGCTGTTTGTGTATGAGACATCGGTTGGAAACTTTCCTCATGTCAGCACGTTGTAGGTGTCGCCACCGGCGCCAACTTTGTGTGAGTGCTCTGAAAGCTTAATCATTTGCATATCACAGCATCTTCTTCCTGTCGGTTAAATTTCGCATCTGTAGCACGTCGTCTTCGTGGTGTAGCAATTTTAATGGCCAGTAGTGTATTATATCCCCTAATCGCAGATTGCCTAGCTTTCTCCCATAACATCCCGACGTTATTCTCATCCAAACGTTTCCCATCGGCTTCCCTCACGGCCTCAGTCAGCGACATAAGCTGCTCCAGTTGCATACAACCCATTGGTCGGTACTGGACATTATTCATATCCCATGTGCGGGGCATATACTTTCAGATATGTTATCAACAATATCCTTCTCACGAGCGGAAAGGAACATACATCGGGCACTTTTTTAATTCTAATAACATTATCCTCTAGTTGTCCGTGTGAATTCTGTATCCGAAGCTATAAATTAGCTGCTAACTCATGACGATCTCTTCTGGAGAGATATTTGCTACAGATCAGCTCATGAAATTACATGAATGGCAATTTTGTCTCCATAGCTTCCTGTAATGCCTGTTAACGACCAAAGACTTTCGTACTAACAATTGATAAAACAGAAAATCCTTTAATCCTAATAGCTTTCACTGATCCTGTAATTCGAGAAGGAACTGCGAGGTATGTTCAGTATTTTTGCTACTTTTAATTGACAGGACTCTTCCTTCACGCAGTTATCCTACCCAGGGATTAGGTATCTTTGTAAATAATTCAGAGATAAGCTCAACCTGCCCAAATGCCACTCATTTCCTATTTTCTATCTTTTTGCCATAATATATTTCAGTATCCACCAAACGTTCCGAAATAACAGTGCTTGCTCACGTTCTTGAAAACACTTCATTTGGTTCTATAACGAAATGATAGATTGTAAAGACATTGCTTTCCCCGAAAGTCGATAATATTTTTTTTCTTTTGTGCATTTCCTTGTCATAGTACATATGTATCATTTATTTCAACTATACTTTATTTGTTAATACGTCACTTTGTTTCTTCATTCATTTTGCTTCTGTTTTATATTTTATATTGTACGAATATGAATGTTATGGTTTTATATGCTTTGTAAATCTTTGGATAGGCTAGGAGAAGTACTGTGTCAGAGAGAGAGCGAACGACTATCGATAGAGAGCGTGCGAGTTGTTGTGGTATCGTGGCCGGTTCGCGCGTAGAGAAACGTTGCAAAGTTCGGCGTGAAAGACGGTGATACGCGGAGGAACAATTAATTACAGTGCGTCCGCTGTGTTAATAGGAGACGGTGCATTACTAAGTGAACAGTAGAACCTGAAAAGTATGTCGAGTGTTTGCGGTGACGATTTTACATACAGTGTGAACTTGTCACAATTAACCGTGAACCAGACACCATTCTCATGTGGAGACACTAACTGTTAGAATTGGGTGAAAGTGGAACAAACCAAAATATTAAGTAAAAGAACAGTGCTGTAATTTGATCAAGAAACATTTATTATATCATCCAAACTGTCTTAAAGACGACGACGTAAATTGAACTGACGTTTAACGGACTGTTATAGTGATGAACACATGTGACTGTTTCCCTGTGGCAACATGGTGAAAGAACTGTGCGAAATATTGGCATTAACCGGATATATATCGTAAATACTAAAGACATTGCATAATTCCGACCTACCCGCACCGCGTGATTAATAAACTTTTAATAATAAAACGTTGCCCGCGTAACGACAACGCACACACTGGAACTATTATTATCGCGCCAGTGCTGCCAGCTGATTCGACTACAACGGAGAGGTGGACCACCGACGTAACTGGAATAGTAATGAAACAAAAGGATCCATCATTATCTTCACGCCACGAACCAGATTTAACTTCGCACATCGTCCGCGTGGACCACCGCTGACGTCATCGCACTTCCTGCAGCAACAGTTAAGACATTAAAAGAAAATTATTACGCTCTCTCTCATTTCAAAATTAAAGACAATTGCAGTTAAATTATCTATTTTAAAAATACTGTCGCAATATCAAGGTTCAATTTTGTTTAGTTCCAATAAATATTCTTTCCATTATTTCGTCTTGTTGACAGTGTTGAAAACCCGCCAAATTAAAGTTCAATTAATAATTTTCTTTCAAAATTCTTTTCAGACATTTTGCAGCTCATCATAATTTTATTTTAATGTTAGTGTGTAACTTCTTTTGGAGAGAGTACATATTTTATTTTTTGTGCAGTAAAATTAGCTACCATAAAATTACGTATATTACCAGCTGCTGCTGTCCGCCATTACTGCTTGAAAACGACCAATATTATTTTTGCACCTATTTTCTCATTGGCTGTCAGCTTTAAAACAAAATTACTTATTTCGTGGGCATCTAGCAGTTGTAGGCCCCTACAATAACTTTTTTTTACTCTTGCAGGTTTACGGGAATTATATTGACTTTAATTGTTCATTTGCCCCCCTTAAAGTGATTTATTGCATCTATATAATAATTGTACTGAATTACCTAATTTATTTTTTTATCACGTAAACATTGGCATACCATATTTCGATTACAATTGACGTCTGACAAAGACTATGCCAAATTTTTTTTCGTGCATGACTAACAGAGGTAGTCTGATTCCTTGTATAGGTCATGTTTTATTATTTAAGTAGAGAACCAGTTTCTTTACAAGATTCCTCAATTTTTTTCTACTCCCTTGACGTTATTCAAATCCTCAGGTCTGCTCGTATAATGCAGTATTCGCGACCGAATTGTATCAACCTGAGAACGTGACGATTCACTGCCTTCTGGCGCCCCTATTGCTGAAGCTAGATTGGCCAGCACCCACTAAATACGGGGCACTGTCGCAGTCGTGTCCACAGGTGTGGTGGGATCACCATGAGGTCGTGAGCTCCGGAAGACCTTGCGCCGTTTCAGCGCCGCATCCCGCGGTATCCGTCCTCCTGATCTCGAGATTATACCTCAGTTCATCCTTGAGTAGGCCCATCGTCCCGCTCACCTTCCTTCCGGCCATACTGAAACAGAATAGCAAGCAGAGTAATATTTATCACAATGAAAAACGCAGACAGTTATATGTAATATATTCTTTAAACTAATTCTATTCTGTCACTCACAGCTCACCGCACACACAGTCAGGCTACGCTATCAGAGTGTGATGAAACAGGAAGTGATAGGCTGGGTTGAGCGATGAGTGATCGTAACTTTAACGTCGTTATTTAACAGCATGGTAGAGATTTCATATTACAATCTTAGAAAAAAAATCTGTAAGAGCAGTGCGTTGAAATCCAGCTAAGTGTGGCTCAATGACAACAAATATTCAATAAGAGACTAATGCTCGCTCAATCAAGACAAAATGCAAGAAGCATTACAGTTAATTAAAATCCACCAGGTAACAGGCCCCAGATGCTACTGAAAGATTACGCTGGGGCAACCCACAGAATGAGAACAATTTGAAAACACAAACAAAATTCAAAAATTAATTGACTGTACATGGGCCAGAGCACCACATACAATGCTACTGTAACACTGAGAACGTATATCTGAAAGTTTGCTCTGACAACTCATGCCCACAGACTGCCAAATAACACAGTGACAAAAAATCAGAAATATAACACGGACAAAAAAATCAGAAATATAATACGGCTTAAGGGATTTAATTGTAGTTCGAAATCAGAACAGAATAGGAGAACGTTTTCAAACAAGTTCCCAAAATAGTTTTCGACTTTGTACTCAGAACCGGCATTATTGACAACAACAGTAGAAATAATATGCAAAATTCGTCACTCATTGCAAAAGGGACCAGAGCAGTAATTGCAATAACACTAAATTGAAGAAACCAAAACATGAAAATGTTTTGCTTCACTTAGGCATGATTATATCACTAGGATTACCATATTTTTTTGGGTCAACCCACGACGTATAGCCATATTTTTTGGCTGCAACCTAGGACAAATTTTTGAAATTACTTAAAAGATTTTAGCTTATTAAAACATTAAACTTTATTTAACCAGTTGTATTTTTCACTGGACGTGACTTTTTCAGACTGATTTGTTTGATTTAATTACATCGTAACAGTCACACAAGAAAGTTCTGTATTAATTTTAACATTTAGCAGATGTTTAACAGTGGTTGCTGAAGGTCTTCCACTTTCTGTACACCAAATCTCACCCATAACTCGAAAATTCTCTCTCAGTTAGAGCAGTGTCCTAGGCAAAGATATCGCATATTCAGCTATTTTAGAAAAAGGTTAGAACTTGAATTATTATTCTTTCGAAACACCTTAAAATCGCTTTTCACTTTTTCAGAAATAGAACCACAACCTTCCCTTTGGTTTTAAATTACATGGTTCAGCTGTGTAAATAAAACAGGTCATCAGTATCTATGCAGTCTTTTATAATTACATTAATAACTTATGCACTCTCTTCTAAATCAGATTGGGCAGTTTCAGTTTTTCAATTTATTCACAGAAACTAACTAACTTTATCAAAATTGGTTCTTCACATATATTAATGTTTTCAAGGAACGCATCACATTAAGTAATAAACACACATCAAAAAAGTTTTGCACCACCCCGGTTCTCAGAACTTCTGAACATAGACGTTGACTGTGGATGTTGCATTACAGACACAATCCCTTTGACTGTTCAGAGATGTCACTAAACGCGCCCAAAGATATAAACAACTATACATGAGCAGCGCCTATTATATGGAGGGGGTCCGACAGCTGATCAGTTCCAGTCATTCCACCAGGAAGGAGGTACATGGCTCGTGTTGTCTGTAGTTCAACCATGCCTAGACCGTCAATACCGCGGTTCGATCGCGTCCGCTTATTACTTTGTGCCAGGAAAGGCTCTCAGCAAGATAAGTGTCCAGGTGTCTCGGAGTGAACCAAAGCGATGTTGTTAGGACGTGGAGGAGATACAGAGAGACAGGAACTGTCGATGAAATGCCTCGCTCAGGCCGCCAAAGGGCTACTACTGCAGTGGATGACCGCTACCTACGGATTATGGCAAGGAGGAACCCTGACAGCATCTCCACCATCTTGAATAATGGTTTTCGTGAAGCCACAGGATGTCGTGTTACGACTCAAACTGTGCACAAGAGACTGCATGATGCGCAACTACAATCCCGACGTCCATGGCGTGGTCCATCTTTGCAACCACGACACCATGCAGTGCGGTACAGATGGGCCCAACAACATGCCGAGTGGACCGCTCAGGATTGGTATCACGTTCTCTTCACCGATGAGTGTCGCTTATGCCTTCAACCAGACAATCGTCGGAGACGTGTTTGGAAACAACCCGGTCAGGCTGAACGTCTTAGACACTCTGCCCAGCGAGTGCACCAAGGTGGAGGTTCCCTGCTGTTTTGGGGTGACATTATGTGGGGCCGACGTACGCCGCTGATGGTCATGGAAGGCGCCTTAACGGCTGTGCGATATGCGAATGCCATCCTCCGACCGATAGTTCAACCATATCGGCAGCATATTAGTGAGGCATTCGTCTTCATAGACGACAATTCGCGCCCCCAACGTGCACATCTTGTGAATGACTTCCTTGAGGATAACGACATCGCTCGACTAGAGTGGCCAGCATGTACTCCAGGCATGAACCCTATCGAACACGCCTGGGATAGATTGAAAAGGGCTGTTTATGGACAACGTGACACGCCAACCACTCTGTGGGATCTACGCTGAATCGCCGTTGAGGAGTGGGACAACTTGGACCAACAGTGCCTTGATGAACTTGTGTATAGTATGCCACGACGAATGCAGACATCCATCAGTGCAAGAGGACGCGCTATGGGTATTAGAGGTATCGATGTGTACAGTAATCTGGACCACCACTTCTAAAGGTCTCGAGGTATGGTGGTACAAAATGCAATATGTAGTTTTCATGAGCAATAAAAAGGGAGGAAATGATGTTTATGTTGATCTGTATTATAATTTTCTGTACAGTTTCCGGAACGCTTGAATCGAGGTGATGCAAAACTTTTTTTTAAATGTGTATAAAGCTGACTATCGGATTTTCTATTCAGTTTTACACTACTGGCCATTAAAATTGCTACACCAAGAAGAAATGCAGATGATAAATGGGTATTCATTGGACAAATATATTACACTAGACTTGCATGTGAGTACATTTTCACGCAGTTTGAGTGCATACAGCCTCAGAAATCAGTACCCAGAACAACCACCTCTGGCCGTAATAACGGCCTTGATACGCCTGGGCATTGAGTCAAACAGAGCTTGGATGGCGTGTACAGGTACAGCTGCCCATGCAGCTTCAACACGATACCACACTTCATCAAGAGTAGTGACTGGCGTATTGTGACAGTTGCTCGGCCACCATTGACCAGCCTTCTACAGTTGGTAAGATATCTGGATAATGTGTTGGCCAAGGCAGCAGTCGAACATTTTATGTATCCAGAAAGGTCCGTACAGGACCTGCAACATGCGGTCGAGCATTATCCTACTGAAATGTAGGGTTTCGCAGGGATCGAATGAAGGGTAGAGCCACTGGTCGTAACACACCCGAAATATAACGTCCACTGTTCAAAGTGCCGTCATTGCGAACAAGAGGTGACCGAGACTTGTAACCAATGGCACCCCATACCATCACACCGGGTGATACGCCAGTATGGCAATGACGAATACACGCTTCCGATGTGCGTTCACCGCGATGTCGCCAAACACGGATGCGTCCATCATGATGCTGTAAACAGAACCTGGATTCATCCGAAAAAATGATGTTTTGCCATTCGTGTACCCAGGTTCGTCGTTGAGTACACCATCGCAGGCGCTCCTGTCTGTGATGCAGCGTCAAGGGTAACCGCAGCCATGGTCTCCGAGCTGATAGTCCATGCTGCTGCAAACGTCGTCGAACTGTTCGTGCAGATGGTTGTTGTCTTGGAAACGTCCCCATCTGTTGACTCAGGGATCGAGACGTGGCTGCACGATCCGTTACAGCCATGCGGATAAGATGCCTGTCATCTCGACTGCTAGTGATACGAGGCCGTTGGGATCAAGCACGGCGTTCCGTATTATCCTCCTGAACCCACCGATTCCATATTCTGCTAACAGTAATCGAATATCGACCAACGCGAGCAGCAATGTCGCGATACGATAAACCACAATCGTGATAGGCTACAATCCGAGCTTTATCAAAGCCGGAAACGTGATGGTACGCATTTCTCCTCCTTACACGAGGCATCACATCATCGTTCCACCAGCAACGGCGGTCAACTGCTGTATGTGTATGAGAAATCGGTTGGAAACGTTCCTCATGTCAGTACGTTGTAGGTGTGGCGACCGGCGGCAAGCTTGTGTGAAAGCTCTGAAAAGCTAATCATTTTCATATTACAGCATCTTTTTCCTGTCGGTTAAATTTCGCGTCTGTAGCACGTCATCTTCGTGGTGTAGCAATTTTAATGGCCAGTAGTGTATACTGTATATTCTAAAGGTTTTAATACCCGTATGTAAACACCATCATATAACTTTCTTACCATTTTTAGATGGGAACGCTGATGCCTTGAAACTGAGCTCGTATGTGTGTGGTACGAAAATATACCCTGGTTTACGGCTCTCTCCAGATCGCAGTTATTCCCATCTCTTCCTTTAAAAAATACAATGTTTGGTTAAGCAGTGGCATTAATAGCACTACTATGTTTAGCTGTTTTCATGTAGTCTTTATTATTGCCCTTTCCCGTTCGTGCAACAAAAAATTCTCCAGTACACGATGTGCAATATACACGTTCATTGTTACTGTCATTACACAATTTTTATTCGTGCTGCAAGTTAACATTAACCGCACGCTTTATTTTTCTCTGCACGAACGGAGAACAAATAACAAAAAACTTGAAGACGACTAATTTCACGCACGAAAACGTCAGCACATTTCCCCTGTTGTGTCGCCAAATGATTGCAGCTTGCTGCTGCTGCCAGAGGCGGAGTAAATAGACATTAATTCAGAGATATTCATTTATCTCCGAGAGCTGCCAATGTTAGGCTGCCCCTAGAAACGAAGTATACTCCTATATAATTCTACACATTGTTGAGGATATCGGCGCCTGCACTGATATAAGCAACCGGCGCTGCCTTCCCCTCTACGGGAGGGGGGGGGGGGGGAGGCACACTTCCTCCCATTCCTAACAGCCAACTCATCGTGGAAGTAAGAGAAAATTTGTGGCGCAACCGGTAGCCACTCCTCCCCATCAACATCAGCGAAGGCGAACTGAGAGAGGCACGGTCCTAAGAGAATATTTGTTCAAAAACGCAATATTGTACAAAAAGATAAAAAATATTTTAAAAAATCCTCGCCAGTCGTAATATTCTCAAACCCCGAACAATTTTGCTACCCTGGACTTTGCCCCGCACAACATTAGAAAACAAGGACTGTCCAGGAAAGTCTCAGACGTATGGATGATATGCGCAAGTAACTCAGTGGTTCTCCGAGTATGCACAGCTCGCCGAAAAGCTTAACGGCCACGCAATAACAAATAGTCACCCTTGCGCAGACTAAGAACCTCTGCACACTCCAGCGACACTGCCTGCTGTTTCCTTTAAGTACGATACGGGTCGTGTAAGAGAAAGGGCTTACAACAACTTGCACCAGACACTATGGAAGATTTGCATGACAACCCATACATACAACTCAAACACTGCCACAACTCATGTTTACAAGGAACCGCTGCCACAGTTGCTTGGCTTTTCAAACTTCCACGGCTGAGTGACATCTTCTGGGGGCATAATATCTGTTCGGCTACAGTTCTTATTTTTATCTTTTACACATTTCTCTAGTCCTGAAGTTCGTACTGCACATGGTCCTAACATGTAATCGTATGAATTGTCTGTATTAATTGGCTACCCAGATAGTATGGTGACAATTTGTATGACCGTATAGCTTATACTTTACTAGGCAGGTTTGCGACCCATACAGAATGAAAATACACTCCTGGAAATTGAAATAAGAACACCGTGAATTCATTGTCCCAGGAAGGGGAAACTTTATTGACACATTCCTGGGGTCAGATACATCACATGATCACACTGACAGAACCACAGGCACATAGACACAGGCAACAGAGCATGCACAATGTCGGCACTAGTACAGTGTATATCCACCTTTCGCAGCAATGCAGGCTGCTATTCTCCCATGGAGACGATCGTAGAGATGCTGGATGTAGTCCTGTGGAACGGCTTGCCATGCCATTTCCACCTGGCGCCTCAGTTGGACCAGCGTTCGTGCTGGACGTGCAGACCGCGTGAGACGACGCTTCATCCAGTCCCAAACGTGCTCAATGGGGGACAGATCCGGAGATCTTGCTGGCCAGGGTAGTTGACTTACACCTTCTAGAGCACGTTGGGTGGCACGGGATACATGCGGACGTGCATTGTCCTGTTGGAACAGCAAGTTCCCTTGCCGGTCTAGGAATGGTAGAACGATGGGTTCGATGACGGTTTGGATGTACCGTGCACTATTCAGTGTCCCCTCGACGATCACCAGTGGTGTACGGCCAGTGTAGGAGATCACTCCCCACACCATGATGCCGGGTGTTGGCCCTGTGTGCCTCGGTCGTATGCAGTCCTGATTGTGGCGCTCACCTGCACGGCGCCAAACACACATACGACCATCATTGGCACCAAGGCAGAAGCGACTGTCATCGCTGAAGACGACACGTCTCCATTCGTCCCTCCATTCACGCCTGTCGCGACACTACTGGAGACGATGTTGGGGCGTGAGCGGAAGACGGCCTAACGGTGTGCGGGACCGTAGCCCAGCTTCATGGAGACGGTTGCGAATGGTCCTCGCCGATACCCCAGAAGCAACAGTGTCCCTAATTTGCTGGGAAGTGGCGGTGCGGTCCCCTACGGCACTGCGTAGGATCCTACGGTCTTGGCGTGCATCCGTGCGTCGCTGCGGTCCGGTCCCAGGTCGACGGGCACGTGCACATTCCGCCGACCACTGGCGACAACATCGATGTACTGTGGAGACCTCACGTCCCACGTGTTGAGCAATTCGGCGGTACGTCCACCCGGCCTCCCGCATGCCCACTATACGCCCTCGCTCAAAGTCCGTCAACTGCACATACGGTTCACGTCCACGCTGTCGCGGCATGCTACCAGTGTTAAAGACTGCGATGGAGCTCCGTATGCCACGGCAAACTGGCTGACACTGACGGCGGCGGTGCACAAATGCTGCGCAGCTAGCGCCATTCGACGGCCAACACCGCGGTTCCTGGTGTGTCCGCTGTGCCGTGCGTGTGATCATTGCTTGTACAGCCCTCTCGCAGTGTCCGGAGCAAGTATGGTGGGTCTGACACACCGGTGTCAATGTGTTCTTTTTTCCATTTCCAGGAGTGTACTAGCTTATCAGTTATAAGAATGAAATAAAGCTGACTGATTCTCCGTTATCTGAAACAGGATGAGTGACACTGTCGAAGGAGCATTTGTTCGTCTGTTGTGAACATTTCTACGTTTCATGTAGCGTCCGCATACCAGTATGTAATAATAATGTTTTTTGCAAGTGAAGTGAGACATACACACTATAAAAAAGTCGCGTGACTACGAAATGCATAAAGACAGTGTTTTATGCGAGTCCTTTGCTTTAATCATAAATATGTGTCTGAGTGATACTAAATGTTATTATTTTTACACAAAGTATTATCTTCTCAATAACCTTCAAATCGTGAGCTATTTTTTATATAATAATTAGTGAATTTACTCGTGGCACGTTGTCTATGTCTGTGGTCACCTTCAAAACTCAAATTAATAATCAAATTAATTATTTTAATAAAATTGAACCTTAAATTGCTGGTGTACCCATGAACCACCACAATAAAATTAAAAAAAGTGAATAACTGAGGGAGTATGATTGAGAGCTATGGCGTATTTAAGTTTACAAAATATTGACAAGTTTTATTAATCCTTTTGCAACTATAACTAGCTGATAAATCTTACACAAAAGTGACAAAAAGATATCAGAAAAGGAATGGTGTTTGAATGCAAAGCATAGATTGGTGTGGAAGCTATATAAATTTTCTCCTGAATTAATCCCGTTTACAGTGCCATCTGACTTTATCTGCATGAATCCACTGTGAGGCCCAACTAAATTCAAATCGAGGTAACTATGACTAAGTGTACCATAAACTATGGTTCACCTGAGAATAGCGAGCTCTGAATATCATTTAACAACTCTACGCTGATGCAGCAATACCTTACCCTTTCACCTTGATTCAGACGACACCTGCATAACGCGCTGGCCGGCCTTCGTCCGCCGTTTGCCGTGAGGCTGGCGCATCGAGCACTGAAACACACTAAATCACAATTTCACACCATATTTCCTAAAAATAGCCCCTTGTCCTCTACAGCAGAAAACACCGCGCTGTGGGCGACGAGTAGTGCGCTGCGGGAGCTGTAACGTTCTGACGCGTCCACGAAAATTTGCAGACTACACGGTCTGGCGTTCTGATTATCAGAACGTGGGAAACTGCCCTATCAGAGCCCTGAATTCCCAGCAGCTTTCATAGTGAGGCGCACCCATTCGCTGTTCTGGCCAAACCAATTTGACTCACAGGCACGACGATACATGCTGGAATTGTCAAACGTCAGATAGTTCATCCTTGTGACACACGATAGGTCCGAGATGATATCCTCTTCCACTGTTGCGACAGTTGGAAACTGCCAGTAGCTCTTAGCCCACCACAAGATACAAGATACAAGTCTCACCCTCTAGGCAAAGACCTGAAGTTCTCCACCATGGGAGGACCAAAAGACGAAGAAGGCAAAGAATCACAACCACTTTCCACCAAGCCTCGGTACACGATCCGAATTAGCAACAACGAAACGTCCCACACATTGCACAAACCAATCGAACTATACTCCTTGAATCTCCGCTCTTGATCTCCCCTCTTGACTGTTCTGTTGGCAGGGTAGCTAATCCAGACACAGCACCGCTCACTCTGGGGGAGCAAGCCTCCATTTTGAATATCCTGGGCGGAGCTAATCAGCGGCTCCAAATCTCTCTTGTTTGAAAAAAACATTTTAGATTATGGAGGCGTAGTTATCATGGTAAGAATGGCCAAGTTCTGGCAAAAAACATCTACCTATATGGTACCACAGTCCTTCATTTATGGAGAGATTTAACCTTTCTGGGACGACCATTTCCAATTTCTGAAAGAAGGGTGTTAAGCTTCCCAGACAGTTGTGCCCATTAAATATATTTTTTGTCGCTTGCAGGCGACCTCCTGGCTTAAGGGGTTACAGTTTCGCCTCCAGTAAACATGTGCACCAACTGCTCTGCCTGTATCATTCCAGCTTCTAAACCGAGTGAGGTGGCGCAGTGGTTAGCACACTGGACTGGTATTCGGGAGAACGACGGTTCAAACCAGCATCTGGCCATCCTGATTTAGGTTTTCTGTGATTTCCCTAAATCGCTTCAGGCAGTTGCCAGGATGGTTCCTTTGAAAGGGCGTGACCGAATTCCATCCCATCTTTCCTTAATCCGATGGGACTGATGACTTCGCAATTTGATCTCCTATCCCAAATCAGCCAACCAACCAACCAGCTTCTAACATGAGAATACATGAAGTTTTATGACCTTCCCATCATTTGTGCAAAGGCTCATTTTACAACAGTCTCTCTTAAATGGCTTTGTCCACTCACTTTCTGTCAACTGGCTGCCTTCACAATGGACTGCCACCTGGCCCAAGTAAAATGTTTTGTGAACTGGCGCCCTTCTCTCTGACCCTAAGTGGAAGGAGGAGAGGGCTTCGGCCAGAAGTCCCTCTGTGGGTACGATCCACTGAGCGCTGCTTCCGAGAATCACGCACACATCTAGGTACTGCACTCAGCATTTATGGCCCCCAGTTCATCTCTCCCCCTGTTTTCTGTCACCTCCACTCCATGGTACAACTTCTATACTGGTTACACATGCAGTTATTTGAACATTCTGCCCACAATTTCCTTACGTAAAAATCATTAACCATATATAGCAAATGTAGTACTGGGGAACTCAGAGATCATGACCTAAAATATGAACGTTAATCTGACTGACAATGTTGTTAAACTGAGGGAGTGGTGTGCCACCTCTCAAAATTAATAGTTTAAAAAACAAAAACAATAATGATGTATTGGAAAACTAAATGATATCATTGTACTAATAAGTGTTTATCTACTGTCTTCAACAGAGTTATATATGTAAAGGTTCTCTCTCTCTGTCTAGTTGTCTTCCAAAGCGTTATTTAATACGACTTATCCAGATCTGTAGTGTAATATAATTTACTGCGCTGATGCTAAATAGATAATAAGTTAAAATGTCAGTTGACTCATATTTATAGAAGTGTTAAATCTGTGTCAAATAATCCCAGTTTTGAGAATTATAGCTTTGTCTGCAGCAGAGTGAAAACAGCTTCGCCAGAGCACTACACTCCGCCGCCATTACGCGGCATATTTAAAATTTACATTATTGCTTTACAGAGCGTTACTATCAGCGCAGATTGTTTAATAATTTTTCTTCTAGCGAAGCTGGATACATGGACCAGACAGTTTTATTGACGAATTTGCCACTCATTTTAAGATATTGTGTGGAATTAGGCCCTGGCCTGTACTATATCTAAAGGACGACGACTTTCATTACAAAGAGTGAACATTATAATTGATCTAGCACGTTGAAAAGCAACGTGAGAGCTAAAAGCATATTTATTTTCATGAGTAATTACCAATATGCATTTGGTGGTGTTTTAATGTGTTCGTAAAATATCGATCGTATGTGTGTAGAATTTGCATAGCGATGCTATATTGTTTTTACTGTTTTATCAATTATAGCAATACTATGTCACATACAGACAATTTCAATGAAAATGGTAATATATAATTAACATAACAATAACATTTACAAGGAATATATAAAACATAATTTAATGGGAGTATGGGCACATTAAATTTAGGAGAGCAGTAGTAGTAGAAGTAGCTTTAGTCATCTGTAGATCTCTTTTTACAATGATATACGAGATGTCAAAGTATTAACAAGTTTAGACCAATTTAAAATAAGCTAATTCGTATACATATACATTTACAGATGTCTAGTTAGAAGACTATCATTACATTTACTCCTGGTATACAATACTTTTTTTTACAAATAACTTATTAAATAATGGAATGCCACACTGTTCACTCATATCTCACTATCAGTCACTGCACACATTATACACACACTGTTTTGTAACACTTCACTCACTACACACACAAACACACACACACACACACACACACACATCGGTGATCTCTGGGCCATTTTCCATACCACCACTTCCCATTTGCCATCCTGAAAAACTGTGTCAGCATATACATTTACAGATGTCTAGTTAGAAGACTATCATTACATTTACTCCTGGTATACAATACTTTTTTTTACAAATAACTTATTAAATAATGGAATGCCACACTGTTCACTCATATCTCACTATCAGTCACTGCACACATTATACATACACTGTTTTGTAACACTTCACTCACTACACACACAAACACACACACACACACACATCGGTGATCTCTGGGCCATTTTCCATACCACCACTTCCCATTTGCCATCCTGAAAAACTGTGTCAGCATTCATCTATAATGAGTGAGATGTGGAGCTCAGAAAGAGGAGGAGGTGTTAGTATTGTGCTACACATAGCTTGGGGTAAGTATTTTAGGAAAGGAAAAAAGAAAGGAAAAAATCATAGTGTGAAGGTGTTATGTGGAATGTTGGATGATTTATAATCATTATTATTATTTATTTGTATAACTTTTTTTTACCAAACCCCCACTCCGTTTTATCTAAGTAATCCTTCAATGTATAAAATGTACTGCATAACAGGTACATTTTAGCTGCCTTTTTAAATTAGTGTATTTTTTCAATTTCTTTAATCTCTTTTGGTAATATATTGTACAGTTTTATTCCTTAGTAGAAAATGCTGTTTTGAGTTTTATGTTTATTTTTTCTTTATAAACGTGAGTTGAGTCTAGCTCTTGTTCCACAGTCATGGAGAGAGCTGTTTGTGCAGTAATTAGCAATGTTATTTTTGATGTGTACAACTGACTGGTAAATGTATTCACATGGTGCAGTTAAAATCCCCAGTATTTTGAACAGATCTTTACAATGAGCTCGCCTACTATTTTTGGTTATTATTCTTATGGCTCTTTTCTGGAGTTTGAAAATTGTGTTCATATTTTGTGCATTTGTTCCCCAAAACAGAATGCCATAGCTAAGAAATGAGTGTACATATGCATAGTATGTAACTAAAAGATACTGCATGTTACACACTGATGATAGGATTCTAAGGGCACAACATGCTGATGACATTTTGTTTGCAAGTACCTTTGTGTGCTCACACCACTTTAACTGAGAATAAATATTCGTTCCTAGAAATTTTGCATTTGGTACACAGTCTATAGAGGTGCCATCAGTATTTGATTTAACATTGTCATTTTCCCTTTTCAAACTGAAATTCATGGCATTAGTTTTCTTTATTTTCAATGTCACTTTATTGCTTATTGACCAATCATAAACTTCCTTGAGAGTTCCATTTGTTTTCTTGGCAAGGATTTCTCTCGTTTTCTCAGTGACTATAATATTGCTGTCATCAGCGAAGAGAATTTTTTCACCATGAGTAACACTAATGGAAAAGTCATTGATGTATATCAGGAATAGTAATAATACTAATATGCTACCTTGCAGAACCCCTATTAATGTAGTTTGGTTTGGATAAGTGTCTTACTAAAAGCTTATATCTATTTGAAGTATGTGTTATCTGTACTCTTTGTTACCTATCTGCTAGGTATGATCGAAACCAATCATTAGCTACCCCTCTTATTCCTAATGCTTCTAATTTATTTAGTAGAATCTTTTGGTCGATTGTATCAAAGCCCTTAGAAAGATCCAAAAATACGCCTGTGTTAAGAGCATCAAGTACAAGTTCTGTGAATTCTACTTTGACTGACTCCATATTTTTGCCACTTCAGAAACCAAAATCTTTGCTTCAAAGATTGTATTTATTCAGGTAATTCATTAATCTGTCTTTCAAAATTGCTTATATTATTTTTGAAAATGGTGACAGCAGGGAAAGGGCTGGTAATTTTCTATGTCTTCTGCATTACCTTTCTTAAGCAAAGGTGCAACTCTTGCCTGTTTTAACTGCTCTGGAACTGTCCCTGATGTGAAGGATTCATTTATTATACCTGTTAAGGGGCCTTGTATAATCCCTATGAATTGTTTCAGTACACACATTGGTACTTCATCTAAGCATACTGACTTTTTATTTGTTAGTTTTTGAACAGTTTTATTGACTTCATTCTCTGCGGTTGGAAGTAAAATCGTTGTATTTAGTGCAACATTATTTAAGGTGTTACATTTGTTTTGGGGAATTTCAGCTGTTAACTTCTCTCCAATACTTCAAAAATGCTCATTTACATAGTTTTCTAAGTGTTGTGGATCATTTATTACCCTATCCCCCTCCCTTAACACTACATTATTCTGCATATGTTTGCCTCTCCCCATTTCCTTTTTTATAACATCCCAGACTGCTTGGCTTTTATTCTCTGCATTATATATTATTTTGTTATTAAATGACTTTTTTGCAACAATCAGCACCTTCCTATAGATCTTTTTGTATCTATGATAGAAATTTAAGAATTCTGGATCATTGCGACTCTTTTGCATGGAACTGAGGTATTTAAGTGTTTTGGAGGACTTCTTAATACCTGCTGTTATTCATCTGTTTTTGTGATATGTTGATACAGACATGCATGCTTTAGGAAATGCCTTTTCAAAGTTCAATTTAAATAATGTGGAGAATTTAGAGAATTTCTTATTCACATTGGATTTCTTATACACTTCATACCAGCTTTGTTATGCTAGTTCTTTTGAAAAATCTTTTATTTCGATTTCTGATAGATGTCTTTTGTAGGCTTGTAGTTTAGGGAATGATTCTATGCCTGATTTTACTGTTGTTATTTGACAGAGATGGTATGATAGTCTGGGATCTTTTACAGTTAATCACAATTTTCCATGTCCATATTTGTGGCTACATGGTCAATTACTGATGAAGTCATTGTAGTAAACATTGTTGCACTATTGACCAATAGGGACATGCCAAAACTTTGAAGGATACTTATGAGGGTGCTGCTGGATTCATTTATGATATTAGTGTTGATGTTAATGTCCCCACACAGAATTATGCAGACCTTTGTATTTGAGAGTTTATCTAGAGCTTCTGTTAATTTATTGAAAAGTGTCCACACTACCACTTGGAGATCTATACACACACAAAATGATTAATTTCTTGGTGATATCAAGCCCTGTTAATTCAATAGGTGATATTTCAAAGTGTTTGTCTTCACTTACTGTACTGAGGTCATGTCTTGATTTGAACTGTGTTCCTTTACCGATGTAAATGCATGATCCTCCACCCCTTGAAGCAGTTCTGCAGTAAGAGTTTGCAATTTCATACAATACTACATGTTGGATTTCTGTGTCTGTACGCCAGTGCTACTGTGTGGTTCAAATTCTAATAGTTGTATTTTATTTTTTATTGACTGCATGTTTTGATGGAGGATTGTTAAGTCTCTGAAATGCCCCATGTTACGCTTTCCAATGGTTTGTTTTTCTTTGTGACATCTGGTATGTGTAATATTTGAGGTGTTAAAATCTGTCTTGTGAGTGGTTGTTTCAGTACCTTTTAAACAGCTGGAGATACTCTTTAGGCAGGGGAACCTGTTGTCTGGATTTATCCTAAAAAGACCTACTTCTCCTATCCATGACAACAGGTATTTGACCAGGTGTGGACCGAGATCCACCCCCTATACTTTCATGAGTCAGCTGTATCAATCTTCCCTTCCTAGTCCTGTCTAGATGTAGGCCATGCCTAATGAAACTTCATCTGTTGATGGTCCCGACAGGCACCAGAGAAACATGAGCAAAGTTGGCTGCCCTCAGAGCCATCCATAACCTGACACTGATTCGCCTCACAGCTCTGTCAAGGTGTGGCCGATCATGACACCAGAACATCTCAACAAAGTGTACGTTGGTGCAATGAGTCAGGGAAGCTATCTTATCCAAGGCACCACCTATGTATCATATGCGCCCGCATCTCGTGGTCGTGCGGTAGCGTTCTCGCTTCCCACGCCCGGGTTCCCGGGTTCGATTCCCGGCGGGGTCAGGGATTTTCTCTGCCTCGTGATGGCTGGGTGTTGTGTGATGTTCTTAGGTTAGTTAGGTTTAAGTAGTTCTAAGTTCTAGGGGACTGATGACCTAAGATGTTAAGTCCCATAGTGCTCAGAGCCATTTGAACCATTTGTATCATATGCCCCATCCCTGTCCAAACAGTTTCCTGCCTCACCCACTATCACTATATGGTCCTCTTTTGTAAAGTCCTTCCTAAAGACCCTCGGTCCTCTATCACATGACTTAGCCCTGCATTTGGCTTGAAGATACTGGTGGCGTGGTACGCTGCCCTAAACTTTCCTGCAACTGTGAGTCTACACCTTACCCATAGCTACTAGCTAACAGCAGCACTTTCTTCTTCCTAATATATTGTACGTTCCTAGGCTTCTTGGCCTCGGTTGAAGAGTGCTGCACATTTCTTTCTCCTCGTTCTCCCTGAGAATCTTCTCCACTTAACTCTGGCAATGGTAGATACCGTGCTCTTTCTTCCTATCCTCCTACCAGCAGCCAGTTCACAGCCACCCTTATACCCCTCTCTCCCTTGATCCTTATCAGTTGCTTCCTGCAACTGTGCCTGAAGGGCACAGATTTTCCTTTCCTGTTCCCCAGTCAAAACGTTCCTATTGCATACTCTGCAGTTCCAGGAGAGAGCCTCTTCTGTTCTACCAAGATTCTCCCCACTGCATCTCCCCCAGTGAAAATATTTCCTACAAGATTGGCAACAATTCCCTCTACTCACTACATATCCTTTTATTGTGAAATACTTTTCATTAAGGAGCTTTCTTCACAATTTTTTTTTTTTTTTGGGAGAAGGAAAGGTGACAGAGTAATAATAGTTATTGAGCACATGTTTAAGTATATTACAAAAAATTGCTATCGGAAAATATTACAAAATGGCGACACTGCAGCAATTCTTCCGAGACATGTTTAATTTGAGGCGATCTGCGGCACGCATTGTAGCTGGTACCAATTTGAATATGGAAAAAAGCAAAAAATATCTACGAAACCTACATAAATGTAGCTAGTGAATCACGTAGGCCATTTCACAAATATTAATTTTTGTGTAATTGGCGAGTGTTCGAATAAAGTCATTCTTTTTCACCAAAAAAGATCATTTGTTAATAAATACTATTAAATTAACCAATCGAAAATCCTCTACGTGGTTCATTTTGAAATGTTACTTCGTAGTCGTGACTACATATTCCAATAAAAAGACTGAAAACTGTTGGAGTTACGTTGCGTGCCGTTTTGCAAAATCATATTCCGAGAAAAACACGTTTGAGGTATTGAAACGTGTTACACACGTGTTTCTGTTGTTGTTGTGATTGTTGTTGTTGTGGGCTTCAGTACGATGACTGGTTTGATGCTGCTCTCCATGTTACTCTATCATGTGCGAGCCTCTTCTTCTCCGAATAATTACTGCAACCTATATATATCACTCTCATTGTTTTACTGTATTCATCTCTTGGTCACCCTCTGCGATTTTTACCGCCTCCTCACACTTCCCTCGAATATTAAACTGGTGATCCCTCTATGTCTCAGAATGTGTCATATCAACCGATCCCCGCGTTTGGTCAAGTCGTGCCACAAATTTCTTGCCTCTCCACATCTATTCACCTCCTCATTAGTTAGTGATCTACCCATCTAATCTTCAACATTGTTCCGCAGCATCACATTTCGAAAACTTCTGTTCTCTTTTTGCTTAAACTGTTTATCGTCCATGTTTGACATCCATACATGGCTACACTCCACACAAATACTTTTAGAGAAGATTTCGTGACATTTAAATGTATACTGGATGTCAATAACTTTCTCTTCTTCGGAAACGCTTTTCCTGCCATTGCCAGTCTACATTTTATATCCTCTCTACTTCGACCATCATTAGTGAATTTCTCCCCAAATAGCAAAACTCGTCTACTATTTTAAGTGTCTCGTTTCCTAATCTAATTCCCGTAGCATCGCCTGATTTGATTCGATTACATTCCATTATTCTTGTTTTGCCTTTATTGATGTTCATCTTATACCCTCCTTTTAAGACACTGTCCATTCCGTTCAGCTGCTCTCCATGTACCTTGCTGTCTCTGGCATAATTACTATGTCATGGGAAAACCTCATAGTTTGTATTTCTTCTCCCTAAACTTTAGCAGAGTCTGAAAATACCGCTTCAGTTGTAAGTTACTTTATTTTCACGCGACCAGTGTCGGACTGTTATAAGCCCATCCTCAGGTGTCGCACTGGAAATGGCAAAAGAAGGGAGATAATTTTCACACCCCGCAACACACATACAAAACAAAAAACAATTTTTTCTAAAAAGTTTTAAAAACTTTTTGAAAAAGTTCAAAACCGTCGGTCGGGCTAGGTGCATTGAAACCTACGTCAATGCGCGAGTGGCACCAGACAGTACTACGGACGAGTGCCTGGGTAGGGACTATGTACAAATGATATCACGACACTTTACGCTGTGCTGTGGTCCCCGAGAGCCGCGTGTACCAGGCGCGGTGTGCTGCCTATGAGCGCAGAACAGGGAGTAGCGGATGCGAACGAGGAGGCAAACTGGTAAACCAGAGTGGCAAAAGTGCTGCCATCTATTGACGGAGAAAAGAACGCGGGGCCGTTCACAATATGAATTTAGTAATTTACATTCAAAACGAAGAAAGACAAAAAAATTACATTAAAAATAGACGATATAACTTAAAAGTGCATTATGTGAAGTAAAGGAGCATATTGAACAGATCGGTCCAGAACTGTGGTAACACTGAGTTGTTGTTGTTGTTGTGGTCTTCAGTCCTGAGACTGGTTTGATGCAGCTCTACATGTACCTTATCCTGTGCAAGCTTCTTCATCTCCCAGTACTTACTGCAACCTACATCCTTCTGAATCTGCTTAGTGTATTCATCTCTTGGTCTCCCTCTATGATTTTGACCCTGCACGCTGCCCTCCAATGCTAAATTTGTGATCCCTCGATGCCTCAGAACATGTCCTACCAACCGATCCCTTCTTCTAGTCAAGTTGTGCCACAAACTCCTCTTCTCCCCAATTCTATTCAATACCTCCTCATTAGTTATGTGATCTACCCATCTAATCTTCAGCATTCTTCTGTAGCACCACATTTCGAAAGCTTCTATTCTCTTCTTGTCCAAACTATTTATCGTCCACGTTTCAATTCCGTACATGGCTACACTCCATACAAATACTTTCAGAAACGACTTCCTGACACTTAAATCTATATTCGATGTTAACAAATTTCTCTTCTTAAGAAATGCTTTCCTTGCCATTGCCAGTCTACATTTTATATCCTCTCTACTTCGACCATCATCAGTTATTTTGCTCCCCAAATAGCAAAAGTCCTTTACTACTTTAAGTGTCTCATTTCCTAATCTAATTCCCCCAGCATCACCCGACTTCATTCGACTACATTCCATTATCCTCGTTTTGCTTTTGTTGATGTTCATCTTATATCCTCCTTTCAAGACATTGTCCATTCCGTTCAACTGCTATTCCAAGGCCTTTGCTGTCTCTGACAGAATTACAATGTCATCGGCGAACCTCAAGGTTTTTTTTCTTCTCCATGGATTTTAATACCTACTCCGAATTTTTCTTTTGTTTCCTTTACTGCTTGCTCAATATACAGATTGAATAACATCGGGGAGAGGTTACAACCCTGTCTCACTCCCTTCCCAACCACTGCTTCCCTTTCATTCCCCCCGACTCATATAACTGCCATCTGGTTTCTGTACAAATTGTAAACAGCCTTTCGCTCCCTGTATTTTACTCCTGCCACCTTTACAATTTGAAAGAGAGTATTCCAGTCAACATGGAAGGTGCGATATAAAATTATTATACAAACCGTAAAGCGCAATGAAAACTTTCCTTTTACATGAGTGGCAAACAAGTGTCAAATTTAGTGGGGATATATAAGTGACAACGCGAAACAACGCGCCACAGTCATCAGTTAAAAGAACATTCACATGTGCCACTCATATTTACAAGCTCTCGTTGCTGATCAACAAGGAAAGTAGCGAAACCTTACAGTCTATAGTGTCAGAAAGTAATATGCTAATTAATAGCTAGTAGCAATAGCATTAAAAAGACACATTAAAAGTGGGGTCGACAGCTAATGTAAGCCTCGATCTGGTGTCATGGTGCGTTTTTATGTGATTAATTTTAATTCTCTGATTGTTCAGTGACTCTCGTGAAAGCTGCACCGTATATGAGTCCGATAGCCAAGATTGCCATCTTTATCATAGGAATTCATATTTTACAAATTCGATTATTACCAGACAGGACAGACGTCTTATGCTGCTACGTGTATTCCGTTCGTATACTATAGCCGCGTAATGCCAAACGAAATAAAAGAAATTTACGGACGCCGTGTACATTCGAGGAACCAGGAAGCTGGTCTGGAACCCGGAACCGTATGGTGTGTCTCCGCCACGTGCGTTTTTACTGGAGGAGCGCGGAAGCGTCGCGCCATAGCGGGCAGGAATGCCTTGCCGCTCCCCACGCCTCTCTCCTCTTTTCCGAAGAGCAAAACGCAGCCTCATTATGGCGCCAAATTAGCCCCGCGACATCGCGTGACAGTGTCTCCAGCGCCGAGGTACCGGAGTAACGTGCTCTCCAGGATTAGGTGTGCCGAAGATAACTGCCATAACATAGTGTTTAATATTAGCGGCACGTGTAGCGAATGCTTAAAATTACCGAGCTAATTACTGGTGGTTCAGTCGTAAATTATCACTCACTGTCTTACAAGAGAACAAACTTACAAGACAGCGAGCTGAGTGGTTGTTAACGTCTCTTTGATTAACTAACAACGGTTCTCTAACGCATCACGCGAACGCTGTTGCACTCGCTCCATTGATAAATGATATGCACTGAGCTGACAGAAGTCATGGAGTACCTCCTAATTTCGTGTCGAACCAAATTTTGCCCGGCGTAGTGCAGCAACTCGAAGTAGCATGGACTCAACACGTTTTGGTAGTCCCCGGCACAAATATTGAGCCATACTGCTTCTGTAGCCATAGATAATTGCCTAAGTGTCGCCGATGCATGATTATGTGTACGAACTGATCTCTCGATTATGTCCCATGCATTTTCGATGGGATTCAGGTCAAGCGATCTAGGTGGCCAAATCATTCGATCGAATTGTCCAGAATGTTCTTCAGACCAATCGCAAACAACTGTGACCGGTGACACGACAGCTTTGTTTCTTTCTACCTCCCCCTGTCCATCTCCTTCCCCTCTCCCTCCCTATTTATCTCCTCCTGCCCCTCTCTCTGTTCGTCCCCACCTCTGTTCATCTCAACATCACCCATCCTTGCCCATTTGCATGCGTAACCCCTACAAAATAGGTCGATAGAGCAGGTCAGTGCTACTCTAACACTACAAACAGGTTGTGCAGGTCAGCCCACAAGTTGTAAGCTGGAAAATAGTTTTCCATTGCCACTGAAGTGCAGGCTGCCCTGCAAAGCAGGCCAATAAAGCAGGTCTCTACTACTCCTACAAAACATTCCTGTCATACAGGGCAGCCTGAATGGCAGGTGCTGAAAAATCACGTTTTTGCCTGCATCTCCACACATATTCGTACTAGCATTCTAAGCCCTACACTAGTGATACCCATGAAGTTTGCTGTTTGTGTACCAAATTTGATTGATATCTATCCAGGGATTTGATAGGACACACACACACATGTATATATATACTTCAAAGAACACAAACACACACACGCATACTAACCTTATTCCTGTGGCTTTCTCCATGTATGTGTTTGGCACGTGTATTACACTCTTTTCCTCCTCTTCCCCCTTTCTGTATGCACTTCCTCCTCCCCCTATCTCTCTGTTGATCTTCTAGACCACACTCTCTCTGTCCCTTCAACTCCTCCTCCCCCTCTCCCTATAAATCTCATCTGCCCCTTGTCTCCAATCATATCCTCCTCACCCCTCCTTCTGTCTGCACCCCCTCTCCCTGTCTCTCTGTCCATCTCCCCCTTCCTCCTCTTCTTTTTCCACCTGACCTCTACCCCTCTACTCCTTCCACCTGCCTCCTACATCCCTCCTCATCTCCCACTCACTGTCCAATGCCTCTTTTCCCTCTCTCTGTATATCTCTGCCTCTCTCTTTATGCCCTTTCCCTCCTTGTCCCCATCTCTCTTTCCCTCTCCTCCTCTCCCTCTCCCTTTGTCTATCTGCTCCTCCCTCCTTTCTCTCTCTGCCCATCTCCTTCACCCCATCTTTCTCTATCTATCTCCTCTTGCCCCTCTCTGCTTATACATCTCTTACCCACCTCTCCCTATCCATCTTCTCTTCCCCATCTCTGTCCCTCCTCTATTCATCTCATCTTCTTCCAGCTGCACCCATTTGCAAGTGTTGCTCCTGCAAAACATGTTGATAAAGTACACCAATATTATTTCCAACATGTCTGCCCTGCAGGGCAGCCTGTATGGTAGGGGCTGAAAGAAACACATTCTGCCCCTATCTCCATGCTAATTGATTTAGAAGTTTATAGATCACCCAGTGCAGATGCTTCTACAATTTGCTGTTTGTATGCCAAATTTGGCTGGACTACTTTGGATATATACATATAAATACACTTTGCTTCTTTGCTTTATTCAAATAGTTCAAATGACTCTGAGCACTATGGGACTTAACTGCTGAGGTCATCAGTCCCCTCGAACTTAGAACTACTTAAACCTAACTAATCTAAGGACATCACACACATCCATGCCTGGGGGAGGATTCGAACCTGCGACCGTAGCGGTCGTGCGGTTCCAGACTGTAGCACCTAGAACAGCTTGGTCACTCCGGCCGGCTTTGCTTTATTGTTTAGCTTCTAATGGTTGGTGTTCATAGCCATGCAGAATCTTTAAAAAAAGTTAAACCCTCTGCTTTATGTATATACTCGCCCCTTCTCCTAGCATTCGCTCATATATGCTTATTGAGATGTCTTCTCTTCCAACATCACTTTGCCCATCTCCTCTTCCCCTTTCCTCTTTCCTCCTCTTGCTCTCCCTGTTTCTCTGTCCACCTCATCCTACCACTTCTATCTGTCAGTATCCTCTTCCTCACTCTTTCTGTCTCTCCTGCTCCTTCTCCATCCCCTCTTTGTCCGTTTACTCTACCCCTCTCCTTGACCATAAAATGATGGTTTGGTAAGTCTGATCAAAAAAGTAAGCAAAAGTGTTTGTTTCGTAAACAACTCACCCTACTTCTCGACATAGCCTATTTTGAAGGATATACACTTGGTCCAGCGATCCTACAGCTGCTTCGCCCTATCAGGGAAATAGGTTCTATCAAACTCCGCAAAATACTTGTTGACTGAAACTATCACTTGCTCAATTGATGAAAATTTCTTTCCAGCAAGCCAAAGTTTCAAGTCAGGTATAACACTAGCCAGTCATAACACAAACTAAAGTTATCCTCCGACAGGATTTACAACTTTGACCCTGTGTATATGTCTAATGGATAAAGGTATTGGGCAGTATTTTGGATATGGTGAATTTAACAGAAAAACTAACTTTGGTGTTTAATGAAAGTAGTAGATTTTGTATACGAATGAAAAAATGAACAGTTGCCAGCCAAATTAGGCACATGAATTTGGAAATATAGGTTTAAGAGAATTAAATATTAGTTATTGAAGTTACTTTCATTAATATTTCCCTTTGAATAGTACACAGGATACAAATGGACACAGGGCACTCTGAGCTGTGTGCAGCAGCAGTCACCAATCCTGCATGTACTAATAATCATATGAAGCAAAATATGTACCAATTCACACTAATAAGAACTACACGCAAGATTGCTACGTGGATCAAGAAGTACAGAACTAAAATTGGCCAGGAGATGGTTCTGACTTAACTGACATATAAATACGACAAATAAAAATAAATACTACCACAATTACACTGTTTATACTCCCATTTATAGAAATGTATCAGATTTCCTTAGTAACAATAATATTCCAATTACCTTTCTAATATGAGAAGAATATGGTGGGGACCCATAAACCGATGTTGTGTCACTAGTCAATCTCTATGATTATTTCAGTAGCAAAATTCAATTCAACTAAATTTAATTCATAGTTTCACTTGGAATAGTTTATGTTTTTACTTTTCAAGGCAAATAAATCAACACTTAGCTCAGTTAACTTAAAAAATTGGTTCATGATAGTAATCAAAGCTAAATTAAGGTTCAAATGAATATAACTTATTTGCCTTTTTTCTTCACCTGTGAAGCAGGTATTTCAGACAGTAAAATTTACACAGTTTGGCACTAATCTTTTGCAAAACCATACTTTGCAAAAAGTTTAGAGTATTTTAGTAAAATTCTAACTAGCTTCACTTTTAATAATCCTTGCACATCTGACAAACATAAATAAAGAATAATAGTGCATTTGAAACAGGATACTCGGTTTTATAAACACTTAGGAGGGGATCCTGCATAGGTTCATGATCAGGATAAAAGTTACAGTTCTAAACACAGGTTTATAGCACTTCGATTATTATTAAAATCACTCACACAAATTAACTGTTCCATGCTCTGATACATATCTGTATGCTTCAAGTTGGTGGGGCAGTAGCGAAGTAGTGATCGCAAGCAACGTGACGGCTAACTGTACTCATGGCTCTTGATGTTTGAATGCTCTATACAATTTCTTCTTGGCGATGGATTTTTATTGTGTTAGAGCCATTCCTTATTTCCGAGAGTACCATGCAACAGCCAAATCCACATCAGAGGCAAAATTCCTTGGAGAGAGGCTACGAATTGCCTCCCTTGGCACTATTGATGTGTACTGTTCAGCGGCTAGGCTCAGACAGCGTACCGTCCAGTTCGACCGCCAAAACCACCTTTCACATCGCGTCAAGCAACTTCCATTGTGGAGGGACTTCCCTACATCTTTTACATTTTATAATACAAGTGCCCTAAGCATGAACCAGCTTCCAATATACAATGTTTTTCTTCTAAATACACACATATTATAAAATTTCATTATTTTAAACATCGTTTAGCTTTTTCCATATATAAATTACAATACTTTAAATTTCCTGTCACAAATCAATGACCTTAATCAACAAAGAATACACACTTCGTAATTACAGATACACAGTTACATAATATAAACCTACTTCTAATCAATATAAGTGTTACACAGGGAACAGAAGAATTCGGTTAGGGCTAAGTCAGGTGAATCAGATGGATGAGGAACCGGTTTCAAAGCCCAACTCTTGCACTTTCGCCATTGTTGTCGCTAATATGTGGGACGTGCATTATGCTGGCGAAAGAGCACTTTTTTGCATGTCAGACCTTGGTCATTTTTCAGCCAATGCAACTTTCATATGGCGCAACAATGAAGTATAATAAGGTCCACTTATGGTTCTGCTTTTTTCCAAGCAGACTATCAGGATTATTCCTTGAAAATCCCCCCTCCACCCTAAAAAACAGTGGTCATCAGCTTACCAGCTGACAAAATGGTCTTTTGCTTCTTTGCTGCACTTTCACCAGAATTTGTCCATTGTTTTGGTTGCCGTTTTGACTCTGGTGCGTAACGACGGATCCAGGTTTCATGAACCATCACAAAGCAGCGCAAAAAATCTTGTGGATTGCGATTAAATATCGACATACATTGTATGGAAATGTTGTGGCGGTAGTCGATCCATCTCCATGCAGGACGTGTATATTTCTATTGTCTATTGTCAAACCACAATTTATGAAAGATGTTTATATTTTATTAATAGGATTAAGTGGGAATAATTAATACTTGTCATGTTGGAAATAATTGTGGTAGCAGGGAATGGCTGCACTAAAGTATTGTTGGCAAGAGAGACCGGACATTGATATAATTTTAAAAAGGGCGGGAGAGACCGCGTATTGATACATTTCAAGAAAAGAGCGGGAAAGACCGCGCATTGATACATTTTGTAATGGTAGCAGGGATTGTCTGCACCAGAAAGAATTGTTGGCAGGAGAGACCGCACTTTAGCGTCCGTAGGAAGTCAGTAGTAAGCGAGAAGTGAAGCGAGTCGCTAGCAGGTCTGAAGCGAGAGGTTGAGAGGAGCGGTGTGCCATGCCAGCCACCAGATATGATTTACAAGAGATTATAAACGGATGTACAGAGACATCAGCTAACTATTATCATAAGAGGAACTAATATTATTGAATTATTTTTTTGAGAAACTCAAGACCACTGAAGATATGTTTGCGCAATGCTAGTTGTAAGATTATTGCAAAAACTAAGTCCCATTTGAACGTTTGTAAAATCATTTCATTCAGAATATAATTAAGTTTTGCCAGCAATATTGCATTACTGATTATAATCCATCCCAAAAACCATCAACATAAAACTTCGCAAAATTTTATTGTTGTCAAGAAAAAGTTTGACTATGAATTACGTAACGACAGTCAAATTAATTAAAGAATAACGTCAGCTTTGCTATTAAAGAATAACGTCAGCTTTGGTTTAAATACAGCCACTTATTATGACAGCCCACCAGCAGCTAATAAAGTATAGTAAAACAGAGTAAGTATATTCATGTCGCAGTGCGATGTAGCAGTCAGATGGCGATCCAGTAACAGTAAAAAAGGTAAGGAACAGTTTTGGGTTATTGCAGATAACGACTGAGGGCCACGACGACGACACATTCTATGTTTCGTCGAAATAATCAGAAAATAACTTTTAATAAGCAGCATTTAAATTTGTATGTGAAGATTGAGGAAGCGAATTAATTTCAAAGGGAAGATTTCATTTGTTATTATTAAACAAGAGGTAGAAATCAAAAGGGAAGGTTTCATAGGTTATTGTAGAAGGGAAGGTTGAGTAACAAAGGAGATATAGAGGAGACGGGAAGGTTTCATCCAGATGACTACTTCATAGCCAATTCTGCATGCAGGACATTATGCTCTCTCACTCAGTGAGATCCCTACAGTCTCAGCAATCTCACTAATTTTTATTCAGCGGTCTTGTATTACCATATCACTGGACGACCAGAGCCGGCTTCATCTTTGGTCCTTGTCCAACCATGTTTAAATTCATTAATCCAAGAGAAAGTTCTATTTGATGTTGGTGCACAGATTGTGTGAACTTCACCTAATTCTGTTTTATTTGTGTGGCAGTTCAGTTCTTCGAATGGAAACGTTTAG
Source organism: Schistocerca cancellata (assembly GCF_023864275.1). Classification (NCBI taxonomy): domain Eukaryota; kingdom Metazoa; phylum Arthropoda; class Insecta; order Orthoptera; family Acrididae; genus Schistocerca; species Schistocerca cancellata. The sequence goes on from NC_064627.1 coordinate 975,430,285, forward strand.
AAACAGCATGAAACTCGGTTTGCTCCATTCTCAATCTCAGTCAACAAACTGACCAATTCAGACAGCTGACAGCTGTCAACAATAAACTGTACACTGTATACTGTTGAAATTCTTCATACAACTCTTGGAATAATCAAGCTTCCCAATCATGAAGGCACAACAAAAATATTTCATTCTTTCGTTGAAACTAACCAGACTTGTCAAACTAATCTTGTGTCCTCTTCCTCCCCTCTCAGCCTATCTCATCCTCCCACATGTCTTTCCTCCCCTATCTGTCCAACTACTTCTCCACCCCCATCTCCCTCTGTCCATGTCCTTCTACTCATTCATTCTCTGTCCATGTCATCCTCCCCCCCCCTCTCTCTCTGTCCATCTACTCCTTCCCTCTCTACCCATCGATTTCCTCCTCCCACTGTCCCTCCTCCTTTGTCTCCCCTCCTACACCCCTCTCTCTGTCCATCACCTCCTTCCTATCTCACCTATTCATCTTCAATTACTGCTCCTGTGTCCATCCCATCCTCTGTCCATCACAAATTTCCCCAGCTATGCCAATTCTAGGATACAGCCACCTCTGAATACATCAACAAAGTAGGTCAATACTACTATTACAAAACACCTGTTGTGCTGGCAGCCTACGTGTCACCTGCTTCAAAAAGGTTTCTTTCCCCTGAGGTGTAGGCTGCCCTCCAATGTGGATTTGTAAGGCAGGCCAATACTACTGCCATAACATACCTTCATATGCCAGGTAGGCAGTGTGGCAGGAGCTGAAGAAACACATGTTTGCCCACATCTCTGTTCTTATTGGAGCTAAAAGATTATAAACCCCACAGTGCTGATAGTCATGAAGTTTGCTGTTTGTGTGCCAAATTTGACTGAAATCCATCTGGGGGTATGAGAGGAGATAATGGACATAAACAATCATACTGGTCCATTGATCGTGACTGGGCCAAATATCTCACGAAATAAGCATCAAACGAAAGAACTACAGAGAATGAAACCTGTCTAACTTGAAGGGGGAAACCACATGGCGCTATGGTTGGCCCGCTGGATGGCGCTGCTATAGGTCAAACGGATATCAACTGCGTTTTTTAAAATAGGAACCCCCCCATTTTTTATTACATATTCGTGTAGTACGTAAAGAAATATGAATGTTTTAATTGGATCACTGTTTTTGCTTTGTGATAGACGGCGCTGTAATAGTCACAAACACATGGCTCACAATTTTAAATGAACATTTGGTAACAGGTAGGTTTTTTAAATTAAAATGCAGAACATAGGTATGTTTGAACATTTTATTTCGGTTGTTCCAATGTGATACATGTACCTTTGTGAACTTATCATTTTTGAGAACGCATGCTGTTACAGCGTGATTACCTGTAAATACCAAATTAATGCAATAAATGCTCAAAATTATGTCCGCCAACCTCAATGCATCTGGCAATACGTGTAACGACATTCCTCTCAACAGCGAGTAGTTCGCCTTCCGTAATGTTCGCACATGCATTGACAATGCAAGGACGCATGTTGCCAGGCGTTGTCGGTGGATCACGATAGCCAATATCCTTCAACTTTCCCCACAGAAAGAAATCCTGGGACGTCAGATCCGGTGAAAGTGCGGGCCATGGTCTGCTGCTTCGACGACCAATCCATCTGTCATGAAATATGCTATTCAATACCGCTTCAACCGCACGCGAGCTATGTGCCGGACATCCATCGTGTTGGAAGTACATCCCCATTCTGTCATGCAGTGAAACATCTTGTAGTAACATCGGTAGAACATTACGTAGGGACTCTGCATACATTGCACCATTTAGATTGCCATCGATAAAATGGAGGCCAATTATCCTTCCTCCCATAATGCCGCACCGTACATTAACCCGCCAAGGTCGCTGATGTTCCACTTGTCGCAGCCATCGTGGATTTTCCATGGCCCAATAGTGCATATTATGACGGTTTAGTTACCGCTGTTGCTGAATGACGTTTCGTCGCTAAAAAGAACACGTGCAAAAAATTTGTCATCGTCCCGTAATTTCTCTTGTGCCCAGTGGCAGAACTGTACACGACGTTCAAAGTCGTCGCCATGCAGTTCTTGATGCATATAAATATGGTACGGGTGCAATCGATATTGATGTAGCATTCTCAACACCGACGTTTTTGAGATTACCGATTCTCGCGCAATTTGTCTGCTACTGATGTGCGGATTAGCCACGACAGCAGCTAAAATACCTACTTGGGCATCATCATTTGTTGCAGGTCGTGATTTACGTTTCTCATGTGGCTTAACACTTCCTGTTTCCTTAAATAACGTAACTATCCGGCGAACGGTCCGGAAACTTAGATGATGTCGTCCAGGATACCGAGCAGCATACATAGCAGACGTCCGTTGGCCATTTTGATCACATCAACACGATATCGACCTTTTCCGCAATTGGTAAACGGTCCATTTTAACATGGGTAATGTATCACTAAGCAAATACCGTCCACACTGGCGGAATGTTACGTGATACCACGTACTTATACGTTTGTGGCTATTACAGCGCCATCTGTCACAAAGCGTAAAAAGTGGTCCAACTAAAACATTCATATTTCTTTACGTACTACACGAATATGTAATAAAAATGGGGGTTCCTATTTATAAAAAACGCAGTTGATATCCGTTTGGCCTATGGAAGCGCCATCTAGTGGGCCAAACATAGCGCCATCTGGTGTCCCCTTCAAGCTAGACGAGTTTCGTTCTTTGTAGTTTTTTCCTTTGATGCTTATGTCGTGAGATATTTGGCCTGGGCACTGTCAATGGACCACCCTATATATATATATATATATAAGTCACTTCACCATGGCTACACCAGTATATATGTTGGACACATATATTAGACACATCTTCTCCTCCTCCTACTCTTTGTCTGTCTCCTGACCCCCCCCCCCCCCCACCTTGTCAATTTCCTTCGGCCTTCTCTCTAACTATCTCCTCCTTACCTCATCTTGCTGTCAATACTCTTCCCTCCCTGCTGTCCATCTCCTCCTTACCCCCATCTCTAAGCCTACTCACCTCATGTCTGCCTATCTCCTCATCGCCTCTCTCTGCCCATTTCCTCCTCCCCCTCTGCTTATCCCTTCCTTCTCACCTCTCCGCCCATTCTTCCTTCACCCACCTCTGCCATTCTCCTCCTCACCTCCTCTCTCTGATCATCCTTTCCCACCCCTCTTTCTCTGCCCAACTCCTCCTGCCCAAATATCTCTGTCCATCTCCTCCTGGCCCTCTCTCCACATCTATCTCCTCCTGCTCCCTCTGTCTGTCCATCCACTCCTTCATCCATCGCATATTCCTCACAGCTGTCCAGGGCCATAATGCAGGCTGAGACTGTATAATAATAAGATAACGTAACGAATGACGGTTCTGAGGCTTGGATAGATCTTCCACCTCCATTAACTATTTGCAAGCACTAGTGAAAGTATTTTTTATGGCCCTGTGGGAACTCAATTCCTTAATTTTCTTAGTAGATGGATTATCCAATAAGTAATTGATGTGGGAAATTTTTACTATGTGGATTTAAGTTGTCCCCCCCCCCACATTCTGGTGGTCAGCAAAACTTACTTGTAGCTGCGAGAAATAACACGCGCCGCCACTGTTATTGTAGTCTTTGCCATTCTTATTATTTGTCGTAGGTGTGTATATCCGAAGTTGATTGTGTATTACAGAATTTCGTCTACCAAAATGGACAAAATAATGGGCTCTGCCCCCATACTCTTAGTTGTAAGGTATTGTAATGATCGACTTCTTCCATATACTTCGTCAGCACAGTTTTACAGGAGACACTGGTCTTTGACAGACATCACTAGACCTAACTGCTTGGGCTTATTTGCCCCTTTAACTACCTTCCGTTCCTTTTCTGTATTATCTATTTGAGCCCTAAACTGAGTTCGTACACTGTCCTTCCACTGAGACAACGCTTCTGTCGGTGTCTTCTGTTTCTCTCTTAAACCGCTGTTTACTCTTTACTGCCTGTACGAAGTACTTTGATCTTCATATAATGGAGTAATTGTTTGTTATATGGCCGCTTTTAACTCTGACTCTAACATTCTTGCGACCTAATCATCTTTTTCTCTTAAAATTTCATCTACCTTCTTTTTCTGTTTGGTAGAAAGGTCCTCTACTTTTGTTACTACTTGTTGAAGCGTTAATTTTAAAGAGTTTTATTGTAATTGAAGAGTATTAAAGGTCTTAGCTAATTCTTTTACCGATTTAGGGATACCCTGAACAACTCTTTGCAATCCCGAAATTTGGGTTGGTATGCTTTCTATCTCACTCCGTAACACTTTAGTTACATGAGCCACCACGGCGTCAAACTATCATGTTTTTGGCGTAGTATCATTTTTTTAAAATCATATTACCTAACATAACTTCTAGTCTTTTGAACATCTGCATAACCAGATCGGGTGTCGTAACAACAAACTCAGCAATAGCTCCGCTCCCAGTAGGTGACATTACTTCTCTCGCTTCAGTCTTTTTTTTTTTTTTTTTCCACTGGCGATTTCGCCTTCGGTTACGTTTTCTTCGTATAATGAACCCTCTTCCCAAGGATATTAGCTTCTCTTCCAAACTGTATTTGTCTGAGCTATTGTTGATTGTACTGCCATATGTGAACAAGTGCCGGCCGGAGTGGCCTTGCGGTTCTAGGCGCTGCAGTCTAGAGCCGAGCGACCGCTATGGTCGCAGGTTCGAATCCTACCTCGGGCATGGATGTGTGTGATGTCCTTAGTTAGTTAGGTTTAATTAGTTCTAAGTTCTAGGGGACTGGTGACCTCAGAAGTTAATTCCCATAGTGCTCAGAGCCATTTTTTATTTTTTATTTATTTATTTATTTTTGTGAACAAGTCACAGATGGTATTCGCGTCCAGTACAACTTAATAGATTATAAATACTTCTTTGAAAACAATTGCACATCACTACTGCAAACTACACGCATCTAACCATGAACATCCGTCTTCTTGTGGCTGTAATGTACGGAATTTAAAATAATTACATTGTCGAGTAGAAGAAGGTGCAATTAGGTGAAGGACGAACACTAACTTAACGAAGGTTTATTCAGCACTTGCGCTTACAAGAGCGCGGAGCGAACTGACTCCGGCCAGAAGACATACAGTATATATACAACTACAGAACATTGCAGTAGAATTACGCTTGACATTTGTGGATACTTTTAGAATGTACTCGAACCGAATATAGAAATTAAAATTGTACAGTCGAGGTGAGTTTTGAACTCACGACACTCTATGCAACATTTTAGTATTATAACCACTATACCACGGTGTTACCCAGCTTCAGCCGCGACAATATTGTAACTACAAATTTTGCAAATTACAAAAATCTCTACAGGAATTCAGATAAGTGAATCCCACTGGTACTGAAAGCGAAAGTAATTTTTATTATGAAATGGGTGAAACAGTGCCTTACTTTATTTCGTTGCAGGCGACATTTTGTAATTTCAAGTTTTCTTTACTCTTTATTTTACTAGTCTCAGTTGTTATATTGTATTTTGTAGCTTGTCCAAACACTTATTTAATCTTATTATAATAGTTTCTTCATTTTATATTTATCTTGAGCTTTGCTTTCTCATATGTGTTGTATGCTTACGTGAAAAAACTTGTCAGTCATGAAATATTCTTCTTTTTGAATAACATTATACGGAGTGAACATTAATGAAACCGAACAAATTGGCAGGGAAAACTTCCTGATTGGAAATGGAGGAGAAAAGGTCCCATGAACATGTATCCGGAAATGCGTCGTTGCCACGGTAAATGGGCTGACGAATGACAGTTCCTCTGACTACGTGCCGTGCATTCTTTGTGCGTTGCAGAATGTGTGATTGACACAGCGTTTTGCAAGCAGAAAAACGGTCCGATATTCATCTCTAGAATAAGCCGAGATGGTGTTTGTGTACGGCCAAGCGGATGGAAACGGTCCAGAGGCAAGCACGGCTATACGAAGACAAGTACCCTCACAGACACCAACCACACCACACGACATTTTAAGCCTTTTTTGGATGTTTGTGTGACCATGGCTCCTTCTACACAGACGGAAGTGCAGGGAGGTGGCGGACTGGGCTTGCACCAGCCTTGGAGGACTAGGTTCCACAAGATATTGAGACGAACCGTAGAAGAAGCTCCAGGCAAGCGGCCCGCCAACATAGTGTAAGCCAAAGTACGACTACGTGTATCCTGCATGACATCTGCGTGCTTTGGATCCCACGGAAGCCAGTTTGAACATCTGTTACGACGTGGATGCGATGCACCTCTGTACTGTGTTCCGAGACGATCTGTCGTTGTTGCACGCACGCCGTCCATTTTCTAATATATGTTCTTAGGACATTTTATTCCATTTCCAGTCAGGAAACCACCCCTCCAGTTTGTCGGTTTTATAAATGTTCATCCTGTTTTATTTTTTTTACTTTTTTTTTTAGAGTTACCGTCCTCGTATCGGATGCCAGTGTAACGTAATTGTTACATGATGGCCAACATAACCATATAATATTGTTAACTCTTGAAAACATTGCTGGAAATTAACAGCGATCTGATAGATAATTAAAATACTAATCAGTCTCGATCACGAAGACTTATTAAAAACTAAAAATCGCAAATCAGACCGTAACTGGTTCGATTTGATCAAAAGTCATCTTCAGACCATGCCTCATCAGGTAGTGAGCAGAGGCATCGGCGGAGCATTTGGTAAGTGTCAGAAGGCATTGCTGGTAACTGATACATAATATAGTGTTTTAGAAGTAGATGGCTCGGTTAACTACTCTGCGATCGTGATTTTTAAACTTCTAAAGTCCACCAATCTTATTCGCACTGGTGCACTGGATTCTGTGATTAAAGAAAACCACAGCTTTTACATAATTGTTGGAATAGTAGCTATCTCAATGATATAGCCGTACAGGTAGCTAAACAGATTACGCCCAGGCCAGTTAATTCTAGTCATGTAACAACCTCACTGACACTTCCGAAGTATGAGCTGTTAAAGACACAAATATACAATTATTGTCAGCAAAGCGAGTAAGCACATTGTCTATTAGACCGTACTTGTTTTTGTTCAAAATAATAACTTACATAATTACATACATCCGTACAGATAGAGGCTACAGGAGAACAGATAAAGAACGGGGTGACAAGAGAACGTAGCAAGACAAAAAAGAAAAGATATATCCAGAGTTATCAACATTCTAAGCTTGGTGTTTCCAGACTTATCAACACTCCAGGAGTATAGACTGTACAAGTCTCTTTTATCATAAAGGGAAATATTAATTGTCCATGTAAAAATAAGTCAGAAAAGAAAATTGTGTTTCTACTGACGGAAGTGAAACGTGGTTGGTAAATAGTTCGCACAAGCAGGGTAAAGAAACTTTTGAAATATGGTGCTACAGAAGAATGTTAATGGTTAGACGGATAAATGGAATAACTAATGAGGAGGTACTGATTCGAAATGCGGAAAAAAAGAAATTTGGGGCATACAGTTCGTGAAAGAAGAGATCGGTTAATAGAACACATCCTGAGGCGACAAGGAATTTTCAATAAGGCAACAGTTGACTAAAACAGGGAAAAGGAATACAGTTGAAAGCGAATGGATAGCTTTGAAAGATGAAATATTGAAGGAAGCAGATGGGCCAATAGGTAAAAGACAAGGCTTAGTACAAATCCTTGGATACTGCGGGCGATCTTGAATTTAATTAATGAAAGGCGAAATTATAAAAATGTAGCAAACCAATCAGGCGAAAGGGGATACAAATGTCTAAAACTTGAGACTGAGAGAAAGTACAAGATGGCTAAGCAGGAATGTATAACTAGGGGAAGAAAAATATCGCGCACAGGAAAATTAAAAGTGCCTTTGGAGAAAAGAGAAGCAGTTGTATGAATATCAAGTGCTCCGATGGAAAACCAGTACTAAACGAACAAGGGAAAGCTGAAAGGTTAAAGGAGTATATAGTGTGTCCACACAAGGGAAGTGAAGACAGTATTATAGAAAGGGAACAGATGGAAGACTGATATTGAGAGAAAAATTTGACAGAGCACTGAAAGACATAGAATGAAATGAGGCCCCTGAAGTAGATTACATTCTGTCAGAAGTGCTGATATCCTTGGGAGGGCAGGCATGGCTAAACTATTCCACTCGCTGTGCAAGACATATGAGACACTGGAAATACCCTCTAACTTCAGGAAGTATGTAATAATGGCCATTCCAAACAAAGCAGATGCTGGTAGGTGTGAATATCACCGAACTGTCAGTTTGATAAGTCATGATTGCAAAATACTGACACGAATTGTTCACAGAAAATGGAAAAATTGGTAGAAGCCGACCTATGGGAAGATCACTTTGGATTTCGGAGAAATGGTGGAACACACTGTAATGGTACTTTGACTTCCGCGCCTCCGCCAATACAAAGATATAATTTACGACTGCGCACGCAGAAGAGCGCTGCGCCAGCGACCGATTTTTATGAATAATTTTGTTCGTCTTTTTACTTTTGCGTAGGTTTTTTGTTTTTAACAACTAATTGATGTCACTCTCTCTCTTGTCTTCATACGAAAGACGTGTATTTTTCGGCGATGTGTTGAATGTGCTTTTGGGTGGAAATTAAAATTACATTACAAAGCGAGGTTGTTTCAATAGTGATTCGAGGTGGTTATCGCCAAATTTGTTAATTGATCATGACAGTGACAACTTGAAGAAGTTTTCAACGAAGGAGAAAAGTGAAAGACGGGTCGTCCTACAATAGAAATTAGGAGGACAGCCATGAAGACTATATTGTAATTAATACTGCGTATCTAACAAGATTATAAGGTAAATTTCAATTAGTTTTCTGATGCTATTTACGTACAGTCGCTTTTTGTAGTGTTGCCGACCCGGTCATATTACAGCACGATCTCAATCAATAATAATAAGTCCGCCTTATCCGTAACTGAAACCACCAAAATTCAAGACATCAATAAGATTTTCTATTTTATATTTTTTCACGGCAGAACCCCGAGGATAAGGTAACACTACAACACGAAGCAATCCTGACCCTACGACTTACGAGGGAATGCTGAAAAGTATTGTCTCCGAGTTGTTAATGTGAAAAGTCTTCAAGATTTTTAAATAAAACAAACGTTAATAACATTCTATATCTTTAGTCCTCATGTCTACATACTTATTTCTCAACATAGTCACCCTGGCGAAGAAAACGTTCTGCCAACGAAAGACCATAAAAACACGGGAGAACTGCCGGATATCAGTAACGTCCTGCCACGATATTTCGGCGCAGAGTCTTCTGGCCATCTTCAGGTGAGTGCCACTGTAGTAGTACTACTTACTGATATCGGGCAGTTCTCCCTTGTTTTTACGGAACAATCAGTACGCCGGGAAAGCTTTAAACATCACAACGAAAGACCAGTTTGACACCGTCACTGTAGAATGTTTGACTTCGTTGATGTAGCCACAACCTCACCTCTGCTTGCGCAGCTTCATCACTGTCAAATTGAAGTTCTCGAAGGTGTTCTTTAAGCTTAGGAAAAAGAAGAAAATAGGATGGGGCCAAGTCGAGACTGTGTGGCGGTTGGTTGAAGACAGTGAATCCTTGGCGTCGGATTGTTGCAGATGTCGCAGCGCTCTGACGTTTTCATGCTCAAGGAGAGAGTGCATCTTGTGCGGACTAACTCTTCAAATTCGAAACTCGACTACAGCCCGCTGTTTCTCACACACTGGTATAGTTACGTTACACACAGTCATGTTACTGACTATAATTCTGAGCTCTCTAGTTGTAGAGGGCTGCAAATATGTCCGTAGACATGAAGAATAAAGATCTATAAAGTTACTAACGTATTTTTATTCAAAGCAGCTTTAAAGTTCACACATAAAAAATTCGGAGACACTTTTTTCAGCTGGCCCTCGTATCTTAGAATGTGGCTTAAGGAGAGGCTAACCTACGTTTATAGTATCTGTAGATTTAGAGAAGCTTTTCGGACTGTTCACTGGACTATACTCTTTCAGTTTCTGGTGGTAGTTGGAGTAAACTCAGCGAGCTAAAAGTTATTTACAACTTTTAGAGAAACCAGACGGAAGTTATAAGAGTCGAAGAGCATGAAAGGGAGACAGGGTTGAGAAGGTAGACAGGGTTGAGAAGGGAGACAGGGTTGTAACCTGTCGCCAATGTACACTGAACGAGCTTTGAAGGAAAGCACGGAGATATTTGAAAACGAGCTACATTTCAGGGTGAAGAAATAAAAACTTTGTAGTTTGCCGAAGTCACATTAAATCTGTCAGAGACAACAAAGGACTTGGAAGATAAGTTTAACGGAATGGAAAATGTGCTGAAAGCATTCGGGAGGGCGAGGTTCAAACCCGGTTCCGGCCATCCTGATTTAGTTTTTCCGCGATTTCCCTACATAGCTTCAGGCTAATGCCGGAGTGGTTCCTTTGAAAGGGCGCGGCCGACTTCCTTCCCCATCCTTCCCTAATCTGATGGAACCGATGACCTCGCTGATTGGTCCACTCCCCCAAATCAACCAACCAACCTAAAGCAAAACAAGAGTAATGGAATTTAGACGAATTAAATCAGGCAATGCTAAGGGAATCAGATTATGACATGAGACATTAAAAGTAATAGATGTGTTTTGCTATTTTGGCAGTAAAAACATATGAGGGCCGAAGTAGAGGGGATATAAAACCTAGACTGGTGATGGCAAAAAAAGCGTTTCTAAGGGAGAGAAATTTAACCTCGAATGTAAGGAAATATTTTTCAGACTTATTTGTCTGGAGCGTAGCCTTGTATGGAAGCGAAAAGTGGACAATAAGCAGTTCAAACAAGAAGATAATAGAAGCTTTTGAAATGTTGTGCTACAGTGCTGAAGATTAGATGGGTAGATTGTGTAACTAATGAGGAGGTACTGGATAGAATTGGGGACAAAAGTGATTTGTGGTACAACTTGACCAAAGAAACGTATCGGTATGTAGGACACTTTCTGAGGTATCAACGGATCATCAGCTTAGTACTGTAGGGAAATGTTAGCGAAATGTGTGTATGTGGGGGGGGGGGGAGGGGGGGGAGGGCAGGGTTAAAATAGCACAGGGAGGCCAAGAGACGAGTACAATGAGCAACAGATGTTGGTTGCAATAGTTATTCGGAGGTGAAGAGGCTCAAACCCGCTTTCGTACTGAAGACCGCAATAACAACAACAATGTGGGATGAGTATGAGCGGGAGAGGGTAAAAACTGTAGAGGGGCACCGAGATTGGAATACAGTAATTAGGATTAAGTGGGTGAAAGTTGAAGAGATGAAGAGGTTTGCACATGATGGACTGACGTGGAGAGCTACAACAAACCACTTTTCGAGCACAAGACCACAACAACATCATCATCATCAACAACAACAGCAGCAAGGGACCTTGTAACACCACAGCTCTTATGCTGTATGGATTTATTTTGCTTTTGCTTTATTTAATGTCACATTGTTGATCTTCTGTAAATGTGTTTAAATCGATAACATAAAATTGTGTACTCTTTTCTTTGTTAAAAACTTTGGTGTCTTGATTTAATTCTATGCAAAGTAGTGTATCTGCAATTTATATTCTTTGTCCCATTTGGAGGGAACAAAACTTACTGTATACGATTGTAATTTTGTGTGAATAATTTTTTGTAGAAATGTCAATATGTGTAAATGTTTTGTTTTAATTAATATATTTGTTTGCTGTTATGTAAACTGCTGATCCTCACTTAGGGCTCTTAGTTAATTTATATGGAAAAGGTGTAGTGGTTCCCCTCGGGAACGGAACTGTGTAGCGCGCGCAAATTGTGGTTGGCCTAGGTGGAAAAGGTGGAACTGATAGTCAGTCGGGGACGAGCCAGCAGTCGGAGACGAGCCAGTCGTCGGAGACGAGCTACGAGTCCGTGCACTGCTATTGTAAAGGTGCATATTGTGCTGATTCAGAGAGAGGCTTTTCCTGCTTCTTTCCAATGCCTCGGATGGGTGGATAAATAGCTGGAACTATTCTGGAATTTGTATTTATCATCGCCACCAAGAAATAACAGAGTCCAGCAATTCTACCTGCAATTCCACCTACCAGCATGCAGTTGCCACCACATTGCGCAATCATTGTATCGGAATACTGCATTGATGTACAGTGAAGGATCAGCCTAATGGATTTGTTAGTGTGCTGAAATATAAGGTAATTCATATCGGAATTTATGTACCTACCTAGATTTTACTCCTCATCATAACACCTCTCAGGGTCCTCTCCGTTTGAAGTAAAGTGATTACCGAGTGTCCTTACTGAAAGTACATTGAAGCCTAGAGCTTTGTTAAATAATGCCTCTTTGAACATAGTAAAGAGAAAGTTAAAGTCAATGATGCTTGCTGAAAACAATTTTCCTAGTAAAACTGCTTATTAAAGTACTGTTGCTGACTTCAAAATTAAAAGTCCTTAAGACTGAGGCTTGTAAAGTAAATGAACACATCGTTGTCTGTAGTAAATTCTAAAAGGTGAGTCAGTTTCTTGCAATTTTGTCAACATTGTGTTTCGTTGTAGTAAAAGTGAGAAAGCTGTAGTTGTGAAACGTTACATTCTCATGTTTGCTAAGTGTTTGTTTCTCTTGTGTATTAGAAGTGCATATTAATAGTAATGTCATAAAGGCCATTCACTTTATGTAAGCCTGGAAGTAATAGGGTGTTTCGGTATCTGTTATAATTTTGAAAATAGTTCCTGCTGCTCTAACTGTTAGCTTCAACCTAAAAACATATGTGTGGTAGAGTTCATTGCACTCGGGTGTGGCTGTCTAGGTTGTGTCTGTCCGTTTCAGTTACTTATACCTTCTTTCTTAAACGAGAACGTTAATCTTTCTCTTGCCTAATTAGGCTGGCGACCGTTTCCCTTATTCTATAAACAGTATAGCTAAACAAAATTATGTTTGTCACTATTCCAGTATTAACGTAATTCTGACTTTCATTTCCGATAAGCCACTTCCATTAGGAACAATACGGTCAACTTAACAAAATTCCTCTCAGAGGGTAACACTGCTCTGTTGCTTTGTGCCATAGTTGCTTTTACAAAATTGTGTTATGTTACAACCTGCTTCTAGCATTGAGGTTATGGTACAGTAGTAACAGAGAGGGAGTGTTATAAACTAACGATCAATGAGCGGCTTCAGGTGGAAGTGACTTGCCTGAAGAACCGGCTGGTCTCTCTTCCTCACTGGACACAGACCGTTACTAGTGCTGGGGCAGGGTGGGGATACAAGTCAGAGTTTGTCATGGGGATCATGCCAAAGATATTGGTGTTTAAGGGAGATACTTGGAATAAAGTAGTGTGAAAACTAAAGATTTTGAAAATGGTGAGGAATTCTTCAGATTGCAAGCTACGTTTAACGCAGGATACTTTTCAGTTGATGTGCGAGGGCCTGCCGACTTGGACGGACTTACGACCTGCCTGGTAACGTTCCACCCAAATAACAGAAAGACTGACTGGAAGGTACAACAATCTCCACATTTATATGCTCGCATAGCGACAGTCTGAAGACTTGTGTTTACAATCGTATGACTAAGTGAAATACTGATAACAGTGACTGCATACTTAGACGGTATCGAAGTTGTGAGAATTTGTTACTATTGTAGTTTTTAAATTAATTGCATGACACATGTTCTTTTCAAATTTTCGAAAAAGTGTTTTCAGATGTTATATTTCTCTGAGCTGCATTCTTGGTTGTTAAGCTAAAGCGATGTATGAAGTACTGATGTAAACAAACTATTATTATATAAAAATACAAATGCTGATTATTTCGATGTATACAACTACAGTTGCTGAGGATGGATAAAAGCCACGCAGAGTGGCCGTGCGGTTTGAGGCGCTATGTCACGGACACATTTGAACATTTTTTTTATGGGCAAAATACTAAATACAGATGTTTAAGTTCCCGCCATTTTAAACAATTTTCCACATTTAACGTACACGGCACAACAGAATTAACCGAGCGAGGTGGCGCTGTGGTTAGCACAATGGACTCCCATTCTGGAGGACGGCGGTTCAAACCCACGTCCGGCCATCCTGATTTAGGTTTTCTGTGACTTCCTTAAATCGCTTCAGACAAATGCCGGGATGGTTCCTTTGAAAGGGTACGGATGACTTCCTTCCACATCCGCCTCCAATCCGATGGGACGGATGACCTCACTGTTTGGTCCCCTCCCACGAACCAACCAACCAACGAGCAGAATTGAAGGATAACTTTTTACCTGTGAGTGAGCTGCACAATCTACAACTTGTCTTCTGCAAGCAGCAAAACGTAATTTTTATTTTTGTTTATTTTGCTTTCCCGAACAGCTACCATCATAAACATCCAATACATTCATGTAAAGTATGTAAACTAATGCATACATCTACCCTTTTCCAAATAAGCTATAAAACCAAAACTTTAGACATATTGTAATAAGCAACATACAATGCATCAACCCAGTAATACATATCTCAACTGTGAGCTGTAAACAAACTATGTATAATACTTGACAACAATCACTTCATTAACAAATGTAAATATTTTGTAGCAAATGATTTTTCTATGCGTTAATATGTAATAATGATTTTACAGAAAGGAAATAAAGTAACCCACTGAATATAGCACAAAAAGTGCTGAAACATGTCTGGGTAAAACAAAACTCCAAAGGTGCCTTGCATAAGGCGGAATTCCTTATCCAGTGCCGGCCGGTGTGGCCAAGCGGTTCTAGGCGCTTCAGTCTGGAACCGCGCGACCGCTACAGTCGCAGGTTCGAATCCTGCCGCGGGCATGGATGTGTGTGATGTCCTTAGGTTAGTTAGGTTTAAGTAGTTCTAAGTTCTAGGGGACTGATGACCTCAGATGTTAAGTCCCATAGTGCTCAGAGCCATTTTTGAACTTTATCCAGTTTTCTTAGGAAGCACGGAAATAAGAACTATAACACCACAGCAAAATGTTCTTGACAACTTTGACACTGGTGAATCTTTCTGGCGTTTCAATCCTTCTCTAAGGAACTTGTGGGATTGCACCCCATCGAACATAAACTCACCTGTTTGGAGCGCAGCGTGACAGCAGTTTTCCCTCTTGTGTACAGTATGGAACCACTAGGGGCCGTTCAAAACCATTCGACGAAATTTAAAGGTGATCCAAAGCAGGTAAGGGTGCTTATGCTTTTTCAGCGCTCCTATTTTCTGTCCTCTTATGGTATGAGGGAATGAGAAACTGACACATGCGTGAATAAAACTGCAAAGGATTCCTCTAGCACCTCCCCATTCGGCAAAACCCTCTGTAGCACCTGCCCACCTTTACTTGAGGATTTTAAAAATGTACCTGTACAGACGGGACCCGTGACCTGGGTACTAAGCCCCTGCAGGCAGGCTGCACTGCTGATCTTTCGCCGCTACAGCGCACCTCTTGCGCCTGATAGTATGCCATCTGGAACCGGAGAACGTCCATGGGGTTTGTGGTTTGCAAGCGCCAGGGACGTCATCAGAAATTCTGTCTGTACAGGAGCATTTTTAAAACTCTTGGTAAAGGTGGTTTTGCCGGACTGTGGGGACTTAGAGGGACACAGTAACGTTTTTTTCACACTTTTGTCCCTCTCGTGATCACGACGCAGGAGAAGAGAAAATAGGAACAAGCATTGGCAACCTTAACTGCTTCGAGTCACCTTCAACTTTCGTCGAATAGTTTTGAATGGTCCCTAATGGCTCCAGCTTGTACACTAGAGCAATAATGGCGTTCGCGCTGCGCTCCAACAGGTGCGATCACGTTCGATGGAGATACAAGCCTACAATATCCTTAAAGAACGGTTGAAATGGCTGACGGTGTCAGCAGTCTCAAAGGTTGTCAAGAATATCTTCCTATTACTCTTCGAAATGTCAAATGTCGTTTTCTACCTCAAAATGTGTGGGAATCAATGCTCGAGGGAAAGAGGTGGTTTCATTGATGACTTTTTTGCCACCACCTAATGTTTTTTCATGCCGATCCTGAGCGGCGCATGTCTGCAATGTTTTGCTCGGTCACTCACAAAAAAACCACGTGACTTCAACAGTGGGCGTCGCACTTCTGACCATCACAGAGAAGTCAAAAGAAGGGGTGAAATGTGGATGAGATGAGACCTTCCGATCGTGTAACACGTCCACGGTGGCAATGGGTAGAAATGTGATGAAAGTTGGTCCCAATGTGACATCATTAACCAACCCTACACCTCTCAAGAACTTCTGAGCTGTGGCCTTTTTCACTGAACTGTCAACACCTTGCTGTTTGAGACGTTGTCGAGTCCGAGGGTGACGTCGCAGGGCTTTTGCTCCATGACAGAAGAAGCTAGTAGGCACCTTTGAGCCAAATTCAAGACTTGTGCATCGCAATGGGTGGGGCTTACGGAGTTTGAAAAAAGTGATTCTTTAATTCTGTTCCGCAGTGTACTTCACTTATAATACACTACTGGCCATTAAAATTGCTACACCACGAAGATGACGTGCTACAGACGCGAAATTTAACCGACAGGACGAATATGCTGTGATATGCAAATGATTAGCTTTTTAGAGCATTCACACAAGGTTGGCGCCGGTGGCGACACCTACAACGTGCTGACATGAGGAAAGTTTCCAACCGATGTCTCATACACAAACAGCAGTTGACCGGAGTTGCCTGGTGAAAGGTTGTTGTGATGCCTCGTATAAGGAGGAGAAATGCGTACCATCACGTTTCCGACTTTGATAAAGATCGGATTGTAGCCTATCGCGATTGCGGTTTATCGTATCGCGACATTGCTGCTCGCGTTGGTCCAGATTCAATGACTGTTAGCAGAATACGGAATCGTGCTGGATCCCAATGGCCTCGTATCACTAGCAGTCGAGATGACAGGCATCTTATCCGCATGGCTGTAACGGATCGTGCAGCCACTTCTCGATCCCTGAGTCATCAGATGGGGACGTTTGCAAGACAACAACCATCTGCACGAACAGTTCGACGACGACGACGACGTTTGCAGCAGCATGGACTATCAGCTCGGAGACCATGGCTGCGGTTACCCTTGACGCTGCATCACAGATAGGAGCACCTGCGATGGTGTATTCAACGACGAACCTGGGTGCACGAATCGCAAAACGTCATTTTTTCGGATGAATCCAGGTTGTGTTTCCAGCATCATGTCGGTCGCATCCGTGTTTGGCGACATCGCGGTGAACGCACATTGGAAGCGTGTATTCGTCATCGCCATAATGGCGTATCATCCTGCGTGATGGTATGGGGGACCATTGGTTACACGTCTCTGTCACCTCTTGTTCGCATTGACGGCACTTTGAACAGTGGACGTTATATTTCAGATGTGTTACGACCCGTGGATCTACCCTTCACTCGATCCCTGCGAAACCCTACATTTCAGCAGGATAATGCACGACCGCATGTTGCATGTCCTGTACGGGCCTTTCTGGATACAGAAAATGTTCGACTGCTGCCCTGTCCAGCACATTCTCCAGGTCTCTCACCAACTGAAAACGTCTGGTCAATGGTGGCCGAGCAACTGACTCGTCACAATACGCCAGTCACTGCTCTTGATGAACTGTGATATCGTGTTGAAGCTGCATGGGCAGCTGTACCTGTACACGCCATCCAAGCTCTGTTTTACTCAATGCCCTGGCGTATCAAGGCCGTTATTACGGCCAGAGGTGGTTGTTCTGGGTACTGATTTCTCAAGATCTATGCACCCAAACTGCGTGAAAATGTAATCACATGTCAGTTCTAGTATGATACATTTGTCCAATGAATACTCGTTTATCATCTGCATTTCTTCTTGGTGTAGCAATTTTAATGGCCAGTAGTGTAGCTTAAATTGCAAGATAAATTCAGGAAACCTATATTTTATAATGGATGTCTCCGAAGAGTACGTTGTTGTTGCATATTATGAGCGTATATCGTGCGCAGAATACGAAAAACGCAACAACGTCCACCATTTTACCATTGGAGAGATGTCTCCAGAGACGTGACTCATTTTTTGTCCGCTTGTAAATGCCGTATAGTTATAAATTACGTGCATAATATATGGAAGACCTGACTCAGAACTGGGTATCAGTGCTGCTGTTCTACTCACGAGTTCATCTGGAACACCCTATGTTACCGTCTTTCCCTCCCGACCGATGAGAGGGTTTTAACTGTGAGGCTGTCTGTAGTACGGGCTCGGGTAACACGGCGTGTCCCCGCTACAGTAACAAGTGTCGCGGGGCGTGCGACCGTCACGCGCGGTGCTTCACTTTCCTTTGCAGAAGTGGAGGAAGCGGAGACTGACAGGGGAGGCGCGGCTGAAGTAGGCCGTGCAACGCCCGCCGCCGCCAGTGCGCCTCCAGCAGCCACGCCGCGCGGGTCTGTCTGCAGAGGGCAACCAGTGTGCCGCCTGCCGCCGCTGCTCTGGTAAGCCGTCTCAACCGGCTTTTCTTTTCTATTTTTAAAAATTTTGTTTTGTTGGCATCTTGGCCAGTCTTTCCATAAATTGCTCAGTTACTTGAAACACAAAGTTCTTCATCTATATTTATATCGACAGGAAGACGCTGCAGTTCACAATTAAGTGCCTGGCAGAGGGTTCATCGAACCATCTTCGAGCTACTTCTCTACCGTTCCGCTCTCGTACAGAGCACGGGAAAAACGAACGCGTAAATTTTCCCTTCCCAACTCTGCCTTCTGTTTCTCCCTCTGTAGGTGGGCTCCAACAAAATGTTTTAACACACTGAGGACAAAGTTGGTAATTGCAACTTCGCCAGAAGATTCTGCCGCAACGAAAAACTCATTTGTTTTAATGACTGCCGCCCTAATTCGCGTATCATATCCGTGGCACTCTCTCCCATGTTAATACAACACGAACTGCCCTTTTTTGTACTTTATCGATGTCCTCCGTCAGTCCACTATGATGCAGATTCTATATCACTTAGCAAGACTCCAGTAGAGGGCGGACAGGGAAGCAATCTCTTTAGGAGACCTGTTGCATTTTCTAACTGTTCTGCCATTAAATCGCAGTCTTTGACTTCCTTTCTCCTCAACATGATCATTGCAGCTTACGTTATTCATAACTGTAATCCCTAACAATTTAGTTGAATTACAAGCCGTTAGATTTGTGTGTTTTATCCTGTTACCGAAATTTAGCGCATTCCTTTTACAAATGACGTGGATGATTTCACACTTTTCATTATGTAGAGCCAATTTCCACTTTTCGCACAATAGAGATACCTTGTCTAAATCGTTTTGCAATTTGTTTTGATCACCTGATGACTTTATAAGACGGTAAATGACGGCATCATCTACAAACAGTCTAAGAGGGACGCTCAGACTGTCTTAAAACGCTTATGTCGACCAGGAGCAGCAGAGGGCCTATAATCCTTCCTTGGTGAACGCCAGATATTGCTTCTGTTTTACTCGATGACTTTCCGTCGATTACAACGAACTGTGACCTTTCTGACAGGATGCAGTCGTGCATTTGAGACGATACTCCAAGGTACGCAATTTGATCAGAAGTCGCTTGTCAGGTACGGTGTCAAAAGTTTTCAGGAAATCTAACAACATGGAACTAATTTGACATTCCCTGTCGATTGCAGTCAGTACTTCGTCAGAATAAAGAGTTTGTTGTGTGTCACAAGAACCATATTTTCTCTATCAGTATTGGCTGTTTCTTAATAATTCGTTCTCTTCGAGGCAGTACATAGTGTTCGAACACTGTCTGTTTTCCAGAATGCTACTGCAAATCGACTTTAATGTTATGGTCTGTAACTCTGCGGACTACTCTTGTTTTCTTTCTTGGCTATCGGTGTGACCTGTGCAACTTTCCAGTCTTTAGATATGAATCAACTTCAATGTGTTTGTTTGCAAAATAAGTTTTCCTGTTGTCTTTCACGATGTTACTTTATTTCTTGCGCTTTTCGGGAAACGATTCCAACTTTCGAGTGAATGTTTTCGTGTATTATGGCATTTAGGCGTGATGTTTTCGATGTATGAGGTGCTGCGTTATTCCAGTGTCTATAGGATCTCTTGTAGTCTGTTTATGCGGGGACTCACACATATTGAAACATCACTCACACAATTTATATTGAACACTGCAAGTTGAAAAGAGTCACAATGGACTACTAGAAAACCTACAGGCAACAGTATAATACAGCAACTCACGCAACGAAAACATAATTCATGAAAGCCACAATACATGAGAAAATGCATTTGAAAGTAGGAATTTTTTCCCGAAGGGAGTCGCATTACAGAGTTAATTGACTTTGATGTTAACATGTAAGAAAGCACAGTGGCCAAAAAGTCTCTGCATCTTTTGTTACCGAACGAATTGCTAAGTAAGCAGAAACTAACGTTATAAACCTCCCAAGCAGCTACTGAATTTGCTAAGTAAGCGAAAACACACACACACACACACACACACACACACACACACACACACACACTGTAACGTTATAAACCACTGAAGCAGCTACTGAAGCCTTTCAAATATGGGTTAAACGTGCTAGGCACTTGGATCCTGTGCGTTGGGTTTTCTGTCCTGGACAGTGCTGGTGCTGTGAGGTTCTGCCAGTGTCGCTTGCGTATCAAAGACACAGCAGACTCTCAGAGATGACCGTCCGAAAGGGCAGAATATTAGTGCAAATGCGCTTCTGCAAGCAGTGAGGATACTATCGGTCCGATCCTATGACTGTCAAAGGCTGCACGCCAAATACCGTCCATGCAAATCAGATACATAGGTAACTGGAGCAATACACCAATAATTAAAATTAATGTTTAGAAGAGAGACGTACTAATTCAAGACTGACTTTCTCAAAAGAAAGGAAAAACGGAATTTAATGTATGCTAATATTAAAAAGAAATATGAAAAGTGGACAGACTGGGGAATGGCCACTTTGTTAGTGGCTGGCAGATCTTAAGAAGTGCTTGTCTAACAGAAAGTGCGGTCAGCACATGATTCACTTCCCGTGGAGATGTGGTATCATACTTCTAGCCAGGATTTGTGACATTCGCTCCTCATGTAGGCTTGGTGGTGAAGAGAAAGCAGACTGGTATGCACTCTTGGTAACTGGCAACGGTGTTGGAACTAGTTTCAGCCCGCAATACTAAAGACAGATATGTTTGTGGATAAACTTATGCCGAGACATATGGATTAGAAACTGCCCCATGTTAGATGTGCTGACGTTTTCATTCGGTGCTAACGCCTTTTTAAAAGCGTTAGTGTTGTTGCTCTAGCAAACTTTAATTACGGTGTTGCATGTCTTATTTGAGTGTTCACTCTCCTGGCGAACCGGTCGTAATATAAATTTTAAGATAACTCTCACCCATTTTTAGGAGAAAAAAAAAGACGCACCACGAGGGAATTATCCGAATGGGACGGAAATGTGATGCACGTGTACAGACAAATAAATTAGTACAATTTCAGAAAAACTGGATGGTTTATTCAAGAGAAAGCGTTTCACAAACTGAGCAAGTCAGTAACGCGTTGGTATACCTCTGGCCCTTGTGCAATCATTTATTCAGCTTGGCCTTGACTGACATAGTTGTTGGATGTCCTGCTGAGGGATATCGTGCCAAATTAAGTCCAATTGGCGTCATAGATCGTCAGAATCCAGAGCTGGTTGGAGGGTCCTGTCTGTTATGCTCCAAACATTTTTAATTGGAAAGAACTCGGGCGACCTTGCTGGCCAAGGCAGTGCGTGGCGAGCACGAATACAAGCAGTAGAAACTTTCGCCGTGTGCAGGTGGGCGTTGTCTTGCTGAAATGTAAGCCCAGGATGGCTTTCCATCACGGACAACAAAACGGGGCGTAGAATATCGTCGACGTACAGCTGTGCTGCAAGGGGCGCCGCGCATGACAAGCAAAGGGGTCCTGCTATGAAATAAAATGGCACCCCAGACCATCACTACCGGTTGTCGGTCCGTAAGGCAGGCGACAGTCATGTTGGTATCTCACTGTTGTCCGCCGCTTTTCAGACACGTTTACGGCCTTGTATCTCACTCACTGGATTAGAATTGTCTTCAGAGATGAGTCCCGCTTAGAACTGAGCCCCGAATGCAGCGGAGATGTCATTCTGACGTCTGACGCTCCAACTGTAGAGACTGTGGCATGATATCCCTCAGTAGGAAATCCAATAACTCTATCAATCTATGCCAGGCCGCTGCTTGCATAGCTACCAGAGGTGGACTAACCCATTATTAACATTCTCAAGTTGTGAAGCTGTTTCTGTTGAATAAACCATCATTTTTTTCTAAAACTATAATCATTTGTTTGTCAAAAATGGTTCAACTGGCTCTGAACACTATGGGACTTAACATCTGAGGTCATCAGTCCCCTAGAACTTAGAACTACTTAAACGTAACTAACCTAAGGACATCACACACATCCATGGCCGAGGCAGGATTCGAGTCTGCGACCCTAGCGGTCGCGCGGTTCCAGACTGTAGCGCCTTGAACCGCTCGGCCACTTCGGCCGGCCATTTGTTTCTCTGTACATGTACATCAGAGCTACTGATTTCCGTCCCATTGGGATAACTCCTTCGTGGTGCGTCGTTTTTCGTGTATATTTTGACATTTTCCATTCATCTATCTTTAATTTTGCTGTTTATACGTACAACATGTTATTGATTTCAGAGATATATAACTTCATAATTAGATATCCTTACGACTGACCAATAAATCGACTGTGGAATACAGTGAGCAAATCAAATAGCGTAAACGTAGGAGATATAAAACGCAAGCCCATTTTTTAATACTTTTAAGTAAATAAAATATTCCAAACAGGTGATTCTGAGATATCAGTGGTCATTATCTCAGACAGGCATACGTATATCGGCATCAATATACCTTTTCGTAGTGACTCTCTGACGTAGAAGCTTCACAGTGCAGTCATTTGTCAGACAGATGAGTGTATCTCTATGTTAATGTACCTCTTCGTTACGTATATAAAAGTAAAGTGGATCTGCACAATATATCTCCCATGTGTACGTTATTTGTTTTGCTTTCTGTATTTCCGTTGATTGCACCGTCATATGGGTCTGAAGAAGAAGTTATATAAATCTGAAAATCGGTGACACTTTGTACCTATAGGCAGCAAAAATAAACACAGTAGATTGGAATATATCAAACACATATTATTAACAAATATAGCTTAACGCCCAAGAAATTCAGTTTAAATAAGCGTGCGGCATAACTATGGTATTGGTCCGAAAGGAATAGAAGACGATATGTGTAACGACTTACAAACCATAACATACACTATACTGTAAACCCTAAGGTGGGAAAAAAATTCGGAAGAAAGCACTTGAATGGGAAAACGAAACTTAACGTCATGGAAATCTACGGAAGAAATAGTGTAATCAGAAAATATGGAAGAGATACATAGATATTACTGTTATAACTTCACAGTTTTCGTAATTTTATACTCTTGTTATAGGACTGCTCACAATCACCAACATCCAAGCTGAAGTATCGTTAACGATTTCTGTGAGAGACAATAATAATTCATCTTTGAATTTTTTGCTTTAGGACCCACGCTCATATTTGTTGGAAAACGCTTCAAAATATGCGCCTGGCGTTTCAAAACATGTGGACGCAAACATCTTTCACGGCTTGACTACCCAACAGGACAGAAATAACACAAGCGGCATGCCCCTGTTCGCAACGTTGACGCTACATCTGTGTGAAAAGAGTTGTGCAGTCGACAATGAGTCATTGAGAGACTGACTGAAACTATTACTCGACTTTAGATTACCCGGAAAAACATGAACAAGAAGGTAACCAAATAACATTCGTTTGTGCAGAGCGAAGATTTTTGAAATCTACTATAGCGCATATCCTGTCAAGAACGGAAGCGAAGCGTCATTTGATAAACATTGGAATATGAAAATAATAATTAGGTAGATCCGTAAGTAGCTAGCATAACTGTGCCTTCATTTTCCCCGAAACCGAAGGAGTCACATCCGTTCAATATAAATTTCGAACCTAACTTGTGGGATTTTGTGAAAACAAAGGGAACCTATGGCCTCGCGGAGAAAATAATGTTAATTAGCGTTGTACTGTCCGCCCCTGGTAGCTGAGTGGTCAGAGCGATAGAACGACAATCCTAAGGGCCTGGGTCCGATTCCCGGCTGGGTCGGAGATTTTCTCCGCTCAGAGACTGGGTGTTGTGTTGTCCTAATCATCATCATTTCATCCGCATCGACGCGCAAGTCGTCGAAGTGGAGTCAAATCGAAAGACTTGCACCCGGCGAAGGGTCTACCCGACGGGAGGCCCTAGTCACACGACCGAAACCGGAGCGCTGCACTCAACTGAAGCAGACAGACTACGAGGAAAAATGTAATATTTTCCCTGAAGACAGAGAGAACCGATATTAGTAACAGACGAAGGAAATATGAATGGTTTTTTCATTGCATTGTATTCAGAAATGTCGCTTACGTAAACGTTACTATAGCCCAAAACTGCAAAGAAAGTATGGTTCCACAAGGCAGTATAATGAGCAGAATTTTTCACTGTTAAATGAAGTTATCGTATTTCGAAGGGAGAGTTGTTTAGAAATTTAATTACCAGCTTGCCGAGAAATTACATCGTGTTTTACTAAGAAGGACACTTAGATAAAACAAGAAAGTGGATATGATATTGCAGTCAAGATACTAATAGACCACGAAGAAATATTACCTAAGTATTCATTTTAGTGGCTCGACGGTGGCTTGTATGCAGTTATAGGCTTCACGATTTTTGCCAAAATTATAAATGTAATCTACCGGTGAAAGTCAAGGGCTTTTAATAATTTCTGTCTCCATGTTCGCTTAAGTCAGTTAGTAATCCTCAGTCAATAGCAGGTTGTATATCAGTGTAATCAAGAGTGAGACTGGCACTCCAAGTAAAAGTTTATTTTTTTAATAAACGATTGTAGATAAGAGTGACTTTTTCATGTGATATGTACTATGTGATGCTTGTTTACTTGTCATTCCATTTCCGGTGACATATCGAGCGAAGTGGCACAGAGGTACTCGTGTTAAAATTCTGCTGAACACCTCGGGCGTTATAATTTCCCTAAAGATCTCGCGAGTTACTTCCGCAGGAAACTTAGATTTTCATCTTTCTTACCACAATTATGAATGTGGAATCGAAATGCATCCAAAATTTATAAGTTTTTATTACCTCATCGTCCGTGTACTGTTGCTCTATTTTTTATACACGTAAACCTGAATAGGAACTTAAGGTATTCCTTCCTTCAGCAATTATTTGTCGCTGTTCTAAACTTTGTCTACAATTAGGGACTCCTTTTCGAGCACTGATCAGAGAATTCCACGTACGGAAGTATAAGCTCCGACCCAGCAGTATCACATCCCTTAGTGGTTCTACACTTATCAATACTTCTGATATCTCTTAATTTTTTTTAGTGGTAGTTTTTTAAGCTAAGAGTTGTGTGAAGGACGCTGGATGATGATTTTACACGATGTGTCTTGGATCTTTTGCTTATCTCGTCCTTTCGGTCGTTATAGGACTGTTACTCGGTGTATTATTCAGCGGAGCAAGATAGAGATGATATGTCGGGGAAGCCTAAAAAGGAAATAATTGCAACATTATGCTTTAAAGTTCCATCGACGAAATCATTAGACACGAAGCATAAGCTCTGATTATTCAAGAATAGAATAGGAAAATGGCAGCAGCCTGTACGAGAGAATCGCCCCGGCATTCACCTTAAATAAAATTTGGAAATTATAGCAAACATAAAACTGCAAGACTTATCGGGGTATTTGGACCTCTCTGCTCCTAAATGCGAATGCAGTGCCTTAAGTACTGCACCACATCGGACGTTGCGTTGAACAGAGGCAACCTGTAAAGAGACACTCACTGTCACTCTTACTTATATGAGCTGCTGCATGCCTTACAGGAAAAGTGCATTTGATGGCAGGGGAGCAGATTGGCAACGTTACTCTCACCTTAATAAAGGCACCACCCTTTTCTGCGCCCGTTATTCATTAACTGAGCTGCACTCCAGTAATTTTTCTGTCGATCTGGTGGTAAAATAAAACAAAATAAAAAGTTTTTGCGAACATTTCTACCTTAATTGTCAGCATATCATAGAGCACAATTTCCTCTACCACACTGACGATACTGCGGTCAGTGTTCTTTGTACCCGGTATTCTCTGCCCTGTTTCTGAACCAGTGGAAGCACGAGTCATTATACTCATTCTGACAAATTCTTTCTGTTGGCCGATGACCTGACAGGACCGCAGTACCGAACAGTCGGTCACATTTAAAGATTGAGGAAGATAAGGGCCGTTACATGATTCGAAAAGCAATCCTTGTACATTCCTAGACTATTAGACTATGTAACCATGCAACGTGTAGAAGAATGAGTTGGATATGTATTGGTATAATGGTCCCCCCCCCCCCAAAAACAAAACACCAGCTGTTTGTTGCTGTCCCATTTCCGCTGTTGTTGGTTGACTCTACATTTCGATCAGTCTAGTAATGAAAACTGATCTTGAAAAACACAAGGGCAAGAGGGTGCCGAATATGCTATGTCTCGTTGCTGACTTGGTCCGTTTCATTCTCTGTGGAATTTCAGGGATTTTACTCGTTCGTGCCTTTTTCTCGGAAGGCGGGCTGCTATTGAAACAAACTATCACGGTTATTTATAAAGTTTGTCAAAAGCTGTAAGAACAAAACTGAAGTTATTTTATTGGCACTAGGATAATGCGTACTAAACCAATCAACAATTTGCTGATATCTTCTGTTCAGTGCATATTTCTGGCGGTGTGTACAAGCTAAGTTTTAGCGTACAGTTTGATAATTATTTGTCGCTCTATTTACAAAAGTTGGATGTTTCTTGACCGTTACGAGAGAAGATAAGCAGCATGCAGTAGCATATGTCGGTTAGGGTAGGCACCTTTATTTAACGAAAAGTTGGGCCTATCTTAGGACGACAGCGTTGTCAATCTGCTCCTCTGTTATCGAATACACTGTTACTGTATGGTATGCAGCAGCTCGTGCAAACGAGCCTCACAGGGGGTATGTCTCTTTACGGCTAGTTTAGGATAGGTAGCTAAGTCAATTAAATACTGTACGGAACTCAGGTTTACAGTGGCATAACTTAATTAGTATCTATTGTGCTGGTGCCGCCGACAGTTACACAAGGGTTCTCAATTCCTTGATCGTGGTGATAACGCCACGTCAAACACGCGAGGGACGTATCTGAAGCAGCGAAAGTGCAGCCACGCAGCGTGTACAATGGGGATACGTTACTCCTTGGCTTTTCTTTTTTTGCTTTCCCTGCGACGGTGCTAAGTGAGGTATCACCACGTTTTCGTTCCTGGCTGAAAAAAAGTAGTGTGTGTGTGTGCAGAAATACGGCATCCTCCGGTAGTGGAAAGTGAAACATTTTTAGGATTTACTTAGCGTTGTTTGCCTTCGTAGGATAGTGACAGTTCGCAACTTTTATATGCAACTCGAAAAGGTCTGAATGGCCGTACAACAGTAATAAAAATACTATTATGAACATCGATACTCCGCTGTGTTCTAGGGGCTTTTTCGTCATGGTACCACCAACGGTGATACAGTTGCGTGGATATTGCCAAGGTGTGGAAAGAAGTAAGTTGCAACAACAGCCTGGAAGGTTTCTGGAAACACTGCACAGATCTTCCTTCCAGTTGCGAATTTTTCTCGTTGTACCAAACGTTTTAACTCTCACTGCTTTGTGGACTCGTTTTTCGTCTCCCTTTTCTTTCTTGGCGTATTTTTGCGCATGATGCAAGTATGGGAAATTAAAAGTGTGAGGTGCGCCTCAACACCTGCTCAGGACATAGCCTACTGTTAATGTTGTCTACTTATGCCAGTATAGTTTCACAATGTTACACACTGCACCCTACATGCACAGACCCGTTTACTAACAACTGCTCTGAGTCAAGCAATAGTTTTGGTTCACATGTGAATTGAGCGGCTTCTTCTTTGGTCAGTGAGTGATCAAAAAGTCAGTATAAATTTGAAAACTGAATAAATCACGGAATAATGTAGATAGAGAGGTACAAATTGACACACATGCTTGGTCTGCCACAGGGTTTTATTAGAACCAAAAAAATACAAAACTTCAAAAAGTGTCCGACAGATGGCGCTTCATCTGATCAGAATAGCAACAATTAGCATAACAAAGTAAGACAAAGCAAAGATGATGTTCTTTACAGGAAATGCTTAATATGTCCAGCATCATTCCTCAACAATAGCTGTAGTCGAGGAATAATGTTGTGAACAGCACTGTAAAGCATGTCCGGAGTTATGGCGAGGCATTGGCGTCGGATGTTGTCTTTCAGCATCCCTAGAGATGTCGGTCGATCACGGTACACTTGCGACTGCAGATAACCCCAAAGCCAATGGACTGAGGTCTGGGGACCTGGGAGGCCAAGCATGACGAAACTGGCGGCTGAGCACAAGATCATCACGAAACGACGCGCGCAAGAGATCTTTCACGCGTCTAGCAATATGGGGTGGAGCGCCATCCTGCATAAACATCGTACGTTCCAGCAGGTGTTTATCAGCCAGGCTGGGGATGATTCGATTCTGTAACATATCGGCGTACCTCTCACCCGTCACGGTAGCAGTTTTGCTGTCCAGCGCCATCTGTCTGACATTTTGTGAATTTTGTTTTCTTTTTAGGTTCTAATAAAACCCCATTTCATTCCAAGCATGTGTGTCAATTTTTACCTCTCTATCTACATTATTCCGTGGTTTATTAAGTTTTCAAATTTATACTGACTTTTTGATTACCCTGTATATAGAATTTGCGCTTCATTACTCTGTCACCGTTTCGACGGATGTTAAGCTTCAGTATAGTTGAGGAGTTAAACGTAAATGCGCGTAAACAACAGGAAAGGTAGGCATGCAAATGGCTGAGCATACGCATAAGTGCTAGAAAGTGCCAAGCACAGACAATGCAGTACCAAAGCAATTTCACAACGTCCAGCTTGATCATTTTTGTGTTTTACTATATACTATATTTGATTTACAGCAAACTTCTCGTCGACTGTCATCAATCATTGTTTACGATGTTGTTCCGCAAGATGAAAAATGTTTAGCACCTGTGGTCCAGTGTGAAAATGAGCGAACGTTTAAATTTTTACCAACATATTAACAGGACAGTTCAGTAGCAAAAGTTAATGAATTTTCTAAGACACTGTAACTTTCTCCAGGCTTTATTTCCTAGGTATTAATACAACGCCTCAAGAATGTGTTAGCCTTATGTTCTGAAATACAGGTACGTTCACTCATTTGTTTTAATCACTCTACCTTCTTTCGCATCCCTGTCTCTCAGGCTGTCCAACAGATAAGAATTAAAGTGTGCCCGACACTGCAAGCCGATGTTCGTGATCCCAAACGGGAAGTTGTGCGGCCGTACCTCACCCGTGCAGTTCTTTCCTTCGCTTCCGAGTCTGCCCCACGTTGTTCCTGGCAGGGCTTTCATAACGTTTCCTCAATTACTCGATCTCGAATTCATGTTCGCAACAACTTGACAGCAGAATGCGTTTGCCTTTATGTAGTCCTGAAAGGAAATTTCATCACTCGACAATTCGAGCATCTCTTGCAAACTGTATCTGGTTTCACCATCTTGCGTCAGTTCGTAAACTACTAGGTGCCTTTATCAACTGCCGATTGTGCTGTCAGACTAGTGTAGAACTGGCAACTGACATAACAATGTGCCGGAAAGAATATACTTTAGCTATCGCTTTCCATAAAAGTGAAACGCGAATACGACATCACTGCAATCCCGAAACGAAGTAGGTCACCCAGCCTTCCCTCCATTTCATTCATATATTCTATAAAAGCGGGGCATTATTGCAGTGCTTCCGACGTAAAGCTGCAGGATGAACATTAATTCAAGTTACAAAATTCTCGGGCCATAGAGTGCAGCGGAATGCGTAGATGGTTTTCGTTAGCTAGTACTGTACGTCCTTTCATTGTTGCCTCGCTGTATGTGTATGTGTATGATTGTACGCTGTTAGGAAAGGAGCCTAAACTGTTTGGCATGTGGTTAGTTAAAAGAGTCGGATCACCTTTACAAAATTTGATATGCTCTCTAAGAAAGTCATATTTTGAGTTTTACGTATATAGATAACACTAGAAAACAACAATTTAGGAATTTGGAGAAGGCTGCTGGTGAACCCTTCTCTTTTCTTATTTTTTTCTTAAATCACTGATCTCTCTACAGACTTGACACAGGCTTTAGCTTCTTCCTACTTTACGCTAATTTATTCATCCTAACATATTTACTACAGCATCTGTTTAATACGTTCTACCCAAACTCAATGCGGTTTTTTTATTTTTTTATTCCTTCCAGTTCTTGGTTAACTCTTCCGACTTCTGATGTCGGTGTTCCCAGTGGGGGTTTTGAAATACCTATAAATTTTGTACTAAATCTCAACTTT
Source organism: Schistocerca cancellata (assembly GCF_023864275.1). Classification (NCBI taxonomy): domain Eukaryota; kingdom Metazoa; phylum Arthropoda; class Insecta; order Orthoptera; family Acrididae; genus Schistocerca; species Schistocerca cancellata. The sequence goes on from NC_064627.1 coordinate 975,460,712, forward strand.
TATCTTAAATTCCTTCTAACATTCTGCTACAGCACCATATTTAAAATGATTCAGATTTCTATGTCACACTGCGTCTGATGGTATATTATTTGCTGGTAACCGTACCTTTATCGGTTTTTATGCCGTATTTTCATCAAATCTGATGTTTAGAAAGTGGCTATTCTTCTTCCTATTACTCATCCTTTCGTCTTTGCCTCGTTTATTCTTAACTCAGATTCACCGCCAAGTAGCCTATCTGTTCCATTCAACAGATTTTATTCCTGTCTCGAAACATCTTTCTCTTTCCTCGTTGCTTCTGCAACATGGAATTAAACCGATCCTTTTACATTACTTAACATAATTAGTCTTTCTTTTTATTTGCAAATTTTATCACTGCAAATTTGTTTTTGTACCGATGCCCTATAATAAACATATTAGATCCCAAAAACAGAAATATAACACATTTAAATGAGACCAGACGACCTTGCGGGGCAAGGAACTGAATCGTTCGTGATATTTTTTATTGTGTGAAGCAACACTTTACTCCATTCTGGATTAAGTGGCGCTACGCTTAAGACGTCGGAGTGGAACGAATATAGCTCAAATATCCATCTGGCCTTAGAGATTTAGATTCCCGTGCTTTTCCCAAATTATATCTGCCAAATTAGGGGATGGTTCTTTTGCAAAGCTATAATCAAACTGTTCTGCGAAGGAGCTGGATAAGGATAAATGAACAGTTTGACAGGGCACAGTGAAGACTGTAGGTCAGGAGTGGTTAGCTGTAATAGACTTATTACCTAAGGTCAAATTATCCTCTGGGACCTAAAACGTAGTGTCCGTAATGTAGAGCAGTGACTACTATTATCGCTATCCATGGCTCAGACCGATAATGTAGGTTTTTAGGTAGCAATATAGTTGGATATTACTCATCGCACAATGATGCTGAACGAAATTTCTAGTTCCCAAACTTTGCCTATCAAGGGGAGGATGATGTTTGCGTACAGTTCATACGCAGCAGAATGTGCGTCCATGTCCTTAATTAAATTCAACATGTCTTCGCATTTTCATGTGATGTTACAGAACGATGGTCTGGCCGGTGGATGAAGATACCAAAATCACTGGTCTCTGACGATGTCTCGTTGCGATCCGATCCCTATTCTGTAAAAGATCAGTAATCTGGAGAAAACAAGTGGCGAAGCAGAGATTAGTGTTAAACAATTCGTCATAAAATTGAAGCATTAGCTCGCACTGAACAACGAAAAGTGAAGAAATATGTAGTGGCGTTCTTGCTGAAACCATCAGGCAGTTATGCTCTTGGAATGATTGAAGGGAACAACGGTAATCTGGATGGCGGGACAGAAAATCCAGTCGTGTTTCTCTCCGATGTCAGACGGGAGTCATAGCCACCACGTTAACTCAGTCAGTGAGTCTAGAGTGATCTTAGACAATCTCCAGATAATTATGCTCATGTAGTATACTCTAGAGTGTTTTTACGTAATTATATAAATAATAATGAACATATGAAACTGGCAACTGCATTATACGCTGTGAAAATTGCGAAAATCGCCTTTGCATATTGAGCCATCACTTACGTATATTATATCTGTGAAATGTGTTTTGATGCCATGCATTAGACATTTATTTACCCGATATTTAAACAAAACTTTACGAAGAAGTTTCTTGTTAAGGTAAATAAATTTCGGACTCTGCTCTAATGTATTATGTCATATTGAAATTAAGCTACAATTATTCGTGTATCGGAGCACCATGTTTCCGATCATGATTCTCAATATTCATAGGGTGGAAATCAATACCGTAATATATCTGTAAACATTATACAACATATTGAATATATAGATACAACAAACATATATTACAGGTGATTGAAAACGCTTCGTAAAAAAAACGAAGTGAAACACGTATGACAAACGGCCTGTTATTCACTTGCATAGATGGACCACATTTCCAAAACGATAGTAATAATAATAATAATAATAATAATAATATATAATTTACCGTCGTCTAGTGAACAAAACACGATATTACGAAACATTGGGTCATCTTGTGATTCGGTTCAGGATTTCCATAAAGTGAGAACTCGTGGTTCGTGGTAGGAATTTAAACGTGATGTTATTTTATGTTCCATGCTGAATCTCGTAAACTCCGTAAATTGTAAATAAAAACATCGAATGTAAAGCACCTGTTTGGAGCTCAAACTGGCATGGAGAATACTACGAATGGATTGCGTGCCACAATAATTTATGTATGTGTGCTGTTTGCACTTAACAGCTTATGCACTATTTTGGAAAAGAGTATGGACTCTAGCAAGAGAAAACGCCATTCACTTAAGCATATCGCAGAAACGGACGACATGATGCTAATTGAAAACATTAATGTAATCGGAAACGTTAGCCATCTGACGATGGGCATGATAAGCCGAAACCGGTTATGGGATTGAAATAAAATATATGGGGATATCGCAACACCAGAAAATTGAAGCGAATTCAGGGAAACCTGGAGAGCACCGACGCTTTGTGCAGACAATGCCAGCTGATCCGTAACAAAAATAAATGTAATAAATGTACCGCTTTTACACCGTGGTTCGCCACCGTAGCTCAGTGGTCAGCGTGTGTGGCAGCTATGCGGAGGAGCCACGTTCGATTCCACCTGCTGACAGGAATATTTCCTTTGTGGGGGGACTGAAGTGGGATGCACTCAGCCTCTTGAGGCCAGTTGAGTAGGTGCTTGATTGAGAAGTAGCAACTCAAAGCTCAAGAAATCCGGCGACGATCGGCGGTTTGGTATGCACACACCCCACGCCCCTCCACAGAGCATTAAAATTACGCCGTTTGCCGAGGATGACACGGCTGTGGGTCAGCCGTGATTGGCCCATGTTGGCCAGAACGCGGAGTTTTGCTTTTTCCCAGCATTGTCCCATCGCACTATTTTGATTAACCGCTGGTAGTAGTAACAACCATAAAACAACTGGGAGTAATTGTCTGGAGCTACCCAAAGCCCAAGGATGACATATAACTAGTCCTGCGATGAGCAGGTATTAGACTGCGACCCCCTGCAAGAATCTTAAGGAAATGTGATTCTCTGACAAAGTAGATAGCTTGGACCCTCCGTTCGAGGGGTTCTTGAGTAGAGCTCGCGAGTCGGGGGACCTTACCATATAGTATTGCAGGAAAGGCTAGAGAAAGTCCGAAAAAGAAGGCACTTTTCATTATTGGTTCATTTAGTTAGAGAGCGCGAGAAGTGGCAAACACTTCGGGAGAGCCGTTGTGGAACACGGAGAAGTTTAGTTTAAAATTCCCATAGCTTACGTTCCACGAAGATTCAGGCAACTTCCACGTCGATGTCGCAAAGTGACCATGAAGGGAAAATATATCACTCTTCTCGCACACTTTCTTTATACTTTTATTTAGCATCTGTGCGTGACTCATACAGCTATCACCTTAAATATAAGGTTTAATACGTCATAGTAAAATCTTATTAGAAGTTGACCTATTCTTCCAACAAAATGACATATAAATGCGATATATTTCGAAGTCTTTCAAGCAAAGCAGTACGGTGACACATGTCGGTAAACAATAACCTATGGTGACCACATATTGTAGGAGGAGGCTTGTAGCTTTTTATCTGTTCGTGCAGCCAAAAGGGGTGTGATTGACATGCTTCTTTTACCACAGTCGCACAGTCGGGATGCGATTAGACCAATACGATTGGATGTAACAGCCGTGATTGAATATGAGACGCCTTATTGTGTTCATTAATCTTATGGAGCATTGATTTCTCTTGTGCCAGAAGTTAGGAATCAGCACTGGGTTCACTTTGCATAACCTTTGCTTTGTATCTGGAGGTCTCTTGCCATTTGTGTTCCACTTCTCGCACATTTCGCAACTGTAACTGGAAAGCAGTAAATCATGGTGGTACCAGAAGCACCCCCCCCCCCCCCCCACTTGTTTTGGTATAAGGGACCCGTGCTCTCCACTGACTCGTCACAGATCAATAATCTAATTATGATTTATTCAACGATTATCTCAGTTACTTTTGCTTCTGTGAAAAACTTTCACAACAGTGAAAAACCCTGTAATATTTCATCAGGAAAACATACAAGTATAGAGTAATGTAACAACACTTCAACAAATTCATAATAGGTATAAAACAAAGAATAAGGCTATAGATAGAGAGATGTTGAATGAAACGCGTTTGGCAGTCCAGAGAGCAAAGTGTGAAGCCTCCACTGGTTTCCTCAGCACAATATTATAGATAGATCTTTCACAAAACCCAAAGAAATTCTGATCATATGTAAAGGCTGTTAAAGGCAATAAAGTTGCAGTCCAGTCACCCATGGACGAGACAGGAACTGAAATTGAGAATAGTGAATCAAAAGCAGAAATACTGAACTATTCTCTCTAATGACTTTTACAAACGAACACCCAGGGGTATAGCCGCAACGTAATCCTCGCAAAACTGAAAAGATGAATGAAAGAGAGATTAGTGTCAGTGGCGTTGCAAAACACCTGAAATAGCTAAAACTGAACAAAGCCCAAGAGTCCGACGGAATCCCTGTCAGATTCTATACCCAACGTGTGGCTGAATTAACCCATTCACTATAAGGTATCACACATCTGTCAGAAGAAAAGAGAAAAACCACCTTCCCAGTACCTGAAAAAACTATCGCCCAATATTAATGACGTCCATTTGTTGTAGAATCTTAGATCATATTCTGAGCTCAAACATAACGAGCTGTCTCGAACGGAACGACCTCCTCCGTGTCAACCAATATGGTTTTTGACAACATAGATTTTGCAAAACCCAACTCCGGACTTTTCTGACATGACATCCTGAAAGCCATGGATCAAAGCATTCAGGTTTATGCGTACTTCTCTATTTCCGAAGAGCATTTGAGCCACTACCCCAACTACGCTCATTATCAGAAGCACCATCGTATGGGGTATCAAGTGAAATTGGTGACTGGATTGAGAATTCTTTAATAGGGAGGACGCAGCATGCTATTTTGGATGGAGAGTCATCGACAGATGAAGAAGTAACTTCGTATATACCACAGGGAAGCGTGTTGGGTCTATTTCTGTTCACGTTGTTTATTAATGACCTTGCTTACAATAATAATAGTAACCTCAGAGGTTTCGCAGATGATGCAGTTATCTACAAAGAAGTTGAGCCTGAAGGAACCTGCACAAATATTCAGTCACCTGCGTAAGATTTCAAAGTGGTAATGTGAAGTTTTGCACTTCAAAAAACAAAAAACGTAGTATCCTATAAATCAGATATCAGTGGGTCACAGCTGAAATACGTAAACTCATACAAATATCTGGGAGTAACACTTAGTAGGGACATGAAATGGTACGATCACATGTCCTCAGTCGAGGGTAAACCATGTGACAGACTTCGGGTTATTAGTAAAACACTAGGGAAATGTAATCAATCTGCAAATGAGATTGTTTACAAGTCACTCATGCGACCCATGCTAGAATATATCTCAGGTGTGTAACAGATAGGACTAACAGGGGGTATTGAACGTATACAGAGAAGTGCAACACGAATGGTCACAGGTTTGTTTGACCTGCAGGGGAGTGTCACAAATATTTTGAAAGTGCTGAACTTTCAGGCTATTGAAGATAAACCTGGGAACAGCTCAGCATAGGGTTATTATGCTGCTCTTCCACTCCATTCAGTGAACCCATTGGCCAACTCTTCAACAGCAAAACCGCATCGCTGTTAACTTAAAACTAACACAGCTGGGGGAACCAAACCCCAAGCAGAACCGAGCAGTACTGGATGCAAGCTTTAGCATGAAGAGTAAAGTGACCATTACTGTTGTCAGGAGTAAGTACTGTGAGTGAATCGCACAAATTTATTTCCAAACTAGACACACATCGCGTACCGCCACCATGTGGAAAGTTGTGCAGAAATTTTCAGTGTTATAAAGTTAAATGGATCTAACAAATCAAAAGAAATGCGATTACTCTCAACGAGAAACCGGAGACCACAGGTGCTTCATATCAAAATAGAAAATATCCCTGGACAGCTTCCGCAATTTTGTCGATAGTACGGGTTCCTGCTGTAAATGCAGAAGCCGTAAGATGGGGTAATATCGGACGGAATTTTAATATTAAGGCAGCTTCGCAAAGAATATTAAATTAACGTGACAAAGCAGAGAGGTATTTGGTATGAAATTGAAGAATAATATGATCAAAGAACATGAACCGAAAACATTATTCAAGTAATCAGATTCTAAGAAACAAAACTGTCTGACGTTACCCCACACGATGTGTTATATTACCCTCTAATGGAGTAACTTCAGAGACAAATTATCTTTTCCAAAAATAGACATGCTTAGAAATTCTCTTTACATGCTTAGAAAATATTTTGCACATGGCCAAAAAATATTTTACACGTGTTCAGTAAAACTCTCACATATGTTTAGACATTCTGGAGATATGATTTCACTGTTTCGTAATAAAAACAATCGTGACGGCGAAGTTATTTAATTGATATTAAATAACTTCGCAACCAAGACCACTTTTATTCTGCAATGGTTCGAAATTGGTTGCTGTAGCACCTTGCCAGAACGGAATGTAAAATTTTTTACACGATTTCACTATCTCGCATAACTCACTTCATCACACTACCATTTAAGGCTCTCAGATAGTCGGATGCTTAATGTTTCAGAGGGATGCTGTAAGAATGAAAGCGACCGTTCTATTCCTGGAATGTTACAATAAAATTGTTTTTCTCTTCACATTTATCGAGATATCCTTTTTCACAGTGTACCTCGCATCAACAGAGGTAAAAGGAAAACCCCAATACACAGCTCTTAAAATACCACGGACAAGCGTGTTCTCTTGAATGGTGCTTAGGACAGAAGGCCTTCCGATCATTCCAGAATTTGTATTATTAACTCTAGCGCTGAGCGTGGTATGTCATATTCGCTTGAGAGCTCTCTATACGACAGTTTACCTGATCTTATTGCAGCAACCGCTTTTTCAAGATTTTGCGAGTCATACTTACACCTCGGTAGAGTACGACGCCTCATTTTATGAGTCTGTGGCATTGTCCGATATTCCCCCACATATGTAGATATCTGTAAATAGTTTACTAGACATTAGTGAAAGTGAGATAAGCGGACAAATTACATCCACATTTCCTGCTTAACATTTAAATAAATAATATATAAGGAAATTATGCTTGCTACTTTTTTTCTCTTCCAGTACAGTGACGATAGTATTCGCATAAAGATAACACATATTGAATACTACAATAAAAACTGCTACACACCACAGTGTCAACTTTCAAATGCAACAATGTATGTTTTAATCTGCTTGACAACACGTGAGGTGTAAACAGCAAAATGCGTACGTGAACTAAAGGCTTGCATTCAGTGATACCAACGCAAGAAGAGAAATATACTGTTCCCGTCCAGTCTACCCCTGTACTCGGTGTGTCCCTACCACAAAGATATTATTAGCTCTTCCTTCCATATACACTACTGGCCATTAAAATTGCTACACCACGAAGATGGCGTGCTACAGACGCGAAATTTAACCGACAGGAAGAAGATGCTGTGATATGCAAATGATTAGCTTTTCAGAGCATTCACACAAGGTTGGCGCCGGTGGCGACACGTACAACATGCTGACATGAGGGAAGTTTCCGACCGATTTCTCATACACAAACAGCAGTTGACCGCCGTTGCCAGGTGAAACATTGTTGTGATGACTCGTGTAAGGAGGAGAAATGCGTACCATCACGTTTCCGACTTTGATAAAGGTCGGTTTGTAGTCTATCGCTATTGCGGTTTATCGTATCGCGACATTGCTGCTCGCGTTGGTCGAGATCCAATGACTGTTAGCAGAATATGGAATCGATGGGCTCAGGAAGATAACACGGAACGCCGTGCTGGATCCCAATGGCCTCGTATCACTAGCAGTCGAGATGACAGGCATCTTATCCGCATGGCTGTAACGGATCGTGCAGCCACGTCTCGATCCCTGAGTCAACAGATGGGTACATTTGCAAGACAACAACCATCTGCACGAACAGTTCGACGACGTTTCCAGCAGCATGGACTATCGGCTCGGAGATCATGGCTGCGGTTACCCTTGACGCTGTATCACAGACAGGAGCGCCTGCGATGGTGTACTCAACGACGAATCTGGGTGCACGAATGGCAAAACGTCATTTTTTCGGATGAATCCAGATTCTGTTTACAGCATCATGAGGGTCGCATCCGTGTTTGGTGACATCGCGGTGAACGCACATTGGAAGAGTGTATTCGTCATCGCCATATTGGCGTATCACCCGGCGTGATGGTATGGGGTGCCATTGGTTACACGTCTCGGTCACCTCTTGTTCGCACTGACGGCACTTTGAACAATGGACGTTACATTTCAGATGTGTTACGACCCGTGGCTCTACCCTTCACTCGATCCCTGCGAAACCCTGCATTTCAGCAGGATAATGCACGACCGCATTTTGCAGGTCCTGTACGGGCCTTTCTGGATACAGAAAATGTTCGACTGCTGCCCTGGCCAGAACATTCTCCAGTTCTCTCACCACCTGAAAACGTCTGGTCAATGGTGGCCGAGAAACTGGCTCGTTACAATACGCCAGTCACTACTCTTGATGAACTGTGATATCGTGTTGAAGTTGCATGGGCAGCTGTACCTGTACACGCCATCCAAGCTCTGTTTGACTCAATGCCCAGGCCTATCAAGGCCGTTATTACCGCCGGAGGTGACTGTTCTGGACACTGATTTCTCAGGATCTATGCACCCAAACTGCGTGAAAATGTAATGACATGTCAGTTCTAGTATAATATATTTGTCCAATGAATACCCGTTTATCACCTGGATCTGTTCTTGTGTAGCAATTTAAAGGCCAGTAATGTACATTTTTGTGTGAGGATTGTAAGCGAGTAAATGATAAGGCAGCGGTACGTACATTGAGTTTGCTGTTCGTTGAGAAAGATGCGTGGAGAGAAACGGTTCTCGTCTGGGGACACGCCAGAAGTCGCGTGCCGCATCGCACGACACCGTTACGTTACGTTACTGTGCAGCTGTCGCGCGGGGTTGCATCGGCAGGCGCTCTGCTGTCGCTCGGGCGGAGACAGAACTTCAACGCTTGTGCCATGTGGCTCAGTCTCTTCACATACGGCAGTACGTACAGACCGTAGACACTAGTTAGTATCATTGATCATTTGAATGACTACTTAGAATGACATGCAAAGAGTCATTTTACATTCTCATTACACATTGATACAGTATGTGATCAAAAGTATCCGCACACTCCCAAAAACATACGTTTTTCATTCTAGGTGCACTGTGCTGCCACCTGTTGGCAGGTACTCCATATCAGCGACCTCAGTAGTCATTAGAAATCGCGAGAGAGCAGAATGGGGCGCTCAGCGGACTTCGAACGTGGTCAGGTGATTGAGTGTCACTCGGGGCAGACGTCTGTACACGAGATTTCCACACTCCTAAACATCCCTAGGTCCACTGTTTCCGATGTGATAGTGAAGTGGAAATGTGAAGGGATACGTACAGCACAAAAGCGTACAGGCTGACCTCGTCTGTTGACTAACAGAGACCGCCGACAGTTGAAGAGTCGTAATGTGTAATAGGCAGACATGTATAAAATTTCAAACCCCATCAGGATCCACTGCAAAAACTGTGACAGTTAGGCGGGAGGTGAGAAAACTTGGATATCGTGGTCGAGCGGCTGCTGATAAACCACACATCACGTCTGTAAATTCCAAACTACACCCCGTTTGGTGTAAGGAGCGTAAACATTGGACGACTGAACAGTGGAAAAACTTTGTGTGGAGTGACGAATCACAGTACACAATGTGGCCATCCGATGTCAGGGTGTGGGTATGGGGAATGGCCGGTGAACGTCATCTGCCAGCTTATGTAGTGCCGACAGTAAAATTCTGAGGCGGTGGTGTTATGGTGTGGTTGTGTTTTTCATGGAGGGGCTTGCACCCCTTGTTGTTTTGCGTGGCACTATTACAGCACAGGCATACATTCATGTTTTAAGCACCTCCTTGTTTCCGACTGTTGAAGAGCAATTCGGCGATGGTGACTGCATCTTTCAACAAGATCGAGCACCTGTTCATAATGCACAGTCTGTGACGGAATGGTTACACGACAATAAATCCCTGTAATGGACTGGCCTGCACAGAGTCCTGACCGGAATCCTATAGAACACCTTTGGGAAGTTTTTGAACGCAAACTTCGTACCAGGCCTCACCAACTGACATGGATACCTCTCCTCAGCGCAGCACTCCGTGAAGAATGGGTTGCCATTCGCCAAGAAACCTTCCAGCACCTGAATGAACGTATGCCTGCGAAGGTGGAAGCTGTCATCAAGGTCAATATTGAATTACCGATGGGGCCAGGGGGGGGGGGGGGCGGCCAGCCAGGCGTCCGGAGACTTTTGATCACGTGGTATGTAAATACGACTGCATACTGACCATTTGCAAGTTTTTTATATTTATAAAAATAGAAATTCATGAACTGAATAGAAGAAGTGGTCAAGGGGAAACTTTTTCAGTCTGTTTTCTAATTTAACTTTGCTGTCAGCCAGAAATTTTATGTAAGGTGCCTCAAATCTTCTGGGTAAAATTGAAACATGTGATAGAAGGTCCACAACCGATTAAATTGGGTTAGGGAACAGACGGTCGGAAATGCATATTTATTATGTCATGAGCATACACAGTGTATAAAGCAGAACAATAACGTAGCCCATAGTAATTATTTAAAGCGAGTCTCAATGCATGATTGCAACGGAGAAGTCCTGCCCCATGGCCAGCGCAGTCGCTGGATCTCACACTTGTGGACACCAGAGATTTTTTGGGAAATTGTGGCACAACTTCATGCGCCATTGCCCTGCATGAACTGAGACTGGCAGCCATCACTAGGATCAACTACTATGAGCCGAGTTGTTGTTGAGCGGTGTACACTGTGTATATATACAACAGAATAAATTTGCGTTTCCGACCGTTCGTTCCTTACCTCACTGTGATCAGTTGTCGACCTACTATCACCTGTTTCAGTTTGACGCAATAGGTTTGAGATACCCTGTACAACTGAGAGAGTATTAAAAAAATCTGGTGTGAGCATTGCGCACCCATTTTTGTGCTAAAGACAACGTTAATGTGGAGTAATGAGTGTTATTTGCCGTCTGGTATTGTAATTATGTACATCATTGTAACATTTGAACTGCAAAGGATTATTTACAACAAACTTCACGAGGGAGTAAATATATTCAGAAAAAGTAGTCAAATTGCCTAACCTCTTAAAAAGATGTCTACAAATTGATCGTTAGTGAGCACCACTTACTCTCACAGCACGTTTTTCAGCAATGAAGTCTTTCTTTCGTCAAGATGAGCTACTCCATATGACATTATTGGTCGGAAATACGGATAATATGTCAGCTTACTGATTTGTCTCTCCCCAAAATCTGCATTGAATCTAAGTGCAAATGTGGGTGAGCTAAGTTGTTTTAGGAGTTCCAGAATGTGTTTTTTTTTTTTTTAGTTTAAATTCTCATCAATATGGATACAACAAAAGTTTGAAGTTCCCACCCTAGTTACTATTTCCTCACCATCTATACATAAAACAGTTTTCTACGTCAGTTAGATATTTATTTTGCCACTATGGTGGTTCACACCACCATCTTCAGGTGGAGAATTGTTGTGATACGTTGAGATGCACAGCTGGTGTTAGGGAAGAGCGCAAACGCCTTTCCACAGCAGTAGACCAAATAAAGGCAGTTTATGTTATGTGAAGTGTACTTACAAGAGAAGCAGAGTCGAAAATAGGCTACTTACTGCTACTTTTTCATATGTTCTCCACTGTACATTATGGTTACACTGTAACTTCAAAGATGTTTTACATGTCACAACACTCTTGCTTGCATTGAGTACAAAGATAATTGAAAGGTACATTTACTGGAACTTGGCTATTCGTTACTGTACATCACAATTCAATTATTATAGTTGATGGTTGTATACATAAATGTGTTTCACTTTTATTTTAAAAAAATATGAATGGGCTGCAACGGAATAGGGACACGCGCTCATTTAAATTATTATGTTAGGTCGTTATATACACGTAAATATGTTTTTCCTGTAGTTTAGAAAATATGATGGCCTGCAACAGAATATCAACATGTGCATAATTCACTTTTTATATTGAAGTGCTTACATATAAAACATATTACAATAGGTCATACATTTTGTAGGTTGAACTTACTGGGAAGTGAATCGAAGAGCGTAAATTAATATCTGTGCACTGAAATTATAAGTTATGTAAATGCTTTAAGTATTTTGTCAAGGCTTTTGAAAAGGAACTTGATGGAGCCTCTTTCATTATTGTACTTGAGTATATTTTCCCCAACTTCTGGCCTGTTTAACTTATCTATTGAGCTGAACAATTACTACACGTGATTTTAGATATGGCAGAGGATGAGAATTTGTCTTTGCTCATTTTTAACCTCCAGGATGAAATCAGAACAATAAAACAAATAGCTGCAGCTAATGGGTACAAATCCACAGTAATAGACAATTTAGCTAAAAAAAAGTAAAAAAGATCATGAACAAAGTATTCTTCAATAACCAATAAAATACATGGACAACATTGATTCCCTTCCTTGGTAATATCTCCCAGGAAACTAACAATGCCTTTGAATGGCGTAAAATAAGAATAGCATTCCAAACAAACAATAAAACTTTAACATGCAGCCAAGATAAATTTTTATCCGGTACCACAGACGACACAAATCTGCTATAGCCTCTCACATAAAAGATACAGGACACCCATTTGACAGTGCGCAAAGTAACCTTAAGGTAATACACATATTGAACAAAGGAAAAAAAGTCTCTATGTGAGAAACTAAAATACTATATGCACAGGAAGAAACTTGGGGGAAATCCACTCAGACACAATAATGAAATAGGCTCAAACAATTGTTTCAAAAGCTTTGACAAAGTACTTAAAGCATTTACATAATTTACAATTTTAGTACACGACAAAATGTCTTTTACATTCATTTTCCAATAAGTTCAAATTACTTACTTACTTACTTACTCACTGGTCATACCGGACTCGAGGGTCCATTACCGCAGCAACGTATTTTCGCCATCTGTTCCTGTGTTGGGCTATTTCCTTCCATTCACCTTCAATACCTAGGCTCCTCAAATCAGCCTTCACATGGTCCTCCCATCTACGCCTCGGTCTCCCCACAGGACGTTTTCCCTCTAGGTGCCCTACCAGTACTCTGCGCGCTGCGCTGCCCTCATCCATTCGAGCTACGTGACCCGCCCATCGCAGCCTACGTGATTTAATAATACTGATTATGTCAGGGCTTGAACAGAGTTCGTGAACCTCTTCGTTATGCTGTTTTCACCACTCTCCGCTAATGTCATCCTTTTTTGCTCCGAAAATTTTCCTCAAAATTTTGTTTTCAAATACTCGAAACGGCTTTTCATTTTGCACAGTGAGAGACCAAGTCTCACACCCATACAGCATAACTGGTAGAATAATAGTTTTGTATATTCTAATCTTTAAATTCCTAGACAATATCCGTGATGAAAGTAATCTATTCAGTGAGAAGTAGCACGCATTTCCCGCCCGTAATCTCTTCTTCAGTTCGGATTCAGTCTCATTTCTCGAAGTGATGTCCACGCCTAGATACTTAAATGTGTTCACTTTTTCAAACTGCATGTCTCCAACTCTTAACATTTCCTGATCTACTGCTGTTGGCATCCTAGTAGTAACCAGGTATTTAGTTTTGTCTTCACTTATCCTTAGTCCTACATCTTCACTAGCCTTGATTAACGCATTCGCATTTGCTGTTACAGATTCTTTCCTATCGCTAATGATGTTTAGATCATCTGCATACCCTAATATCTTAATATTTCCATTTAACTCCACACCCTCTGAATTATCTGCTGCCATTAGTACAATATATTCTAGGACTAAATTAAAAAGTAGTGGAGACAGGGCATGTCCCTGCTTAAGTCCGTTCTTTATTACAAATTCTTCTGACTCCAATTTCCCCACGCGTACTCTACTTTTTGTGTTTTTCAGACTCGCTTCTGTAAGTCTAACATACTTCTTTGGTATTCCAAGTTCCAAAAGAATTCTGCACAATTTTGACTGCAATACTGAATCATATGCTTTTGTAAAATCTATGAAAAGATTACGAACCGGTTTATTGTATTCCCATTTCTTTTCCAAAATTTGACGCAGGGTGAATATTTGGTCTATAGTTAATCTGTTCCTCCGAAAGCCGACTTGGTAATCCCCCACAATTTCATCTGCATATGGTGTAAGCCTGCTTAGCAGAATATTCGAGAAAATTTTGGAATATACTGGCAGTAGCGATATCCCTCTATAATTACTACAATCCATTTTGTCAGCTTTCTTAAAAATTGGGATCAGAATCGACTCCTGCCACTCTTCAGGTATAATCTCTGAGTTCCATACTTTAGTTATCACTTTGTGAACTATTTCCACCAATTTCTGTCCCCCATTTTTAACTAATTCTGCAGTTATGCAGTATGATCCTGGTGCTTTATGGTTTTTCAATTTGTTGATTGCATCTCTTACTTCCTTTAAAGTTGGCTCAGGTATCTGGGGTTCTGCTGTATGTATTTCGTACGCCTGCTCTTTTCCTGCTTCCTGGTGTACATTTAATAGATGCTCAAAATACGCCCTCCATTTACTTAATATAGCACTGGGATCTGTCAGTATTCCCCCAGCATCCCCTCGAAGTGCATTTGTCCTAGCCTTGAAGCCCTTCCTATACCCATTTATGTCCAGGTAAAGTTCCCTAATGTTTTTTGTTTTACTGTTCGTTTCCATTTTTGTAAACCACCCTTGTGCCATTATCATTCGAAATGTTATGCAAACTTTCTTTCCCAATTGTAGGCCGGAATGCTTCCTCCTTCCCTATCTTCGCATTAAAATAAGCTATGATTAATTTTGTATCATACGAGGAGAACTCATCCCACAGTTGATCTAGTTCTTCATAAAAGCCGTCTTAGCAACCTCTTCAGTGTCCTCAGTTGGTGCGTGTACATTAATTACTGCTAGTCTATTCCACCAGCCGGACAACACTATAACTGATCGTCGGTCCCTAATGAACCTTATATCTCTGATTGCGTGAAGCACTTTTCCCTGTACTGCGAAACCTGTTCCGAAACTGAGAGCTTCCGCACCTCCATAGAAAAATGTATAGTTACCCCTCTTTATGCTACCCTCCCCCTGCCACCGAGTTTTTTTTGAATAGCTGTAATGTCTACATCGTATCTATCTAATTCGTCTAGTAATGTCTGGAATGTTCCTGGCCTGTTCAAACTTTTAACGTTCCATGTTCCCAACCTGAAAGTTCCTTTCGGCCTGAATCTCTTCGAAGTAGGTTCCGCCCGGAGATTCGAATGGGAACCTAGTTTACCCCCGGAATATTTTACTTCAAAGGGACCCATGGCTATTAATGTTGCTGATTCTTGATGAATAGATTTGATAGTAAGAGAAGAAGAAACAGGGATGGTTCATCACGCCATCGCCTGCTCCCCACCCGCTGTCCGCGACTGCTTATTTTTTTGTATTCGCAGCTACCCTTCGTATATGAAGGCCGTGTC
Organism: Schistocerca cancellata; assembly: GCF_023864275.1. Taxonomy (NCBI): domain Eukaryota; kingdom Metazoa; phylum Arthropoda; class Insecta; order Orthoptera; family Acrididae; genus Schistocerca; species Schistocerca cancellata. The sequence continues at coordinate 975,476,367 of NC_064627.1, forward strand.
CCCTATCCGCAACCAGGGGACGCGCTGTGCCGTGGTGGTAGGGGCTCACGAGACAAAATAAGTTCAAATTACAGTATATTTTTATGATATGTTCTAACCTGTTCTATATGCAAGCACTTAAATATAACTGAATTGTGCACATGTCAATTTCTCTTGCAGCCCATAATAGTTTTTAAACTACAAGGAAAACATATTTCTGTATAAATAGCCACCTAATATAATAATCGAACTGTGCACATGCCCATATTCTGTTGCAGCCCATTCATTTTTTTAAAATAAAAGATAAACGTATTTTTACATAACCATTTAATATAATAAATGAATTGCGATGTACAATAACGAATACCCAAGTTCCTGCAATTGCACTTTTCTGTTATCTTTGAATGCAATGCAACCAACAATATCTCTGACTTGCCTAACATCTTTGAAGTGACAATGTGAAAGTAGTGTACAGTGGAGATCACTTGCAACAAGGAGCAGTATGCAGTCTTTTTTCAACTTTACTTCCCTTATAAGTATACTTTACTCTCACAATTTCATGTTTTCTAACTTTAACAACGCCTTTTCTAAAAATCTTTATCACCAGTAAAAGACGCAACGTAACTTGCCTTTATTTGGTCTGCTCCTATGAAAAGGCGTCTGTGCTTTGCACTAACACCAGCTATGTAATTAAACAATTCTGCACCTGAAGGTGATCGAGTAAACCATCAAAACGCGTAGAGGCAAATTAATATGTGACTTAGCAGAAAACTGTTCTATTTATATTTATCAGCATCTGCAGCCCTCATGACGCCGTCCTTTATGAATGAAATATTAATTCTCACCATGTGTTACACGTATCATCATTGTACTACCACTATATGAACGAAACTGAATATGTTGTGGCTTTCTAAAATTGAGAGTGAGACAATGCGCAGGTAGCCACCGAACAACACTTTAAGAACACTATTTACTGTTTCTTCTGTTGCTATATTTATGTTTGGACTGATTACAATACCAATGTCATCCACAAAAAGGAAATAATTCTGCTTGTTGTGTAAAAGATGTAAGGTTTTTTACGTATGTGAGAAACAATAGTGTGCCTAAGTTTGAGCCTTTGTAACCCCAATCAGAAGAATTAGGGTGAACTTGCTATGAACTGGAGCTCTGCGAGGAGAAAAAATGCGGAGATTCCTGTGTCAATGCAATATCACATCAGTATGAAATGGCTAAAAGAGTTAGTGACTAGCTCTGTGTCATCAGCGCCACGTAGGGGGTAAAAATGAGTGAGAGATGAAGAAATATCTGTATGCCTTTTGCTCCCCTCGCGTGTTGTAGTTTAGTAATGCTTTCACACAACAGCTGGATAATATCCTCACACAGCAGATCAGGGCACTTGCACAATCAGTTAACAGATGTACCACGACCAGTTATTGCAGTGGTCGCGAAACTGAGGTCTGTGGGCAGCGAGAAGTCCCTGTCAAGTGTTCTCAACCGTATTTTATAGTACTATGCTTCTCGCAGGTAACCGCAGAATCCAAAAACATCCACTGACGTTAACGGCTTGTTAAGAGAGTATTTTTCTTGCTCGATAAAAAACAAATATACTCACAGAGACAGTAATATTTTAAAGTGTGCTTAACTGACTTTGACCAATTGGTCCTGAGTTAAGTAAAGTTTGCTGCTTACCTCAGGGGTAGAGTGGAAGTAGCGCAGTCACTGGGGGATTGATAGAAATGAGAGGGGGAATATTTTATTTTTTGTCTTCCAATGCTGACAACTCACGAGGTTGCACAACTCGGACCGATCAGCTGCTGTGGCATAAATGCCGAAAGAAAGTAACATGTATTCGTGAATATGCATTATAGGACGGTCATCTTCAAATGTGGTACATCAGAACATGTCTGTAACAAGTAATATGAAATCAAAGTAGTGCTGTTGGTCATTTATATCTTACCTTTTACCTTACTTGTATATGAATGTTTAAACAAAGTCTTTTGGCCTACAAATTTAGTTCTTTGTCTTTTCCTTCACTTTGATAGTATCTCCTGTGGATAACTAATGCGACCTGGTGTCCGATTGGGAAAGTGTCCACACTACTCGTAGGGGAAATGGCCAAGGTGTTTACCCAAAGGAGAGTTAGCTACTTCCAGAAACATGTCTAATGCAAAAGAAGAGACTGTCTTCTAAACTCTTTTACAAAAAAAACTATCATCTGTCATTCTATACGTATCTGACAATTTTGAATTAATTATATTATTTAAAGCGCCTCTTTTCGGTTATATTTGGCCCAATGCAAAAGTCCGATCGAAGACGGCCTGCTGCAGCCACTTTCTTTCAGATACTAGAACCTGGAGGACACGTCTGTAAATCATAAAAACAAACATGGGATCTTGTTGCGATGGCACTGGCCACATTACCCGCTTAGGTGCGAAAATGATCACTATGTAAGCCTTCAAAACTGCATGTAGTTCCTATATATTTTCATTTTCACTGAAATATATTTGGTGTGATACCTTATAATACGTAGAGCCAGAATGGATAGGTGTTAAGTTCCTATAGGTAACCATGGTTTGGTGGAAACGCAATTTCCCTTCGAGTGGCCGCTTTCCCTCGCCCCTCCCCCATGCTTATGTGGCCCGAAGAGTCGCCCTTCAATGTCAATAATGGTTCTTTAACTAAAACGTTTGACGGCCACTGAGCTATAGTATCTAGGCAGCAGGTTAAAACTGAAATAAATAATAATAATTAATTTAGAAAGATCCACTTCAGCTGTAGTAATATTTATTCAAACCACGACAGGTTTGAAGATTTTAAAATCTCATCTTCGGGTATCAAACTGTTACAAAGGAGAGGAAGGAAGAAATATAAGGCAAAATACGTGTAAAAACCACAAGAGCAGACTGACGAAACAAGGCGAGTTGTTTATAGTATTTGGTAATACATAATATGCGGTCGGATCAGTGAGTGCAGGAGTTCCAATCACTGCATGTTGACGGAACTAGAAAAAAGAAAAAGGGGGGAGGGGGCAGTAATCAAACAGGCCTAAAAATGTAACGTCCGGACTGGCGGGACGGATCACAGAGAAAAAGCGTCCTAGCGCTTACAGTACTCCATTTAAGCACATAAAAGAATATGAACGATATGTGGTACGCACAAGCACTCTGTCCATGACATAGCTGGTAACTGAGGTATCCTCCATGCACAGCCGAAAGGTCGAGTCCTTAAATTGAAGAAATTGAAATTTTACATAGTTTGCACCAGAATACACGTATACACGAAATGAACAAACCTCGTTGAAACATGCGATTCTGTTGATTAACTACAAGTCCCTAAAATAATGTGTCACAAGTTCAGCTATCTCTCTAGACTCCCATTCGTTTATTAACTGTTTCGCCTCGATCATCTTTCCATACCAGTATTATTTCAGCATGTTGATTTGCCATTTGACTGCTAGAATCACTACACCTACATTTTAGTATTTTTATGAAGGTTTTTATATTTATGGATTCTTAGACACAGATGATCCAAAACATTCTGACCACCTGTTTAATAGCCTGTTGTTCCACTTTTCAGACACAGTAAAATAGAGATTCTGCTTGGCATGGTTTCCGCGAGTCCTTGTCATGAATATAGAAGTATGTGGCACTAGATGTCTCCGCACAGGTCAAGCAATTCCAGCAAATTACGGGATCGTGGTTTATGGACACGCAACTGGCTCCCTATGTGTGTTCCAGTGGGCACAGATCAGGCACATTTGCTGGCCAATACATCAGTGTGCCCCTCAAACCACTGTAGCACGATTCTGACCTTGCAACAGAGACAGATATCCTGCTGGAAGATGTCTATGCCATAGGGGGAGACGTAAAACATGAAGCGATGCAGGCGGTCCGCAATAATGTTCAAGCAGTTGACTGCTGTCGTGATGCCTTCCTTCGATTACCACCACAGATCCCATGGAAGAACAAATCATTGTACCCCATAACATTGTACCCCATGCCCTCATCGGCCTGCATCTGTGGCGCGGTACATACACTCCTGGAAATTGAAATAAGTACACCGTGAATGCATTGTCCCAGGAAGGGGAAACTTTATTGACACATTCCTGGGGTCAGATACATCACATGATCACACTGACAGAACCACAGGCACATAGACACAGGCAACAGAGCATGCACAATGTCGGCACTAGTACAGTGTATATCCACCTTTCGCAGCAATGCAGGCTGCTATTCTCCCATGGAGACGATCGTAGAGATGCTGGATGTAGTCCTGTGGAACGGCTTGCCATGCCATTTCCAGCAGGCGCCTCAGTTGGACCAGCGTTCGCGCTGGACGTGCAGACCGCGTGAGACGACGCTTCATCCAGTCCCAAACATGCTCAATGGGGGACAGATCCTGAGATCTTGGTGGCCAGGGTAGTTGACTTACACCTTCTAGAGCACGTTGGGTGGCACGGGATACATGCGGACGTGCATTGTCCTGTTGGAACAGCAAGTTCCCTTGCCGGTCTAGGAATGGTAGAACGATGGGTTCGATGACGGTTTGGATGTACCGTGCACTATTCAGTGTCCCCTCGACGATCACCAGTGGTGTACGGCCAGTGTAGGAGATCGCTCCCCACACCATGATGCCGGGTGTTGGCCCTGTGTGCCTCGGTCGTATGCAGTCCTGATTGTGGCGCTCACCTGCACGGCGCCAAACACACATACGACCATCATTGGCACCAAGGCAGAAGCGCCTCTCATCGCTGAAGACGACACGTCTCCATTCGCCCCTCCATTCACGCCTGTCGCTACACCACTGGAGGCGGGCTGCACGATGTTGGGGCGTGAGCGGAAGACGGCCTAACGGTGTGCGGGACCGTAGCCCAGCTTCATGGAGACGGTTGCGAATGGTCCTCGCCGATACCCCAGGAGCAACAGTGTCCCTAATTTGCTGGGAAGTGGCGGTGCGGTCCCCTACGGCACTGCGTAGGATCCTACGGTCTTGGCGTGCATCCGTGCGTCGCTGCGGTCCGGTCCCAGGTCGACGGGCACATGCACCTTCCGCCGACCACTGGCGACAACATCGATGTACTGTGGAGACCTCACGCCCCACGTGTTGAGCAATTCGGCGGTACGTCCACTCGGCCTCCCGCATGCCCACTATACGCCCTCGCTCAAAGTCCGTCAACTGCACATACGGTTCACGTCCACGCTGTCGCGGCATGCTACCAGTGTTAAAGACTGCGATGGAGCTCCGTATGCCACGGCAAACTGGCTGACACTGACGGAGGCGGTGCACAAATGCTGCGCAGCTAGCGCCATTCGACGGCCAACACCGCGGTTCCTGGTGTGTCCGCTGTGCCGTGCGTGTGATCATTGCTTGTACAGCCCTCTCGCAGTGTTCGGAGCAAGTATGGTGGGTCTGACACACCGGTGTCAATGTGTTCTTTTTTCCATTTCCAGGAGTGTATTTCGTGCAGTCATTCGGCTGGATGATGCTTTGCAAGGGCCCAATCAACGACCTTCTGTAACAAGAAATACGATTCATTCTACAGGCGACGCGTTCCTATTGGTTCAAATGGCTCTGAGCACTGTGGGACTTAACATCTGAGGTCATCAGTCCCCTAGAACTTAGAACTACTCAAACCTAACTAACCTAAGGACATCACACACATCCATGCCCGAGGCAGGATTCGAACCTGCGACCGTAGCGGTCGCGCGGTTCCATACTGAAGCGCCTAGAACCTCTCGGCCACATCGGCCGGCGCGCGTTCTTATTGATGCACGGTGAAAACTCAGTGATGCTGTGCCCACTGCAATCATAACTGACAATGTCACTGGGTCAGCACAGGAACACATAAGGGTGGTATGAAATGGAGCTCCATGTTCAACAATGGCCTTCGAACGGTGTGCTCCGAAACACTTGTGCCTTCACCAGCGTACCCTGTCGTCAGATCGCTGCTTATCCTGGACTACACAGTAGTGGATCCTCTGACTTCTCCGCTTTTTCAATGATACGTTATTTCATCATCCTTCAACAACTTTCCATAGGTGCTCACGACAGTAGTACGCAACATGCGACCAGCTTCGCCTTTTCAGGGATTCTCGTTTCCAGCCGCAGTGCCACAACAATGCACCCATTGTCAAAACCGCTCATATCAGCGGATTTCCGGATTATCAGCCCGTATCTTCGCTGTAATGACTGCCCATTCGTCCCTCTTCCACTTACATTCTTTCCTTACCGCGTCACCTGCCCACAATACCACCAGGGGGCTTTCAGTCTCGCGGTGGGCAGTGGTCATAATATTTTGGCCCATCAATGTATACATCATTCGAGCTCACAATGTATTTTACATACATGATGACTCACTTGGTATAGTTTGTCTTACCATTATTTTCATCGTGGCTTTTACTGTATACTTCACTCATTTGGCCCATGTACCATTGCCTTGTTGCCTATCAAGACCTATATTTTAGTAGTCTTTGAGGTTCAGACTTACTTTTTCCTCGTTTAGTTGCTTTCCCTCCTAGCCATCTTTCCAAATCATTATTCCTTTGTATAATATATGGCGCCAAACCTAATCATCATTGAGTATTATTGCGATGCGTATATTACTACACCCACATTTTAGATTTGTAATAGTCTTTCTATGTATTTTATTTTTGTTTTTGTCACTCGAGCCCATAATGTGTCATACATGTGACGTTATACTTAGTATGGTTTACATTACCATTAATTTTTATCACTGTTGTCACCGTTTTTATCCCTTGTGCATTCATTTTACCTAGCTACCATTACCTAGTTTCCCAAAAACGTCACTTATTGTCATACACTTGAGAGTTATTCAGCTTATCGGCGTACCTTTGGTCCCTTTACATACGACCAAATTTTTTTGGGTTTTGTCCAAAAATGGTTCAAATGGCTCTAAGCACTAGAGGACTTAACATCTGTGGTCATCAGTCCCCTAGACGTAGAACTACTTAAACCTAACTAACCTAAGGACATCATACACACCCATGCCCGAGGCAGGATTCGAGCCTGCCACCGTAGCACCAGCGCGGTTCCGGACTGAAGCGCCTAGAGCCGCTCAGCCACAGTGGCCGGTTTGGGTTTTGTGAAAGATCATTCAACATATTTTTTCTACTATAATCACTGAATGTTGAGCCATGCTGCCTCTATAGCCGTCCATAATAGAGAAAGTGCGGCCGGTGCAGGATTTTGTGCACGAGCTGAACTCCAGGTTATGGCCTACAAATATTTGACGGGATTCATGTCGGGCGGTCTGGCTGGCCAAATCATTCGCTTCAGTTGTCTACAAAGTTCTTCAAACCAATCGTGAACAGTTATGGCCCGGTGACATGGCGATCGTTGTTTGGGAAAATGAAGTCCATGAATGGCTGCAAATGGCCTCCAAATCCATTGAATTCAGTTGAATCTAGTCCATTCCATGTAAACACAGCCTACACCATTATGAAGCCACCAACATATCGCACAGTGCCTTGTTGACAACCTGAGTCCATGGCTTCGTGGGGTCTGCCCCACACTCGAACTCTACCATCAGCTCTTGCCAACTGAAATCGAGACTCATCTGACAAGGTCACGGTTTTCCAGTTGCCTAGGTTCCAACCGGTATGGCCACGACCCAAGGAAAGATGGTGCAGGCGATGTCGTGCTGTTAGCAAAGGCACTCGCGTCGGTCGTTTGCTGCCATAACCCATTAATTTCAAATTTCGTCGCACTCTCCTAACGGATACCTTCATCGTATGTCCCATAGTGATCTCTGCGGTTGTTCCAGGCAGTGTTGCTTGTCTGTTACATTAACAGCTCTACGCAAACGCCGCTGTTCTCGGTCGTTAAAAGTGAAGGCCGTCGGCCACTGCGTTGTCCGTGGTGAGAGGTAATGTCCGAAATTTGGTATTCTCGGCATACTCTTTGCACTGTGCATCTCGGAACGGAATGGAATGGAATGTAACATGCATCTAGCTCTAACTACCATTCCGCATTCAGAATCTGTTAATTCCTGTCGTGCGGCCATAATTACGTCGGAAAATCTTCACATGAGTCAGCTGAGTACAAATGATAGCACCGCCAAAGCACTGCCCTTTTATACGTGATACCACCGCTATCTGTATATGTGTATATCGCTATCCCACAACTATTGTCACCTGAGTGTATTATGTAATGACCTGTGTTTCTTTCGAAGTTTCCTTGCTTTGTCTGTATACAATGGAGGGACCCTTCCATTATGAACGGTTCTCCTGTGTACGTATCTATCCAGTGCGTGGTCCGCATCCTCCTGTTGTCAGCTAAATGCTTCAAATTCCTCATTTAGATATGACTCTACTGCCTCTTTATCTAGTTTATAGAATATATTTATCTTTCTGTTAGTTTTACTTACTCTTTATACTTTGACAAACTGCCTATTGGCTTCTGTCTCGGGTTCTTCGGCCGACGTTCATCTAATGATTTCTCTGACGTTTCGCCAGCACGAGTGGCTGGCATTGTCAAAGCTTCACCCTCCATTGCCGGTGGTGAACTGGAGGCGAGCTCGCGGCCGCAGGCTATATGTACCTGGCGCGCCAACGTCCGAGGGCTTCTCCGCGGTAATTTCCGGTGCGTTTCTCCTCTTGCTACCTGCGACGGTCGTTCGCTGCAGTACGGGAAGCCAGGATCCGTTTACCTTAAGGCTTTCCCCTTTCTTGTTGAAACTGTTCGCGTGTTTTTGGATTTCTACAGCTTCTCTGAACAGGCGCGTGTGATACTGCTTCTCTACAGACAGAACTTCCGTGTCGGCGAATTTTATTACGTGGTCGGTCAATTCAGTGCGTGCTCTGCCACGGCCGATTTCTCCACCTGCCCCAACCTGCAATGTCACTTATGCTCTTTGATCCTGGTGTTAATGGATCGTCCAGTCATTCCGACATAAACTTTTCCGCATGTGCAAGGTATACGGTATATTCCCGACATTGCAAGTGGGTCTATTTTCTCCTTCGCCGATCTAAGACACTCTTTGATCTTCCTTGTCGGTTTGAAAATCGTCTTTACGCCGTGTTTGCGCAATATACAGCCGAATCTGTCCGTCACTCTGGGAATGTATGGCAGAAAGGCCGTACCTGACATTTCTTTTTCTGGTTCCTTACTTCGCTGAGTGTTTGGCTCTGTTACACTTCTAATGTAATTTGTGGAGTACCCATTGCTCCTCAGAACAGTTTTCAGGTGTTGCATTTCTCGTTTGAGGTGTTGAGGCTCACATATTCGTCCTGCTCTCGTTACGAGCGTACTAATCATGCCTCTTTTCTGGCTCGGGTGGTGGTTTGACAGTTTGTGCAGGTATCGGTCCGTGTATGTCGGTTTTCGATACACGCTGTGTCCCAGGTTTTCGCCGTCCCTTGTGACCAGCACATCTAGAAATGGCAGTTTCTTGTCCTTTTCTACTTCCATGGTAAATGTTATGTTAGCATGGAGGTTGTTCAAGTGTCTTAGGAAGTCACCGAGCTGTTCTTCACCAAGGCTCCACACCACGGAAGTATCATCGACGTACCTGTACCACACCTTAGGTGAACGCGGAGAAGCCCTCGGACGTTGGCGCGCCAGGTACATATAGTCTGCGGCCGCGAGCTCGCCTCCAGTTCACCACCGGCAATGGAGGGTGAAGCTTTGACAATGCCAGCCACTCGTGCTGGCGAAACGTCAGAAAAATCATTAGATGAACGTCGGCCGAAGAACCCGAGACAGAAGCCAATAGGTAGTTTGTCAACAAGTGGCCACGAAAGCCTTAACAATTTTGTCTTTATACTTTGTTTACCATTGTTGTTAGTATGGTCTCGCCGGCCGGTGTGGCCGAGCGGTTCAAGGTGATACACTCTGGAACCGCGAGACCGCTACGGTAGCAGGTTCGAATCCTGCCTCTGGCATGGATGAGTGTGATGTCCTTAGGTTAGTTAGGTTTAAGTAGTTCTAAGTTCTATGGGACTGATGAACTCAGATGATAAGTCCCATAGTGCTCAGAGCCATTAGTATGGTCTCATGGTCACTGATACCAGTTTCCTTGCTGACGTCCTCAAAGAGATCAGGCAGATAGAAGGTACCGTCTATAGGTTTATGCCCACCACTAACACTGAGTTTTACAAAAGAATCACGCATGCCGCTTCAGTTTCCATCTCGGTGGTTTTGAGTGTCTCCACTACATACATCACCTCCATTTTCTAGCAAACTATCCTTTCGACTTACGCTTAAATTTTCCCCAGAAATCGCACAGCCGTGAGCTTCAGGTTTTAACTAGCTTTTTGTACCTGGACTCATTAAGTGAGCTTCACTACTTTTTAAAAGCGCTCAAAACTCCGGCGCTTTGTTGCTGATTCTTTAGCAGTTAACCAATAGGATTTTAGTGCGCTCGTCAGTGGAAAGCATTTCTTTGGATCTTACACTGTTACTGCCAGATCTCCTACAACTATCATTATCTGGACTGGATGGAGAGTTACATAACGTAAACAAACCTTGTGTACAATCCACACGCAGTCAGTTATCTGGGTAGTAACCTCTAAAGCGCGATATTTTGCATTGTCATGTTGGTAGATGGCATCAGACCGAGCAGAAACATTCTGCGTGTATGCGTGGACATGGTCCCCAAGGATAAATGCACACTTGTATTTTTGATGGTCCAGTGTGCCTTCCAGAACGACGAGATCACACAGAGAATGCCACGAAAACATTCCCCGAACCATAACGCTCCCTCTTCCGGCATGAATCCTTCCGACGATTGTTGCAGGGTGTTTGGTTTCAGTCGTTTCACGACAATGGAGCATAGAACGTGATTCACCTGAAAACGCCACCTTTCGCTACTCCGTGAACGTTGGGTTGCGCTACTGGCGTGCAAATCCCACCCTTCGCCTCCAATGAACAGCAGTCAGCACGGGTGCACCAACCTAGGAGCCTGCTGCGGAGGCCCATACCTAGCAGCGTTCGCTGATCGGTCGTTGAGGATACACTATTGGTAGCCCGTTTGTTCAGGGCAGTCAGCTGCTCAACAGTGGCACGCCTATTCGCCCGTATACACCTCGGTAGCCATCGTTCACCCTTGTCATCTTTTGGCCCGTGGTGCACCGCAGTTGCTTCGGCGCCGGTTTTGGATAAGGCCATTATGCCATGCGCGGTTTACTTTAACCACGGCGGTACGCGCTCAGTTTACAAACTTAGCCGTATCGGAAATGCTTCCACCCTTGCCCCAATGGCCAATGATATTGTCCTTTTGTGGACGTCAGATAAATCGTTCCGTTTCCGCATCATAACAACGACTGCACTGTTGTCCGCGTCCCCCACACACACTTGCTATACTCTCCACTGCTAGTGCTGCCATCTGCCATATGTGAGTGGTTACGGCACGTTGACGTCGAATATAGGCGGTGGTGTATGGCCCGTGTATTTGTTTGAGTACTGGAAAAGTGGTAGTGTAGATCTTCGTGCCTGGCTAACATATGTAAGGACTTCAGAAAGTGAGTTACACGTATCGTCCCAGCTAAGATCAGTGCACAACAAGAGACGCACATTGTCATAAGAGAGTGCATGTTCTGGGCTTCACGAACAGGCATTTCTGATGCGGTACGGATAACAGGTGCATCACAGTGTGCGAATGAAATGGCGTGGAAACTGGAAACTGTGAATGCGTGGGATGGCACGATTATTATGGGGAAAGGGTCTACATTTCACACAGATTCTATGTGAAATTCTGGCGGGGACCAAATGCGCTATCACATCTGGGCGTAATGAACTGTTGCCAACAATTTGATAAAGGCCGCACAGACGTGGGTGGTGGGGTTGTGTGTGATGCTGATCGGGAGGTTCTCATTTTGACCAAGTGATTTCCATCTTTTCAGCAAACTGAGAGAACATTTGAGGAGATTTTCTGACGATGAGGGCGTCCACACAGCAGTTATTGAACAGCTCCATGACCAAGGAGCTGATTTCTATCATCGAGGATTTGAACAATTGGTAGAATGTTGCGACCGTCGCTTACAAAGACTTGGTGACTATGTTGGAAAATGGTATCAAATATCTATGTCACTATGAAATATAATGCAGAATTCAATAAAAGCTTCATATCTCGCCACAGCGACATGTAATTTATTGTTTGAAGCCCCCTCGTACGTCGACATATACTGTAGGTACCAACATCAGTTCTCTTACGGAACTGGACAGACCTTATCAGTAACTGAAGACTATCAGCAATAGTTGGAAAATGATGCTAGCAGCTTTGTGGAATCCAGGACAAGAGTTCATTGAGTATTATCCGACGGTAATAATATTCTAATTAGTATTAATGATTAATCGGATGCCCCAAGAAAGAAGTCTGCAGCGGAATGTGGTTGCATCCAGTATTGTACATTCCTCTGTGAGGAATATGAAAACATGTGGGAGGAATCACATTGCTGCTCAACATTTTACATCGAATTTTGAGCTTGAATGTCTGTGCTCCTCCTGCTTTGTGTCGGATGCTGCGTCACGCATGTGATCCTCATGATTGTTGCCGAGAGAAAGGTGAAAGCTCGACCGGGCTCCTCTCCATTCTTCGGTCAGGCCGTCGTGGCGGGGACTTTCTCCTCTGCAACAAAAGCCTCACCAGGACACGCGGCACGTCTCTGGAGTGTCGAGCACAGACGCTCAAGCTCGTCTGGTCATTGGCTCTGGCGAGTGGCCTAAGCGTCCTTTACGGTGCAGTGAGCAGGCTCAGGCAAAACGAGTTCTTCTGCAGCAGCCTACCCGCACCGTGTACTACACGCCGTTAGACTTCCCGCTGCTGCTTGTCATACCGTTCCTGACACTTGATTCATACAGTGTCACACTGAAACTGGTACTCTCTATTTTCCCAAAGGCCGGTTTTCACGTGGTCTCTCTTCATGCGCTCCTGTCTCCTGCCATCCTCTTCAGGCTCGCGTAATTTCCGCTACACTTTATGTCTCCTGTCATATTGTATCTCTTCCTCCCTCTCAATCTCCTCCCACGACCTAGACCTTCTAAAGTGTCTGTTAGCAGGCACCCCCACCTCAACGAAAGCCCCATCCAGTTCTTCTTCCTTTCTCTTATAACCTGGAACAGTCTTCTCCTCTCACTCACACTTTCCAACACTCTTTCGTTACTTTCCCTTTCCGTCCAGCTTATCCTCTCCATTCTTCTTCACATCCACATCTCAGATTTTTCTAGTCTTTTTTCACCCTCTCGTATCAGTGTCTATGTTTCTGATCCACAGTGTGCCACATTCTAAACATTTGCTAAATCTATTCCTCAGAACTTTACCTAGTTTGGCACATAATAATCTCCTCTTTCTATTGAATGCCTCCTTAGCTATAGCAATGCGAGTTCTCACCTCGTGATGACATCTCAGCCCTTCACTAATCATACTTCCAAGATATTTAAATGCTCGTACTTGACTAATAATAGCTTATCCTCTCTTAATACAGGGTTATTACAAATGATTGAAGCGATTTCACAGCTCTACAATAACTTTATTATTTGAGATATTTTCACAATGCTTTGCACACACATACAAAAACTCAAAAAGGTTTTTTAGGCATTCACAAATGTTCGTTATGTGCCCCTTTAGTGATTCGGCAGACATCAAGCCGATAATCAAGTTCCTCCCACACTCGGCGCAGCATGTCCCCATCAATGAGTTCGAAAGCATCGTTGATGCGAGCTCGCAGTTCTGGCACGTTTCTTGGTAGAGGAGGTTTAAACACTGAATCTTTCACATAACCCCACAGAAAGAAATCGCATGGGGTTAAAGTCGGGAGAGCGTGGAGGCCATGACATGAATTGCTGATCATGATCTCCACCACGACCGATCCATCGGTTTTCCAATCTCCTGTTTAAGAAATGCCGAACATCATGATGGAAGTGCGATGGAGCACCATCCTGTTGAAAGATGAAGTCGGCGCTGTCGGTCTCCAGTTGTGGCATGAGCCAATTTTCCGCGGGCTACGCGTGAAACTTGCTCGCACGCGTTCAACCGTTTCTTCGCTCACTGCAGGCCGACCCGTTGATTTCCCCTTACAGACGCATCCAGAAGCTTTAAACTGCGCATACCATAGCCGAATGGAGTTAGCAGTTGGTGGATCTTTGTTGAACTTCGTCCTGAAGTGTCGTTGCACTGTTATGACTGATTGACGTGAGTGCATTTCAAGCACGACATATGCTTTCTCGGCTCCTGTCGCCATTTTGTCTCACTGAACTCTCGAGCGCTCTGACGGCAGAAACCTGAAGTGCGGCTTCAGCCGAACAAAACTTTATGAGTTTTTCTACGTATCTGTAGTGTGTCGTGACCATATGTCAATGAATGGAGCTACAGTAAATTTATGAAATCACTTCAATCACTTGTAATAGCCCTGTATATGTACGTATCCTTCCTTTGCCAGTCACCATACCATTTTTGTTTTTGCTGCATTGATTCTCACACCGCATTCCACACAACCATTATTCAGATCTTTTAGCATTTTTTTTACAGTTCGTCCACTTTCTACCCCTAGTACCACAACATCAGCAAGTCGTATACATTCTATTCTCTTTCCACCAATACTCACTGCCCTTTTACCGTCTAAGCCTTGCACAATAATCTCTTGCAGGTATAACTCGAACAATAAAAGGGAGAGGCAACAACCTTGTCTAGCTCCCCTCCCAATGGTGCTTCCTTCAGACATTTCATTTCCAATCCTTACTCCTAGTTTCTGTTGTAAATATAGGTTCTGTGCCAGTCGTCTCTCTTACAATCTACCGCTTTCTTCTTCAAAATATCCATCAATTTGTTCCGTTGTACTCTGTCGAAAGTTTTTTCCAAATCAATAAAAACAGCATAAATTTCTCTACCTTACTCAATATATCTTTCCCGTATGAAAGAAACCATTTCAAATTAAGCTCACTGACAAAGTATTTGTCACTCCATTAAAATAGCACACTTACATTATGACAGTAACGAACCATCTTAACCGACATAGTGCAGAGACGTGCGTCACACCATGCCAATGACAATCCATTTCACACCCGAAACGAATTACTGCTGTCAGTGAATTCTAGTCCGTCTCAAACAGTTTCCAAGCGATCATTACGAAGGGAAGTGGAAGTGCATGCAGTGGCCATTTTGAATTGAGTATCTCGCAAAACGCCATCGCTCACAGCGCCACATAAAGCTGCGTCTCTTCAGTCCACCAAAAAACACAGAAACCGTACAGTAGCAGACGGGATACATGTAGTGTGGTCCGACGAGTTGCGATTATCTCCTTCCAAATGATATAAGGTGCCGATGCACCGACAGCACAACGGGGCGTTTAACCTGCAACCTATGGAGGGTATAGTTCAGTACTGATCCGGTTACGAGTTGTTATGGGTGAGTTCAATCATT
Organism: Schistocerca cancellata; assembly: GCF_023864275.1. NCBI lineage: Eukaryota > Metazoa > Arthropoda > Insecta > Orthoptera > Acrididae > Schistocerca > Schistocerca cancellata. The sequence continues at coordinate 975,491,722 of NC_064627.1, forward strand.
CACGTTACCGTTACCATGAAACAAGCTGTTAGTTTCAATATTTTCAATCGCCAAGTGTAGTCCTTTTTTTTATATTTGTATTACTGAGGTGACAAAGGTCGTGGTACATCTCCTAAAAAGTAACATGTAGGACCTATTTTCGCCCTGTGTCATGCAATAATTCGACGAGGCATGGCCTCAACAAATCGTTGAAAGTACGCTGCAGAAACTCGACGTGACGTGGACTCAAAAACTCGTTGCAAATCCCCTGCGGAAATATTGAGCCATGCTGCCTCTATAGCCGTACATAATTGCGAAAGTGTTGCCGGTGCAGGATTTCGAGCACAAACTGACCTCTCGATTATGCCTCATAAATGTTCGATGGGATTCAAGTCGGGAAATCTGGGTGGCCAAATCATCGATCCAGTTGCCCAGAATGTTCTTCAAACCAATCGTGAGCAGTTGTGGCCCGGTGATATGACATGTTTGTTTTTGGAACATGAAGTCCATGAATGGCTCCAAATGTCTCCAAGTAGCCGGACATAACTACTTCCAGGCAGTGACCTGTTCTGTTGTAAATACAGCCCACACCAGGGGCGGGCAGGAATCCTGCACGTGTGCGGTGCACTTGCACGCGTGCAGTTAACAGGTGTTCTGCATTCACACAGGGGCAAGCTGGTCACCCGCTTATCTCCCCTCCCCACCATACCTTCTGTCCGCTCCTTCCTCTGCAATGCGTTTTGTTTCCTAGCTTGCTTTATTGAATGTAGGAATAAGTTTAGTAGTAGTAGTGCTTGAAAGATATCGTGGTTTGAAAGAGTACCTATTACCTAAGATACGTTTTATTTAATTATCACAGGTGGGGTGGAACAAAATAAGGCTAGTAGGAGTGCTTGAAAGATGTCGTGTTTTGAAAGAGTACCTATTACCTACGATACGTTTTATTTAATTATCACAGGTGGAGTGGAACAAAATTTCTACATACAGACAAACGCAAGCAGTTACTTAAATTTTCATCACTGATGTTTGCTCTTAACCGACACTTACTAATTCAGCAAATGGTTTTCCAGTTCTCGCTATATTAAGCTCGTACCGCTGGGCTATTATTGTTGTCGTCCTGAAAAATTGAAAACGGTGCTCCATAAAATGTTAAATCAGTTACATGAGAGACATGACGAAAGGAAGTCGCGGATCTCTCGTGACCACAGCAACTACGACAGATTCATCTAGTATCGTCAGATCGCTCTTCTTAAGCTCAGTCAATTTCCCCATCCGCTCAGAATCCGACAATAAATTGTACTCGTCCTTGTGAAATTTGTTATAATGGCCTTCAATACTAAACTTCCGCTGACCAGCGAGAATACTGCCACATATTAAACATTTTGAATTTTCACGTTTTTGCACAAAGAAAAAATGATTCTCCCATTACTTTTTAAAAGATAGCAAATCTCCACTTCTCCGTTCCCTTGTTTCACTCTGCATTTTCCGGTTCTTGAAAGACAACGTTGACTACGTAGTGGTCGCTACCCATCAACGTCCGCAGCTTAGCCTGGTACTACACTGCCGCAACCTGCCGGCTGTCGCCACTGCCCCAGTCGACGATTGCACACGTGCAGCGCTGTGCGCTCATGAGCTGCGTGCAACGTTTGCCCGCCCCTGGCCCACACCATTATGGAGCCACCAACAGCTTGCACAGTGCCTTATTGATAACTTGGGTCAACGGCTTCGTGGGGTCTGCGCCAAGACTCGAACCGTACCATCAGCTTCTACCAATTGAAATCGGAACTCATCAGATCAGGACACTGTTTTCCAGTTGTCCAGGATCCTACTAAAATGGTCTCGAGCCCAGGAGAGGCGCTGCAGGGAATGTCGTGCTGTTGGCAAAGTCGTCGGTCGTCTGCTGCCACAGCCCATTAACGCCAAATTTCGCCGCACTATCGTAACGGACACGTTCGTCGTATGTCCTGCATTGATTTCTGCGTCATTTCATGCAGTGTTGCTTGCGTGTTGGCACTGACAACTCTACGCAAACGCCGCTGCCCTCGGTGTAGGCCGTCGGCCACTGCGTTGTCTGTTGTTGTTGTTGTTGTGGTCTTCAGTCCTGAGACTGGTTTGATGCAGCTCTCCATGCTACTCTATCCTGTGCAAGCTTCTTCATCTTCCAGTATCTACTGCAACCTACATCCTTCTGAATCTGCTTAGTGTATTCATCTCTTGGTCTCCCTCTACGATTTTTACCCTCCACACTGCCCTCCAATGCTAAATTTGTGATCCCTTGATGCCTCAAGACATGTCCTACCAACCGATCCCTTCTTCTAGTCAAGTTGTGCCACAAACTCCTCTTCTCCCCAATCCTATTCAATACCTCCTCCTTAGTTACGTGATCTACCCACCTTACCTTCAGCATTCTTCTGTAGCACCACATTTCGAAAGCTTCTATTCTCTTCTTGTCCATACTAGTTATCGTCCATGTTTCACTTCCATACATGGCTACACTCCATACAAATACTTTCAGAAACGACTTCCTGACACTTAAATCTATACTCGATGTTAACAAATTTCTCTTCTTCAGAAACGATTTCCTTGCCATTGCCAGTCTACATTTTATATCCTCTCTACTTCGACCATCATCAGTTATTTTACTCCCTAAATAGCAAAACTCCTTTACTACTTTAAGTGTCTCATTTCCTAATCTAATTCCCTCAGCATCACCCGACTTAATTCGACTACATTCCATTATCCTTGTTTTACTTTTGTTGATGTTCATCTTATATCCTCCTTTCAAGACACTGTCCATTCCATTCAACTGTTCTTCCAAGTCCTTTGCTGTCTCTGACAGAATTACAATGTCATCGGCAAACCTCAAAGTTTTTACTTCTTCTCCATGAATTTTAATACCTACTCCGAATTTTTCTTTTGTTTCCTTTACTGCTTGCTCAATATACAGATTGAATAACATCGGGGATAGGCTACAACCCTGTCTCACTCCTTTCCCAACCACTGCTTCCCTTTCATGCCCCTCGACTCTTATAACTGCCATCTGGTTTCTGTACAAATTGTAAATAGCCTTTCGCTCCCTGTATTTTACCCTCGCCACCTTTAGAATGTGGAAGAGAGTATTCCAGTCAACATTGTCAAAAGCTTTCTTTAAGTCTACAAATGCTAGAAACGTAGGTTTGCCTTTTCTTAATCTTTTTTCTAAGATAAGGCGTAAGGTTAGTCTGTGTCTGTGTCTGTGGTGAGAAGTAATACCTAAAATACGGTATTCTCGGCACAGTCTTGGCATTGTGGATCTCGGAATACTGCATTCACTAACGATTTCCAAAACGGAATGTCCCATGCGTCTAGCTGCAACTGCCATTCCGCGTTCAGAGACTGTTAATTCCCGTCGTGCGGCCTCACTCATGTCGGATTTATTTTCACACGAATCACATTAGTACAAATGACACCTCCGGCTATGCAGTGCCCTTTCATACCCTGTGTACGTGATACGATCGGTATCTGTATATGTACATATCGGTATTCCATGACTTTTGTCACCTCACTGCAAGTATTCTGAAGACATTCATTCCCGTGTAACAAGCCGGGTCCACAGGGCACCACGCATGCACTTCTTATTTGACGGTCAAACAGGCGTCTTGTCGCGCCTCGACTAGTCCACTAAATCCCCTGACCTTAATCCCGTAGAAAATCTGTGTGGAATTATTTATAACAGTTGGCTAATCGTAGCGATCAACATCCCCGTAATTTGGTTGCTCTACGGGATGTAATCATCAATGTCTGGCTTCAGCTGGATGTGGCGTACCTGGAGAGCTTGTGAAATCTCTTGCTCGTCGAGTGGATGGATTATCATGTAATTTATCTGCTTAGTTATTTACGAGGTTCCGTGGGACCATGACAGCCAAAGTCACTTGGTCGTGGTTAACCGACTGCTGATCGTAAAATTTGTGAACAAAGATTTAAAGAACTGATAAAATACGAATAAACAGAGGGTATACGAATAAATAACACGTTACCGAGAAAAGTTCTCAGTTGTTGCGAAGAAGTCTTTGCAGAGTAGAAAGAGTCTGCCGCAAGGAAGTGTTTTCTACTTGGATTTGAGTACTTGTGGTTTATCACCCAATTTTATTATCAGTTCTGCTGCAAGCGTGTTGATAGCGAAATTCGCCGAATAGGCCATAGTCCACACTATTCTGCTCAATGGTGAAGAAAGTGCTATCCAAATGTTTATCGCTCTTTCGTGTAGTGTTTACTGAATGAATGTTGCGGTTTCTTCTGAATGAGTCAGGATTGTCAACAACAGATCGTATGATGGGATATGTGTAGAGGGACGGCAGCGTTAGAATTTCGAGAAAACTGAATAGCAACCTGCAGGGAGTTCGCGAACTGACCCCACATGTCAACCTGACCGCTTATTTTGGGCTAAGAATATTCTTGCTGAGTTTGCAGAGCTGACCCAAAATATAACACCATACAAGAAAATAAAGCGAGAAAAGTAATCAAGTCTTCGTGTTTCAATGTCAGAGACAATTGAACTCATTCTTAAAGTAAAGATAGCAGTGTTCTGTTTCTGCACAAGATCTTGAACGAGATAGTTCCAAGAAAACCTTCCATCTACCATCAGTCATAATAATTTAAAATGGTCGACTTCGTTGACTACTTGATATCCTTAGAGAGTAAAATTTCGATTTTATAACAATCCTGTGTTAGAAAATGTATGCATTGCTTTTTGTTACAGTTAAGCGTTTATCTGTCCTCTGAAAACCATGTGCTGATGTTGCTGACTACCCTATTTGCTACATAATTCATGTTACGTTGAATGTTTTTCGGCGCAAAACTTGGGTCATCTAACAAAAGAACAATTTTTGTCATGTTTAGTGGCATACCGTTGATACGTATCAAGTAAAGCAATGGAACCAGAGCATAATCCTATGACGCCCCTCTTCTTTGCAAGGCCCCAGTGATATTGAGACCTCTTCCCTATTTGTTAGTAGTGGAAGACAGCCTTCTGCTTACTTACTTCTTTCCATGTATGAAGTGAACCATTGTTGAGCTTTTTCCCTAACCCCGACATGTTCCAATTCATCTTACAGTTTTGTGTGATCTAATACAACAGAAGGCTTTTGTTAAATCAAAGAAAATACCTGTTATCCTCAGCCTATCGTTTAGCCCTGTTAGTGCTTCACACACAAAAGAATAAATATCATTTTTTTGTGAATATTTCCTTCTTGAAGCCAAACTGCGGGTCTGACAGCAAATAACCTGTAGCGAGATGTGCCACCAATCTCCTATACATTGCTTTCTCAAAAACTTTTGAAACCACTGGTAGCCAAGAAATTGGCCGGTAATTGTCTACGTTACCCATTTCGCCCTTTTTATAGGTGCTTTCACTAACCAGTTTTTCAGTCTTTCAGGAAACTGATTGCACCTGAAAGACACAGGTGACTCGGTGCACAACTAATATATGGTGCACTGATCTTCATAAGCCTACTTGAAATTTCATCATACACATGGGAGTCATTAGTCTTTGATGAAATAATTGATTCAGTTTCACCTTTGCTTGTTTCGTGTGGCTGCATGTGATTTAGTTGTCTCGGAACAGCAGTTTTTACTTTCCCATAACACAAAAAAGAGATTAACTACTCAAAAATAGCGTGGATTGTCGTTTTTCTGTTGGAGTTTAGCGCCTGAGGTATTTGAAAGATTTTTTTTCATCTACAGTAGTGATTCCCAATGGAAACATCGGCAGCCCGTAGTAGTCGCTATGACAACTAATGACGCTTGGTACTGCCAGCCTAGCGTCCGTTGTATGAGGTGGTGCAATCGTTAACACAGGGTTTAGGGGGTCAAATAATTCTCGAAATAACTTATGAAGAAGTTGGAATTTTTTCTTGAACTAGCCCACGTCAAGTATCTTCTTTTCCCTGAGCTACCGTTCCATCTCTAAGGCTGTCGACGTCAGTGGGAATTTAAGTAGTAACCTACCTACATATTCAATCTGTATAACACATTAAACGGAAAGCGGTCATATTCATGAGTAGTTTGTACCTCTAAATCTGATCGGATCTTTGAAATCATGCAAAGTTTTATAGGTTGCTGGCCTAACTTAAGGAGATGAATCGCTTAGCTCGGGCTGAAATAACGCCCACATACTCAGCAAGCAACTGTTGCGATTCTACATATATACTCGACTAGAGGTAGGCGTGATAGCGTTGTGTCCTCGGTATTAATGCCGGTCAAGGATGTCATGAACTGCAAGACGTTTCTTACAACAACTCTTGTGTCTGTAATTTTCAGTCACATTGCCAAATTTGTCCCTGAAAGAGGTAACGTTTCAATAAGGAGAACAACGTTAAAATTTTTTTGAATTGATATTCCTCAGACCCGTCTGTGTCTTCCCAAGGTCACTCCAAATTAACTGCAGTTTCAGTTCAAAACAGCCTGGGATCAATACGTTGGACACATGTCAACTTATGCTTTAATTTCCTCGTTTAGTGAAAGTCATAAGCTGCTAGAACTTCATCTCTGATTTGTTTATATTAACGTCACATTCTTATCCTTTTTTTTATATAAGTGTGGATTGATTTGCCGAATGGCTAAATGCTGAAATAGATATTTTGTTGCTTATGTTTCAGAATGGTAGCAGTGAAGTAGAAAATTTAGAACCACGCCAGGAATCAAGCATAACCGCGAAGAACTGCTTGAAAACAACTCTAAAGCTGATTGGTATGTCACAATGCGCACAGTTACGTAGCTTAGTACCTTCTACCATAAGCTTCTCAAACTGAGCTTCCACTGCAGTTGTTGGAACTATTGGCTCAACATATGAAGATAAGATCATCTTCTTGTTGAATTCGGAAGCTTATAATTTTATTTCTACCACTTGCTGAAAAACACAAGTGTTTTTCTTTACTTTTTACTGTTCAGCATCTGTGTACCAACTTCTAAAGTCTTCTTTTATTTAAAAAAAAGTGCAGATTTTACTGTTTCTCTATGTCATTACTTTGAAATTGACATTACAAGATGTTATAAAATACTAACAAAGACAGGTGGCCAAACCAGCGCTGTCTTTTATTCAAAAATAAACCGAAAAACACAATAGATAGCATTTTGCTATCGAAATACGTCTGGGAGTCGAAAAGGGAAGATAAATGTATTTAGGTTCAAATGGTTCAAATGGCTCTGAGCACAATGGGACTTCACTTCTGAGGTCATCAGTCCCCTAGAACTTAGAACTACTTCAACCTAACTAACCTAAGGACGTCACACACATCCATGGTCGAGGCAGGATTCGAACCTGCGACGTAGCGATCGTGCGGTTCCAGACTGTACGCCTAGAACCGCTCGGCCACACCAGCCGGCAAATGTATTTTGTAGAAGGCGGTATTCTAAATACCATTCTCTATAAACTACGTTTAGATGTCACAACTAGAGGAAACATTAGACTTAGACGTGTATAGCCGAAAAAAACTTTCTTCAACAAAAGACCTACTAGTATCAAAAAACAAGTTGGAATTAAGAAAGAAGTACTCGAAAACGTTCATCTGCAGTTCATCTACAGTGCAACAGTGAATGGAAGTGGGTTATTGATAAAATGGACGCCCAAAACTAAATGAACTGATAAAGCATGAAGCGAACATGAACAGGAGAAAAAAGTGGGGAAAGACATGTACCGAGGCGAATCGATTGCAGAGGGATAAAGAAAGTTTCTTTCTAGGAACCAAGAGATAAGAAGATAATGAGATGTCGCCCTAATGGGAAGTGGGTAGGTGACATTATAAAACCTGCTAGAGTGACATGGATGGGTATAGCTAAATGCCATATTGCATGAAAAGTCTGCAAGAGGCCTTCGATGAACAGTGGCGGATGACTATGGTGATAGATGTATTTTCTCTGAGTCTATTCACAGCCTGAAGTCTATGTTTCGAATATTCTGAGAAATTATGGTCTCGAGCAAACAACGTAAATAAGGTGCTGTCGTAGCCCCACAGCGCATAGAAATTTGGAAGGAAAGTCAGCATTGGCCGTATTTTGTTGTTTTATTGTCAGCAAAATCGATTTTCAGTCACTTAGTGCCCATCCTCAGTGCCAGAAGTTAAAAATTTACACACAACGATCAGAGAGTATAAAACAGAAAATCACAACTACACCTGCGTATGAACATAACAGTTGTTAGGAACATACCTGTAATATACAATTAAAATTTGGTGGCACTGGTATGAAGCTATAACCATAAGCTTACAGCGATCACATAAACTGAGGCCGCTGTTTACATGCACCTGTACAGCCGACCTAGGTGTGACAGGGCTTGGTACGCCCTCTATGTGACATGTGCCACGTGAAGACTTAATATTACTGGTTTTGTTAGATATTTACACAAAATACCTCTTGTGCCTTTGTGAATCATGAAGTAATTCAAATTTAAAATGTACGTTAAAAAAACATAGCAGACGAAGGGGGAAGGAAACATCTAAAATAGACTGGCGTATTGTTTTTAAAAAACCAAATTACAAAACATGAAACAGATCGATAATAAGTCGTCAGAGTGCAGGACAAGTAAAAAAGAAAAGGAAAAGGAAAAAGAAAAATATATGAATAACATGAAATGAGGTATAACACAGTTTTTTTTTTAAAAAAAAACATAGTACCCACCATCTGGCGTGGGAAGTTAGAAGTACAACGTTCGTGATTTACGTAAAATCAGTTTTTCTTTTTTACTTGTCCTGCACTCTTATGACTTATTAACGATCTGTTTTATGTTTTGTAAGTTGGTTTTTTAAAAACAATACGCCAGTGTATTTTAGATGTTTCCTTCCCCCTTCGTCTGCTATGTTTTTTACGTACATTTTAAATTTGAATTACTTCATGATTCACAAATGCACAATGGGTATTTTGTGTTATATATTGGCCACGACATCTTGGTAGATGAATGTTGCAGTGTCTGTGTGTTTATGGGTTGCATTTTTTCATATGACTTGTCAAGCCAATGGCAGCACGGCATCTCTTGCCGCAATTTTCACAAGTGTATCTGGCTGCTGAGGCAGGAGCAGTGGTAGCAAGGCGAAGCTTTTTCTGCCTTAATCTGTCTAACAAGCCTTCATCATGCTTCGACATTCCACATGATATATCATCACGCCACTCTAGTCTCATGCTAGTCCGTGCCTTCCATCTGTTTGTGTCGATTCCAAAGCTCTCCATATCTTGTTTACAGGAGTCCTTGAAGCTCAATACAGGACGTCCTACAGGTCTTTTGGCTATAGAGATCTCTCCAAGCATCACCTCACGTGGTAATCTGTCAGGATCCATACGGTGGACGTGTCCCAGCCAGCGGAGTCGTCTCGGCTTCAAGATAGCTGAAATACTGTTGCAGTTAGTTCTAGATAGCACTGCTTCGTTGGTCACTCGGTCCTTCCACGTTACTCCGAGGATGGATCTCAGGCAGCGCATGTGGAAAGCATTAAGGCGACGTTCTTGTTTGGCATAGGTAGTCCATGTTTCCGATGCATACAAAAGAATGCTGAGGACGCAAGTTTGATATACAAGAATTTTGGTGGTCAAAGAGAGTTTGTCGTTTTTCCAAACACGTGTAGAGAGTTTGTCAAAATTTGTCGCAGCTCTTCCAATACGTGCATCAATTTCCTTGTCAACAGACATGTTTGATTCTATAGTAGATCCAAGATAGCAGAAGTTATCTACGACTTGCAGAGTAGTGCCATCTAATGTGATATTCTGCTTTGTGTTAGCACCCTGAACCATAATTACGGTCTTACTGCTGTTTACACTCATCGAGAATAGGTGGCATGCGTGACTAAATCTTGATACTAGCTCTTGCAGCTCTTCTGCGGAGTTCGCAATAATTGCAGCATCATCAGCATACAGGAGTTTACGAGCGACTATCTCGTAGCGCTTTGTCTTACTCTTCAGAAGACTGACATTGAAAAGCCTTCCTAGTATGCAGATGTACTCCAACATTGCAATTCTCGAAAGCCACTTGGAGCAGACCCCAGAGAAAAATTCCAAAAAGTGTAGGTGCCAACACACAGCCTTGTCTTACGCCACAGTTCATACTGAATGGTTTAGATGTACTGCCATCGAAGATTACAGAGCCACGCACATTGTCGTGAAAAGATCTTATTAAAGACAGCAAAGTTGGGGGATATCCAATTTTTTCCAATATGCTATAGAGTCCCTCCCTATTGACGGTATCAAAGGCTTTGTTGAGGTCAACAAAAGCCACATGTAATGGCACTCTGTGTTCGCGGCACTTCTCTTGTAGTTGGCGCATGGTGAATATCATGTCACTTGTGGATCTGCCAGTTCGAAATCCACACTGAGACTCAGGGTAGATCCGAGCAGCCAAGGTTTCCAGTCTCTTCAGGATTATCCTTGCATACGCCTTTCCAGCAATGCTCAAGAGAGATATTCCTCTATAGTTTTTACAATTACCTCTGTCGCCTTTTCCCTTATAGATTGTTACTATATTTGCATCTCGCATGTCTTGAGGTACTGTGCCTTCTTACCAGCACTGCAGTAGGATTTGATACAATATCGGCAAAACGCAGCAAGTTTGATTATTTCTGCTGGTAAGTTATCACGGCCTGTACTCTTGCCTAGCTTTAGACTTTTAAGTGCGAGTTTTAATTCGTCAACAGTGGGAGGATCATCAAGCTCAGACATAATAACACATTTTGTGTTAATATCTTACAAAACCAGTAATATTAAGTCTCCACATGACACATGTCACATGGAGGGCGTACCAAGCCCTGTCACACCGAGGTCAGCTGTACAGGTGCATGTAAACAGCGGCCTCAGTTTATGTGATCGCTCTAAGCTTATGGTTATAGCTTGATACCAGTGCCTACCAAATTTTAATTGTATATTACAGGTATGTTCCTAACAACTGTTATGTTCATACGCAGGTGTAGTTGTGATTTTCTGTTTTATACTCTCTGATCGTTATGTGTAAATTTTTAACTTCTAGCACTGAGGATGGTCACTAAGTGACTGAAAATCGATTTTGCTAACAATAAGACAACAAAATACGGCCAATGCTGATTTTCCTTCCAATTCTGACCACTATTTGGTCGTGGTGCAGACAACGCTCCATGCAGTCGCCAATCAACAGCATAGAAATTTGTTTATGTAATTAAATCCATCTTCAAAACTTTTTCAAATAGTTCTCTAGACGCGAATTTGTAGATGTAGTGGTATAGTCAATGTTAAAGAAGACGCCAGAAGATGCCACGAAGTTCAAATCGCAAGACAGAAAGCAAGTGGTAAAAACACTACCAGAAATGGGTACACTATAGTGGCTCTTATTTGGCACTTCCTTTTTTTATGTAACTTTTCCGAGGCTACCGTCCTCCCCCCTCATCGCCACCTAGTTTGGTTCCATTTCATGTAGAAATGAGCTGCGTGAAATCTTAGATTAGTTGGATAAGTGGAAGGAGGTGCCACTGGACCGTGAAAATTGGAAAAACCATCAGCTTTTCAAATTATTACTTCCGCATGATAAATTTATTCATTAGCCAATGTAGGTAGTCTCCTTAACCGAATGAATTTTCAAATGACAATCGCTTCAGTGACAGGTCAGTGACTCCAAGATAGGTGGACAGCAGTCAGGGCGGCCCGAGCCGTTCCTTTATTACAAAACAGTTCTGACCATCACATTAGTCTTTCACTTTCGAGGGAAGGCAGCAGCCGTAACAAGGGCATATCTGCAGTTGTTCACGTGTAAAAATTTATTTTTTCGGGTATTACTCTCATGAAATAACTTCAGACAAACTGCCATCTATCAAATAAACAAACGTCTAAGGTCTTCAGAATGAGATTTTCACTCTGCAGCGGAGTGTGCGCTGATATGAAACTTCCTGGCAGATTAAAACTGTGTGCCGGACCGAAACTCGAACTCGGGACCTTTGCCTTTCGCGGGCTACCAACTGAGCTACCCAAGCACGACTCACGCCCCGTCCTCACAGCTTTACTTCTTCCAGTACCTCGTCTCCTACATTCCAAGCTTTACAGAAGCTCTCCTGCGAACCTTGCAGAACTAGCACTCCCGAAAGAAAGGATATTGCGGAGACATGGCATAGCCACACCTGGGGGATGTTTCCAGAATGAGCTTTTCACTCTGCAGCGGAGTGTGCGCTGATATGAAACTTCCTGGCAGATTAAAACTGTGTGCCGGACCGAGACTCGAACTCTGGACCTTTGCCTTTCGCGGGCAAGTGCTCTACCAACTGAGCTACCCAAGCACGACTCACGCCTCTCGAAAGGCAAAGGTCCCGAGTTCGAGTCTCGGTCCGGCGTACAGTTTTAATCTTCCAGGAAGTTTCGTCTGGTCTTCTTTTACAGTTCGCGGATGTATAAATTAATTTTAACTGTGCATCAGAGTAACACACTAGCGGTACGGGGAGTGATAATTAATTGTAAAAAAGGACAAATTCTGATACAAGAGCTGAAAAAACTAGATACCAAAATTAGGTGACTGCAAATAACATTACGGGGTATCATCAGGTGTTAATACGCGAAAAGAAACAGATTTTTTTTCAAAACGTTGTTCGTTTTTTTGGAAAAGTACATGCTAATTCTTGAAATATCATTACCATTGAGGAAGATTAACAGTATTTCAACAGCCAACGATTGAAAGGACGGCCAGTGTTCGTGTATGGAATCGATGGCCAGCTACTTGAGAACGAAGGAAGAGCGTCTGAGAGAGAAGAGGCAGCTGGGTAGAGTCGAGAGCGATGCCGATATGAAATTTAGCAATTTGGTAGCTCATTTATTTGTCAAGTTATGACATAAATTTTATACATTCATTCGAAAATAAAATTAAATAAAAATCCACTTTTCATTAAGTGCTGATAACTGTATTCATAAAAAAAATGGTTCAAATGGCTCTGAGCACTATGGGACTCAACATCTTAGGTCATAAGTCCCCTAGAACTTAGAACTACTTAAACCTAACTAACCTAAGGACATCACACACACCCATGCCCGAGGCAGGATTCGAACCTGCGACCGTAGCATAACTGTATTCATACTTCGATCGTTTAACTTGCTATCGTTCGGACATTTCTCATCATTTTTTCTCAGATCTATTTGTGTAATTGGTGACCAATTCAAACTGCAGAATCAGAGTTATTTAATTTCGGGAAAGCTCCAGGAATACTAACAGATAACACTGGCATGGAGGAGGTAATTCTGTTAGAGATATCTAATTATATTTGAGCTCTGAATATGTTCCAAGGTTCTGAAATAAATATATGTCAAGGATACTGGACAGTAGTTTTACGAATCACTTTTCCTGCAATTCTCGTAGATATTTGTGGCTTTCTTCCGTCCAGTGGGCACAGTTTTTCTTTGATGGATCTTCGATATATTCGCAATACAGTCTGATAGGAATAAGATCAGGTCCTGGAGCTTTGTTCAGTTTTAAGGATTTCATCTGCTTCTCATCACCACTGGCATTAATATTTATTTCACACGTCTTGGCAGTAGTGTGACATTTAAAGTAGGGCGATACTCCCGAGTTCTTTCGAAAAGAACATCTGAAAACAAAATTAAGCATTTCTGCTTCTCTTTTGCTATCCTCAATTTCAGTTCACGTCTCGTCCATGAGCTTCTAGGCACTAGCTATGGCAGTCGTCAGACAGTTCAAGCATTGCCCTCTTGACAGTCAAAAGTGTTTCATTTATTCTTTCATTTCGCATCTCTCTATCTGTAGTCCTATTTTCTGTTTTACACCCATTGCCCAGTAGTCTCTGTTTCTGCACTGAGTCTGTATACCAAGGAGAGCCGCTCCCATCATAAACTGTTCTACAGTGAAGGTATCTGTCCAGCGCATGCCTAACATTTCTTTTAAACTTGAGTTTCTTTTTCTCTGATGCTCATATCCTGTGCTAAAATTTCAAGTTTCTCATTGAGATATGAGACTATTGCCTCTTTATCTACTTTATTGAACATATAAATCTTTGTACTTCTTTTAGTTGCCCTTTGTACATGGGTAATTAATGTTCCTACAAATACCTCATGGCCAATGACACGTGTTTGAATGTGCACATCTTCAAAGAGGTCAGGTGTCAGGTCTGTCTGTTACCATTAGATCTAATGTGTTCCCTTTACGTGTGGCTGACCCTGCCAGAGGCTCGATCGAAATTCATCGATATCAGAGCTCCGCGTGGTCGACATACCTTCGCCAGTGCGACTGAATCAGGGTATTCGCCGAGAGACGTTTGGACGTTGCTGTCGCCGCCAAGGGATATCTGGTCAAGCGATACCGCGAGATGCAGTATTCTTGTAAGTCGTACTGCCAGCAGTCTTGCAAATAACTTAAAATCATCGTTACTTAGTGGAAGGGGTGGTAATCTCTGAGACGTATGCCATCTGAAGGTTTAGGTATTGGGATGACTACAAAGGCAGCCGAAAGTGACATGTTGGGAGAAGTGTTGAAAGGTCCGACGAAACTCTAAGGGTATTCCGCCCGTCCCGGCGACTTATTGAGCGCCTCCTTGCCTGTTTTCTCCATCACTTCATACTCGTTAGTTTCCTCCGGTTTTATAGCTTCTGCCTCTTGATCAATCGTCCCAAAGAGCGTGGAGTAACATAAAGTAGGGCCGCCATCTCGTGTTCTTCTTCGATGTATAATCGGATATAATGGTCAACGAAGGCATTTGCCGTGTCATTTTGTGTCATCAGATGTGTCAGTGGTGCGAATTAGGGTCCTGTATCGCCGCTTATGTTCATTACATAGCCGCTTGTGTTCATTAATGACATGGTGCATCGATGGGCGTTGCCCCGCAGCGCGATCTAGCATCCTTGCGCGGGGTGCTACTCCTTCCAGATGAGACTTTTTCCGTGGCTGTTTGTACCACTACCTGTCGTTCAGGAGAGGGGGACCTGGTTGGTACTTTCTCGCAATATCGTGAAACAGAAGTTTAAAGTCAGCGGTCTCCACTGTGAATGTTCGCGCCCCAATGCAATCAACGCACGCCGTATCGTCGATTTAGTACATTCCAACCACCAACGTAATATCGTAGGTTAATATCTGTCGACGCCCTTCACAAAACTGCAAGACTTCTTCAATAACTTGGTGACACTCTGGAGCTTTAAGGTGGGCGACATTCAAAATCTATAAGCCGCAGCTTCGGCGCACCTGCCGTCTTTGGAAGGCGACCGTGCCGATATATACCGTGTGGTCAGAGAAGGTCACAGTCCACGGGTTTGCATCATGGATATCAGGTCAGAGGTGGCGCGTGACGTAGACGCTATCGATGCGACTGGCGGAGTGGCTAGTTAGGTATGTACATCCGGTTCGGTCTCCATGGACGTGTCCCACGAATCTGCCAATTGCAGATCTCGTAACAATGTTCTCAATTCTGGACACGAGTTATAACGTGGCAACTGATTTTCGGCGCCAGGACAGAATTGAAGTCACCGCTGCAGATGTATAATGAACATGTCGCCCTAAAAAGAGCGGAGCTATTTCTCCTGTGAAGAAGCGCGATCGTTCTTTTCGTGTGTCGGTGCGTGGCGGCATGTAGATATTGATAAGCGGCACTCCAAGTACTGTTACAGCCATTCCGCGTGCCGATAGTAGGTAGGTGATGTCCGCTGCTATGATGCCCTCTTTAAGGACTATCGCTCTGTCACTACCAGTTTCTGAAGCTGGTGACGTCACGCCAACTGAGCTTCCCAAGCATGACTTCCAACCCGCGTAACAGCTTTAGTTCTGCCATTACCTCAGCTCCTGCCTTCCAAACTTCACAGAAGTTCTCCCGTGAAAGTTGCGAGGCTAGCACTCCTGGAAGAAAGGACGTTGCGGAGACATGGCTTAGCAACAGCCTGCAGCGAAAAGTGCGCTGATATGTAACTTTCTGTGCATATGAAAATTACGTGTCAGATCGAGTCTCGAACTCGAGACCTTTGGCTTTCGCGGGCAAGTGCTCTGCCGACTGAGCTACACACGTACGGCTCCTGACCCGTCCTCACAGTTGTACTTTCGCCAATACTTCACTCCTACTCCAGCTTCAATAGAGGTAGGAGATGAGGTATTGGTGGAAGTAAAGCTGTGAGGTGAACGTCTCCTGCATCTTGCTTGGGTAGCTCAGTTGGCAGAACACCTGCCCGCAAAAGTCAACAGTTCCGAGTTCGAATCTTGGTCCCGCACTCAGTTTCAATCTGCCAGGAAGTTTCATTAAAAGAATAACTTTAAACTGAGCTTTCTGATTCTTTTTTTAATTTATGGGCCTGATATGCTACAGGTTTTATCAGTAATCTTTAAGAACTGAAGTGATTAACAGACAAAACGAGATATATCCTTATAAAATTTAGAATTTATCTGATACGTTTTTTAGGTTATTGTCACTAACATATCAGACAACAGCGCTAATTTACTGTAAATGCAGACAATACACATTCCCGCTGAAATAAAAATAGTATTACGCGATATGTCACTTACACTGCTGGAAAAATAAATCGCAACACAAAGGAGTTGTGCCACATATACGAAAGTTGGTACAAGAATTTCTAAATCACTAAAACGATATCTATTTGAATATTGCGCCAGTCGTATAATAACGGCCTTGATACGCCTGGGCATTGAGTCAAACAGAGCTTGGATGGCGTGTTCAGGTACAGCTGCCCAAGCAGTTTCAACACGGTACCACAGTTCATCAAGAGTAGTGACTGGCGTATTGTGACGAGCCAGTTGCTCGGCCACCATTGACCAGACGTTTTCAATTGGTGAGAGATCTGGAGAATGTGCTGGCCAGGGCAGCAGTCGAACATTTTCTGTATCCAGAAAGGCCCGTACAGGACCTGCAATATGCGGTCGTGCATTATCCTGCTGAAATGTAGGGTTTCGCAGGGATCGAATGAAGGGTAGAGCCACGGGTCGTAACACATCTGAAATGTAACGTCCACTGTTCAAAGTGCCGTCAATGCAAACAAGAGGTCACCGAGACGTTTAACCAATGGCACCTCATACCATCACGCTGGGTGGTACGCTAGTATGGCGATGACGAATACACGCTTCCAATGTCCGTTCACCGCGATGTCGCCAAACACGGATGCGACCATCATGATGCTGTAAACAGAACCTGAATTCATCTGAAAAAATGACGTTTTGCCATTCGTGCACCCAGGTTCGTCGTTGAGTACACCATCGCAGGCGCTCCTGTCTGTGATGCAGCGTCAAGGGTAACCACAGCCATGGCCTCCGAGCTGATAGTCCATGCTGCTGCAAACGTCGTCGTCGTCGTCGAACTGTTCGCACAGATGGTTGTTGTCTTGCAGACGTCCCCATCTGTTGACTCAGGGATCGAGACGTGTCTGCACGATCCGTTACAGCCACACGGATAAGATGCCTGTCATCTCGACTGCTAGTGATACGAGGACGTTGGGATCCAGCACGGAGTTCCGTATTACTATCCTGAACCCACCGATTCCATATTCTGCTAATAGTCATTGGATCTCGACCAACGCGAGCAGCAATGTCGCGATACGATAAACGCGATCGTGATATGCTACAATCCGACCTTTATCAAAGTCGGAAACGTCATGGTACGCATTTCTCCTCCTTAAACAAGGCATCACAACAACGTTTCACTAGGCAACGCCGGTCAACTGCTGTTTGTGTATGAGAAATCGGTTGGAAACTTTCCTCATGTCAGCACGTTGTAGGTGTCGCCACCGGCGCCAACCTTGTGTGAATGCTCTGAAAAGCTAATCATTTTGCATATTATAGCATCGTCTTCCTGTCGGTTAAATTGCACGTCTGTAGCACGTCATCTTCGTAGTGTAGCAATTTTAATGGCCAGTAGTGTAGTAAAACACGCTAATTGCGTTAATTACGAACATCCCTTCTCAAATACATCTGCTGTTTGGTCTCGAACACAATATTTCGTTTACAGAAAGCACCACACGCCAATGTTACTCTTGTTTTTTTTGTTTCATTGTCCATCCTGACATTGTCTTCATCTGCCCTAAATACAAAAAAATCTGTGATCCCATTGTTACTCCTGCAAAATTTTTACTTTAATGTTTTCATTGTTTACTCGTCTTATTATATTTATTACCACAGGTCATTTACATACGAAATAAACAAATCTGCTCGATTATGCTTGAAAAAATCAGTAATATAGATCACGAAAGCCAGTAACATTGTTCGTTCATATACATACATCATTTATTTATGTTATCTAGACAAATGTATCCCCAGAGTTGCATTACCGTACACTAAATATTTTTTGGTGTTGCAGTTTATTTCTGTCCGTGTATTTACAGTAAAGGTAAAAAACAAACGCCATGGGATATCTTAATATTGTGTCGTGCCTGCTTTTGACCGACATAGTGCAGCAACTCGACGTTGCATGGACTCAACAAGACGGTGGAAGTTCTCTGCAGAAATTTTGAGCCATGCAGCCTCTATAGCGTCTAAAATTGCGGAAGTGTTGCTGGTGCAGGATTTTTTGCACGAACTGACTCCTCGACTATCTCCCGTAGATGTTCGATGGGATTCATGTCGGGTGATCTTTGTGGCGAAATCATTCACTCTAATTACCCAGAATGTTCTTCAAACCAATCGCGAACAACTGTGGTCCGGTGACATGCCACAGTGTCATCCATAAAAATTCCATCGTTGTCTGGGAACATGAAGTACACGAACAGCTGCAAATGATCTCCAAGCAGCTGAATATAACCTTTTCCAGTCAATGTCCCATTCCATTCCGTATAAACACACCCCACACCATTATGGAGCCACCAACAGCTTGCACAATACCTTGTAAACCACTTCGGTCCATGGCTTTGTGGCGTCTGTGCCACACTCGAACACGACTATCAGCTCTTACCAACTGAAATCGGGACTCATCCCACTGTTGTTGTTGTTGTGGTCTTCAGTCCTGAGACTGGTTTGATGCAGCTCTCCATGCTACTCTATCCTGTGCAAGCTTCTTCATCTCCCAGTACCTACTCCAACCTACATCCTTCTGAATCTGCTTAGTGTACTCATCTGTTGGTCTCCCCCTATGATTTTTACCCTCCACGCTGCCCACCAATACTAAATTGGTGATCCCTTGATGCCTCAGAAAATGTCCTACCAACCGATCCCTTCTTCTGGTCAAGTTGTGCCACAAACTTCTCTTCTCCCCAATCCTATTCAATACTTCCTCATTAGTTATGTGATCTACCCATCTAATCTTCAGCATTCTTCTGTAGCACCACATTTCAAAAGCTTCTATTCTCTTCTTGTCCAAACTATTTACCGTCCATGTTTCACTTCCATACATGGCTACACTCCATACAAATACTCTCAGAAATGACTTCCTGACACTTAAATCTATACTCGATGTTAACAAATTTCTCTTCTTAAGAAACGCTTTCCTTGCCATTGCCAGTCTACATTTTATATTCTCTCTACTTCGACCATCATCATTTATTTTGCTCCCCAAATAGCAAAACTCCTTTACTACTTTAAGTGTCTCATTTCCTAATCTAATACCCTCAGCATCACCCGACTTAATTCGACTACATTCCATTATCCGCGTTTTGCTTTTGTTGATGTTCATCTTATATCCTCCCTTCAAGACACCATCCATTCCGTTCAACTGCTCTTCCAAGTCCTTTGCTGTCTCTGACAGAATTACAATGTCATCGGCGAACCTCAGAGTTTTTATTTCTTCTCCATGGATTTTAATACCTACTCCAAATTTTTCTTTTGTTTCCTTTACTGCTTGCTCAATATAGAGATTGAATAACATCGGGGAGAGGCTACAACCCTGTCTTACTCCCTTCCCAACCACTGCTTCCCTTTCATGTCCCTCGACTCTTATAACTGCCATCTGGTTTCTGTACAAATTATAAATAGCCATTCGCTCCCTGTATTTTACCCCCGCCACCTTTAGAATTTGAAAGAGAGTATTCCAGTCAAAATTGTCAAAAGCTTTCTCTAAGTCTACAAATGCTAGAAACGTAGGTTTGCCTTTCCTTAATCTTCCTTCTAAGATACCTCGTAAGGTCAGTATTGCCTCACGTGTTCCAGTATTTCTACGGAATCCAAACTGGTCTTCCCCGAGGTCGGCTTCTACTAGTTTTTCCATTCGTCTGTAAAGAATTCGTGTTAGTACTTTGCAGCTGTGGCTTATTAAATTGATTGTTCGGTAATTTTCACATCTGTCAACACCTGCTTTCTTTGGGATTGGAATTATTATATTCTTCTTGAAGTCTGAGGGTATTTCGCCTGTTTCATACATCTTACTCACCAGATGGTAGAGTTTTGTCAGGACTTCATCCCACTAGGCCACGGTTTTTCAGTCTTCTAGAGTCCAATCGATATGGCCACAGTCCCAGGAGAGGCGCTACAGGAGAGGTCGTGCTGTTAGCAAGGTAACTCGCGTCGTTCGGCTAATGCCGTGCACATTAGTGCCAAATTTCGCCGCACTGTCCTATCAGATACGTTCGTTGTAAGTCCCACATTGATTTCTGTGCTCATTTTACGCAGTGTTGCTTGTTTGTTAGCACTGACAACTCTACGCAAACACCGCTGCTCTCGATCGTTAAGTGAAAGTCGTCGGCCTCTGCGTTGTCTATGGTGAGAGGTACTGACTGATATTTGGTATTCTTTGCACGCTGTTGAGACTGTGGGTCTCGGCATACTGAATTCCCTAACGATTTCCGAAATGGAACGGCCCATGCGCCGAGTTCCAACTACTATCCCACGTTCAAAGTCTGTTAATTCGTCTCGTGTGGCTATGATCACATCCGCCATCATTTCACATGAATCATCTGATTACAGTTGTAGAATTTTGGAACACGTATTATGTTCGAGTATAATGACTTTTCTGGAGACTATAAATCTACTCTGTAGGAATCAACATGGGTTTCGAAAAAGACGATCGTGTGAAACCCAGCTCGTGCTATTCGTCCACGAGACTCAGAGGGCCATAGACACGGGTTCCCAGGTAGATGCCGTGTTTCTTGACTTCCGCAAGGCGTTTGATACAGTTCCCACAGTCGTTTAATGAATAAAGTAAGAGCATATGGACTATCAGACCAATTGTGTGATTAGAATGAAGAGTTCCTTGATAACAGAACGCAGCATGTCATTCATAATGGAGAGAAGTCTTCCGAAGTAAGAGTGATTTCGGGTGTGCCGCAGGGGAGTGTCGTAGGACCGTTGCTATTCACAGTATACATAAATGACCTTGTGGATGACATCGGAAGTTCACTGAAGCTTTTTGCGGATGATGCTGTGGTATATCGAGAATTTGTAACAATGGAAAATTGTACTGAAATGCAGGAGGATCTGCAACGAATTGACGCATGGTGTAGGGAATGGCAGTTGAATCTCAATGTAGACACGTGTAATGTGCTGCGAGTACATAGAAAGAAAGAGCCTTTATCATTTAGCTACAATATAGCAGGTCAGCAACTGGAAGCAGTTAATTCCATAAACTATCTGAGAGTAGGCATTAGGAGTGATTTAAAATAGAATGATCATATAAAGTTGATCGTCGGTAAAGCAGATGCCAGACTGAGATTCATTGGAAGAATCTTAAGGAAATGCAATCCGAAAACAAAGGAAGTAGGTTACAGTACACTTGCTCGCCCACTGCTTGAATATTGCTCAGCAGTGTGGGATCCGTACCAGATACAGTTGATAGAAGAGATAGAGAAGATCCAACGGAGAGCAGCGCGCTTCGTTACAGGATCATTTAGTAATCGCGAAAGCGTTACGGAGATGATAAACTCCAGTGGAAGACTCTGCAGAAGATACACTCAGTAGCTCGGTACGGGCTTTTGTTGAAGTTTCGAGAACATACCTTCACCGAGGAGTCAAGCAGTACATTGCTCCCTCCTACGTATATCTCGCGAAGAGACCATGAGGATAAAATCAGAGAGATTAGAGCCCACACAGAGGCATACCGACAATCTTTTTTTCCACGAACTATACGAGACTGGAATAGAAGGGAGAACCGATAGAGGTACTCAAAGTACCCTCCGCCACACACCGTCCGGTGGCTTGCGGAGTATGGATGCAGATGTAGACGTAGAAGCTCTGTCTGTGGATTCGCCTTTTACATCTTGCGTACGTGATACTAACGCCATCTGTATATGTGCATATAACTATCCCATGACTTTCGTCACCGCATTGTAGTGATTGCTGTTGAAAGAGATATCCGAGGGCTGGTCGTAAAGTTGTAATTATAATCTCGAGAAAATGAAGTTACATAATTAATTTCTTGGTTGTTGGCAGGTGCTTGTCTGCAGTTATGCTACACATTGTACTCCTTGCGCCATGTAGCGTAGCATTCCTCTAGAAGATCCAAAGGAAGATGGTACAGCCTAGTGTGAAAGTGGAGGGCGCCATTGTATTTTGTATTTTGTCTCGTCTGGCGGTATGTTACGGTACTGTGGCGCGGGGATTTTAGTGTGTATCAGGACTGCAGGAGTCTACTTGCTTAACATAAAAAACGTAAAATTGACTATGTACCCGCCATGTCGCTAATCATTCGAATGCCGGACATTTGCCACGCCAGACATTAGCTACGCCGGATATTTGCCACACTTGCCCCTTCACCAGATAGCTCGAGTAGCGATCTCTCAGGTAAGGGACGCCCTGCCTCGTACTTCTTCTGTCCGCTTTCAAACCGCCGTCTCCACATCTTACTCGATACAACCAGTACGTAAGGAACCTTCTTCTTCGACATCTTGGCGAAATACAGAGCTTCTTTTCCGAAATTGAAATATTTATAGCTTTTAGGAAACGAAAGCAATACCGACGATTATGTCAGTATGTAATTAGTTCTGTCAAGTATAAATATAGATCCTTCTGTCTGTACGGTAGCTTCCTTTCACGCTTACTGATTGCGATAGAAACAGTCCACCGCCATGGGAGCAACAAGAAACGAACGATGTAAAGAAAATGCGAATGTACGCTAATAATTTCTTTTTGATCACTGCATTTGTGCCTACTTTAATTACTACAACTGCATGCCCAAAGGACAATAAGGAAAGAAGAAATGGGTATGTGAATGTTTGAAAAGAAGAACGACATACTCCATATTAATTTACTCTCTAAAATCCGATATCCCTTGTGGCGAAACATTAGTTAATAAAGTGTAGCGGGACAATATTCAAAACATGACTGAAAATACGTTCACTAAATACAGATAAGAACATCTATGATTGACATGTCATCTAAAGTCAACGTACAATTTTAAAATGTTAGGAATAAGGAAATGAAGTAATACAGAATGCTATGCTTGTAACGTACGTTGTTGTTCTACATTGTTTGGCTCTGGTATTTACAGGGTCACAGAGAAAGCATCCTAGGTTTTGGAGGGAAAAACCCTAATTGTAATTATCTGCACTACAACAGAAACAAGAAGCACAACTTAAGGAAAAATAATGTAATGTGTGTTTCAGCTGACAAGAGACATTGAAGCAGGCAGTTCCTGTAACTTAGTATGAGCAGAGGTTATATTCGACAACCGGAATAAATTAATAACTGGCTCCTTTTACCGACCCCCGGTCTTAGATGAAACAGTTGCTGAACAGTTCAAAGAAAACTTGAGTCTCATCACAAATAGGTACCCTACTCATACAATTATAGTTGGCAGTGAGTTCAATCTACCTCCCGTATGTTAACAAAAATTCATTTTCAGACCCTATTGTAGATAGAAAACAACTTCCGTTATTATTCTAAATGCTTTTATAAAAATTATTTTGAACAGTTTTTTCACGAGGCCATTCAAATTGTAAATGGTTACGAAAACACACTTGACTTCTTAGCCACAAATAATCCTGACCATCGCCGGCCGCGGTGGTCTAGCGGTTCTGGCGCTGCAGTCCGGAACCGCGCTGCTACGGTCGCAGGTTCGAATCCTGCCTCGGGCATGGGTGTGTGTGATGTTCTTAGGTTAGTTAGGTTTAAGTAGTTCTAAGTTGTAGGGGACTTATAACCTAAGCTGTTGAGTCCCATAGTGCTCAGAGCCATTTGAACCATTTGAATCCTGACCATCACGAAGGATACGGGGATAAGTGAACACACAGTCGTAGCGAGGCTCAATTCCGTAACAAAGAAATCCACCAAAACTAAACGCGAAATATATCTATTTATAAAAGCGGTTAAAAATTCGCTTGACGTCTTTCTAAGAGACAGTCTCCAATCCTTCCAAACTCTGTAAGTGAAGACCATATGTGGCTTAAGTTCAAAGAAATAGTATCAACAGCACTCGAGAGATTCATACTAAATAAATTAATAAGAGACGGAACTGATCCTCCCTGGTACACAAAACACGACAGAAAGCTGTTGCAAGAGCACCGAAAAAGGCACGTATAATTTAGACGAATCCAAAATCTCCAAGATTGGCGAAGTTTTACTGAGGCTCGAAATTTGGTACAGATTTCAATGCGAGTTGCATTTAATAGTTTCCACAATGAAACTCTCTCTAGAGATGTGGCGGAAAATCCAAAGAGATTCTGGTCCTATGTTAAGTAAACCAGCGGAAAGGCTCAGTAAGTACCCTTACTGCGCGACAGTGACGGTAATGTTATTGATGACGATGCCACTAAAATGGAGTTACTAAATGCAATTTTCCGAAATTCCTTCACCAAAGAAGACGAAGTAAATATTCTAGAATTCGAAATGAGAACCACTGCAAACATAATATAGGAGGAGGAGGAGGAGGAGGAGGAGGAGGAGGAGGAGGATGGGGAGACAAGGGATCCAACCCTTCGAAGCAGGTAATATCGTGGCAAATGTCCGGTGTGGCAAATGTTCGCACACCAATCGTGCGCCCCCTCCCGCAGGAGGTTCGAGTCCCCCCTCGGGCACGGATGTGAGTGTCGTCCTAGCGTTAAGTTAGTTTCAGTAGTGTGTAAGTCTAGGGACCGATGACCTTAAAAGTTTGGTCCCTTAGGAATTCACATACATTTGAACATTTGACTACGTACCCATATGTTTTCGAGGTGACCATTACATTTAAACGACTTACCATTGTGCTATGAGAAAACAATGAGAATCTTGTATTGACAAACATGAATGCCAAATTACGGTTTATTTGGAGGATTAAAGGGAAAAAAATCTCCTATGCTAAATAGTTTACAAGACATTCGTGAGTCTCTTCTCTGAGTATTTCTCGCCTGTCTTGGTCTTTTGTTAAAGCAGACAGACTGTAGAAATTTGAAGTTCTCAGGGAAAAATATTGTTATTAGTGACGTGTTTATGTGAAAGTTGTGAGAACTGTACAGATGTGAAAGTCCTGAGAACTGTACGTTACAGTGTGCCATACTATGAAGTCACTGCCAAGTGAAATACTATTTCTAAAACTGCGACAACCTCTTTTCATTGTGAATTCTCAGCATTAATTACTCCCCAGTACATACATATTACACAAAGACAACACCAGTAGAAACAACCACAATTTTGAGCATGCAGTTAGTATTTTAGTGGTGTAGGATGAACTAGTAACGCGACCCTCATTTTTTGAAGAAATACAAAACAGGTTCTTTTTAAGAAAATCAAGTTTTTCACGCGTCAGTATTCATGATGTCATATCTCCCCAATGTGTCGTACAATTACTTGCATTCAGTGGTAAATATGGATATTGTCTATAAAAGCGTTGCGAATGGAATTAGTAGACTAATAAAGAAGTAATAAACTAAAACGTCATACCTTATGCTAAAGTTTTACTGCATAGACAGCGTGAAATTTAGTAAACGATACACTTTTTTCCTTTCGCTGTTTTGTCTGTTACTGTGTATGTTGGGTGGAGCGGGGGGGGGGGATGTAAGAGTTAGAGAGTAGTACAGGTATGGAGAAGGTCTGAAATTATGTGAAAAATTCGTTGTAAATGCTCTCATTATTCTCAAAATTCTCAAATACTGTATGACTATGGTCTGAGTGATTGGCGTGCCGTGAGTTAAGTTGCCTGAAGATACATACGTAGTTTCTAACTTAAATGGTTGTCTTATTATTTTAAGTCTTTAAAGTAAGATTATACGTCTTAAAAAGTAGAGTATGTAAGCATTTTACATTTTTAAATTCGAGCAATAATTATGTGATATTCTGAAATTAAAAAGTTTCTTTCCCCTCGAAGCTGTTAGAGGGCATCCTGCAGCTGTAACGGTGTGACCGTTTTAACCGTCTTTTTAATAATGATAGTAGAGAGGGTATGGCAAAAACTTACACAGTGTAGCCTGCGATGTATAGAGATGTGTGCCGTAAGAATACGTCTGGGGTCACAGATTTACATACAAAACTATTTTCGTGGCAGAACAGCTATCATTCGATTTTGCAGAGAGACTGGAAGTTCTCCATAACCTGAAACGTTTTTTACCATGTAGCTTTCTACCTGTCACGTGACAGAGTCCTGCTCCTTCGTGTAAGGATTTACATTGCAGCGTCACATCTCTTCAACACTGAATTAACACTTAAAAAAATAAAAAGATGACGATTTTAAACATCATAAATCGTTTTTTATAAATGGACTACTGGACTCCGAAAGAATAGCCATTAAGCTGTATTAGCAATTTTCATCTAAATTAGCATCACTATTAAACATTCTAGGATCCACTCTGTAAAAAAAAATGTCGCCACCTCCAGGGAGAGACAGATGTTGTATCTATACTCAAGAACAGCAGCAACGGAATGAAGGTTAAAGGCCAAACCCCTCGACGATTTGATTAATAAGATCAAAGCACTGGGTCAGGTGGATAAAAGTTTGAAAATAAATGGGCTATGGCCTAACTGATGGAAATATCACAACATTCACTTGAGGTGGCTGAGAGAACTACGAAAAATTTAATACTCGGAATCTGAGCGAAGATTCGAACACGACTCTTGCTGAATCCATTATTAAGCAGTACGTCACTACAGTCTATGAGAACAGTAATAGAATTGAAGACATGCGCGGAAAAACGGGCTAACCCTCAAATGTAAAAACGTAGAGATAAGTGTTCCCATCTTTTGTTGGGTACTGGGACTATCGAAATTGGCATTGATCTCACCCCTAAACATCACTTAGGGCTGAGACCAATGTCAATTTTGATAGTTCCAATACCCAGCAACAGGCGGCAACACTTATCTCGAACCTTTTACATTTTAGGCTTAACCAGTTTTTCCACGCATGTCTTCAATTAAAGAACTGTACCATCTTAGTGCTTACATCTACATATTGGTAGCACTTATGATAGATCCAAGTTTCCAGAATCTTGTTGAAAATCGCCTTGTCGAAGACGTCCATAATTATTGAATGTTCGAAACGTAATAAGCGCATTGCACACTGTATGTTGGAAAAGCATTATGCCATAGTTTCTAGGCCAATTCTGTATTTCTTAAATTCGCAATCAGTTTTGTTCGGTACCCTATCGAAGCCCTCTGAAGGATATCCTTCAATTTCGGGTATTCAGCCGTCCTTTTTGTTTCATTATATTGAGGGTTTCATGGCACGTAGAACGCAACTAGTATCCTGGATGGAACGTCAGTGCAAGACACAAGTAAAAATGAGAAATGCAAAATTGCCATGGAATTACTCCATCATACGAAATATGATAGTACAGACAATTAATACTTGTTACAATTGCATACTCTGCGTCGCTGTTAACTGTGGGATATTATTGTGATGCAAACAGGAGTACTCAGACATTCAATCTGACGGTGGTGAGCTTCAGAAACTGTCATCCGTCTCCAAGCGGACAGAAATGAAGTAACCATTGACCACATTATCAATGATTCATCACTTGCGTCAGTTATGCGATTCTACCAGCTAAGACTGTGAAGTTCAGTCGTAATCATAGTAAGTGACATGTTTCCATTAATTTGTGGACCGATCACGCGTCGGATTAACGATGAAAAATCTCGATTGATGGCCATCAGAATAAAGATGAGTACCAAAACTACATATAATTCATCAAGAACCGTCATTGAGTTAGGAATCTAAAAATATTTTGTAACTCACTACATTCCAGTTGATAGGAATTGTTAGAATATGAGTAAATTAACGACGGTTCACGAACTGAAATGAAAATATAACTCCGTGAAATATAGCCTCTGCCACGCATCTCGCGGGTCTTGCAGAATATAACTGCGTGAGTTGCGATGGACAGAGGGTAGAACAAGAGAGCTAAAGCAACGATGTGTATAGAGCAAAGTGCCGCTCGTGGGTTCTGAGCTATAACGATGTACCGTTGCCTGTACAAGGCAAAGTCGTTTGACACCAAAGAAACCGTGCTGCCCAGGATAATTTGAGTTCTTTGCCGTGTTATATTTCTCTGTAGAGCTGTATAATGAGTTTAATGTCATCTCATTTCCTTCGAAAACTCTGCAAGCAGTTGTACGGGCAGAGGCGGATCACAACTGTACAACTAATTTATGCACAGTAAAATATATTGTTCCTTGGCTCTATATAATAAAAGAAAGTAACTTTCTAATGAAAAAATAAATAGAAAATAAAAATAAATTGATCTCGGCAAAGAAAGAATTTGCATCTGACCCATTCAGAAAAGTTATGACGATCTGCTGGACGTCAAAATGTTTTTGAATCGCTTAACACGCTGATGTCTCTTCAGTGGCTCAAAGAGATGAAAACCACTGAATGTCAGGTCGCGACTGTTGGAATAAATTGCAAATGGCTACTAGAAATAACTTCAACTTAATAGTACTAATAGCATAACATACATAGAAGAAACGACACGTACAAGACTATACAAATTACTAGGATATTAATCTGAAGCAACCACATGCAGTTTGCTTTCCGTAAATAAATTCTCTCTCTTCTCATCCACCCTCTACAACGCCGCCTCCCCTCCCCCCCCCCCCCTTCCCGACCAGAATTTTTTTTTCTTAATAATGTAAGAGCCATCATGCCAGCTATCCTACACATGTGAATGAAGATACAACAACACCAATACTTCAGATATTAAAATACTGAAATAAATTACCGGAACATCGGAATTATACAAGGAAAGCTCACCTCTTTTATTAACCTGATGTTGCATCAACCCAGGAGCGATAAATAGATGCGTTCTTTCGACAGAATCCAGAAAAGAAGACTGAAGTGTGTCGTCAGATGTTTGTGTCTCTTCTTCCGTAATTGTTGAATGGTATGTGGCGACAATAATTGTTGAATGGTATGTGGCGACAAGGATATTATCATTAAGTAAGTCCCTAACGATCTCTAAAAAAAGTAAGAATCGCGTAAAACGTTTACGTGTATCCATGTAGAAGAAGAGCGAGGAGTACGGGATATGACAAAATGTATTAGTATGCTACTCAAATGACTTTCAAATGTGAGACAGAGGCTACTTTTTACTGTAACAAAATTTCTGCCATCACTTTCATGTGTGAAGCGTGGTAAGAATGACTTGGATGTCTCTTAGCGAAACGTTACTGGTCTAATGTTATCTTCAAGGCTGAAGGAGCTGTAGGACGTTCAAGAACATTGATGCACTAACATTTGTTAAAATGTAATATCGACGAAAAAGGGTCCAAATGAGTATGCATAAGAGTGTACCAGCAATAAGAGATTTCCTGTACGTAGGTTCAGCTGCAACCTCTATTTATTTATTTATTTAGCGTTTCTTTAGCCTTACCAGATGGGTAAATAAAATAAATTAAGAAGTTACGGATGAATTTGTACGATTAGGACAGCTGAAACAACAAATGAATTGTCACTTGAAGAAATAAACATAAGCGTAATAAAGACTTGGGGTTCATTTGAACAATTGAATACTGTTGTCACAAGTAAATTGTCAAAACTTAAACGGGAAGTGAATCGATCATTTCACAGACAACCTAACTCCACATTGCATGCAGAATGAGTTATTTAGGTAGGGCCTTCTTTAAGTTTCTGTATAGAAACGACGTAATTTCCATCTACCTGTGTATGTTTTTTGTGTCTGGTAAGTTTGTGTTTGTTTCAGAAACAGCGTAACTCCTGGAATTCTGGTGTTCCTAATCTTAACGCGGCACCTCTGTTGATTCTGTTGGCAGTGCTGTGTAATCTGTTTATGCTAGCAATAAGATTTGTCACTGCTGAAGAGTTAGTTGTCTTTTAGACATAACAGAACATTCTTGGTCTGTTTACCTTACGTAATTATAAGGTGCAGGTTGATAGCAGTTTTATTTTCAAGTTCTGTGATAATGAAAAACTCCACAAAAGGAAACACGGGGATGAGGAACGAAATTTAATGCAAGAGTGAGGTAATTAAAACAGTATGCGTTCAAGAAAGTGAACGATGCAAGAAAAACAATTCCGGAAAGAAAACAGCTGAGAAATTCAATTGTAATAAAGCTTGTTTTGCAAATGTTGATATATTTCATCAAACATCTTTGTTATATAGATTTAATAATTTCAAGAGCAAAGACAAACAGGCTATATACTTACAAGGTCTCATCGTCTCTAATAATGCACAAAGACATTGACCGTCTAAAAATGTGTCATCCATTAAGCATAGTCAGAGTTTTAAGTACTTCATCGTACTCAATGATGAAAGAAAGGAGATCTGCCAGATGGTCTGGCAGAAGGGTGACGGTAGACTCCGTCGTCTAAGAGCGGTGAGTCTCCAGCTGTTTTAAGAGGAAAAAAGACCCACAGAAAATTCAAAGCTTGCCGAAATTAAGATGCTCATTCGTCAACATATTGCGTCTTTTCCAAGAAAACAGGCTCACTATTTCTCCAAGTAGAAAAACTGCCTTGATGCAAAGTTAAATGGGAAAACCATATGTCAGATGTTTAAGAAAACACATTCTGACATAGACATTACGAATGAGTATTATGTTAAATAATTCAAACACCATTTTCACCTCAGTTTTGGGAGGTCTCAGCCTGCTGTACATGCGAAATTCTGGAACAGAAATTGAAATCCTCATTCCTTAAAGAAAGGGTAAAGGATGTTCCTGAAGCAGAATTAATGATCCACAAAAGAAGGGCTCAAAAATTTTACAATGCTCTTCAAGCTCCAACGAATCTGTGCAAAGAAAGGGAGTATCCAGCTGTTACTACATTTTACCACATGCAGAATATTTCACTGCTTAATATTTCGGTGCAGGAGCTGTTTTATCTTCGACAGTTAACCCTCAACGTTTTTTGAAATCATAATCCAAAATCAGGAGGTCATTTTAATCTTTATGATGAAACCCAGCTTAACAAAGGACCAAATGAAGTAGCTTCTTTTCTTCTGCATTACATAGATAACTGTATTCCGAAGGATGTGAAGGAGTTGCAGCCGGCCGGTGTGGCCGAGCGGTTCTAGGCGCTTCAGTCTGGAACCGCGCGACCGCTACGGTGGCAGGTTCGAATTTTGCCTCGGGCATGGATGTGTGTGAAGTCCTTAGGTGAGTTAGGTTTAAGTAGTTCTAAGTTCTAGGGGACTGATGACCTCAGATGTTAAGTCCCATAGCGTTCAGAGCCATTTGAACCATTTTTGAAGGCGCTGCACCTCTTTGGTGATACCTGTTGTGGTGAAAACAGAAATCACACCATGGTAAGATTTTCAGTGGCTCTTGTAGAAACAAAGCGTATTCATAAAATCCAGCACTTCTTCCCCCTGAGAGGGCATTCTTTTCTCTCCAATGACCGTGATTTTGATGTAGACCTAATGAAGAGGCTTTTGACCAAGCACGATCAAACTTATCTTCCAAAAGAAGTAGGTGAGATAATAGTAAAGTCAAGACTCTGTGGAAGTTCATGTTTACTTTTGTAGGCATTGAACATGTAATTAACTTCAAGGATTATTGGCCATCTCTATATAGGAAAGTAAAGTCAATGGAAAGCGAATACCTTCCAAAAGACAAGTGCAGTGCTTTCCAGACATCAACGTCAAGGCATTTCAAGTACTCATCTCGGTATCTAGGGGCAGTAGTTGCATCATCATTCATCAACACAGCAGTGGAACATACATTCATCCTGCGGGGTACGGGGAAGCGACATGTGTGTTTACTGCAAACAAGGGCATACAACAGACAGCTGTCATTCACTGAAGCTAAATATGCTGACCTGAAGAGAATCTTGCAGTGTATTTCTGAAGAATATCAGCAATTTTACCTTGAAATTTTGGACAATCATTGATTATTTGAAGTAATTGCTTTCAGTCTTCCACTTGCATTACCAAATCACAACATAATAAGACTATTTTTTCTGCGTAATTTTAATTGAGATGTGGTGCTACAGACTAATGTTGAAAATTAGGTGGGCTGATAAGGTAAGGAATGAGGAGGTTCTGTGCAGAATCCGAGAGGAAAGGAATATGTGGAAAACACTGACAAGGAGAAGGGACAGGATTGGTGGTGGTGGTGGGTAGTGTTTAACGTCCCGTCGACAACGAGGTCATTAGAGACGGAGCGCAAGCTCGGGTTAGGGAAGGATTGGGAAGGAAATCGGCCGTGCCCTTTCAAAGGAACCATCCCGACATTTGCCTGAAACGATTTAGGGAAATCACGGAAAACCTAAATCAGGATGGCTGGAGACGGGATTGAACCGTCGTCCTCCCGAATGCGAGTCCAGTGTGCTAACCACTGCGCCACCTCGCTCGGTGGGGACAGGATTAAAGGACAAAAAAAAAGTTAAAAAAAATGTTAGATGACTCAAATTAATGTCAACGTTAAGGGTAGTATATTACTAATGTGTACATTTGTGCAAGTTCGCTATATAAATCAGTTTTTATACAGAATGTTTCACAGCCTTTGAATGAAAAATTATTATTGAGTTTACTACAATAGCACGTTTCGCGGACAAATTTTCACAATCATCTGAGTTAATTTTAGCAAAACGTTGATCACTGTTTTGACTGGGTCTGCTAGGACCTGCAGATTACATTGTATGTTAAAGTACTCGCCTAACTATACTCTTTAAAAGCAAGAAGCCACTTTCGATATGTGTTCAACTTTCTTTTAAAAATCGCTTTTTTTCTATTATGTAACTTATAATCCGTCTTGATTGCATAAAAGGTTTATTCACAAGACCGGTTTCGGTTCCTCTAGAACCATCTTCAGACCTGCAATTTCGGTTACAGGAATAACCCGTCCAGATGTGACGCAGCATGTAAAGGTTGCTGTGTGTGGACGGGTTACTCCTGTAACCGAAATTGCATAGCTGAAGATGGTTCTAGAGGAACCGAAATCGGTCATGTGAATGAACACTTTGTGTAATCAAGACGGATTATAAGTAACATTCTAAAACCACTGATTGCGGTTATCCCATCAGACATTATGTCTGTTTTTGCAATTTTTTTTCTATTTCCTGAATAATATACATTATGGAGTTATGCTGTTTCTAAAATGAACAATTCAAGTATAAAATCAGTGTACTGTCAAAACCAACTTTTGGAAGTGAATTGTGTGTGCGCAAATGGTTCGCAAAATGAGCACTAAACAGACGCATATTGGGCACAATAACAAGGGACAGAAAAATAAGAAAATGAATAAGAGAACAAACATGAGCTGAGAACGTGATGGCAACTGTAATGAAACAGAAATGCAGATGAAGTGGGCATATAGTGAGACAAATAATGAGACATGGATCAACGAGATTCACCGGTGACACACACGTAGAGAACGACCTAACGTAATAAACAACTAGAAGGCGGAAAGCTGAAGATTGTAATATATGGAGAAGTCTATAAAAGGTGATATCCAGCTGCGGATGATACGTGGCTAATTACGATGATGGACGCTTCCGCTAGTACAGCGCTTGCTGCTACAACAATGAGACGCATCCGGAAGCAGTAAGTAGGGGAGGATAATACAATGGTACCAAGCCGGTCCTGGAGCACGGAATGTGCTCACAGTATGCTCCCAAAGTCATGACTGAGTCTGAAGCTTCGTTCACGGTGTTGGCTCGAAGCTGGACTACTGATTTCTTTGTAGATCTGTCTAGATATACTGCACGATGCCACATTCTGCAGGCTTCACGAGTTGTCCCAGCGTGCGTTTCGTTACGCCAAATTATCAGCTCAGCTTTTCCCTGACTTATGCCAAAGAGAAAAGCTTTGCCACCGGGCATGTCATTGTGGGTAAAATACTTTCTTCCGTTCCTTTTCTTGCAGCAGTCAAGAGTTTGCAATTAGTCAGCAGCAGAGGGTAAAATACTGGATCCCATTCCTCCTCTTGCAACTGTGAAGAGTTCGCAATTAGACAGCAGCAGAATTAGTCCTAATTGTAAGTACCTCGTAGCTTTTTCTGGCAATTTTCTTCATACCAATTTGTAATGTTCCACCTCCTCTTTTTTCCGTCATCACGAACACCGCTCGCTGCCACAGTCATAGCGGTATACGGCGCACGCGACTTCGCTACGCTGCGAGATTGCACTGTAGTCAGTGAGGAAAACATTACTCGGTCGATGGGGATCAGTTTCTTGTACTCTTGTACTGTTGTGAAATAGACTTCACCTTGCCCATGGAGCAAAACTGAATAGTCACTTCATGAACAAAGACTACCATGAGCTCTGCGTTTTATCTGATTGTACTCGGAGAGATTCCTGAGAATCCTGATTTACTACACAAACATAGCCATCAGGAAGGAAAGATGCTTATCCTCTTTTGAAGAGAAAAGGAATCTTGGAGTGCTGTATTTCACGAGGGACCACTGTCACTAGCGTGTGACAGCGTTACGTTGTAAACTAATCCTATTCACATTTCGGTGCTGTTGGTGGCAGCCTTTATTAGAAATAAGTTTTAGCTGGAAGGCGCCACCGTCAGTTTGGGTTTCGTATGAGGTGAAAAAGGGGCTTCACACAACTTTACATGATTTTGTTTACGAGATAAAGTGCTACGGCAGATGCCGGTGGTTTTCGGCTATACAGGCGTATTTCATCTTGTCGACATAGATGTGATTGGTTTCCAAGATAAATTTGATGATGAAAAGTGTATTCTAAAATCAGTCAAGTATGGTTTATGCTTAATCAGCACCAGTAGAATGCAGCCTGAGGAAGTGTATAATCTTTCACATAAGATATTTATTTTGTGGATGAGCACAGATGAGACATTAGGTATATTTTATTTATTTACTAGCTGAGAAACCCGGCTTGGCCCAGGTATTTATTTATTCCAGTCTTCTATTACTGCATCTCCTCCTCCCTCCTTTCTCTGTGCACCGCTTCCTTCCCCCTCTTTCTATCTATCTCCTCCTCCCCCTCTCTCTACCCATCCCCTCTCTCTTTATCCAGCTCTGTCCATTCCTCTCTCTATCCCTCACCCCATCCCTGTCTATCACCCTCACCCCACCCTCTCTCTGTCAATCTCCACTACCCCCTCACTCTGTCCATCTCTCCACCTGTCACTCTCTGTCCATCTCCTCCCACCCTTTCTCTGTCCATCTCTTCCTACCTGCCCTCTGTCAGTCTGCTCCTCCCACCTCTGTCCATATGCTCCTTCCCTTTCTGTCACTCTCCTCCCCCGTCTAATGCCATCTCCTCCTCCCCCTCTCTTCCTCAATCTCTTCCTCCTCCACTCTCTGTCCATCTCCTCCTTTTCCCTTTCTTTGTCCACTCCCCCCCCCCCCTCTGTCTGCTTATCTTCTATTCCTCCATCTCTCTGCTTGTCCCTTCCTCTCGCTTTCTCTGTCTATCTCCTCCTCTATTTTTTCTCTGTCCATTTCCTCCTGCCCTATCTCTATCTATCTCCTCCTCATCCTATATGTGCCTGACTCTATCCCCTCGTTGTTTGTCCATCTCCTCATCCACCCTAATCTTCCCCCACGTTATCACACTCATTCCAGCAGGAGGCTGGTGGTTCCAACCCCTACTGTGTTTCTTCCCAGATTGTTACAGATACTTAACCAAATTTGACTGAAATCGTTACGGGGGTTTAGGATGAGCTTTTTACCTATGGCTTTGTTCGCATATGCACATGTCAAATATACACTACTGGCCATTAAAATTACTACACCAATGAATAGCCGTTTATCATCTGCATTTCTTCTTGGTGTAGCAATTTTAATGGCCAGTAGTGTATTTCACACATATTTAACATATTTTACGAGTATTCGTACACGTATTTCACCTGCATGTCAAGCGAATTTCGCTCTGCAGTTTCATTTTCAAGCAGCTTAATATTTATGTCATATCTCCTGAACTGTGTGTTGTACAACGATATAATTTTGCAGGTGCATCCAGTGCTATTTGTGCTTACCGTATGCAAAATTTGTCATGGATAGATTTAGTAGCAACGAAGTAATAAATTAAAACGTTACGCATGATGAGGCAGTTACTCACGCATCTCGGTATTTGTCGTCTATCCCCTGAACTATGTGTCGTACAGTGATATATTTTTCAGGTACATTCAGCGGTATATGCAGACATTGCCTGCTAATCGTATTGCGAATAGGGTTAGTAGCAACGAAGTAATATATTTAAACGTATTGCATGATGCAATAGTTTTTCAAAAATTCTGTGTTCATTACGTCATATCTGTGGAGCTAGGTGTCATACAACGATGCAGTTTATCTGGGACATTCAGTGTTATACTGCATGTGAATACTGTCCGCAAAATGTGTCACGAATATAGTTAGCAGTAAAGAAGTAATAAATTTAAATGTTATGCTTCGTGTGGCAGTTTTACTGCATGAACAGCGAAAATGTAGGAAACGACAAACTCTTCCCTTTCATCATTTTGTGGGATTCATCATCGAGAAAAAGTTACGTAAAGCTTTGAAATTGTGTATAATGTTTGTTGCAAGTCTCTGAGTCCTCTGATTTTCAAATACTGGATAACTAAAATATGGCCATTCTTGCGTTGTGGGCTACACTACTTTTTAACCCCTACCCCCCAATCGGTAAACGATATGTGTACCAAGTTTGATTGAAGTCGGTCCATTGGTTTAGAAGGAGATGTGGGACATACATACGTACGTACGTACTTCCATTGATTTGAATAATGTGTGTGGATTTGTGCATTTACTTCACCTTACAATATTAGCACCTCCAGGGGCTCTTCTACATCTAACCACATATCTCTACTGTGTCGGTATTACAATTTGTGTAGTACATGAGAGATATCTGATTATCATGGAAATAATTATTACGATAATGACAATATGTATAGAAATGAATGTGTGGAATTTAAGAAATGTCAGACTTACAGACATTAAGCAGCTCTCTCATGATATTCTTGTAAGTAGTGACATCAAACCGAAACGTGTGCGAACAGTATGGAAGGAATCAAACTGCAGAAAACGTTGACTAATCAAAGGGAGAGTGAGAAATATGAGAGTAAGATTGGAAATTGGAATGGAACGGAGAAAACAGAAAGAAACAGTTTCCAGTGTGACAGAGATACTGAATCCCTGTTTTACTAAAACAAAACAACTGGGATATGCCGAAAGAGAAGTGACGTCAAAAACAGATAAAGTTTTAACATCCTCTTCTGTGCAGTGTGATTTTGGGTGAGACGCAGGTTACAGGTTAACTTTTCCCATAGTTGTAAGGCTGAAATGGAATAGGAGATGGGGACAGATGTAGCGTTACACAAGTTATAGCTAGAAAGTTGGACTTATTCATTCTGGTGTTGCAGTTGTGGAATGATGGTAGGTATCTGGTATTCGTGGGAGGTAATGAGAACACCAGTGAATAATAAACAGATGATGTAAAGAGACCCTGCAGAAATTACGTCGCCTGTCCGGAAGGACTGACGTGGTCAAACAACCGAATGTTTTACCCGTACCTTCTACGTAGATAGCCCTAGTGGTATGGAGTATAAAATACAAGGTTATTCATTAAATACCTACAGGATTTCAGAAGACAACTACGTGAAAACTATACGACACACAGAAAATAGACACATGTCGGTGGGTACATCGTCTCTCCCAGTTCTTGAACCACATTACAGGTGCTCAGTAAGGGCACAGTTTTTGTCACGAGAGACGTCAACACGTACGTAGAATTCATTAAAGTCATTGACACGACTTGCCTGGGAAGGCACGATGGCAGCCTTTCTTGGAAATCTGTTGACTGGTCATCTTGGGTATTAATAAACCACTTCAGCTGTATTTAGTCCTTTATTATTGGACGGCCGGTGTGGGCGAGCGGTTCTAGGCGCTTCAGTATGGAACCGCGCGACCGCTACGGTCGCAGGTACGAATCCTACCTCGGGCATGGATGTGTGTGATGTCCGTAGGTTAGTTAAGTTTAAGTAGTTCTAAGTTCTAGGGGACTGATGACCTCAGATGTTAAGTCACGTAGTGCTTAGAGCCATTTAAATTGGTCTAAACTAGTAAATACTTTCACATGTCCTATATCCTTGGAAAAAGAAATCTACGGGTGAATAAAGCTACTACTATCGGTCTTCTAAAATAATGTGCCCATACTCTCATTAAATTTGTTTTATACATTCCTTGAACCATTTGAACCATTTTTTCTTTATTGTGGACCACTACCGGTTTCATTTGCACTCAGGTGATTCATGTGAAAAAGTTTCCGACATGATTATGGCCGCATGACAGCAATTAACAGACTTTGAACGCAGTGGCCGGCCAACAGCCTGTACTTAAAGCCCGAGAGCTGTGGCATTTGGGTGGATTTGTCAGTGCTAACAGACAAGCAACACTGCGCGAAATAACCGTAG
This sequence comes from Schistocerca cancellata, assembly GCF_023864275.1. NCBI lineage: Eukaryota > Metazoa > Arthropoda > Insecta > Orthoptera > Acrididae > Schistocerca > Schistocerca cancellata. The sequence goes on from NC_064627.1 coordinate 975,530,260, forward strand.
AAATCGATGTGGGACGTACGACGAACGCATCATTAAGGACAGTGCGGCGAAGTTTGGCGTTAATCCGCTATGTCAGCAGATGGCCGACGCGAGTGCCTTTGCTAAAAACACGACATCGCCTGCAGCGCCTCTCCTGTACTCATGACCATTCAGTTGGACCCTAGATGACAGGGAAACTGTGACTTGGTCAGATGAGTCCCGATTTTAGTTGGTACGAGCTGATGGTAGGTTCAGAGTGTGGCGCACGTTCCACGAAGCCAGAACTCAAGTTGTCAACAAGGCACTATGCAAGCTGGTGATGGGTCCATAATGGTGTTTGCTGTGTTTACATGGATTGGACTGGTTCCTCCAGTCCAAATGAACAGATGATTGACTGGAAATGGTTATGTTCGGCTAACTGGAGAACATCTGCTGCCATTCCTGGACTTAACGTTCCCAAACGACGACGGAATATTTATGGATGACAATGCGCCAAGTCACACGTCCACAGCTGTTCGCGATTGGTTTGAGTTCGAGCGAATGATTTGGTCTCCCAGATCACCCGACATGAATCCCATAGCATATTTAGAGGACATAATCAAGAGGTCAGTTCGTGCACAAAATCCTTCACCAGCAGCACTTTCCAAATTATGGGCAGCTATAGAGGCAGCAAAACTCAATATTTCTGCAGGGACTTCCAGCGACTCGTTGAGTCCATGCCACGTCGAGTTGCTGCACTATGCCAGTTCAAAGGAGGTCCGACATGATGTGAGAAGGTGTGCCATGACTTTCTTCACCTCAGTGTATAAGAGACATGAACAGTATCTGACATTGACTGATCACTGTAACCATATAGAGATGCTGCTTACTCATGGGAGATAGGGTTATCACCACCTAAGATAGCTTGAAAGGACCTCACTGGCCAGATACTCCAATAGTGCTATGTCCAGGTTGGAGTGGCGTTGGGATGTGACAGTAACTCACTATTGTAGTGCGAGGGAATCTGAAGACAGACATACTCGTCTTCAGTGTCCAGTCGACCTCTTCTGACTACCATAAAGGAGGATTGCCATGTTGTGCACCAAGCAAACTGGAACCTCTTTACATCTGCTTCTGCCATCTGAGAACAAGCAATTGACTCCCTGCAAAATTCTGCCGGCCGAGGTGGCCGAGCGGTTCTAGCCGCTACAGTCTGGAACTGCGCGACCGCTAGTAGTTCTAAGTTCTAGGGAACTGATGACCTCAGTAGTTAAGTCCTATAGTGCTCAGAGCCATTTGAACCATTCTGGACCCTGCAAAATTCTATATCATCATGCATCATTGGTCGGGGACTAGCAGCTGCCGGACTAGCGAATTATCCCATGCATATGCAGCCTGTCAGCACTACAACACAAACGGATAGGTTGGATTGCTGATCATCGTGGATTGCTGATAAATGGCATCACATTGTGTTCCCGATTAATCGTGGTTGTACACTGTCTTGGATGATCGTCAGTGGCGAGTATGCTGCGACCTGGGGAGAGGTCCCATTCTTCAGATGTTTGGGAGAGGCACAGTAATGTTACTCCCGGCGTCATGGTGCGGAGATGACTTCCGGTCACTCTTAGTGACTGAGGGAGCCCTGGTGGCACACTCGCACGTTACAGGCTTCCTGCGTCCTCATGTGTCACCTCTCATGCGACAGTACTGTGGTGACATTTTGCACCAAGACTGTACTCGTCCGCACATGGCACATGCCTGTTTGATTTTTCTGCACGATACTGAGGGACTGTCAAGGCCAGCTAGATCCCCAGTTCAGTCCCCGATAGAGGACACAGTATCCACAATATCAAGAGGACCATTTACAACAACAAAAATGGTTCAAATGGCGCTGAGCACTATGGGACTTAACATCTGAGGTCATCAGTCCCCTAGAACTTAAAAAAAAAATCAAATGGCTCTGAGCACTATGGGACTCAACTGCTGAGGTCATTAGTCCCCTAGAACTTAGAACTAGTTAAACCTAACTAACCTAAGGACATCACAAACATCAATGCCCGAGGCAGGAGTCGAACCTGCGACCGTAGCGGTCTTGCGGTTCCAGACTGCAGCGCCTTTAACCGCACGGCCACAACGGCCGGCCCCTAGAACTTAGAACTACTTAAACATAACTAACCTAAGGACATCACACACATCCATGCCCGGGGCAGGATTCGAACCTGCGACCGTAGCGGTCGCGCGGTTCCAGACTGAAGCGCCTAGAACCGCTCGGCCACAACGGCCGGCCCATTTACAACAGTTCTGGGCCAGCTTGCCTCAGGAAAAAATACAACAGTTTTATCACATCAATCCGAACCGAATCAGTGAGTCAACCCATGCCAGAGGAGCTGTAACGTCATATCAGAAAGTGGACAATTACTGCCTAGTTCTTTGCAAATTTGACTCGATATTTTAATCACGGAAATAACATAGCACACCCTCTCACCCCCTGAATTTCGTATCCTCCTCCTCTGCTCCATGCTTCACTTTTTTTGTCACGTGGTTTACTATCATGATCAAAAGTATCCGAACGATCTGAACTGCGTTCCGCCTGATTTGCACGTAGACCAAATAAAGTAACTTCTTCGAAGGCAATCTACATGTTTCGAGCTGCCTCCGCTGTCTTCACTCTTCCCTTATTTGTAAAGAGCACAAAATGCCACAGATATTAAGGATTTTTTCCGTTTTACGCTGAGTTTTCTAACGCTTAACTGACACTTCTCATAACCTTCAAATACGTAATACTCAGTAAGCCAGCGCAAGAACGATAATAGAAAGTCAAATAAAAATGACGCCGGACAAAAACGCTTACAACAACCTGCGTGACAGCACGCCAAACAAAATCTCCACGAACCTCTGCAGCAATACAGTTTTTTAAGGTGACATTTGCCCGCAATGGTATATTATATAGTTCAATATTGATAACGTCATATGCTGCACAAGCCATGGTACGGTTACGCAATTATATCAGACCGAAATCGGTTTAAAAAATTAAAGAACGGTTTGCGTTCGATGTCCCTGATTTGCGCTTGCACTGCACGACATTTACCAGTAGACCACAAACACTCGTCTACATTACTAGAATGCCTCAAATGAAAGATATTTCTCCCTGTAAAAGTTTCTGCGTTCTACAGTGTTACAGGTAAAATGGAAATCAGCGTTTTGAGTCACTGGCCGGGAGGCCCCTTGCGGGGCAGGTCCGGCCACCTTGGTGCAGGTCATGTTACATTCGACGCCACATTGGGCGACTTGCGCGCCGGATGGGGATGAAATGATGATGAAGGCAACACAACGCCCAGTCCCTGAGTGGAGGAAATCTCTCACACAGCCGGGAATCGAACCTGGGCCCGTAGGACGGCTATCCGTCACGCTGATCACTCAGCTATCGGGGCGGACAGTGTTACTGGTTCCTGTACATGGCACTGATATTACTTCATTGTTTACAAAATCAGGTCGAAAATATGCACTGGGTAGTCAAGGCCTCTGGTGAATAGGAGGAACATGGTCGAACATATGGCAATAAATCTAGATTAAATTAATATATCGATATTACAAATATCGGGAAATATAGTGTTGGACACAAGACAGTCATTGACGTTTTTAAACTGAAATTAATTACAAGTGACATATCAAAATGGTTCAAGTGGCTCTGAGCATTATGGGACTTAACATCTGAGGTCATCAGTCCCCTAGAACTTAGAGCTACTTAAACCTAACTAACCTAAGGACATCACACCCATCCATGCCCGAGGCAGGATCGAACCTGCGACCGTAGCGGTCCCGCGGTTCCAGTCTGAAGCGCCTAGAACCGCTCGGCCACACCGGCCGGCCAAGTGACATTTCAAAAATGCTACAGCTCTCATTAGCACCTGAGACAACTAATACTCATAGCTCAGTTACAGTAAACATTCAATAATCGTTCGTCAAAACTAAATATTTTTGCGAAAGAGATTTTGCAAGAATATCTGGATTTCCAAAGTTCTATGACAATTCGAGCTATTCTTGCTCTCTAAAAGGTTTTGCAACGACCTACTTACCCGTTTCTCTTGACTAGCGGTTTTGCATAAACTGGTTAATGAACTAATAAAATAGAAAAACCGCGATTGGCACAGTCAAATGCTATATGGAAACTTCAACATCAACAGCGTTTCACTTGTAATATCAATGTGCAGACGATTGAACTTTAAATGGTATGTCGGACTGTTTTGCTCTGAATTTTGTTTCAAACCCAGCACCTACAGCCATTGCTAAACAAGCAAAGCTTTCGTGCCAGACCGTTACTCGAATGCAGCACCTATCGTCACTGATAATTAGGCATAAAGAGATTTCAAATATGTAATTTTTGTCTAATGTAAGCTAACGAGTCTCAAAACTGCATGAAGAAGATTTTTGTGCCCGAACGGGACACCTATCCAGCAACTACCGTTCATGTTAACTAAACAAGAAAAAATAATTGAACATGGTTTCATTCACAAGTAATAAAGCGTCTGCAAGTTTATATTTGAAATGACGTTATGAAAAGTTTTGTGTTGGACGGAGATTCGTGCCCAGCATGTAATCGGATTGTTAAGCAAATAGAGTCACATATTAGATGTCGAATTTTTTAATCAGTAGCGAGTTGTTTTAACTTGAAGTGACGTGAAGTTTTTTTTTTTTTTTTTTTTTTTTGCTATAGCGGGCTTTTGACCCGGTTCCTACAGCAGTTAATTTCTAGGAATAAATGGACGTTAAATGTCGGTTTCTTTCACCAGTAGCGAGATGTGCGCATGTTTTATATCATTGCTGTTTACACACGAAGAAGCTTAACTATCATCAACTACGGTCAACCCAACAGATCACCTAACTTCACATGTGCCTGCATCATGATTTTGTCACAACGAAGGATGCACCATACTGGATGAAAACTGTGACTCCCTGCAGGTGAATTACAGTTTGTTCAACACCAAAAAACATGGGAGAATTTAGAGGGTTCCAGTAGAAAAACGAATTGTAAATGGAAACGCCTGTCCGTAAACGTCATCCACCTAAGCAACAGAGCATCGCATTCGTAGGAGACAGGGCGTTTCTAAACAGCAGCTAGTTCTATCTTCTCCACGGGCGATCGTGGCAATCACTGAATAACAAACGACATTGGGAGAGATTCTGCCTGTGACCCGTCAGCTTACAAAGTCTCAACTGCTGCCTGAGGGGCGGGCTAGCTGCGGGTGCTGCTGCCTTTAATTTCGACTCGCTAGAGCACTGTTGGATGACTTTTATGGATACGAGTTCCTATGCTCGATTTATTCCTCAAGACACCCTCTAGAGGGATGTGACGGATTTCTCTCAAATTCATGATGCACTGTTGCCTCAAAATTGATGGAGTGGATAGATAATTGAGAAATGAGCATTTTTCATCATCATATATGGTGTCCACAAACACATATATTCCAAGAAATCGTGGAAAGATACTTTTACCACTGCCGCTTAAGTAACCAGGAGGTTAACACTTTCAACGAAAACGGTGCAGTGCAAGTGTGACCAAGGTCAGTGGCTGGGAAGCGGAGGACCTGTGTTCGAATTCTATGTGCATTTGAAAGTTTTCTTATAATTATATTTCATCGAATTGGAATTGGTGGGATAGGAGGGTTAATAACTAAATAAAGAATAATAACAAGGTAGATAAAGAAATTACTAAAACAGCTTGATTACAGAAGAATTAAAATTTCAATCCTAGTCTTTTTACAGTCACTTTTTTTATTCGTTGTGTTAGATATCCTCACATTCCTTCATAACTGCAATTCGGTTCTGAAAGACCAATGAGAACTGGACAGTGTCGCGGACTCAATATATAGCATCATTAACGCTCAGGTTTCCTCATTGACTTTTCACTTGATGTTATTGTATGCCTGCTACACATCGAAATTAATTTTTGAAAAATAAATATTTTAAAATGTAAACCAAACGTGTTTTATGTCGAACCTTGAGTGAAACGATGTAGTTGCTCCAAGACTGAATTTAGTAGATGTATTTGCTGCCGCGAATACATTTGTGTTTAATGTTTATATGGCTAGCACCAACCCTTCATTTGTTCGAAGGAATGTGACGTTATGTAACAAAGTGAGTGAAAGAACGACTGTAAAACGACTAGGATTAAAATTTACATATTCACTAATCAGAGTTGTTTGAGAAATTTACCGACATTGTCATTTTTCCGTATTGATTTATGTACCTTATTAACCGTCCCACGCCCGGCAGTTTCGAGGAGGACAAAAATGTACCCAGAAAGTGCCAAATACATTTGGAAACCGATCACAGTGCCTCGGCTTCACAGCCCGTTGCTTTGGTTCAAAATGTTCAAATGTTTGTAAATTCCTAAGGGACCAAACTGCTTAGGTCATCGGTCCCTAGACTCACACATTACTTAAACTAACTTAAGAACAACACACACACACCGATGCCCGAGGGAGGAGTCGAACCTCCGGCGGGAGCGGCCACGCAGTCCGGGACATGACGCCTCAAATCAAAAATGGCTCTGAGCACTATGGGACTCAACTGCTGTGGTCATAAGTCCCCTAGAACTTAGAACTACTTAAACCTAACTAACCTAAGGACATCACACACATCCATGCCCGAGGCAGGATTCGAACCTGCGACCGTAGCGGTCGTGCGGTTCCAGACTGTAGCGCCCTTAACCGCTCGGCCACTCCGGCCGGCGGACGCCTCAAATCGCATGGCCACTCCGCGCGACGTTGCTTTGTATACAAGTGGAAGTCGTAAAAGTTTCTTTTCTCAGTTTCTCGGAAAACATGCCTTTGTCGACCCTACATATGACGAAAAATATTGTTTTCAACTATCTGTCGACCTGGCCAATTTTGAGTCGATTGCGCATCATGAACTATAGAGATGATTCTCTGAAAAACAGGGTAGTAACGAGTTAAAATACTCTGCTGGAAAAAAAATCATTAAGTCCTTTCAGAGATTTCCAATTCACTCAAGATTAATTGTTACAACATCGCATGTGGCACACATGAAATGATTACATTTACGGACCAATATCACAAGCGATTCTGAGGTATCAAGTATCGACACATGCTGCAATACCCATATTAATACGTGGTTTAGCCTCCACTTTCGGCAATGCAGACGCTGACTCTGGCATCCAGTCGATCATACAGGATGGCGAATACTGCCTTGGGATACGTTATTCCACGTCAGCTCGACCTGTTCAGGTGGTTGAAGAGCCGCGCGAGTCATTCCTCGTCGCGTCACATCCCACACGCTTTCGATTGGGGACCAGTCCGGAGTTCGTGCTGGCCAAGGTAAATAGCTGCACGTCTTTCAGAGCACGTTGAGTTTCACGGACAATCTGTGGGGGACGAGCGTTATCCTGTTGGATGAACACATCACCCTCCTGTTGCAAGAACAGTAAAAGAACGGATCTGACAACAATGTGCGCTAGTTAGCAACCCCTCAAGAAACACCAAAGGTGAACGAGAGCTGTAACTTGTCGCACCCCAGACCATAAGGCGTAGGATGGAGCCAGTGTGTCTTGCACAATGCACTGAACAAGACAGCACTCTCGAAGTCTACGTCTTACGTGCAAACAACCATCATTTGCTTGCAGACAGAACCTGCTTTCATCGCTGAAGACCACGGCGCGCCACACCATCTTCCAAGTGATCCTCCAGCGGCACCAGTCGAGCCGTGCATGTCGATGCTGTGGCGTGAGTGGAAGACTAGCTTGAGATGTGCGTGTCCATAGTCCCACAGTTAGGGTTCGCAACTCTTCCTGTTGCCACGTCTGAGAACACAAGCCGTCTTAACTGTAATGTGGTAGCCGTATAATCTGCCACTACTACCCTTACAATACGACGAACCTAGTGGGCGTCTTTGCTTCATGGACGTCCAGAACTTCGTCTACAGTTGTGAGAATGTTCACGTGGTTACTGATACCAGCACCGTTGCGCAACCGACGCAGCACGTCCAGCTTGTGAGGCAATTCTCCTAAACGACAGTTCCGCCACACCCCTTTCCAAAGCTCTCCGATGGCAGTAGGAAGCACCAGTACGCCTCCTTGGTATGGTTGCCTACTTGCTTCACACGTCTGCACCGCACTGAGCCTTCTGGTTGTGCCCACTTTCCCTATTAAAGGGTAGACGCAGACTGGCGCTCTGGTACACTACTGGCCATTAAAATTGCTACACCACGAAGATGACGTACTTCAGACGCGAAATTTAACCGACAGGAAGAAGATTCTGTAATATGTAAATGATTAGCTTTTCAGAGCATTCACACAAGGTTGGCGCCGGTGGCGACACCTACTACGTGCTGACATCAGGAAAGCTTCCAACCGATTTCTCATGCACAAACAGCAGTGCGGTCCTAGGCGATACAGACTGGAACCGAGCGACCGCTCCGGTCGCAGGTTCGAATCCTGCCTCGGGCATGGATGTGTGTGATGTCCTTAGGTTAGTTAGGTTTAATTAGTTCTAAGTTCTAGGCGACTGATGACTTCAGAAGTTAAGTCGCATAGTGCTCAGAGCCATAGTTAACCGGCGTTGCCTGGTGAAACGTTGTTGTGATGCCTCGTGTAAGGAGGAGAAATGCGTACCATCACGTTTCCGACTTTGATAAAGGTCGGATTGTAGCCTATCGCGATTGCGGTTTATCGTATCGCGATATTGCTGCTCGCTTTGGTCGAGATCCAATGACTGGTAGTAGTAGTGGAATCGGTGGGTTCAAAAGGGTAATACGGAACTCCGTGCTGGGTCCCAACGGCCTCGTATCACTAGCAGTCGAGATGACAGGCATCTTATTCACGTGGCTGTAACGGATCGTGCAGCCACGTCCCGATCCCTGAGTCAGCAGATGGGGACGGTTGCAACACAACAACCACCTGCACGAACAGTTCGACGACGTTTGCAGCAGCATGGACTTTCAGCTCGGAGACCATGGCTGCGGTTACCCTTGACCCTGCATCACAGACAGGAGCGCCTGCGATGGTGTACTCAACGACGAACCTGGGTGCACGAATGGCAAAACGTCATTTTTTCGGATGAATCCAGGTTCTGTTTACAGCATCATCATGGTCGCTTCCGTGTTTGGCGACATCGCGGTGAAGGCACATTGGAAGCGTGTATTCGTCATCGCCATACTGGCGAATCACCCAGCATAATGGTATAAGGTGCCATTAGTTACACGCCTCGGTCACCTATTTTTCGCACTGACGGCACTTTGAACAGTGGACGTTACGTACCCGTGGCTCTACCCTTCATTCGATTCCTGCGAAACCCTACATTTCAGCAGGATAATGCACGACCGCGTGTAGCAGGTCCTGGACGGGCCTCTCTAGATACAGAAAATGTTCGACTGCTGCCCTGGCCAGCATATTCTCCAGATCTCTCACCTGCTGAAAACATCTGGTCAATGGTGGCTGAGCAACTGGCTCGTCACAATACGCCAGTCACTACTCTTGATGAACTGTGGTATCGTGCTGAAGTTGCATTGGCAGCTGTACCTATACACGCCATCCAAGCTCTGTTCGACTCAATGCCCAGGCGTATCAAGGCCGTTGTTACGGCCAGAGGTGGTTGTTCTGGGTACTGATTTCTCAGGATCTATGCACCCAAAGTGCATGAAAATGTAATCACATGTCAGTTCTAGTATAATATATTTGTCCAATGAATACCCGTTTATCATCTGCATTTCTTCTTGGTGTAGCAATTTTAATGGCCAGTAGTGTAGCTGTGCTATTCTGCTGTCTGTTGGTGGGCGACGGTGAAAACATTATCAGTTCATCTATATCCCCCAGGTGACATATGTCGTCCTCGGATCAAAATCGATGTCGTATTTCCAGGTTTACTAATTTTTTTCTGACAGTCTATGTTCGAATCCTTCAGTTTAGGTGACTGTTAAACGATCTGACGGACATGAGCCGAATAGCCTGAACGTGTGTGAGGCCATCCTCTTTTCAGTTCGTCAGTCGAGGTCAAGAAACACCGCAGACTAATATGCGACAGCAAGGGCTGTGCAGGAAGAGGCCTGCACGTCAGTATGATGGAAGCTGCTCGCTGGAGGGCTTCTGGCGCGCAGAGCAGCGGCTGGGGCAGGACGCGGCCTGCGCGGCTTCCGCCGGCGACGCCGCCGCGCGGAAAATTTAAGCGCACCGCAAGTAGCGATTTCGACAGCGGGCGCTGCCTGGCGTCGGCTTCGTTGGCGGCGCTACAGGCAGTGGCGCAGCGCGCATACCGACCCTCTCTGGGTGCTGACACCGCTCTCCTACTGCAGCTGTGAAGGGGGGGGGGGCGGTAATGGATTCAAGTTCCCGTCTATTCCAGTATATTTTGCTTACGCATTTGTGGCTGATAACCGTACAGCTTTCTTCAAGGCGAGTTGTTGACGAAGTTGTTAAGACCACTTGACGATACTTGAGTGAATGTGCGTGCGTCAGAGATAAGGCAATCAACAACAATGGCGTCAGTCATATACAAAAATTTATGCTTCTAAGGATAAAACGCAGCAAGTGCCGATTCAGCAAATTCACAATGCTTACGAATTAAACTGCTGATTATGAAAATGGATGGCATGTGTCGGAATACCAGTCTGCGAAGTCTCAGAACAATAATTCCTCTGAGAGCGCATACGCCATATGAGTGATTTCCAAAATCTCTCGAGCTCGAAACCCTCGTCTCAGTTGAGCAGGTGGTCTGCTAATTGCAAATCCACAGCTTCTTGGACCACCAAATCCCTGTAGGATGAGGCTGTGGCCAGCATCTTGACTTTCCCGTTGTACGTGGAATAGACAGTGGAAAAAAAAGAGGTGATCAAAATGTTTCCGTTTAAGAGCGTTTCTGCAGTGTATATACAAAGTAGCGCGACTCCGATGCTGCTATACAGGGTGGTCCATTGATCGTGACCGGGCCAAATATCTCACGAAATAAGCATCAAACGAAACAACTACAAAGAACGTAACTCGTCTAGCTTGAAGGGGGAAACCAGATGGCGTTATGGTTGGCCCGCTAGATGGCGCTGCCATAGGTCAAACGGATATCAACTGGTTTTTTTTTTAGAAAGGAACCCCCATTTTTATTTCATATTCGTGTAGTACATAAAGAAATATGAAAGTTTTAGTTGGACCACTTTCTTCGCTTTGTGATAAATAGTGCTGTAATAGTCAAAAACGTATAAGTACATCGTATGACGTAACACTCCGCCAGTGCGGACGGTATTTGCTTCGTGATACATTACCCGTGTTAAAATGGAAAAGGTCGATATCGTTTTGATGTATCGCTATTGTGATCAAAATGTCCATCGGGCGTGTGCTATGAATGCTGCTCGTTATCCTGGACGGCATCATACAAGTGTCCGGACCGTTCGCCGGATAGTTAGGTTATTTAAGGAAACAGGAAGTGTTCAGCCACATGTGAAACGTCAACCACGACCGGCAACATATAGTGATGACCAAGTAGGTGTTTTAGCTGCTGTCGCGGCTAATCCGCACATCAATAGCAGACAAATTGCGCGAGAATCGGGAATCTCATAAATGTCGGTGTTGAGAATGCTACATCAACATCAATTGCACCCGTACCATGTTTCTATGAACCAGGAATTGCGTGGCGACGACTTTGAACGTCGTGTACAGTCCTGCTACTGGGCACTGCCACGGGACGATGAGAGATTTTTTGCACGCGTTCTATTTAGCGACGAAGCGTCTTTCAGCAACAGCGGTAACGTAAACCGGCATAATATGCACTATTGGGCAACGGAAAATCCACGATAGCTGCGACAAGTGCAACATCAGCGACCTTGGCGGGTTAATGTATGGTGCGGCATTGTGGGAGGAAGGATAATTGGCCCCCATTTTATCGATGGCAATCTAATGGTGCAATGTATGCTCAGTTCCTACGTAATGTTCTGCCGATGTTACTACAAGATGTTTCACTGCATGACAGAATGGCGATGTATTTCCAACATGATGGATGTCCGGCACATAGCTCGCGTGCGGTTGAAGCGGTATTGTATAGCATATTTCATGACAGGTGGATTGGTCGTCGAAGCAACATACCATGGCCCCCACGTTCACCGGATCTGGCGTCCCCGGATTTCTATCTGTGGGAAAAGTTGAAGGATATTTGCTATCGTGATCCACCGACAACGCCTGACAGCATGCGTCAGCGCATTGTCAATGCATGTGCGAACATTACGGAAGGCGATCTATTCGCTGTTGAGAGGAATGTTACACGTATTGCCAAATACATTGAGGTTGACGGACATCATTTTGAGTATTTATTGCATTCATGTGGCATTTACAGGAAACCACGCTGTAACAGCATTCGTTCTCAGAAATGAGAAGTTCACAAAGGTACACGTATCACATTGGAACAACCGAAATAAAATGAGCAAACGTACCTACGTTCTGTTCAAAATGGTTCAAATGGGACGTATAATCTGAGGTCATCAGTCCCCTAGAACTTAGAACTACTTAAACCTAACTAACCGAAGGAAAACAGACACATCCATGCCCAAGGCAGGATTCGAACCTGCGATCGTAGCGGTCGCGCGGTTTCAGACTGAAGCGCTTAGAACCGCTCGGCCACCCGGCCGGCACCTACGTTCTGTATTTTAATTAAAACTGTTTGTCTAAAATTGTAAGCCAGATGCTTGTGAATATTACAGCTCCATCTATCACAAAGCGAATAAAGTGGTCCAACTAAAACATTCATATTTCTTTACGTACTACACGAATATGTAATAAAAAATGGGGTTTCCTATTAAAAAAAAACGCAATTGATATCCGTTTGACCTATGGCAGCGCCATCGAGCGGGCCAACCATAGCGCCATCTGGTTTCCCCCTTCAAGCTAGAAAAGTGTCGTTCTTTGTAGTTTTTTCGTTTGATGCTAATTTCGTGAGATATTTGGCCCGGTCACGATCGATGTACCACCCTGTATGAGGGATTAGTATGGCATTCGTGTCTTTCTGACGTGAGTGCGGTAAGTGCGGAAACGTTAACAACGGCGACGTTACTACCTAGTGCGTCGACACAGGACCAACATGATGTTATTCATTCTTGGCTGCCGAATGACACACACCGGTAGCCATCCATCGGGGAATGAAGAATCTGTTTCGGCCAGAGTGTTGTTGCAAACCATCGTTGTTGAATGATCCGAGATATCTGCGGCAGGGGGTTCATAATAAAGCACGTCCCCGTGTCGTAAATGTCGTAATGCGGAAGTTACACCAACTCAAGTGGGATACACTCGAGAACCCGACCTGTTCTCCTGACCTTTCCCCCCGTTGGTCCCTTAAAACATGCCTCGAAGGGTCGACGATTCCGGTTGGGCGAGAATGTGCAGCAGGAGGTTACGGGGTTCAATGCGCAGCAGGAGACGGTGTTTTACAAATATGACGATTTTACCTACTTGGGATCTACAGCATGTAGCAGCTTGTTTGTGGACACTGAGATTACCAGCAGAATTGCAAAAGCATCGGCTGTCATGGGTAGATTGAAAAACAGAGTATGGAAGAATGGATTAATCACATTCTACATCTACATCTACATCTACGTGATTACTCTGCTATTCACAATAAAGTGCCTGGCAGGGGGTTCAATGAACCACCTTCATGCTGTCTCTCTACCGTTCCACTCTCTAACGAAAATGTAAAAATGTGTGTGAAATCTTATGGGAGTTAGCTGCTAAGGTCATCAGTCCCTGAGCTTACACACTACTTAACGTAAATTATCCTCAGGACAAACACACACACCCATGCCCGAGGGAGTACCCGAACCTCCGCCAGGACCAGCCGCGCAGTCTATGACTGCAGCGCCTCAGAGCGCTCGGCTAATCCCGCGCGGCCCAGTCTCTAACGGCACGCGGGAAAAACGAGTACTTAATTTTTTCTGTGCGAGCCCTGATTTCTCTTATTTTATCGTGATAACCATTTATCCCTATGCAGGTGGGTGCCAACAAAATGTTTTCGCAACCGGAGGAGAAAACTGGTGTTTGAAATTTCATGAGAAGATCCCATCACAACGAAAAATGCCTTTTTTTAAATTATTGCCACTCTAATTCACGTATCATGTCTGTGGCACTATCTCACCTGTTTTGTGATAGTACAAAACAAGCCGCCCTTCTTTGAACTTTTTTGATGTCATCTGTTTATTACGTCTTATTATGTCTTAGTATTACGGCTCGCAAGCACAACCAGCATTCGTGTGCCATGGACGTCTAAGGTGGCTGGGACATGTCAGGCGCATGGATCCTGAGCGAATACCGAAAAAAGTACTGTACGGAGAACTTCGGGAGGGTGTGAGGCCAGCAGAAAGATCGCACCTTCGCTTCAAGGATGTCTGCAAGAGAGATCTGACCGAGGCCAGCATCGATCCAAATCAGTGGGAAGTACAGCTGGTGATAGTGTCAAGTGGTTACAAGCTGTGCGCAATGGGGTTGAGCTTGCAGAGAACGAACGCTTGCAAGAAGGCATCAGGAAGAGGGCAAGAAGGAAGGAGGGAGAGACCTCTGGTGGGAGTCCTTCACATTTCAAGTGCCCAAACTGCAGTAGAGACTGCCACTCTCGAGTGGGAGTTTTCAGCCATAGCAGACGTTGCAAAATCTGAACCAACTATGCTACACCATCATCCTTCGAGGATGGACGGATGCCATTTTGATTTGAATTTTCAACCTGGTGCGTCGGTGGGATGATTGCCTCAGTGCTCACGGCGATTTTGCCTCGTTAACATCCCTTCGAACGGAAACTTTTTGATCGCCCCTTATACAATTTTCAGCTAACACACATCAGTTGGGCCGTAGAGGAGCGCTGCGACGCTGGTGTTCGACGCACAGTGCGTACTCCTTGGTAACTTTTACCACACTGACAAGGAATTTCAGAAGTATCCGCTTTTCCGGCAACTGATCTCCGATCGGTGTTACGCCGTCGGGTCTTTGGGATGTGGGCAGACGAATGGCGCACTCTGTCTGTACCCAACAAGCTGCGGCGTGTAAAGGAGACCACGACCATGTGGGGTTCCTCCGTGCGGGCCTCTCGCAGGGATTCTGTTGTTCTGTGTAGGCTCCGCATTGGTCACTCTTGGCTGACGCATGGTCATCTGCTGCGTCGAGAGGACCCCCCTCATTGCCGCTGTGGTGAAACCATGACGGTGGCCCATCTGTTGTTGGAATGTCCTCTTTTAACCGCCCTCAGGCGAACTTTTAACCTCCTGGGTGATTTATCGTGTCTTATAGCTGACGATGTCTCTATGGCAGATCGTGTTTTAGGTTTTCTTCGAGCAAGTGGCTTTTATAGGTCCCTCTAATTTTATTGCGTCACCCTCTTTTGTGCTGTATCTTTTACTTTGTTTTGTGTTGTAATTCGACTACACCCTAATCTTTTAGGCTGGAGGTTTTAACGTGTTGCAGAGTGGTTGGCTCATCCTATTATTTTCGTGATCAGCCAGCCACAGTCCTCTGCTGTGCAGTTTTAATTCCTTCTGCCTTTGTTCTCTATGTTGTTTTTGTTGCTGTGCTCCGTTTTCCGTGTTGTCTTATCATTGACCATGGGGCTTTTCTTCCCCCGGAATTTTTATTTTAGTGCTTCGCCTGACTGGTGGATGGTTTCACTGTGCTCTGTGTTTTTATGAAGCAAGGGACCGATGACCTTTGCAGTTTGGTCCCTTTAATCTTTAAACCAACCAACCAACCAGAACGCACCTCAGAAGAGCTACCGTCTTGATTCGTTGGCGAAAGATCACATGCACTTTATGCTTCTACATTATTCTGACAGTTTTTGGAGGAACATTTCCCACATTCTAGAAAGGTCGCAGATTTCCTTTTCTCCTTATTCTTCCTTTGGTTAGTCTGACGTTTTTGCACGCACAGCTGTCTTACTTTGATGTTTTGTATATCCATTTTTACTGTATACCTGTTGTAATTATGCCATTTCGTCCCGTAGGCTATCGGCGTCAGACACTACATCCGAAAGATGACAGTTTATCTTGTCTGTCGGAAAACTTCAAGAAATACAAGTTTCCCCCTGTTTGGAGTTATCGTTAAAGTTCGACCGTGTATCAAAAATTAAGTACAGAATCATCAAAATCGTTCCCAAATTGGAAAACTTAATACATTACTGTTGGGATTACTATGGAATTTCTCGACTCCATATTAAGTAAGAAAAATGTAATTGTTTCGGAATGTAAAGAAAACACACTCTCTCTTGTGTTTTGTCTATATGTATGTATGTATGTTAACTGAAATGTCATAGGAGTTCCACCACCGATCCTAAAGACTGGTACATGGCAAGTTCAAAATGTAAACAAATACCGCTGTCATGTACGAACTGTGAAATACAAGTATTCTGCTGTGTAACGACACTAATGCGCTCTGATTGGTCAAAGGTGCCAGAGACAAAGGCGCTAATGCAGGCATATACTTCATATGAATGCATAATGATACTCAGGTTTTGAAATAAATGCCCTCAGGCATTCAAATACACAAAAGAGCTTCTATCTTACAAATAGAAAAAAACTCTTAGAAAAGATTATTGATACTGACTTGCTTTTCTTGGACTCATCTTCCATTGGCACACTTGTACTACGGATTGCCTTCGCTTGGGATGCCTGTGCATTAGATTCCTCTTTCACATAAACGATTCTACCGCACAGGGCTTATCACGGTTTGTGTCCGTATTCAGCCCTCTGGGGCTTTCACTATGCTAAGGCTTGTGTTACTGATGATGATGAAGTCCCATACTCAGTGACAGAGCGTAGGGGAACGATGCGGGAGACCCGCACAGCCGTACAAGGCAAGGTCCTAGTGGAGGTGGTTTGCCATTGCCTTCCTCCGTCCGTAATGGGGATGAATGATGATGATGAAGACGACACAACAACACCCAGTCATCTCGAGGTGTGTTAGTAGAAACACAAAATATTCCACTCAAGATGAGCTGGCATTAGTAGCTTTAATATATCAACTATCCGGCGAGCGGTTGGTTTCATCAGGACGCTCTTCCCCTGTGAAAATAACAGCAGTTCAAAATGTTCAAATATGCGTGAATTCCTAAGGGACCAAACTGCTGAGGTCATCGGTCCCTAGACTTACACACTACTTAAACTAACTTATGCCAAGAACAACACACACCCATGCCCGAGGGAGGACTCGCACCTCCTGAGGGAGGGGCCGCGCTGTCCGTAACATGGCGCCTCAAACCGCGCTGCCATTCCGCGTGGCAGCAGTGGCAGATAGTAATACTTTTGTGCTGTCGTGTCTCACAAATGTAATGCACATATTTGGATTGAGTATGTTCATGGTTATTAAACACTTCCCTCGATACTCGTATGCTTCAGAAAGGGATTCCAATGTTATTTCAGGCCTTAAAAATGACTAGGCGCAATCCGAAAAACATTATTGTTATGTGTTCGTAAAACATATTGAATTGTTAATAAATAGTCTCTTTTCTTGTCTAATGGTAGTGTTTCAAGTGCGCATCTGTATCGCTCGAAGTACTGTGATAATTGCTTGCACAGTGTAGTTCTGTTTGTGATTATCGGATAAAATAAGAGATAGTGCAAAACCCTGCTCTGACGTATAGCCTACTTCTATACAACACCATTAAGAGGGCCGCCGAACTTAACGTCCCCGTTAGATGAATGCGTCACCGTCAAGTATCACTATTCACTATTTGTGATTTTTCTAAGGGCATTTGTGTATTATCATGGAATAAGATATTATATGCTAATATCTCACTTCTTCCCTTGTTAAACAAACGTTGAAGATAATAATATCTTCCCCTGATAAGTACCGAGCGAGGTGGCGCAGTGGTTAGCACATTGGAGTCGCATTGGGGAGGACGACAATTCAAACCCGCGTCCGGCCACCCTGATTTAGGTTTTCCGATTTCCCTAAATCGCTTCAGGCAAATGCCGGAATGGTTCCTTTGAAAAGGCACGGCCGACTTCCTTCCCCATCCTTCCCTAATCCGATGGGACCGATAACCTCGCTGCTTGGTCCCCTCCCACGAATCAGCGGACCAACTCCGACAGGATTCGATGTTGCGCCTTCACGTGGAACTCCACTGAACTGGCGTGCATAGGCAGTCTCTGCCACAGAGGTCAGTCTGTAAAGGCCTGTGACTCTCACGGGTGCAGGATGACGGGACGTGCACTACGGTATCAAGGCCTGTTGGCACTCTGTGCGCTGATAAGATACCAAGGTACACATTTATTTTATTTAAGCGTTACGATGAATCATCTTCTCTGCGGCTGAGGCGAGGGCAGTGGACACAGCGCACAGCCATGGGTCACGCTGACTCTACCACCTGAGCACGTTCTCGAAGCCCTCGTCCCTGTCTCTGCTGGTCACGTAATATATCTGCGTCGTGCAGGGTAGCAGGCGGCAGGTGAAGTTCGTATACTGGCGTCGACCACAGGGTCGCTGACTACTTGTTACAAGACTGCTCTCGTTGGTATGGAACGGGTGTGCCCGAGTAAATTCAGCAACTCTGCACGTGATGTATACTATGTGATCAAAAGTATATGGACACCCCCAAAAACATACGTTTTTCGTACAGGGTGTTTCAAAAATGACCGGTATATTTGAAACGGCAATAAAAACTAAACGAGCAGCGATAGAAATACACCGTTTGTTGCAATATGCTTGGGACAACAGTACATTTTCAGGCGGACAGACTTTCGAAATTACAGTAGTTACAATTTTCAACAACAGATGGCGCTGGAAGTGATGTGAAAGATATAGAAGACAACGCAGTCTGTGGGTGCGCCATTCTGTACGTCGTCTTTCTGCTGTAAGCGTGTGCTGTTCACAACGTGCAAGTGTGCTGTAGACAACATGGTTTATTCCTTAGAACAGAGGATTTTTCTGGTGTTGGAATTCCACCGCCTAGAACACAGTGTTGCTGCAACAAGACGAAGTTTTCAACGGAGGTTTAATGTAACCAAAGGACCGAAAAGCGATACAATAAAGGATATGTTTGAAAAATTTCAACGGACTGGGAATGCGACGGATGAACGTGCTGGAAAGGTAGGGCGACCGCGTACGGCAACCACAGAGGGCAACGCGCAGCTAGTGCAGCAGGTGATCCAACAGCGGCCTCGGGTTTCCGTTCGCCGTGTTGCAGCTGCGGTCCAAATGACGCCAACGTCCACGTATCGTCTCATGCGCCAGAGTTAACACCTCTATCCATACAAAATTCAAACGCGGCAACCCCTCAGCGCCGCTACCATTGCTGCACGAGAGACATTCGCTAACGATATAGTGCACAGGATTGATGACGGCGATATGCATGTGGGCAGCATTTGGTTTACTGACGAAGCTTATTTTTACCTGGACGGCTTCGTCAATAAACAGAACTGGCGCATATGGGGAACCGAAAAGCCCCATGTTGCAGTCCCATCGTCCCTGCATCCTCAAAAAGTACTGGTCTGGGCCGCCATTTCTTCCAAAGGAATCATTGGCCCATTTTTCAGATCCGAAACGATTACTGCATCACGCTATCTGG
The DNA here is from genome assembly GCF_023864275.1 of Schistocerca cancellata. Classification (NCBI taxonomy): domain Eukaryota; kingdom Metazoa; phylum Arthropoda; class Insecta; order Orthoptera; family Acrididae; genus Schistocerca; species Schistocerca cancellata. The sequence continues at coordinate 975,549,744 of NC_064627.1, forward strand.
ACATTCTTCGTGAATTTGTGGCGGTACAAACTGCCTTAGACGACACTGCGAACACCTCGTGGTTTATGCAAGATGGTGCCCGGCCACATCGCACGGCCGACGTCTTTAATTTCCTGAATGAATATTTCGATGATCGTGTGATTGCTTTGGGCTATCCGAAACATACAGGAGGCGGCGTGGATTGGCCTCCCTATTCGCCAGACACGAACCCCTGTGACTTCTTTCTGTGGGGACACTTGAAAGACCAGGTGTACCGCGAGAATCCAGAAACAATTGAACAGCTGAAGCAGTACATCTCATCTGCATGTGAAGCCATTCCGCCAGACACGTTGTCAAAGGTTTCGGGTAATTTCATTCAGAGACTACGCCATATTATTGCTACACATGGTGGATATGTGGAAAATATCGTACTATAGAGTTTCCCAGACCGAAGCGCCATCTGTTGTTGAAAATTGTAACTACTGTAATTTCGAAAGTTTGTCTGCCTGAAAATGTACTGTTGTCCCAAGCATATTGCAACAAACGGTGTATTTCTATCGCTGCTCGTTTAGTTTTTATTGCCGTTTCAAATATACCGGTCATTTTTGAAACACCCTGTATTAGGTGCATTGAGCTCCCACCTACTGCCAGGTACTCCATATCAGCGACCTCAGTAGTCATTAGACATCGTGAGAGAGCAAATGAGGTGCTCCGCAGAACTCTCGGACTTCGAAGTGGTCAGGTGATTGGGTGTCACTTGTCAGAGGTCTGTGCGCGGGATTCCCACACTCCTAAACAACCCTAGGTCCACTGTTTTCGATGTGATGGTGAAGTGGAAACGTAAAGGGACACGCACAGCACAAAAGCGTACAGGCCGACCTCGTTTGTTGACTGACAGAGACCGCCGACAGTTGAAGAGGGTCGTAATGTGTAATAGGCAGACATGTATCCAGACCATCACAGAGGAATTCCAAACTGCATCAGGATCCACTGCAAGTACTATGACAGTTAGGCGGTAGGTGGGAAAACTTGGATTTCATGGTCGAGCGGCTGCTCATAAGCCACACATCACGGCAAAGGACGTCTCGCTTGGTGTAAGGAGCGTAAATATTGAACGATTGAACAGTGGAAAAACGTTATGTGGAGTGACGAATCACTATACACAATGTGGCGATCCGATGGCAGGGTGTGGGTATGGCGAATGCCCGGTGAACGTCATCTGCCAGCTTGCGTAGTGCTAACAGTAAAGTTCGGAGGCGGTGGTGTTATGGTGCGGTGGTGTTTTTCATGGAGGGGCTTTGCATCCCTTCTTAGTTTGCGTGGCACTATCACAGCATAGCCCTACACTGATGTTTTAAGCACTACTATTGTTGAAGAGCAATTCGGGGATTGCGATTGCATCTTTCAACACGATCGAGCACGTGTTCATAATGCACGGCCAATGGCGGAGTGGTTACACGACAGCATTCCTGTAATGGACTGGCCTGCACGGATTCCTGACCTGAATCCTGTAAACCACCTTTGGGGTGTTTTAGAACGTCGACGTCGTGCCGGGCCTCACCGACCGACATCGATACCTCACCACAGTGCAGCACTCCGTGAGTTTCCATTCCCCAAGAAACCTTCCAGCGCCTGATTGAACGTATGCCTCCGAGAGTGGAAGTTGTCATCAGGTCTAAGGATGGGCCAACACCATATTGAATAGTTCCAGAATTACCTACGGAGGGTGCACGGACTTGTAAGTCATTTTCAGCCAGGTGTCCGGATACTCTTGATCACATAGTGTAGATCATAGTGGAGAGTTATGGCATAGCATCTCCACCAGAGGTAGGCAATGGAAGCCAGTGTCTGCTCACATATGCAAACCGAGGACAGCAGCCTGCCTTGCAGATACAGTTGGTGGTTGATGGTGGGCAAAACACCATCAGTTTGGCTCTCACCAAGCAGAGGTAGAAATCTCCAAAACTTCACATCAGTGGCTGAGATGTTGACAGTGTTTCAGTTTGGCGCTTTTCTCCATGTTAACAGTTAACAGGCTGATATACCTTCTTGTGGCACGTATACTCTTTATTGCAGCATTGAGCTGTGTTGCCAGAATGACGTTATCATCCACCTCATTGAGGTCATGTCGCTGAACTAACGCTTCAAACTTCTTTAGATAGAGGTGAAGCAACAGCTTTCGGGGTGTGCCATATTATTTTCAGTATGGACTCTCTCTCTCTCTTTTTTTTTTTTTCACTCTAGCCTGGTGATAACTTTCAGCGGTGCAACAAGTTGAAACAAATACGAGGAAAGTTAAATTCGGTATATGTTGATTATGAAAAAATGCATTAAAATTACATAAATATAAAGAAGACATTCCAAACAAGTTACACGCATTTCGTGCATATCTTCTACTGTTTCCATGGTAGTTGTTGGATCGTTCAATCGGTTCAGACTACGAAATATTTTCAGATTTTAGTTTATTGTAGTTTTTCCTAAATTGTGTCTGTTAAAGCCAGAATTGTTGTTTCGTTATGCCCGCAGTACATTCCTTTGAAGCATGCGAGTCCTCTGTCTCTAATGACACCGCCGTCGTTAGGCCTTAAATATTAAAAAAACGGAAAAAGACATTGTGACAGCTGGTTTCAACGCAAAGTTCTTTGAATGTTGCGATTATAGCGAACTTGACTCTCTTCCCACAATCATGCCATACCAAAGTCGGTTACCGCCAAATAATGAGCTTCGGCAACACGATGATAAACGTACACTGCTGTCTTGGCAGTACTCTAGGGAAGGTGTCTTCCTTCGTCCTGTCAGAGAGGTTTCAGCTGTACATCTGCAACCTGTGGATAACTGCAACGACTACTGTATATCAATCAGTTCTCATTCTTATTGTGAACTGACGATGGGAGCGCCATATTTCCAATTATACATCGTATGTTGACAGTACTGACGGTAGTAGTAAGTTCCTCGTTTGTACATTTGTGATTCGAGCCGTAAAGAAAGAAGCAGTCCAATATCCGCTCAGAGCCATTTTTTCTTGGCAGCACACCCGACTGACCGTGAAAATAGCGTGTACTGTCCCTTAATTTGCAGAGTTAGCTATCCAGGTATACAGTTGAGTCGACCATCTATGAAACAGATTAACTCTGTCCGCGTTGTCCGCAGTGAGTTGGTACCCATATGATGACATAAAATAATATGACAATCTTATGATGACAACACAGTACTAGTTCGAAAACAAAAATTTAAAAATATTAGCATATTTACTACGCCCGCAGTCGGAATGCGAGAATTTATTTTCAGGGAAATCGTTTCGATAAAAGTGTGAAACATAGCTAATTAGATGAGCCGACTAATAATGTCGCCTTGAAGCAACGTTTGGAGAAGATTTGTTTGTGTCATCTTCAGGCAAAGCAGGAATCTTGTCGAAACGTTGCTTTGCGACAACACTGTTATTCAGCTGACAAGCTGAAAATATTTCATTTCTGAAATTCGTTGAGAAAGTCCACATTTTCACCGTTCTTTACCTCCAATGCGGCCTCAGAAATTAAGGCACAGTTATAAATAAATTAGCTAAATAGCACCAACAAATGAGAAACTGAAGCTGTAACTGTGTATGAATGAAGTATAATATATCCAGCAGCAATAAAATTCCTCCACATGGTTGTAGAGACGGATCCTAAATAGAAACAACCCCCATATTTATCAGTGAAAATGATATCCTGCAATACATTCCACATTTAAGAAAAAGAGTGAGGTTACCTTGCAACAGAGTACGTATGCAAGAGACGAAGTTGTGATTATCAGAAACTCTCTCGAAACACAAATTATCTCGGGAATAAGAATGTGTGGTGTGCTCACTACTACATGAAATCACTTTGTGTTAAAGTATGAGTATCCTGAATGAGAAAGTTCAAGTAACTGTAGTTTCCAACCTTGGTTGTAAATGACATTTTACGAGCGACAAAAACAAGAAGACTACGAGTGCGGCTTAGCAAACAACTTTAAAAAAAAAACTTGTCTCTTTGGTACTCTTGAGTTAAGCGCAAATATTTATGAAGCAAGTAATCAGTTACTTAAACTTTATACTGGAAAATCGCGCGCAAATTGCGACAGGAACGAACTAAGGTCGCACGGGGTTCACAACACTGATGAACTGCTGGATCCCTAGAACTGACGAACTTTTGGGTTCCTGTTCAGCAATATCTCCTTTGGTTTGAAAAGTGTTGCCTTACTTCCATACAACATGCGAAAGTATTCACCTGTGTCGGAACTACTGACTGACAAGAACTTATGCACAAATCTCATACAGACTATACTCTTTCAGTTAAGTACATTGTAAGTAATAAGTAACTATTATAAAGTGGTAGAGTTAGTATGTTTGATAAAGGGCTGTACTGCTTTCGACTTCTGGAGTGTGGACTCGCAGCGTTAGGGCTGCGGAGCACAATCTTCCACTCGATGAAGAAGATAAAGTGAATGAAGCATAAATCGTCTGAAAAAGTAGGTATCTGTTTCTGTTTGTATATGTAGTGTTATTCACATGTTTCTGGGGTAATAATAATAATAATCTACATCTGCGTCGATACTCCGCAGTCCGCCTTATGGGGCGTGGCGCAAGGTACCCCATACCACTACTGGTCACTTCCTTTGCTGTTCCACTCGCAAATAGAACGATGGGAAAACGACTGTCTGTATACCTCCGTATGAGCCCTGATTTCTCGTAGCTTATCCTCGCGGTCCTTACTCGCAATGTATGTTGGAGGCAACAGAATCGTTCTGCAGTCAGCTCCAAATGCAGGGTCCCTAAATTTTCTTAACAGTGTTCCCTCCAGGGATTCCCTTTTGAGTTCCCGAAGCATCTCCGTAACACCTGCGCTTTCTTCGAACCTACCAGTAACAAATCTACCAGCCCACCTCTGAATTGCTTCGACGTCTTCCTTTAATCTGATCTGGTACGGGTCCCGAATACTCGAGCTGTTCTCTGGATTAGGTTTCACGAGCGTCCTACATTTGGGCTCCTTTCCTGGAACTCTCCCAATAAACCGAAGTCAGTCATTCGCCTTTCCTACCACACACCTCACATTCTCGTTCCATTTCATATTGCATTGCAACCTTACACCCAGATATGTAAACGACGTGACTCTGTCAAGAAGCACACGACTAATGCTGTACCTGACCTTTACGGGTGTGCTTTTACCACTCATCCGCATTAACTTACATTTTTCCATGTTTAGAGATAGCTGCGATTCATCAAACCAACTAGAAATTTTGTCTAAGTCGTCTTGTATCTTTTTATAGACACTCAACTTCGACACCCTACCGTACACAACTGACACCATCAGCACACAACCCCAAATCATTTATGTTTGTAGAGAACAACAGCGGTCCTACCACACTTCCCAGGGGAAATCTTGACGATACCCTTGTCTCTGATGAACACTCGCCGTGGAGGACAACATATTGGGATGCCGGCCGGTGTGGCCGAGCGGTTCAAGGCGCTACAGCCTGGAACCGCGCGACCGCTACGGTCGCAGGTTCAAATCCTGCCTCGGGCATGGATGTGTGTGATGTCCTTAGGTTAGTTAGGTTTAAGTAGTTCTAAGTTCTAGGGGACTTATGACCACAGCAGTTGAGTCCCATAGTGCTCAGAGCCATTTTTGACAACATATTGGGTTCTATAACGTAAGAAATCTTCGAGCCACTCTCATATCTGTGAACGTTTTCCATACGCTCGTACCTTCTTTAACGACCTACAGTGGGGCAGCAGGTCAGTAATAATAATAATAATTATTATTATTATTATTCCGTGTGGGTCTGTGGCCGAGTGCAGGTCTTTCAATTGCAAGGAAGGAATGAAATTAGGAGTTAACGTCCCGCCGACATTAAGGTCATTCGAAACAGAGCACACTCTCGGAATGATGCAAGGTTGGGTATGGAAATCACATGTGCCCTATCAAAAGAACCATTCCAGTACTTGTCTAAAGCGATTCAGGGAAATCACGGAGAACATAAACCTGGACGGCCGGACAGATTCAAACCGTCGTTCTCCTGAATGGGAATCTAGTGTACTAACCATTTCTTCTTCAAGTGGACGCCACTTCCGCGACTTGTGGGCATCTAATCCACCCCAATTATCCAAGTGAGGAAAGAGCATCTACAGTTTACCGTGGAATCCGAACCACGGGCCGTTTCTGGCGACTCTTCACATTGCTGAGAGCTTAAGGCTGGATTAAAAGCAGACTGAAAATTATTTTGGTCCGGTCGGGATTCTATCCTTTGGCCTTTCGGTTTTCAGGCACTCGCTTTATTGCTAGACTACGAGTTCCAAAGGAACCTTCAGAAGACGACTACAAGACATACGGAAAATATTAGATTGCTAAATAAGTTCGTAGCGTTTCTGTTTTCCATGTTGGTATTCCGTTTACCATAGGTTTATCTATCGATTGTCATTTTCTATTTATAGTTCACTGATGCTGTTTGAGTTTAGATATTGTAATTTGGAGATAGTGATTGGAGCTGTGGATGCTAGAAAATGCAGTGTCAAGTAGAGAAATCGGAACGTTTCCGACGTATTGTTCTGTTTGAGTTCAACAGAAGGGCGACAGTAGCGGAGGCACCAAGAAACATTTGCACCGTGTATGGGAATAATGTCATTGGGCAGAGGACTGCAACGACGATCGTTTATACGCATTAATCTACAGTGATTCATGTCAGTGTATTCGAGAACTGGTAGATATGATGAATGTAATCATTCCACCTTTGTGCGACATTTGCATGCGGTGTGGAAGTTCAGAAATCACGTGTATGGGTACCGCATGTTCTAACGCAAAATCACACAAATCAGCAGCTAGCCCTGTGTGCGTCTGTTCGTCACCAGTCGATTCGTGGACAACACCGACCACTTCTAACCTGTATCGTTACTGGTGACGAGAAATGGTGTCTTTATGCCGACATGAGAAACAGAACGGAATGATCGAGCCCAAATAAAGCAGCAGTTCCCCGAACAAAGACCTGCGCGTATCCACAAAAGGTAATGTTATGCATCTGGTGGAACAGCATATTCGTGGCGTACTACGAATTGCTTCCCCGAAGTTATCCATCACTACTGACATTTGGTGTCAACAACTGAGACGTATTGCAGACGCAGTTCAAAAACAAAACCAGGAAGTCTGCGTGAAGTGATGCAACTCCACGATAACGCCCACCCGTCTTCTGATAGACTGACAAGAAACATTATACAGAAGATGGATTGGGAAGTCTTTCCGCACCTACGGTATTCAGCTGATCTTGCGACCTCAGATTTTCACCTTTTCTGCTTTCTATCGAACAATCGAAAATGGCTGTACGAGTTCTTCGCCTGAAAACCACACGATTTCTACAGTCGCGGAATCGAAAAGTTACGGCAGCGTTGGCAGGCCGTTGTAAATAGTGAAGGAGAATATATTATTGATGACTAAATTCTCTGTTACGTGTATCTGTTGTGAAAACGTATCGAGAAACGCGATATTATGCACCAACCCAACAGACACATAATAGTGGATAGTGTACCTCAAGTTTTTAACTCACGTTAGAAGCACTCAATATGGGAACCGTTTGTGATGCAGCAAACGACAGTATGTGCGTGATGTTCATTGAAGCTGCTGCTGCTGCTGCTTTCTGAGAAGGCTCAACGAGAGCAGACGGTTTGGAAATCTATTCGTCTGGTTACCCATCTGCAGGTGCGAACTAATCGATGCGACAATATGGAGCAGATAATTTTTGTATACGTCGTGACGTGTGGGTACTGCAGCTGCACCGTGGTCTGTATTCTGATCCGACACTTGGAGAGATACTCAATCCATTGACATGTCTTATTTTTCTTCAAGTCTTGTTCAAATGGTTCAAATGGCTCTGAGCACAATGGGACTTAACATCTGAGGTCATCAGTCTCCTAGAACGTAGAACTACTTAAACCTAACTAACCTAAGGACATCACAAACATTCCTGCCCGAGGCTGGATTCGAACCTGCGACCGTAGCGGTCGCGCGGTCCAGACTGAAGCGCCTAGAACCGCTTGGCCACACCGGCCGGCTTTCAAGTCTTGTATTTTTACGCACTCATATTCTGAAACCGCTGAGATAGTTATAAATAATCCCGTAATATAAAACAACGGTCATAAAACAGTTTTGCTAACTTCAACATAGTTAAATGATTTGATACAGTAGCTACAGATTAATAGACCATAAATTGGAATACATATACCAGTGATACTTATGCATCATAATTAAGTCACCCTCACAATAGATTCATGTGAAACTTTCTGGAATAGATTCATGTGTTACTTATACACATGTGTCTAGTTGCAGTTAGTTACATAGTTTGAATAAAATGCCGAAGCGCACATGATGGAACGACCAAATAGCTTTTGAGAGGCAGGCAAAGTGTAATTTAATCAAACGAAACTATATGGTTCCAGAGACCTTTTCAAGCTTCAATCATCTATGATGTACATATGGCAGAATACGGCGCTGCGGTCGACAACACCTACATAAAAGTGTCTGGTGCAGTTGTTAGATAGGTTACTGCTACTACAGTGGTAGGTTATCGAGATTTAAGTCAGTTTGAACGTGGTGTTATAGTCGGCGCATGAGCAATGGGACACAGCATCTCCGAGTAGCGATGAAATGGGGATTTTCCCGTACGACCATTTCATGAGTATACCATGAATATTAGGAACCTGGTAAATCATCAAATCTCCGACATTGCTGCAGCCGGAGAAAGATACGTTAAGAATGGGACTAATGACGAGTGAAGAGAATTGCTCAGCATGACAGAAGTGCAACCCTTCCTCAAGTTGCTTCAGATTTCAGTGCTGGGCCATCAGCAAGTGTCATCGTGCGAACCATTCAACGAAACATCATCGATATTGGCTTTCGGAACCGAAGGACCACTCGTGTACCCTTGATGACTGCACCACACAAAGCTTTACCCCTCGCCGTCGACACCGTTATTGGACTGTTCATGACGGAAAACATGTTACCTGCTCGGGCGAGACTTCTTTCAAATTGTATCGAGCGGTTGCACGTGTACGGGTATGGAGACAACCTCATGAATGCATGGACCCTGCATGTCAGGAGGGAACTGTTCAAGCTGATGGAGGCTCTGTAATGGTGTGGGGCGTGTGCAGTTGCAGTGATACGGGACCCCTGATACGTCTAGATACGACTCTAACAGGTGACGCGTGTATAAGCATCCTGTCTGATCACCTGCATCCATTCACGTCCATTATGCATTCCGATGGACTTTGGCAATACCAGCAGGACAATGCGACACCTCACACGTCCAGATTTTCTACAGAGTGGTTCCAGGGACACTCTTCTGAGTTTAAATTCTTCTGCTGGCCACCAAACTCCACAGAAACGAAGATCATCGAGCATATCTGGGATGCCTTGCAACGTGCTGTTCAGAAGAGATCTCCACTGCCTCGTACTCTTACCAGTCCATTCGTCTAATATCCTTTCCTTTCTACAGCTCCTCCACCTACGCAGTTCGATTCGGTCTGCACAGTGTCTTCTATAGAAAGGAATTCAGTGCCGAATGCACCCCTGAAGACAGGCTACACGAAAAAGGCGTACAGCGTCATAATAACGTTGATTGGGGACTGTGCTGTGTTCAAAGATTTCGAGGTCAAAAAGCCCACACGATAAGAACTGGACCACCAAAACGAACACATTCGACAATTTTCCTGGGCGTATTACGTGTTCCCACAGCTCACCACACGGGAATACGTCCAGCATTGTCGGACATGATCGTTTCGGTGATCCAGATGTTACGGTGTGGGAAGGCATAATGGTGCATGGGCTTTCTGACCTCTTACGTCTTTGAACATGGTACTCTCACTGGTCAACGTTATTGAGACATTGTACTCCTTCCACTTATGCTTTTTTTGAGGGATGCATTCCGCAATGACTAGCAGTGTCTCGCACTCCTCTACCTCTTCTTTCTGTCTGGACAATCCAAAAGAGCCATATTAGACCTTCTGGTGACAAACAGACCCGAACTATTTGAAACAGTTAACGCAGAACAGGGAATCAGCGATCATAAAGCGGTTACTGCATCGATGATTTCAGCCGTAAATAGAAATATTAAAGGTAGGAAGATTTTTCTGTTTAGCAAAAGTGACAAAAAGCAGATTGCAGAGTACCTGACGGCTCAACACAAAAGTTTTGTCTCAAATACAGATAGTGTTGAGGATCAGTGGACATGCGTTAGATGAGTATGTGCCAAGCAAGATCGTAAGAGATGGAAAAGAGCCACCGTGGTACAACAACCGAGTTAGAAAACTGCTGCGGAAGCAAAAGGAACTTCACAGCAAACACAAACATAGCCAAAGCCTTGCAGACAAACAAAATTTCCGCGAGGCGAAATCTAGTGTGAGGAGAGCTATGCGAGAGGCATTCAATGAATTCGAAAGTAAAGTTCTATGTACTGACTTGGCAGAAAATCCTAAGAAATTTTGGTCTTATGTCAAAGCGGTAGGCGGATCAAAACAAAATGTCCACAGACTCTGTGACCAAAATGGTACTGTAACAGAGGATGACAGACTAAAGGCGAAATACTAAATGTCTTTTTCCAAAGCTGTTTCACAGAGGAAGACTGCACTGTAGTTCCTTCTCTAGATTGTCACACAGATGACAAAATGATAGATATCGAAATTGACGACAGAGGGATAGAGAAACAATTAAAATCGCTTAAAACAGGAAAGGCCGCTGGACCTGATGGGATACCAGTTCCATTTTACACAGAGTATGCGAAGGAACTTGCCCCCCTTCTTGCAGCGGTGTACCGTAGGTCTCTAGAAGAGCGTAGCGTTCCAAAGGATTGGAAAAGGGTACAGGTCACCCCGGTTTTCAAGAAGGGACGTCGAACAGATGTGCAGAACTATAGACGCTATATCTCTAAAGTCGATCAGTTGTAGAATTTTGGAACACGTATTATGTTCGAGTATAATGACTTTTTTGGAGACTAGAAATCTACTCTGTAGGAATCAGCATGGATTTCGAAAAAGACGTTCGTGTGAAACCCAGCTCGCGCTATTCGTCCACGAGACTCAGAGGGCCATAGACACGGGTTCCCAGGTAGATGCCGTGTTTCTTGACTTCCGCAAGGCGTTCGATACAGTTCCCCACAGTCGTTTAATGAACAAAGTAAGAGCATATGGACTATCAGACCAATTGTGTGATTGGATTGAAGAGTTCCTAAATAACAGAACGCAGCATGTCATTCTCAATGGAGAGAAGTCTTCCGAAGTAAGAGTGATTTCAGGTGTGCCGCAGTGGAGTGTCATAGGACCGTTGCTATTCACAATATACATAAATGACCTTGTGGATGGCATCGGAAGTTCACTGAGGCTTTTTGCAGATGATGCTGTGGTGTATCGAGAGGTTGTAACAATGGAAAATTGTACTGAAATGCAGGAGGAACTGCAACGAATTGACGCATGGTGCAGGGAATGGCAATTGAATCTCAATGTAGACAAGTGTAATGTGCTGCGAATACATAGAAAGATAGATCCCTTATCATTTAGCCACAAAATAGCAGGTCAGCAACTGGAAGCAGTTAATTCCATAAATTATCTGGGAGTACGCATTAGGAGTGATTTAAAATGGAATGATCATATAAAGTTGATCGTCGGTAAAGCAGATGCCAGACTGAGATTCATTGGAAGAATCCTAAGGAAATGCAATCCGAAAACAAAGGAAGTAGGTTACAGTACACTTGTTCGCCCACTGCTTGAATACTGCTCACCAGTGTGGGACCCGTACGAGATAGGGTTGATAGAAGAGATAGAGAAGATCCAACGGAGAGCAGCGCGCTTCGTTACAGGATCAATTAGTAATCGCGAAAGCGTTACGGAGATGATAGATAAACTCCAGTGGAAGACTCTGCAGGAGAGACGCTCAGTAGCTCGGTACGAGCTTTTGTTAAAGTTTCGAGAACATACCTTCACCGATGAGTCAAGCAGTATATTGCTCCCTCCTACGTATATCTCGCGAAGAGACCATGAGGATAAAATCAGAGAGAATATAGCCCGCACAGAAGCATACCGACAATCCTTCTTTCCACGAACAATACGAGACTGGAATAGGAGGGAGAACCGATAGAGGTACTCAAGGTACCCTCCGCCACACGCCGTCAGGTGGCTTGCGGAGTATGGATGTAGATGTAGATGTAGATGTAGATGTAGATGTAGATGTAGATGCCAGAAATATCCTAAAGTTCCACAATGCTCTTTTTCGTAGTCTGTCCAGACACTAGCAGGTGACAACTGAAAAATCTACGGAGTGCGCTGAACACTGACGAAACATCATTCAAATCAGAATCCTCTAACAGAGAACGAACCTGACATGCTGTTAAACCTACACAACAAACCTAAGTGGTGCCAAACATCTCCCACAAAAGTTTGTAAAAAGCAGCGGTAGAGCGAGCGCACGAGGTGTCCATTGAAGACTAAAGTTGTGCAGTAAACATTTGACCTGCATAATTGTGGTAATTTAACGGCTGGTTCAAATGGCTCTGAGCACTATGCGACTTAACTTTTGAGGTCATCAGTCGCCTAGAACTTAGAACTAATTAAACCTAACTAACCTAAGGACATCTCACACATCCATGCCCGAGGCAGGATTCTAACCTGCGACCGTAGCGGTCGCTCGGCTCCAGACTGTAGCGCCTAGAACGGCACGGCCACTCCGGCCGGCGCAAATTTAACGCAAAGTTACTATACATAAGCATAAAATTACTAATAATAATCGTTAGTAGAACATTATATATTCCTTTTCAAACAACTGTACGCAGCAGCTCACCGAAACAACTCTGTTGAACGTAATTACGAGGTGGAGACTTGAAGACGACATAGTGCTTTCGTCTTGATAAAACTCAGTTAAACGTGCCGCGGTCTAATGGCGCCAAGTGGCAGTATAAACAACAGAAATACGTAGCGCAAAACGTATACAATCGTTGCAGATCCGTTGGAAGCAAGATAAGGGAATCAGTCCGGCATAAGAAAATAAAAGCCAAACCCAAACAATCGTGTGTCTTTGGGTGGAAACAGCTATGACAAGAGCGAGATTTTGATGTATTTAACGCTGCACTGTTTCAAAACTAAACATCTGGCCATACACCAACGACAGAGAACACAATAGGGCGCCTCCTCTGAAATTTTTCTTAGGAAAATCATTTTTCGTGGTAATAGAAAAACTTTCTACAAAAAGGAATATAAATGGAGCGAAATTACTTTAAAACATAAGTAATGATACTACAAGCAATATGAAAAATAAATGGTATTCTTAATTCAAATCGAGGAACAGTTAGAAGTAATTGGTGAGTAATGTGTACGACACACAGGAAAGGCATGATTCACTTCCCTCTCTCAAGGACCTTAACTTCTGTTTCCCGTCCGCGAATCAGCCGTAGCAAACTGCGGACCGTTACGACCAATTATTCGCTACGTAATTACCACAATTCTTCCAGAGTCAACTAGCAATTAAGCTATTAGACGGTCTATTTACTCTTATTTACCCTAATTTCCAATCTGTTGCCAGAATTGTAAATGCTTTCACATTGGCTTATTCAGAAAATGAATTTCGTGACATCCGTATGGTTTCTGGTATGCACAAATAGTAAACACTACGTATTTTTTAAACAAACGTAGAACACATTAAGTTCATGTTATTTCTCGTCGTCATCATCTTACACGCAGGGATTAGATAGGGGCCTTTCCGTCAATTGTTTCCTTGGCCGACCTCTGTCGGTCATTTCGGACTGCAGCTCAGGATTTCCTTAGGTAATCTTTCGTCTCTCATGCCATTGGTACCTTTTTTACATCTGTGTCTGTAATCGGATATTCTCTCATTAAAAGCTTGCCTGTTAAATATCTTCCTGTGAAACCATTCACTCTTCTCAAGTATCTCATATCTGCTGCTTGTATTATGTTGTCATTTTCTTGTTTATTACACTCTCTACCCATACAATGATAATTGTATAGCCATAGTTTGCATATTTTCGGTTTCTGTAGTCATTTTCATTGTTCTTCTATTTGCTTGAATTTTGTGCAGCCTTTCGTTTATATCATTATCGTGATCATCGTTACAACCGAGCTATTTAAAATGGGGTACTCTTTCAGTTGCTTCGTTGTTAAATATTATCGTCCAGAGCACTGGGTGCTTATCTTGGGCCTGAACTTTTCTCTTATGTATTGAGATTTTGTCATTGTATTCTGTGCAGATTTGGTTTAGCCGTTGTACAGCTAGCTGGAAGCCGTCTTCAGTTTCTTGTATTATTGCATCATCTGCAAATTGTATTTCTGTTTGTATCTCTGCAATAAGCGACGAAGGAATTTAAAAATCAGTTGAATGATGTGGATGGTGTCCTGAAAAAATGTTATAAGATGATCATTAATAAAGGTGATCCAAATGTAATGGGATGCAGTCGAATTAAATGAGATGATGATAGGGAATTTGGATTAGTACGTGAGACGCTGAAAACAGACACGACTTTTATTATAACTGAGGATAACAGAAACACAGAAGATATAAAATGTAGACTAGCAGAAACAAGGAAAGGTTTTATAAAGAAGTTAAATATATTAACATCCAATACATAAATAAATGACAAATAAAAGTGTATATTTAAGTGTTTGGAAGCTTTCTTGGTAGTATTTGTTTCCTGTGAAACATAGATGAAAAAGTGAAAGAGTAATTTAGATGGTAAGCAGTACAGGTAAGATGGGAATCGTGTACCTGTCATCAGGAGTACCATTTTACCCAGTTTAAACATTCGGCTTGTACAGTTAGTGGCAGAAACCTTCCTCAGCCGGGAAGCGAATGTATCACACTTGCTTTTCGGTGCGTTTGTACCTTGTGTATCATATGTACCAAGGTGTAATCATGAGCAGAAGACGTCTCTTTCCATACTTCGTGCATCCAATTGCGGTGGTCCTGAGACCATAGTAATTTATGTGGCTTGTAGCTTCTTGTTACTGACAGAGATACACGCGTGGGACGTTGACTGCTGCTTACCGCAAGTAATAGATAATTCTGGATGGTAGGACTGTTCGTGTGTTTTCCTCCGTCATCAAACGTGTGATTGATTTGTTTGAATGTGCTTCACCTGTTCACTTAGTATATCCAACTTCACTAAAGAGGCCATCCATTAATCCCTGTTGCTTTGTTTTATCAAGATCGAAATATCCACTGCAGAACTTGTTTCCCATGAATATCACAGGGCCTGCATGACTATGGAAGTAGATTGTGCCATGCAGTTGGCCCAATGATCACGTCGCGAAATACTGCTGCTTTCCATTCTGCGCGATCTCTACAGCTTGACAGATACCTCTAAAACAATTATTCGTATGTGTAATTGCACAGCATTGTCCACTGAAGTGAATGTTTGTGACATATTATTACGCGGATGTGTATTTCTACGAGGGTAGAAGTGGAAGGAAATGAGAGAGTGAAACACAGTACCGGACTGTGGGTTTCTCCTCTTGCAGCCCGTCAGGAATGTACACCGTATGGAAAGATCAGCATCAATGTGGAGCTGTACTTTCACTCTACCGTGGATTTCTATGGCTGAGATGTTTGGTGGGTGTTTCAGGGGGACGGACACATACTCCCTTTTGGTCATCCTCAATTAGATTTTCTGAGATTTCTTAAATCAGAGCACTCGAATGCAAAGATGACCAATTATCCAAGAGTGCTGGTTCCTCCTCTCCTTTCTCTCATGTCTTCCTTCTCGTACAGTGCTCCATCTTTAACATCTCCTTCATTCTCTTTTTCTTATCAACCATATGCGGACGATGAAAAATTTTCCTGCATTCGGAATTACACTAAGTTGCCTCCTATGCATGTGGCTAGCACCGCTCTCTATTGCTACAGGCACGGGGTACGGAGAAGATTCAAGTATCGTGAGTGGAAATGATCCTTTGAACATAGTTACTCGTTAGATGTCAAAGCTTCTCTAGATTTATACTCCAGAAACCAATGCGAAATGAATAGGAGTGGGTACTTCAAATTACTCCATGTATTTCTGCGTTTCTGCTCGTTCTATTCGCGTATGAAATGCGAGAAAAATACTGACACAGTGCAATAAAATTAAAAGTTCACTTTTTTTAAACTAAGTAATTGTCTCACGTTGCTACGCAGAAGTGTGAAATTTGGCTCAAAGAAGCCTACAGCCTTCCGCTGGGTAGGTGAGAAAGCGTGGTATCCTGCAACGTCACTCCTGGGTTCGGTGGCACTTCAGACAGCAAGGTGTCGACAAGTGCGAGCAAAAGGCAAGAACTCAAAAGTCCGAAACAACTGGACTATATCTGAACGCGATCCGAAGCAGCATAGGGTGTTCATACCTTTCCGCCGTCCAGTTTCACGCCTTCATGTGACGTGATCATGGGAGGGGAGCGGGGTTCGCCATGGCACAAGCGCGAACGAAAAGGGAAATAGGGTAACTCGTAGTTCAGCAACACCCTCGGTGCCAGCCGCTAATCTTTGTTGGGCATTTCAAAAACGCCCCTGTACAGACACAGCCAATCACTGATTCCTAGGTGCTTGGTATCAGGCATCCCTAGCGGCACCAATTAGATTTCGCATGTGGCTAGCAGGGGCTAGCTTAGGAGAGCGAAAATGTTTGCCGGTCACACCGGAGCCTAGGTAACTGTAAATTTCTGTACACGAACATGTCTAAAGTTCCCAACAAAGGTGCTCGGGTGCACCGAGGCTGTAAACGAACTGGGGAGTCTTCGAAGTCCCTTTTCTCATTTCATTCACATGTGTGTCAGTGTTACATCTCCGTCTCCCACGACCCCCGCCCCCCCCCCTTCTGATCACGCTACAGCAGTGCGCGAAAGAGGAGGCCTGAAGACCCATAAACACACTTTACTGTTCGGGGTCACACTCAAATTTCGTCCAATGGTTTTGAACGGTCCCTAGTGGTTCCACTCTGTACACGATAACAAAAATTGGGGCCCCGCTACTCTCCAGTTGGGTCAGATCAAGTTCAGTGGG
Source organism: Schistocerca cancellata (assembly GCF_023864275.1). NCBI lineage: Eukaryota > Metazoa > Arthropoda > Insecta > Orthoptera > Acrididae > Schistocerca > Schistocerca cancellata. The sequence continues at coordinate 975,566,750 of NC_064627.1, forward strand.
GTTGCAGCCCCACGATGTCCTTAGAGTAGGGGTGAATCGTCCTGGAAGGCGTCAGCAGTGTCAAAATTTGTCCAGGACGTCGTTCTGCTGTACACTGCACTGCAAACTGTCGTTTTCAACCGTGAAATGTTTGTGAATGCACTCCCCAATGAAAGTGGTTTCATTGGTGCACTTTATGCCACCCCTTGAGTCCCTTACGTGTCGATTCTGAGCGACGGTGTGTCTGAAATGTTGTCCTCGTCCACCCATAAAAAAACAGCGTCGTTTCAACGTTGGGCGCCGTGGTTCTGAACTCCATCAAAGAGGCGTCAAGAGAAGCGGTGATGTATCGGTAAGAAGGGAGTCGACGACGTACCCAGAGCGTGAATCCTCCTCGGTGGCGAAATTTGGTGACAATGCAGTAGCATTAACCTGTCTTACTCCTCAAATGAACTAAGCTGTGACCTTTTTCCCCATGTGTCGACACCTTGTTTCCCTGAAGCGTCGCCAAGCCAGAGGATGAGGCTGCACAGCACCATGCTTTTGCACCGACACAGAGGAAGGCTGTAGGCACCTTTGAGCTAAATTTCAAACTTCTGCGTTGCAATGGAAGATAATTTCGGGATTCTGAAAAAAGTGACCCTTTAATTTTGTTGCGCAGCGTAGTAAATACCTCTGCAAGCGCTATAAGTAGTATTATCTGTTATCTTGTTTTCGCGGTCTCTGTGGAAGCAGTACTTAGTGGCCTGATGTATTCCTAGATGCACTTAATACTGGCTCTAGAAATGTTATAAGATGGATTTTGCCTGGTAATTGTAGCTTACTTTTAAGCGTTTGTCAATTGAGATTATTCATCATTTCCGTGATGCCCTCCAGTGAATAAACAAACCTGTGACAATTGATGCTGCCCTTTCTATACGTTCAATGCTCCGTGTTGGTTCTATGTGTACGGTTCTACTCACTTTAGCAGCATTCTAGAATGGGTTGCAGGAATGTTTTGGAAGAGGTCTTGCCCCTTAGTTAATAAGACTTGCGGAGTAAATTTATTGTCTTATACTAGGTACTTTAGTGACCCGATGATTATAAAGCTTAAAGACGTGCAACTCAGACATTTTCTCTGTGCGTTTCTCAGAACCAAATAGAATAAAACTTTTGATACCCGAGTATACTCGCAGAATAGTGTTCATACGGAAGAAACTCGACAAAAAGATTTTTTCTGAGAAATGAAAAAAGTATGGAAAGATACGCTACTTCTAAAACTAAGTGAAAGGAAGTTATGGAAAATTTATATACACACATCAAAAAAAGTTTTGCGTCACCTCGGTTCCGACAGTTCCGGGACCTGTACAGAAAATTGCAGTAAAGATCAACATAAATATGATTTCTGCCCTTTTTTATTGCTCATGATAACCACACGTTGCATGTTGTACCACCATACAGCGAGACCTTCAGAGGTGGTGGCCCAGATTGCTGTACGCACCGGTACCTCTAATACCCAGTAGCACGTCCTCTTGCACTGATGCATGCCTGTTTTCGTCAAGGCATGCTATCCACAAGTTCATCAAGGCACCGTTGATCCAGATTGTCCAACTTCTCAACGGCGATTCGGCTTAGATCTCTCAGAGTGGTTGGTGGGTCACGTCGTCCATAAACAGCCCTTTTCAATCCATCCCAGGCATGTTCGATAGGGTTCATGTCTGAAGAACATGCTGGCCACTCTAGTCGAGCGATGCATTTATCCTGAAGGAGGTCATTCACAAGATGTGCACGATTGGTGCGCGAATTGTCGGCCATGAAGACAAATGCTTCGCCAATATGCTACCGATATGGTTGCATTATCGGTCGGAGGATGGCATTCACGTATCGCACAGCCGTTACGGCGCCTTCTATGACCACCAGCAGCGTACCTCGGCCCCACATAATGCCACCCCAAAACAGCAGGGAACCTCCACCTTGCTGCACTCGCTGGACAGCGTGTCTAAGGCGTTCAGCTTGACAAGATTCCCTCCAAAAGGCGTCTTCGATGTTAGTTTAGTTGAAGCCATATGCGACACTCATCGGTGAAGAGAACGTGATGCCAATCCTTAGCGGTCCATTCGGCATGTTTTTGGGCCCATCTGTATCGCGCTGCATGGTTTCGTTGCTGCAAAGATGGACCCCGCCATGGACGTAGGGAGTGAAGTTGCGCATCATGCAGCCTATTGAGCACAGTTTGAGTCTTAACACAACATCCTGTGGCTGCACGAAAAGCATTATTCAACAGGGTGGTGTTGCTGTCAGGATTCCTCCGTAGATAGCAGTCATCCACTCCATCAGTAGCCCTTGGGCGTCCTGAGCGAGGCAGTTCCTGTCTCTCTTTAGCTCCTCCATGTCCGAAGAACTTCGCTTTTGTTCACTCTGCGACGCTTCCCTTGTTGAGAGCCCTTCCTGGCGCAAAGTAACAATGCGGACGCTATCGAACCGCGATATTGACCGTCTAAGCATGGTTGAACTACAGACAACACAGACAACACAAGCCGTGTACCTCCTTTCTGGTGGAATGACTGGAACTGTTCGGCTATCGGACCCCCTCCATCTAATAGGCGCTGCTCATGTATGGTTGTTTACATCTTTGGGCGGGTTTACTGACATCTCTGAACAGTCAAAGGGACTGTTTCTGTGATACAATATCCACAGTCAGCGTCTGTCTTTAGGAGTTCTGGGGACCGGGGTGATGTAAAACTATTTTTGATGTGTGTGTATTAAAAAAAGGACTTAAGTTTTTATTTAAAAATTACCATATTTAGGTAAACAGCAAGACTTTGTAAATATTGAACATATCGATGTAAGTCGTTCAGTGCAACGACCTGTGTTGATTTGTGATGTGTAGAATACACGACTGCATTACAGAAGGTTTTGATGTAAATTTTTCAAGATACGTGTTAACTATAACTGTCCTACCAAAATGCTTGTATTATAACGTATTTTTACGTCAACTTGAAGGTGGTACCTCCTACCGAAATTAGTCATCAATGAAGTATAGCCCACTAAAATCGCCTTATGGTGGAAATATGAATTCCTTCAAACTTTGAAAAACAATACTCGAATGTTACGAACAAGAGTAATTACTGGAAGAGCTTCGAGTGTAACTGGGACATCTTGTAAGCGGTTGTTGATGTTAGAAACACTTTCGTATGGTATTTCTTAACAGTAGCAGCTGATTTCGTTATAATTTGGCTATCTTATTGTACAAAACTTGACATACATTAGCTTTGTGTATCAAGTATCTTGGGGACCACTTGCATACTCTACGTAATTGAGGTCCGAGGAATGTCATCATCATCGCTGTCGCCGTCACCAACATCAGCAGTAATTTTAAATATATAAAGGCTTTCTTGGGAGTTTTCCATGCATTATGGCCATCAACTACATGGTTTCATGTTGCTCCTGAATACTTCCTGATATCATCTATCCACCTTCCATTAGGCCATCGTTTCTGCCTCTTAAAATCTCTTGGAATTCAGTAAAGTACTTTCTGTGTTCAGCTCCCATCCGTACGACTGGCTCCGTCTGCCGCTCAGCTCCATTTTATTTTCGTTATAGTCACAATTCCCTCCAGTCTGTTCCCTCATCCATATGTTTGTTCTCACGTGTCTTCTTCTGAATCGCCACGTCTGTTTCTCCACTGCTCGCAATGTCTCACCACCGTTAGTAAAAAAAATAGTAAAAAACCAATGATCATTATCATGTCTTCCTAAATTTCACAAGTTTCCAATCTTGCAAGCTCCCTGAAATCAACTGTGTCATCGCTGAGAGGGTACACGCGTTTTCTACTCTAGATGGCGGCGAGTAACACGAAAAACTTCCGGGGTAAATGAACTTGCCTTCTTCTAGGGCTCTGCTATATAGCTTCGTAGAGAGCGGACTGCGTTTACTTCTATTCGCGTTTTCAGAATCTTCAAAGCTCTATAGTGGAATCTACTGTGTACACCACTAAGTCAGTTTGATTTCAGTGTGGAGATACTTTAGCTGCTTTTAGATTCTACAGTCACTTGTCGCTTAGTGCCAGTAACGCATCGGCGTGACGAGCCAAAGAAGGAGCAGAAGTATGATCTTCTACAGAATAACAAAATAGGACAGAACTTACCAAATGCACCTCCCCTTTATCATCTGTTATTCGGCGCCATTATGACTACTCAGCTATTGAACTTATGATTTTGAACCTTTAACAGAATTTACGTAAGTTCAGTGCTTCTAAACGTTCTAACAGTTGTTTTCTAATGAACGCATTTGTGATTTAGTTCTGCTTGTGTGCGTCAGCAAGGTTTCGGCTTCTTTTGAATCTACGAAGTAGTTTTCTGCCTTCGCAATAACTACCTCACCTGTGATTGCGTAGACTTCCCTGGCATAATGACTGATGATACTCTCCTCTGGTATGCAGCCGGATAGTGCAGTTATCTTGAGACAATATTTCAATCGATCAAATCAGTGGAATTTATGCGGCGGTTGAAGTTTTTATGCTTTAGTCCTTCAGACTTACTTGTTAGTTCTGATGTTGTTTCATATTTTATTCGGGCTCCTCCGGAATAGTCCCTGTTGTTAATTGGTGAGAAACGCGTCCACGAAAAAACCAAGTTATGTCGTCATGAGGTGACATCGACGCTTTTCTTATTTAATGATAAATATTTTGAGCAAACTGACGGAGAGGCTATGGGAAGCACCCTTTCCCCCATAGTCGCCACTCCTTTTGTGGGAGACTTTGAAGCCATGGCACTCAGGACTTCGTTTCTTAAACCTAACTGTTTTTGGAGATACATGTGTGATCGTTTTTAGATTTTAATTCTTGGTATCCTAGTATCAAATTTACTATGAAAGCTGAAAAGGACGGCAAACTTTCTTTTCTTGGTGTTTTGGTTCACAGAAATGGCGACTGGACTTTGGAGCATAGTGTACATCTTAAACCTACGCATACTGATCGTAATCTTCGACCAGCTGTCATCCACGACACCAACGTACGGAGTCATACTGACTTTGGTGAAGAGAGGCTACGTCAATTCCGACGCAGAAAATTTGGTACAGGGATTGGGCCATCTTAAAATTGTTTTCAAGCACAATAGTTACACTGACCAACAAATATGTCCTGCCCTTCAATTCGGACCGCCGGGGAAACCATCAGATACTTGTAAATCTGTTGCTTTTTTACCTCTTAAGCCGCGCGGAGTGGCCGCGCGGTTAGAGGCGCCATGTCACGAATCGGGCGGCCACTCCCTACGTAGGTTCGTGTCCTCCCTCGGGCATGGGTGTGTGTGTGGTGTCTCTAGCGTAAGTCAGTTTAAGTAGTGTGTAAGTCTAGGGACCGATGACCTCAGCAGTTTGGTCCCATAGGAATACACACATTTGAACATTTACCTTTTGCTGGGATTACAACTTGGAAATTTCAGGAATTTTAAGAAGATGTGACATCAAAAGTGTATGTACACAGTCGGCTAAGATTAGAGCCCTTGTTGGATCAGCAAAGGATGACTTACACCTGAGGAAACCGGAGTAGACAAAATTCCTTGTCATTGTGGGATGGCTTTCTGTGACCTTTCATCAGGTCGTCAGTAGTGTCGATCTGACCTCCAAGAACACAAACGAGACTCGTCGCTGAGCTGAACACTGCAGAATGCTACTCAAAGGCGTAGTTCATTTTGGATGGACACCATACATGTCTCTGTCTGTGGTATGTCAGTGGTAAACGACGCATGATAACTCGAGATTTCAACCTAGTTTCCATTTATCTGTTCCCAGCAGTTCGTTGTGGTAGTCTACGTTCTGTCGTATTTCGGCAGTTGTCGCCCTTCTGTTCATCAGATCCAGTTGAATATTCTTGCGATCTTATCGCTGTGTTGTCCTTCTGAAAGGATCCGTGTATGTTGTTCTTGTCATTCCTTTCTCCTGAGTTCATCTCGTCGCCATCCGTTCTGCAATAATTGCATTGCAGGCAATTGACTGTGCACTTTGTCGGTATGATGGCGTGCAGTACACAAGTCCTCTTGGGACGCTGTCTTGTGATCTCCACCTGATAAGTTCCAGTAAGCGGCTAGGCACACCAGATGGTCAACATGTACTCGGACTAACCTTCATCTGTATTGAAAATGCTTGAAGTAAACAAAAATAAAATTTTACTCAACATATCCCGCAGGCGTGGAGATACTGCAATATGAGTTTGGTAGTGAACGGTCAAGCCAACGGCCTTACAACAGTAGTAAGACCGGTTCCCGTCGGAACACCGAAGTTAAGTGCTGTGGGGCTTGACTAGCACTTGGAGGGGTGACTGTCAGAGTCTGCCAAGCACTGATTTTTTTTTTTTTTTAATTTTCATTTTGTTCGTTTTAGTTCGTTGCATCTGCTCGGGGCGGACGTCGTAAGACATCCATTTAAGTTCGTTGTTGATCTGTTAACTCAGTTTTTTTATTACAGAGGTACGTTACCCTCTGACCGAACACGCTGAGCTACCGTGCCGGCAGCACTGTTGGCAAGCGGGGTGCGCTCAGTCCTAGCGAGGCCAACTGCGAAGCTACAGGGTGTTTCAAAAATGACCGGTATATTTGAAACGGCAATAAAAACTAAACGAGCAGCGATAGAAATACACCGTTTCTTGCAATATGCTTGGGACAACAGTACATTTTCAGGCAGACAAACTTTCGAAATTACACTAGTTACAATTTTCAACAACAGATGGCGCTGCGGTCTGGGAAACTCTATAGTACGATATTTTCCACATATCCACCATGCGTAGCAATAATATGGCGTAGTCTCTGAATGAAATTATCCGAAACCTTTGACAACGTGTCTGGCGGAATGGCTTCACATGCAGATGAGATGTACTGCTTCAGCTGTTCAATTGTTTCTGGATTCTGGCGGTACACCTGGTCTTTCAAGTGTCCCCACAGAAAGAAGTCACAGGGGTTCATGTCTGGCGAATAGGGAGGCCAATCCACGCCGCCTCCTGTATGTTTCAGATAGCCCAAAGCAATCACACGATCATCGAAATATTCATTCAGGAAATTAAAGACGTCGGCCGTGCGATGTGGCCGGGCACCATCTTGCATAAACCACGAGGTGTTCGCAGTGTCGTCTAAGGCAGTTTGTACCGCCACGAATTCACGAAGAATGTCCAGATAGCGTGATGCAGTAATCGTTTCGGATCTGAAAAATGGGCCAATGATTCCTTTGGAAGAAATGGCGGCCCAGACCAGTACTTTTTGAGGATGCAGGGACGATGGGACTGCAACATGGGGCTTTTCGGTTCCCCATATGCGCCAGTTCTGTTTATTGACGAAGCCGTCCAGGTAAAAATAAGCTTCGTCAGTAAACCAAATGCTGCCCACATGCATATCGCCGTCATCAATCCTGTGCACTATATCGTTAGCGAATGTCTCTCGTGCAGCAATGGTAGCGGCGCTGAGGGGTTGCCGCGTTTGAATTTTGTATGGATAGAGGTGTAAACTTTGGCGCATGAGACGATACGTGGACGTTGGCGTCATTTGGACCGCAGCTGCAACACGGCGAACGGAAACCCGAGGCCGCTGTTGGATCACCTGCTGCACTAGCTGCGCGTTGCCCTCTGTGGTTGCCGTACGCGGTCGCCCTACCTTTCCAGAACGTTCATCCGTCACGTTCCCAGTCCGTTGAAATTTTTCAAACAGATCCTTTATTGTATCGCTTTTCGGTCCTTTGGTTACATTAAACCTCCGTTGAAAACTTCGTCTTGTTGCAACAACACTGTGTTCTAGGCGGTGGCATTCCAACACCAGAAAAATCCTCTGTTCTAAGGAATAAACCATGTTGTCTACAGCACACTTGCACGTTGTGAACAGCACACGCTTACAGCAGAAAGACGACGTACAGAATGGCGCACCCACAGACTGCGTTGCCTTCTATATCTTTCACATCACTTGCAGCGCCATCTGTTGTTGAAAATTGTAACTACTGTAATTTCGAAAGTCTGTCCGCCTGAAAATGTACTGTTGTCCCAAGCATATTGCAACAAACGGTGTATTTCTATCGCTGCTCGTTTAGTTTTTATTGCCGTTTCAAATATACCGATCATTTTTTAAACACCCTGTACTTGACTGTGTAGTAGCGGCTCTGGTCACGAAAGCCGACCACATACCCTTCCATATCCGCACTGAGTGACACCTATCGGCTGAGGATGACACGGTAGTCGGTAGATGCTGTCGAACATCTCGAGGTCTCTTTGGAAGGAGTTTAGTTTACTGTGCGGCTAAGGTGTTTACGGTGCTGCACATTCAATTTCCATCATTGTATTAGTCCGACTGTCTTCAAGCATCTGTTGTTTATGCTTGAATAGTAAATTTTCATATTTTTTGTGTACAGTGGCTGTGTGCAGTACCGCTCACTTCATACTGAATTGGAAATGACCCGTCGTCCGCTGCAGGTCTTACCTCAGAGGTTGTACTCTCGCCAAACAATGCGGCCAGCGTCCCTGACTTACGCTGCTCTTACTGCAATACTGCACACACATGTACGTAACAGAAACGCAGAGTTGTTCTCTGACTTCCGACCCACTTGCTTCCCATCGGCGTCGACAAGGGCAGTCTTGTAAATGGGACGCACCGGTCAAGATGTACTTAATGCGTTACTCTATTATCAGATTTCTGTAAACACGGGCAGCATCATTGCTACTCTTCTCAAAGACGCTGATGATCAGAAGCTGCGTCAGGATGGACAATTACAATTCACAGTTTCAGAGATGCTCTTTAAATACATTAATCCAAAATAAAAATTAGATTTTTTCTACGCTAAAGTCGATGTCAAATATCTGATCTACTACGCCAATAGCTTGTAGTGGTACCCTTACCCTACGACGCAGAAACCCAGACGGTTCCCAGCACTTTTGTGGACGACTTCTTCACTTACGGTCTGAATAGCTTTAAAAATATTATAGTTAATTAGGTTCGGTGTTTTTCCGTGTTTCGTGGATCATATTGTCAACAACACGCCGTAATATGGAACGTGGCATAAGTTTCAGAAATTACATACATTTTAACTCGAAAGTTTCTTCGTATGGTACCGTGTCATATTGTAAATAAACTACCATTAATGAAGCCAACGTGCCGGCCACGGTTATAGTGGCCTCCTTCTGGACAACTGTAGCCATGGCCTAAACGTTGGACTCATTAATGATAGTTATTTACAATATGACACGGTACCATACCCAGAAACTTTCGTGTTTAACTGTCTCTGGTTGCGGAAGCCTACGCACAGTTATACATATATTTTCTCTGTGAAAAAATGGCTATATACTGGCCATTTACGTAACTGAGCTTTCTTTAAATCTGCGTCTACAACAAAATTTGATAAATCTTCTCAGAAACTCATCTGTAGAATAGAAGGGGTTGTCGAATAGAAATGCATTTCTGTTACTTTCATTATCTGCCAGCACGTTAAATTCACAAGAGTTACAGTCCAATATTTTTATGACTGCATACTTTTTTGGGCAAGAACGACTTTGAGTTGTAGATAGTGGGAGCTATTTTTGGCCTATTACCATACTTGTGAATGTTACTATTATTTTTAAATAATGCCTGATTTTTTACAAAAACGTCATACGAGAATTAAATATTGTGAGGCTCCTGTTAGTATGCCTCAGTGCACAGTATGTACATCCTTCTCACATATTTTTCATTTATACTAACCCTTAAAGAAGCATCAGACTGCTGATACCTGGTAACTTTTTGAACAAGTTCTTTAAAAGCATTCCTGTCAACATCAACGTGAGTAAATTTGATGAACGGAAAATTTCTATGTTTTCTTTAAATCAGCATTGAAATTCAACAGATTTTTGAAAAGTAACAGATTTTATAACATTTTTAAGACATCGTTGTCTTTTTCGACTATTAAAATAATGATTTAATTACAAAGAACATGGTCGCAATTTTCAAGTGGTACACTGCGTAACTACGAAAACGGATTGTACATATAGAATTATTTTACTTCACTAACTCAGAAATATGCAAATGGAAATTGCATTACGAAACCACACATTAATCCCATTCGCGCTTTAGCTGTATCAATATTTTAAAATATTACACAATGTTTAACATTTAAGGCAACAATTATTTCTTTTAAAAAATTTATATGGCTGTGAACGACACTCTAAGAAAAGACTTTAACAAACAAGTCTACATCTACATCACTACTCTACAGTTCACACATAAGTGGTAGGCACAGGGTTCTTCGAACTACCTTCAGACTAAACTTTCCACTCTCTAACAGCGCGTGTGAAAAATTGACACTTAAATCTTCCTGTACTAGCTCTGATTTCTCTTATTTTTTATTATGATCATTTCTCCCTTTGTACTCTGGCGACAATAAAGTATTGTCACATTCAGAGGTGATTGAAATTTCGTGAAAAGTTCTCCCCGCAACGAAAAACGCCTTTGTTTTAATGATTGACATACCAACTCGCTTATCATACCCGTGACACGCTCTCACCTACTTCGGGGCAATACAAAACGAGCTGTCCTTCTTTGAAATTTTTCAGTTTTTCCATGTTCAATCCTATCTGCAAAGGATCCCATACATCACAGCAGCACTCGAGCAGAGGACGAACAAGCGTGGTGTAGGCAGTCTCATTAGTAGTTCTGTTGTATCTTCTACGTGTTCTGCCAACAAAACTTAGACTCCCCCACAACATTACCCATGTGACCATTCCAACGTACGTTGCTCGTAATTGTAATTTCTCGGTACTTACTCGAATTGACAGCCTTTAAGTTTGTGTGATTTATCGTGTAATCGAAATTAACGAATTTCTTTTTGTACTCATGTGGATGACCCCACACCTTTCCTATTGAGAGACAGTTACCACGTTTGCACCATTTAGATATCGCGTCTTAAGTCATTTTGCAACTGGTTTTGGTTCAAATGGTTCAAATGGCTCTGAGCACTATGGGACTTAACATCTATGGTCATCAGTCCCCTAGAACTTTGAACTACTTAAACCTAACTAACCTAAGGACAGCACACAACACCCAGCCATCACGAGGCAGAGAAAATCCCTGACCCCGCCGGGAATCGAACCCGGGAACCCGGGCGTGGGAAGCGAGAACGCTACCGCACGACCACGAGATGCGGGTCAACTGGTTTTGCTCTTCTGATGACTTTACTTGGCGCTAAATGAGAGCATCATCTGCAAATAATCTAAAATGGCTGATCAGATTACTTCCTAAATGGTTTATGTAGATTAGGAACACCAGAGAACACACAACGCTTCCTTGTAGAACGCGGGATATGAAATTCGTTTATCTGGATAATTTTCCGTAGATTGCTACATACTGTGACCTTTCTGAGAGGAAATCACGGACGGATCCAGGCGCACGACTGAAGCAATATTCCATAGGCACACAACTTGATTAGAAGTCTCTTGTGAGGAACAGTATCAAAAGCCTTCTGGATGCATAGAAATGCAGATTCAATTTGAGATATCTTGTCGATACACTCATTACTTCGTCCGAATAAAGAGCTAGTTGTGTTTCACAAGAGCGACATTTTCTGAATCCGTTACCGTCGAGGTAACTCGTTATGTTCGAACACAGTATATGTTCCAACATCCTACTGCAAATCGACGTTAGTGATAGGAGTCTGTAGTTCAGCAAATTACTCCTATTTCCTTTCTTGAGTATTGGTGCGATTTGTACAACTTTCCAGTCTTTTGGTACTGATCTTTAGTCGAGCGAGTGGTTGCATACGATACCGAAGTATGGGGCTATTGCATCCGCATCCTCTGAAAGGAACCTTACTGATATGCTATCTGGACCTTAGGACCGGCTTTTATGAAATGTTTTAAACTGCTTCACTACACCGAGGATATCTACTTCAAAGTTACTCATGCTGGCAGTTCTTCTCGATTCAAATTCGGGAATATTTTCTTCGTCTTCTTTGGAGAAGGAATTTCGGAAAACTGTGTTTAGTAACTGCGCTGTAGTGGCGCTGTCATGCGTAATATTACCATTGGCAACGCGCAGTGAAGGTATTAATTGTGTCCTGCCGCTGGGGTACTTTGAATTTTCTACCAGATTTAAAGAGAGAGTTTCATTGTGGAAGCTATCAAAAGCATCTCACACTGAAGTCCACGCTAAGTTTCGAGGTTCAGTACATCAACATCAGACTTAGAGATTTTGTGTTCTTTTAATTTTGGCACGATGTTGTGATCTTCAGTCCAGAGACTGGTTTCATGCAGCTCTCCATGCTACTCTACCCAGTGCAAGCTTCTTTATCTCCCCGTACCTACTGCAACCTACATCCTTCTGAATCTGTTTAGTGTGTTCATCTCTTGGTCTCCCTCTACGATTATTTATCCTCCACGCTGCCCTCCAGTGCTAAATTGGTGACCCCTTGATGCCTCAGAACGTGTCCTACCAACCGACCCCTTCTTCTAGTCAAGTCGTGCCTCAAATTCCTCTTCTCCCCAATTCTAATCAGTATCTCCTCATTAGTTAGGTGATCAACCCATACAATCTTCAGCATTCTTCTGTAGCACTAAATTTCGAAAGCTTCTATTCTCTTCTTGTCTAAACTATTCATTGTCCACGTTTCGCTTCCATAAATAGCTACGCTCCATACAAATACATTCAGAAAAGACTTTCTGACACTTAAATCTATACTCGATGTTAACAAATTTCTCTTCTTCAGAAACGCTTTTCTTGCCATTGCCAGTCTACATTTTATATCCTCTCTACTTCGACCGTCATCAGTTATTTTGCTCTTCAGATAGAAAAAATCACCTACTACTTTAAGTGTCTCTTTTCCTAATCTATTTCGACTACATTCCATTCCCCGTTTTGCTTTCGCTGATGTTCATCTTATATCCTCATTTCATCTATTCCATTCAAGTACTCTTCCAGGTCCTTTGCTATCTCTAGCAGAATTACAATGTCGTCGGCAAACCTCAAAGTTTTTATTTCTTCTCCATGGATTTTAATTCCTACTCCAAATGTTTCTTTTATTTCCTTTACTGCTTGCTCAATATACAGATTGAATAACATCGAGGATAGGCTACAACCCTGTCACACACCCTTCTCAATCACTGCTTCCCTTTCGTACTCCTCGACTCTTATAACTGTCATTTGGTTTCTGTACAAATTGTAAATACCCTTTCGCTCCCTGTCTTCTACCTCTGCCACCTACAGATTTTGAAACAGGGTATTCCACTGAACATTTCTCTAAGTCTACAAATGCTATAAATGTTGCCTTTGCCCGCATCTCGTGGTCGTGCGGTAGCGTTCTCGCTTCCCACGCCCGGGTTCCCGGGTTCGATTCCCGGCGGGGTCAGGGATTTTCTCTGCCTCGTGATGGCTGGGTGTTGTGTGCTGTCCATAGGTTAGTTAGGTTTAAGTAGTTCTAAGTTCTAGGGGACTTATGACCTCAGCAGTTGAGTCCCATAGTGCTCAGAGCCATTGTTGCCTTTCCTTAATCTATCTTCTAAGATAAGTCGTAGAACCAGTATTGCCTCGCGTGTTCCTACATTTCTCCGGAATCCAAACTGATCTTCCCCGAGGTCGGCTTCTAACAGTTTTCCCATTCGTCTGTAAAGAATTCGTGTTAGTATTTTGCCGCCATGGCTTATTAAACTGATAGTTCGGTAATTTTCACATCTGTCAACACTTGCTTTGTTTGGGATTGGAATTACTCTATTCTTCTTGAAGTCTGAGAGTATTTCGCCTGTCTCATACATCTTGCCCATCAGATGGAAGAGTTTGGCCATGGCTGGCTCTCCCAAGGCGGTTAGTAGTTCTAACGGAATGTCGTCTACTCCCGGGGCCTTGTCTCTACATAGGTCTTTCACTACTCCGTCAAACTCTTCACGCAGTATCATATCTCCCATCTCATCTTCATTTACGTCCTCTTCCACTTCCATAATATTGCTCTCAACTACATCGCCCTTGTATAGACCTTCTATATACTCCTTCCACCTTTGAACTTTTTTCTTTGCTTAGGACTGGTTTACCATCTCAGCTCTTGATATTCATACAGGTGGTTCTCTTTTCTCCAAAGGTCTCTTTAATTTTTCTGTAGGCGGCATCTATCTTACCCCCAGTGATATAAGCTTCTACATCCTTACATTGTCCTCTAGCGATCCCGCTTAGCCGTTTTTCACTTCTTCTCGATCTTATTTCTGAGACGTTTGTATTCCTTTTTGCCTGCTTCATTTACTGCATTTTAATATTTTCTCCTGTCATCACTTAAATTCAATATTTCTTGTGTTATCCAAGGATTTCTGCTGGCCCTCGTATTTTTACCTATTTGATCCTCTTCTGCCTTCACTATTTCATCTCTCAAAGCTACCCATTCTTCTTCCTAAAGCTCCGTCTGAAAATCTCTACAACCTCTAGTTCTTTCAGTATATCCAAGTCCCATCTCCTTAATTTACTACCTTCTTCCAGTTTCTTCAGTTTTAAACTGTAGTTCATAACCAATAAATTATGGTCCGAGTCCACATCTTCCCCTGGAAATGGCTTACAATTTAAAACCTGCTTCCTAAATCTCTGTATTACCATTATATAATCTGTCTGAAACCTTCCAGTGTTTCCAGGCCTCTTCCACGTATACAATCTTCTTTCATGATTCTTAAGTCAAGTGTTGGCGATGATTAAGTTACGCACTGTGCAAAATTTTACCAGGCGGCTTCCTCTTTCATTCCTTACCCGCAGTTCACATTCACCTACTGCTTTTCCTTCTCTTCCTTTTCATGTTATCGAATTCCAGTCCCCCTTGACTACTAAATTTTCGTCTCCCTTCACTACCCGAATAATTTCTTTTATCTCATAATACACTTCATCAACTTCTTCATCATCTGCAGAGCTAGTTGGCATATAAACTTGTACTACTGTAGTAGGCGTGGGCTTCGTGTCTATCTTGGCCACAATAATGCGTTCACTATGCTGTTTGTAGTAGCTTACCCGCACGCCTATTTTTTTATTCATTATTAAACCTACTCCTGCATTACCTCCATTTGATTTTGTATTTATAACCCTGTATTCACCTGACCAAAAGTCTTGTTCCTCCTGCCACCGAACTCCACTAATTCTCACTACATCAAACTTTAACCCACCCATTTCCCTTTTTAAATTTTCTAACCTACCTGCCCGATTACGGGATCTGACGTTCCGTGCTCCGATTCGTAGAACGCCAGATTTGTTTCTCCTGATAAGGACGTTCTCCTGAGTAGTCCCCGCCATGAAAATATGGCGTCGAGGAACCTGCCTCAAGAATAGTGAGTGTGCAGTTCCAAAGTATGCAGAAGTGTCTAGATACTTTTGAAGAAACAGTGTATCAATGGTTAAATGTGTCAGAACAAATTGTCATAATCTGTAAGAGCACATACTAGGGATGCACTTAAAAGTAAAATCTTTCCTTGTAAATAAGTGTCTGTATTCGCTGAGAGATTTTAAGCTCCTTAAAATCCAAGCTCTAGACCATGAAACCAGTTACATTCCGTATTAAAGGATGCATGACAAACCAAACTCTTATTATCCTTCAAGACTTAGGTTTTTGATCTATTGTTTCACTTTAAATATCATATTAACGAGTAATTCGATTTTCCGTAATCTAAAGAGTATGTATCTTGCACACAGAGTTTATTTGCTTCAGGAATGAATACAGAGTAGTCTGCCACTGGACCTAGACACTCACCACTGCTAAATTGCGAGCCAGCTCTACATCTTCTCATCAATACATTCCTTGACGAACCCTATTACAACACATAGAAACTGAACCAAATTATTCTTTCAGTTTGGCAGCAGGACATACCTAGACTTCGTGGGAACACTGAGTTTCGTTGCTACCGCTTCTTTTGTCACCGTGAACACGCGCACGAACCGCATGCTGCGGAATTGAGCGACTCTTGTTGCGTATGTCAAGAGCATACCCATGACCTATATGTGGTGGGGGAGGGGAAGTCATCTGATGTTACTTATCTGGTGAATTTAATATTCGACTGTGATTCGAATTCCCTGCCCAGCCTGAAAATCGATTTGTAGGACAAGTCAGAGATACTTATGCCTAGCAGCTCGGCCACTGCTCACTCTGCGGAGGGTGCCGACACTGTGGACATCTCACATGGCACTGTTTGCTGATGACAGAGTACTAGTAAATACTGCAAAGCTGTACTTGTCCAGCGGTTCTCGCAATTTTTCTGAAAAACTAATGTGCACCGTTGATTGTAGAGTTATTAACTTTGCCTGTGTTTATGTTTTGCTATTTGTTTCGCTCCCTGGACTGTTGTGCGCGCTTGCGACGACTTTCGATACACTCTGCACCTTGCTTTTGAACTCTACCTTCATCGACCATAGGACCAATCTGTTTCTTCCACTGGTCTCTGCGTCACTTCCAGTGTGAATGATCATATGCTGTGTATTAACTATGCCGAGTAGGATAGAATAGTGGGGACGAGGATTTCACTGTGAAGTACGGATCCTGAGTTTCTTAAGTTGTGGCAGCAGCAGTTGCAGCTGCGGCTGCAACAGTAACAACAACTGTAGTATAATCAACAGCAAGAACAGCAGTGGGAATTTCAGCAGCAAAAGCAGAAATTGCTGTTATATCTACTGCAAAACCGACGACAGTCTGCAGCTGCAGCATCATGGCCTTATCCTCAGCTACTCACCTGCTTTGACGAGGCAAACGAGAGTTGGGAGGTGTATTTACGACGTTTTGTTGATCAAGGCAAGTCACTTAACTGACCCTGAACATCAGAGTGCACTCTTGCTGTCTTCTAGCAGTTAATTGTACGAGATCCATTATACACTCACCACGCAGCACTCAAATGCAGACTCTCTTGCCCACTTGCATTGTAGCAGAGATGTAGAGTTTGTTACGCATGAAGCGCACGATATTCAGCGACACGCTCTCACCGAATTCCCATTTACAGCACGCTAAGTAGTATAATAGACAGGCCGTGCCCTTCTACTCCGCAGGACGTTTTCTGAACGGCAGGATTGGTCGGAGTACCTACCTAAAGGTGCAGAACGAGCATGGCTCACATTTTTCGTTGCGACACCAGCTTAAAACAACTGATGACATTGTTAGCCACGGTCGAATCTGAATGCTGGGTGGTAATGGCGCCCAAGCTACACCCCTTCACACTGTAGCTCATACACTACACATTGGGGAATGTGTAGAATGAAGGCAATAGATCAACGTCGTGTGCAATGCGTCTGATTTGACGCTGCCATATAACAAAGTCCAGAAATGCCAGGCCTGTGCCCACAATCGAACAGCCTCGCCACAGTATCTCAAACCTTGGCACCATCCTGACCACCCATGGCAAAGCGTACATATTGATTTCGCCAGACCATTCCAAGGAGCAATTTGAGTGTTAGTTGATACTCAGGGAATGGATGGCTACCACCACCATAGCAGTTACCACCTGTGTGCTGTCCATCAAATTTGCAATAGAGGGAACACCTCCCACCCTGGTTTCCGACAACATATCAGCACACGCTTTCAGCAGGAACCTCGGGTGGACCAAAGTGCAGGCTTTAACGACAGGGAGCGACAAATGTTTTAGATTTAGACCAGGCAGGAGAATACAGGCATACATCGAAATCAGTTGGAACTGTTCCAAGATGTAGCATACCCTTTCCCACACAGACGACTGAGCATTGTTCAAATGTGTGTGAAATCTTATGGGACTTGACTGTGAAGGTCATCAGTCCCTAAGCTTACACACTACTTAACCTAAACTATCCTAAGGACAAACACACACACACACATGCCCGAGGGAGGGCTCGAACCTCCGCCGGGACCAGCCGCACAGTACATGACTGCAGCGCCTCAGACCGCTCGGCTAATCCCGCGCGGCGACTGAGCATTACTCAAGTAACCTGTCACCTGCGCTACAATCTCTGACCTCGTCTTAGGCGCCGCCCAGAAGTCGACAATAACCAACAATGGGAGCACTTCCACCCCGTAGACGGCATCAGTTCCCACAAACGCCAGCAGACTGTCCACAACCAACTGGTAGGGTTTGAAACTACGCGGACTGTAGCGCACATGGAGGCCGAATTACTGTCCCCATCTAGAATGCTATCGGCACTGACTCCCCTTCAAGCAGCGCCCTGCTGCTCTGCTGAAATCAATTGGCTGAGAGGCCCTCAGATGCTGCCGCCACTGCTGTCATGTTACGTCGGCTCATCCTCTGAGTCGCAGTAAATTCCACAGCCCCGGACCTCTCCGGCAGTTGTCACTATTCTCTGAAGCCTTTGATACACGCCATTGATATTGGGATGACGATTCTTTGCTGTGTTTAAGTTTTTCGATTCGGACCGCTCCCCGGACTGCTTGCACTGCTACGCTCTGCGCTCTGCAGTTTGCTTATGGTTAGCCGTTCAGTTCGTTAACTTCATCGTCATCGATCACAAGAACCGCCTGTTTTTACCACGATCTCTGTACAACCACCAGTGCGAGTGATGATAAACTGTGTAGAGTAGATAAGTGCGTGAAGTAATACTTTTAGATTTCGCGACGAAATGCTCCATGTGCACTTGCTACTAGTCTTGATCCATTACATGTTCTGGCTTTCTCCAAACTGATACTGAATTACACTGCGGAGACAAAAGTAATGGGATACCGCCTAATATCATGTCGGACCTCCTTTTTCCCGGTATAGTGCAGCAACTCGACATGATATGGACTCAACAAGTCGTTGGAAGTCCCCTGCAGAAATACTGTGCCACGCTGCCTCTGTATGCATCCACAGTTGCGAAAGCGTCCCTAGTGCAGCATATTCTGCACGAACTTACCTCACGATTACGTCTCATAAATGGTCAATGGGATTCATGTCGGGCGATCTGGGAGACCACATCATTCACTCGAATTGTCCAGAATGTTCTTCAACCAACCGCAAACAATTGTGGCCCAGTGACATGGCACATTGTCATCCATAAAAGATCCATTGTTGTTGGGAAAAATGAAATCCTTGAATGGCTGCAAATGGTCTCCAAGTAGCCGAACATAACCATTTCCAGCCAATGATGGGTTCAGTTGGACAAGAGGGCTCAGTCCGTTTCGTGTAAACAAATCCCACACCATTGTGGGGCCACCAAGCAGCTTGCGCAGTACCTTAGTGCTTGCTGACAAACTTGGGTCCTTGGCTTCGTAGGGTCTGCGCCACTCTCTAACCCTACCATCAGCTCTCACCTTCGGAAAACGGGATTGGTCTGACCACGCCACCGTTTTCCAATTGTCTAAAGTACAACCAGTATGGTCAATAGCCCAGGAGAGGCGCTGCAGCCGATGTCGTGCTGTCCCACATTGATTTCTGGGGTTATTTAACGGAATGTTGCTTCTCGGTTAGCACTGACAACTCTACGCAAATGCCGTTGCTCTCGGTCGTTAAGTGGAGGCCGTCGGCCAGTGCGTTGTCTCTGGTGAAAAGTAATCTCTGAAATAAGATATTCTCGGCACATTCTTCACGCTGTGGTTCTTGGAATATTGAATTTTCTAACGATTTCCTAAATACACTGTCCCATGCATCAAGCTGCAACTACCATTCGGCGTTCAAAGTCTGTTAATTCTCGTTGTGCAGCTTAAATCACGTCGGGAACCTTTTCAAGTGAATTACACGAGTACAAAAGACAGCTCCGCCTATGCACTGGCCTTCTATACCTTGTGTACGTGATACTACCGCCATCCGCATATGTTCATATCGCTATCCCATGACTTCTGTCACATCAGTGCGTTCGCTTAGCAGAACGGGTTGTGAAGATTTTTTTTCTACAGAGTGGAAGGAAGAGGGGGGGGGGGGAGAGAAACAGATGCCCTCACGTACCCCTCGCTGGGTACCGCGCCCTTGGCTCTTTTACATTGTCGTTCCACATTCCTCCTCTCCTATGTGTCGGAGAGGGCTGTCAGTAGTCCAAACAGGCCACTCTTCACCCAAAAGATTTAAGTAAACGTAAAATCGAGACAATCTGATTAAAACGTGGAACATATAGAAATGTTTTTTAATTAATAAAAAGGAGGATTATTATTTTCTTCATTTTGATCTATCATCTAAAAAGACTAAAAGGTAAAAGGAAACAATAAAATGTATTTATAAAGCGTTCAGATCGGTCACTATCTTAAAGACGAATACTGCACTTTCTTTTCAGAGATGAACGCCATGCGATGGGGGGAAAAATATTAGAGAGGGTAAATGTAAGGAGTTCTGTGGAGATAAAGGCTGTGAATATAAGCATGGAGGAGCGTTGTGTAGTATCTACGGAGATGGAGGTAGATGTCTGGGTGGATAAAGGAGAGACAGAAAGTAATGAGGAATCTGGAGTGTGGTTCAAATGGCTCTGAGCACTATGGGACTCAACATCTTAGGTCATAAGTCCCCTAGAACTTAGAACTACTTAAACCTAACTAACCTAAGGACATCACACACACCCATGCCCGAGGCAGGATTCGAACCTGCGACCGTAGCAGTCCCGCGGTTCCGGACTGCAGCGCCAGAACCGCTAGACCACCGCGGCCGGCTGGAGTGTGGGCAAGGTGATAGCATGAAGAGGAGAGGAGACGGGGAAATATGGAGAGGAAAGAGGAAAGAGGGAAGAGGGAAGGGGGTGCCTTGATGTGGGGTGCGGTAGATGGGGAAGAGCTATGATGATGATACGGAGTGTATATAATTGTAGGGTTGATGTATTACGTCGGTAAAGGTGCAGAAGTGTATCAACGCCTTTGGCAAACGTTCAGCTGTTTTAAACACATTCTAAGTTGAAGATGCTGCCTTAGTGCTGGCGAGGGCAGCCGGAGTTACGGTGCCCCAGAGCAAGGTACACACACACACACACACACACCGTCACGGCCGGCGTCCCCCGCTACGGGGCACAGTTACCTGCCGCAATAATTAGGAGCAGCACAGCAAAGCACGGCAGAACGCCGCCGGGCGGGCGCATTTGTCACCGCTGTGGAGAAACTCGCGCATTTCTTCATCCTCTCAACACGACACATTGTTTGTTCGCTTGTAGAAGGGGCGAGCCATACACAGAAGTAAGTTATTTACTAAGAATTGTGTAATGCATAACGTCTGCAACCAATATGATTAACCAAATTATGCAAGAAATTTCAGAGAACCGTCAAAATTGCCATACTAATTTCCTTTGTTACTCGATGGCTAATTTAGAGCCTAAACTCCTTGCAGAATCATCCAATAAGATTTATTCTAGTCCGTTGTGGAGTGATATTACAGCAACCTTACATTGTGATTATTATTAAAAGACAGTCCTAGGTAGCGCAGCGCTCTTTATTGGCTCAGAAACTGGTTAGAGCATCATCAGGCTATCTCCCGCGGTATGGGTAGAGAGACCACGCTCATAAACTATAAACATGGCCCTGGAACAAATTGCCGGTCACCGATCCGCGCTCACACAGTGCGTACACAGCATAGCACGACACTACGCTACTATTACTCACATCACAAGAGATAACCTGATGATTACTGGGGTGCAACATGTCGTTTTTGAGCCAATAAAGAGCATTGTGCTACGTAGGACTGTCTTTTAATATTATTTATCCCCAGGCTGGAACCGCGCGACCGCTACGGTCGCAGGTTCGAATCCTGCCTCGGGCATGAATGTGTGTGATGTCCTTAGGTTAGTTAGGTTTAAGTAGTTCTAAGTTCTAGGGAACTGATGACCTCAGATTTTAAGTCCCATAGTGCTCAGAGCCATTTGAACCATTAGTAATCCAATAATCTTATGCAATAAAGAACATTATGACAGCCACATAACTGTTCACTGTAGTGAAACACATCTTTAGTATGAAGCAGTACAGGGCTAAACTTCATTCACTTAACTCTTTTTGAAATTTGTCATAAGACTTACAACGAGAAATCATTTTTACAAAATACTTTTGGTTGAATGAAGTGCAGCCCCATACTGCTTTATACTCAAGATGTGTTTCATTACGATGAACATTCATGTGGCTGTCGTAATATATGTCATTACATAGCTTATTGGCTGATTTGATAACAAGCTTAAGCATGAAACTAGTCATCGAGTAACAGAGGAAATTAATACTGCAAGGCCGGCCAATGTGGCCGAGCGGTTCTTGGCGCTTCAATCTGGAACCGCCGACCGCTACGGTCGCAGGTTCGAATCCTGCCTCGGGCATGGATATTTGTGAAGTCCTTAGGATAGTTAGGTTTAAGTAGTTCTAAGTTCTAGGGGACTGATGACCTCAGATGTTAAGTCCCATAGTGCTCAGAGCCATTTGAACCATTTGAACCAATACTGCAAGTTCGACGGTACCCTGCAATTTATTGCCTAATTTGGTTAATAAAAGTAAGTCAATTTAATCTAGCAGTATACCTACACTGCTGGTAACACCACGAAGGCGACATGCAACAAACGTCAAACTGGCGTGAAATGCACTACGTGCTTGGATTTCCAAATGATTAGCATATCGCCGCCACAAAGGAGTAAAACTATCTACAGGGTGTTTCAAAAATGACCGGTATATTTGAAACGGCAATAAAAACTAAACGAGCAGCGATAGAAATACACCGTTTGTTGCAATATGCTTGGGACAACAGTACATTTTCAGGCGGACAAACTGATACCAGCAGTATCCCCATTCAGGTATCACGTTTCAACGACGCTTAATCTCTAAAATTTTAGGGCCGGAACGCACCTCTTCGAAGAACCAAGATTTCCGAAGACTTGTGATAAAACTTAAAGTGAGAAAACATTTTCTACAAAATTTTATTCTGAAATTCTTGTTCTTCAAATATAATTTGATACAAACATCAAATGCTACCGCCTGTCCCAGTAAACGTGTCGCTTTGCTCGCCCTAGTCCTACTCAATACATCGGCACAAGTCGGTAGTATTCGTGACTATGACGTCATGTTTTCAACTGCTGCGAGCAGCAACGTTCAAACAGTTTCATTGCAGCTGCTCGGTGAACGTGTGTGCAGTATCCATACATATAGTAAAAATGTCTGCAGCTCTGTATGTGTGTTCCACATCTCCCCCTAAACCACTGGACCGATTTCAGTGACTTACTGTCTGGAAAGAATCGCTGTAATGGTAAGAATCGTCGGTTTCGCTCAGTTTAACTAGAGCATCGTTAGAGACTATCTACACTGTGTAATTTACAAACAGTTACCGTACAGAATCTTAAATTGGTATTAAAGAACATATTCTGTTTAAATTTTGACAACTCATGTTCAAAGTAGTTGTAGTTGGCTCATTACATCATCGATGTCAGAGATTACGCTGGCTGCATAACACTGTTTGTAACATCTATGCGCATGTGCATACAGAGAGTGAAAGATCCGGTACGTACAGAGGATGTTGCAATGTTTCCCAACCAGATCGCTGAAGCGTAGCCTTCGTCCAGTTGGCAGAGTAGGGGCGGGTGTTACCCTGGTCTCCTTCTTCGACTGCTGGGCTCTCTCCTCTTGGAGTTCCTCCAGCGTGGATCCACAATCAACGTGCAGCGCTTTGAAGACACTTGGCAGAAACTGCGACGCGCCGTAAGTCAAAACTCCCAGGAATCCTGTAGAACAGAATCACTAACGCCCGCCCAGTGCCAATCAGACAATGGCTGCGCTTCAGAGATTTGGTTGGAAAACAGTGCAACATCCTCCTTACAGCCAGGATCTTTCATCGTGTGGTTTTCAAATCTTTGGCGACCTGAAGAAAACCATGCGAGGACGCCGGTTTCATTCGGACGAGGAAGTGCAAGAATGGGCGCGGTTGTGGATCCGCCAGCGGCCGACCGCTTTCTACGAAACAGGAATTAACCGTCTCGCCTCCTAGTGAGGCAAATGTCTTAACACATATGGTGACTACTTTTGAATGGAATCATTCCATGGTTGCGTTGTGGTGGGTGCTCGGTTTTTATTTGATTGCTCTTCATATATTGGTTTTAATTTAGCTCGCGATAAATCTGTTTCATTCGGTTAGCTTTTATCAAACTACGGTAATTTATTAAATTTACCGTCATTTGTGAGATTATGGTTTAGAACCTGGCTCCCTCAAGATGAAATTTTTAACTACATACTGTCATAACTGTCACAGTCTTGTGGCCCCATTTTATGAATTCTTATTATTGCATGACTACAGCTAATGATGTTTTTCAATGCACGTCACCGTAATTTGACAATTTGAACGATCTGAATAAGGTTGTAGGAAACAACCGAAACTAGACATCACATTTTAATTTTATACTGTAAATTGTGGTCTGGGCGTTAGAGTCTTATATTTAAAAAAATTATTTAAAAATTACATTTAGATCGCTATCTCCTCCCTGACAGTGTCAGGCTTCACTAAAAACTATGGTAAAATCTGCCGTTTGTTACGAAATACATTTAAACTGACACAGGACTTATACATTCCAATCGCTGCTTTTATGGTCATTTATACAGGGTGTTACAAAAAGGTACGGCCAAACTTTCAGGAAACATTCCTCACACACAAAGAAAGAAAATATGTTACGTGGACATGTGTCCGGAAACGCTTACTTTTCATGTTAGAGCTCATTTTATTACTTCTCTTCAAATCACATTAATCATGGAATGAAAACACACAGCAACAGAACGTACCAGCGTGACTTCAAACGCTTTGTTACAGGAAATGTTCAAAATGTCCTCCGTTAGATAGGATACATGCATCCACCCTCCGTCGCATGGAATCCCCGATGCGCTGATGCAGCCCTGGAGAATGGCGTATTGTATCACAGCCGTCCACAATACGAGCACGAAGTCTCTACTTTTGGTACCGGGATTGCGTAGACAAGAGCTTTCAAATGCCCCCATAAAATGAATCAAGAGGGTTCAGGTCATGAGAGCGTGGAGGCCATGGAATTGGTCCGCCTCTACCAATCCATCGGTCACCGAATCTGTTGTTGAGAAGCGTACGAACACTTCGACTGAAATGTGCAGAACTCCATCGTGCATGAACCACATGTTGTGTCGTACTTGTAAAGGCACATGTTCTAGCAGCACAGATAGAGTATCCCGTATGAAATCATGATAACGTGCTCCATTGAGCGTAGGTGGAAGAACATGGGGCCCAATCAAGACATCACCAACAATGCCTGCCCAAACGTTCACAGAAAATCTGTGTTGATGACGTGATTGCACAATTGCGTGCGGATTCTCGTCAGCCCACACATGTTGATTGTGAAAATTTACAATTTGATCATCAGAATCGAGGAAGTACAGTACATACTGACGAAACTAAAAAGAGCTCTAACATGGAAATTATGCGTTTCCGGACACATGTCCACATACATCTTTTCTTTATTTGTGTGTGAGGAATGTTTCCTGAAAGTTTGGCCGCACCTTTTTGTAACACCCTGTATAGATATTCCAGCACAACGAAATTTTTCTAATGCAAGAATGGCATGTCTATATATGCGCCCATAAAAGCGGAGATTCAAACCTAAATTTGTATTTTCTGAGACAATTTAAATGTATTTTGTAGCAAGTGGTAGTTATTTACCATAGCCTGACAATAATATGCTAATTGAATTAAATGGGTTTTTCATGATATACACTCCTGGAAATTGAAATAAGAACACCGTGAATTCATTGTCCCAGGAAGGGGAAACTTTATTGACACATTCCTGGGGTCAGATACATCACATGATCACACTGACAGAACCACAGGCACATAGACACAGGCAACAGAGCATGCACAATGTCGGCACTAGTACAGTGTATATCCACCTTTCGCAGCAATGCAGGCTGCTATTTTCCCATGGAGACGATCGTAGAGATGCTGGATGTAGTCCTGTGGAACGGCTTGCCATGCCATTTCCACCTGGCGCCTCAGCTGGACCAGCGTTCGTGCTGGACGTGCAGACCGCGTGAGACGACGCTTCATCCAGTCCCAAACATGCTCAATGGGGGACAGATCCGGAGATCTTGCTGGCCAGGGTAGTTGACTTACACCTTCTAGAGCACGTTGGGTGGCACGGGATACATGCGGACGTGCATTGTCCTGTTGGAACAGCAAGTTCCCTTGCCGGTCTAGGAATGGCAGAACGATGGGTTCGATGACGGTTTGGATGTACCGTGCACTATTCAGTGTCCCCTCGACGATCACCAGTGGTGTACGGCCAGTGTAGGAGATCGCTCCCCACACCATGATGCCGGGTGTTGGCCCTGTGTGCCTCGGTCGTATGCAGTCCTGATTGTGGCGCTCACCTGCACGGCGCCAAACACGCATACGACCATCATTGGCACCAAGGCAGAAGCGACTCTCATCGCTCAAGACGACACGTCTCCATTCGTCCCTCCATTCACGCCTGTCGCGACACCACTGGAGGCAGGCTGCACGATGTTGGGGCGTGAGCGGAAGACGCCTAACGGTGTGCGGGACCGTAGCTCAGCTTCATGGAGACGGTTGCAAATGATCCTCGCCGATACCCCAGGAGCAACAGTGTCCCTAATTTGCTGGGAAGTGGCGGTGCGGTCCCCTACGGCACTGCGTAGGATCCTACGGTCTTGGCGTGCATCCGTGCGTCGCTGCGGTCCGGTTCCAGGTCGACGGGCACGTGCACCTTCCGCCGACCACTGGCGACAACATCGATGTACTGTGGAGACCTCACGCCCCACGTGTTGAGCAATTCGGCGGTACGTCCACCCGGCCTCCCGCATGCCCACTATACGCCCTCGCTCAAAGTCCGTCAACTGCACATACGGTTCACGTCCACGCTGTCGCGGCATGTTACCAGTGTTAAAGACTGCGATGGAGCTCCGTATGCCACGGCAAACTGGCTGACACTGACGGCGGCGGTGCACAAATGCTGCCCAGCTAGCGCCATTCGACGGCCAACACCGCGGTTCCTGGTGTGTCCGCTGTGCCGTGCGTGTGATCATTGCTTGTACAGCCCTCTCGCAGTGTCCGGAGCAAGTATGGTGGGTCTGACACACCGGTGTCAATGTGTTCTTTTTTCCATTTCCAGGAGTGTACATTCAGACCAATATATAAGACTGATTCGCTCAATAAAAATACTACGTTATCTTCATATGCACATGAGCATACACGTTGCGGACACAGATGTGTAGCCGACCGGGGTGGCCGAGCGGTTCTAGGCGCTTCAGTCTGGAACTGCGCGACCGCTACGGTCGCAGGTTCGAATCCTGCCTCGGGCATGGATGTGGGTGATGTCCTTAGGTTAGTTAGGTTTAAGTAGTTCTAAGTTCTAGGGGACTGATGACCTCAGAAGTTAAGTCCCATAGTGCTTAGAGCCATTTGAACCGTTTGAACACAGACGTGTACGTCTGTAGTTACAAATACCTTTATACAACCAACTTAATTTCCAACAACCAACTAAATGTAATCAGCCAGTTATTTTAAATGTAAGTTATTGAAAAGTGAATATGTTCTTTAATGTCAATTTAAGATTACATATTGTAAAACTTTGTAAATTCCACAATATCCGACGATGCTCTTTTCAAATTAAGGGGAACCAGCCAGTAAAATTATCGATTGTGGCTTGTCGCTGTCCAACAAATTTAAGGAAATACCGGACAGTAAGTACTCTTTCACAATAATAACCAATAAAACTGCTCAATTTATTATGTATTTGAAAGTACTCCATGAGATAATGGGTGGTGAATATTCATACCAATGAATGAGGAGCGCAAAATCTGCACTGAAAATGTGTGAACAAATCTGCAGGAAATTAGCAGTGTCAACTTCCTCTCTAGCAGGAAGGCATTTTCCGAAGGATTGGGATTCATAACTAACTTTAGACCATGCATATAAATCGACATTTGTAACGACTTCAGTATCGTTTCCACGATTTTCATTAAATTCTTTTTCAAGCAGAGGGAAACACTATCTCGCTCTCTGCATCTGGACTAGACGTTTCACCCACTGGTCCATCTGACATTTGTGTCACCTAGACTACCATCAGTTACTGTAGTAGTATGTGAAGCTGTAAACACGGTAGCTATATCACCTGCATCAGTCCGTTTCAAATTCTGAACATACTGCGTGAGATCTTCATCTGCCATGGAATTACTCCATCTCCATTAAGTCATTTTTATAGATCTAAATGAAATATTTACGAATGTCAGTATGATCCGTCAACTATAAAAGAAATTTTAAATAATATCTGCATAAGCTATTTTCATCATCTAGCACATTTTCAGTAATCATCCTACTTGTGCACTTTTAGCGGAAATAACTTACTATCTCAGCGCTAACTTTTTCGAGATAATTTTTGAAATAATATTGTATGCAATGTTTATTCTTCATTAGAAGAAGCATTTTACCGAATATAGTGAGTAAAATTGGGTGTTACTAGGAACTGATTCCACGACAATCTATTTGTTTATATGTATGGCGTGGAAGAAAACATGCTTGTAAATATGCTTATAAACGACTCCCATGTTGATCTTATGCTTTATAATGTACTAAATGTAACTATATATTGAAATTGCCTTGTTTATATCAGAAGAGTAAATCCAAAGGTGACAAAAACTTACTGTACGCGAAACCAGCTCTGAAGGCGAGTGCTGCAGGGCCAATCGGTAAACGTTCATGTCACTGTTTATTTATTTACTGCTTATTTAGCCTGACCAGTTTAGCACTTTAATGCCCTCCTTTACGTTCGATCATGAACGAAAACTAAAAAAATCTTAGATAACAATCACTATAACAATAATTCGTATTAATTATAATGTCAATAATAATAACAATAGCGCTAATAATGATAAAGTAATGGACGAATTACCCACTTGTTCGCTGACGACTTAGGAACATAAAGATGATATTCATACTTACCAGAGAAACTATTGAGAATATGTTACTAATAAAAATGTTGGTAGTAAATAAAGTATAAAACAACATTTTAAGGCCAGTGTACAAACAGGGAGTGGACAAAACTACGAAAACACCGCGAAAAATGCATGCTTGAACATGAATATAGACGCTAGCCAAGTTTGCAGGTTTTGTCCTTGACCATGAGCTTTACGTGCACACTGTCCTCAGTATGTTGCAAGTGTCAGTCGTGGTCAGTTGTAGTTGTAAGTGCATTATGTCCGACGTAGGTGAATTCGAAAGTGAGCTTATTGTTGGTTATCCTATGGTACCTGTGTTCTCTGCATTTGTTAGTGGATTACTTGGGAGCTAAGTACATTCGAACGTAAGCAAAGAATTGTTGCTCGCAGAGTAGGTACTACCGCTATCAAGGTACCCAAAGTGTATGTTTCAAGAGGCACCATATCGAAGACGTATACCGCATACAGGGAAAGCGGAAAAATATCATCCGCCAAGTCAAGAGGCGGACGAAGGCGTGTGTTGAGTGACACTGACGGAACGTCATTGAAGATGATTGTGACGTAAAGTAATAGGACGATAGCTGAAAAACTGACTGCAGAACTGAATGTCGCACTCACAAACCCTGTGAACAACAAGACACTAAGGGAGGCCCATAACAGGAAATTTCAGGGCGAGCTGTAATTCTAAAACCACTCGTAAGTGGTGCATACGCCATTAAAAGGAAAACGTTGTGTCGAAGCCATAAAACATGGAGTACGCAGCAATGGGAAAGTCATGTGGACCGATGGGTCTTGTTTCACACTGTTTACAACTTCCGGCCTAGTTTATGTCACAAGAATGAAACATTACAGGGTTCAGTGATGATTTCGACAACCGTGTCGTGGTATTCCATGTGCTCCATCGTTACTCTACCAGGTCGCACTACTACCATGGATTACGTGACCATTTCGGCTGATAAGGTCCATACAATGGTACTGTTTTTGTTCCCCAATGGCGGCTCTGTGTTTCAAGACTGTCGGACCCCAGTTCCCACAGGCCTGGTTTTGTGAGCACGAGGATGAATTGTCTCATTTCCTTTAGACAAGTTGCTATCTCTTGTTTCTTCCATGAAGTACACTTTTAATTTTAATTTAAAATATATCCACAACCTATTATTCATCTTATTTATTATCAGTACCTAAGTTAGCAACAAGTTTACACAAAATTGTGCACTTATTTTATATATATATATATATATATATATATATATATATATATATATATATCCATTTGGAAAATTTACAAAAAAATGAATTAATAATAAAACTGAGTTTGTAAAATACAACATGTAGTATCACATAATGTACGACCTGCTATTTAATAACAGGCAGCAGATCCTTACTTGAAAAATAAACAAATAAAAATAAATATTTCCCTTGGATATCACAGTCACAAGATCTCAATATTACTGAGCCTTCGTGGTCTGCTTTGGAGAGAGGGTGCGTGGCCACTATCCACCTATATCTTCGTTACCTGGGCTTTCCACTATTTTGCAGGAAGGAAGCTACAATTTTCTCTTGAAAACCATACAGGAACTGTATTTATCCATTCCGAGACGACTGAAAGCTGTTTTGAATGCCAGTGGGTTTCTTACACAGTGTTAGTCATGGTAATGCGTCGTTTCCTTTCTGTTTCTACGTTTTCGTACAGCCACATGTACATTTATCAGTGTCACTTAACTAGTAAGCACACGCAGTCGGTCTGTGAGACCACGGAGAATATTGTCATTAATACGATGCCTGACAATTGCTTCCACTTCTCGTTACCTTTAAATGACCATAATAAGAGTCGTTTGATACGATGCACCTGGTACTTTAACAACAGCACTTCTGGTTAGCTTACAATAGACCGTTCTATGGTATCACGGGCCAGCGTCGTTCACTGGTGTGTTTATTGTTAACTCCTCTTAGATTATTCTCGTGCGCGCCTGTACGCTGTATTGGATTTGTTTAGTGTTAGAACAAACGTTTTCCCGCTTGGTACATTATTGGAGCATCTTGTAAGTATTATAACTGCTTCATGGCATATTCTTACGAGGCAGAAGAGGAGAAAATTAGGAAGCTGACTGAAAACGTGATGGCTAAAAGTGAAGCTGATGATTCGGAAGGTGGAGAATTTGATTTTGAAGAAATCCAGAACCCAAATAACTCACGCACACGTTCCCACAAAAATGGTTCAAATGGCTCCAAGCACTGTGAGACTTAACATCTGAGGTAATCAGTCCCATAGATTTAGAACTACTTAAACCTAACTAACATAAGGACATCAGACACATCCATGCCCGAGGCAGGATTCGAACCTGCGACCGGAGCAGCCGAGCGGTTCCGGACTGAAGCACGTTCCCATAACACCGTAATTCATTTACTGGGTGTCAAAAGTGCTGCAAAAATTTCTATACATCCTCTACAGTGCTGGGGACTGTCTGTTGATAAATTATGGACATACTCGTTAACAGTACTAATATGTATATTCAAAGTATCCAGTGTAACTTTTCTAGGGAGAGGGATGCCCAATATAGTAATAAATGTGTATTGATGCTTTGTTGGGATTATTGTACTATGATGATGTAACCCGTGCCCTAGACTAAGCCTACAAGATTTGTGGCGAACAGTGGCATAGGAATAGGAATATTTCATTTCATCGTGGGTATGAACAGATTTCGTTTCTTCCTTCCGTGCCTCAGATTCGACGATAAAGAAACAAGACGTGAGAGAGAAAACAGATCATATGGCGGCGATAAGTCAGGTTTTCAACTTAGTTGTTGAAAACTGTCAGATGGTTTATACAGTTTCTGAATAAGTGTCGCATAATGAAAAACCAGGAGCATTCCGTGAAGATGTAGATTTCACCAGCACATGACAAATAAGCCAAACAACTATGGAATAAAGATTCTTGCAGTAGTGGATGCCAGAATGTTTTACACATTTAACATGGAAGTATTGAGTAACAGCCTGGAAATCCACAGAAACAAGAGAACAGACCAACTGAACTTATTCAGAGACTTTGTCGACCTATCCTGAATACAGGGCGCAACATAATTTAGCGACAAATATTTTATGATTTACAAGCTTGTAGATGCACTCATGCCAAAAAAGACGACCATCGCTGTTACTCTCAGGAAGGATAAGAGACAAGTCGTCTTGGGATTTACTGACACTAAAAACCGACAAGTCATCATGCCTGGCTTTCAGGAAAATTACAATTTGTCTCTTATGTGCCCTAACGAAAGAGTGGTGTCACTTCTGTATACGATTCATCGTGGTGTAACTATTGATGAGAATACAGGCGGTGATAAAAAACCAGAAATGTCATGCGCTATAACATTAATAAGGGTGGAGATGACGTGATAGCCGGAATGAGCGCAAGGTATAATGTAGCTAGAAATACAAGAAGATGGCCAATGGTTGTATTTCATAGCGTCAAGAAGACAGCTGCAATAAATGCCGCTTTAATTTTCAACATTAATAAGAAAGAAAACTGAGACGAAAATTTTTGAAGCATCTTCGTCAAAGTGCAGTGTCAGAAAGGTTTGCCAAAAAAGGTAACAGAGATTGGAGAGCTTTGTGGTGGGGAAATCACTGAAGTAGAATCAACTGCAAGCTCACGAGAACGGTGTGTGGACTGCAAAGGCAATAACCGAAAAACCAGATATGTTTGTAAAAACTACAGGAAATACATTTGCCTTGAACATTTCATTACAGTTTTCCAAGACTGTATCGACAAATTATCCCACTGAATATATACTATATTCACAGCAGCTCATTTTTATGTATCTCGATTTTGTGTGAGTGCTTTTGACCAAAATATAAAATTCTTCCTTTAAATAAATGTATCGAAGTGATTGTTGATGATACTACTTCATTTACTAATACTTCCTTCCATAATACATATGTTGTTGTCGTGGTCTTCAGTTCAGAGACTAGTTTGATGCAGCTCTCCATGCTACTCTATCCGGTGCAAGCTTCTTCATCTCCCAGTACCTACTA
The DNA here is from genome assembly GCF_023864275.1 of Schistocerca cancellata. Lineage (NCBI taxonomy): Eukaryota > Metazoa > Arthropoda > Insecta > Orthoptera > Acrididae > Schistocerca > Schistocerca cancellata. The sequence goes on from NC_064627.1 coordinate 975,599,528, forward strand.
CAACCTACATCCTTCTGAATCTGCTTGGTGTATTCATCTCTCAGTCTCCCTCTACGATTTTTACCCTCCACGCTGCCCTCCAATACTAAACTGGTGATCCCGAGAAGCCTCAGAACATGTCCTACCAACCGGTCCCTTCTTCTAGTCAAGTTGTGCCACAAGTTTCTCTTCTCCCAAATTCTATTCAGTATCTCCTCATTAGTTATGTGATCTACCCATCTAATCTTCAGCATTCTTCTGTAGCACCACATTTCGAACGCTTCTATTCTCTTCTTGTCCAAACTATTTATCGTCCCTGTATCACTTCCATACATGGCTACACTCCATACAAATACTTTCAGAGAAGACTTCCTGACACTTAAATCTATACTCGATGTTAAAAAATTTCTCTTCTTCAGGAACGCTTTCCTTGCCATTGCCAGTCTCCATTGCATAACCTCTCTACTTCGACCATCATTAGTTATTTTGCTCCCCAAATAGCAAAACTCATTTACTACTTTAAGTGTCTCATTTCCTAATCTAATACCTTCAGCATCACCCGATTTAATTCGACTATATTCCATTATCCTCGTTTTGCTTTTGTTGATGTTCATCTTATATCTTCCGTTCAAGACGCAGTCCATTCCGTTAATCTGCTCTTCCAGGTCCTTTGCTGTCTCTAACAGAATTACAATGTCATCGGCGAACCTCAAAGTTTTTATTTCTTCTCCATGGATTTTAATTCCTACTCCGAATTTTTCTTTTGTTTCCTTTACTGCTTGCTCAATATACAGATTGAATAACATCGCGGATAGGCTACAACCCTGTCTCACTCCCTTCCCAACCACTGCTTCCCTTTCATGCCCCTTGACTCTTATAGCTGCCATCTGGTTTCTGTACAAATTGTTAATAGCCTTTCGCTCCCTGTATTTTACCCCTGCCACCTTCAGAATTTGACAGAGAGTGTTCCAGTCCACATTGTCAAAAGCTTTCTCTAAGTCTACAAATGCTAGAAACATAAATTTGCCATTCCTTAATCTATTTTCTAAGATAAGTCGTAGGGTGAGTATTGCCTCACGTATTCCAACAGTTCTATGGAATCCAAACTGATCTTCCCCGAGGTCGGCTTCTACCAGTTTTTCCATTCGTTTGTAAAGAATTCGTGTTAGTATTTTGCAGCCGTGGCTTATTAAACTGTTAGTTTGGTAATTTTCACACCTGTCAACACCTGCTTTCTTTGGTATTGGAATTATTATATTCTTCTTGAAGTCTGAGGGTATTTCGCCTGTCTCATACATCTTGCTCACCAGATGGTAGAGTTTTGTCAGGGCTGGCTCTCCCAAGGCTATCAGCAGTTCTAATGGAATGTTGTCTACTCCCAGGGCCTTGTTTCAACATAGGTCTTTCAATGCTCTGTCAAACTCTTCACGCAGTATCATATCTCCCATTTCATCTTCATTTACATCCTCTTCCATTTCCATAATATTGTCCTCAAGAACATCGCCCTTGTATAGACCCTCCATTTACTCCTTCCGCCTTTCTGCTTTCCATTCTTTGTTTAGAAATGGGTTTCCATCTGAGCTCTTGATATTCATGCAATATAATACATACAACAGTGTAAATTAAATGCGTTGGTTAAGCGTTTGTGAGTCCAATGCGTGTACTGACGTCCAGATTCCAGGCGCGTGCACCTCCGGGTTATAGGATTAAGGTGCAAAGGGCGGCGCTGCCCTGGAGACGACGGTAGGGGTCGTAGGAGGAAAGGAGTGGGCACCTTGCGTTGCGTTGCGTCGGCGATCGCTATCCGAGGAAGTGAAAATCTCAAGGTTCCGCGCGGTGAAAGTGCGGCGCAGGAGAGCCGATGCGCGCTTCCTCTGACAAAATACCTGGCCGCCAGCTTCGGCCGCTGTCACCCACAATGGCGGCGCCGATGCGGCGTGTCGGGGCGCGTCTCCTGTTTTCGCTCGCCTGCTGATCGCCGAGAGCAACAATGATTGCGCATGCGCGCCGCGTGTCGCGATATCGCTGAACAAGGACGGCGCGGCTCCGTTACCCGCCTACGGTTACGGAGATCCGACCTGTTTGGCCACGTGATTGCAGCTCCGCTCCACGGAGCTCCGATCGCGTCGCGTCCGTTGCAGTAAACGCGAGTGTTGCGCACTGGTACTTTTCTAGACCACAGTTTACTCGCTGCTTATGCTATTACAATAACGCATTCGTGACGCACTGCGGAGGTAGCAGGACTGGCTGGCCGAAATACCTTAAAGCAAAAATCAATAAATGCATAACGAAAAAATCTACACTGCGTAATAATAGGAACATAAATAGATGAATGATTGTTAACGAAAATCGTCTCAACAGTGAAACAGTCAGATTTGTTTAGCGAGAAAAATAATTTTAGATGTATTTTAGCACTGAGAAAGAAAAGAAAATACAAAGAATAAAGTAAAAATGCACTATTTACTGCCTCCTAAACAAATTTTGAAATATTTCTGAACTTTTATTTTCTCGAGGAAATACATGTAGTTATTTTGAAATGGATGGATAACAGTTTTCTTTTTCTTTCAGTTCTCAGTTTGCCACACGACCTTCCTCACGAACATCCGCTATTAATTTTGCGTTGCTCCATATCATTGACTGTTCCTCCATTCTGTTACTCAGCTGTCCCTACCTATGGGGTTCATGCATCGTGCAATGACCTCAAACACTAATGCAAGATTTTCATATTCTCTCGCTAGCTACAGCCAAATTAATAATACTTCAGAAAAAAGGAACGGGACCATTTTGTAGGAAATTTAATCGAGTTAAATTTTGTACTGTGATACGTCTTCGTTAGAGGCTACAGTTTTCAAATTATTCAAGAAAAACGTACAAAACTGCCCTTCAAAAACACGCGTTTCTTAACTAACTTGAAAACTGTGGCCTCCAGCGAAAATGTATCCCAGTACAAAATTTAATTACCTTTAATTTCCTACAAAAAGGTCCTGTTCATTTTTTCTGTCGGATAATAATTTGCATGTAGCGAGTGAGAGAATATGACAATCTTGGGGGTGGTTTTTGAAGGCTTTGCGAGTTGCATCAAACTTATCGGCAGGGGCATCTGAATCACCCTGTATTTCGTATTTTTATAGAAACGTTGATCCCTCTTAGTCTCACTTTCGATGTTCTGGTGTCAGACTGCACAGCAAACAGCTCTGACAACTCGCACAATTTTGTAGCTGACGTGTAAACGAAAACGAACGCTCGTGACTTGCTTGAATTGGCACAGGAATAAAATACCTGGGATGTTTCAGCACTCACTTGTCATAATTAGTGGACTGAGACGAGAAAGTAGCTCGTTTCGAATGGGCTTTCAAATCCTTCTGTGTACCGTCAAGCGATCGTTAAAAAAAAAAAAAAAAAAAAATCCCTCTGGTACCACAACCATTTTCTCTTCTCCGTTTCATTCGGGAATAGTACATGGGGAGATGTCTGTCTAAACTTCGGTATGAGCTCTAATTTCCCTGATTTTCTGCTCATGGTCATTTCGCGAGGCATATGAAGTGGTATGTTGCTTGGCTCTTCTTCGAATATACGCTATCGGAGATACACAACGCCTCTCTTTCTCGTAGCGACTGCCACAGGAGTCTGTCTGGCATCCTCGTAATGCACTCTCGCCGACTAGATAATCCCCTGACGATACGCGCCGCTCTTCGCTGGATCTTTTGTACCTCTTCTATTAATCCTACTTGGAAAGGCTGAGGAACAGTAATCAAGAGTCGGTCGAGAAGGTGTTCTGTAAGGCACTTCTTTCACAGGTGAACTATATTTCCTCAAGATTCTGCCAATGAGTCTCAGGCTGGCATCTGCTTTTTCTGCAATTAGTTTCATGTGGTTACTGCACATTAGTTGGATGGTTAGTTCTAGCGTTTTGATACTGCTGTCACTGTATCCAGAGAGTTTTCACAAAGAGGATAAACAAACAGTAATAGATCTCTTCGCCTTTTTACGTGCAATATGTTAAATATACAGGGTGAACACAGAACTCCCCGATAAAATGTGACACACATCTCTTCTACCGAAAGCTCTTCGTTTTTCATATTTTGAGAGGTAGTAGTATGGACTAAAACGAAAAAAAATCCGTTAAACATGGGCTCTAGAGCACATACTGAGATCTACACTCCTGGAAATGGAAAAAAGAACACATTGACACCGGTGTGTCAGACCCACCATACTTGCTCCGGACACTGCGAGAGGGCTGTACAAGCAATGATCACACGCACGGCACAGCGGACACACCAGGAACCGCGGTGTTGGCCGTCGAATGGCGCTAGCTGCGCAGCATTTGTGCACCGCCGCCGTCAGTGTCAGCCAGTTTGCCGTGGCATACGGAGCTCCATCGCAGTCTTTAACACTGGTAGCATGCCGCGACAGCGTGGACGTGAACCGTATGTGCAGTTGACGGACTTTGAGCGAGGGCGTATAGTGGGCATGCGGGAGGCCGGGTGGACGTACCGCCGAATTGCTCAACACGTGGGGCGTGAGGTCTCCACAGTACATCGATGTTGTCGCCAGTGGTCGGCGGAAGGTGCACGTGCCCGTCGACCTGGGACCGGACCGCAGCGACGCACGGATGCACGCCAAGACCGTAGGATCCTACGCAGTGCCGTAGGGGACCGCACCGCCACTTCCCAGCAAATTAGGGACACTGTTGCTCCTGGGGTATCGGCGAGGACCATTCGCAACCGTCTCCATGAAGCTGGGCTGCGGTCCCGCACACCGTTAGGCCGTCTTCCGCTCACGCCCCAACATCGTGAAGCCCGCCTCCAGTGGTGTCGCGACAGGCGTGAATGGAGGGACGAATGGAGACGTGTCGTCTTCAGCGATGAGAGTCGCTTCTGCCTTGGTGCCAATGATGGTCGTATGCGTGTTTGGCGCCGTGCAGGTGAGCGCCACAATCAGGACTGCATACGACCGAGGCACACAGGGCCAACACCCGGCATCATGGTGTGGGGAGCGATCTCCTACACTGGCCGTACACCACTGGTGATCGTCGAGGGGACACTGAATAGTGCACGGTACATCCAAACCGTCATCGAACCCATCGTTCTACCATTCCTAGACCGGCAAGGGAACTTGCTGTTCCAACAGGACAATGCACGTCCGCATGTATCCCGTGCCACCCAACGTGCTCTAGAAGGTGTAAGTCAACTATCCTGGCCAGCAAGATCTCCGGATCTGTCCCCCATTGAGCATGTTTGGGACTGGATGAAGCGTCGTCTCACGCGGTCTGCACGTCCAGCACGAACGCTGGTCCAACTGAGGCGCCAGGTGGAAATGGCATGGCAAGCCGTTCCACAGGACTACATCCAACATCTCTACGATCGTCTCCATGGAAGAATAGCAGCCTGCATTGCTGCGAAAGGTGGATATACACTGTACTAGTGCCGACATTGTGCATGCTCTGTTGCCTGTGTCTATGTGCCTGTGGTTCTGTCAGTGTGATCATGTGATGTATCTGACCCCAGGAATGTGTCAATAAAGTTTCCCCTTCCTGGGACAATGAATTCACGGTGTTCTTATTTCAATTTCCAGGAGTGTATGAGCACTTGTTCATCTTCGCTGCTGTAAACACATTTCTGTGAGCACAGTTTCAAAGCATGTAGACGGACAACTAACACCAACACGATTTGGAGGGAAAATGACAAAATGTACGAACTGTGAAAAATTCAATGATCTATGATTTGCGTGGAAGGGAAATTTTGTGGCATTAATCAAACCATTGAAACAAATCAATTATTACTCTTTTCTCTCCAATTTTTACACCAGAAAACTTAAGCGTGTCAAATATAATCGCTTAGTCTAATAATTTGACCATGTATGTAATCACAGCAGTATCACTGGTCACTGCCATTATCAGGTGACCAAACAGGGTCTTCCCGTTTTCCCGAGACTGATAATAAGAAAACGCGTCCCCCATAAGGCTGTCACCGATCGCATTGAACTACTTATTCCAATCAAGTAGTGCAACTCACGAATAGTACTCCATACATTTTCTCACTCTCCCCTAACATCGACTAGTGGTATTTTAAGGGCAATAAGATGGATGAAATTTGGCACTGACTGAAACAGTCAGAAACGCAACATATTGAAGCACCAACTTCTAAGGTAATTTAATCTATGCATTATGAAAGCGCGCTTGACCAACGTTGCCCTTAACAGGGAGTTACTCTCTCTGGAGTATCCCAAAGGCATGTTATAAGGTCATTACTGTTTGCAGTATACAGGGTCTTACAGAACCATACCGACAAACTTCGAGGGGCTGTAGAGGATGTCGTGAGGAACAAATTCAGAGTAGAAACCCGTGTCTCGAACGCCATCCAACAGTGAACCGTCGAAGGTACAGGCGCCGGTGCCTGTCGCGACGTCACCCCTTGGTGATGGTTTCGGATACTGGTTTCGATCCACAGTCTATATTTCCTCTGGAACACTCTAAAATGTCCAGTGTTTTTTGGTATACAGGAGAAAAACTGTACATGTGTTGTGTACATAGTTCCGCGTAGTTAGCGCATACAATACTTTCCCACTAGAGCGCACCCCGCTAAACACAACAGCGCAGGCGCAGCGCTCGCCCATCTCCGCACTACAAGATGGCACTGCCTTAGAGACGGACCAAATTCTGCTTCCGCCGATCCGCGTATTAATATGTAACGGAGCCAATGAGATTGCTGCTAACGTAGAACCTTTTCTCCTCGCGGATCACACTCGCGCAGTGATACCTGACTGCTCGAGGTATTATAACGAGGGTTCAGACCTCCGATTAGTCAGTCTGCCTTAGTCTGCATTAGTCTGTACCAGTATATAGTCAAGTTTCAGTCTGCGTCTAATAAGATTATCATATTCCTGTACATAGCCATGAAGAGAAATGTATAGACACTTTGTCAAGTATCAGAGATCTGTGAGAATAAGATTAACGTACCACGAGCAAAGGAACTTCAGTTTGTCAGTTGTAAACAGCATCCAGAATCAAGTTACGTAATGTCTATGATTTTTATTATTTTAATAAATGTGTGTGAAAATTAATCAAGTTCTGTTTAAAGTTGGTCACCGTCAATCTGCTACTCCAAGCGTGCAAGTGGCATTTCTATCGTCTGACCTAACGGCAGAAGATAAACACGCCACGATAAGACCACGAGACATATTGCTGACACTCGCCTAATTCGTTAGAGCGACAAGTCAAATAATCTGATGGTGTGTGTACCGAAGGTCTTACAGTGCGCACACCACAACATGTAAACCTGTGTCTGAAACTGTCAGCCACCGAGACAAGAGAGCATCGCATTATAGGAGACAAAGCCTCTCTATGCAGCAGCCAGTTCCAACTTCCCTACTGACGATCGTGGTAGTTAGTCGCGATCACTGAATAGCAAACAACATTTCGAGGCGATCTGTCTACGGTCAGTCAGCGTACAAAGTCCCGTTTGTTGCCGAACGGACCGCCTACCGGAAAGCGCCGGCGCTTGTAAGCTCGGTGCTCTATAGCGTCGTTGGATAACGTTTTCAGAGACAGACTCCTGTCCTCAGTTTGTTCCTCACGACATCCTCTACACCCTCTCGAAGTTTTCCGGTACCGTTTTGTAACACACTGCATATAAATAATCTAGTGGGTAACGTCGGAAGCTCTATGATGCTTTTTGCAGGCGATGCTGTTGTCTACATGAAAGTGTCAACGCCAGAACACTGTAGCGAAAGGGAGGAAGACCTGCAGAGCATCGATGACTGGTACAGGGATTGCCAGCTGACCTCGAACGTATCTACAGGATGTACCAGAGCTCCTCCAACAAACTTTCAGAGGCGATAGTACTGACCAAAAGAAGAAAAAAAAAGTCTAGCAAACATGGAATATAAAGTGCATACCTTCAGAGCTACGAGCACTTGTTCACCTTCGATACTGTGAAACATATCTGTTCTACCGCAAGTGTTTTGCCTTCCGTACTTTGGGAGGAGGTAGTATGGACCAAAAGGAGAAAAAAATGCCCAGTAAACTTGGGCTCTAAACTGCTTACATTAAGAGCTGTGAGGGAATGTTCAGTAGAAGAAATGTGTGCCAAGAGTCTTGGGTTCGAGCCCTGGTCACGCAATTTTTATACTGTAGTAGGCTACCCGTGAAACTCTTAAACGGGACAACATGTTCATGCTATGTTAAAGGGCTGTTCAGATTATATAGAAGTACAGCGATGCTGCCATCAAGCACTCAATTATTATTCTCATTATTGTTACTGTTATAATTATTATTAATGCATCCGCAGGTGTGATGTAATTGTTTCTTTACTCTTTTGACTGATTGTTTGTGTTTATTCTGTGAAACCATAAATGATCTCTATAGGTTTTCTACTTTCAAATAAACGAAGCGAAAGCGGACTGCTAATAAAACTTTGAAATGACTTCGAACATCCTTTTACATATCAGGAGCATGTTGTCGCATATCACAGTTACACACGTACGACGCTTTACAAACTGGCAATACCAGAGCTCGAACCCGAGACCCTTGCTATGACAAACTAACACTCTGCCAAATTCCCCAACGGAAGCTGTTCCTGACAGCCCTTCACAGTTATACTTTTCTTGCGCTGTATAGGTCATGTGTTTACCTATTACTTGCCATTTATGCACGTTCTCTAGGGCGACAGCACATAGCACAAACTATATCGATACCATACGCAACGTTTGGCACCGATCTGACTGTTTCATGTCTGGAGGTTTGGATGTAAGCCGTTCCCACTTCGAAGTCAACCACGTCATAACACTTTTATATCTGCAGTTTTTGTAACTTTTCATCAGTAAATCAATCCATACTGCCGAGTGCCACTGTTAACGAACAACCAATGCAGTACTGAAAGCATGTTTGAAGGAGAAGATCAAGGTAGGCATTACTGTTGTCGACAGCAGGTACTTCGAGAGAGTGGAATAAGTTTATTTCCAAAATAAATGCCCAGTGCACACCGTGGACATTTACAGTTATGTAGTACAACATAAAGTCTGTGGCGAAAGCCCACGAACAAGCTGTTGGCCCCACTGGAGGTAGAGTTCAGTATTTCTGCGACGTGGCATTAGGAGGGGATGGGTGGTGAACCCATCGTCCTGGCCGCCTTTACTTCCTTAAGTGGATCTGGGCCCGTCCTGGAGGGACTGGAACGAGGAAAATGCTCAACTCCTGTCCCGGTTTGTACCCAGAAATCTAGCGCTTGCACTGTGTCGGAATCGTGTATGATTGTTGTTGAACTACGACAATGTCCTAAAATTGGAGAGTCACGACATTCACCTTTGGCAAAGTTATCTTAATTACATAGCGAGTGCGTTTTTGCCGATGGGATAACCTGTATATACAACATGATATTATGCCATCTCGGTACACTTTTTTTATTCAAGTAACGGACGATACTAACAATCAAACATCGAAACGCATCTAATCATCAAAAGACCCTCAGATAATGTATTAAGTGCTAGTACGTAGGAGGCAGTAATTGTAAGCGGTGTTTAATTTTTGGTTGACTTATCTCTGACTGACTAATAAAATGTTAAAATGCACTAAACCACCCAGTGAAGAAATCACGAAATTAATACACTGCTCACTCTCTTTACATTTGTATACTACAAACTACAGACTACTAGCTTTCCAGTAACTGCGATTAATTCGACCTTGTTATGAGAACAAAATCTTAATGGATTCACCGCTAAATCAAGATTCTTGGATAATTAAATCATATACTTATTTTGATAAGATGTATCGACGCCAACAGAGTCTGTGCACACATCGCTGACTAAGCAAAACAATTCTACTGTATTAACCAAGTAAATCTGTATTTTTGGATCATCGTTACTAAAACGTACGCAACCGCTAATGTGTAAATAACGTCCTACCGATTATTTATTTATTTTTATTCACGTTACATGTAATGTACAATCTCTTCAGTTCCTCAGTTACTGGTCGTTTTAATGTTCAGAGACATAATTTATGGCTAAACCAGCGATATATCCGTAGCCTCTGACTTCGACTTTTGTTTCCTGTTAGCTTACGTAAATTCTTATTCTCTTTATTTTATAAAGCAGTTTTGTAATAAGGACTACTCTTATCAATCGCTGTAACTGTGTTGATGATATAATAACTTCTTTTTATTACTTTCAAATGCAAAATACTAATAAAATTATCTCATCGTAATTGACATTTCTCAAGCAAAGAATATCTATGATAATTTTCGCCAAAATCTGACATTCAGTAACTACTAGTACCTTTCCTTTAGTAAAATAATATTTCTTTAGATTTCATTATTTTTTTGTTTCCGTCAATTTTTCTGTTTCTTTATTTCTGTTTCTTTCAAATTATACGCTATTTCTTTTCTTCCCTTGGGGACTTTATTTTAAGGCCCACTGAAAATGCGAGGACTTCAATTTTATTTTGAATACCTTGGCTCTGTTTAACTCTTTACTTCAGCAACGCAATGAGTGAACAAGAGCCATCAAAAGTTAAACCCACATGAAAGGACAGTACGTAAAGAAATAAACAAAAAGCCTACATACCACCACCACTTTGGGCCGTTACTTATATAATGGAAACAAATTTGAGCCTCTTTAGATACTGGCTCTACGCGGACCCACTATTGTGCCCTGATTTAATTGTCAACTCGTCACTTAAAATTGGAAGTAATGGTACCTTTCTCAAGCGTTGATTCGAATGGTCCCAGATGAGTAGTGTTTATCTGTTCCTGTGAAAATCTCAACAATTAACGGGCAATTTCCACTGTACGACCACAATTTCAGAATTCTGCTATCACAAATACTAGTGCTTGTTTGTAAATTAATTCAATAAATATGAGTCCTCTGTTCAATAAGGACCCAAAATCCACGTCTCCGCCTATCTCCAATCACACTATTACGTCAGTATGTGCTAATACAGCCAATAAAATCGCATTCACTCACCCTGGGAGTGTGTGGACCAACGGATTACGCCTTGGAGTACAGAACAGGATCACTAGTTAATATGCGCAGAATCAGTCAGTACGACGACTGTTTGTATAGCAACGTAAGCGCCAATTATCAACGTCCATTATAGGTACAGGATTTACCACGCTTCATAGTAAACTACTGTATTAATCAATTCATAAAGCCCGTGAAACCCACAACGGCCTATAGAGATCTTCTGTTGATCGCGATTTAATAACAACAATCAGAATTCAGTGAGCCATAGAACCAACACTAGCAGTCAGCATCATCCTTCAACATACCATAATCCTCCAAATACCTAATTAAACTTATTCAGAAACTATTCCTCTGAATAGCAATCGAGCAGTTAAACTGTGGACGTTAGTACGACAGCTCACCAGTTATTCATCTCTGCGGTAGGTCCACTGCTTATAGAAAACCTGGTATTCAAGGGACTTGTTCAAGGTCCAGAACTGCACAGACTATTAGCCCCATGCTAAAACTATCTAGGAACCATTCAGCAAACAAAGGTACGACGCTACCGTTACTTCTAACAATCAGTTCATTATATTCCACAGCTCTCGGCTACTGCTTCTGTGGCCAACTCCTGTTGGACTTAACCTTTTCCACAGACTGCTAGTGCTAGCTATGAGCACTGTTACTGCTGGCGATGAGCGCAACTCGTAACATCTTCGGTCTCTCGCTCCGTTCATAGTGGTGGCGAATGCCACAGCACCGATATTAGAACATTATTTTTAAGCAAACACGTATAAGAAAAACCCTATACTAACATATATTTCAGTTCTCCTGCTTATTTTTTTGAACTAATCCGGTTGTTAATACAACAAGTTAGGAAGACTTAACTTCTCTGATGAAAATTGAAATTTTATCATTACTTTTTGACCCTTCAAACACTCTACCCTCTAGGTAGAGTTGGGGTAAGAAATCAAATCAAATGGAATTACTGTGGACGATCCACCAGAGACCGCGAATTCGTTATACCGCAAAACTCAGAAAATGTCTCTCAGTAATCTCTGAAATGTTGTCGATGGAGTTCTGTTTCACCCTGTATATCTTAGACTAAGAGTTTCAGATAAGACCTGTAAAGTATTGTCTTATTTTAATACACTGACGGAAAAAATCCCAGAATGCAAGCATGCAAACATGCATGCATTGTGTTGTACAAGTGCCGGATGCCAGTTTGTGTGAAGGAGTTCCATGTGTGCTGCAGTTTGTCGGTTAATATAGGAACATCAAAAAAAGCAAAACGAGGATAACGGAATGTAGTCGAATTAAATCGGGTGATGGTGCGGGAATAAGATTAGGAAATGAGACGCTTAAAATAGTAAATGAGTTTTGCTATTTGGGGGGCAAAATAAATGATGATGATCGAAGTAGAGAGGATAAAAAATGTAGACTGGCAATGGCAAGGAAAGCGTTTCTCAAGAAGATAAATTTGTTAACATCGAGTATAGATTTAAGTGTCAGGAAGCCGTTTCTGAAAGTATTTGTGTGGAGTATTTGTATGGAAGTGAAACATGGACGATAAATAATTTGGACAAGAAGAGAATAGAAGCTTTCAAAATGTGGTGCTAAAGAAGTATGCTGAAAATTAGACGGGTAAATCACATAAGTAATGAGGAGGTATTGAAGAGAATTGGGGAGGAGAGAAATTTGTGGCACAACCTGAGAAGAAGGGATCGGTTGATAGGACATGTTCTGCGGCATCAAGGGATCACCAATTTAGTATTGGAGGGCAGCGTGGAGGGTAAAAATCGTAGAGGGCGACCAAGAGATGAATACACTAAACAGATTCAGAAGGATGTAGGTTGCAGTAGGTACTGGGAAATGAATAAGCTTGCACAGGATAGAGTAGCGAGTAGCATGGAGAGCTGCATCAAACCAGTCTCAGGACTGAAAACCACAACAACAACAACATAGGAACAGTCAATGCTGTTTGCGGACGAAGCTGGTGTTGTCGTCCGATGATGTCCCATTTGTGCTCGATTAGAGACAGACGACAGATCTGGTGATCGAGCAGGCCAAGGTAACATGTAGGCACAATGTAGAGCATGCTCGGTTACAACAGCGGTATGTGAACGAGCGTCATCCCATTGGAAAACATCCCCTGGAACACTGTTCATATATGGCAGAACAGTAAGCCGAATCATCAGACTGACATACAAATTTGCAGTCATGGTACGTGGGATAACCATGAGAATGCTCCTGCTGTCATACAAAATGGCACCCCAGACCATAACTCCAGGTGTAGATCATGTGTGTCTGGCAGGAGGCAGTATGGTTGCAGGCTCTCAACTGGCCTCTTTCTAACCAACACACGCCTATCACTGGTCTCCAGGCAGGACCAGCTTTCATCAGAAAACATAACAGACATCCACCCTGCCCTCCAATGAGCTCTCGCTTGACACTATTGAAGTCTCAAATGGCGGTGGCTTGGTATCAGTGGAATGCACGCTACAGGACGTCTCGATTGATGTTGTCCTTGAAGCAAGCGATTTGTAACGGTTCGTTGTGAACCGAATTGAACTGAAACTTAATTGTCACTGTGGTGCGAACTGATACTCAAATTGCTGCGGCAGATGCAGTACGATGTGTCAGAGCCATACGAGGAACACGATGGTCTTCCCTATCTGTAGCGCCACGTGCGTACGGAGTCCAGTCTTCTTGGGACCGTATATTCTTGTGACCACCGCTGCCACCAACCATTTGTAGTGGCTACATTCCTGCCACGTCTTTCTGCAATGTCGCAAAAAGAACATCCAGTTTCCCGTAGCTCTATTGCAAGACACAATGCAAACTCGGTGCGGTAAAGAAAACGGTGTCTATATCGCCTTAAAGCATTCTTGACTAACGTCAATCCATCACATACACTACTGGCCATTAAAATTTCTACACAAAGAAGAAATGCTGATGATAAACGGGTATTCATTGGACAAATATATTATACTAGAACTGACATGTCATTGAATTTTCACGCAATTTGGGTGCATAGATCCTGAGAAATCAGTACCCACAACAACCACCTCTGGCCGTAATAACGGCCTTGGTACGCCTGGCCATTGAGTCAAACAGAGCTTGGATGGCGTGTACAGGTACAGCTGCCCATGCAGCTTCAACACGATACCACAGTTCATCACGAATAGTGACTGGCGTATTGTGACGAGCCAGTTGCTCGGCCACCATTGACCAGACGTTTTCATTTGGTGACAGATCTGGAGAATGTGCTGGCCAGGGCAGCAGTCGAACATTTTCTGTATTCAGAAAGGCCCGTACTGGACCTGCAACATGCGGTCGTGCATTATCCTGCTGAAATGTAGGGTTTTGCAGGGATCGAATGAAGGGTAGAGCCACGGGTCGTAACACATGTGAAATGTAACTTCCACTGTTCAAAGTGAGGTCAATGCGAACAAGAGGTGACCGAGACGTGTAACCAATGGCATCCCATACCATCACGCCGGGTGATACGCCAGTATGGTGATGACGAATACACGCTTCCAATGTGCGTTCACCGCGATGTCACCAATCACGGATGCGACCATCACGATTCTGTAAACAGAACCTGGATTCATCCGAATAATGACGTTTTGCCATTCGTGCACCCAGGTTCGTCGTTGTGTACACCATCGCAGGCGCTCCTGTCTGCGATGCAGCGTCAAAGGTAACCGCAGCCATAGTCTCCGAGATGATAGTCCATGCTGCTGCAGACGTCGTCGAACAGTTCGTGCAGATGTTTGTTGCCTTGCAAACGTCCCCATCTGTTGACTCAGGGATCGAGACGTGGCTGCACGATCCGTTACAGCCATGCGAATAAGATGCCTGTCATCTCGACTGCTAGTGATACGAGGCCGTTGGGATCCAGCACGGCGTTCCGTATTACCCTCCTGAACCCATCGATTCCATATTCTGCTAAAAGTCATTGGATCTCGACCAACGCGACCAGCAATGTCGCGATACGATAAACCGCAATCGCGATAGGCTACAATCCGACCTTTATCAAAGTCGGAAACGTGATGGTACGCATTTCTGCTCCTTACACGAGGCATCACAACAACTTTTCACCAAGCAACGCCGGTCAACTGCTGTTTGTGTATGAGAAATCGGTTGGAAACTTTCCTCATGTCAGCACGTTGTAGGTGTCGCCACCGACGCCAACCTTATGTGAATGCTCTGAAAAGCTAATCATTTTCATATCACAGCATCTTCTTCCTGTCGGTTAAATTTCGCGTCTGTAGCACGTCATCTTCGTGGTGTAGCAATTTTAATGGCCAGTAGTGTATATATAGGATAAGACAAGTTCGTAAGTTTACTGTTACCAGTCACCGTTTTATTTATTTCCACGACGCGTTTCAAAGGTTTAAACCTCCATCATCGGGTGGATTAACATTAGTTAGTATGACTTTTGTATGTGTGTCGTGTTAGGCTTTTTTGGAGGAACTTGTGGCACTGCCTAGTGGAGAAACAAGACACTATTTCAGAACATGGTTTTGGATAACTTCTGACAAAAAATTAAGCTGATGTCTAATGGTAAACATAAAATAAGTAAACTAGGGTACCTCCAGTGGTCACAGGTTCCTTTCACTGTCGTAACACATCACATGTATAATGTCACATATGTAAACAAATATGGCGTCTGGAATCTGCTGGTTGTAAGGTTCGTATAGCAGAAGAGAAGACATAATCGCAAAGTGCAAAGAATATACAACGTAACAACATTATTACAGAATAATTCTTTAAAGCATTTGGAGGTGTTTGTTTTGAGGTGTCGAATATATGTGTGTGTACTTCAGGTGGCATGTAAATCCAATTTTGACAAGTTGAAACAGCTTAACATTCGTACTCGTTTATACAATCAGCTGAAATGTTAAGATGGCTTAAACTTCATATTTGTTAATAACAATCGGGTGAAACGTTACAGACTTGAAGCCTAACATAACACACCCACAAATGTCATACTAACTAATGTTAATCCACCCGATGATGGAGGTTTACACCTTTGAAACGCGTCGTGGAAATAAATAAAACGGTGATTGGTAACAGTAAACTTGTCGTTTCATTTAATGTCAACAACAGTCACGGTAGAGTCTAACCTAAAATGTTCGCATTTAAAGCAAGTTCGTAAGGTGAACAGTGCTGTTCACAACATTATTCCTCGACTACGGCTATTGTTGAGGAATGATGGTGGACATATTGAGCATTTCCTGTAAAGAACATCATCTTTGCTTTGTCTTACTTTGTTATGCTAATTATTACTATTCTGATCAGATGAAGCGCCATCTGTCGGACATTTTTTGAACTTTTGTATTTTTTTTGGTTCTAATAAAACTCCATGTCATTCCAAACATGTGTGTCAATTTGTACCTCTCTATATACATTATTCCGTGATTTATTCAGTTTTCAAATTTATACTGACATATATATATATATATATATATATATATATATATATATATATGTGTGTGTGTGTGTGTGTGTGTGTGTGTGTGTATATATATCTGAAGTTTCGGATGAGATTATGTCGAAAACTATACATCGGGTAAAAACAGTGGGTAAGACAAGTTCGTAAGGTCAAAGGGGAACATCAAATAATACTAACGTGACCGCCAGCCCCCGCCCCCTTGGGTGGGGCGGGGGAAAACTTTTAAATCTTCAATGGAAACACCATTTTTTATTGCAGATCGGATTCTCCAAAAAAAGTAATAAAATTTTGTCTGAAACATTTTTTAAACCATTGACAGATGGTCCTGAAATTGAGAAAAAAAGTAAACTTGGGGATGAACTCTCATTTATTTAGAATTATCCCAGAAATACGCATCAAATCGATAAAAAAATGTTCACGAATTCTTTCGTTACGCCAGATTAAGCTATTTTCTTACGAAATGTGCTGTATCCTACTTTTAGCGTTACCCAGCAACAACGACATGGATGAAGTAGAATGATGTTCCCATGGGGTGCTTCATTAGTGTGAATCCCCTTGCCCTGTGGATTTTTTGTCCATGTACTGGGTTATATATACATATATATATATATATATATATATATATATATATATATATATATATAATATTTTTTTTTACATGGACACAAAATCCACAGACAGAAACCCACTGGTAACAACGTATTGAGAGATAGCACAAGTAGAAAGTTTCAAATACCTGGGAGAGATTATACAGAAAATAGGAGTAAATTCGACGGCCAATAAAGAATGAATTGTAAAGCTACAAAAAGCTTAAAGACTTACATGGAACCCCTACAACTAAAGAAGTATTTCCGTTAATGCCAGATTAAGACATTACAAAACAGTAGTCTTACCCGAAGCCTTGCATGCCTCAGAAACGACAGTAATCAGAGGAAGAACGAAAATCAAGGAAGTGGAAAGCAAGAGAGGAAAATTGTGGGAAAGATCTACGGGCCAGTTAAGAGACAGGATATCTGGATAAACAGAACTGTACAAACAGACAGAGAGAATTACAAGCAACATCAGAAAAAGAAGGGCTAAATTCTATGGGCACATTTATAGGATAAACGAAAATAGGCTGATCAAGATGATTTTTAACATAGTGATGAGTAATACGATGGAAACCATGGAAGACCTGAAGAAATTAAATATCTCCACAGAAGAAATAACGAACAGAGAAAGATACAGAGAAAAAAATCAGGAAACAGAAATTCTAGGCAACACCAAAAGAGAAGAAACCAGGAAAGAAATGGACAGAAGAGAGGAAGACGAAACGCAGTGATTATATCAGAGGTTTTTGGGAAGAGAAAAGAAAGAGACAAAAAAAGTGCCATGAAAATTGATTGTGTTTTAACGCTCTCCTAAATGGGGAATTAACGATTATATACTGAAGTGACAAATGAAAACTTGTACGAAGCCTGGGATACGAATGTGGGTCTGCTGCTCACTGGGCAGATGCGCTAACGACTACGCCCCTGTGGCACACTGGCTTTGCACAACTGCACGGACTACCCGAACACGCCTCCTTCCTCCAAATTCCGATTAACTATCAGCCTACTTGGTTTCCCCCATAAACTCGAACAGCGTTGCAGAGCCTCTCCACCTATATTGCAGTAACAGCTGAGCATCGAACGAAACGAGGGATCCTGCCTAAAATCCAGACTTAGGTGCTTTAATCGAATGAAGCGTTTCAAATCTCAAACATCTATGATGCATATATGCGGACTGAAGCGACTAATGAAAAAGGTGCTGTTCCAGTACACTTGTTCGAGTTTAGGGGGAAGACCAAGCAGGCTGACGCTTGAATGGGAATTTGGGTTGAGGAGGGAGTTGTGCTGACGTAGTCCTTGCAGTTGTGCAAAGCCACCGGGCCATTGTTGCGTATTGGCCGATTCGAATCCAGGCCTTGGTACAAATATACATGCATTCCTTCAGTCTGCATATATAAAATACCGTACAATGTTAGCATTGAATTGAGTTAGGTGCTTGAATGTATAAATTATTAGCTTATCATCTACACTACTGGCCATTAAAATTTGTTACGCCACGAAGATGACGTGCTACAGACGCGAAATTTAACCCACAGGAAGAAGATGCTGAGATATGCAAATGATTAGCTTTTCAGAGCATTCAGACAAGGTTGGCGCCCGTGGCGAAACCTACAACGTGCTGACATGAGGACAGTTTCCAACCGATTTCTCACACACAAACAGCAGTTGACCGGCGTTGCCTGGTGAAACGTTGTTGTGATGCCTCGTGTAAGGAGGAGAAATGCGTACCATCACATATCCGACTTTGATGAAGGTCGGATTGTAGCCTATCCCGATTGCGGTTTATCCTATCGCGACATTGCTGCTCGCGTTGGTCGAGATCCAATGACTTTTAGCAGAATATGGAATCGGTGGGTTCAGGAGGGTGATACGGAACGCTGTGCTGGATCCCAACGGCCTCGTATCTCTAGCAGTCGAGATGACAGGCCTCTTATCCGCATGGCTGTAACGGATCGTGCAGCCACGTCTCGGTCCCTGAGTCAACAGATGGGGACGTTTGCAAGACAACAACCATCTGCACGACACAGTTCGACGACGTTTGCAGCAGCATGGACTATCAGCTCGGAGACAATGGCTGCGGTTACCCTCGACACTGCATCACAGACAGGAGCGCCTGCGATGGTGTACTCAACGACGAACCTGGGTGCACGAATGGCAAAACGTCATTTTTTTCGTATGAATCCAGGTTCTGTTTACAGCATCATGATGGTCGCATGCATGTTTGGCGACATCGCGGTGAACGCACATTGGAAGCGTGTATTCGACATCGCCATACTGGCGTATCACCCGGCGTGATGGTATGGGGTGCCATTGGTTACACGTCTCGGTCACCTCTTGTTCGCATTGACGGCACTTTGAACAGTGGACGTTACATTTCAGATGTGTTACGACCCGTGGCTCTACCCTTCATTCGATCCCTGCAAAACCCTACATTTCAGCAGGATAATGCACGACCGCATGTTGCAGGTCCTGTACGGGCCTTTCTGGATACAGAAAATGTTCGACTGCTGCCCTGGCCAGCATATTCTCCAGATCACTCATCAACTGAAAACGTCTGGTCAATGGTGGCCGAGCAACTGGCTTGTCACAAAACACCAGTCACTACTCTTGATGAACTGTGGTATCGTGTTGAAGCTGCGTGGGCAGCTGTACCTGTACACGCCGTCCAAGCTCTGTTTGACTCAATGCCCAGGAGTATCAAGGCCGTTATTACGGCCAGAAGTGGTTGTTCTGGGTACTGATTTCTCAGGATCTATGCACCCAAATTGCGTGAAAATGTAGTGACATGTCAGTTCTAGTATAATATATTTGTCCAATGAATACCCGTTTATCATCTGCATTTCTTCTTGGTGTAGCAATTTTAATGGCCAGTAGTGTATTTATAACAAACTTATAATTACTTCGCATGGTAAAATGGGAGTCTGAGAATATAACACGAACCAACATACGTTGTGTGGAATTACACTCCTACTTGAAATCCACATAAAACGTGTAAAGAGTAATAATGAAAGCTATAAAACGTGTAAAGAGTAATAATGGGAAGCTCCTAACCTGGTAAAGTAAATAACACAGTATCGTGTAAAACAGAGAATAAAAATTTAAAAGTTGCATCACATCTATAAATCAAAACTGTACCGCGGTACCTATGGCAGTTGCAGCCATGCCTTCGGCAGGAAAGCAGCCACAGTGGTGGCGTGCGACGCCCACTACGAACGTGTCCCTGTTATCGATCGCGCACCCCCGGAGAGCGAGCCCTGGATGCGGCCTGCAGCCAACGCCCACGATCTCTGACCTTTTGCGAGAGGTCACATTCGTGTTCGATTATTCGGGGCAAGCACGTCGAAGACCATCCGTAAATTGGAGTATCGAGAACAGCAATGAACAATACAATGGCAGTAACCACTTACCGTGAGCAATGATCAGTAAAGAAATATGCTGGAATAATCTCCGTCGGAATCGTTGAAGACCACTGTTGTAATTTCCAGAAATCAGTGCCACACAACTTGCGTCAGGACGTACTCATCACCTTGTACATTCTGTTCCTCTAACAACAATCGGATGGGAGCTGTAAAAATTGAACCCCAATTTCACATTCATCTATTCTGCCTCGTTTGAAACGCTTTCAATATATTCTACTCTTTTACACAACTGCGCTAGGTTTTTCTTCCACCTAGTGCTCTAGACGCACTGTTTCAGAAGCCTTTGTTGTTAATTTTTATCAGCGCTCTTACAAATGATGAGATGAATGTGGTTGAAACATATAAAATGTAGATACGTCAAAACCTACACAAGATCGCATATACTCTCTCCCACTCTTTCTCACATTAGTACGCATAGTCACTCTCAAGTATAGAAAACCGAAAATAGTTAACAAAGTCTTTGACTTAAAACGTACGAGGAGTGTTCGATATTGATTTACACTTTGTTGTCTCCCTTCATTCATGGTGCGCCATTTATCTCATCATTACAGTCTGCAAGTATACAGAACTTTAGTCTAAACGAAGCTGGCAGGACTGTAACTATAAGTGTAATCCCTGCAGAGTACAACCCATTTTCCCAACTGCTGACATTACGTGAGCGGATAACATGGAGTATGATCGTCAAAGAAAGCGCTGAGCGACGTGGTTTCTGTGGAAGGAGGGTGTAAACAGCTGCCTGGTGGCATTGTGTGGAGAGCATACACCGTTACGAAATGCGCTCTTGCAACACGACAGCACTCGTCCCCATACGAGTCGGAAAATGATGGCTGCCATCGCTGAAACAGGTTGTAGGTACTGCTACACCCACCGTATTCTCCTGACTTTGCACCTATAACTTCTGTAGGTCTTCTTTGAACCAGTTTTCTGGAGTCCGTCGCACCCATTGGGGGGACAGCTGCTCGGAATTCCTGGGAGTCTGCGGAAAGATGTCCTTAAATAGGTTTCTTTATAGCTCCGAGTAGGTGACAATGAGAAGGGGGCAAGTCAGGAAAATACGTTGGGTGCGGCTCTACCTGGAATCTAATTTCAGCGATGACAGCCGCCGTTTGCCGACTCGTATGGGGTCGAGTGCTGTCACGTTGCAAGAGAAATTTTCGTGGGAGTGAATACTCGCCATACACTGACACCAACTGCCTGCGAATATGCACAGTGTCTGCGCCCTCTTTCCAGAGGAACCACGTCATCCAGCGCTGTTTTTGATGACCACACTCTACATCTACATCTGTACTTCGCAAGCCACCCAACGGTGTGTGGCAGAGGGCACTTTACGTGCCACTGTCATTACCTCCCTTTCCTTTTCCAGTCGCGTATGGTTCGCGGGAAGAACGACTGCCTGAAAGCCTCCGTGCGCACTCGAATCTCTCTAATTTTACATTCGTGATCTCCTCGGGAGGTATAAGTAGGGGGGAAGCAATATATTCGATACCTCATCCAGAAACGCACCCTCTCGAAACCTGGACACCAAGCTACACCGCGATGCAGAGCGCCTCTCTTGCAGAGTCTGCCACTTGAGTTTGCTAAACATCTTCGTAACGCTTCACGCTTACCAAATAACTCTGTGACGAAACGCTCCGCTCTTCTTTGGATCTTCTCTATCTCCCGGTACGGATCCCACACTGATGAGCAATACCCAAGTATAGGTCGAACGAGTGTTTTGTAAGCCACCTCCTTTTTGATGGACTATATTTTCTAAGGATTCTCCTAATTAATCTCAACCTGGCACCCGCCTTACCAACAATTAATTTTATATGATCATTCCTCCACTTCAAATCGTTCCGTACGCATACTCCCAGATATTTTACAGAACTGCTACCAGTGTTTGTTCCGCTATCATATAATCATACAATAAAGGATTCCTCTTTCTATGCATTCGCAATACATTACATTTGTCTATGTTAAGGGTCAGTTGCCACTCCCTGAACCATGTTGTCTGCTCACGTAATGACAGCAGTTGGGAAGATGGGCTGCACTCTACAGGGATTACACTTCTAGTGACTGTCCTGCCACCTACAGTTGTACCAAAGACATACATAACTGTAATGAATATCAAATGGTGCATCATGAATGATGGGGAAAAAATAAGATAAAATCAATATGGAATGTCCCTCGTGCTATTAAAATACGATTACCAGGAAGTTTAAGACACGAAGCAGCGAATCCGGAAATTGTGGATGGCTGATCATATACTTAATAACTGTACAATCCAACCATCCTCCGCGAAACAAATATCTGCAGACTAACAGTTAAGATAGAAAGTCAGACAATACAAAATCTTAACTTGTGCCACTGTATCTAACTATCATTTAAAATAGAGGGTTGGTTGCTAATTGGGCTGCCCTCTTGTTACGATATATACGACACAAGTACATTTAGTTAAATTGTGGCAAACTATAGTTATAAAACCACAGGACTCACAAACTGGCGGGCCTTTAAGTCTGAGAAGGAAGCCGTGCCTTATTCTAGAAAGTGTTAAGCAGATTTTATCTCATGTAATTGCCTGGAAGGCAGTTGGTCACGATTTAGTAGTTACTTCTATTGATCGCAACTTGTCATCCATCGCGCGCAGCCGCCCTAACTCCCATAGGTCCAAGGTGGACTTTCTCGGCGATGACGTTGCGGCAAGCGCAACTTCTTCCTCAGTCCTACATCAAGAATTCATAGACATAATTCTCTTTTTTGCAGCAGACAAATTAATTTGACCGCCATAAATGTGCTTTTAAGTTGAGCAGGACATGTACCAAGTAGCAAAGTAAGTTAGCTTATACCTAACGTAATTCATTGTACTCCACAGAGTAACAGCTAGATGCAAAGAGACTGGTCTTCAACTTAAGAACGAAATAAATCAGCGACAGCTCAACGTGTCGAATTAAGGTGGAGCCGTTGAAAAAATGACTAATATTAAACCTTCGTAAGTGACCACTTGCACGTAATTTGTAATTAAAGCGGCTAGAAGTTAACCTACTAACTAACTCTAGCTCGGTGTAGCTTCACCGACTATCCAGTGTGTAAACATGACTCTCTGGTGGTAGAACAGATATGAAAATCAGTGTAATATACTGTACGTGTAATTTTTACGCTAAAATTCCCGCTCCCTTCAGATAGCGCAAATGTTGCAAACACCTATTGGATATAATAGCTAACGTACTGTGTGATCAAAAGTATCCGGACACCTGTATAGGGTGGTCCATTGATAGTGACCGGGCCAAATATCTCACGAAATAAGCATCAAACGAAAAGACTACAAAGAACGAAACTCGTCTAGCTTGAAGGGGGAAACCAGATGGCGCTACGGTTGGCCCGCTAAATGGCGTTGCCATAGGTCAAACGGATATCAACTGCGTTTTTTTTTTAAATAGGAACCCCCATTTTTTATTACATATTCGTGTAGTACGTAAAGAAATATGAATGTTTTAGTTGGACCACTTTTTTAGCTTTGTGGTAGATGGCGCTATAATAGTCACAAACGTATAAGTACGTGGTATCACGTAACATTCCGCCAGTGCGGACTGTATTTGCTTCGTGGTACATTACCCGTGTTAAAATGGACCGTTTACCAATTGCGGAAAAGGTCAATCTCGTGTTGATGTATGGCTATTGTGATCAAAATACCCAACGGGCGTGTGCTATGCATACTGCTCGGTATCCTGGGCGACATCATCCAAGTGTCCGGACCGTTCACCGGATAGTTACGTTATTTAAGGAAACAGGAAGTCTTCAGCAACATGTGAAACGTCAACCACGACCTGCAACAAATGATGATTCCCAAGTAGGTGTTTTAGCTGCTGTCGCGGCTAATCCGCACATCAGTAACAGACAAATTGCGCGAGAATCGGGAATCTCAAAAACGTCAGTGTTGAGAATGCTACATCAACATCGATTGCATCCGTAACATATTTCTATGCACCAGGAACGTAATGGCGACGACTTTGAACGTCGTATACAGTTCTGCCACTGGGCACAAGAGGAATTACGGGACGATGACAGATTTTTTGCACGCGTTCTATTTAGCGACGAAGCGTCATTGACCAACGACCAACAGCGGTATCGTAAACCGCCATAATTTGCACAATTGGGCAACGGAAAATCCACGATGGCTGCGACAAGTGGAATTTCAGCGACCTTGGCGGGTTAATGTATGGTGCGGCATTATGGGAGGAAGGATAATTGGCCCCCATTTTATCGATGGCATTCTGAGTGGTGCAGTGTATGCTGATTCCCTACGTAATGTTCTACCGATATTACTACAAGATGTTTCACTGCATGACAGAATGGCGATGTACTTCCAATATGATGGATGTCCGGCACATAGCTCGCGTGCGGTTGAAGCGGTATTGAACAGCATATTTCATGACAGGTGGATTGGTCGTCGAAGCACCATACCGTGGCCCGCACGTTCACAGGATCTGACGTCCCCGGATTTCTTTCTATGGGGAAAGTTGAAGGATATTTGCTATCGTGATACGCCGACAACGCCTGACAACATGCATCAGCGCTTTGTTAATGCATGTGCGAACAAAACGGAAGGAGAACTACTCGCTGTTGAGAGGAATGTCGCTACACGTATTGCCAAATGCATTGAGGTTGACGGACATCATTTTGAGCATTTATTGCATTAATGTGTGATTTACAGGTAATCACGCTGTAACAGCATGCGTTCTCAGAAATGATAAGTTTACAAAGGTACATGTATCATAATGGAACAACCGAAATAAAATGTTCAAACATACCTACGTTCTGTATTTTAATTTAAAAAACCTACCTGTTACCAACTGTTTGTCTAAAATTGTGAGCCATATGTTTGTGACTATTACAGCGCCATCTGTCAGAAAGCGAAAACAGTGGTCCAACTAAAACATTCATATTTCTTTACGTACTACACGAATATGTAATAAAAATGGGGGTTCCTATTTTTAAAAAAACGCAGTTGATACCCGTTTGACCTATTGCAGGGCCATCTAGCGGGCCAACCATCGCGCCATCTGGCTTCCCCCTTCAAGCTAGACAAGTTTCGTTCTTTGTAGTTTTTTCGTTTGACACTTATTTCGTGAGATATTTGGCCCGGTCACAATCAATGGACCACCCTGTATATAATGCAGAATTGACCACTAGATGCCACGAGCGGCTGACCCTCCAGAATAAAAGAAGGCGGGGAGTGTTGTGCTGACAGTACAGAAGCAGTAATAGCGGAATGGGTCGGTCAGGAGAAGTCAGTGATTTCGAACACGGACTAATCAGTGGATGTCACCTGAGTAACAGGTCCATAAGGGACATTTCGACCCGTCTAAAGCTGCCAAAGTAGACTGTCCGTCATGTGATGTGACTGTGAAGTGGAAACGCGAAGGAACAACCGCAGCTAAACCGAGACCACGCAGACTCCACGTAGACCTTTGAGAATTGAGGAGGGCGACTGTAAGAAACCGCAGGAAATCAGCAGAAGGAATTACTCGTTAATGCCAAAGTGTTACCAGCAGTCCAGCTAACACAATGACTGTGCGTAGGGATTAAAAAACAATGGGGTACAATGGTGGAGCAGCTCCTCATAAGCCACGCATTTCTGCAGTCAGTGCTAAGCGATGCTTGAGACACCACTGGACAATGGGTGACTGGAAATGGGTGATTTGGAATGACAAATCACGCTGTACCGTGTGATAATCCGAAGGTAAGATTTGGGATTGCTTATTGCCTGGAGGACCCTACCTGCTATCATGTATAGTGTCATCAAAGAACTACAGATGATATGTTGTTGAGGTATGGGGATGTTTCTCGTGCTTAAGTTGTGGTACCACTATTACGCTTAAGAAAATGCTAAATTCGGAAGGTCACGAACACGTATTACATCATTGTGTACTGCATACAGTAGAGGACCGTATTTAAGACGATGACTGTATCACAGGACAATGTATACTGTCATCTGTCTGGCAGTGACTTGCGGGACAGTAACGTTCCGCAAATGGACTGGACTGTCCTGCCCAGAGTCCCGATCTCTACGCAATGGAATTCTTTTGGGATGAGTTAGAACATCAACTTCTTTCCAGGCCACAGCCTCTTACGTCGCTATCTTCTCTGGCTTTGGATCGTGAGGAAGAACGGGAGCCGGCCGACGTGGCCGACCGGTTCCAGGCGCTACAGTCTGGAACCGTGCGACCGCTACGGGACTGATGACCTCAGACGTTAAGCCCCGTAGTGCTCAGAGCCATTTGAACCATTTGAAGAACGGGATACCGTTCCTCCACATACATTCAGACACCTCATTGACTGTGTCCACACCACACATCACAGTTCAAGCAATCATAAAGGCAAAGAATGGACACATTCCGTTTTAATGTCCAATAATAGTTGTCCCGGTAAATACTGGGATGGTCCCTTTGAAACGGACATGACGAGTTTCCTTCCGCAATGAGAGATTGTTTTCAGTCTCCAATGACCACGCCGTCAACGTTAGACACCACTTTCCTCTTTTATTTCTTGTTTGTGAAAGATTTCGGGCTCTTCCACAAGAAGTAAGAACCCTACGATAGTGCTCAAGGAGGCCATATTCGCAGTTAGTAACGTCGCTACTATACTTGGAATGGGGCCAATGGTTGTCTACAGACTTCTGACTCGATAGTCCGCATCTGCCCAGATCCAATTACAGACAAGCCGTAAGGTGCCATTCTTACAGAAACAAACGACAGCTCGCGAACAGTCAGCGTTACGTCCTTAAATATATTATGCATATCAGAACAAAAGGTTGCCATTATTTTTACAATTAGCTTTGTATTGAAACATGTGCCGTAAGAGGCAACTTCTGATTTCATAGGCATCTATAGTGTTGCGTAGGTATTATCTGTTTTTTATCTAACGTTGGAGTCCTCTCCGATAGCTGAATGGTCAGCGGGTTCGATTCGAGGCTGGGTCGGGGATTTTCTCCACTCAGGGACTGGGTGTTGTGTTGTCTTCAACATCGCGCAGGTCGCCCAATGAGGCGTCGAATGTAATAAGACCTGCACCAAGGTGGGCGGACCTGCCCAGTAAGGGGCCTCCCGGCCGATAACGCCAAACGCTCGTTACCATTTTCCAACTAACGTCGGAGTGAAAGAGAGATTTAATGAACTCTTCATGCAGCAACTCATATTCAACGAGTCTCCAGCTGAGAACACTTCGTTGAACATAAATGTGACAAACACTCAGGCAGAACAAAAATAGTTACTATTCTAAATACCAGACTTCTTTAAATCTTTTATCAAATTTAAACAGTGTCATCTTTCAGAAAAAAACACATTTCATATTCAAACCCTCCAGTATGTTCAGCGGGAACACTGGACGCTCAAATACAATTCATTTTTAAACATCATACAGAAGCATTTTTTGTAATTTGAAAATTCGAAATGATGGAAAAGGAAACCAGAGGACAGAGGTGAGAGAGGAACGGTTTCCCATCGTTTTCAGCAATGTTCTTCTTTTCGACAAGGTGAGGAGTCTACCTGTCTTTCCATTGCTTGTCTGTATAACAGTTTTACTCTCCGTATTGGAACTATTGTTTTAATGGTTCCTTGACATTTATTTCTCTGGAGCGAAGCTACATAAACAATGAAGGATAGAGGCAGTCATTTGCGATATAATCGAGAATTAGTCTAGCAAGGGGCTTTAAGGCTGTTCCGAAACATTTCTTATACGAGGCAATTACAGCTGGTTAGTTGAACGAGAGATATTTCGTGATTAGTAGCTCTCGAGTTAATTAAAGGACATTTAGAAATTTAGACATGATGTACGATTGAAACTAATGTGACATCAGCTAAGAGTCAATACGTAAATTAACGGAAAGAATTGGCTACCAGAACCCCTACCTCTTACTTAATTTTACGAAAGTATATCGGTGTTTATAAAGTAACAGTGTGGTTCCTTGCAATGTTGTTACCATTGAATTTGACCCTCGAACGTGGGTAACCAGATACTTTGCAGAATTAGCCCTTAATAACATATGTTCTTAAGGTTGTTTTGAACTTTCTTGAATATTCAGTTTGTTACCTCACGTCAGCAAGCTAACAGCAAAAGATATTTTAAACATGTGCAAAAATGAATTATATCATTATCACTTCCTCAATGGCTTCTATTGTTGCCTCCGCAAAAGATAATGCAACACTTTTTTTTGAAAGCAGGTTGTTTTTATTTCTTTATTTATTTACGCGTCTAGTTCCTTAGAACCAAACTGACGAGAAAATATCCAAGGTCATGGAAAGTGTTAGTAAATGACATTACAACATAAAAGTAATAACCGATAAAATAAAATGTTTGTGAATCCAAAAAAGCCAAACAATTAGTTTAAGTGAACGCAATCAACAATATAATACAGGAATCAGCTTAATTTTTTAGCAACTCCTCGACAGAATAGAAGGTGTGACCCATGAGGAAACTCTTCAGTTTCGATTTTAAAGCGTGTGGCTTATTGCTAAGATTTTTGAATTCTTGTGGTAGCGTATTGAGAATGGATGCAGCAATATACTGTACACCTTTCTGCAAAAGAGTTAAGGGAGTGTGATCCAAATGCAGACTGGATTTCTGCTTAGTATTAACTGAGTGAAAGCTGCTAACTCTTGAGAGTAAGCTGATATTGTTAATAAGAAATGACAGTAAAGAACACGTATATTGAGAGGCCAATGTCGGAATACCCAGACTAGTGAACAGCGGTCGACAAGAGGCTCACGAACATAAACCACTTATCGACGGAACTGCCCGTTTCTGAGGCAAAAATATCCTTTGAGAATGGGAAGAGCTACCCTAAAACATAATACCATATAACATAAGCGAATGAAAATAAGCAAAGTAGATTAATTTTCGTGTCAAACGATCACTTGCTTCTGATACCATTCGAATAGTAAAAATGGAAACATTAAGTTTTTGAACAAGATCCTGAACGTAGGCTTTCCACGACAGTTTATTATCTATCTGAACACCTAGAAATTTGAACTGTTCAGTTTCACTAATCATATGCCCATTCTGTGAAATTAAAACGTTAGGTTTTGTTGAATTGTGTGTCAGAAACTGTAAAAACTGGGTCTTACTGTGATTTAGCGTTAGTTTATTTTCTACAAGCCATGAACTTAGGTCATGAACTGTACTATTTAAAACCGAGCCAATGTTGCACACAACATCCTTTACTACCATCAACAAACAGAAATATTTTAGAATTACCTGTAATACTAGATGGCATATCATTTACATGAATAAGAAACAGGAGTGGCCCCAGCACTGATCCCTGGGGCACTCCCCCCCCCCCCCCCCCATTTGACCCTGCCTTACTCAGACCAAACATCACAGCTGTTCTCAACACTGTGAATAAGGACCTATTTCTGTCTGTTGTTAAAGTAACAAGTGAACCAGTTGCGAGCTACTCCCCATATGCCATAAGGTCCAACTTCTGAAGCAACATTTTGTGGTCAACACAATCACCCTTGCTGCAGATACAGTTGAAGATGGTAAGGCGATGACGCTGACAATCCGCTGATAAATGTTTGAGCATTTGGTTGCGGATGCTCTCTGGCCCTGGGCTGTATAAGGGCAAAGGGCTAGGGCACTGAAGAATCCCCACTCAGTGAATGGAGCACTATAGGTGCTGTGTAGTGAAAGATAATTGCAATCACTCCATCCGCTGTTTCAAGGCATGAAGGCTGATTGATAGTTCTCAAATGCAGAGGCCCGAGCATAATGCAAGGCAAATTGGCGACTATTGCATATGGATCAGTGAAAACAGCACCGTACAATGAAATACCAAGTACACTTGCAGAGGACTGGTGTCCACAAAGGCGTCTGATCTTCACCCAGACCTGCGAAGGAGTTGTACGTGATCCAATAGTTGAAATGTACCATTCCCAGCATTCTTGCTTCCATCGTTTTATAAGTGGCAGACCTGGGCATGGAGCCATTTAAAGGTAATGAAGTGCTCGATAAATGGATGCCGTTTATTGAGTTGGAGAGCCCTCCTGCACTCCCAAATGGGCTCGGCAATTTGTGACGCCCACTAAGGTACTACCTTCTGACAAAGTGGATCCCAAATAATAGGGGATCGCTAAGTCGGCTGCCGATAGAATGGCTACTATTACATTCTTGCTTGCCTCATCAGTACTACCATTTAGCAGGGAGCTCAGAACGACAGTGGAGTTGAAAGAATCCCAGTCAGTATTGTGGAGAGCCCATCTAGGCAGGTGCCCAGTGGAGTGATGCTGGAGGTGGAACAGGAAGACTGGAAATTGTCGCTATAACACAGGTCATTGTGGATCCTCCAGTGAATGGACAGGAGAAGACCAGGATGCAAATGGGCCATACTGAAGTGAATAGAGGCATCATTATTTAAGAGACAGAGGTCGAGACCTGCCTGTAAGTTTTCATTGTCTTTACCAGGGCCCATAACCCACAAGGGTTATGGGCATTGTAGTCACCCAAGATTAGGAAAGGTGGAGGGAGCTGAGACACCAATTAAGGTAATACGTTCTGAGGCACTCCACCTTTCGGAGGGTAAATATTACAGATGGTAAAATCCTGAAATGCGCTTACCCAGACAACCACAGCCTCAAAAGTTGTATCAAAGGGCACAAGTTCACTATGTACAGAGTTCAGAACATATGTGTAAACTTCACATGACACTCTGTCATAATCGGCATGATTCTTCAAATATCTCCAGTAGCCACGAAGGGCAGGGGTTCATGTTGCTGGAAACCAAGTTTCCTGAAGGGCAATGCAGAAAGCAGAGGAGGAGCTTAAGAGATGTTGTAACTCAGCCAGGTAGTGGAAAAAACCACTACAATTCCACTGGAGAATCGTACTGTCAGTATACTGTTAGTGATTGAAGTGACCAAAGAGGCAGACTATGTTCCTGGGTCACCTGCTGCCACTAGTTTAGAGGATCTTAGACACGTTATGTTGTGCTATCTGGAGCCTCAGGGATCACCAGGATCGCTAGCATGGCACGCGATCTCCGCACGATGTGCTTACTTCATCGATTTCTTAGCCACTGGTGCTCCCAATACTTATCTTCTCACATTAAACACCTATCATTATTCCACAACCGCAATACCAGATCCGATACGTCTAGCATCTTGGCTGTACCTTTACATAACACAAAAATTTTCTCCGTGTCATTCTCCATCTCAGCCATACGACTATGGAACGCGCTCCCCTGTGATCTGCGTCTTATCCAGAACCACTCAACATTCAAGAGGGAACTCAAAACTTACATATTAGGGACGGTATAGCTACCATTGTTGTGCCCCTCTCATCTCTTTCTTTCTCCTCTCCATCATAGCTTCGAATTTTACCATTCTATTTCTCTTCCTCTAACCTACCTACCTCTTCTATATCTCTTTCACCCCATTCTATCGTCTTATGTCTCTGCTCGATGAGAATAACTCACAAGCTGCAAGAACATAACGAGAAAATTCCCAGCTAGCAAAAGGACTGACATTCATAAAAGAAAAATATGTTTACTTTCATATACATAGTCATTACTATTATTATTATTATTATTATTATTATTATTATTATTATTATTGATTGTTGTAATTATTCTTTTGATTGTTATAATTATCAATGTACTATTGTTATAATCTCTGTTTTTTTAACATTAATACTGTATAACACGTTATATGTCCTTAATGTTCTGTAGAAACTGTAATTCGTTCAAACTGAGTCTGCCTGGTTAGGTGTAAGAGAGGGCCTGAATGCCCTAATCTTGCCAAGTAAAATAAATGCATAAATAAATAAATAAAAGCAGAGCATGTTGGATTTGGTGGCGTGGGGGCCACCAGGAATTCCTTCGTCTTGGAAGACTTCTTTTTGCTTTCTTTTCTTTAATAGGTTTGAATGACTGGGAGGGATTATCTGAATTAATTTCAGCAACTGATTTAGATCGTGAAGCCCTGGTATCCGATTGCTGACCAACATAAACCTTGGAGAGGAGTGTCCTGAGGGACCCTTTCGTGGCGTGAGAAGTCAGACGAGGGTGATGTAACTCTGGCTGTGGGATGGGGATAGGCATCCCAGGTGGGTAGAGAACCATTACTCCCAAGTGGGTGTGGGGAAGCAGCAGAAAGGGAGCCCCCTACTGTCAGGTGGGCAGCCATAGTTATATGTCCCTGAGGGCTCCCTGTAGGAGCCCTAACGGGCGAGGAGAGTACTGCTTGAAGAGAGGGCTGTAGCATACATTGTCATGTGTGCAGGATGCAGATGCTCATACTTTTCTTGGCCTCTTGGTATGTCATTCTGTCCAGAGGCTTATGTTCTTGTATTTTTTTTCTCTCTGTGAAAGGCAGTGCAATCTAGTGAATAGGGAGAATGGTACTCTCCACAGTTGACACAGACAGGAGGGGGGGGGGGGGGGGGGAGGCGGAGGGAGCACAAGGAACATTCGCGTGCAGCGTTCGTCCACAGTCCCTACAGACTGGTCTGGCATCACAGTGTGAAGATACGTGCCAGAATTTGATACATTTGGAACACCCCGTAGGGATGCGAGGGATGGGGTACAAAGTTTCATGTTACATTGCTATACCAGCACTTTGACCTTTTCAGGCAGCTAATAGCCCTCTGAGACCAAGATGAAGACCCAGTAGCAACCTTACTGTCGTTTGGTCCTAAGGACATGACAGACAAAGTGCACGCCCTATCACTCCAAGTTGGCGTGTAGCTTATGTAACGTTCTTTAAAAATGATTTAAGTAATAAACTTTACGATTACGTTGAATGAAGTCTGATCTGTGGAATGGAAACAGATCTCCAATGTCGTGTTGCGTGTTGTAACTGCAAGTGGTGTGCTCACTCTGTGTTATTGTTAGCAAAACTTTACACAAATCGATTGGGCAGTGCAACTCCAGATACCAATAACGAAATACAGTCACTGCAAAATACATTCACCGCCTTAGGCAGCGAATCATATGGCCCTGTTCAAAACTGATAATTTTGGTATCTGTGCACGTAACAAATAAATTAAATTATCTTACCTCTAGAGCAGCAATGGTGGAACGCGATATGTTCTGGTCTCTCATAAAAAATATAATGCTAGCTACAGGCTCAGCATTGTGCAATGATGGCCATAATACTTGAAAAGCACATAAAATTCATTTGCCTGATAAACGAGAATATTTAAGGAAATCCAACTTCTTTGGCTCTGAGCACTATGGGACTTGACACCTGTGGTCATCAGTCCCGTAGAACTTAGAACTACTTAAACCTAACTAACCTAAGGACATCACACACATCCATGCCCGAGGCAGGATTCGAACCTGCGACCGTAGCAGTCGCGCGATTCCGGACTGAGCGCCTAGAACCGCGAGACCACCGCGGCCGGCCTAATCCAACTTCTTTAAAAAAAATACGAGTATAAGACCTGGACTGGGAGGCGGTACTGATTATGGTGAATTACTAAGACTCAATTTTTTTTAGCAAAATCATATTGCACGTTCGCTTTGGGTTTTCAAAAAACATCTGACAATTGAACTCACAACTGATTCACAAACAATGAGATTTAAACAGCAAGTATTATCTAACTTCATTAATCCAACATAAATGCAGATCATGAAATTACACATAGCCTGTTAACAAATCTTAAAAGCATAACAAAAATGAGTCTTTTTCTCAAAACAGTTTTCGTACATTCTGAGGTTACTCAACAACACAAATTATCAGCCAACTCGTCTATACTAATGCGCTGGCAAAAAACAGAAATCATAGTTCCCAGAATGAGATTTTCACTCTGCAGTGGAGTGTGCGCTGATATGAAACTTCCTGGCAGATTAAAACTGTGTGCCCTACCGAGACTCGAACTCGGGATCTTTGCCTTTCGCGGGCAAGTGCTCTACCATCTGAGATACCGAAGCACGACTCACGGCCGGTACTCAAAGCTTTACTTCTGCCAGTATCTCGTCTCCTACCTTCCATACTTTACAGAAGCTCTCCTGCGAACCTTGTAGAACTAGCACTCCTGAAAGAAAGGATACTGCGGAGACATGGCTTAGCCACAGCCTGGGGGAGGTTTCCAGAATGAGATTTTCACTCTGCAGCGGAGTGTGCGATGATATGAAACTTCCTGGCAGATTAAAACTGTATGCCCGACCGAGACTCGAAGTCGGGACCTTTGCCTTTCGCGGGCAAGTGCTCTACCACCTGAGCTACCGAAGCACGACTCACGCCCCGTACTCACTGCTTTTCTTCTGCCAGTATCTCGTCTCCTACCTTCCAAACTTTACAGAAGCTCTCCTGCGAACCTTGCAGAACTAGCACTCCTGAAAGAAAGGATACTGCGGAGACATGGCTTAGTCACAGCCTGGGGGAGGTTTCCAGAATGAGATTTTCACTCTGCAGCGGAGTGTGCGCTGATATGAGACTTCCGCAGTATCCTTTCTTTCAGGAGTGCTAGTTCTGCAAGGTTCGCAGGAGAGCTTCTGTAAAGTTTGGAAGGTAGGAGACGAGATACTGGCAGAAGTAAAGCTGTGAGTACCGGGCGTGAGTAGTGCTTCGGTAGCTCAGATGGTAGAGCACTTGCCCGCGAAAGGCAAAGGTCCCGACTTCGAGTCTCGGTCGGGCACACAGTTTTAATCTGCCAGGAAGTTTCAGAAATCATAGTTATTGAACATCTTTACCTTATTTGCATGAAGACTTCTGCTTCCATGATCACCAATAATGACATACCTACATTAATCTAACTCTTGGTGGCTTCACACAGCACACCCCAAAAACTGCCTACTCTATCGTCTTTTCTTCACAGACAGCTACCTACAACTGTGCGCCCAGCGCTCTCTTACACCAACAAGGCAGTATCTTTGGCTCTGCGGTCACGCACAGTCAGTGATCCGAATTATCGAGCCTATCAGAGACATTTACCGTTTATAGTATACTAGTTTCATTGTAATTTATTAATATTCTTATCTTATTCTGGTGCCACCTACAAGTGTGCTCCAGCAGATGCCTTTCACTTATCGTCAGGCTGCATGAGGAAGTCATGATGGAAAATGATGCCTTGAACCATGTTTAGACTTTTATGGGGGATGATAGTCACTGGAATGCTAACCAGCTTGTTACAAGCAAGCAACACCTGTGACTAAGCAGGGTCTGCTGTTTTAACCAAAAGTGACCCATTCTTTATTTTGGAGATGGCTGAACTTGTCCTCTACAGTCTCTAGCAAGAATAAAGGTTTTGTGGCCAAAACAGAATCCCCATTTGTCCTCGTACAAGTCAGGTATTGGGGGGAGTATGTCTCTGCTTTTCAGTCAGTCAGATGTTCCTCCCAGGACATATCCAGGGAACGAAACGTTTTGGGGTCCTATCTCTCTGCGTTGAACGATTTCTTTTCTCCTGAGGAGATTGCTGGGGCCATATGACCACCTGTGGGAGAAAGCTTAATCCACTTTGTATGTGAGTCATCCAGCATAGTGCCACCTACTACGAATGGGAGCTCTCCACATGGACGCTATCCAGCCTCAGTAATGGCTACCTGGCCAGTAATCTGTTGCTCGGAGTTCCTGTGCCCCAGCCATGATGGGCAAATGGCTCAAATGGCTCTGAGCACTATGGGACTCAACTGCTGTGGTCATTAGTCCCCTAGAACTTAGAACTAGTTAAACCTAACTAACCTAAGGACATCACAAACATCCATGCCCGAGGCAGGATTCGAACCTGCGACCGTAGCGGTCTTGCGGTTCCAGACTGCAGCGCCTTTAACCGCACGGCCACTTCGGCCGGCCATGATGGGCACATACACGCTGGCATACATAAGGAAGTTTTAGCTCAGGCACCAACAGTGCAATCTCTGTGTAGGTAGGGGCTGCAACCATTCAGGTACTTGATGACTGCCCTAACAGTAGAATGGGTATCTTGCTGGTTTTGGGTATACTGCCTTATTGGAAAGGGAGGTTGCTAAGATGGAAAGGCACAAAGCTGGAACAGACACCGTACTGGGGGAACTACACTGCACGATCTGCATTTCTGAAAAAAATTGGAAAAGCAGTGGCAGATCAAGCCCAACATTGGGGACCATGTATTTATTAATGGAAAGCTGTAGAGAGTACCAGAAAGGGAAAACTAGGGTCCTACGTCATATACCAGGTCCAAGTGGAATCTACATTGGTAAGACCATCCAATGGTAAGGCAGAGAGGTAAAGGTATAGTGGAAGTGTAGGCTTGCAGCGTGGTAATCAAGCACTAACTCATAAATAAGTTGTTAGCTCCCTGGAAAGCCAATGTAGTTTTGTGAGCTCCTCTCAGGTGTGCAGACTTTTGTGAGGCCTTGCATTGTCATCGAGAAGGCGAAGTTCGTACACATGTTTGTGGTGACAATCACACTGAAGTCATTTCTTCGTTTTCCTAAGGGGAGCACAACAGACTTCAGAGCTGATGACGGAGGACATCGAACAGAATAACCCCTTCAGAGTCCCAGAAGACCATCGCCATGACTTTACCAGCTGAGGGCTATCTCTGGAGGAGAGGTGGTGTGCTGCCATTCTATTGATTGCCGTTTTTTTACCAGTCACAGTGATCAACTCACGTCTGATCGCCTGTGACAATGTTTGTCACAGTGAGCCTCGTAATGCACAAGCAGTTCCGCAGAGATGGTCCTTCATTGCTCGTTATGGTCTTCTGTTATTCAGTGAAGGACCCAGTGGGCACACACTTTTGTGTACCCCAACTGCTAGAAGAGTGTGTCAGCAGTCAGCACTACTAACAGAAACGTTCAGTTGTGCAGCGGAATGATTGTAATCCTTCGAGTGTATGCACATTCCAATATTGTAGAAGTCACAACTGTGTGCAGCTAGCCTGTGCACAGGAGACTGGACAAGTTTGCGCCACCTTATTGCCATGATGACAAACACCTCTCCCAACTACTTACCGTGCTTTTCTTCGCTGCCAGGTTGCTGTAGACATTCCACAAGGGTCTATGAATATCTGTGATGTCCCTGTATTCTGCCAAAAAAAAATTCCTTGATAGCTCTCTGCATGTAACGCACTTCCATTACAGACGCAATCTAGAAGGCTAGACACGGCGCCAGCACCTATTGGCACTTCATGAAGGTAAAGGGTTGAAGCGGGAATACTCCACAATGCCCTCGTAGTTCATTACAAATCTCAAAAACGATAGGTGGTTCATCATATAAGCCGTTGCTGAAGGAACAATATCATGTAACTGACGTTTCCGATTTTCAGGATTTCGGTCAGTTGGCATACATGCTGTTTGCACATAAACGGCCAATTCTGAGTTATTTTCGATGAAAGTGAAGGAAAGAGTACTGTTTAAGTGAATTAAGCTAAAAAAGGTGAAAATTTAGTGTAACTGCAAAAAATGAAATAACGTGTAACCGTAGAGTTAAAAACTCCATAACGCTGTTTGCAGACAGTGCTGTCATCTATTTGGAGGACGTAATGCTGGAAGACTGTAGAGAAATGCAGGAGGGCCTGGAGAGAATCGACGACTGGTACAGTGGCTCACAGCTGTCAATCACTTTAAAAAAAAAACAAATCTCCATTTTTATCAAGTGAGCAACAGTTTCTTTCATCATGAGGAGACTGTCATGTGAAACTTTGACTCAAGAACTGTTTTGTACCAGAGAGAGAGATGCAACACATAATATCTGTGTGCTGTGCAAGCCTGCACTTTCGGTTTTATGCTGCAAATTAACACAGAGTCAGTTATGTGTTATTGTATCTTCAACATCTAATTACTGCTTGGTTTTTGGAATTATCTTCACTAAAAGTAATAGTAAATTAAAAACTCCAAGATCAGGCCCAAGTGACTGCACAATGCAAATGGACCACTGCTTGATCCTCTGCCATATGGCGTCATTCGGATGTGGTATTGATGGGCATGGGATCAACAGAATGCTCTGCCAGCAGTTGTCTGCTTTCCACTAGCTCCTCAGTTAGCATCAGGAGGCTAACTGGACCCCTTTGCAGTCCTTCCACTGAGTAAACGTCCCTGCCAGTACTAGTAATTGAACCCAGGTCCTCTACGTAAAAGTCAGAGGTACTGCCCACTCAGCTACACTACTGGCCATTAAAATTGCTACATCACGAAGATGACGTGCTACAGACGCGAAATGTAAGCAACAGGAAGAAGATGCTGTGATAAGGAAATGATTAGCTTTTCAGAGCATTCACACAAGGTTGGTGCCGGTGGCGAAACCTACAACATGCTGACATGAGGAAAGTTTCCAACCGATTTCTCATACACAAACAGCAGTTGAGCGGCGTTACCTGGTGAAACATTGTTGTGATGCCTCGTGTAAGGAGGAGAAATGCGTACCATCACGTTTCCGACTTTGATAAAGGTCGGATTGTAGCCTATCGCGATTGCGATCTGTCGTATCACGAGATTGCTGCTCGCGTTGGTCGAGATATAATGACTGTTAGCAGAATATGGCATCGGTGGGTTCAGGAGGGTGATACGGAACGCTGTGCTGGATCCCAACAGCCTTGTATCACTGGCAGAAGAGATGACAGTCATCTTATCCGCATGGCTGTGACGGATTGTACAGCCACGTCTCGATCCCTGAGTCAACAGATGGGGACGTTTGCAAGACAACAACCATCTGCACGAACAGTTCGACGACGTTTGCAGCAGCATGGACTATCAGCTCGGAGACCACGGCTGCGGTTACCCTCGAGGCTGCATCAGAGAGGAGCACCTGCGATGGTGTACTCAACGACGAACCTGGGTGCACGAACGGCAAAATGTCATTTTTTCGAATGAATCCAGGTTCTGTTTACAGCATCATGATGGTCTCATCTGTGTTTGGCGACATCGCGGTGAACGCACATTGGAAGTGTGTAATCATCATCGCCATACTGGCGTATCACCCGTCGTGATGGTATGGGGTGCCATTGGTTACATGTCTCTGTCACTTCATGTTCGCATTGATGGCACTTTGAACAGTGGACGTTACATTTCAGATGTATTACGACTCATGGCTCTGCCCTTCATTCGATCCCTGCGAAACCCTACATTTCAGCAGGATAATGCACGACCGCATATTGTAGGTCCTGTACGGGCCTTTCTGAATACAGAAAATGTTCGACTGCTGCCGTGGCCAGCACATACTCCAGATCTCTCACCAATTGAAAACTTGTGGTCAATGGTGGCCGAGCAACTGGCTCGTCGCAATACGCCAGTCAGTACTCTTGATGAACTGTGGTATCGTGTTGAAGCTGCACGGGCAGCTGTACCTGTACATGCCAACCAAGCTCTGTTTGACTCAATGCCCAGGCGTATCAAGGCCGTTATTACGGCCAGAGGTGGTTGTTCTGGGTACTGATTTCTCAGGATCTATGCACCCAAACTGCATGAAAATGTAATCACATGTCAGTTCTAGTATAATATATTTGTCTAATGAATACCCGTTTATCATCTGCGTTTCTTCTTGGTGTAGCAGTTTTAATGGCCAGTAGTGTAAATCTACCAGTCATGCCGCTGATCAGCGCCCCGCCTGGCTGGCCGCAGGTGCAGCCACAGCGACGTGTCGGGCGTGGTGCGCGCGCTGCAGGCGGCGGCGCGGCAGCTGCGGTCGCGCGCGGTCGACGAGCTGGTGCTTGAGGGCAACGCGCTGCCCGCGCTGCCCGGCCGCGCCTTCGCGCCGCTGCGCGTGCTGCGCCTCATGCTGCGCGACAACGGGCTGGAGCGCGTGGCGCCCACCTGGCTCGGCGGACTCGAGGACTCGCTGCTCGAGCTCTTCCTTGTCGAGCCCGCGCTGCGCTCCCTGCCTGCCGACTCGCTCCTCCGCATGCGCTCCCTCGAGGCACTCACCGTGCAGGTAAGTTCGGCCCCGAACTTCTGTGACCTCTGCAACACAGAGGAAAGGGAGTGTTATCGCCACCAATCTTCAATCACCATATCTGTTGCCTGCAGCTCGTGGTCTTGTGATAGCGTTCTCGCTTTCTGCGCACAGGGTCCCAGGTTCGATTCCCGGTGGGGTCAGGGATTTTCCCTGCCTCCAGATGACTGGGTGTTGTGTGTCTCTCATCATCATTTCATTCTGATTCACTCGCAAGTCGCCGTAGTGGTGTTAAAGAACTTGTGGAGCGGCGTCCGGACCGCCCCGCGAGGGGTCTCCCGGCCACCAGTGCCGTACGCTCATTACATTATTACCATATCTGTTCAAGCATACAAAACTAGAATTTCCTATGAAGTAACAACTGTTTACTCTCCACATACAGGGTGTTACAAAAAGGTACGGCCAAACTTTCAGGAAACATTCCTCACACACAAATAAAGAAAAGTAGTTTAGTGGACATGTGACCGGAAACGCTTAATTTCCATGTTGGAGCTCATTTTAGTTTCGTCAGTATGTACTGTACTTTCTCGATTCACCGCCAGTTGGCCCAATTGAAGGAAGATAATGTTGACTTCGGTGCTTGTGTTGACATGCGACCCATTGCTCTACAGTACTAGCATCAAGCATATCAGTACGTAGCATCAACAGGTTAGTGTTCATCACGAACGTGGTTTTACAGTCAGTGCAATGTTTACAAATGCGGAGTTGGCAGATGCCCATTTGATGTATGGATTAGCACGGGGCAATAGCCGTGGCGCGGTATGTTTGTATCGAGACAGATTTCCAGAACGAAGGTGTCCCGACAGGAAGACGTTCGAAGCAATTGATCGGCGTCTTAGGGAGCACGGAATATTCCAGCCTATGACTCGCGACTGGGGAAGACCTAGAACGACGAGGACACCTGCAATGGACGAGGCAATTCTTCGTGCAGTTGACGATAACCCTAATGTCGGCGTCAGAGAAGTTGCTGCTGTACAAGGTAATGTTGACCACGTCAGTGTATGGCGAGTGCTACGGGAGAAGCAGTTGTTTCCGTACCATGTACAGTATGTGCAGGCACTATCAGCAGCTGATTGGCCTCCACGGGTGCACTTCTGTGAATGGTTCATCCAACAATGTGTCAATCCTCATTTCAGTGCAAATGTTCTCTTTACGGATGAGGCTTCATTCCAACGTGATCAAATTATAAATTTTCACAATCAACATGTGTGGCCTGACAAGAATCCGCGCGCAATTGTGCAATCACGTCATCAACACAGATTTTCTGTGAACGTTTGGGCAGGCATTGTTGGTGATGTCTTGATTGGGCCCCATGTTCTTCCACCTACGCTCAATGGAGCACGTTATCATGATTTCATACGGGATACTCTACCTGTGCTGCTAGAACATGTTCCTTTACAAGTACGACACGATATGTGGTTCATGCACGATGGAGCTCCTGCACATTTCAGTCGAAGTGTTCGTACGCTTCTCAACAACAGATTTGGTGACCAATGGATTGGTAGAGGCGAACCAATTCCATGGCCTCCACGCTCTCCTGACCTCAAACCTCTTGACTTTCATTTATGGGGGCATTTGAAAGCTCTTGTCTACGCAACCCCGGTACCAAATGTAGAGACTCTTGGTGCTTGTATTGTGGATGGCTGTGATACAATACGCCATTCTCCAGAGCTGCATCAGCGCATCAGGGATTCCATGCGACAGAGGGTGGATGCATGTATCCTCGCTAATGGAGGACATTTTGAACATTTCCTGTAACAAAGTGTTTGAAGTCACGCTGGTACGTTCTGTTGCTGTGTGTTTCCATTCCATGATTAATGTGATTTGAAGAGAAGTAATAAAATGAGCTCTAACATGGAAAGTAAGCGTTTCCGGACACATGTCCACATAACATATTTTCTTTCTTTGTGTGTGACGAATGTTTCCTGAAAGTTTGGCCGTACCTTTTTGTAACACCCTGTACACAGGGTGGTTCATTGATCGTGACTGGGCCAAATATCTCACGAAATAAGGGTCAAACGAAAAAACTACAAAGAACGAAACTTGTCTAGCTTGAAGGGGGAAACCAGATGGCACTATGGCTGGCCCGCTAGATGGCGCTGCCATAGGTCCATTTCTTGTTGTCCAAAAAGCCTTTCACAATTTCTCTGAAAGATGACCAAGCATCTAACTTGATTTTTAGGAGTTTGTTATCAAATGTTGCATTTTTCATCAGTTTTCTTAGTTGTGGTCCAAATTTGGCTTTATTTAATTTAGGAAACTTATCTTTCAAATGATTGAAGATCTGGCCTGTTCTATCCATAGCTTTTATAGAGTTCCCTATAAAGCCCAGCTTGAGATGAAGAAGAGACAAAATGATTTTAGCAAGCCA
This sequence comes from Schistocerca cancellata, assembly GCF_023864275.1. Classification (NCBI taxonomy): domain Eukaryota; kingdom Metazoa; phylum Arthropoda; class Insecta; order Orthoptera; family Acrididae; genus Schistocerca; species Schistocerca cancellata. Next base: position 975,642,127 of record NC_064627.1, read on the forward strand.
AACCAAAGGACTGTTCCTCACATTTTCCTTTCCGGTGACGACTTCCTTGAGTGTGTAGTGGTCCTCGGCGTCATGGCTGTCCAACTGGAACAAAATACTACAGTGTATCATGAGTCCACCATGTAAAAATGTAAAGAGTGCAACAGCTCTTAAATCGCAGCAAAGTTTGCTAGTCATGGTCTTTATAAGTGATTGCCTCTAGAAGCAGAACGAAGATTTCTTAAGTTTCTTTCACTGCATAAGCAACAGGCACAGTGGGAATGAATTGTCATTATGGAGGAGAACTGCTTTCAAGTCAGTAAATAGTCACCATTCCTGTGGGTTATGTTGTGCACCTTGCTGCATTATTGATCAAAGCGAGTACCTCTTCATCTAAAAGAATTAAGAAATTGTACATGTAAAGAAAAGAATAGCAATAAAAGAACCTTTAAAAACTGAAAAATTTTACATGTTAAAACATTCCGAAAGGTAGATTCAGATTCCACGCATGAAAGTACACATTAATTGATATGTCACATCCCAGATGCAAAATAGCTATTGAGTACTGGTTTTAATAACAAAGCTATATGGTGATGCAGTTAGCTTCAAAATAACATTACAAAATCTATGTACTAGTTACTGTAACAGTTGTAAGTATTTGACCCCAACAGACATGGACCTCAAGATAAAACCCTACAACTTGAAAGTTCTTCTGCCGCTACAATAAATTCAAGTTTCTGAAAAGGTATTTTAGCTGAAACACAGTATAGCTGTGCAGAAACATTTATAACATAGTACAGATGTGCAGAAACATTTCTTTATCAACATTTTGACTCGGTTTGGGCATCATCCCTGTTCAGGAAACATATTTGTGGCTGTACAATTAATACTATTTACATGAAACATTGTGACAAATGTGTTCATTTTCGTTCAAAAATTGAAAACTTCCATTTTGCCACAAAATGTAATATTAATAAATAAACGCCAACCGCCTTTAACAGTGGTAAACGCAAGATAATGTTCGTAAATAGGAGAAAAAAGGATAATTTTTGAGTACAGCATAAATAACTTGCCACAGTTATTAAATATTAGTCATACATCTTGTGATATGATATAAATTAGGCTGAATAAAATGGTTTGAAGAATCATTTGTAAATTTTTACAACATGTGCAACATGTCATGTAGATTATGTCAGAAATATGAACGTATGTCTGAAGGTAATTTGTTAACTGCTACAGAAACAAATATGTAAAAACATGTCTTCTATTCTACGCCATTAAATTATCTTGATAATAACTACGTATGTATCCATCCGTGTAACAGAGCAAATAAAACTTACAGTTTCTGTATGTCATATTACACACTAAGAATGTGTTATGCTACTCCGCACTGTCATTCCATTCCACTGCTTCAACAGTAGTTAGCATTGGCATTATTTCCATAATAATTAGGTGCCTCTTAAATTACTCTTTCATCCATGAAATGTGGGAAAGTGGATCACATGATTTCATATCTTCATCTTGACGAATGGGGTTCTATTGAAAAATGAAACCACTATTTGTGAGGATCTACTAAATAATCTGTCACTTTACAATTAAAACTTGCAAACATTCTGTATAAAATCAACTGATGTGAAAACCTCAACCTCATATTATCAGCTAAATTAATGGCAGATGTCCAGGGATGTCCCTGCTGTCAGAATACAAAAATCGCTGTAATGCACTCGTATTAAAATGCATATAGCATGCTGTAAAGCTGGTAGTTCTCTAGATAGAGGAAGAAGTTACGTCAGAGAACGGTATCCGAAACAGATATGTGTAGCTGTCAATTCTTTCGATTTCAGTGGGCATCTGGAGGTACATCACGGCTGGACAGAAACATTCACAGACTATAGCACATTCTCTCTCTCTTCAAACCACTTTCTGAACGTTGTAAGCGAAAACCGTTATGACACCGTTATGACACCGTTATGACAGTGAAATCCACGTTCTAGAACTGTTGTTGCTAAAATTGTAGGAAAGGTAACGTTCAGAGGCAGTAGTACTGATCAGAAGAAAAAAAAATGTAGTAAACTTGGACTCTAAATGTATATCTTAAAAGCTGTGAGCACCTGTTTATCTTCAATACAGTGAACCCATCTCTTCTACTGCAAGCTCTTTGTTTTCCCTTTTCTTTCTTTTTTTTTTTTTTTGGTGTTAGTAAGAACCAAAGCAACAAAAAATATCCAAATATCCTGGAAATAAGAGCTCTAAAGCGCATGCCTGAAAAGCTAGTAGCACTTTTTCATCTTCGCTACTGTGAAGCGAGTCTCTTCTCCTGAACCAGCTCCCATAGTTCTTGAGATATCCATTTGAAAGTTAATATTTACTGGACTTTTTCTTTTATGGTTCATATTACCACCTCTGGAAGTTATCTACCCTACAGTCACAGTAACAACACTACCGGTACATGTATTCTGTGGTCAGAAATGTCAGAATGGCTTTCACTTATAACTTTCGGTTCGGTCATTTCTGGACCGGGGTCTTCTGTCTTGAATCTAAACATTTACCCTTCTCCATCACACCTAAAAGTCTGTACGTCTTGTTTAAGATGCATAAGACCAAGATAACAAAAGTGTGTTCGTAGACTTTGATAGTGTGACTTAGTTTCCATAAATTCTTCTAGTGTAGACTACATCGACAAATTATGCCTTACATTTTGATTTTACCACACTCGAATTAAGAATGCTCGTAAAAGACTCTGAAACACTGGACTGATTTTTTCCTGTATAGCGTGGTCATAATCTTCTACAAGTATGTGGAAGTTGAGAGAGACTACAGAATGTGTGAGAACAAACTGGTAACATTAGTTCCATGTTGCCACATTTGTAAAAGAAATAAAAATGGAAGACAAAACACTTATATGCGATACATTCTGGAGTGGACTGTAGTTTGTGGAGTATTTACGTTGATGTAGAATTTCAGTAAGAAGAAACAGGTATGACTACATAGATGTGCCATATAATGGCCCTTATTCGATACCTAGTACTATTTAGGAGATTCCATCAGTGGAAGGACATAAAGGGTGGCCATTCAGCTATCTGAGGACCAATGAGAAACTAGCTAACGCTCAAACAGCTGCCAAGTTCATAAAATGGGCAGAAAAATGATTCTTGAATTAATCTGCATGACAAAAAAGCGAAGGACCAAGGAGACAAGGTTTGACGTTCCGGTAACTTCATACACATATACATCATTGGTAGCTATGTAACTGATTAGAGTTGCAATTCTCTGTACCAGATGGCATGGCCACCAGCGTGCATTAGCACTTTTCAGGTTTGGTGTTGTTGGCAGACTTAGTCAGGAATATAAGAGGTGTGAACAGGTCAGGCATTGAATGATCACTGTGAAGGACATGGAGATGCTGCATACTCGTAAGAGAAAGCGTTATCAGTACCTGACAGAGTTCGAAGAAGGCCTCTTTGTGGATCTGCATTAGAATGGCTAGTCGAATCGTCCAACGTCCAGATTTTTGGGGCATTTAACTGTGACAGTGTTTGATTGCATGGGAACAGGACCAGCTGTTCGAATTGTGAAATATTGAGGTTTGTAGAGCATTCGGACGTGACAGTAGCCTGATGTTGAACTGCATGGGAACGTGAGGACAGGTATACTCACCGTCAATGTTTCAGTCGACCACACCTAATCACCATAAGGAACGTCACAATACTGCGCATCAAGCGAATCTTAACTCCTTCTCAGTGGCATGTTTCATCTGGGAACAAGTAATGGACTCCCTGCAACGATCTGTGACATCTCACATAATTGATTGGAAACTAGCAGCAGTCAGATTAGGGAATTTTCGTCCAATGCGTAGCTTTCCGTTAACACCACAACCCAAACGGTTGTGTTTCGAGTGGTACCACAATTGGGAAGCAAAGGCTGCTGATGAATGTCACTGCATTGTTTTCAGTGATGAATCGCGATTCTCCACTACCCCAGATAACCATCATTAACAGGTATGATGATGACCTGGAGAGAAGTCCTATTCTTCCAATGTTTTGATGATGAAGAGTTACTCCTGGCCTCTTGGTGTGGGAAGCCATTGGGTTTGACTTCAAGTCGTGATTGGCAGTGAATGAGGGAACTCTGACGACAAAATTATTGTAGGGCGTGGACATCCTGCATCCTAATCTTTTACCGCTCATGTGTCAGTACTGTGGTGCCATTTTTCAACAGCATAATGCTCATCCACATATGGCACATGTCTCTATGAACTGTCTGCGTCATGTTAAGACACTCCTATGGTCAGTAAGGACCCAAGATCTGTCCCCAGTAGAACATTTGTGGGACCTCCCAGGGCTGGTATCAAGGATATCAAGGATTAGTTACAACAGTTGTGGATCAGCTTGCATCAAGAGAGAGGATATAACAGCTTCATGATGGCCTTCCCAAACGAATCAGCGCATACAGCCAGGCCAGAAGGGATGCTACATCATACTGCTAAGTAGGCTCAAAATGGAAAGTTCTTTGTAAATTCGATAAGATTTCATAATCACTGAAATGCATCGCATACCTTCTCAGTGTCTGGAGTTCCGTTTGTTTCCTCCTCCTTTTCTGAGTGCTTCACTCTTTTGTCAGGCAGTGTGTCACCCTCTAGTGCAACCATCCAGTGAAACGACACCCCCCCCCCCCACTACAACAATATGGTAACCAACTTAGAGAGTGGCAGCAATAGTATATGTGTGACCATTCCATCTGCAACAGATATTGTTCCAGGGGTCGCTGTAAACATGTCAGATGGGGATAGCTGTTGGCCCATAACAGAAAAGAATCCTGGCCTGTCAGCTTTATCGGCAATTTGTGTTTAGCTATTGAGACAGATATCTGAATGCCACCATTTACTCGCTTTTCTGTACATTGATTTTGATTTGTAGCTGTGATTGTATAATATCTCTTTTATCCATGATAAATATGAGTATCTAACAGTTCTTAGTGTTAACAAGTGACCACTACACTTGAAGAAGAAGCGTTAGCTGAGCTTGGCGATTCAGTTGGAGGGATATCTAACCCATGACTTCTCGACCCTAAACAATGCAAACAAGCGAACACATTACTTAAAGCTGTGTGTGACTTTAATATTTATGGCTGCACATGATAAATTTAATCTATGTACTTGAGATTAACTAAGTTTTCATCTAGTGATTGTATTATGCGACTAGGTTGGTTACTTCAGAACTCTTCATGTAAGTTATCATTATATTGACAGTAGCTCAATATCACAGTCTCAGTACTGAAAAAACAATAAAAAATTTCCGGTTTGCTCAATGATAGTAAGTGGAGTATCACAATAGACGTCGCTAAACTGGAATGTCGAATTAATTGTCACATGTCTGATCATGTAAGTGCAATGTGACTGAAACAGTGGAACGCATTCTGCACAGCCAAACATGTACCAAGATGTAGTGATCGACTGAAAAAAAATTATCTCAAATACTAGCTTTATTTTGATGTCTACTGACTTCTTACCTTTATTGAATTTCAATTTTAGTTGCAATTGAGGTCACTTTAATACTCTGTTAAAAATACAGACATATATACATGTGTATAAAATTTTACGTTTACTTCCTCTTTTCCTTTGAATGCCCCACTAGGTTTTCTCCAGTCATGAATCAAAGGCACATATATTATTCCATGTTAATTAAAATTTCAAACATGATGTCAATCTGTTATCCTTAATCATACAAAACAAAACAAAAATACAGTTCCTTAAATCTCAGATACAGAAAATTATTATGTAACTCACATATCACAGAATCTTGAACATTTTCAGGTATCTCTTACAGTATTCTTATTTCTTTCAATGCAATATAGTTTTCTGCCAGAGTTCATACTCATATACCAACCTCCACCAGAAATTTTTCAGACTAAAGTAAGACCATAACTCAAGCAAATTACAGTTTCAATAATATAGTAATTGTTGCAAACAAACTTTCCATAGGTCACAGTGATATTCTGTGGTTCATCAAATCATCATATTTTCACTGAGAAACGAAAAGTTGTTGTTTAAAAATTATTTCTTCAAAATTATAATATATGGTTGATGGGAAGTTGTTGTTCCCTGTAGCCATGACGATAATCATATCTGTCTTTTTGGTTTCTTTACAATATTAAGAGACTGCATTTCCATCAACAAGAACTATGAATCAGCAACTCTCATTGTTTTGTTGTCTTACAAATATCCAAAATAAAACAAAAAAGAAATTTTAGTTCGTTTTCTTAAACATTCCCATATTCTGTTTTAAGCAATCTCTTATGCTTGTATTACATTATGTGTTATGTTTATATTATTTCATTTACCATCTTTCAGTACAACCATTTGTAACTCATTCTGAAAATGTACTTGACGATTCACATCAGTTCTCCAAAAATAAAAAAAATAATCTTGTAATGTGTCAAGACAACTTGCTATCTGAAACTGTGTGCATTCTTGTTTAAGACGACTCAGATTTTTGTTATTGTACTGATATTAGTTCAGGGTAGTTGCAATTAAACGTTCGCTATCTACTACGTTTTTTCGTTGACTTAACATCGAACTTTCTTTCCATGTGCTATGCGATTCATGGCAGTGACCTCTATAGTTTGTGTCAAGCTGTAACACAAAACTGATTGTGGTATGTTTCATCGCAGCTATGGAAACAAATACCTTTTGAAAAATTGGTAATATTTTAGCTATTAGCGGCATGTGAGTCGAATTAAATGACCTACAGCTTTGCGGATTTAGTCAGAAGCTTTTTTTGGAGAACTAGAATTATTTCTCTGCACTAGCATATCTATAAAAGGGTCGGCAGCGTAGCTTTGACCAGTCTAACAGCCTTTAAACTTGTCACTATTCCAAAGTCAATAGTTAAAAGCCTGGAAGATATCTAACTACTCTCTGGAAGCCTACGAGATTCAACAACTGGACTGGAATGCATAAGCTTCTAACATTTCATCCATTACCTCTAATTGTCTGCTAGCAACTCTCAACAACAATCTTCACAGAAAACGAGAATGAAGTTTAAAAGAAATACAATTTATTAGCTTTAATTAAGCCTTCACAAGACTGCCTCATTCTCTAACACTTTACTGTGCAGCAAACTACTTGGCTCCACAACCCAGTTTGAGGACTCTACCTACAATTTCTATGCACATTCTCTAAACCATAATACTCTGGTACAAAAACTGGAAAACAGTTGAACACGCCACATACACCTAATTGAGACGCCCTTCATAATTCTCACTTCTGTACTTCATGAAAGACTTAGTCTCCAGACAGAGAAATCAGTAATCGAATCATCACTGCAGAGAGCTCACAATTCCAACACCCAGGACAGTGGAAACTGTTTTCTCAATTTCACGAGCTCCCAGTGGATCCAGGAAATTATTTAACGTTCTAGCATTTCGGCCAACCAGACTCAGGAACCACATGCAGGCAATTTCATCCACTCTTCTCCAAGATGTTGGTTCCTACCGGACTTTTTAAAAGTATATTGCCAACAGATGCTTGGAAACATCTGTCATTGTAGAAAAACCGCTGAGCCTCTAAGTATCAAACACAACCTGTTTGGAAAGACTAGGATAGATCAGCCAATCATCTCTGCGCTAGAGGAAATCTCTTTCCCCTTATACTGGAGTCCAGCTTTAGCTAACACAGCATAAAGAAATAGTTGCCACTATTAAAGCTCCAACCGTAGTATATATACTGTTTAGCCAGAACAACCTAATAGCCAGTATGTCAACATTGGGCACAGGTAACAGCAGCGACGCGTCCTGACATGGAAGCAATGAGGCCCTGGTACGTCGCTGGAGGGAGTTGGCACCACATATGCACACACAGGTCACCTAATTCCCGTAAATTCCGGGGAGGGGTGCCACGAACTCTGACGCTAGATTCAATCACATTCCAGTTATGTTCGATCGAGTACAGATCCGGCGAGTTGGGGGCCAGCACATCAATTGAAATTCGCCACTGTTTTCCTCCAGCCACTCCATCACACTCCTGGCCTTGGAATATGGCGCATTATCTTGCTGAAAAATGCCACTGCTGTCGGGAAAAGTGATCATCACGAAGGGGTGTAGGTGGTCTGCAACCAGTGTACGATACTCTTTGGCCGTCATTGTGGCTTGCACGACCTCCACTGGACCCATGAAAGCCCATGTGAATGATACCCAGAGCATAATGGATCCGTCGCCAGCTCGTCTCTGTCCCGCAGCACAGGTGTCGACGAGCTGTTCCCCCGGAGGACGACAGATTCGCTTCCCCCATCGGTACGACGGAAAAGGTATTGGGATTCATCAGACGATACAATTCTCTGCCATTGCTCCAGCGTCCAGTACTGACGGTCATGTGGGTATTTCAGTCTTAGTTGCCGATGTTCATCTACATCTACATCCATACTCTGCAAGCCACCTGACGGTGTGTGGCGGAGGGTACCCTGAGTGCCTCTATTGGTTCTCCCTTCTATTCCAGTCTCGTATTGATCGTGGAAAGAAGGATTGTCGGTATGCTTCTGTGTGGGTTCTAATCTCTCTGATTTTATCCTCATGGTCTCTTCGCGAGATATACGTAGGAGGGAGCAATATACTGCTTGATTCTTTGGTGGAGGTATGTTCTCGAAACTTTAACAAAAGCTCGTACCGAGCTACTGAGCATCTCTCCTGCAGACTCTTCCACTGGAGTTTATCTATCATCTCTGTAACGCTTTCGCGATTACTAAATGATCCTGTAACGAAGCGCGCTGCTCTCCGTTGGATCTTCTCTATCTCTTCTATCAACCCTATCTGGTACGGATCCCACACTGCTGAGCAGTATTCAAGCAGTGGGCGAACAAGCGTACTGTAACCTACTTCCTTTGTTTTCGGATTGCATTTCCTTAGGATTCTTCCAATGAATCTCAGTCTGGCATCTGCTTTACCGATGATCAACTTTATATGATCATTCCATTTTAAATCGCTCCTAATGCGTACTCCCACATAATTTATGGAATTAACTGCTTCCAGTTGCTGACCTGCTATTTCGTAGCTAAATGATAAGGGATCAATTTTTCTATGTATTGGCAACACATTACACTTGTCTACATGGAGATTCAATTGCCATTCCCTGCACCATGTGTCAATTCGCCGCAGATCCTCCTGCATTTCAGTACAATTTTCCATGCTTACAACCTCTCGATATACCACAGCATCATCCACAAAAAGCCTCAGTGAACTTCGGATGTCATCGACAAGGTCATTTATGTATATTGTGAATAGCAACGATCCTATGACACTCCTCTGCGGCACACCTGAAATCACTCTATCGAACGCCTCGCGGAAGTCAAGAAACACAGCATCTACCTGTGAACCCCTGTCTATGGCCCTCTGAGTCTCGTGGACGAATAGCGCGAGCTGGGTTTCACACGACCGTCTTTTTTGAAACCCATGCTGATTCCTACAGAGTAGATTTCTAGTCTCCAGAAAAGTCATTATACTCGAACATAATACGTGTTCCAAAATTCTACAACTGATCGACGTTAGAAATATAGGTCTATAGTTCTGCACATCTGTTCGACGTCCCTTCTTGAAAACGGGGATGACCATGTGCCCTTTTCCAATCCTTTGGAACGCTACACTCTTCTAGAGACCTACGGTACACCGCTGCAAGAAGGGGGGCAAGTTCCTTCGCGTACTCTGTGTAAAATCGAACTGGTATCCCATCAGGTCCAGCAGCCTTTCCTCATTAGAGCGATTTTAATTGGTTACCTATTCGTCTGTCATCTATTTCGATATCTACCATTTTGTCATTTGTGCGACAATCTAGAGGAGGAACTACAGTGCAGTCTTCCTCTGTGAAACAGCTTTGGAAAAAGACATTTAGCGTTTCGGCCTTTAGTCTGTCATCCTCTGTTTCAGTACCATTTTGGTCACAGAGTGTGTGGACATTTTGTTTTGATCCACCTACCGCTTTGACATAAGACCAAAGTTTCTTAGGATTTTGTGCCAAGTTGGTACATAGAACTTTACTTTCGAATTCATTGAACGCCTCCTCACACTACATTTCGCTTCGCGTAATTTCTGTTTGTCTGCAAGGCTCTGGCTATGTTTATGTTTGCTGTGAAGTTCCCTTTGCTTCCGCAGCAGTTTTCTAACTCGGTTGTTGTACCACAGTGGCTCTATTCCATATCTTATGATCTTGCTTGGCTTGTGGTGTTAACGTCGGCACATGCATAGGTCGTCGGTTGCGGAGGGCCACCGTTAGGAGCGTGCAGCCAGGAAACGATACGTTAGAAGGTGTATCCTGTTGTGGGACAGGCGGGCGGCGTGCGGCGGGTGCCGCAGCTGTCGGGGCTGCCGCGGCTGCACTACGTGTCGCTGGAGTGCCCGGCGCTGGAGCAGCTGCAGGTGTCGGGGCTGCCGGCGCTGTCGGAGCTGCAGGTGTCGGGCGCGCCGCGGCTGTCGCGGCTGGAGGAGCGCTCGCTGGGCGCGCTGCCGCGCCTGCACACGCTCAACGTGACGGCGTGCGGCCTGCGCTGGCTGCACGCGCGCTCCCTGGCCGGCGCGCCCGCGCTGCGCCGCCTGCTTCTCGCAGACAACCGGCTGCAGGACGCCGCGCTGGTCGGCCGCGCAGCCAGGGCGCTGCCCGCGCTCGACACGCTCGTGCTCGACCGCAACCTCTTCGACCGGTGAGTCGACTGCGCGCTGCAGCTGCAATCCTGCTCCCGAGGCCACCACAGTCCCCAATTGTACTCTTGTTCTGGATCTCGCCAACGCTTTGGTGACGTTATAGTTGTCGTGATCCTCAGTACAAAGACTGCTTTGATGCAGTTCCCCGTGCTACTCTCCCGTGGTACTCTTACTTATTGCCTGTACTGTTTCTCATCTGTGTTTCATTTCCACATAAGACCACACCCCAAACAATTACCTTCAGAAATTTGCTTCCATTGTTAACGTATTTCTCTTATTAACAAAATATTTTCTTCCTCTACTTCGACTGTCACCACTTGTTTTTCTACGCAAACAATAAAACCCATACAGTTCACATAATACGCAAAAAAACTGCTGATTCCTCAAATTTGGGAACAATCGAGAATGGGGTGCTGCAAGGATCGGTATTCGGTCCTCTGCTGTTCTTGTTGTTGTTGTTGTGGTCTTCAGTCCTGAGTCTGATTAGAAGCAGCTCTCCATGCTACTCTATCCTGTGCAACCTTCTTCATCTCCCAGTACTTACTGCAACCTACATCCCTCTGAATCTGCTTAGTGTGTTCATCTCTTGGTCTCCCTCTTCGATTTTTACCCTCCACGCTACCCTCCAATGCTAAATTTGTGATCCCTTGATGCCTGAGAACATGTCCTACCAACCGATCCCTTCTTCTAGTCAAGTTGTGCCATAAACTCCTCTTCTCCCCAATTCTATTCAATACCTCCTCATTAGTTATGTGATCTACCCATCTAATCTTCAGCATTCTTCTGTAGCACCACATTTCGAAAGCTTCTAATCTCTTCTTGTCCTAACTATTTATCGTCCATGTTTCACTTCCATACATGGCTACACTCCACACAAATACTTTCAGAAACTACTTCCAGACACTTAAATCTATACTCGATGTTAACAAATTTTTCTTCTTCAGAAACGCTTTCCTTGCCGTTGCCAGTCTACATTTTATATCCTCTCTACTTCGACCATCATGAGTTATTTTGCTCCCCAAATAGCAAAACTCCTTTACCACTTTAAGTGTCTCATTTCCTAATCTAATTCCCTCAAAATCACCCGAATTAATTCGACTACATTCCATTATCCTCGTTTTTCTTTTGTTGATGTTCATCTTATATCCTCCCTTCAAGACACCATCCATTCCATTCAACTGCTCTTCCAAGTCCCTTGCTGTCTCTGACAGAATTACAATGTCACCAGCGAACTTCAAAGTTTTTATTTTTTCTCCAAAGATTTTAATACCTACTCTGAACTTTTCTTTTGTTTCCTTTATTGCTTGCTCAGTATACAGATTGAATAACATCAGGGATAGGCTACAACCCTGTCTCACACCCTTCCCAACCACTGATTCCCTTTCATACCCCTCCACTCTTATAACTGCCATCTGGTTTCCGTACAAATTGTAAATAGCCTTTCGCTCCTGTATTTTACCCCTGCCACCTTCAGAATTTGAAAGAGAATATTCCAATCAACATTGTCAAAAGCTTTCTCTAAGTCTACAAATGCTAGAAACGTAGGTTTGTCTTTCCTTAATCTTTCTTCTAAGATAAGTCGTAGGGTCATTATTGCCTCACGTGTTCCAACATTTCTACGGAATCCAAACTGATCCTCCCCTGAGGTCGGCTTCTACCAGTTTTTCCATTCGTCTGTAAAGAATTCGCGTTAGTATTTTGCAGCTGTGACTTGTTTCGACTCAGGTGTTTCAGTGCTCCGTCAAACTCTTCAGGCAGTATCATATCTCCCATTTCATCTTCATCTACATCCTCTTCCATTTCCATAATATTGTCCTCAACTACATCGCCCTTGTATAGACCCTCTATATACTCCTTCCACCTTTCTGCTTTCCCTTCTTTGCTTAGAACTGGGTTTCCATCTGAGCTCTTGATATTCATACAAGTGGTTCTCTTTTCTGCAAAGGTCTCTTTAATTTTCCTGTAAGCAGTATCTATTTTATGCCTACTGAGATAGGCCTCTACATCCTTACATTTGTCCTCTAGCCATCCCTGATTAGCCAGTTTGCACTTCCTGTCGATATCATTTTTGAGACGTTTGTATTCCTTTTTGCCTGCTTCATTTACTGCATTTTTATATTTTCTCCTTTCATCAATTAAATTCAATATTCAATATTCTGTTCTTAATATGTATTAATGACTTGCCATCCTATATTCACGAAGATGCAAAGATGGTTCCTTTTTGCCGATGATACAAGAATAGCTATCACACCTGACAGACACGAATTAACTGCTGAAATTTTAACTGCTCAAATTGTAAACGATGTTTTTTAGAAAATCATTAAGTGGGTCTCTGCAAATGGGCTCTCATTAAACGTTGACAAAACACAGTATATACAGTTCCACACAGTAAATGGAATGACACCATTAATAAATATAAACTTCGATCAGAAATCGGTAGCTAAGGTATCGTATTCAAAATTTCTAGGTGTATGCATTGTTGAGGGGTTGAACTGGAAAAAACACACTGTGGATCTGCTGGAACGTTTGAGTTCAGCTACGTATGCTATTGGGGTCATTGCAAATTTTGGCAATATACATCTGAGTAAATTAGCTTACCACGCCTATTTTCAAACTCTGCTTTCGTATGGCATCATATCCTCGGGTAACTCATCATTGAGTAAGAGAGTGTTCATTGCACAAAAGCGTGTAATCAGAATAACTGCTGGAGCTCATCCAAGATCATCCTGCAGACACTTATTTAAAGAGCTAGAGATCTTCACTGTAGCCTTACAATATATATATTCACTTATGAAATTTGTTATTGACAATCCGAACGAATTCAAAAGTAATAGCAGTGAACATGGCTACAACACTAGGAGAAAGGATGATCTTCACTACTCAAGGTTAAATCTAACTTTAGCTCATAAGGGGGTAAATTATGCTGCCACAAAAGTCTTTGGTCACTTACCTAATAGCATCAAAAGTCTGACAGATTGCCATATAGCATTTAAAAGGAAATTAAAAGAATTTCTTAATGGCAACTCCTTCTACTCATTAGATGAATTTTTGGATATAGTAAGTGGGTAATTTCCCTACCCTCACAAAAAAATTAAAAGTATTGAGTGTCATGTAATATTTTGTGTAATGTACTATCTTGTATAGACACCTTTTATTAACCAGACACGTTCCACATCATTACGAAGTGTCGTATTCATGATCTATGGAACAAGTACTAATCTAATCTAATCTAATCTAATCCACTGCCTTTACTGTCTCATTTCCTAATTCAGTTCCCTCAACAATACCTCATTTAATTCGACTACATTCCATCATCCTTGTTTTAATTTTTTTACTCTGCTCTCGTACCCACGTTTCAATACACTACCCATTTCAATCAACTGATCTTCCAAGTCCTTTGCCATCTCTGACAGAACTACAGGGTCATCAGGAGTGTCTAAGTTTTTGTGTCTGCTACCTGACTTCTATTCCCTTTCCAAATTTTTCCATGTTTTCTATTACTGCTTGCTCAATGTACAGATTGAATAATATAGGGAATAGACAACAAACCTGGCTCACACATTTCTCAATTACTGCCTCCTTTTCATTTCCTTCAACTATTATGACTGCAGTGTGAGTTCTGTACAACTTAACACAACCTTTCACGACCCATTTCTTTTATCCTGTTTTCCAGTTTACATTGTCAGACATTTCTTTTAAATCTAGAAAAATCATAATTGAGGGAGGCACTTCAAGTATTTTTGTTGGTAAATCATTTGTTATTAACAGAGAGTATGCACAAGCTTATTTACTTCACAATACTGTGTAAAGTATTTTAAAGCCGCCAGGTTAGCCGAGCGCACAACGCGCTGCTTCCTGGACTCGGGTAGGCGCGCCGGCCCCAGATCGAATCCGCCTGGCGGATTACCGATGAGGGCCGGTGTGCCGGCCAGCCTGGATGTGGTTTTTAGGCGGTTTTCCACATTCCCCTAGGTCAATACCGGTCTGGTCCCCACATCCCACCTCAGTTCCACGGCTCGCAGACATCTGAAGACTTTCGCACTATTCCATGGATTACACTAGTCGCAGACAGTTGGGGTACACTAATGCCTTCCCAGGGGGTACGGGGTGGCGGCAGGAAAGGCATCCGGCCACCCCTTCAACTAACATTGCCACATCCGATTAACCATGTCAACTCTGAGTATCCGCGGGAAAAACGGCACAAGCAAAAGAAAGAAAGAAAAAGAACTGTGTAAAGTATTTTAAAGCTCTTGCAAGTTACTCACCCTGAGAAAGGCCATAAGGTTGTCAGCCAAAGTATTGGAATTAATATTATCTGCATGCCCGAAATGTGATGGAATATTCGATGTGCTTGGAAAACTTCAAGAAGTATGGGAAGCTGCCCCTGGTGAGAATTTATTTAGTTTACAAATGTGAAAAAGGACCTACAACTTCAGGGCCAGGATTTTTAAGACCTAAATACCTGGAAAATTATCACTACTATGACCTGAAAATATCGATAAAATGACCTAAAAATTTATATATACATGGTGAGTCGCGTAAGACGTAACACCCCCATTATTCCGTTGGCGATTGCACATATCGGACAAGCGGTGTTCGGCGGATCATAGCGGACTATGGGGCACATAGTTTGGTACATGCACAATAATCACAACGTTTATATTGACCGAGATAATGACGCAATTACATGTTTTTTTTTTTAATGGGACGCTATACTTTTTTTACCATCATTCTAACGCTCTGGAAAAGACGCGTATAGTGATGTAACGCATGTTGCTATTGTGATTCAAACTTCGCTTAAAAGACGCTGGGAAATATTGTACGATTGAAGGTCGAGGCGGTCGGAAGCGGCTGCAGACTGTAAACACGCCTCCTCGCGCGACCCGCAGGCCGAGTTGCCGTGCTCTGTGCAGCATGCACGGCCTACGCTACGTAGGTAAATCCTCATCCGCCCTCTTTTAAGCAAAGTTTGAATCACAATAGCAACATGCGTTACATCACTATACGCGTCTTTTCCAGAGCGTTCGAATGATGGTAAAAAAAGTATAGCGTCCCATTTAAAAAAAAAAAAAAAAAAAAAAAACATGTAATTGCGTCATTATCTCGGTCAATATAAACGTTGTGATTATTGTGTATGTACCAACGTATGTGCCCCATAATCCGCTATGATTCGCCGAAAACCGCAGGCTGATACGTGCAATCGCCCCCGGAATAAAGGGGGTGTTACGTCTTACACGACTCACCCTGTATATCTTGTAGAGAGATAAAGTGACTTGCATAACGATCTCCAGCAAAGAAAACTGTATATGATGGTTTGCTCAAAAGTAATGCCTCTGAATTTTTGATATGAAAACTTTTAAAATTTTACAAATAAAACGAAAGTAATTAAGATTATAAATCTTTACTCCTCATGTCCTCATATTTATTTCTTAACATAATGACGCTAGCAAGGAATACATTTCCCTCCACAAGAGAGCAGTTTGTTGATACCATCACTCTAATTCTGGTTTGACACTGTTGACAGAGCCGCAGCCTCATCTCTGGTTGCACCGCTTTGTCACTATCGAAGTGAAGTCCTAGTAGGTATTCTTTAACTATTAGAAACACGTGAAAATCAGATTGGGCCAGTTGCAATTGTATGTAGTATTGTCGATGACAGTGAGCCGAAGGCTTCAGACTGTTGCAGATATCGCAGCACTCGCGTGTGGTCAGACATTGTCATGCTGAAGCAGAGGGTGCTCCATGTGTGGGTAAATTCTTCGAGTATGTGCTTTCAGTTTTCTGAAGGTCTCGTAGTACCTTGCATGAGTTCCAAATGCACCAAACCTCGAACATCCCTCAACACTGTGAGCACAACTTTGCCTGCAGATGGCATGGACTTGAACTTTTTTGGCGTTTGTTATCCTTTTGACGCAACTCCAACGACGCTCTCGTGTGTTTGGGGTCAAAATTCTGAACCCAGCCTTTATCACCTGTCGCATGTTGTTAAGGAACCCATCTCCCACATGCTCAAAACGCAAAAGAAATTCGTTACAGATGCCCAGACTCCTCTCGGGGACATAACTTTTCAGCAAAAAGTATAATTAATTTGCAATTGCTATGTTTTTCTTTCAGAAATCTCATTCTTTGAAGATGTACAAAAATTGTTGTATAATCACGATAGAGCAATTCAGTGCATGGCAGTTAGTAATCAGGGATTATCGAAAGTGAGTGAACGTTTGTTGACAGACAACATGTGCTTGTAGTCGGAAAATATTTCTCCATTTCCTGAAATGACTGGAGCGTGCACTTTGACATTTTTCTTTAGTTTCAAACACCAATCTAAATAACTGACACACAGATATCGATATTTCACAAAAGGCCACTACATTTGGTATGATATCGATACGAATTAACGATATTTTTGTTTTAATTCACATACCTGGTACAAGTCAACAGCAGTAATATGACAATGAAATAAGTATGCGAACAACTAATTGATTTCCAAGAAGAACAAATAAATTTCTGAGCCGTATGGCAGCAGTGATAGATATTACGTGTAAGAACACCCGACAATGGCAATAGGTCACATATGAGCCCATCGTACTTTACGTAGTAAAACTCATTTAAAGAGCACTGTAACTAGCATATCATTATCGTAATCATGCCACTGCAAGACATATTTTGTACTGCAGGCCCCAAAGAACAAACATTACTGTGCATGACTGTCCATCTCTGCGTAACTACTACAACCTACATCCATTTCAGATAGTAATTTTAACAAACGTCAAGCCTAGACCTCCTTCTATAATTTTATTCCCCCTCCCCCCCTCCCACACACACACACAAAGGCACACACGCACACACTTCCTTTGATTAGAAAATTGACTGTTCCTTGACGCACAAGGATGTGTAGCCTACCAATGATTCTTTCTCTTAATCCTGTTGTGCTGCTAATTTCTTTACCCCAAAGTTAGATTCAGTAGCTCCTCATTAGCTATCCAACCTATTCGTCTACTCTTCAGCACTCTTAAGTACCAAGACATTTCAAAACTTAATATTTTTCTTCTTTACTGATCCATTTATGTCCATGTTTCACTTCTGTATAAAGCTACAAATACCACCAGAAAGGGCGTCTTAACACCTAAATTAAAATCAATCATTAATAAATTCTCTTCCTATAGACTCTCTGCATTATACACTCATGCTCATAAATTAAGGATAATTGCAGAATGTGGTGCCACACACCGTGGCACTACACGAAACTGGCGCTAATAGCATAGGCTCATAGGGAACACACACGACAAAGATCTGTAAGTCCACGGTATTGGTGATAAGACGAGAAAACCGTCCCGAAACACATGTGCTACAAAACGCCACTGTTTCCTGCGCATGTACCCCTACATCAGTATGGGATATGATCATCATGCACACGTACACAGGCCGCACAGCAGGTTGGCATGCTCTGGATCAGGTGGTCGAGCAGCTGCTGGGGTGTAGCCTGCCAGTCTTGCACCAGTGCCTATCGGAGCTCCTGAAGTGTCGTAGGGGTTTGAAGACGTGCAGCGATACGTCGACCGAGAGCATCCTAGACGTGCTCGATGGGGTTTAGGTCTGGAGAACAGGCAGGCCACTCCATTCGCCTCATATCTTCTGTTTCAAGGTACTCATCCACGATAGCAGCTCGGTAGGGCCGAGCGTTATCATCCATCAGGAGGAAGGTGGGACCCACTGCACTCCTAAAAAGGCGGACATACTGGTGCAAAATGACGTCCCGATACACCTGACCTATTACAGTCCCTCTGTCAAACACATGCAGGGGTGTAGGTGCACCAATCATAATCCCACCCCACACCATCAAACCACGACCTCCATACGTGTCCCTTTCAACGACATTAAGGGGTTGGTATCTGTTTCCTGGTTCACGCCATATGAAAACGCGGCGAGAATCACTGTTCAGACTATACCTGTACTCGTCCGTGAATATAAAAATGGTTCTGAGCACTATGGGACTTAACATTGGAGGTCATCAGTCACATAGAACTTAGTACTACTTAAACCTAACTAACCTAAGGATACCACACACATCCACGCCCTAGGCGAGATTCGAACCTGCGACCGTAGCAGTTCGCGGTTCCGGACTGAAGCGCCTGGAACCGCACGGCCACCGCGGCCGGCTCGTCCGTGAACATAACCTGGGACCACTGTTCCAATGACCATATACCGTGTTCTTGACACCAGGCTTTACGAGCTCTCCTGTGACCAGGGGTCAGTGGAATGCACCTTGCAGGTCTCCGGGCGAATAAACCATGTCTGTTCAGTCGTCTGTAGACTGCTTGTCTGGAGACAACTGTTCTAGTGGCTGCAGTAAGGTCCCGAGCAAGGCTACCTGCAGTACTCCGTGGCCGTCTGCGGGCACTTATGGTGAGACATCGGTCTTCTTGTGGTGTTGTACATTGTGGACGTCCCGTACTGTAGCGCCTGGACACGTTTCCTGTCTGCTGGAATCGTTGCCATAATCTTGAGATCACACTTTGTGGCACACGGAGGGCCTGTGCTGTGACCTGCTGTGTTTGACCAGCCTTCAGTCGCCCTAGTATTCTGTCTCTCATAACGTCATTCTTTGAGCCATTTTCAACACACAGTCACCATTAGCACGTCTGAAAACGTCGGCACACTTACTCGCTGCACCGTCCTCTGACATGCACCAACACACCTCTGCGTATGTGGACTGCTGCCAGCGCCACCGTGCGACGACCGCAGGCCAAATGCACCGCACGGTCATACCCCGAGGTGATTTAAACCCAGAAACCGCCCACCAGAGCGTTGTTTCGCCATGTATCAGCATTATCCGTAATTTATGAGCATGAGTGTATATACACTACCTGATCAAAAGTTTACAGAAACCTATTTAAGGACATTAGTGTCGGGTGCATTAGCCCTTCGCCTTTATGATTGCTTGTATTCTGCTGAGAATACTTTCAATAAAGTGTGTGTATGTCTGTGGAGAAGTGGCAGCCCATTCTTCCTCAAGAGCCATACCAGAGAAGGTAGCGATGTGGAACACTGGGGTCTGAAGCGAAGTCGATGTTCTCACTCATCCCTAGTCTGTTCCAGGCAGGCCAATCCATGGCAGGAATGTTGTTGTCCACAAACCATTATGACTGGGTGCGTTGTCATACTGTTACAGTTATCACCTCTGACCTCTTCATCTACTGTACTCAGTATACAAGGCTCGAAAATGGGTTCTTCTTGCCGCGAGCTATGGCTGACACAGTGAGTCGTAGTGGTTAGTATTGCTGGTTGGCGTGCGGCGACTCGCCAGTCCAAACCAGATCACCAGGAATTATTTATTATTTCGTGTTTATCACTTCTGAAATGTTCTTGAAATATCTAATGTTAGTAATGTTTGCATTTTCTGGAATATTCGATGTATTCGATGTTTGGGTAAAAATCAGCTTTGTGAAATATTTGATGGCTGTATAAACAGTAATATACGTGCTTTCAGTTTTAAGTGCTGTGCTTCACTGACGACCCTGCGTCCGGATTTGGACTTGATTGTGGTTTCGACGTGACATTGTTTGGTGAAGATGTTGGGTACTCCAAAATAATTACATCACCATGGTTCCAATTAGGTAATGTAAAAGCCGTCGTCTGTACGGACAAAAGCGGAAACAAGCTGAACATCTTTTCCACGATATATTCAAGAGACCAGTGGATTCCAAGTCAGCAATAAGTCAGCTCCACATCAGGCATCTAACTGTATTTTCTGGAGACGCTGGCAAAGACCCTACGATATGGCTGAAAGGATTCGACCGAGTCGCCAAATACAACAGGTGGAATGATATGATCTGTTCAGCAAATGTGTACTTTTACTTGAACGTCACAACCAAATAATGGTTCAAGCACAACGAAAATAATCTCAGTAGCTGGGACGAATTCCAGGCCGAAATGACAAAAACGTTTGGCGACAAACAATAGGAAGTCCACTTAGGGGTCAGAACAACTGAAGAACAGAGCCCAGCGTCATGAATAAACAGCACAGTCGTACTTGCACAATGTTTTGGCTCTATACCATATCATGAATACTAAAATGACAGGAGCCAACAAAATCTCACACCTAATGATAGGAGCTGCAGAAGATACGTACTAGCTCTTTTTGTAAAGGACGTCATAACGACAGAAGTTTTCATCAAGTGGAGGAAATGTAACAGAAAAAGAGTCGGACAGAAGAGTTATGACGAGCTGCCAAATGTAGTCCTTACGGCAGTTGTAGGAGACCACCAAGACCTCGTCTATATCATGTACCAGATAGTAGGCTAAGACTTTAAGGTACAGCAGTGCATGGCAGCCAGAAATGTCGGGCCAGGTTCACAAGAGCTACCAGCCTTGAAAGATCGATTCAATAGGACAGGAGTTAACAGAGCATGTTGAAAAAGAGGTGTATCGGACTTTGACACCAATCTACACCATCCGATGAATGCACCACGAAGAATGATCTTGACCATCTCGCATTTACACTGCCACCATTAAACGACAACCCAGCATCTGACCAACACAGGTACAATCCACTTCTTCACCAAGTACAACGTTCCTTATAAGAACACACACGCTAGTCTATTTTCGCTGTGGATACCCTGGACGCTTGTGCAATACTGTAGAGACCAAAGACGAGTGTTCGAAGATTATTACGACGCAACACGTCAACCATCACAACGGTCCTACTCCACCAATCAACTTCACACGATTATTGTCGACCTGTGGTCCGATGGTCATTCCCATACTCTGGACGAGGTTACTCCACAACACGCCGCAGCTGTTCCACGTCGCCACACAGAGGTACCAGCCTTTCTCCTAACCACTGAATTCAGGAAAACTAGGCGAGGCGACCATTTATGGAGGTGAGGCCCCCACAGATGAAAATCCTCCCTGAACGACAGCTACCAAGATGACAGGAAATCTCACTGACGTCATCAACAGCAAACCATCCCGGGCGCTAATCGACTAAGGCGCTTCTTTTTCGTGTAATGTTGGATGTCTCTTGTCACCTGGTCCTCTCCAGCGGCCTTTAGGAGGCTGAAGGTCGACACACAGCGTTTATGCATCGACGATAGACAACTGAATAAAATCGTGAGGAAAGATGTCAACACACTGCTGCGCATTGATTCTGTGATACGAATGCGATTGTGTAAAAGTCGCAAATGGGATATACATCCAGCCAACAGGAACATGTGTCTCAAGAATATCTATGACAGAACGCAGCATTTCGAATGTATCGTTTTAGCGGAATCCTGTCATAATGTTATTCTCAGATGGTACATCTTGAGAGCATCTCAAGACATCATAGACTGTGAAAGATCAGAGCTCCAGACCAATGAAGCTGTTCCAAAAAGCGCGCATAACGAAGATTGCTCTGGGCGGTTGTTTGTCATTGAATTGTCATCCCACCATCATCAAAGAGACGAGTTCCAGTCACCAGTCAAGATGCTCAGATAAACTATGAAGCTTTTTCCGATTGCAGAAGGCTACTCAGGCTCACAAAAGAAATCCAAGGCTCAAGGTGAATTTTGGATCACAAATTTTCACTAGCAGCCACAACTCACCCCAAAAGGTATATGCAAACGGACAATCGAGCAAGTCTAGTGAGGACAGCTTAGTGTCATCGACGAAAAATCATGCTCTGCTACTACTACAGGAAATGCTGTGGAGGAAACTGCTGTCTGGCAGCGAATAATATCTGGCCTGGCCTAGGAACAATGTCGGTGAGCAATAGCCACTCTGCATCAGTTTTCAGATCCTTTCCAATATGGAGTGAAGAAAAGACAGACCAAGCGGTCCATGATTAGGCACCATATCAAACTGGTATCATCCACCAATTAGCCAGGGCTCATGTAGTGTGTCACCACCTGAACGATGGATAATCCGTGAGGAAGTGGTGAAGATGCTGGAAGACCACATCACTGCACCTTCAGAGAGCGCCTGGTCCTCTCCTGTGGCCTTTAGGAGGCTGAAGCTCGGCAATGGCGTTTCTGCATCGACTACAAACAACTAAATAAAATCACGAGGGAAGATATCAACCCATTGCTGCGCATTGATGACACTCTGGAATGCTTGAAAGGAGCAAAGTATTACTCCACTATGGACATGCAGACAGGCAACTGGCAAATCGAGGTTGATGAAGTTGACTGGGAAAAAACTGCCTTCATAGCCCCTGACGGCCTCTATGAGTTTAAAGTTAAACCATTAGGACTGGGTAATGCTCCAGCCACATCAAAAGGTATGACGGACAACCTGCTTCTACACTTTAGATAGGCATTGTGTCTTTGCTGTTTGGATGACACTGTCGTTACTTGAAAGACGTTTGAAGGACATCTAAGGCACCTGCTAACTGTGCTGAAGTGTGTTCAAACTGCAATTCTCTGCCTCAACAGAGAGAGCGCCTCTTCATCACCCAAGAAATAAAAATCTTGTGACACCTTCTTAATGTCGTCAGAGTCTATCCCGACCCAGAGAAAATAAGAGCAATCACACATTGTCCACCTTTCCGGCACTTTCGTGATTTGAGAAGTTTTCTTGGAGCGTGCTCATACCACTGGCGATTCCTAATGGACTTACATACGAAGCTATATCCCTTGAAAGAAGTACTGTAGGGAGACGCCAAATTTTCCTGGAAAAAAGATCCTTCCTTATCCTTATGAATGCGCTAACATCTTCTCCAGAGAATGCCAAGACAGAACGTTACACCAGTGTAGCAGTTTTGGAATAGTGGCAACTCTAAAACAAATTTAGGAAATTGCTGAAAGGATAATAGCTCTTGCTTCCACAGTACTCTCCACATTCGATACAAACTACACTAAAACGGAGAAAGAATGCCTTGTAGTCTTTTGGGCTATTAGCTAATCCAGCCATATTTACTTGGGAAACCATTCATCCTTGTAATGGACCACCATTCCTTATGCTGCCGGACTATTCTGAAAGATCCGTCAGGTCGAGTGGTGAGATGGGCACAGAGGGTTCAGGAATATGACATCACAGTGTTATACAAAACGAGACGCAAACACAAGAGCGGTGACTGCCTGTCAAGGAAATCTTTGATGGAACACGTAAGCATGGACGAAATTTCAATCATCGCTGCATCAAATGACCTGAGTGTTGAACAAAGGGAAGATCCACCACTACTGCAAACCATACAAGCCTTGAGTAAGGAGCAGCTGACCAAGGGGAAATTCTAGTTAATAGATGGAGCGTTGTATAATAGTAACTATGGTCCAATGGGGCAGAAATGGTTGCTCATCATTCTAGGTCATCTCCAGCCAGCTATCCTGATGTGTTTGGAAGACATTCCAACATCTGTTCACCTGCCGTTTGTGAAGATTCTAACCAGCATCAGATGCACGTATCACTGGCGAGGTCTCTACCGCTGCGGTAAACACTATATGAGTCACTGTAAGGAATGCCAACGACCACAGTACATGCCACAGTTACCTCTGGAACATCTTTTACCAATCCTGCCTATAGCAGTGTCATTTCACCAAACTGGAAATCGAGGGATGTCTGCACTGACTAACCCACTGTGCTATCACTAAAGCTGTGCCGACTGCCAAAACTCCGGAAATTGCAAAGTATCTAGCAGAACACATCATTTTGAGGCGTGGAGCACCCTGATCGTGCAAAATTTTTGCCACAGAGACTGGTATGAGAGGTAATTTCAAGTTGTGAAATCACCCGCAGGGTGACAACTACCTACTATCCACAGACGAATAGCCTCACAGAATTGGGAAATTATATCGCACATCGTGACATTCGTATATAACTCATCGAATCAGTGCATTATGGGCTTGACATCGCCTTGGTCGCGAAGGAAAAATACGACACTCGAGCAATGTTACTTTTTCAACCAGATGATACTCATGATGACTGTGTGAAACATCTGATTACCAGGACGAAGAAGAAAGACCGCAAGTTTGCATACGGACCCTGGGCGCCCAGAAGAAGGGCTGAGGCCTCTATAAAGCCAAGCACTGATCAATGAAATACAGTTCAAGACACTTGTTGTGGGTTTTTATGCCTCTGTGGAAAGCAGGACTATCAGAGAAGTTATCAAAGCCCTACTTTGGGCCATATCGTATCCTTCGTCTCTACTTCAGTCCAGATGCGCGGAACGACGTTGGGAAGTTCAAGGAAACTGAAGACCCGCTCGACGATCACGAATCTTCTGTGGGAAGTGCAACTTTCGATGCTCATCACAATGAAGATGATGTAACAACAAGATCAGTACGGGAGGATCCACCGGCGCCGCCATACAGGGAACCACTGGCAACATCTAGATCCAGGGTGCTTTAGTCGTCTCCAATGAGAAATTCTGAAACAGCAGGTCGTTGTTTCTGCACGAAAGGGAGAAATGCGAGGAGCTATAGAGGACGCAGTGCGACGTAGTAGTCAGCTTTGCTGATTGGCGTACTGCAGGCAGCTGGTTCAAACCCGACGACCACTTGTTTATCGTTTCTGGAATGTATGTTGTTGAAATATCTAATGTTTGTAATTTTTATATCTTTTGGAATAGTCAATGTTTGTATAAACATCAGAATTCTGGAATATTCGATGGTTGTATAAGTAGCTGCACTCTCCAGAATGAGATTTTCACTCTGCAGCGAAGTGTGCGCTGATATGAAACTTCCTGACAGATTAAAACTGTATGCCGGACCGAGACTCGAACTCGGGATCTTTGCCTTTCGCGGGCAAGTTCTCTACCACTGAGCTACCCAAGCATGACTCGCGATCCGCCCTCACAGCTTCAATTCCGTCAGTACCTCATCTCCTACCTTCCAAACTTCACAGAAGCTCTTCTGCGAACCTTGCAGAACTAGCACGCCCGCGAAAGGCAAAGGTCCCGAGTTCGAGTCTCGGGCCGGCACACAGTTTTAGCTGTACTCTCCTTCCAGAAATTGACTACTGATCTGGCTGTAGTTGGGTCAGTAATATACGTTCTTTCAGTTCTAAGTGCTGTGCTTAGGTGACGACCCGCCCTTCAGATTTGGACTTGAGTGTGGTTCCAGCTTGACATTGCTCCCGCCAATATCTTTCTGCATTCAGCGTTTTCTTAAGTGGACTTAGGGCATCACACCCTCACAAAAACGCACTCGTACCAATAACACCCCCTGCTCCGCGCTTCACTGTGGGCATTACACACGCTGGCAGACAACGTTCTCCAGGCATTCGCCAAACCCAAACCTTTCCATTGGGTTGTGACAGTGTACGACGTGTTTCATCACTCAGAATCACTGGTTTCCAGTCAGCCACTCTCCAGTGGTGTCGCTCTTTACACCATATCAAGTGTCACTTTGTATTGCCTACAGAAAAGCGTGACTTTTGGTGAGCTGTTCGATTATTGCACCCATTCTTTTTTACTCCTACGCTAGCTGCACTGCTAGTAGCTCTTTTAGCGCTTTGGAACTCACGAGCACTTTACAGCTGCTTCCACTGATTTCATGCGACTTCTTACAACCACCCTTCACAATGCTCGACAGCCGCTGTCCATCAATTTCTCTTGCATCTACATATATATTCCGCTAGCCACCAAGCCGTGTGTGACGGAGGGGACAATTCGGGCCAAACTCATATTCCCCCTCCCCCGCCCCTCCCCCCCCCCCCCCCTCTGTTCCACTCGCGGATCGCACGAGGGAAAAACGACTGTCTGAACGCCTCAGTACGAGCTATTATTTCCCTTATCTTTGAATGCTAATCATTACGCGATTTGAAAGTTGGTGGTAATAATATATGCTCCACATCCTCGGTGAAGATTGGATTTTGGAATTTAGTGAGCAGCCCCTTCTGTTTAGCGCGTCGTCTATCTGCAAGTGTGTCCCACTTCAAACTTTCTATGATATTTGTAACGCTCTCGCGATGGCTAAATGTACCAGTCACGAATCTTGGCGCTCTTCTTTGGACCTTCTCAATTTTTTGAATCAGGCCGAACTGGCAAGGGTCCCATACAGACGAACAACACTCCAAGACTGGACGAACTAACGTATTGTAAGCTATTTCCTTTGTTGAAGGACTGCATCGCTTCAGGATTCTACCAATAAACTGCAATCTACAGTTCGCCTTACCCGTTACTTGTGTGATCTGATCATTTCATTTGAGACCATTTCCAATAGTCACACCCAGATACTTGACGGATGTTACCTCTTCCAAAGACTGGACATTTATTTTGTACTCATACATTAATGGGGATTTTCGCCTTTTTATACGCAATATGTTACACTTACTAATATTGAGAGATAACTGCTAGTCATTACA
Source organism: Schistocerca cancellata (assembly GCF_023864275.1). Lineage (NCBI taxonomy): Eukaryota > Metazoa > Arthropoda > Insecta > Orthoptera > Acrididae > Schistocerca > Schistocerca cancellata. Next base: position 975,669,067 of record NC_064627.1, read on the forward strand.
CCACGCATTTATTTTCTGCAAATCCTCATTGATTTGTTCACAACTTTCGTGTGATGCTACTACAGCATCATCGTCAATACTATCAACCAGATCGTTTCTTGACGTCCGCCTGATCTTGATTTTACTGTGGGTGTTCCTTCGCGTTTAAACTGCACAGCCACATTACCAGCAGTCGACTTGGACAGCTTTAGAAGATTCGAAATGCCCCTGACGGATTTGTTTCTCAGGTGACATTTAATGACTAGTCCACGTTGGACGCCAATGAGCCCTCCCGACAGACGCATTCTGCTGTTACTGCTTCTCTACCAACAGCACAATACTCCCCGCCTCTTTTTATACTGGCAGATAGACCTCTTGTGACATGTTCGAGTGTAATGACTTTTCTGGAGACTAGAAATATACTCTGTAGGAATCAGCATGGTTTTCGAAAAAGACGATCGTGTGAAACCCAGCTCGCGCTATTCGTCCACGAGGCTCAGAGAGCCATAGACACGGATTCCCAGGTAGATCCCGTGTTTCTTGACTTTCGCAAGGCGTTCGATACAGTTCCCCACAGTCGTTTAATGAACAAAGTAAGAGCATATGGACTAACAGACCAATTGTGTGATTGGATTGAAGAGTTCCTAGATAACAGGACGCAGCTTGTCATTCTCAATGGAGAGAAGTCATCCGAAGTAAGAGTGATTTCAGGTGTGCCGCAGGGGAGTGTCATAGGACCGTTGCTATTCACAATATACATAAATGACCTTGTGGATGACATCGGAAATTCACTGAGGGTTTTTACAGATGATGCTGTGGTGTATCGAGAGGTTGTAACAATGGAAAATTTTACTGAAATGCAAGAGGCTCTGCAATGAATTGACGCGTAGTGCAGGGAATGGCAATTGAATCTCCATGTAGACAAGTGTAATGTGCTGCGAATACATAGAAAAATAGATCCCTTATCATTTAGCTACGAAATAGCAGGTCAGCAACTGGAAGCAGTTAATTCCTTAAATTATGTGGGAGTACGCATTAGGAGCGATTTAAAATGGAATGATCATATGAAGTTGATCATCGGTAAAGCAGATGCCAGACTGAGATTCATTGGAAGAATCCTAAGGAAATGCAATCCGAAAACAAAGGAAGTAGGTTACAGTACGCTTGTTCGCCCACTGCTTGAATACTGCTCAGCAGTGTGGGATCTGTACCAGATAGGGTTGATAGAAGAGATAGAGAAGATCCAACGGAGAGCAGCACGCTTCGTTACAGGATCATTTAGTAACCGCGAAAGCGTTACGGAGATGATAGATAAACTCCAGTGGAAGACTCTGCAGGAGAGACGTTCAGTAGCTCGGTACGGGCTTTTGTTGATGTTTCGAGAACTTACCTTCACCGAGGAGTCAAGCAGTATATTGCTCCCTCCAAAGTATATCTCGCGAAGAGACCATGAGGATAAAATCAGAGAGATTAGAGCCCACACAGAGGCATACCGACAATTTTTCTTTCGACGAACAATACGAGACTAGAATAGAAGGGAGAACCGATAGAGGTACTCAAGGTACCCTCCGCCACACACCGTGAGGTGGCTTGCGGAGTATGGATGTTGATGTAGATGTAGATGCAAACCTTTTTCATCCTATCCGGTGGTTCCTGCTATTTCGGTGCTGTGCTGCGAGCCGTTAAGTCGTCTGATGTCCATCGCCGTGGGTAAGGCGGCCGTGCAGCCGTGCAGGAGGGCCCCGTCGACGACGTTAGGCGCTGCACGCATCTTCCGGCTTCTTCACCTATCGTCGTCGACGGGGCCCTCCTGCACGGCTGCACGGCCGCCTTACCCACGGCGATGGACATCAGACGTCTGAACGGCTCGCGGCACAACACCGAAATAGCAGGAACCACGGAAGCAGACCATGGAGGAAAACAAGTCTACATCAGCGCCACGGATATAGAAATCGCCCTTTGTTATAGATCGTACAAAAATGATAATTTTATTGTGTATTTTAATTTAGACAAGTACAGTTTTAACCTTGACGTCTATAGATTTTAATTAAGTATTTTTAGAGATAAAAGTAAATTACAAAAATCTACTTAATACAGTATGTGCATATATAATGTAACAAATGTACCAGACGCCACCTGTTGGTAATAGTTTTAGAATTGATATAAATGACGTGCATTCTGCCAACCAATTTTATGAGACGCAGCATGTGAAGGTTGCTGTGTGTGGACAGGTTACTCCTGTAACCGAAACTGCCGGTATGTTCTGGTACATTTGATGTTGATCGGATAGGATGAAAAGGGTTTGCATTTGTGAAATAGTAAATTCGTATCATTATCGTTTCAGATCTGAAGATGGTTCTAGAGGAACCGAAACCGGTCATGTGATAAACATTTTTGCAATGAAGACGGATTATAACTAACATTGTAAAAAAGGTTTCCGTTAGAGGGCGCTGCTGCAGCGCATTTTTAACGCAGCGTGGCTCCTATGCGGATATATAAGCACGACATGTAGGAAAGGGATGTTCCATTCCCCAATCTGCTCCTATTCCTCGAACATATCCGCATCCTCTACACCTCCCGCCGCCTTGATCTCCCTCAGCCCCTGGTTGTTCCTCTCCCATCCCCGCCCCCTGCCACGTCTTCACTGTTGTGACCCCCTACTCTCCATCTCTACCCCCTTCATCTCCTTTCCCAAGGTGGCTTCCATCAACTCCCCCTCCCGAATGATGCCCTCTCTCCCTCCATTTATCCCTCCTATCAACTCTGATCCTCACTCCCCCTCCTTTCCTCTGTCCTTTTCCTGGACTCCCTCTCCCCCCTTCCATCCTCTTTTTTTTTCCCCACCTCCCCTCTCTTTGCCCCATTCTCTCCCCTGAGTCCTTTTGCATTTCCCTCCTCTGCCTTTTCCCATTCCCTCTCACGTCTGCCCTGCCCCTCTCCCCCCTTACGAGTCTTCTCCCCCCTTTCGCTTTTTCCTCTCCTCCCTCCTTGTTTTACTCCTCCAGGTCTCCCCCCCCCCATCTGCCTTTGGCTCGGGATTCTCATCTTTGTGCCGCCATTTTTGTGCAGTGTTTTACAGTGAGTGTTCCGTGTTGTGTTTTTTGGGAAGTGTTGCGAACGGCCATCATACTGTCGCTGGGTGTGCTTTCCATCTCTTGAGAACAGAAACCAGACTGTCGCCATGTTTTTTAATTGTGTGTGTACTATGTTATTTGTCTGATTCCTGTGTCTTTTATAAACATTGCCAACCCCTTTTGCTTTCTGTTTTAACTTTCCGCATTTTTCCGCCATTTTACACTTTAAGTCACCGTTTTATCGCCTGTTTTTCTTGTTTCTTTTCTTCTTCCGTTTTTAAAAACAAAGTCTGTAGGCTGTAGAGCAGCGTACTAAGCTGCTGCCAGCCCGCCCCCTTCGGGGGGAATTGAAAATCAATAAAGAAAAAAAAAAAAAGGGATCAGCGCGGCACTAACCTCTTTCCACCGCGCGTGCGGTAAATGCGGAAACGTGAAATATGGCGACGTTATTAGCAAATGCATCCAAGCGGAACCAACGTGCTGTTTTTCTTTCCTTGGTTTCTAAAGGACAAACACCAGAAGATATCCATCGGAGAACGAAGAATGTGCTTGGGGCAGCATGTCTGACGATAATCACCGTTTGTGGACTTGTGCGTCAAGTTTCGTGCTGGTTACGATTCGACCCCTTATCGCAAATGTCGTAAAGCAGGAGCTAGGCCAAGTCCAGTAGGAGACACTTCGGCACCCGCCCTATAGTCCTGATCCCTCCCCTTGCGATTATCACGCCTTTACTCCCTTGGGTCTGGATACTTCTGATCAGATAGTGCACGCTTTACTTCTCTACTGCGTTGCGTACCTGGATGAATTTGTGTACGATCCTCAAGTTGTAAGACTGAGAAACTGAGACGTGGTTTGGGCCGCCAGACTGGGCGAGGCGACGTTCGTGGAGCTGCCGTCTCTGCGCGAGCTGCGGCTGGCCGACAACCGCATCGAGGAGGTGCAGCGCGGGGCGTTCCACCGAGTGCCCGCTCTGCGGGTGCTCGACCTCAGCCGCAACCTGCTGCGCCGCATTCACCCGGAGGCCTTCCTGCAGGTACGGCGCGCCCGCAGAGCACTGCGTCAGGCCTGTAGTCTATCTGTAAACTCAAGAGCGAGCAGCGCTTTTGGTGGCGGAAGTGCCCTTTCCCGGAAGAACTCTGCCACTGGCCTACAGGGGCACCCAAAATCAGTTGCCCGTTACCTGTCTAAAGAGGTGTAGATCGGCGTGCAGCGATATACGTCGTTTCTGTTCGTATGATTTTAGTTGCCAGTGTCAGTGAAGGAATACTAATAATCTTGAAAAGAAACCGATCGTTATAGATAGTTTCTAAATCATGTAAAACCTTTGATGCTTGTGGAACACAAACTCTCTGTCTCGGTCACTCCTCACCTGATTCTGAGACATATTGCTTGAAATTTGTGCGCAATAGCTATTCTAAACACTGCTGAAATTTTCTTCGAAACATGTATGTGGATTCTGGAATTCAAAAGCTTGACATTCCAGATGCGTTCACGTATTAAGTTTTATTTTTTGATAAGAACTTTATTTGTTAATCTACAGCAATGTTATCCTCTACAAAATATTCCCCATTACATACTATACACTAGTGCCAGTGCTTTTTCCAATTTCCGAAATTGTTTAGGAACTGTTTCTTCGGGGTAGTTTATAGGTCTCTTAACTATGCATTTTTAATCTCATCCACGCTTGTAAAACCGCTGTCCTTTAAGGCCTGCTTTGAAATGTTTATACCACTTGTATGCCCTTGGTTCACTTATAACAGGCTCACCATAAGCAATATTTACATTTCTAAAAATTTCATTCACTTCATTCCATCCCTATAACAAAATTTATTACAGATTCTCTAATCTATTTTTATACAAAACAAATAATCGTTGATTCTACCAAAACACATGTAATCTTTTTGACAGCTCACAACAGAGTAAATACCCAATATGCATAACATCGTACACATACTTTTGAGACATGTTTACGAAAACAGTGACAAAAAGTAGTGCAAATCGGACTAATACAACATGCAAAATTATAAATTTCTTCTTACTTTTTAAACACTGCTCGTGTTGCAAAAATTGTTAAGTTTCAATGCAGTCCTTCAAAGAAAACATCTACCTTTCAGTGGAAACACAAAGTAAAAACAAGCCTTAATTTCTACAGATTGATTGCATTATATGGGTTTCGTTTTACGAATAGCAATAGAGGAACATACAATACATTCACTTGAACAGGCATTCGCTTCTATGTTTGTAGTATAATCCTGACTTCCATTCTTATCTTAATAATATTTACTCTACAATATTGTGTTTCGGAAGAAGGTATCGTTTTTTGTATTCCTTATGGTCTTAATACATTTGTCTAAAAATGAACGCAGCCGGGACGTATCTGTACACGGCGTCGACACAGATTTAAATCGCGCGCCGCGGCAGGGCCGGCACTGCGTTGTCAAACCGCCTGTAGAAGCGCCTTCTGACGCAGCTGGGTTAGTAGAGAGGGGACTAGCTAGTTCGCTCTTCAGTTTACCGACAGACTATAGTTTACACGACGACACTAGGTTCCACGCAACTGCGCTACCGGCCACTGCGCGTGCGCACCGCGCGTTTGGCCAACTCGTTGGTGAAACTACACTTCTGACCATTAAAGTTGCTACACCAAGAAGAAATGCAGATGATAAACGGGTATTCATTGGACAAACACATTATACTGCAACTGACATGTGATTACATTTTCACGCAATTCGGGTGGATAGATCCTGAGAAATCAGTACCCAGAACGACCACCTCTGGCCGTAATAACGGCCTCGATATGCCTGGGCATTGAGTCAACAGAGCTTGGATGGCGTGTACAGGTACAGCTGTCCATGCAGCTTCAACACGATACCACGGTTCGTCAAGAGTAGTGACTGCCGTATTATGACGAGCCAGTTGCTCGGCCAGACGTTTTCAATTGGTGAGACATCTGGAGAATGTGCTGGCCAGGGTAGCAGTCGAACATTTTCTGTATCCAGAAAGGCCTGTACAGGACCTGCAACATGCGGTCGTGCATTGTCATGCTGAAATGTAGGGTTTCGCAGGGATCCAATGTAGGATAGAGCCACGGGTCGTAACACATCTTAAGTGTAACGTCCACTGTTCAAAGTGCCGTCAATGCGAACAAGAGGTGACCGACACATGTAACCAATGGCACCTCATACCATCACGCCGGGTGATACGCCAGTATGGCGATGACGAATACACGCTTCCATTGTGCGTTCACCGCGATGTCGCCAAACACGGATGCGACCATCATGATGCTGTAAACAGAATCTGGATTCATCTGAAAAAATGACGTTTTGCCATTCGTACACCCAGGTTCGTCCCTGAGTACACCATCGCAGGCGCTCCTGTCTGTTCAAATGAGTCGGAAAATTTATGGGACTTAAATGCTAAGGTCATCATTCCCTAAGCTTACACACTACTTTACCTAAATTATCCTAAGAACAAACACACTCATCCTTGTCCGAGGGAGGACTCGTACCTTCGCCGGGATCAGCCGCACAGTGCATGACTGCAGCTCCTGTCTGTGATGCAGCTTCAAGAGTAACCGCAGCCGTGATCTCCGAGCGGATAGTCCGTGCTGCTGCAAACGTCGTCGAACTGTTCGTGCAGATGGTTTTGTCTTGCAAACGTCCCCATCTTTTGACTCAGGGAACGAGACGTGGCTGCACGATCCGTTATAGCCACGTGGATAAGATGCCTGTCATCTCGACTGCTAGTGATACGAGGCCGTTGGGATCCAGCACGGCGTTCCGTATTACCCTCCTGAGCCCACCTATTCCATATTCTGCTAACAGTCATTGGATCTCGACCAAAGTGAGAAGCCATGTCGCGATACGACAAACCACAATCGCGATAGGCTACAATCTGACTTTTATCAAAGTCGGAAAAGTGTTGGTACGCATTTCTCCTCCTTACACGAAGCATCACAACAACGTTTCACCAGGCAACGCCAGTGAACTGCTGTTTGTGTATGAGAAATCGGTTGGAAACGTTCCTCATGTCAGCACGTTGTAGGTGTCGCCACCGGCACCAACCTTGTGTGAACGCTCTGAAAAGCTAATCATTTGCACAACACAGCATCTTCTTCCTGTCGGTTACATTTCGCGTCGGTAGCATGTCATCTTCGTGGTGTAGCAATTTTAATGGCCAGTAGTGTAAACACTTTTAGCGTGTTCCAACTTTGGCGACACTAGTTCCACGAGTTTTGAGGTTGTGTGAGTTCGTAGTGTAGACAAACTGAAATATGAAGTGGGAAACGAAGAATAACGTTCGCTTCTTTGATATCTATGCCTCGCATAGGTGTCTGTGGGATTTCAGTGATGCTGATTACAAAAATAAGCAACATATTGCTGCCATTGAGACCACCATGTGTGATTATAACATAGATGGTTTGACAATATCTGAGCTGTAGGGCAAAATTTATTGAGTTAGGAGCACATATATAACTGAATTAAGAAAAATACAAACAAGTGTGATTCTAGCTGTAGCAATGCTCTCGTCTACAAGACTAAAATCCCATTGTTCAGTTGGCCAACTCTTTGTTAAGGAATATTGTTGACAGGAGGGAAGGCTATACAAATTCAAGAAGCTGCATTCTTTATTTAATATTCATCTATTTAAAACGTCGCTGCAGTGCTCCCCATTCACATATGTTAGAATTTTGAAATGTTGCCACTGTACAGATCTATCTTCAAGCTTGCTTCGAATAATTATTGTTGCTAATGTTAATAATTATTACTGTTAATGTTAATAATTATTGCTGTTGATGAAAAAGCGTCATCACTAACTAAAACCGTATCTTATAGCATGCCCAGTGTCTCGATTGCAACGCACGCAATATTGTATGTAATTTCAGTTCTGGCGACAGTTCTTCATGCATTACAGTATCTTTATTCCTTATCGCATAATTAACTCTACTTAGTAGAAGCATGACCAGTTCTGGTGACATTCTATCATAATTAAAAGATCTTCTTGGATCTTCCGTTATAAATTATTTCAGCAAGTATGCTAAGCAACCGAGCTGACGTCTTTTCTTCAGCCAGTCACGAATCGAAGCACGTTTCTTATTTTTTTCTTATGCAGCGATTCCACGCAACAAGCTTTAACTCCGTCACAACTCGTGCGAAGTGCAGCTGCCAAAACTTTCATTTCAGACACGACTCAGGAACCCACAAAACGACGAAACTTAAGTGTATAGTGATGTCTACAGCCAAATATGAAACCAGTTGCGTGCAACTCATTCCACGCAACGAGTGGCGCAACCCAATGTCGTCTTGTAAACCAGGCTTAGCGCCTGTGCCACGCTGGCGTCTCAGTGGAACCTAACACGGAATTTCCAGTACCTACAGTACAGTCTTCCAGTCAACTTCCATACGAAACCAACCACTTTTTAGGACTATCAAACGACATTTTTATTCATTTCATTTGTTCCTATACCTTTGCTTCATACAAGGTGTACATAAAGTCGGGCAACGCTTTCAATTTATTGCGCAAGAACTAAACATTGTACAGATGTCATAAATACATTTGATGTGCCAACCATGAGTGACCTGGCAGACGTCAATACGGTAATCGAATTCTTGCCATACCCGTCCCAGCATGGCATCGTCGACAGTGGCAGTCGCTTCCCGTATTCTCTCCCGGAGCTCTGCTACATCACGTTTTAGAGGCGGTACATACACCAGATCTTTAATGTGTCAGCACAGGAAAAAGTCACACGGAGTGAGATGTGGTGATCGGGGAGGCCATTTCATGAAACACCTGACCCCTTCTGTAGCACGGCCGATCCATCGATGCGATAGCTCCGTGTTCAGGTACCCACGAACTTCACAATGAAAATGGGATGGAGCCCCATCCTGCTGAAAGATGAACGGAGAGTCCGATTGCATTTGAGGCATCAGCCGTTGCTGCAACACTTGTTTTTGTCGAACTCCAACACACAGAAAGCTCGCTCCGCGCCTGAACTCGCCATGTTTGCGACTAGCGCTGACTATCGGCAAATTACCAAACTACGCTGTGGCGGTACACATGAAAAAAAAAAACTTTCAGGGTTTCTCTTCAAAATGACATATGTCAGTACATTGTTCAGTTCTTGTGCAATAAATAATTGAAAGTGTTGCCAGACTTTATGTACACCCTGTATTTTAGAAATAGGTCAAATCTTTTTTCAGTTTTTCATGTACTGGGTTGGTTAGGTTCGTAGCGTTTTTTTCATAAGTTTAATAAACACAGCAGACACTCGTAACAGAGACTTTAGTAATCAAAGACATATTATTTATTCGGGGATACGCCATACCTGATGCCCCTGTTATTAATGATATATTCTCCTCACTATTTACAACAGTCTGCCAAGGCTGGAAAAACTTTTCGATTCCGTGACTGTAAAAATCACTTAGTTCTGAGACGAGTCATGTTCGGAGCGCATTTTCATCGAGAAAGGAAGTTCCTCGTAAGTTGTTCGATAGAGAGCGGAAAGGTGAAAATCCTGGGGCAAAAGATCAGATGAATAAAGTGCGTGCGGAATTTCTTCCAATCCAAATTCCTGTGTAGTGTTTTTCGTCAATTTAACAGAACGGGGGAGCGCTCTGTCGTGGAATAGCATCACTTTTCGCAGTCTTCCGGGTCGTTACTCTTGGACTACGTCTGCAAGATGTCTCATATGTTGACGATAAATTTCAGCATTGATGGTTACACCTCGGGTAAGTAATTTGGGTTACATCACACAGTCGCGCTTCCACCAGATGCATATTATTATCTCTTGTGGATCCACACAGGTCATTGTCGGGAGTTGGTGCTTTGTTTGGGGTCAATCATTCCTTTCTTTTCCATGTGTTATCATAAAGACACCATTTCTCGTCACCAGTAACGATACAGGATAGCAATGGTCAGTGTTGTTCACAAGCCAATTGATGACAATCAGGTTGAAATGCACAAGTGGTCATTTGTTGATTTTTGTGATTTTGGCTTAAAGGTTGCTGTAACCATACACCCGATTTTTGAACCTTCCCCACTGCATGCAGATGTCGCACGACGGTGAAATGATCACAATTCATCACATTTGTCAGTTGTAGAGTACCCTGACGGATAATTGTGGATTAATGGGTCTAAACGATCCTTGTCAAACCCCTAAGGCCTTCCTGAATGTGGAGAGTCACTAATGTCAAAACTATTCTCCTTAAAACAATAAAACCATTTTTTCCCTGCTCTGTCCAGTGGCATTTTCTCCATACATGGCGCAAATGTTTCCGGATGCCTCGGCTGCTATCACCTCGCTACGGAACTCAAACAGAAGAATATGGAGAAAATGTTCCTATTTCTCCACTTGGCACACCACTTTCTATCGACGACAGCTCCACTCACTATCTCCAAATGACAAAATAACAATATGTAAACTCGCATAGCAACAGTGAACTACAAATAAAAAATGACAATCGGTAAATAAACCCATAGCAACCGGAATATCAACATGCAAAACAAAAACGCTACGAAAATACGCAACAATCTACTATATTTTGAAGTCTGAAAATGATAAATCAGCACCCTGGAAAATTAATCCTTAAATTTCTTCCCTGCAGCCGTGCAAATTCGAGCTCTCCCTTTGTTATTACGACCAAATATCTTCCGGCCAACTTTGGAGAGAGGCAAGAGCCTGACAACAATTTTTTTCCTTACTGTTATTTCACTCCCACAAAAGAAGGAGAGAGCTGGCAGCAGCTAAGTGCCTGCCTTTCAGCTGTACAGCCAATGATTACAATAAGGCTGGATTTAAAGTACAATAGGATGGCAAAAATGTGCGAATTTTATTGATTCAGTCGGATGATGTCGATCTGGGTGACGGTTGTCTGATGGAGTTGGAATGATAATGATATTGATAGTTTTGGTATTTGAGCTGCTGTAGTTCAACTGGAAGTCGTTTTCCGTGGCTCCATTGCCATTTACGGGTAACAGTCGAATTAAATTGTGGGATGGAGAAGGAAGTGAGATGTGGTTTCGGGGCTGGTATGAGAGTGTCGATGGGGGAAGTGATTCATCCAGGTACGTACTGCAAGGGTTGGCCTTGTGAAATAGGACTGCGCCATGAATTTTGAGAGGGTCGAGGGGTAAATGCGGTAGAATATATATGTTGTGCAGTATGGGATAAGATTTGAATTAGTCAATGGGAACTAGACAGGAACATGTGTAGTGGGACTGGTTCTGAGAGGATGAGGCTGTGACATTAAGCAGTATTATGTGAAGAGATGCCGTTCCAATTCGTTTGGGTATACTGTGGCGGTCAAACGGGCGGATGTTTTGCACAACTGTGACTGCGAATCGAATTATATTTCTGGTAGCGAGTGTAGTGATACATCAGCAGTGCCGATGGGTACTGTTAATTCAGGATTGATGGGACAGTGCTTTGTATTTATAAGAGTAGACTGGATAAGTTAGGTTGCAGGTGTTACACATGTGTGGAGGTTGTAGAATCGAACATTGGTTCAGGAGACAATTGACTTTACAGTGAGGAAATGTGGGCTTGTTCTTACAGTGTTGGGTGACGTGGTAATTGTATGTTAGGCATCTGGAGCATCATTGTGATTGGGGTTGTAATCTGGAAGACTGATTTACGGAAGACGTCGAAGAGAAATCATTAGACTCGCCAAATTTTAAAGCAATGATCTTATGCAGATGTGTGGATGATACATTCACCGAACGAAGTGACACAATGCAAAACCCGTGTCCGACCATCCTGATTTAGGTTTTCCTTGATTTCGATAATCGCTTCAGGCAAATTCTGGGATGGTTCCTTTCAAAGAGCACGGCCGATTTCCTTCCCCATTCTTCCCTAATCCGAACTTGTGCTCGTTCCTAATGACCTTGTTGTCGACGGAACGTTAAAGACTAATCTCTTCCACGACACATTCGTGTTATTGTCTCACGAGAAGGGTAAATTGCATTGGTTTTTGGAGCATTTATAGCCTATCTTATAGAAGTATTCAACTCCCATCGAAATAGAAAACGATGTCTGCCGCCAGTTTATGGACATTATCGTTCGTGAAATTGATGGTACAGTCGGACATTAAGCCAGCATTTGCCACCGCACTTCATAAGCCAAAGATGTCGTTACACCTAAAGCGCATGCTTCGAACAATGTCTCCGATAAGGATTCTACGCAGGATGAATTCGAACAGTTGAAAAGGATAATCGAAACGAGTGGATATACCCAGCAACAGATGTGCAAGGTGTTTCACTTAAGCAAGGATGAAGGAACACGACTAGAAAACTGAGACTGATACTTTAAATTCAACGGCGAACTTAGTCCAAATATTAAATCTACAAGGACAGAACTTCCTATGGAGCCAAAAAGTTAAATATTTGGCCGTGACTATGGAGAGACAACTTTTATTTCATAATCATGTACAAAACCCCTGGCACGAGGCCTCAGGGATGGGAAAAATGTTTCTCATGTTTGTAAGTACGAAGCTTCCAGCCCACACCAAAGTGCGATTGTATCGAGTCAAAAGAATTATACACCAAAGTCTCTTGGTGTCTGGCTAGGGAAACGCAAAGGAAGAAAATACGAATAGCACAGAACAAGTGTCTTAGATGGATCCTGACAGTAACCAGTCGTGTCACAGTAAGGGACTTACTGACAGAGAGTACTTGGGAACAACAGAAAATTTGATAAAAAAGCGGACAACTACAGTACACGAACGACTTGACCAAATTAGAAACATACTAGACGCGCTCAGTACCTCGGGGTTACCGAATGAGTATCAAGCCATTGATACAAATTCCTCGTTTCCTCGTACAACAAGATTAAATAAAACAGATATCATAAATTAGTGGATAAAGAAAGTACATTGGAACAGACTTACGAACCTCCTTGGAGCTCGAAAGTCCACTTCAAGAGAGTAATAATAAAGAACATTAAAAGCTTCTTATTATCACGGAAAGTGATGGAACATCCAGCAACGCGAAATAAGTGTCGTCAGTCTTTTAGCTAACTCCGAGGTTGCCCAGAAGAAAAGCATTTGGGGCGGAAATGAAACAAAAAATCATCTAATTTTAAACTGACGTTTCAGACATAAGACATTGTTTAACTGTGTAAGTTGTACATTACTTGTGAAATCACCAGTACGTAGGTACATTTTAGAAAAATTGCCCTGAAAGGAGTTGAAAATTGGTAAATATGGTATGACCGGAAAAGAAAAACCCCAAATTTGTGTGTGATACCAAAGAGAAACATTCTATTAATAAAGTCACGTGAGGATGACATGTGGAACATAAATTGTAGTATGTAATGTGCTAAAGTAGTTTTGTATTTCTCGTTAAGGCAGGCCTTGGGTGAAATCTGAGCCAGTTAGATCAGAGATTAATCGGAAAATTTTCACTTCAATTACATTTGATACGTAAGTTAGTGGAGCCTTTAACCATACATTCGCAATTATCTCACAAACCCAGACTTACTGCAACGTTTTGACTTCTCATATCGTACACTTTCACGTATGTCAATTAGCACTATTAATTATGATATGCCTAGTATACAAATTTTTCTGTTGGGTGCATCTGGTGTCCCTCTCAGGTTGGTGCTCCAAGTAACCGCTTGGGTAGCTTGGACCAGCCAGGCCCTGTTAATGTTAGTTCAGCCTTTGGTGTTACAAAATATTAGGAGTACTCAGAAGCGATGGTAAGCATTAAATCGGAATTATTTCCAACTCATCACGCTTGTGCCCCGCTGGGCGCTGCTACAGCTTCGGCTTAGACCACGACATCCGAAGACCTAACGATGGAATCTTCATGAGGTCGTATGACCGCCCGTTACTCCTATTTCTGTCTGCGCAAGCTTTATGCAAAGGCAGTCCTCTTACCCTTGGGGCTGGTCGATGCTTTCTCCGACACTTGATTCAACGGCTTTGAGTACCTAGGGGAGACCGAAGCGGAATTGACTACCGGGGCACAACAGTCTCGGTCGTCTAATTTCGTCTAGGAGGCGCTAGGGTGCCCTCAGACTGACAAGTGTTTAACAAACCAATGTCTGTTAAGGTTTAGTAAGATTGCAACTGTCGTCGCGCGTGAGTTGTGCAGTCTGCCTATAAGAGTGAGCGAATTCGCTGTTCTGTTATAACTGCCCTGGTCATTTTTAACAAGGTAAGTCTGTCATATTCTTTTCTTCACAATCAACGTTTAGTCCACTTAAATCAGCACGTTCTTAACTATCTTTGTATACAATACAGTTGAAAAAAATTGTTTATGGTGGTTACTGAATATTTTCTCAATGATACACGTTTGGGGCTGAATGTTCTAATCATATAGTCCGTTCCTCCCCTGTCGCCTTTTATTCTTTATTTGAAGAATTACAGACGTGTTCAAATTATTACAGTAAACGATTATTTTTGATACTCTTAAGTTTTCTGGTGTAAAAATAAAAGAGAAAAGTGTAATAATTGGTTTGTTTTAATGGTTTGACTGATGACAGGTAATGTCCTTACCAAGCAACTCACAGATCACTGAATTTTTATCATTTGGTAATATTTGTAATTTTCCCTCCAAATTGTGTTGGTGTTAGTTGTCTGTGTACATGCTTTGAAACTGTGTTTACAGTAATGTTTTATGTTTCTGTGGCATACTTCAGCTTGTTATTTATTTCAGTAGACCTAACTTCTTGCTACTTTTACAACACATTATATACCTTGTGAACTTGCATGGTTTTAGCTATAGGAACAAATCGTGGACTTTCCAAAGAAAGTGAGGTTATGGAGAAGACAAAAGATGTTTCACCTCGGAAAGTTTCGGCTGTGGTAGGACTTCTTGATGAAAATCGTTATACACAGCAAAAAACTGCTGACAGAATGAGAATATCACAGAAAACTGTCAGCAGAATCAAACTTTCAATGCAGAAAGGTGGTGAATACAAGCCAAACAGGAAAGGAAAACGTGGATGTAAAAGAAAAATCAGTCCTAGAACAATGAGAAGACTTACAAACATGGCGACAACGAACCGTAAACTTACTTCTACATGCATGAGCCGTCACCTGAAATGTTTCTGTGTTGAAGTATCGCCTGTGACAGTGAGGAAGAGATTGTTTGAAGGTGGTTTAAAGGTATGCCGACCAAGGAAAAAACAGAAAATCACACCTACCATGAAACCCAAAAGATCGCAGTAGGCTAAACAACTTCAGGAGTGAACTGGGCTAAGGAATGTGCAATGATATGTTAAATTAAATGGGTCTGATCTCTAAAGTTAGGAGTTTTGGCTTGAAATTGTGATGTTTTATTGATACTGAAGAAACGTACATTTGAATTTTGGGACTGTTGAGGTCTCCTAAGCTACTCTTCCCAACTTTTCTAACTTCCAAGTTTGTGCACATGCTTCAGGTATGCTTCGGTGATGAATCTGTTTTCACTGTGATGGAAGAAAGCAGCCAGTATGTTGTCGCAGACCTGGAGAACGGTTCAAAGCTGAGTGTGTGTAGCAATGTGTGAAGCATCCAACTTCCGTTATGGTATGGAGTATGATGTCCTTGAAAGGTCCTCACAGATTACACATTGTTGAATGGACAATCAGGCAAGAACAATATAAAGAAATTCTTGAAAAGGAACTTTTCACCCAAATAAATGAATGGTTTCCTAATAAATATGCCACTTTTATGCATGATGGGGCACCTTGCCAGAAAACCAAGTACTTGGAAGAAAAGCAACTGAAAGTATTGCCCTGGCCAAGGAAAGGGCCTAATATGAACCCAATTGAAAATTTATGGGCTGTTGTGAACCAGAGGATAAGGAAATTTAAAATAACCAGCAAACATGATCTCATGGAGAAACTAGAGGAAAGCTGGTACCATGACAATAATATTAAAATGTCATGTGAAAAATTAATAAAAACTATGCCAAAGAGGATAAAAATGTTGATTAAGAACAAAGGCATGCATACAAATTATTGAATGTACAAATGTAATCTGTATGTGAATGTAAATATGTAACAAATTTAAAGTTTTGGAAAAAATGTCTTTAGTCTAATAATTTGAACACGTCTGCATGGTTTGCCTTTCTCGTTTGCAGATGGTACGTCATTATGTACGGAAAAAGAAGAGACAAAACTGGTCCACGAAAAACATGGAACAAGCTGCTGAATCGATAATTAATAAAACGATGAACCATGAAAAAGCATCGAAACAATTTGTCATGCCTTTGACTACTTTAAAACGATACCTAAAAACACAAAAAGACACTCCCCTTTCAACAGCTGACAAAACATGCAGAAAATCGGTGTGTTTTCAATAAGGAGCAAGAGCTAGAACTTGTCAAATATCTTAAGGATCTACAAAAGCGACGTCTTGGTATGACAAAGAAAGAACTGCGCCGATTAGCGTATCAACTCGAACAACGAAACGGGTGGCTGCACCCATTCTACAATGAAACGAAACTGGCTGCAGAAACTGGGTCCTTGGATTTCTGGCTCGTCATCCTGACTTAAATTTCAGGAAGAAGTGCAGGCAGTGGGCTTATAACTCGTCTGCTGACGTAGATATTAAGAACGTGGAAACCCGGTTTACTTGTAAGGATGCGTCATCGAAGAAAGTAAAAGAAAATAACGTAGTCCGTTTTGTTTCGTGCACGGGGCAGCACGCACTTGAACACAGTAATTTAGTTTATTGATATAACGAACGAAATATATTAATTTGTTTTAACTTCATCTGCAAATTTTATTACAAAAATGCCTGAATAAACAGCTCCTAATTTCTCTAATTATTTTTTTGTTCACTGAGACCTCCAAAACGTTAGGCGGGCCCTTCCGCTCCGGTCTTTCCTACTTATTCTTAAAGCCATAATCATGCAGCGAACTGCAACAACAGCCGCCCGTGTTAACGTGGGAGAAACCGAGAGGCGAAACCAGAAGCTCGAATTGACACGTATGAACAAAGAGAAGAAACATCAACGCTCCTTCTGTGAGTCCCGCCGAGTACAGTTCCGTACCGGGAATTGCCTGTCAGGATCACTCGCCGGGTGCGCTGCAGACTGTTCTTACCTTAACCGATGAGCCTCTGATGGTCGGGTTGAGGTTTCCTGTGACACAGCTGTATCAGGGCTGTTGGGTTCCTCTCGTGTGAACTCATAACCCAGCGGTCTTCTAGGTTAAGAAATAATCAGTAATGCATTTAAGGAAGCTTTCCACGCTCCGGCAAGGAAGAAGTAACAACAGTCAGTTCCGCCCTCAATAACGCCGTACAGGCGACAGTTGTTAGTATTATTTATACCAAATTAAGGCAATTAATCCTTCCTTGTGCTGACGCACGAAATGAGACGAGTACACTTCGAATAATTCCGCGATGCTCTCGGAAATCCGTCACGTGGGAATGGCCGGAGAAGTACGAGGGTTGTTTTTTAAGTAAGGGCCGTTCGCGCGTATAGTCCCGTAGTTCGCGCGAACGCCGCAACAAGCCACCGCCCCACTTGCCGGCATCCTTCCCGTTCACATTGATGCAAGTTGCAGCTCTGTAGCTGACGTGTGCGCATCGCTGTGATACTTTATAATGTTTACGATTTATGAATCGCCCGCCGCGTGTGAGATACGGTCAGTGATACGTTTTTTGACCGCGAGAAGCCTATCAGCTGCAGAAATTCATCGTCAGTTAACAAAAGTTTATGGCTTGAATGCAATGAGTGAAGGTAAATTGCGTCAATGGGTTAAAGAGTTTAAAAATGGCCGTCAAAACGTCCATGACGAAGAACGCTCAGGCCGGCCCTCTGTGATCACTGATGATTTGGTGGCTGCAGTCGAAACAAAGATTCGTGAGGACAGAAAATCCACAATTTCCACTCTCTCTTTGGAATTTCCACAAGTTTCAACATCGGTTTTGTACAAAATTGTGTCTGAAAACCTAAACTTTAAGAAACTGTGTTCTCGGTGGTACCCAGACTCCTCACAGAGCACCACAAAGGGAAGAGATTTGCCACTTCATTGGACTTTTTGATTCGTTACGAGGAAGAAGGGGATGACATGTTGAATCAAATTGTCACTGGAGATGGGTACCCCATATCACTCCCGAAAGCAAGCGACAATCGATGGAATGGCGACACACAACCTCACCCGTCAAGGTCAAAGCCAAACAGACGCTGTCAAAGCGCAAGATTATGGCAACAGTGTTCTGGGACCGGCGCGGTGTTTTGCTAGTGGACTTTATGCCACGAGGAACGACAATCAACTCAGATGCCTACTGTGCAACTCTAAAGAAGCTCCGCAGAGCAATTCAAAACAAAAGGCGCAGCATGCTGACAAAAGGAGTTTTGCTCCTGCACGATAACGCTAGGCCTCACACCTCTCAAAAGACTCGGGATTTGATTGATTCTTTTGGCTGGGAAGTTTTGGACCATGCACCATACAGCCCCGACCTTGCTCCTAGCGATTTTCACCTTTTCCGGTACCTGAAACACCATCTCGGCGGGCAGCACTTCAATGACGACGATGAAGTGAAAGCGGACGTGAACTCTTGGCTGTCGGAGCAGGCGGCCGAATTCTTTGAAGAGGGAATTAAAAACTTAGTTGTACGGTATGACAAGGGCTTAAATAAACAAGGCAACTATGTAGAAAAATAGGTAAAAGTGTGTAGAATTAGAAAATAAAAGTTTTTTTTACAAAAGTATTTGCATCTGAAACTTCCTGGCAGATTAAAACTGTGTGCCCGACCGAGACTCGAACTCGGGACCTTTGCCTTTCGCGGGCAAGTGCTCTACCAACTGAGATACCGAAGCACGACTCACGCCCGGACTCACAGCTTTACTTCTGCCAGTACCTCGTCTCCTACACTCCGCTGCAGAGTGAAAATCTCATTCTGTTTTTGTATCTTTTTTTAAAAATAAAAACGGCCCTTACTTGAAAAAACAACCCTCGTATTTGCAATAATCACGTCGCAGATTTGCAGACAAGTGCTGGCACGTCTGATTTCTTCTGCATATCAAAAGTTATCAGGCGTGCCAGCACTTGTCTGCAAATCTGCGACGTGATTATTGTAAATACTTCTCCGGCCATTCCCGTGTGGTTGTTCACGACTGTTGCACTTTCCAAGTCGAAAATCGGTTAAGGAAATTAAAAATGTGTTTCCATTTATAATTATGAAGTTGTTTTACAAATAAGAGTTGGAAGAATCACTTAACATAAAAATAAAGACCAAATGAAAAATAACGTTAAAATGCTATTTAATGTTTTTTTTTAAGTGTCAGGATTGATCATTTGACTCTCGTGGTCATACGGTCAGTAATGAGTTGTTATATTTTCTACTACATTTGAGGGAGGAGATGAGAGAAAATGTCCGAAGAAGTGGATTACAAACTACAGGGTACTCCACCATGGTAGTGCCTGGCTGCATACAACTACATTATACAGGAAGTATGTACTAAAAGCGCGAGATAAAAATCAAGCTGAAGGGGCAAAGATTTTATATTCAGGAAGAGATTAAAGTGGAATTGCAGAGAATACTAAACATGCTAACAAAGAAACACTTCCAGGACACATTTAAAAAGTGGAAGGAACATTGCTACCACTCTACCCGCTTCCAAGATGACAAACTTGAAGGTGATGGTGCAGAACAAGGCTTAGGTAAGACATAATAACTTTAATTAATTATTAATATATTTAAGGCACTTTTAGGTAAGTGTGTTAAAGCACCCATTTTCATGACATGCAGGGGGGGGGGGGGGGGTGGTTCCACAGAACCCAGACAGTATTCTTCCGGTGAATTAACGACGAGGGTCAGTGCTATATCTGCGAGTCGCCGGATACCAGTTCACACGTCAGAGAACAGCCGAGAAACGATGACAACGTAAGGCTGGGAGACCTCCTGCAGTCGGCACTCAAACCCATTCCAGAGTCGAGCAACAGGCGGAAGAATGGTGGACCCGACACAACAAAAACAAGGCAATAACAGTTCAGGCTACAACGAAGTGCTCCAACTTTCGACACAACGCACACGAACAATCGTGGACTATATACAGGTCGAGCACACAATTAAAACCACATCACTTGATGACACTGTATAACGGCACCGAACACAACACAAACACAGCACACTTCATAATGAGTAAAAACCTTGGAGGATCTGCCAGGGGAGGGGGATAAGGGAGAAGGCAAAAGGAGGTGGGAAGGAGGGGAGAGAAAGGGGGATGAGGTGGGGGCGCGACGAAGGAGGGCTGGGGAGGAAAGATACAGGAGAGAAAACAGCCGAGGAAGGGGTCCATGGGCTCAGGGGGAAGGAGGGAAATCCGCTCTGGGACAATGAGGTGAGAGGAAAAAAGGGGGCCCTGGCGAGGGGGGGAACAAGGCCAGGCTATAGTTGGTAGGAAGGGTAGATGTCACAGCAAAGTTCAACATCTGGGAGGGGGAGGTGCTGGAAATTGCCCTGATGAAGGAGATGGTTCAAATGGCTCTGAGCACTATGGGACTTAACTGCTGAGGTCATCAGTCCGCTAGAACTTAGAACTACTTAAACCTAACTAACCTAAGGACATCACACACATCCATGCCCGAGGCAGGATTCGAACCTGCGACCATAGCGGTCGCGTGGTTCCAGCCTGAAGCACCTAGAACCGCTTGGCCACACCGGACGGCTTGAAGGAGATGGAAAGTGTGGAGGTGGAGAGAGGGAGAGATACAGTGACAGTGGTGCAGCAATGGGCAGATGGTGGAGAGGAAGGAGGAAACCAGGTGGTGGGTGGGAATCAAGCATATGGACAGTGTAAAGGATGCAGAAATGTTGGAGAAAAAGGAAGAGCTGGGGGAGGAGATGAGGTCATACACGAATCATGTGGGGGAAGGAAGGTGGATACAGAAGGCAAGATGGAGTGCATGGTGTTCGAGGATTTGGAGAGCCTTATAAAAGTGGGGGGGGGGGGGGGGGCAGAGGTCCAGGCAACGCTGGTTTAACAGAGGATAGGGCGGTTGAGGGATTTGTAGGTGTGGAGGATGGTGCAAGGATGCAATCCCCATGTCCAGCCAGACAGGAGTTTCAGGAGGTGGAGGCAGGAATAGGCTTTCTGCTGGATGGTAAGAAGATGAGGGGTAGAGGTGAGGTGACAGTCGAGTATCTAAGGGTAGGGGAGTGCGCTGGATGGGACGACCATAAATGGCGAGGTAGAAATCATGGAGACAGAAGGAGCGGGTGGTGCAGCCTATGATGATTGCCTGGGTTTTGGAGGGATAGATATGAAGGAGCCATTGGTTACACCAAGTGGTGAACTGGTGAACTGGTCAAGGTGGGTTTCGAGGGTGCACTGCGACCGTTGAAGAGTAGGATAGAGAGCTATAAAGTGGTGTCATCAGCATATTGGAGGAGGTGGAAGGTGGGGTGGCTTGGGCATATCTGCAGTGTACAGGAGATGGAGGAAAGGGGAGAGGACAGAGCCCTGGGGAACGCCAGCAGTGGGATAAAAGAGGCAGGAGTTGGTGTCGTGGAGGCTGACATAGGAAGAATGGTGTGAGAGGAAGAAAGCGACCAAACGGACAAAACTGATAGGCAGGGAGTAGGTTTATAGTTTAAAGAGGAGACGGAGATGCCACACGCAGTGATAGGCATTTTGGAGATTGAGGGAAACAAATATGGTGGAGCGATGGGAGTTAAGTTGGAAGGAAAGAGGGTGAACATGGTTAAGGAGTTGGTCTTCAGCAGAGAAAGAGGGTTGGTAACCACACTAGATAAGGTGGATGAGGTGGTATTGATTGAGGTGGCAATGGATACGATGGCAGAGGACCTTACTGAAGATGGAGGTGAGGCAGATGGGATGATGGGAAGAGGCAACCAATGGGAGTTTGTTGGGTTTGAGGAGTAAGAGGATGTGGGAGGTCTTCCACAGGTCAGGGTAGAAGCCAGTAGAGAGAATGATGTATAGATTGGCAAGGACAGTCAGGAAGGAGAGGGACACTCTCTGTCAGGGGGGCAACTGCCCCAAGTACTATAGACTAGGAGTAAGTGGAGTGACTGAGGTATTAGCACGTTCCATGACGGTGGGGAAAAGAGAATAATCAAAGTGGGGATCATCAGGGATGGAGAATACCTCGGAAAGGTGGGAAGCAAAGTTGTTGGCCTTACTGAGGTTGTTGGGAAGGGAGTGGTCGTTATGGAGAAGGGGGTAATGGGGTGCAGAATGGGAACCAGAAAGGCGATGGAAGGCGTCCAGTACTTGGTGGAGTTGATAGGGAGGGTGGCAGTGAGTCGTGTACAGTCTGGCACAGGTCCTGGTGTTTCTTTGCTGTAATAAAGTTCCAGGCATGTCGCTGTATTTGCCAGTGGAGTTGGAGTGTATCCCTGTCATGAGTGCACAGGAAGGAGCGACAGAGGTGGCAGGATATGTGGAGGAGGACAGCCCACAGAGGGAGAGTAGGACAGTGGGGGTGGATGATTTTGGTAGGAACACGGGCCTCCATGGCGTCAGTAATGGTCTGCTGAAGGGCAAGGCATGGATGATGTCATCAGGATGGTGATAGGCAAGAGGGTGGCTTTCGAACTGGGTAGCAATGGATTCCTGGTAGGCAACCCAGTTAGCACAATGGTAGTTGTGGACTACCTTGGAGGGGGTGCAGGGTGGGGAGCCGGAGGGGTGTGGGGAGCAGATGTTACGGTGAGAAGGACGGGGAGGTGGTTGCTACCTGTGGTGTAAAGGATGTCGACAGTGATACGCCCGAGGAGGTTGGTGGAGGCAATGACAACGTCGGGGGTGGTGTCCCTTTTGGGATGTGTGTGGTGGGGGAGGGGACACGGTCACCTCGGATCGTTCGGAGGAATTGATGCCACTGCCAAAGGGCAGCAGGGGAGTGGCAACGGATGCTGATGTAAGCGGCAATGACATAGGTGGAGAAGGTTCGTTCAATGTGGGAGATGAAGTCGTAGGGAAGAGGAGCAGCGGAGAGGACATAGATGGTGGCACAGGTAATGGTGAGGGAGGGGAAGAAGACACTGAGGATAAGGTGTTCGCTGGGGTCGCGAAGAGAGTGAGGGGTGGATGTGTGGCGCTTTTATTCTGACTGCAAGTGACGTTATTGGCCGGTGTATTCACGTGGCACGGCAGTGGCGCACTCACTAGGCGAGTGCAGTGCTGCGGCGACACTACCCTCCGTCGGTCAACGAGATCCGTTTGTTCCGGCAGGCATTCGACTTTCGCGTGGCTCGATACCAGACTCAGTGTAGCGACCAGTTTGGAGGTAGTTTTTTGGTGGGTTCCCACATCCAACTAGGTAAATACTGACTGATACCCGAGTGCCACCTAAGTTACATGATTAGTAAACATTTAGAAAACGTTCTCATACTTGTGCCTGAGATAACACTAGATGGGGTACATACGTTTTGTCTCAGTGGAAAGTGGTGGCGTCGGGAAGGGCATCTTACAGCTCACTACCACACACATAGACAAATCTGAATCGACATACCAACCCTGTGGAGAAACAGGATAAGGTCTGGAGGAAGATGAAGAAAATTTTGGTAACTTTTACATACAACTTCTTACCATCTGAGGAACACAGAGGAGAAACAGACGACATTTTACTGATTTGGATATGTTAGAATGTATTTCGACACTATCGGGTGATGCAGGGATTCGTTTTTCGAGTAGGGCTCGGGGAAGGCGGGCGTGGAGGAGCTGTACCTGGAGGGCAACCAGCTGTCGTCGGCGAGCGAGCTGCGGTCGGCGCTGTCGCAGCTGCCGCGGCTGCGCTTCCTGGACGCGAGCGGCAACCGCGTGTCGGAGCTGGAAGGCGGCGCGCTGCACGGCCACGGCGCGCTCGAGCAGCTGCACCTCGAGCGCAACGGGCTGCGCCGGCTGCACCGCGGCGCGCTGCGCGCCCTGCCCGCGCTGCGAGAGCTGCGCCTGCGCAACAACTCGCTGGCCGGCGCCGTCGACGCCCCCTTCTGGGACCTGCCCGCACTCAAGGTGCGCACCTGTCCTCCTCACTGGAGTTACTTATCTGCACCCTCAGTGCACGTGACGTGCACGTGATGTCGCTCTATGATACGGAGCCAGTCGGATAGAATACATTTATAATAATAAAAATAATTACACTACTGGCCATTAAAATTCCTACACCAAGAAGAAATGCAGATGATAATCGGGTATTCATTGGACAAATATATTATACTAGAACTGACATGTCATTACATTTTCACACAATTTGGGTGCATAGATCCTGAGAAATCGGTACCCAGAACAACCACCTCTGGCCATAATAATTGATACACCTGGACATTGAGTCAAACAGAGCTTGGATGGTGCGTACACGTACAGCTACCCATGCAGCTTCAACAAGATACCATGGTTCATCAAGAGTAGTGACTGGTGTATTGTGACGACCCAGTTGCTCGGCCACCATTGGCCAGACGTTTTCAATTGGTGAGAGATCTGGAGAATGTGCTGGCCAGGGCAGCAGACGAACATTTTCTGTATCCAGAAAGGCCCGTACAGGACCTGCAACATGCGGTCGTGCATTATCCTGCTGAAATGGAGGGTTTCGCAGGGATAGAATGAAGGGTAGAGCCACGGTTCGTAACACATCTGAAATGTAACGTCCACTGTTCAAAGTGCGGTCAATGCGAACAAGAGGTGACCGAGACGTGTAACCAATGGCACCCCATATCATCACGCCGGGTGATACGCCAGTATGGCGATGACGAATACACGCTTCCAATGTGCGGTCACCGCGATGTCTCCAAACACAGATGCGACCATCATGTTGCTGTAAACAGAACCTGGATTCATGTGAAAAAATGAGGTTTTGCCATTCGTGCACCCAGGTTCGTCGTTGAGTACACCATCGCAGGCGCTCCTGTCTGTGACGCAGCGTCAAGGGTAACCGGAGCCATGGTCTCCGTGCTGATAGTCTGTGATGCTGCAAACGTCGTCGAACTGTTCGGCAGATGTTTGTTGTCTTGCAAACGTCCCCATCTGTTGACTCTGGGATCGAGACGTGGCTGCACGATCCGTTACAGCCATGCGGATAAGATGCCTGTCATCTCGACTGCTAGAGATACGAGGCCGTTGGGATCCAGCACGGCGTTCCGTATTACCCTCCTGAACCCACCGATTCCATATTCTGCTAACAGTCATTGGATCTCGACCAACGCGACCAGCAATGTCGCGATACGATAAATCGCAATCGCGATAGGCTACAACCCGACCTTCATCAAAGTCTGAAACGTGTTGGTACGCATTTCTCCTCCTTACACGAGGCATCACAACAACGTTTCACCAGGCAACGCCGGTCAACTGCTTTTTGTGTGTGAGAAATCGGTTGGAAACTTTCCTCATGTCAGCACTTTGTAGGTGTCGCCACCGGCGCCAACCTTGTGTGAATGCTCTGAAAAGCTAATCATTTGCACAACACAGCATCTTCTTCCTGTGGGTTACATTTCGCGTCGGTAGCACGTCATCTTCGTGGTGTAGTAATTTTAATGGCCAGTAGTGTAATAATAATATCAATAATACGTTTGTTGCAGTCAATTAGCCACACAAGTTCAAAGTACAATTAGAATAATACACTAAATTAGAAATTTTATAGATTGTGGTTTGCATAGTCATTTATTGATCGTGTCCTTTTCGTACAGTGTTCTATGTGGTAACTATTGCATATTTGATGACACAGTTCACTCTCGTACACTGCATTTGGTTTGTGGTATTGCAAATACAGCCGTGGAAATCATGGACTGCCATTCTGGTGATCACGTGTCTCATTTAGAAGTTGTCCTTTGTCCGTGTTTGATCAGCGATGGTGCCTGTACTACATAATTCTGGAGGCATGTCTACCCTTTTTCTCTTCATACGTTTTTAGTAGACTTTCCGAAGTGCTGGTTTTGGGAGCATCAGGTTCGTTCCTAGGTCTTCAATGAGGAAGGATTTCCTCGCCAGCAGATATATTAGTCTGAATCGTACTTATGGACACCCCCAATCGCGCTCTTGATATAGGTCGCCTTTACTCGTCCTAGTCTCGTTAGATTTTTCACTGTGAGATGTAGTCCGATGATTTCTAAGCCGTACGTTAGTACTGGCGAGATTCTGACTCTGAATAGTGCCATTGCGGTCTCTACGCCGAGGTATCTACTGTGTTCTGTTTCTTGGATAACCAATATTCGTTAAATTGCTTTCCCTGTTACATGTTTTGTGAAACATTTTGCACTTGTTTCTGTCATGAACCCTAGGTACTTGAAGTCTGCTCCGATTTTCAGTTTTCTTTTCTCTTCTGTATGAGGATCTCAGCCGATGCGGGTGCTCTTCCTCCGTTTCTGAGCACCAACATTTCGGGTTTAACAACATTTATTTCGAAGGCGTGTTTGCCACACCAGTCTTCCAAATCATTTATCGTTTCTTGTTGCTTTGTAATTTCCGTTGAGCCTGTTACAATATCATCTGCATGTGTGCATGTGTGTATGAGACTACACTCTCCCTTGGGATATTCTTACTACTTCTTCCGCTTCAAAGATAATAACAGAGGACTCGATGGGTCTCCCTGAAGTTCCCCATTTGATTGGTATATCGGCTGTGATAGGGAGAGGATGACCGACACCGTTATTTCTTTCTGTTGCAGTACTGCGATTATGATTTGTGTTCATATGGTCTTTTCACTTGGGGTTCCCACTAGTTTTTGTTTTCTGTTACTAACTTTTATTCATAAAGTCAAATGCTTTTTTGAAGTCTATAAATACTACATAAAACTTTTCTCTACTTTCAAGGGCTTCCCGTATGCTCTTTAGCAGAAGCTCTGTTGAGGTCAGAGTTGATCTTTCTTTCCTGATTCCCATTTGACTTTCGGGAAAGTGTTCAAAATGGCTCTGAGCACTATGGGACTTAACTTCTGAGGTCATTAGTCCCCTAGAACTTAGAACTACTTAAACCTAACTAACCTAAGGACATCATACACATCCATGCCCGAGGCAGGATTCGAACCTGCGACCGTAGCAGTCGCGCGGTTCCGGACTGCGCGCCTAGAATGTTGGCTTCAATCGCTCCGGTATTATTTTTGCGAATATTTTCAAAGATAAGTTTTCTAGTGCTAACACTCTGTATTTGCTAGGGTCCTTGGGGGGGGGGGGGGGGGGGAGGGTCGCCTTTCCCGTCATATAGAGCTTTTGTTATTGATTGTCTCTACTGTTGTGGAAAGGAGGCTGTTCTCTGCACTTATTGTACAGCTCTGTTCACATGGGCGTTAGTATTTTGGCTGTGTTTTTTACAATTTCACTAAACAGTCTGTCAGGGCCTGCAGCTTTTTTGGTCATGGTTCTGCTAACGGTATCTTTGACCTCTTCGGTGGCCAACGGAACCGGTTCCTATCTACCATCCGGTCTGCCTTTTAATCTTTCCTTGTTCGGTATGTTGTCGAACTGCGTCTCCCAATCTTTCACACTGACGTAATGCGTTTCGGCTCGTTTTCTGGGTCCCTTGTGGCTTCCTCCACTACTTTATTTCCTTCTCTTTCTCAGAATGCTCTCTTCTTTTCTTTAAGAGTTTTCTTATTCATATATAGTTTTTTGACGCAAGTCCTGAGGGGTGTAGGGTTCTCTGCGACCGTTTTAGTTGGCGTAGGCTTCCTAGTAGATCTTTTCTTATCCCGTAACACTCCACGTCGAACCATTTTTTGGCTCTTCTTTTGTTCCTGCGATCGGCGGCTTGTCTTAGGAGTTCTAACGCTTCTGTTGCTTCCTCCAGGCACGCGTTGTTTATTAGCATTTCAATTTGTTTTATATCGTGTGATTTTGCTTCCATTTTCCCGAAGTCTCTTGTGCTCGAAAGTGCTTGTTCCTCCTTTTCTTGTGCTTTTCGCCATTCTCCCTGGATACGTATTTCCAAAGAGATATCTTTCCGAAGTAATGTGTCGTTCGCTGTCCAGATAGGTGTTAAAACTATCTATGGTTGCTCCCCTTAAGGTTACAAAGTCTATTTTTCCCCCTTTGTAGTTTTGTATATCCATTCTGCAGTTTAAGTTGGGTTGGGATGTTTTGGGGGAAGAGACCAAACAGCGAGGTCATCGGTCTCATCGGATTAGGGAAGGACGGGGAAGGAAGTCGGCCGTGCCCTTTCAAAGGAACCACACCGGCATTTGCCTGGAGCGATTTAGGGAAATCACGGGAAACCTAAATCAGGATGGCCGGACGCGGGATTGAACCGTCGTCCTCCCGAATGCGAGTCCTGTGTGCTAACCACTGCGCCACCTCGCTCAGTGCAGTTTAAGTCTCCGTGCAATAAGTAATGGTTTATCATGTTTACTCCGAGTGATCAGATCGCCTGTTTCATCTGTTATATCAATGCCCGTTTTGTTCGGTTAGAAGTAGGCTGATATTAATGCGATGTGTTTCGTTTTGTCAACTGTGTTTGTTCCTGTTTGATAGTTGTGGTTGTTGGTATTAATTCCGGTTTTATGAGGACAGTTTTTCTTCCCATACACTTATAAGCATCACTGTTCTGACCACAGACAGGCCATTCTATCCCGATCGACCGCCGTGTCATCCTTCAGCCAATGGCATAATCAAGATGCGCTATGGAGCGTGTGGGTTCAGAAACCGCTCTCCCGGCCATTGTCGGTTGGCAGACCTGGTGCTGCTACGTATTCAGACAGCTCCTCAAGTGGCATATTCTGTTTCATTCCCCATCGCCAAGGAAAAATCTCTGGCAGTACCTGAAATCGAATCCATGGCCCCGTACAGTTATTATAAAGGATCTTTCAGGAAGAAGCATCCGATTTCACAAGACTATGCCTACTATACGAAAGGAGATAGGAGCTTAGTGTGAATTAACTTACACACAGAAGTTAAAAGTTTGCCTTGGCTCCAGTTGTAATTTGCCGGTTGATGTTGTGGCCAATAGTGTCTTCCTTGTCCAGAGCGCTCGCTCATTCACTACCCAATGTGTTTCAAGGCACTGCGCAAACTGGTGGTGGTTCCATAATGGTATGTGCTGCGTTTACATGGAATGAACTGGATCCTCTGGTCCAACTAAGCCCATCATTGTCTGGAAATGATTACGTTCGGCTACTTGGAGACCATCTGCAACGATTCATGGAGTTCAAGTTACCAAGCAACGATGGAATTTTTATGAGTGACCATGTACCATGTCACCGGGCCACAATTGTTCGTAATTGGTTTGAAGAACATTCTGGACAATTCGAGCGAATTCTTTGGACGCCCAGATCGGCAGACATGAATCGTATCGAATATTTACGAGACATAATCGAAAGGTCAGTTTGTGTAAAAAAATCCTGTAGCGGCAATTCTTTCGCAGTTCTGGGTGGCTATTGAGGCAGAATGGGTCATTATTTGCGGAGGGAACTGCCAACGACTTGTTGAATCCATCCCAAGTCGAGTTGTTGCACTACGAAGGCCACAAGGAGGCCCGACTCGATTTTAGAAGGTATCCCATGACTTTTGTCAGCTCAGTGTATTTACGACTGTTGCTGTTGTTTTTAAAGTGTATTTGATTGTGGAAAGCATGAAAACTGGCAATTCAAATACTCTGTAGATGTTACCGTTAGCAGAATCTATCCTTCTCGGCTGAGCAGGTTGATAGTGTACGGTACAGATAATAACTGAAAAATGTGCATCAGAGTTCTGCTTTAAAACTTAAAGATCTTCTGAATATCTTAGTAACTGAAAACCTATGATCCTCGTGTTCGTGATCCAACCATAACATGAGGAAATTGAACTCGGCAGTCATCCTTTTATTTGACGCGCATTCATAAAAACAAAGACATAACACTATACTCCTCATCTACTTCTTACATTCATATACATGATGGAGTTACACGTAAGAAATGTTATACACAGCTTGGATAGATGCTGCATCTACATCTAAATCTACACCTCCTTATTTACTCCGTACGTCGCTGTGTACAATGCACGGCGAGGGTGCACTATAACAATATTATCGTTTTTCTGTCCTATTCAACTCACGTAGTAAGAGAAGGGAAAATGACTGTACTCCTCTCTGCGTGTCCTAATCTCTCTTTTCTCATTCCTAAGACCACTACGCTAGATGTATTCGTATGACAATGGCAGCATAACAGTTGCGCAGTCTTCTTCGAATACAGATTCCTTAAATGTATCCAACAAAATTTAGCAAGATCTATATCGTCTTCTGTAACTGGTCGCCGTAACGTCTTGTATACGATTTCCTTTACTGATACATTGCATTTTCCCAGAACCGTTCCAAAAATCAAAGTTTTTCACTCGATTTGTTCATCGTATCTCATATCGCTTTTTAGTATTACCGCTGAATACTTATACCATGCGAAACGCTCAAGTTGCTCATCACTAATGTTACAATCGTGTACTTTCTCCATTTATCCACATTTAAAGAGAGCCGCATTTCATTGCACCAGTAAAGCTTTTGTCCAAGTTTTTCTGCATTTCAATTCGACCATCCAGCAATCCATGCAACAACAGTAACGTGAGCGAAAAATCGTATAGTGCTATTGATAAATCGTTTATGTACTCTGCTAGCTACTGAAATTGCTACATCATGAAGGCAGCGTGCAACAAACAACAAATTGGCATAAAGCGTACTACATCTTCGGAGATACAAATCACGAGGTGAATGCAGAAAGTACGATCCGATCGCATTCAGCGATGTAATGAATAGTCGAATAGGAATGCGCATGCGCGGGACTAGAGAGGAGTTAGGTGGGAATAATGCAGTGTAGTTTCAGTCTTGTGACCCCCGTCGTTACCGCACAGTGCTAGGGCCAAATGGCTTTGTCTCCCGCCGACTGCGAGGTTCATGCAGTTATCCGATTCTTGCCCTCTCAGAATCAATCTCCAGTACAGAACCATAGCCAATTGGGCCGCATGCGTGGGCACGACAGTATTAGTGACGGTATCGTCAGACGATGGTGAGGCAATTCGCTGAAGAACGAACCAACATTCACGACGAGGGCCGTAGCAGCCGACCGCCCCTGGTTCCACCAGAACTGATGGAAAGTGTGCGGCAAGCAAATCGGTGCTTCACAGTTTCAGAACTCTATGTCCGTTTCCCCAGATGTCTCGCTCGCTGTTCTCCCAGTGACTTGATTTTTGTAACTGTAAACGAGATGGGTAGCAAGGCAACTGACCGACGAACACAAAACCAAAAGTCTGGCCGCACCACTGACATTCCTACAGAGGTACGCAGACATAGGTGACGAGTTTCTCGGCCATGTTGTCACTCTAGACGAAACATGGGTGTCGTATGCCACACCAGAAACAAAACAACAGTCTACGCATTGCCGACATTGTGGTTTCCCTGTGAAGACAAAATTCAAGCAGACAGTCTCTATCAAAAAGAAAAATCATGTGCACTGTCTTCCGGGATCAACGTGGTGTCCTGTGCGAGTTTCCTTATCTTGAGGGGATAACGGAAATGCTGAAAAATCTGAGAAGGGCGATCCAGAACAAGAGACGTGTGATGTTGACAAGAGACATTACGCTTGTGCATGATAATTCAAGACCCCGTACAGCTAATGCCACACGCAAGGCGCTGAATCAGTTTGGACGGGAGATCTTTGACCATCCACCAAACAGCCACAACCTCGTCCCAAGAGACTTTCATTTCTTCCGTCTCATGAAGCGTTTTCCAAACGATTCCACAACGACGCTGAAGTGACTTATGGCTCCGGACAATGCCATCAGACTCCTACGACATGGGAATACAATCGATGGTGCACCGTTACGATAAATGCCTTAGCAATGGCGGTGACTATATTAAGAAGTACCTATTGAATATGCGTAAATATTCCAATAAATGCATCTTACTTAGTGATTTTTTTTTATTTTCTCCGTCATCCGAACTTACTTTCTAACGACATATTAGTAATTTTCTTCCTTTTATCTTGTTTTAATAAAACTATTTTATTTTAGAGCAAATATAATAGTCTGACTATAAATGTGTTATTTATGATTAAGAAAAAACGCTTGTATATGAGACGTGCAGTCATAATGCGTAAAGTTTGGAGTAATCAGTTTAGATAATGTTATCGCTGCAAAATAATATCTGTCTTCTGTTTGACATACTTCGCCGCATGGGATTAGCCGAGCGGTCTGAGGCGCTGCAGTCATGGACTGTGCGGCTGGTCCCGGGGGAGGTTCGAGTCCTCCCTCGGGCATGGGTGTGTGTGTTCGTCCTTAGGATAATTTAGTTTAAGTAGTGTGTAAGCTTAGGGACTGATGACCTTAGCAGTTAAGTCCCATACGATTTCACACACGTCTGAACATCTGACATACTTCACATGTTCTTACCTTTTAACCTTTCCTCCTCCTACTTGCAATCTGTTAAGACGCATGCATCAATGTACGTTTCTCTAACTGAGACTAATATTCATTTTTGCTTAAAACCTATGTCACGTTATTTTCATTTGTACGACTGTTACTGTTGCTATGTTATTGACAGGTTTTACAGTGGAAATGCAGGTCAGTCTGATTGTGCGAAGGCGAATAACCGGCTTGCACGATGTCTGTTTAGCCACCATTTCGGCTGGCTCACTGAAATCGTTACTAATTGTAGTAATTATTCAGATCCTGTCTACTGTTTCATTTAGGAAGTCCGATTTTCTAGTCCGAGCAGTATTGGTGCAATTGATTCGAAGCTGATATGGTCGTGAAAATCAGAAATCAAGGCAGTTATTCCCGCAACTTAACAATATTTCATCCGAAAATAGGCGTTTATATTGGGAATGGAAATGCCGTGTCGCTAGGGCCTCCGGGCGGGCAGACCGTTCGCCTGGTGCAAGTCTTACGAGTTGACGCCACCTGGGCGACTTGCGTGTCGATGGCGATGAAATGATGATGATAAGGACAACAGAACACCCAGTCCCCGAGCGGACAAAAGTACCGACCCAGCCGGGAATCGAATCCGGGCCGTTAGGCATGATATTCCGTCGCGCTGGCCACTCAGCTACCAGGGGCGGATGGAGCTTCTATTCATTGCCAGTTTAACTCTCGAGTTAGAGCTAAATTTCTGGATGCACCTCGTATTAGCACTTCAACACTGCCACATATATTAAGTAGGAGTAATGCCACCTACATCCTCTATAGAACGAAAGATTACGTGTTTATCATCCAGAAATCGGATGTGAATGTTGGTTGTTTCTTAAAAGATCATATTCTGCTTTGTGTAAGAAGGAGAAGCGTTTACCAGCACGTGTCAGATTTCGATACCAGCACGGTCTTGGCCTATCGATACCGCAGTTAATCGTTCTGTGCAGATGCAGCTCGGGTTGCTCGAGTTCCCATAACCACCATGTGAATATATACTGGCAGAAAAAAAAATTAATACACATGGAAATATGTCGATTTTGATCCGATGACGGCATACGGTACCTGTGGGGATAGAAGATTTAGTGATAATGATTTCAACGTCGTCTGCCAACGTACAGCGTAGTGGCATAGTTTCCAGAGCGCCATCTGTGTCTACTCTCTAGTAGGGAATGTTCACAGCCATAAGGGTCAGTGTGGTGCAGACGTATGAAGCAAACAGGCAGCCACGACATGGAGACGCACTCGTGCTTCCTACAGCCAAATGAGCAAGTTTCAAGGGTTTTTTTTTTTTTTTTTTTTTTTTGTAGCCTTCCGAGTGGCTAGATGGTTCTTTCAGAGAAATGAGACACAGCTCGGACGTGCTGCGTCAGTTGTGCGACGATGCTGGTTAATCAAAAGATTTCGGGCTTGCAGCCGGTCGTCGTTAGCTTCCATCCACGATATTTCGACTGGACAACTGCCAGCCATCGTCCGGTGCGCCATCGAAGACTGACGAAGACGCCCTCCGTTCCGTAATATATAGCGTGAAGCTAGTATTCCGCGCACGCGTCAAAATCATATGGAGAGACGAACCACACCGCCCGCCAGCAGCAACCTCGCTGGTGGAACTGCAGAACTCAGCTGTCTTCGGCGTTGTCAACTGCCGCGGCCATCGGAGTACTCTGACGCCTTGGTCTGGAGCAGATCTTAGAGATGATGGGGTTCCACGCATTATCAAACTGGTAGCCATTGTCACGGTTGATAAGATTGTCTGTCATGCGAATTTCCACTGATTCTTTTATGACGGAGTCCCAAAAGGATGTTGCTGTGGCCAAAAT
This sequence comes from Schistocerca cancellata, assembly GCF_023864275.1. NCBI lineage: Eukaryota > Metazoa > Arthropoda > Insecta > Orthoptera > Acrididae > Schistocerca > Schistocerca cancellata. The sequence goes on from NC_064627.1 coordinate 975,703,195, forward strand.
TGTTGTCTTGTCATACTCCATTGAGTGTCCAGTGGAAATGCAGCGCTCAGCAATTGCAGACTTGCTAGGTTGCAAAAGGCGAGTACAGCGCTGATGTTCGGTGCAACGTTCTTCTACTGTTCGCAATGTTTGTCCTATATATGACATGCCACACTGACAAGGTATTTTATAAATTCCCGCCATCCGCAATACCAGATCGTCTTTCACTGATCCCAGCAGGTCGGAAATCTTCGATGGTGGACGTAAAACTACTTTCACTTCGAAACCGTGGAGGATTCTTGCAATTTTGAAGGAAATATTGCCAGCAAAGGGAAGAAAAGCTAAAGATTTAGTAGACGTGCTCTCTTCTTTCTCCACTCCCTGTTTCTTTGGCTTAATTGCAAGTGCCTTGCTAATTTTCCGGGTAGAATATCCATTCTCTTTGAAAACCCTCTTCAGATGGGCAAGCTCTTCAGGCAAACTATCTGCATCTGACACTACATGAGCTCGGTGTACAAGTGTTTTAAGTACACTCATTGTTTTGCGATGGGTGATGGCAGCTGGACGAATTTAAATACAAATCAGTGTGTGTGGGTTTACGATAAATCAGCGGTCACGTGAACATTCTCACACCTGTAGACGAGGTTCTGGACGTCCACACAGCGCAGATCGTCGTGTTGCAAAGGCTCAGCAGCGGCAGATCACGCATACCTCTAGCTCGTCTATCACTCACGCCACAGCACTGACGCACACGGGTGGGTTGGTGCTGTCAGAGAATCACTTGGAAGACGGAATGGCGTGCCTTGGTCTTCAGCGATGAAAGCAGATTCTGCCTGCATGCAAGTTATGGTCGTTTGTGAACGCGACCTAGACGTGGTGAGCGCTGTCTCGTAAAGTGCATTCGTACAAGACATCCTGGCTCCACCCCAAACCTTATGGTGTGGGCTGCGACAAGCTACAACTCTCGTTCACCTTTGGTGTTTCTGGAGGGGAAGCTAACCAGCACTCGGTACCTGCAGAATGCTGTTGGACTCGTCCTTTTGCCGTTCCTGCAACAGGAAGGTAATGTTACAACAGGATAATGCTCGTCCACACACGTTCCATTATAATTATCCGGGCTGTTATGCCGTGGTCGGCTGATGAATTCTGTGTCGATTCCCAACGTTTCGTCTCCGACTGCGGGAGACATCTTCGAGGAGGTCCGTAGCTCAATGGAAGGTCCAACACACCCACTGGCTCGCTACTGACTGCCGCTAAATTCTGTGTCCGCGCGCTCCCACGCCGCGGCGTGACGTCACGTGTTTTGAAAACGTCAGTGCAATTGGCCGCTGTCCGTCGCCGTCGATCGCCGTTGCCATCACCCAGTAGTGGGCGGGTGGTACACATCTTCTTTAACACCGCCATCCATATGCCGTTTAATTTCACACCCTCCTCCTTACGGTTGAAATTATTAGGGTGTTTAGCGATTTCGATTGCCTCCCTGTAGAGCCTTTCGTAATATCCGCTTGTGGCAGCTAGTACTTGCGTCTCCTCGAAACGAATATTGTGGTTCCCTGGCTGGAAAGCATGCTCCGCAACAGCTGATCGTTCCGTTTCTCCTCTTCTGCAATTTCCCTTATGCTCTTCCAAACGTTTAGAAACAGTTCTTTTGGGGGTACCCACATAAACATCACCACAGCTACATGGGATCCTATACACTCCAGCTTTTTCCAGTGGTTTGCGAGCGTCCTTGGCAGGCTTAAGGTATTCCTGTATCTTCCTGGTGGGCTTGTAAATTACGATAATATTCCGCTTCGTCAAGATCCTCCCTATTCTTTCCGTTACATTTTTAACAAACGGCAGGAAAACCTTAGATTTGCAGTAGCCTGTACGTCACTATGATTTCTGCGTGGGTGCCTCAACGCACGTTTTATTTCGTCGGAGACGAAACGTTGGGAATCGACACAGAATTCATCAACCGACCACGGCATAACAGCCCGGATAATTATAATGGACATGATATTTCCGGCCGTGAAAGTCTACATTTTAGTATCGTCCACACACTGCCCACGAAACTCAACGAGCTCAAGACGTGCAGCAACTTCGCTGGCCAACATGATCTCTGGACGTTTCTCAAATTTAGCACGTTTGGGATATGATGGTACCTGAAGTGACTGAGGCGACTCATCAAGCAACAACTCTTGCAGAACTACGTGACCTCGTCAAGGAGACGAAACGTTGGGAATCGACACAGAATTCATCAACCGACCACGGCGTAACAACCCGGATAATTATAATGGACAAGATATTTCCGGCCGTGAAAGTCTACATTTTAGTATCGTCCACACACTGCCCACGAAACTCAACGAGCTCAAGACGTGCAGCAACTTCGCTGGCCAACATGATCTCTGGACGTTTCTCAAATTTAGCACGTTTGGGATATGATGGTACCTGAAGTGACTGAGGCGACTCATCAAGCAACAACTCTTGCAGAACTACGTGACCTCGTCAAGGAGACGAAACGTTGGGAATCGACACAGAATTCATCAACCGACCACGGCGTAACAACCCGGATAATTATAATGGACATGGTATTTCCGGCCGTGAAAGTCTACATTTTAGTATCGTCCACACACTGCCCACGAAACTCAACGAGCTCAAGACGTGCAGCAACTTCGCTGGCCAACATGATCTCTGGACGTTTCTCAAATTTAGCACGTGTGGGATATGATGGTACCTGAAGTGACTGAGGCGACTCATCAAGCAACGACTCTTGCAGAACTACGTGACCTCGTCAAGGAGGCGTGGAGTAACGTATCCCAGGAGAGTATTCGCCAGCTGTACAATGGACTAGATGGCAGAGTCAGCGCCTGTACTGCTGCCTGTGGGGGCTACACTACGTACTAATATGGGTGTTTCAGCATTGGTCGATACCTGGCACTTCACAATCACTTGTGCTATTCATCTGCAAATGTAAAGATTTCATGTACTCCATAAGCACTGTTGCGACAATAAATCTTGAGTGAATTGGAAACCTCGAAAAAGGTGTACTAATATTTTTTCCAGTAGTGTAGACGCGATGGGTTCAGAAAAGCCACTCTCAATGCCATGAAGTCCAGAGGCTGCACACATTATCTTTCAATAGCATGACAAGCCCACATGTTGCCCGGGATGCTCTCACCTAACTCGACTCTGAGGGTGCTAGACTGTTGCCCTGGTCACCACATTCTCCAGAACTCTCACCCACTGAAATCATCTGGAAATCTAGGAAGACAGAAGCTACTTGTTTACCTGAACCTCCACACCCACTCCCATCACCACCTCCACGCAAACGGTCGCAGTATTTCAAGTGTCTGGCGTTGCCACGAATGCCCCGTGCGAGTGTGGGACAGCTTTCAGATCTGACGTGACTTGTGGTGCCGCAGGGCCTCGACCTGTCCTTCAACTTCTTCCCGCGGCTGGACGAGCGGCTGCTGGCCAACCTGCCGGCGCTGCGGCGGCTCGACGTCAGCGGTAACATGATCGCCGACGTCGACCCCACGTGCTTCCTGGACACCCCGCAGCTCGAGAGCGTCAACCTGTCCGGCAACGCGCTCGTCCACATCCACCCGGTCACCTTCCGCAACCTCAACATGCTCTTCGAGGTAAGTAGCTCTTACATCCAAGTTTCGCCATCAGGGGCTAAGTAAGCAAACTGTGTACTGTATCCATGCATGTTATCTAAAATATATTAACTAAGTAAAATGGAATTACAACAGAGAAATTTTGATTTAAATAATAAAGTAAGGGAGAGTGCCGTACTTTGGAACACTGTTCAGACTTTCGCCTCTAGTCATCCACGTAGTATACAGGATAAGTCAAAAAGGACTTTACAACTTTGGAATGATAGAGAAATTTGTTGAGAAAACTTACAGAATCGATAGATGTGTCATTTTGTAGCAAACAACCTCACGTTTCACATAAGTGTCAAGTGTCATTTTGGCTCGATGTGACTACTATTTGTGAAGTGGCGCATAACTCACCAGCATGAAACTTCCTGGCAGATTAAAAGTGTGTGCCGGACCGAGACTCGAACTTGGGACCTTTGCCTTTCACAGGCAAGTGCTCTACCAACTGAGCTACCCAAGCACGACTCGCGCCCCGTCCTCACAGCTTTACTTCCGCCAGTACCTCGTCTATCCTCACAGCACAGGTAGGAGACGAGGTACTGGCGGAAATAAAGCTGCGGGGCGCGAGTCGTGCTTGGGTAGCTCAGTTCGTAGAGTACTTGCCGGCAAAGGCAAAGGTCCCGAGTTCGAGTCTCGGTCCGGCACACAGTTTTAATCTGCCAGGAAGTTTCATATCAGTGTACACTCCGCTGCAGAGTCAACATCTCATCCTGGAAACATCCCCTACACAGTGGCTAAGCCATGTCTCCGCAATATCCTTTCTTTCAGGAGTGCTAGTCCTGCGTGGTTCGCAGGGAGCTTCTGTAAAGTTTGGAAGGTAGGAGACGAGGTACTGGCGGAAGTAAAGCTGTGAGCACGGGGCGTGAGTCGTGCTTGGGTAGCTCAATTCGTAGAGCACTTGCCTTCGAAAGTCAAAGGTCCCGAGTTCGAGTCTCGGTCCGTCACTCAGTTTTAATCTGCCAAGAAGTTTCATATCAGCGCACACTCCGCTGCAGAGTGAAAATCTCATTCAGGGAACTCACTGGCAATCAGTCTCTTACCACAATCATTGCAAAAAATCGGACGTAGCTTCTGCAATGGCAACGCAGATTCGATTTTTCAGATCGGATAAATTGTTTGGTAGGGGAGGAACTTACACAGGTTCTTTAATGAAATACAAAAAAAAAAAAAAAAAAAATACAGTGGTGTCAAGTGCTCGGAGCGAGATGGCAATGCGACTTGCCCTTTGTGGCCAAACCACCGCCCTGGAAAGATTATCGAGGAAACCTCCATCTTCCGTGATGAAATGAGGTGGTGCACCGTCTTGATGGTAGTATACCGTCTCATCTCGGTCTGCTTTAGCGATCTGTGGAATAAAAAGTTTTCAAGCATATCCAGATACACAATACCAGTGACAGCATACATTTAAATGTGCACTATGCTGGCGCTCCTGATGGCGGAATGGGGTACTCATGCATTACGTGAATCAAACTTGAGGTTCTTTGCTACAAAATGACATATTTCCCGGTTCTGTAAGTTATCTAAATAAATTTCTATATCATTCCAAAGTTGTAAAGTCCTTTTTGACTTATCCTGAATTTTCGTATTCCATCTTGAAACGATAGCGTTCACGTTATGTGTGCTGTAGTCTTTTTATGGAATTATTCTGGAAAAGTAATGATCTTCCAAATGTAAAACTCTTCCAAGGTACAACATGGTCATGTACCCGGGAACAAATATTCCATTTAAAATTAAAGTGCTGCAATTGGCATAATTCTTGTCAACATGTATTTAGTGGTCTATGTGTTACACTATTACTCTTCTTACACGTCAATAATCAGTGAAATCAAGTCAAGAAGAAGTATTATCAAGAAGAAATCACATGTTAAAATATTTTGAAACAGAAGCTATTGGCAGCTGACATAAACTGCGATTTTCACCACAGGGAAAATCTTAAGTTATCAAAGAAACTCAGTCCGCTTGCATGCAAACATTACGTATTCCATGGTAGAAGACTTCCCTGCATTTCAAGGTATAAGATGGGGCACGATTGAATGATAAAACATGACTAACTGTCCACATGTTATGTAACTATTTTTTAAAATGTACAGTTACTCACCAAAGAACGCTGTAACTGGAAAACTATCAATATCATCCAAATAGCTTAAATATACATTACAAAGCACTTAAATATGTAGATTTCGTAAAATCCACAAAAGCTCCACAAAACACCATCTCATCTCTCAAAACAAAAAATTTAAATAAAATTAAAAAATTAAAAACAATCCAGAATGCCGGAAACTGCTTGCGGCGGTTTCCAGCACGCATTCCTCCATGGGTTTCTAAAATCAGCCGCTAGATTGAAACACCGACCAGGAAACATCATGTGTTCCTAGGCACGCTATCCTCCAGGAGTAGAACTCTCCCCTCATGTTTCAGATGCATTTTCTGATGCGTAGTACGTACTTTGGAAAATGTATTCCCGTTTTCAGGTGCTGTGGGAGCTTACATTAGCATTGGATGTGAAGTTTGTGTGTGTGTTGATGTGCGTCCTTCTGTCTGTAGCCGTGTTTTAATATTCTTGAGCCTCCTTCATTACACACAAATTCACACATATGGAATACATCACTCACACTGTTAGTTTACGTTAAATCATAACACAGTAAAAGATTTATCTTAAACAAGAAGTGTGAATGGTAGATGTCAGAATTTCTGTTCAATGAAGGACTGACTATACTTTATGACGATTGTAGGGAAAAAACGCAAAATTACGTACATGCAGACGACTCACACAATACTATTGTGAATTCCCAAAAACTTGAGACTGACAATAAATTCCTGAAATGTGTTGTGCTGCACGTGGAAAAAGAGTATTTTATTATTTAAATCATTATCGTCACAGCTGCAGGATTTCGAAAAACATTGTGTATTATGGATGCAATTAAGCCCAAATAAAAAAAATTACTTATCCTTTGCAGTGAGACAGTATGATTTCATTGCTTAATTTCCATTATAATTCGTTCTCAGATCCTTGACACCCACTTTCAAGATTGACTCATTGGTCGCTGGTATTTCAAAACATAACTTTTTTTAAACACATTTTTCAAAAATTACTCATTTTTTATTTACGAAAATTAATCATCTCCATATTACGTCCGCTCTCCATGAGTTCTCTCCAAGAAATTTCATTTGCCATAACTTCTAATTGACTACATTACAGTGGATGTCTGCCAAAGTTAGCAGGAAAGCAAAGACAGTAGATAAAACTTCAAATTGATCTATACAATACATTGTGTAACTCAGTATAATAATTTCAAATATTCCGAATAAATATCTGATCTTACAAAACGAATTAGTTCTTTCGATTAATCAGTATTCAAATAAAATTATAGAAGAATTACGCTTTCATTAAACTCTGTATTATTACAAAATTAACAAGGATGACGAAAACACATTCCGATATTAAATATGCAATATCTCAACTCTCAACAATTATAAATGAGCTAACTTATACCTCACGTCTCGAAAACAATAGATGAATAGACCGATATACCGCTTCCAGAAGTCCTACATTGAACAGATGGATACCCCTGATAACAATACTCAACGTAAATTATGTAGGTATGTCAACCTGTAGGAACACTTTACGTATACAATTTAATTCTTCGTATAGCTTCCCAGTTTAGCTGCACCTGTGAAATATCCTGCCCTATGAAAAAGCAAATGACTTATACACTGCCTGACAAAAATAGTGAAGGGCTCAGAAGGAGAGAAAAACGAAATGAAACTTCGCAAGCTGAGAGGGTATGTGATGACATTTCAGTGATTACAAAAGCGAGTCAAATTTACAAATATCTTGGAAATATTGGCCCACTCATCACTATGATGTAGTTCTACATCTGGCTGGGACACACGCAATGATTCGGTTGGGAGGGGTACCATAAAACCGCCATATCCTGTCCTGAAGCAAGCTGGCCCACGAATGTTGTTAACTATTCTTCTGTATCATGAGTAATGGAACTTGGACTGAGTTGATGTCCAAGTTGGTCCCACAGATGTTCTGTTGGTGACAAATCTGGGGCTCTTGCTGGATCAATAATAGTTCAGCATCACGTGGACAGTTCATAGGGATACGTCCATGTAGAGACGAACATTGTTCTATTGAAAAATGGCACCATGATACCGTCGTATGACAGGTGACACATGAGGACACACGATGTCCATGACATACGATTGTGCTGTCAGAATTCCCTCGATCACTACCAGTCGTGATCTGACCCCCCACCATGACGTCAGTAGTACCACCGCTGTGCCTCTCCAAAACAATGGAAGAATGGGACCTCTCCCCAGATCACTGTCATACTCAGCAATGATAGTCATCCAGGGTAGTGCAGAACCACGGTTTATCGCTGAAAACAGTGTGGCGCCATTCGTAAGCAGTTCATGCTTCTCTGTCACAGCACCACTCCAAACGCAGCCGTTTGTGTTGAGGTGTTGACGGCAGCCTACGCGTGGGCAGTTATTCCATAGTCTGGCTGCTGCCAGTCTCTGCTCAACGGTGCGGGACGGCACACATTGTTACAGGGTGCCCACTAACTGTTTTCGGAAGTCAGACGCAAATGCGAAGGGGTTACGATGTGTTCGGTGCACAGTGCGGGAACCCTCCCTCGTGGAGGTCACACTTGGACGATCGGAACCTTGACGACAAGAACGCCTACCATCACGTTCCCGTGCAGTCCCTCATTGGGCACTGCCACATCCAAAGGCTTCACAAGGCTGGATGCACTCTTAGACCAGATGGCCAAATGGAGGCCACACTGAGGCCGCTTTCAAACTGTCAGGTGCTGACAGTGCTGTCTCAACATGCGTACGTGGCATCTCCATATTCTCCACAGAAGTCACTCAATATGTGAGACTGCTCATGCTCTTTATATACACCAGGAGGCCTGGTAATAACACCAAAGAGGAACAACACCAATGCACTCTAGTGTCCGTTCTACATGTCACAGAGAATTGCATCTCAAATTATTTACGTAGTCCCCGATGGTGTGTGCATGTGCGAAGTTACATTGACTTCTGCCGGTTTCTTCTGGGTGCTTCACATGTTTTGTCAGGTGGTGTAATTCGTTTTTAGATCATTGACATCCACTTTTAAGATTGATTTACTGGTCACCTGTATCTAAACAAATAGCAATCTTCAATCTCATTTTTCATTAATGACTCATTTTTTACATAAGAAAATTAAACACCCTCATATCACGTCTACTCTCCATGAGTTCTCTCAAAGAATGCCCATTCGCCATGAGTTGTAAGATGTAATAGACTACACTACAAAGCATATGTCTGCCAAAGTTGTCAATGCAAAGGTAATGGATGAAACTTCAAATTGATCTGCAAAATACATTGTGAAATTCAGTTTAATGAACGTTCCAATTACGTAAAAGATGTTACAGAAGAAATTAGTTCTTTCATTTTATGAGTTTTTAAATAAAGTTACGGAAAAATTACACTTTCATTAAAATCTGTATTACTGCATAACTAACATGGACTGACAAAAGTCACTCAAATATGAAATACGTGCGCGCGGGGTAGCCGACCGGTCAGGGGCGCCTTGTCACGGTCCGCGCGGCTCCCCCCGTCGGAGGTTCGAGTTCTCTCTCGGGCATCGGTGTGTGTGTGTGTGTTGTCCTTAGCGTAAGTTAGTTTAAGTTAGATTAAGTAGTGTGTAAACTTAGGGACCGATTACCTCAGCAGTTTGGTGCCGTAAGACCTTACCGCAAATTTCCAATTATGAAATACGCAATACCTCGCCTCTCGACAGTTATAAATGAACTGAGTGCTACTACATGTCTCCAAAACATCCCACTTCAAGAAGTTCTACACTCAACAGACGAATATGCCTGATGACATTATATACCGTAAATGCATGTATGTCAACTTGTAGGAACATTCTACGTACAGAGCTTAACCTCTCAAGTATCCGCGCCCGTGAAATCCGTCGCTCTGTGAATATGAAGCGACGGACATGTTGTCTATATACATTTTCCTTACTGGGATAAACACCATCTTCCCAGTCAAGATGGACAGAATTTCTTAAATTCCTGAACACTGCTTCTACTCCATTTTTAAGTATCTTTATTAATAAGATCGCCACATAACACAGCTGCGTCATTGCTAAAAAAACTAGCTACAATAATACACTAAAACCGACATTTCGGCCGAATTGCAACGGCTTTCCTCAGGGCACGACTGGTTTTGCATGGGGATAGGTGCTTCTATTTATTGCAGACTATCGATGTCTGACATCACTGTTGTTGGTTGGTTTGGGGAAGGAGACCAGACAGCGTGGTCATCGGTCTCATCGGATTAGGGAAGGATGGGGAAGGAAGTCGGCCGTGCCCTTTCAGAGGAACCATCCCGGCATTGGCCTGTGGTGATTTAGGGAAATCACGGAAAACCTAAACAAGATGGCCGGACGCGGGATTGAACCGTCGTCCCCCCGAATGCGAGTCCAGTGTCTAACCACTGCGCCACCTCGCTCGGTGTCACTGTTGTAAAAGTTTTAATTGACCCTCTAATATGATTGGCTAGTCATGACGTAAGGGAAGATGGAACGAAAGAGGCTATTAGTGGATGTCCATGTCGTCAACGATTGGTAGCTGTCCGCCAATCAACGTTCGGCTTCTGGTCGGCAAGTTTTCCTCCTGGTGTGCGCGGAAGTGGACTGACAGTTGCTCTACAGCTGCTTGTGCAGATACGCCCGTGTCCCGTGTAGCTTCTGCCCCGCGACCGCTCGCGGCCCGTTGGACTGGGATGGCCGGCAGCCAGGACGCCGGGAGTTTGTAGCCATCTTCTCTGTTGATGCTGTCAGGCTGCTTAATAATTTCGATCGCCTCCCGTATTTTTCGTTCTCGCATCCACGATTCTTTCGCCAGTACTCGGGCCTCCTGGAACCTGACAGGTTGTCCACAGTCACGGTGGTGTTCCGCTATCGCCGATTTATTATGTTGTTGAAATCGTACATAGCGTTCGTGTTCTGCTACTCGTAAGCTGACAGGTCTCCCTGTTTCTCCTATGTAGGCAGCTCCGCACTCACACCGTAGTTCGTAAACACCTGCAGTGTTAAGATTGTTGACTACATCCTTGGAGGAACCTATCATTTCGTGGACCCTGTGACTGCTTCGGAATATCGGTTTGAAACCACGTCGGCGGAGGACGTTGCCTAGCCGTTCACTGACGCATATAGTAAGTGTACCAGTGGAAGCTTCTCTTCTTTGCCTTCTCGTATTCTGTTCCCTTTGGTTTTAGCTACCTTTCTTATGATGTTGTCATCATAGCGGTTGTAGCTCCTTTAATTCTTCTTTGATGTTATTTCCATCGCTTATCCGGTAGACTCGGGCAGTTAACGTATGCAGGACAGAATACTTTTGAGCTGGGTGGTGGTGGCTCTCCGCGTGCAGGTACTGATTAGTGTGCGTTGGTTTCCGGTACACTTTGTGTCCCAGTTTACCTTCGGCAGCTCTGTATACTTCCACATCCAGAAATGGCAAGGCAGCATTGTTTTAAGTCTCATGTGTGAACTTTATATCTTTGTGCAAGTAAACTGGGACACAATTAAAAGTTTTACAACAGTGACGTCAGACATCGATAGTCTGTAATAAATAGAAGCATCTATTCCCATGCAAAACCGATCGTGCCCTGAGGAAGGCCGTTGCAATTCGGCCGAAACGTCGGTTTTAGTTTATTATTGTAGTTAACTTTTAGCAATGACGTGGCATAATACCCAGAAGAAATTTAATCACTATGACACCGGCCACGGAAGCCTACGTTCTTATAAAACAGCTCCTTCGCTGAAAATTAGGGTGTTCTAATGAAACCCTAATACACATAAGGGGTGATCAAAAACTTTTCGTTCCAAGACCGTGCCGTCCAGAATCGGAATCCCAGTCGGGTAAAATCGTCGTGAGCATTAAGGTCATCATCGCACCGACGCACCAGGCTGAAGATACTCATTTACTAAAACACCGTGTCCTGCTACGTGAACAAGTCCGTAGCTGCCTGCTGCACATCCTCGTCCGACATAAATCGTCGACCTTTAAAACGTTTTATAAGGGAGTAAAGGAGTGATAATCGCAAGGGGAGAGATCCGGACTATAGGGCAGGTGCCAAAGTGTCTCCTACTGGAGTTGGCCTAGCTCCTGCATTACGACATTTGCGATAAGGGGTCGAATCGTAACCAGCACGAAACTTGACGCACCGTTCCACAACGGTGATTATCGACAGACATACTGCCCCAAGCACATTCTTCATTCTCCGATGGATATCTGCTGGTGTTTGTCCTTTAGAAGCCAAGGAAAGAAAAACAGCATGTTGGTTCTGTTTGGATGCATTTGCTAATAAAGTCGTCATAGTTCACGTTTCGTCACTTCCCGCACGCACATCGGAAAGAGATGAGTGCCGCGCTAATCCCTTGCCTGCATGTCGGTGTTCATATACCCGCATAGGAGCCACGCTACGTTAAATATACGCTGCAGCAGCGCCCTCAAACAGAAAATTTTCGATCGCCCATACAGTACAGTGAGAAGCACCCTCTGCCATGTACTTCGCAGTTGTTTGCAAAAGTATAAATGTAGATGCAGATGTGACAAAAAGAGTTTATGAATTAACTCCATTAGAATTTGCGATTTGCATCAGCTACACTACGAGGTGCATTCAAGTTCTAAGGCCTCCGATTTTTTTTCTCCAGACTGGAAAGAGATAGAAACATGCACATTGTTTAAAAATGAGGCCACGTTCATTGTCAATACGTCCCAGAGATGGCAGCACCATACGGCAGATGGAATTTTACCGCCAGCGGCGAGAATGAGAACTGTTTTAAATACTTAAAATGGCGACGTTTTCTGAATTTGCGTGGTGTGAAACCAATTGAAATTCATCGACAGTTGAAGGAGGCATGTGGTGATGGAGTTATGGATGTGTCGAAAGTGCGTTCGTGGGTGCGACAGTTTAATGAAGGCAGAACATCATGTGACAACAAACCGAAACAACCTCGGGCTCGCACAAGCCGGTCTGACGACTTGCTCGAGAAAGTGGACAGAATTGTTTTGGGGGATCGCCGAATGACTGTTGAACAGATCGCCTCCAGAGTTGGCATTTCTGTGGGTTCTGTGTACACAATCCTCCATGACGACCTGAAAATGCGAAAAGTGTCATCCAGGTGGGTGCCACGAATACTGACGGACGACCACACGGCTGCCCGTGTGGCATGTTGCCAAGCAATGTTGACGCGCAATGACAGCATGAATGGGACTTTCTTTTCGTCGGTTGTGACAATGGATGAGAAGTGGATGCCATTTTTCAATCCAGAAACAAAGCGCCAGTCAGCTCAATGGAAGCACACAGATTCACCGCCACCAAAAAAATTTCGGGTAACCACCAGTGCTGAAAAAATGATGGTGTCCATGTTCTGGGACAGCGAGGGCGTAATCCTTACCCATTGCGTTCCAAAGGGCTCTACGGTAACAGGTGCATCCTACGAAAATGTTTTGAAGAACAAATTCCTTCCTGCACTGCAACAAAAACGTTCGGGAAGGGCTGCGCGTGTGCTGTTTCACCAAGACAATGCACCTGCACATCGAGCTAACGTTACGCAACAGTTTCTTCGCGATAACAACTTTGAAGTGATTCCTCACGCTCCCTACTCACCTGACCTGGCTCCTAGCGACTTTTGGCTTTTTCCAACAATGAAAGGCACTCTCCGTGGCCGCACATTCACCAGCCGTGCTGCTATTGCCTCAGCGATTTTCCAGCGGTCAAAACAGACTCCTAAAGAAGCCTTCGCCGCTGCCATGGAATCATGGCGTCAGCGTTGTGAAATATGTGTACGTCTGCAGGGCGATTACATCGAGAAGTAACGCCAGTTTCATCGATTTCGGGTGAGTAGTTAATTAGAATAAAAATCGGAGGCCTTAGAACTTGAATGCACCTCGTAAATATCGTATGTTGATACTCTTCAGCGACATTGCATTAGACCATCCTACTGAATGGACAAAGGAAAGTAAAAATATAAAAATTCTGTTGGTATCGAAATAAACTGACATTTTTCGTCGACACTGTGAAATGTTCCTTTCGTCCATCCTCAGAACTCCCGTTACTTCGCGTCAGAAGTCACGCACTCTTTCCTACAGTATGTGCGGTGCGAGATACAAATTAAACAACGTAGCTATGCATCGCAGATTCAATCGAAAAATTTGATTGGCGATCCTGGATTAATTGTCAGCTCTTCTGCAGCTACTCATCTCATTCTCCACTCCTAGGAATGTAGCGAGCTGTTCGAGACCAGGTCCATAAGGAGTCGCGTTTCTCTTCAGTTAATTATCAGACGAGCTGATACCCGGGCAAATGGGGAACCTCAGTTGGAAATAAATAGGAGAAGCCTACCAGTTCCAGTATCCGCCTTACAACCAAGGAAAACATTCCGAAAACATTGGTCGGAACCGGGAGATTGGAACCATATTAATTTACTTATTGGACATCGTCCTTCGTCGAAAACGTTGTTTCAGGCAAAAATTAAAATGTTGTGAATGTGTAAGATATGTAAACGTTGTATGTTTTATTGAACAGAGTCAAGTGTTGATGTCGACTACAGCTGTAAAATCAGTCTAAATAAGTGTCGCCAGCCTAGCTTTCACCTGTGAGACAAGGTTTAAGTTTCACTACACCAGTGTCAATAATTAAAGCAATTTAGTTTCAGAAAAGTTCCGAAATCCGATCGTTGGTCTAGAATATATACACCGCTGACAGTTCACGCAAAACCTCCACATAGCTCCAAACAACTTGCGTCGATAAACTCAACAACAACAAAACAAAAATCCAACTCAGCATCAATAGGTCAAATGACACGCAGAAATATAGCACTTAAATCTCCACAAGAGACAGCTGCACCAGGAAGACCCCTACCAGCAACTTACAACTGCCACCAACGTTAACTTGTTGTTTCAGTATACAAACTAAGTTTCACCCAGGTTTCTATCATAATTAATGTGGGAAATATAGTCTTGTGAAATAGTATGAATTTTGTAAAAACACACTATAGGTTTATGATAGTGTACGGAGAATGACTAATGAATAGGTGCTGGAAATGATAGGAGGGAGGAGATGAGTTTTTTAATTTATGAGAAAAAGAAAGAAAAACAGTCTGACGGGACTGTTTGATGGTGAATGCAATGGAAGGATTGGTGTGTGGGACGAGAACGATCATTGGAACGATCATTGGATCATCTACTTACATAAAATATCTAGAATTATGCATATGGAGCGATTATTTGACGCAAAATTAATCGTAGGAAAGGCAGACGCCAGACTTAGATTCATTGGAAGAATCCTCTGGAAATGTAGTCAATCGATAGAGGGCCAATACTTGTATATTGATCGTCAGTCTGGGATCTGTACAAAATACGAATTATAAAGGAAACAGAGAAGATCTAAAGGAGAGGAACATGTTTCGTCACAGCTTCATTTTGTAAGCGTGAAAAGTCATGGAGATATTCAGCCAATTCCAGTGGCAGACATTGCAAGAGAGGCGTTTTGCATCACACTGTGGTCTATTTTTACAGTTCTGAGAGCATACATTCCAGCTAGTATATTTCTTCCTCCTATGCAGATCTCGCAAAAAGACTGTGGAGATAAAATTAGAGGGATTCGAGCCCACACAGAGAGCTACCAGCAATCGTTCTTCTTGCGAACCATTCGCGACAGGAACAGGACAAGGTGGAAATGACACTGGTGTGCAAAGTACCCTCTGCCACACGCAGTAAGGTTGCTTGCTGAGTGTAGAAGTAGACTTAGATTTAGAAATGAAAGGATGGAGAAGATACAAAATGTTGGGAGTGAAAACTATGTGGACATGAAGAGAGCAGTAAAAGTCATGAAGAGCATCTAAATCAAGACCTGTCTTCAGGCAGAATACATAATAAGACGCTGCTAGGAAAAAAAATAGTACGCCTGGAAAGACGACGTCCATTTTGATCTGATGACAGCGTACTCTACCTATGGGATAGTTGAGGTACTGCCAATGATTTCGACGTCGTCTGGCAACACAAAGTGCAGTGGCTTAGCTGTCTTTGTCAACCCTTTAATAGAGAATGGTCACCACGAGAAGGCTCATTGTGGTGCAAACGTTTGAAGTAAGCAGACAGAGACACAGTCATGTTTCCTACAGCCAAATGGACGAGTTTGAAAGGGGTCAAATGGTTCAAATGGCTCTGAGCACTATGGGACTTAATATCTGAGGTCATCAGTTCCCTGGAGCTTAGAACTACTTAAACCTAAACTAACCTAAGGGCATCACACACATCCATGTCCGAGGCAGGATTCGAACCTGCGACCGTCTCGGTCGCGTGGTTCCTGACTGAAGAAAGGGGTCAGATTGTGGCCTTTCGAGTGGCGGTATGGTCCTTTAGAAGAAGTGCCACACAAGTTGGATGTGCTACATCAGTTGTGCAACGATGTTGGTATCAGTGGTCGCGTGAACATTCTTATACCAGTAGACAAGGTTTTTGACATCCAAGTAGCACAGACGGCCGCCAGGAAAGTCGTAATGTAAGAGCAGCAGTGGCAGATGGTACAGCTACCACAACACAGACAAGAGGGCTTATGAGCTCAGGCATGTCAGCATGACCTGTTGCGAACCAGTTATTAGCTATGGGACTGTGGGCGCGCACATCTCTAGCTCGTGTCCCACTCACACCGCAGCATTGATGTGCAGGGCTGGTGCTATTATAGGATCACTTGAAAGGTAGAATGACATGCCATGTGCTTTAGCGATGTAAGCAGATTCTGTCAGCACACAAATGATAGTCGTTTGCACGTACTACTTAGACCTAGTGAGCACTGCCTCGCGGAGTGTGTTCGTCCGAGACACGCTGGCCACACCCTAGGTCTTATAGTATGGGGCGTGACAAGCTTCAACTCTCTTTCACATTTGGCGTTTCTGGAGGGAGAACATGCTCTGCAAGGCAGCACGATCTCCAGACTTGTCTCCAATCAAGCACATGTGGGATATGAGGGGATGAGAATGACTCGTGCAACTGATAGGCCAACAACTCTTGCAGAACTATATGAACAGGTAGAGCAGGTGTGGCATTGCATATCCTAGGACAGTATTCGCCATCTACATGATCGACCGGATGCCAGAGCCAACGTCTGCATTGCGACCTGCGGAAGCTACACCACATACGAATATGGGTGTTTCAGCATGGATCGATACCTGGTATCTCATAACCGTTTGTGCTCTTGATCTGTAAATATAAACTTTTCATGTGCCCCATATACACTGTTGCAACAACGAAGCTTGAGCTTGAAACCATCCCGTCTCCTCTATATCTCTTTTGTTATGCAACCTTCCCTTCTACAACAACCTATGAAACCTTCCCTTAGGATTTCTATCTCCTGCTTAATAATAACAAATGAAATCTTCCCTTTGAAATTAAATCTCTTTCTCAATAATAATACAAATTTAAATGCTGCTTATTAAAAGTGATTTACTGATTATTTCGACGAAACATAGAATGTGTCGTCGTCGTGCCCCTCAGACGTAACCTGCAATAACCCGAAACTGTTCCTTACCTTTTTTACTGTAACTGGATCGCCATCTGACTGCTACATCGAACTACGACATGAATATACTTCCTGTTTTACTATTCTCATTAGCTGCTGGTGGGCTGTCATAATAAGTCGCTGTATTTATTACCAAATCTGACGTTATTCTTTGATATCAAAACTGACGTTATTCTTTAATTATTTTGTCTGAAGTTACGTAATTCATAGTTAAACTTTTTCTTGACAATAGTAAAATTTTGCAAAGTTTTACGTTCATCGTTTTGGGCTGGATTATGATCAGTAATGCAATATTGCTGGCAAAATTTAATTATATTCTGAAAACGATTCTTCAAATATTTACTGTTGGCAATGAAATGATTTTACAAACGTTCAAATGGGACTTACTTGTTACAATAATCTTACAACTAGCATTGCGCAAACATACCTTCAGTAGTCTTAACTTTCTTAAAACAAAAAACAAAAAAAATCAATAATATTAGTTCCTCTTAAGATAATAGTTAGCTGATGTCTCTGTACATCCGTTTATAATCTCTTGTAAATCATAGCTGGTGGCTGGCAGGCACACCGCTCCTCTCAACCTCTTGCTTCAAAAAAATGGTTCAAATGGCTCTGAGCACTATGGGACTTAACAGCTGTGGTCATCAGTCCCCTAGAACTTAGAACTACTTAAACCTAACTAACCTAAGGACATCACACACATCCATGCCCGAGGCAGGATTCGAACCTGCGACCGTAGCAGTCGCGCGGTTCCGGACTGCGCGCCTAGAACCGCGAGACCACCGCGGCCGGCTCTCTCGCTTCAGACCTGCTACTGACTCGCTTCACATCTCGCTTACTACTGACTTCCTAGGAACGCTAAAGTGCGGTCTCTCCCGCCAACAATGCTTTCTGGTGCAGACAATCCCTGCTACCATTACAAAATGTATCAATGCGCGGTCTTTCCAGCTCTTTTCTTAAAATATATCCATACGCGGTCTCTCTCGCCCTTTTTAAAATTATACCGATGTGCGGTCTTTCCAGCCAACAATACTTTGGTGCAGACATTCCCTGCTACCACAATTATTTCCAAAATGACAAATATTAATTATCCCTACTTAATCCTATTGATAAAATACAAACATCTTTCATAAATTGTGGTTTGGCAATAGACGATAGAAATATACACATCTTACAAGCTAAACTGAAAGCTCTAAAATGGCATAGTAATTATTTTTCTGGCGGCATAATAAATAATAATAATAATAATAGCCTGTCACTGTTATAGTTTGTTGGTTGTGGCGCAGGTGGACATGGCCAGGAACCGACTGCTGGAGCTCCCTGCGCAGCTGCCGCAGGGCCTGGAGCACCTGCACGCCGCCAGCAACCAGCTGTCGTCGATGCCGGCTCTGGCGCTGCCCGCGCTGCGCAGCCTAGACCTCACCGCGAACGCCCTCTCCGGCATGCCCGACATGCGGCGGCTGCCCCACCTGCGCAAGCTCCACCTGGGCCAGAACCTGCTGCAGCACCTGCGCGGCACAGATCTGGACGCCCTCGCCAGCCTCGAGGAGCTCGACCTGCACGATAATCGGTGAGATCCGTCAGCAAAGTTATTTCACTGTTAGTGGTGTAGAAGAACTGAAGTTTAGCCTCTGTCCATATTGAGATCAACGCTGTTCACACTGATAAACAAGCTGCACGTAAGAAACTTCCTAGCAGATTAAAAGTGTGTCCTGGACCAGGACTCGAGCCCAGTACGCAGTTTTAACCTGCCAGGAAGTTTCATTTCAGTGCGTACTCTACTCCAAAGTGGAAAATTCATTCAAGCTGTACATATCTGACATTGTTTTCATTTTTTGTAACACAATTACTCGTGCTGATTTATAAATCTGAAAACCGTTTTGATCTATTACATTAGATTTCGAAGATGTCAACACAAACTTTTATTTTTCGAGGAATTCCATTTGTCGGAAATTTATTCATCACATTTCGTTATTTTTCATGTAATACTTTAAATTGCCCTGGCTGGAACTCCAATGAAACCGTCGTCGTATACGATTTTTATATACACCTAAATATTTTTGAGTTCATTTACCATTGACTGACGTCATTCAAAGTCTTATTCCAAGCGTCAGGGTAGGACATAGTTCCTTATGGCGAAAGCGGCCAAACAGAAACATTTAGCAGGTCTACTTAATGGTTTTCCCAGTTTCAGTTTTTATCAACATTTATCCGCAGCTCGTGGTCTCGCGGTAGCGTTTCCACTTCCCGAGCACGGCGTCCCGGGTTCGATTCCCAGCGGGGTCAGGGATTTTTCCTGCCTCGAGATGACTGCGTGTTGTTGTATTGTCTTCGTCATCATCATTCATCCCCATTACGGTCGGAGGAAGGCAATGGCAAACCACCTCCACTAGGACCTTGCCTAGTAAGGTGGCACGGGTCTCCCGCGTCGCTCCCCTACGCTCTGTAAAGAAGTATGGGACTCCTCGTCATCATCATCATCCCTATTAACTTACAATTTTCTACTTTATTTTTTACTTCTTTTGGGTACGAGGGGTGTCCATAAAATAAGGTTCCCAATTTCTTTTCACAGAGTAAAACATATTTATTTCATGAATGCGTACATTTTTGGAAAGTTCAGACTTTAACCTATTTTTCTACATAGTCGCCACTGAGATCAATACATTTTTGCATGCGGTACACGAGCTTTTGAATGCCCGAATCAAAAAAATCTGCCACCAAGCCGCGCAGATACCTGAGAACCGCTTCTTCCAGCTCTTCTCTATCGCCGAAATGCGTTCCAGCCAGGTCAGGGAAGAGAAGATAGTCACTTGGGGGGGAGTCCGGGCTGTAGGGTTGGTGTTTGACAATACCCCATCCAAATTTTGCGATGAGCTCGTTAGTGGCTTTAGCGGTGTGCGGTCGAGTGTTATCCTGATGCAAACGCACTCCCTTGGACAGCGTACCCCTCCTCTTGTTTTGAATTACACTGCGCAATTTTTACAGTGTCTTGCAGTGCCCGCCAGCGTTGACTGTTGTACCGGTGGGCAAGAACTCGCACAACAAGACCCCCTTCTTGTCCCAAAACACTGTTGCCATCACTTGGTCGACACTTTGCGTTTGTTTGAATTTTCGCGATCTCGGGGACTCTGGGTGCTCCCATTGTTTCGACTGTTCTTTGGTTTCGAGTGTGCGGTAGTGCACCCAAGTCTCGTCTCCTGTGACGATGGAGTCGGGGTATTCCTCGCCATGAGTTCCGTGATCTTGAAGAAGCTCTTGAGCCGCTTCAACGCGTTGACGTTTGTGCTCTTCGTTCAACATTCTTGACACCCACCTCGCGCAAACCCTAGCATACCTTAGATGCTCCGTCAAAATCTTGTCAATAGAGGTTTTGCTGACATCATGGATCACTTCGGAGAGCTCACCAGCCGTCACTCTTCGATCTGAGAGCACCGCTGCCTCCACTTTTGCGATTGTTTTGTCAGAAACTGACGGCCGTCCGGAATGCTCCTCATCATGGACGTCAGTACGCTCGTTCTCGAACTCTCTGCACCATTTGCGCACATGTTGTACGCTCATACACTTGTCTCCATAGATTTCGCATAGCTGGGAATGGATTTCTGCCGGCGCAATGTTATTTGCAGACAGGAAACGGATCACTGAGCGCAGCTCACACCTAGCGAGCGAAGCGAGGGGGAGATCCAACACGTACGGCTGCCAAGCCAAGACTGAGCTCCGCAGGCAGCTCGCTATGGAGGGGATTTGGAGTGGGGAAACCGCGGTACACTACAGAAACTCGGGATCCATCGTAACAGCGCTTTTCTGAACTGTAACGCAATGGGAACCTTATTTTACGGACAACCATCGTATTGTATGTTAATACGTTGTGGGATATTTTAGACGTTGTAAAACCAGATGAAGCACATTTTTCAAAGTTTAAAACTAGCCCATTTGTACAAAACCTTTCAGTAACTTTCACAAAAACATCATTTGCTGCCTTTTCTGTTCATACTTCCCTGCTTAGCTTTACAACGGAGCTTGTATCATCTTCAAAGAGGGCGAAACAATTAGTCCTGTTCTTAGCCATGTAAATGAAATGGCAGATGGTAAACATAAGTCCAGATCACTAGTGGGCCAACGATCGAACCTGCGGAATTCTCTTCATAATTTCTCCCCAAGCAGTTGATGTGGCGTCCCTCTTTGCGTTACTGGAACAGCCTGGAGGTAACTTTCTGCATTCTATTTCGTAAGTAAGCACTCAATCAGGCATTGATTATTTGCTTATTTCGAGTACTGTTTTGCTTTCTCTCTGAATTGTTTGCACCAATTTTCTCACCTATTTTTAAAAAGTATTTATTAAAAATAGCTGCTACAACTGGACAATTTTTACAACGCCCCCATTCTCTTTAACAAAAATAACACAATCTTCTGTGGCTTCTCTCTCTGTCTCCCTTTTAACAGAATTCCATATTGATTTAACTGTTTGTCTGATATGTCAATTTCAGATAAAACATGCATGCTCCTAGATTTTTTACATCTTTGAGTAATATGTTACAGTACTATTTATTATATGAATGTATTTGTGGGTGATTATCTGTTCTGGCTATTTTGGACAAGTCTTTTTTTTGTGAAGAGTCTCTGATACTTGTAGTGATCCGAGGTATCTTTAATGACTTGCCATTATTACATTTAGTTATCTTTTTAGGGAAACTACTTTAAAAAATGTATACAAATACATTCAGAAATACTTTGAATTTAGAGCTGTCATTAAGCTTATAATAAACTTCAACCCAGTCACAATTTTTAAGCATTCCTTACAATCTTCAGTAGTTTTGTCATTATACAGCATCATTGTTTCCTTTGATTGTTTCTGAATTGTGCCTGGAGCACAGTTATGTAATATGATTAATTGCATAGTGATCTGAAATCAGTTTACTACAGGATTACCTTGTTGTACGAATAAACATGAGACGGAATGGAAGTAAAATTTCAAATTCGTTATTTCAGAGCGGAAAATATTTCTCAAAGAATAAACTCTGTAATACCAGAAAAATGAGATCTTCCGCACTTTTAGTTATAATTGTTGAAGCAAACAACAGTTCGTACTTGGACACAGTCAGTCACATAATGAGATATATAAGAGCAAGTCAAAAAATTAAGAATTTTTAAAGAAACATTTTATTGGGAAAACAATATTACATATAACATCATTTCCCTCCATAATCTATCTCAGTCTTTATGCACTTGGGCCATCTCTTGAGAAGCTTCTTAAGTACATCCTGGAAGCAGCTATGTAGCACTGTGCAGATTCACTCTTGCACTGACTCCACAACCTCCTCATCTGGATTAGCTTGGATTCACAGAGGTGCGCCATCGTCAAATCAAGAATATGACTATGCCAGGAGTGTGTGGCAGATGCTCCAACAGCTCCAGACCAAGATTTTGAATGAAATTTTGTAAATTTGTGGTAAGGTGCTATGGGATCAAACTGCTGAGATCATCGGTCCCTAGGCTTACACACTAATTAAGCTAACTTAAACTAACTTACGCTGAGGACAACAAACACACACACACGTCCGAGGGAGGACTCGGACCTCCGGCGGGAGGAGCCGCAAGAACCGTGACAAGACGCCTGAGACCGTGCGGCCAAGATTTTGAATGAACTGATTTTTTTTTCGAGATGTGTGAGGGCATAGATCATTTTGAAACAAAATCGCACCATTAAAATAAGCTTCTTTCTGCCTTCTGTTTTATATTGTGTTTCAGATCTCGCAGTAACTCACACAAGCTGTGATTATTCACTCTGTAAGTTTTTAGAGTGTAATGAATCAGCAATGCTCCGTTCATACCCCAAAACACTGTAATCATTAACTTACTAGCAGAAGCTTTGCTACTGAATTTTTTCGCTGTAGACGAAAATGGTTGTTTTCCCACCGTGCTCTATTGCTTAATGTGTGGTTCTTGGTTATGAACTCAGAGTTCATCAACGGTTGCTGTGTGAGAGAACGTTTTCTTCTTCAATCACCTTAAATGTGATTTTGACACTGTTTCTGTTCGTCAGTTGACATGTTACCCAATAAGCACAAGCTCTGTGATAGCTTAGAGATTCAAGGATGATGGAAAATGATGAAACGTGACTAATGTTCAACTCGCATTCATTATCATCAGTTTTGGCAATATGATCATCACGAATTATTGTTTCGGCTTTCTTGGTGCTACTTTCAGTTTTTTGAAGTGGGTGGCAGTTGTCTTTAACGGGTAACACATTTTACTTGAGAATGGCTACAGTACCGAAACGATGTAGTATGCGAAATAAAAATAAAACCGAACAACCAGTGTGGAAAACTTATTTCTTTTATCATGAGTGAGGACCCTGCCATGACTAAATTACACTGAAGCGCCAAAGAAACTGGTATAGGCACGAGTATTCTAATACAGAGATATGTAAACGGGCAGAATACGGCGCTGCGGTCGGCAACGCCTGTATAGGACAAGTCTCTGGCGCAGTTGTTAGATCGGTTACTGCTCCTACATTGGCAGGTTATCAAGATTTAAGTGAGTTTCAACGTAGCGTTATAGTCGGCGCACGATCGATGGGATACAGCATCTCCGAGGTAGCGATGAAGTGGGCATTTTCCCGTACGACCATTTCACGAGTGTACCCGGAATATGAGGAATCCGGTAAAACATCAAATCTCCAACACCGCTGCGACTGGAAAAAGATCGTGCGAGAACAGGACCAATGACGACTGAAGAGAGTCGTTCAACGTAACAGAAGTGCAACCCTTCCCCAAATTGCTGCAGATTTCAATGCTGGGCCATGAACAAGTGTCGACGTGTGAACTATTCAGTGAAACATCATCGATATGAGCTTTGGGAGCCAAAGTCCCACTTGTGCACTCTTGATGACTGCATGGCACAAAGCTTTACACCTCGCCGGGCCTGTCAACACCGACATTGGACTGTTGATGACTGGAAACATATTGCCTGGTCGGACGAGTCTCGTATCAAATTGTATCGAATGGATGGATGTGTACAGGTATAGAGACAACCTCATGAATCCATGGACCCTGCATGCCAGCAGGGGACTGTTCAAGCTGGTGGAGGCTCTGTAATGGTGTGGCGCATGTGCATAGGAGTGATATGGGACCCCTGTTACGTCTAGATACGACTCTGACAGGTGACTTGTATCTAAGCATCCTGTCTGATCACCTGCATTCACTCATGTCCATTGTGCAATCCGACGGAGTTTGGCAATTCCAACAGGACAATGCGCCATCCCACACGACCAGAATTGCTACAGAGTGGCTCCAGGAACACTCTCCTGAGTTTAGACACTTCTGCTGGCCACCAAACTCCCCAGACATGAACATTATTGAGCATATCTGGGATGCCTTGCAAAGTGCTGTTCAGGCAAGATCTCCACCACCTCGTAGTCTTATGGATTTATGGACAGCCCTGCAGGATTCATGATGTCAGTTCCCTCCAGCACTACTTCAGACATTAGTCGAGTCCATACAATGTCGTGTTGCGGCGGTTCTGCGTGCACGCGCGGGCCCTACACGATGTTGGGCAGGTGTACCAGTTTCTTTGGCTCTTACCTGAACGATATTTTCCACAGACAGATGCAACTGCAGTTTCAAAGGAATTTATCGACTTATACATATTTCATTAACTAATTTAAGACGGCTATTAACATACTACAGCTGCATTCTATCAATAATATCTATATTTTTTACTCTATTCAGAGTACCAAAAACAAATGATTCCTCTAATTTTGTCCTTGGTACAACGGACAACATGGCACTCAAAATAAAATACTCTGAAATCACTACAAATACGTGGGGCGACCCAAAAATAACCAGAATTTCTTTCTAGAAAGTATATACTTTATTGTTTTCAAATACAACCTTAATCTCCTTCAAAGTACTCTCCATTAGCATTAATACACTTAAGGTTTATAATTTATATAAAAAACAGCTACCAGCCACATGTATGGTTTAGAAAGGTTTATTATCTTCAGACCATGACCGGTTTCGGATTTATCTTTACAAATCCATCTTCAGATGGCAGATTACAAGCGTTCTTAGTTGGACCCAGTTTTGTTTATGTTATTCATTTGCTGCACTGGGAAAGAAAAGAAATATTTTTGTTGTCATATCGGTGATGGTATTTTTACGATAGATTTACTTCTTTTACAAGATCTAATTGCTCAGAGATGGTTTCTATAAACATTAGTAAACTTGCAGGTTAGTGTACTTACGAGCTATGTAGTTCTGCCTGACGAAATATTCGTGCGTTTATGTTTTCGAACGCAAGCTTGATAAACTTTTCAATGTGCACTATGTGAGTGCTATTCCAGTCTATGGATGTCACTTTTAACCTCATCATCTTAATTGACACGCAGCACACACGAATAACGTTTACAAAACGTGGCCCAGCTTCACATTACAAACGAGAACAATATTTGCAAAGAGCTTACAGTCATAACAATGTTAACTTACAGATGCTGTATAGTCGATATGGGTACAGTAAAATATCTCTTTGCTATTGTATGAAATTAATCTAAAACGGAATAAATAAAATTACATCAAAATAAGATTACAAACATTATATGTAGTACAGAGTTACTGTGTGTTACTAATTAGTTGTTACAATAGTAGGGGATAAATTCTAATATATGACATAATATACAATGCACATGTTTTCATTATGCAATTTTTCAATGACATAAAAACAGTTTTTGGGGCCTGTGCTGAATGTGTTTGATGGGATATTGGGCTTAAGTTATTTAAAAAAAAAGTAAAAGTTTCTTCAAAGTTATTTAAGAAGGGGGTGTTAACTGACTCTGTCTGTTCATTCAAAATGAGATCAGGGTACCTGTTTTTATGTGTATGAATCTCAATCTCCTCTAGGAGATTCAATGTGAAACCTTTGTCTTTGAGGTGTAATATTTGCAGGTTGTTTTCTATATTCTCAACTGTATGATTGTTTTCTGCAAGATGGGTGGCAAAAGCAGATTTGCTTAGGTTTTTCAGACGTAGGGCATCAAGGTGTTCCTTGAATCTTGTTTCAAAAGCTCTACCTGTTTGGCCTATGTAGAATTTAGGACATGTATTGTGGCTGGTAGCTGTTTTTTATATAAATTATAAACCTTAAGTACAACAGCCACGTTTCTCAACATGTCGACTTTCGACAAAATAGCGTTAAGCTTACCTAGCCAGGTAATGAGAATGGTACATGCATTCAAAAAATGTAAGATTGATGTAATGAAAACAATTAACAACATAAAATTCAGCAAAAGATGTCTGTTAGAAAAAGTAACCCCAAATTATGTTAAAGTTAAGGTCAATAGTCAAACAAAAGCTGCCAAGCTTGCTAAAGTAAAATGTGAAACTATTTGGATAAAAACAGAAATCAAATTACAATATAAGAAGAAAGATAAGCTGAATAAATCTATGTACAAGCTGCATTTACAATTAGGAAATAGTCTCACACCTCTACAGTTCATATATGTAACACACCATATTAATCATGCTCTTAGCAGAGAACAACAACAAATCTCCTCTAGGCACAAGAAGAAGTTAAAATCCCTCATTCAACTCAAACTAAAGGAACCACTTAACATTGGTGAACAGCAGAAGCACATATTTTATAACAGAGTGGTAAACACAACAGATATTTCTTTCAATCCCAATGAACTTAACCTCTTAGATAAAGGCTTCAAGCATAATATTGCCCCAAGATTAACTAATAAGAACATAAAAGACCTAATAGCAGCTACAAAACTGGCATGTGACACTGCCAAACTTAAGTCTAATGAGAAAAATGTGTTGGCATATAAAGCCAACAAACTCATCACTAAACACATGCTTTCAAAAAATAATATAATTAATAATGAACAAAAAATTCTCAAAGATATCAATGATAAACTTACTGCTAACAAAGCTCTCATGGTAAAGGCTGATAAAGGAAATTCAGTTGTTGTTTTATATGAATCAGAATACATTCAAAAAACTCTTGAATTTTTTCAGTCCAATAACTTCACAGAACTAGAATCAGACCCCACAGCAAAATTTCAAGCTAAACTTCGTAAATTACTCAACAGTGTTGAATCCCTTTTAAATAAATATGAAATTCGGGACTGCATTACTATGAATCCAACTGCACCGAAACTTCGGTCACAGCCTAAGATCCACAAAGAAAATTCCCCCATACGCCCTGTTCTGAACTCAAGAAACAGCCCAGCATACTACATAAGCAGAAAATTAAAGGATCTCCTTACCACTTACTACACGTTCGAACATAGTTATACAGTTAAAAACACAACAGACCTTATAGAACATATCAAAGACATCCACATACCACCAACAGCTAGATTTGCCTCATTAGATATTGTAAACCTATACACCAACATCCCAATAGATGAAACAATTAACGTAATAAAAAGTAACCTTTTAAAACACAAAAAGATCAATCTACCAGAAATATATGAGTTAATAGAGATCCTCACACTCATTTTGTCTAATAATTACTTCACCTTCAATAATAAAGTCTTTAAACAAAATGATGGCCTTGCAATGGGTAGCAGTCTTGCTGGATTATTAGCCGATATTTACATTAACCATCTTGAGCAAAAGTTCTTCTCATCCAATAAGCAAATGAACAGTAAAATAATTTACTACAAGAGATACGTAGATGACACTCTATTACTTTTTGATGGTAACAGCAGTGAAATTGATGCCTTAGCTGAAGATCTCAGCAAATTACACAACAACATCAAATTTACAGTGGAGCATGAAATAAATAATAGCATCAATTTTCTGGATCTCAAAATATCAAACATAAATAACAAACACCATTTTGGTATCTTTCGAAAGCCAACAACTACAGATGTTACCATCAGTAACACATCCTGCCACCCGAATCAACATAAGATGGCTAATTTCCGGTCAATGCTACATCGTATGCATAAAGTCCCCCTCACCCCCACTGAACAGCACAAAGAAATCAGCATAATCAAATCAATTGCCCAAAATAATGGCTATGATGCTTCAATAATAGACACACTATCTCAAAAAACTAAAGTAAAAATTGCTAGCAATAAGTCCTTGCAACAAGCAACAGCCACAATAACTATGAAAGACAAAAAATCAGTAAAATATGTAGCCCTACCATATATAGGCCCACTTTCATATAAAATTTCCAACTTATTCAAGAAGAAGAATGTCATAATTAGTTTCTCTACCAATAACAAACTCCAACAAAGAGTCATATACTCACTCCCACACAATAGCATACCCCATAAAAGATCTGGAATTTATAAACTAAAGTGTAACAACTGTCCTAAATTCTACATAGGCCAAACAGGTAGAGCTTTTGAAACAAGATTCAAGGAACACCTTGATGCCCTACGTCTGAAAAACCTAAGCAAATCTGCTTTTGCCACCCATCTTGCAGAAAACAATCATACAGTTGAGAATATAGAAAACAACCTGCAGATATTACACCTCAAAGACAAAGGTTTCACATTGAATCTCCTAGAGGAGATTGAGATTCATACACATAAAAACAGGTACCCTGATCTCATTTTGAATGAACAGACAGAGTCAGTTAACACCCCCTTCTTAAATAACATTGAAGAAACTTTTACTTTTTTTTTTAAATAGCTTAAGCCCAATATCCCATCAAACACATTCAGCACAGGCCCCAAAAACTGTTTTTATGTCATTGAAAAATTGCATAATGAAAACATGTGCATTGTATATTATGTCATATATTAGAATTTATCCCCTACTATTGTAACAACTAATTAGTAACACACAGTAACTCTGTACTACATATAATGTTTGTAATCTTATTTTGATGTAATTTTATTTATTCCGTTTTAGATTAATTTCATACAATAGCAAAGAGATATTTTACTGTACCCATATCGACTATACAGCATCTGTAAGTTAACATTGTTATGACTGTAAGCTCTTTGCAAATATTGTTCTCGTTTGTAATGTGAAGCTGGGCCACGTTTTGTAAACGTTATTCGTGTGTGCTGCGTGTCAATTAAGATGATGAGGTTAAAAGTGACATCCATAGACTGGAATAGCACTCACATAGTGCACATTGAAAAGTTTATCAAGCTTGCGTTCGAAAACATAAACGCACGAATATTTCGTCAGGCAGAACTACATAGCTCGTAAGTACACTAACCTGCAAGTTTACTAATGTTTATAAAAACCATCTCTGAGCAATTAGATCTTGTAAAAGAAGTAAATCTATCGTAAAAATACCATCACCGATATGACAACAAAAATATTTCTTTTCTTTCCCAGTGCAGCAAATGAATAACATAAACAAAACTGGGTCCAACTAAGAACGCTTGTAATCTGCCATCTGAAGATGGATTTGTAAAGATAAATCCGAAACAGGTCATGGTCTGAAGATAATAAACCTTTCTAAACCATACATGTGGCTGGTAGCTGTTTTTTATATAAATTATAAACCTTAAGTACAACAGCCACGTTTCTCAACATGTCGACTTTCGACAAAATAGCATTAATACACTTGTCCAAACGTCCATTCCAGTGTTCGAAGCACCTTTTAAATTCGTCCTCTTTGATACCTGCTAGCACTTTCATGACACGGCATTTTACGTCTTCCATATCTGCAACACGCTACCCTCTCAAGTCTCTTCCCTCTCAAGTCTCGGGAATAGGAAGAAGTCCGAGGGTGCTAAATCCGGCTAATAGGGCACCTGGGTCAAGGTAGTCATCTTCGTTGAGCCCAAAAACTGGCGAACGCTGAGAGCCGTGTGCGTGGGAACGTTGTCGTGATGCAGGAACCACACGCCAGAATCCCACAAAGCCAGACGTTTTCGCGACAAACTGCTGCGAAGCCGTTTCATAACCTCCAGATAGAATTTTTGGTTTACTGTCTGGTTTTCAGGGACAAATTCAGACTGTACGATCCCTTTTATGTCAAAAAAAACATACCAACATAGTTTTCACATTCTATTTCCCTTGTCAAGCTTTTTTTGGTCGAGATGAGCCAGTGACTTCCATTGTGATGACTGTTGTTTACTTTCTGGGTCGTACCCATACCACCATGACTCATGACCTGTAATGATTTTGTTGAAAAAATGTGGATCATCTTTGAATGCGTCCTTCATTTCGAGACAGGCTCGAACGCGACGATCCCTTTGATCTCCGGTAAGGAGCTTCGGCACAAGTTTTCCTGCCACTCTTCACATCCCCAAATCGATGGTCAAGATGCGCTGAATTGAGCTTCAGGACAACCCAGACAAGTTCTCGAGTCGGTCGATTGTTCTGCGTCGATCTTCACTTATGAGATCACGGATTTTGTCGATGTTGCCTTCACTTCGTGCAGCTGAAGGTCGACCAGAATGGGTCTGATTTTCAACCACCATTTCTCCCTTTTTAAACCGAGAAAACCATTCGTACACTTGCGTTTTACTAAGAGCACGGTCTTTGTAGGCTGTCTGAATCATCGCAACAGTTTCTGCTACGTTCTTGCCGAGCGAGAAACAAGACTTCACTGCCGCACATTGTTCGTAAGAACTAGCCATTTCATCGTGTCACTTCTGCACTGTGCGCACACTCAAAGAACTGCCAAAGAAACCATACTTCTCACTGTTGGGTGACGCCGCGTGGCAGAATGACTCAGCAGAGCTCCTACTATAACCCTCTGGCGGCGCAACCTGCTACTACAAGTACACGATGTGCAGCATTACGATTCCAGTTACTTTTGGGACCCCCCTCTTACAGCTTTTATCTGGGCCAATACAGCTAATGCACAATTGCAACAGTGAGATTAGTCATATTACTGTTGCTAAGGAGGAGAAAAAATTGTTTTTACTTATTGTCCGGCCCTCATAATTAGTAAACGGTAACCCTTGAAGATGAGATATACTGACAGTTAGGAAGAGAAGTGACGCTGAAGGTATATGATTACACAGGTTGGTGAGTGTGGAGTCGCTGGGCGGCGCCGCGCGGCAGCTGCGCTCCCTGCAGCTGCGCGGCAACCGCCTGCAGCACGTGCCGGCCGCCATGTTGCGCGGCGCCCGACTGCTGCGCCACTGCGACCTCAGCAGGAACCACATCGCCGCCGTCGACGAGGACGCGCTCGCAGACACCAGGTGCGCTGCAAGCTTCCTGGCAATCACAGTAACAGCCTTTGTGTGACCAGACTGGAAAATGTTAATATCCACCTTCTATGAAACATGTGAGGCAATACTGTCCCTACGACTTATCTTAGAAACTAGATTAAGGAAAGGCAAACCTACGTTTCTAACATTTGTAGACTTAGAGAAAGCTTTTGACAATGTGGACTGGAATACTCTCTTTCAAATTCTGAAGGTGGCAGGGGTAAAATACAGGGAGTGAAAGGCTGTTTACAATTTGTACAGAAACCAGATGGCAGTTATAAGAGTCGAGGGGCACGAAAGGGAAGCAGTGGTTGGGAAGGGAGTGAGACAGGGTTGTAGCCTCTCTCCGATGTTATTCAATCTGTATATTGAGCAAGCAGTAAAGGAAACAAAAGAAAAATTCGGAGTAGTAATTAAAATCCATGGAGAAGAATGGTTCGCCAATGACATTGCAATTCTGTCAGAGACAGCAAAGGATCTGAAAGAGCAGCTGAACGGAATGGACAGTGTCTTGAAAGGAGGATATAAGAGATTAACATCGACAAAAGCAAAACGAGGATAATGGAATGTAATCGAATTAAGTCGGGTGATGCTGAGGGAATTAGATTAGGAAATGAGACACTTCAAGTAGTAAAGGAGTTTTTCTAGTTGGGGAGTATAATAACTGATGAAGGTCGAAGTAGAGATGATATAAAATGTAGACTGGCAATGGCAAGGAAAGCGTTTCTGAAGAAGAGGAATTTGTTAACATCGAGTATAGATTTAAGTGTCAGGAAGCCGTTTCTGAAAGTACTTGTATGGAGTGTAGCCACGTATGGAAGTGAAACGTGGACGATAAATAGTTTGGACAAGAAGAGAATAGATGCTTTCGAAATGTGGTGCTACAGAAGAGTGCTGAAGATTAGATGGGTAGATCACATAACTAATGAAGAGGTATTGAATAGAATTGGGAAGAAGAGAAGTTTGTGGCACAACTTGACTAGAAGAAGGGTCTCGGTTGGTAGGACATGTTCTGAGGCATCAAGGGATCACCAATTTAGTATTGGAGGGCAGCGTGGAGGGTAAAAATCGTAGAGGGAGACCAAGGGATGAATACACTAAACTGATTCAGAAGGATGTAGGTTGCAGTAGGTACTGGGAGATGACGAAGCTTGCACAGGATAGAGTAGCATGGAGAGCTGCATCAAACCAGTCTCTGGACTGAAGACCACAACAACATGTTAACCCTTTCGCTGCTGTGGACGTGTGTACACGTCCTGCTACGGCATTGCCCGGTTGCTGTGAACGTGTATCTGCGTGCTACTCATATTTTCCTGCAATGCTATGGGCCTCCGCTGCAAATGAGTTCCTTACATATCTCGATAAATAAAAAAAAATAATGTATTTATCATACAGCATATGTGCTATCATTTGAAAAAAAAAATGTCGTTTCGATATCTTGAATCGTTTGTGAGGTATGATGATAGTTATGACCACATGATTCTCAGTGCAGAGAGACGTGAATGGACATGTGACGCGCGACTACTCAGCGGATATAAAACCCAATAACTCGAGAACGCAATGACATCCCATTCTGCTCTCAATTTTAAATATACGTTCAGCATAATTTACTGATACGTTTGAACCAAAATCAACCATATTGAAAATTTAAGCAATATGTTTTTACCTCTGCAAAATCTTTAATATTTTGCGCAATGTTTTATTAATTTGGTACAGCGCAGTAGCTATGGCATATAACAAAAACAAATTTAGTCCTCATTTGAGCAAAGATATCAGACGGTAAGGTGTGATAAACCAAATATTTTCACCAAATAGTTTCCGAAAAGTGACTATTCAGCGACTATTCAGCGGATATAAAACCCAATAACTCGAGAACGAAATGAGATCTGGAGAATGTGATGGCCAGGGCAGCAGTCGAACATTTTCTGTATCCAGTAAGGCCCGTACAGAACCTGCAACATGCCGTCGTGCATTATCCTGCTGAAATTTAGGGTTTCACGGGGATCGAATGAAGGGTAGAGCTACGAGTCATAACACATCTGAAATGTAACGTCCACTGTTCAAAGTGCGGTCAATGCGAACAAGAGGTGACCGAGATGTGTAACCAATGGCACCCCATATCATCACGCCGGGTGATACGCCAGTATGGCGATGACGAACACACGCTTCCAATGTGCGTTCACCACGACATCGCCAAACACGGATGCGACCATCATGATGCTGGAAACAGAACCTGGATTCATCCGAAAAAATTACGTTTTGCCATTCGTGCACCCAGGTTCATCGTTGGGTACACCATCGCAGGCACTCCTGTCTGTGACGCAGCGTCAGGGGTAACCGCACGCATGGTCTCCGAGCTGATAGTCTGTGATGCTGCAAACGTCGTCGAACTGTTCGTGCAGATGGTTGTGGTCTTGCAAACATCCCCATCTGTTGACTCAGGGATCGAGACGTGGCTGCACGATCCGTTACAGACATGCGGATAAAATGCACGTCATCTCGACTGCTAGTGATACGACGCCGTTGGGAACCAGCACGGCGTTCCGTATTACCCTCCTGAACCCACCGATTCCATGTTCTGCTAACAGTCATTGGATCGCGACCAATGCGAGTAGCAATGTCACGATACAATAAACCGCAATCGCGCTAGGCTACAATCCGACCTTTATCAACGTCGGAAACGTGATGGTACGCATTTCCCCTCCTTACACGAGACATCACAACAACGTTTCACCAGGCAACGCCGGTCAACTGCTGTTTGTGTATGAAAAATCGGTTGGAAACTTTCCTCATGTCAGCACGTTGTAGGTGTCGCCATCGGCGCCAACCTTGTGTGAATGCTCTGAAAAGCTAATCATTTGCACATCACAGCATCTTCTTCCTGTCGGTTAAATTTCGCGTCTGTAGCACGTCATCTTCGTGGTGTAGCAATTTTAATGGCCAGTAGTGTAGTTTCCGCCGCTTGTGACACAGCTGCGAAATCTATACTATGTGATCAACAGTATCCGGACACCCCCAAAAAACATACGTCTTTCATATTAGGTGCTTTGTGCTGGCGGCTATTACCAGGTACTCCATATCAGCGACCTCAGTAGTCATTAGACATCTTGTAAGAGCAGAATGGGGCGCTCCGCAGAACTCACGGACTTCGAACGTGGCCAGGTGATTGGGTGTCACTTGTGTCATATGTCTGTACGCGTGATTTCCACACTCCGTAACATCCCTAGGTCCCCTGTTTCGGATGTGATAGTGAAGTGGAAACGTGAAGGGACACGTACAGCACAAAAGCGTGTAGGCCGGCCTCGCCTGTTGACTAACAGAGACCGCCGACGGTTGAAGAGGTCGTAATACGTTATAGGCAGACGTCTATCCGGACCATCACACAGGAATGCCAAACTGCAACAGAATCTACGAGGTGCATTCAAGTTCTAAGGCCTCCGATTTTTTTTTCTAATTAACTACTGACCCGAAATCGATGAAACTGGCGTTACTTCTAGACGTAATCGCCCTGCAGACGTACACATTTTTCACAACGCTGATGCCATGATTCCATGGCAGCGGCGAAGGCTTCTTTAGGAGTCTGTTTTGACCACTGGAAAATCGCTGAGGCAATAGCAGCACGGCTGGTGAATGTGCGGCCACGGCGAGTGTCTTTCATTGTTGGAAAAAGCCAAAAGTCACTAGGAGCCAGGTCAGGTGAGTAGGGAGCGTGAGGAATCACTTCAAAGTTGTTATCACGAAGAAACTGTTGCGTAACGTTAGCTCGATGTGCGGGTGCGTTGTCTTGGTGAAACAGCACACGCGCAGCCCTTCCCGGACTTTTTTGTTGCAGTGCAGGAAGGAATTTGTTCTTCAAAACATTTTCGTAGGATGCAACTGTTACCGTAGTGCCCTTTGGAACGCAATGGGTAAGGATTACGCCCTCGCTGTCCCAGAACATGGACACCATCATTTTTTCAGCACTGGCGGTTTCCCGAAAGTTTTTTGGTGGCGGCGAATCTGTGTGCTTCCATTGAGCTGACTGGCGCTGTGTTTCTGGATTGAAAAATGGCATCCACGTCTCATCCATTGTCACAACCGACGAAAAGAAAGTCCCATTCATGCTGTCGTTGCGCGTCAACATTGCTTGGCAACATGCCACACGGGCAGCCATGTGGTCGTCTGTCAGCATTCGTGGCACCCACCTGGATGACACTTTTCGCATTTTCAGGTCGTCATGCAGGATTGTGTGCACAGAACCCACAGAAATGCCAACTCTGGAGGCGATTTGTTCAACAGTCATTCGGCGATCCCCCAAAACAATTCTCTCCACTTTCTCGATCATGTCGTCAGACCGGCTTGTGCGAGCCCGAGGTTGTTTCAGTTTGTTGTCACACGATGTTCTGCCTTCATTAAACTGTCGCACCCACGAACGCACTTTCGACACATCCATAACTCCATCACCACATGTCTCCTTCAGCTATCGATGAATTTCAATTGGTTTCACACCACGCAAATTCTGAAAACGAATGATTGCATGCTGTTCAAGTAAGGAAAACGTCGCCATTTTAAGTATTTAAAACAGTTCTCATTCTCGCCGCTGGTGGTAAAATTCCATCTGCCGTATGGTGCTGCCATCTCTGGGACGTATTGACAATGAATGCGGCTTCATTTTAAAACAATGCGCATGTTTCTATCTCTTTCCAGTCTGGAGAAAAAAAATCGGAGGCCTTAGAACTTGAATGCACCTCGTACAGCAAGTACTATGACAGTTAGGCGGGATGTGAGAAATCTTGGATTTCATGGTCGAGCGGCTGCTCATAAGCCACACATCACGCCGGTAAATGCAAAACGACGCCTCGCTTGGTGTAAGAAGCATAAACAGTGTACGATTGAACAATGGAAAAACGTGGTGTGGAGTGACGACGAATCACGGTACACAATGTGGCAATCCGATGGCAGGGTGTGGGTATGGCGAATGCCCGGTCAACGTCATCTGCCAGCGTGTGCAGTGTCAACAGTAAAATTCGGAGGCGGTGGTTTTACGGTGTGGTCGTGTGTTTCATGCACCCCTTGTTGTTTTGCGTGGCACTATGACAGCACAGGCCTACATTGATGTTTTAAGCACCTCCTTGCTTCCCACTGTTGAAGAGCAATTCGGGATGGCGATTGTATCTTTCAACACGATCGAGCAACTGTTCATAACGCACGGCCTGTGGCGGAGTGGTTACACAACAATAACATCCCTGTAATGGACTGGCCTGCACAGAGTCCTGACCTGAATCCTATAGACCACCTTTGGGATCTTTTGGAACGCCGACTTCGTGCCAGGCCTCATCGCCTGTCATTGATACCTCTCCTCAGTGCAGCACTCCGTGAAGAATGGGCTGCCAAGAAATCTTCCAGCACTCGATTGAACATATGCCTGCGAGAGTGGAAAGTGTCATCAAGGCCAACACCATATTGAATTCCAGCATTACCGATGGGGGACGCCACGAACCTGTAAGTCATTATCAGTCAGGTGTCCGGATAGTTTTGATCACGTAGTGTACAATGTCCAAGGTCTCTGCTATCGATGCATCTTCGTCCGTAGATGGCAAAGTTACAAGAATAATGCCGATATTATGGAAAAGAAGAGTCCATATTATGGACGTTTAGCAATGTTTTTGTCAATTTGATAAGTTTTTATATTCCTATTATGATACACCCGCCTCCATAACTGAGATCGCTAATGCACGCCTGTGCCAATGTCCTGGATTAAATTCCTAACCATTCCATAGTGTCTCATGAAGAGAATGCATGTGACAATGTTGATAGTGATCCGTTCGTCGGATGGGGACTTTAAGCTCGGCAACCCCGTTATATTCGAGAGCAATAGGGTATGTGCTCACTGGGTTTCATCCTCTCCCATCTCTTCATCCAGAACAACATAAACCCAATACTACAATAGACACGCTCTCGTCACAGTCGATACAAGATACAGACACACTTGATACTTACCAACAGGACAGAGGAACGCAACAGCTAATCACCTTGACTGGGACATTGCCAAGAGTTGCAATGCAAGATCCGTGTATCTACTCCGCTGTACTCATTTCCTGAGTATGGTACCACAGTAACTTTTTTGATTAATGACATGCAACTAAAATTTAGTAACCAGTCGACAATCCATTTATAAAGCTGCAATCATTGTGTCTGACAATTTGAATAAGTCCATAAAGGCAGTAGATACTCTAATAAATGATCTTGTTGCAATGGGAACTATTTGCGAAAATGGTGTCCGCAGCCTAGTTGAACTAAGACAGACCTTCCATGTTATACCCTGAACAAAAAAGTTGCTAACAGGGAACTTACAATTCCTTTCAGCAGTGTCACCTTAACTTACAATGAAAGTCCTAAGTATCTAGGAGTTACTTTGGAAGAACATTAAGCTACAAGGAACACCTGAGCAGGACAGCTGCAAAATTCTGTACCTGAAATAACATCGTACAGAATCTATATGCCACCAAATAGTGCTCTCCGTCATGTACGTTACGAAGAACAGCTTTAGCTCTGGTTTATTCAGCAGCAGTTGTCCGATCTGCATTAATAGCTCCCACACAAGAAAACAGACATCAAACTAAATAACGCAATGTGCATGACTTCAGACACGAGTAGGACCACTCTCACCATCTAACTACCAGTGGTAAGCACTGTGTTGAAAAAGGTCTCTTTTTTCGTGTGACTAGGGCCTCCCGTCGGGTAGACCGTTCGCCGGGTGCAAGTCTTTCGATCTGACGCCACTTCGGCGACTTGCGCGTCGATGGGGATGAAATGAGGTTGATTAGAACAACACAACACCCAGTCCCTGAGCGGAGAAAGTCTCCGACCCAGCCAGGACTCGAACCCGGGCCCAGTCAGCTACCGGAGGCGGACAAAAAGGCCATGAGATAGCCATATGCGTATATACATTTATACTCAAGTGAGTCATGCGAAGAGGTTTTCGACGTGATTGTGGCCGCACAACGGGAATTAACAGACTTTGAATGCGGAATAGTACACTCCTGGAAATGGAAAAAAGAACACATTGACACCGGTGTGTCAGACCCACCATACTTGTTCTGGACACTGCGAGAGGGCTGTACAAGCAATGATCACACGCACGGCACAGCGGACACACCAGGAACCGCGGTGTTGGCCGTCGAATGGCGCTAGATGCGCAGCATTTGTGCACCGCCGCCGTCAGTGTCAGCCAGTTTGCCGTGGCATACGGAGCTCCATCGCAGTCTTTAACACTGGTAGCATGCCGCGACAGCGTGGACGTGAACCGTATGTGCAGTTGACGGACTTTGAGCGAGGGCGTATAGTGGGCATGCGGGAGGCCGGGTGGACGTACCGCCGAATTGCTCAACACGTGGGGCGTGAGGTCTCCACAGTACATCGATGTTGTCGCCAGTGGTCGGCGGAAGGTGCACGTACCCGTCGACCTGGGACCGGACCGCAGCGACGCACGGATGCACGCCAAGACCGTAGGATCCTACGCAGTGCCGTAGGGGACCGCACCGCCACTTCCCAGCAAATTAGGGACACTGTTGCTCCTGGGGTATCGGCGAGGACCATTCGCAACCTTCTCCATGAAGCTGGGCTACGGTCCCGCACACCGTTAGGCCGTCTTCCGCTCACGCCCCAACATCGTGCAGCCCGCCTCCAGTGGTGTCGCGACAGGCGTGAATGGAGGGACGAATGGAGACGTGTCGTCTTCAGCGATGAGAGTCGCTTCTGCCTTGGTGCCAATGATGGTCGTATGCGTGTTTGGCGCCGTGCAGGTGAGCGCCACAATCAGGACTGCATACGACCGAGGCACACAGGGCCAACACCCGGCATCATGGTGTGGGGAGCGATCTCCTACACTGGCCGTACACCACTGGTGATCGTCGAGGGGACACTGAATAGTGCACGGTACATCCAAACCGTCATCGAACCCATCGTTCTACCATTCCTAGACCGGCAAGGGAACTTGCTGTTCCAACAGGACAATGCACGTCCGCATGTATCCCGTGCCACCCAACGTGCTCTAGAAGGTGTAAGTCAACTACCCTGGCCAGCAAGATCTCCGGATCTGTCCCCCATTGAGCATGTTTGGGACTGGATGAAGCGTCGTCTCACGCGGTCTGCACGTCCAGCACGAACGCTGGTCCAACTGAGGCGCCAGGTGGAAATGGCATGGCAAGCCGTTCCACAGGACTACATCCAGCATCTCTACGATCGTCTCCATGGGAGAATAGCAGCCTGCATTGCTGCGAAAGGTGGATATACACTGTACTAGTGCCGACATTGTGCATGCTCTGTTGCCTGTGTCTATGTGCCTGTGGTTCTGTCAGTGTGATCATGTGATGTATCTGACCCCAGGAATGTGTCAATAAAGTTTCCCCTTCCTGGGACAATGAATTCACGGTGTTCTTATTTCAATTTCCAGGAGTGTATTTGGAACTAGACGCATGGAACATTCCATTTCGGAACTCGTTAGCGAATTCAATATTCCGCGATCCACAGTGTCAAGAGTGTGCGAAGAATACCATATTGCAGGAATTACCTCTCACCAAGGTCAAGGCAGTGGCTGATGGGCTTTACTTAGTGACTGAACAGCTGCGTTTGCATGAAGTTGTCAAAAAAAATGGTTCAAATGGCTCTGAGCACTATGGGACTTAACATCTATGGTCATCACTCCTCTAGAACTTAGAACTACTTAAACCTAACTAACCTAAGGACAGCACACAACACCCAGTCATGACGAGGCAGAGAAAATCCCTGACCCCGCCGGGTGGTGGTGGTGGTTAGTGTTTAACGTCCCGTCGACAACGAGGTCATTAGAGACGGAGCGCAAGCTCGGGTTAGGGAAGGATTGGGAAGCAAATCGGCCGTGCCCTTTCAAAGGATCCATCCCGGCATTTGCCTGAAACGATTTAGGGAAATCACGGAAAACCTAAATCAGGGTGGCCGGAGACGGGATTGAACCGTCGTCCTCCCGAATGCGAGTCCAGTGCGCTAACCACTGCGCCACCTCGCTCGTGACCCCGCCGGGAATCGAACCCGGGCGTGGGAAGCGAGAACGCTACCGCACGACCACGAGCTGCGGACATGAAGTTGTCAGTGCTAACAGACAAGCAACACTAAGTAACGTAACAACAGACATGAATGAGGGACGTACGACGAACGTATCCGTTAGGACAGTGCGGCGAAATTTGGCGTTCATGGACTATGGCAGCAGACGACCGTCGCGAGTGCCTTTCCTAACAGCACAACATCGCCTGCGTCGTCTCTCCTGAACTCGTAGCTACGTAAGTTGGACCTTAGACGGATGGAAATCCGTGGCCTGGCCAGGCGAGTCACGATTTTAGTTGGTACGAAGATTTCGAGTGTGGCGCAGACCCTACGAAGCCGTGGACCCA
This sequence comes from Schistocerca cancellata, assembly GCF_023864275.1. Taxonomy (NCBI): domain Eukaryota; kingdom Metazoa; phylum Arthropoda; class Insecta; order Orthoptera; family Acrididae; genus Schistocerca; species Schistocerca cancellata. The sequence goes on from NC_064627.1 coordinate 975,743,964, forward strand.
AGGCGTCAACAAGGCTCTGTGCAAGTTGGTGGTGGCTCCACAATGGTGTGCACCGCGTTTACATGGAATGAACTAGGTCCTCCTTTACGTTAGTCTACTTGGAGGCCATTTGCAGTCATTTATGGACTTCACATTCCCAAACAATGATGGAATTTTTATAGATGGCAATGCCTCGTGTCACCGTCCCACAACCGTTCGTGATTGGTTTGAAGCACATTCTGGACAGTTAGAGCGAATGATTTGGCCACTCAGATCTCTGGACACGAATCCTGTCAAACACTTATGAGACACAATCGAAGGGTCAGTTCGCGCACAAAATCCAGCACTAGCAACATTTTGGCGGGTATGGACGGCTATAGAGGTAGCATGGCTCAGTATTTCTGCAGGAGACTTTCAAAGACATCGTGAGTCCATGCCGTGGTGAGCTGCTCCATTACGCCGGGCAAAAGGAGATCCGACATAATATTAGAAGGTACCCCATCACTTCTGACACAGCAGTGTAATGGATACATGTTCACTAAGTGCTTACACAGGCCAATTTTAGGACTTCCTGAATATGACTGATGGTTTAATTAACTATATCTGTAGCCTATATGTTGACTTATGAAGCTTTATTAAAGTGATTTGTAAAAATGGCACACGATAAATAAATAAATCTGATCCACCTCGCAATGATTTGTGTGTGTGTGTGTGTGTGTGTGTGTGTGTGTGTGTGTGTGTGGAGACGAGTGCTTCCTTACGGCCGTGCTGTTGGTGGCAGGGACCTGGAGACGCTGGACATGTCGCACAACGTGCTGGAGGAGCTGCCGGAGGCGGTGGCGCGGCTCCCGTCGCTGCGCGCCCTCGACGCCAGCCACAACCGGCTGGTGGCGCTGCCCGCGCAGGGGCTCACCGCCGCAGGGCTGCCCGCGCTCACCGAACTCAGCCTCGCGCGCAACAGGTAGGCCTGCCAACCTGCCCGTCTACCTCTCCACTAGCGATGGCCGGCATCTACCGTTAAGTACCACAGTCTAACGTAACAGTCGCGACACTCACTGCTGTAAAAGTTGTTACCGTTTGACAGATGGAGCGACACTAGCGCTCCAAGCGGCGAGTAAGATAAACGTCAGACGCGTCGAAAGCATAATGTTTGTTTTGAATCAATTTCCTACGTAATTTACGAAATATTTGAGTTATATTCTTGCCTCCAAGGGTTTGTGTAGTATCAGAAAGCATATATGTGCCTAAAAATGATTCTAAAATAAGCGCAAGTATGGGCTCTGAGCACTATGGGACTTAACTTCTTTGGCGCATCTCGTGGTCGTGCGGTAGCGTTCTCGCTTCCCACGCTCGGGTTCCCGGGTTCGATTCTCGGCGGGGTCAGGGATTTTCTCTGCCTCGTGATGGCTGGGTGTTGTGTGCTGTCCTTAGGTTAGTTAGGTTTAAGTAGTTCTAAGTTCTAGGGGACTGATGACCATAGATGTTAAGTCCCATAGTGCTCAGAGCCATTTGAACCATTTTTAACTTCTTTGGTCATCAGTCCCCTAGAACTTAGAACTACTTAAACCTAACTAACCTAAGGACATCACACACATCCATGCCCGAGGCAGGATTCGAACCTGCGACCGTAGCGGTGGCGCGGTTCCAGACTGTAGCGCCTAGAGCCGCCCGGCCACTGCGGCCGGCACGCAAGTATGGACAAAAACCATTAATCGAGTGGCAAGCTATAACACATTCGTGAAGAAACACTTGTGACGTTGGATAGAATTGCGACTTACCACGTTGATATCAAAAGAATATAAACACACAGATTCACACGTAAGAAGCACAGAGATGTACCTCTACATGCGAAATCGATCGACAGCTCATTTTTCGTTCTGTAGGCCTACTGTGTTTGTCATTGTCGCCTGTTGCCACAAGTGCGACCTTCATCTTTATATTATTCTAACATAAGTGTGACAACCAACTGCCAAATAGTGGGAGAAATATGTTGAAAACTTGATAATGAGCTGATTACATTACATTTCACGCAAAACCGAATATTTGAATAATTTTCAAACAGTCTGTCAGTGAACACAGTGCTAACAAAATAATGTCATCACACGAAGGGAGCAAGGGAAATTAAGTGACTAACAACAGAAGTGAATGAAATACATACCTACAGACTTCAACATTCGTTTGTCCTTGTTCACTTGATCCTTCTGATACAGTTTCTGTCGCTGTCTGTAGGCACTTTCCTTTTCCTGTAATAGTTTTGCACTAAGTCTAGCGATCTGAACATTCTGACACTTCACACGCTTTTGTAACACACTTCATCTAACCACTTCATCGCCAAAGCACGTCTGTGTTGACGATTCACACGAATCTGGCACTGATACATGGAGAGTTGACCTGGCTGCTTCTGTGTCATAGGACTGTTTTATTGATTTAGATGGATTGTCGAATCTTTGTGGCAGTTTCCTCTTCATCGTCAGTATAGGCAGCTTATTTGGGATGTCAAACAGTGTGGGTACTGCATTCCACAAGAGTTTATTATTGTCTGCGTTCAAATGGTTCAAATGGCTCTGAGCACTATGGGACTCAACTGCTGTGGTCATAAGTCCCCTAGAACTTAGAACTACTTAAACCTAACTAACCTAAGGACATCACACACATCCATGCCCGAGGCAGGATTCGAACCTGCGACCGTAGCGGTCGTCCGGTTCCAGACTGTAGCGCCTTTAACCGCTCGGCCACTTCGGCCGGCTGTCTGCGTTCATGGGCTGGTTTTATTCGAAATGTAGCGAACAAAACCTAATATTATTATACAAGTAAACTGGATCTTTTTTCATAAGGTCTTCTTGTCTGCTATTAACTAGCCATTTTCTGCTCCTAAAACGAAACATTAATCATTAATACACACGTAGTTTGTAAGTGAATCCTGACGATACAGTGTAGTAACTCGACGTTATACACCTTTCAGGATCCTTAGGAAATCTAAAAAAAAGACGGCTGTGGTGTCTTCTTCCTGTTGTTGCTGCAACTTATTGCGCTACAAACGCTCCCGTTTGTAAAAACCATTGTAGAAATCAAAATAAACAACCACTATTCAGTTTCACGATCGCGCCGAACTCACAGTTTAGGTTACTGGGCACATGGGGCGCTGCTGGCGCGGTAGGCAACAAAATCGAGGCGAAATGTCGCGACTGTTATGTCAGACTGTGGTAAGTACTCAAGTGTCACTGACAGTGACGATTGATCGGTTCAATCCGACAAGTCGACACATGCCCTGAAATTTTGTATACAGGAGGAATACACCAAAGGAAACACAACGTAAAAATTGTAGCTACTAAGACGCACTGTAAAGTATTTTTTAAGAAATCCAGATAAGTGTGAGTTGGATTCGCGCCCTGAGAGTTCTGTATAAACTTAATTATGGACACAGATACTTCACTCATCCCTGGAATCGAGGATCTCTGCTATTTTTTGCCTCTTACTGACATTAGGTCTCGCGGTAGCGTTCTCGCTTCCTGAGCACGGGGTCCCGGGTTCGAGTCCCGGCGCGGTCGGGGATTTTCACCTGCCTCGAGATGACTGGGTGTTGTTGTGTCGTCTTCATCATCATCATCATTCATCCCCATTACGGTCGGAGGAAGGCAATGGCAAACCACCTCCACTAGGATCTTGCCTAGTACGCCTGGTGTGGGCTTCCCGCATCGTCCCCTACGCTCTGTCAAGCAGTATGGGACGTCATCATCGTCATCATCATCATCTTCGATACAGTCTAGCAAGATATGGGTTCGAGAAATTCCAACACTTTCGAGAATGACCAAAAAAATTTGTGTGATATAATTACAAATAAAAAATTTTGGGATTTTTTCCTTTACTTATACTGTAAAACGTAACTTAATTACTCGTATTGTTCATCATCATCATCATAATTTAAGACTGATTATGCCTTTCAGCGTTCAGTCTGGAGCATAGCACCCCTTATACAGTTCCTCCATGATCCCCTATTCAGTGCTAACTTTGGTGCCTCTTCTGATGTTAAACATATTACTTCAAAATCATTCTTAACCGAAACCAGGTACCTTCTCCTCGGTCTGCCCCGACTCCTCCTACCCTCTACTGCTGAACCCATGAGTCTCTTGGGTAACCTTGCTTCTCCCATGCGTGTAACATGACCCCACCATCTAAGCCTGTTCGCCCTGACTGCTACATCTATAGAGTTCATTCCCAGTTTTTCTTTGATTTCCTCATTGTGCACACCCTCCTGCCATTGTTCCCATCTACTAGTACCTGCAATCATCCTAGCTACTTTCATATCCGTAACCTCAACCTTGTTGATAAGGTAGCCTGAATCCACCCAGCTTTCGCTCCCATACAACAAAGTTGGTCGAAAGATTGAACGGTGCACAGATAACTTAGTCTTGGTACTGACTTCCTTCTTGCAGAAGAGATTAGATCGTAGCTGAGCGCTCACTGCATTAGCTTTGTTACACCTCGCTTCCAGTTCTTTCACTATATTGCCATCCTGTGAGAATATGCATCCTAAGTACTTGAAACTGTAAACCTGTTCTAACTTTGTTCCTCCTATTTGGCACTCAATCCGTTTATATTTCTTTCCCACTGACATTACTTTTGTTTTGGAGATGCTAATCTTCATACCATAGTCCTTACATTTCTGATCTAGCTCTGAAATATTACTTTGCAAACTTTCAATCGAATCTGCCATCACAACTAAGTCGTCCGCATATGCAAGACTGCTTATTTTGTGTTCACATATCTTAATCTCACCCAGCCAGTCTATTGTTTTCAACATATGATCCATAAATAATATGAACAACAGTGGAGACAGGTTGCAGCCTTGTCTTACCCCTGAAACTACTCTGAACCATGAACTCAATTTACCGTCAACTCTAACTGCTGCCTGGCTATCCATGTAAAGACCTTTAATTGCTTGCAAAAGTTTGCCTCCTATTCCATAATCTTGTAGAACAGACAATAACTTCCTCCTAGGAACCCGGTCATATGCCTTTTCTAGATCTATAAAGCATAGATACAATTCCCTGTTCCACTCATAACACTTCTCCATTATTTGCCGTAAGCTGAAGATCTGGTCCTGACAACCTCTAAGAGGCCTAAACCCACAATGATTTTCATCCAATGGGTCCTCAACTAATACTCGCACTTTCCCTTCAACAATACCTCGTATTGTTTTTACTTAATAATGGGGTTGTATTGTATTGTATTGTATTGTATGTTAACCGGGGACCTAGAAACGACAGAGAGGCTCCGTCCCCGCCGCAGCCGCAGTGGTCCGCAACCCCACTATGACTATCACAGTCCACTTCACCCCTCCGCCGCCCCACACCGAACCCAGGGTTATTGTGCGGTTCGGCCCCCGGTGGGCCCCCCAGGGAACGTCTTACACCAGACGAGTGTAACCCCTATGTTTGCGTGGTAGAGTAATGGTAGTGTACACGTACGTGGAGAACTTGTTTGCGCAGCAATCGCCGACATAGTGTAACTGAGGTGGAATAAGGGGAAACAGCCCGCATTCGCCGAGGCAGATGGAAAACCGCCTAAAAACCATCCACAGACTAGCCGATTCACCGGTCCTCGACACAAATCCGCCGGGCCAATTCGTGCCGGGGACCAGCCGCTCCTTCCCAGTCCGGAAAGCCGTGCGTTAGACCGCACAGCCAACCGGGCGCGGGTAATAATGGGGTTACTCATAGTTACTCATGATCTGCCGCAGTCGTCGTCCTGAATCCATTAATAGTCACTGTAAGTTTAACTATAACGTTAAATTAATACTTAATCTTGTATAATGTTTCGATATATTTATTATACTTTCAAAACAAAATCAAAGCATCATTTCAGAAGTAAACAATACAATACAAATGGAACAGCTACATGCTCACTGCTCAAAAACCAAAACCAGACTGACTTCCTATGCCAATATGGCTACCCCTATATACATATTCCAAGCAATCCCGAACAATCGGCGGCATTGTTTAGAATCAGTTTTTGATTAACTAACAATTAAAATTAACATATAAAAACTGAAAATACATATATAAACGTATGTTTACTCCAGAACAGCAAGTACAGTTCTACGTTGGGTCGTATTTGTGATACTATTCGAGAATAATTTCTCTAATACGTAATTACAATAATGCATTTACATATCTCGTTAATTACTTGAGACTCCCTTCATGGAAAATGTTCCCTTCATTTACAGAGCTTCTATACTATGAGGTAAATGAAATCAAACAGTTACTTTTGCAGTTATAATTTTTTCTACACAAGTTACATATTTTGTATGCATGTGTAATTCCGAATTCAGCTGGAGAATGTATGTTTTAAGTGAATCTAAATGGGCTGTTACGTTTCAATTGCAAAACCGAGCTTCTTGACACATTTCATGATTCTACGCCAACAGATTAGATTAGATTTTGAAGAGTGATTTTCAAAAATAAAGAAACCGCAGGACAGTAGCTTAATCTACAATCTTTTATTGCGTACTCGATCGGTTTCCGAATACTTAAAGTTCCATCATCTGGTGTAAAAAAATAAAATCAGTTAATCATCTGAGGTCATACTCACCCAGTGTTGTCATGGAATCAAACAACTCACGGCTAATATTTATTATTAACATAGTTTTCGTGTTTGCGTTTCTGGTCGCTCAGCACGGAGGAACGGTTGTTACGGAATATTTGTCCCTTTTACTCTTCCGATACGGAACCTTTGGTTCCATGACAACAATAGGGTGAGCATAACCTCAGTTGATTAAGTGATTTTATTTTTTACATGAGATGGTGAATCTTTAAGTGTTCCGAAACCGCTGGTGTACGCAATAAAAGATCGTGGATCAAGCAACTGTCCTGCGGTTTCTTCATTTTTCAAAATGGACTTGTACGTTGCGCTGCCCCATAAGAACTCTTTGAAGAGTGAGTTTGCGAGTATCAAAATATGTGAGACAAATGGCCATATCTTTTGTTTGCATTGACTAAGAAGCTTAAGTTTCTACAACGCTAAGGGGCCATAGACCTTAGTATGACATCAATTTCAACTTAATGTGTCCACCCGTTCCTGAGAAAAAGCGGTATTAACACATGGACAGCCAGATTGTCGGATTACTGTCGTCAAAAAAATTTTTTCGTGTGATATAATTAGAAATTAACACTTGTCGGATTTTTTCCTTCGCTTTTACTGTGAAAGCTTGTTGCTTGCTAAATTTCACTATTCCACGTAAACTAGAACTGAACTCAAACGTTTCAGCTGATCTTCAGTGTGTTTTATCCAGTTCAACCCCTAATCAATGCATGCACCTAGAAATTTTGAATATTCTACCTTTGCTACCGATTTCTGATCGAAGTCTATATTTATTAATGGTGTCATTCCATTTACTGTGTGGAACTGTATATACTGTGTTTTGTCAAAGTTTAATGAGATTGCGTGTGATGCTTCAAAAAAGGAAATATGAAATTATTTCCAGATTGCTATACGGTACTGCGACCAAGAAACAGGACAACTTCGGCTGTTGTAGATTTTTACGAGGACGCTGACGAAACATCAACTTCTATAGCCAAGAAGCTTAAAGAGAGGATGATTAAGACTGGTCTTTCAGGATCGCAACGACAGTAGTTGCTTATGGTGTGGACAACTGTTTCGTCAATTCCGGGAAAAACCAGTCTGTTTTCGTGATGAAAAAAAGGTTTGAAGCACCACAGGCATTGTCACAGGCAAATACTGCGAAACATGAACTAAAAATACTGTCATACATTGATGAATCGTTAGTGGTTAAAGTATTTAATGAGGTTTCTTCAAGCACTATGAAGGTGAGTGAGCTGAAGAACTTTTTTGAGTTCCTACAGTCAGAGCACTTACACTGCTCCGGCATGTTCCTACACGCTTTTTGACTCTTTTTTCTGCCATAGATAGATTGGTCTAGAACTGGCCATTGTTGAAGGTCTATTTTCTAAGGCAGGGTGAGGACAATACTGCCAAACTTATTTGGACATTCGTAGCCCATGAAGAAAACAGTGAAGTGGACGATGAAATAACACTCCAGAGATTTACATTTATTTTGTCCACAATGTTATGCATTTATTTAGACAACTATAAAATATATGGAAAGTCATTATGTGTTCTGTATTCCTGAAGTTGCATACAGAAATTCTTAATAGGCCAAGCAATAATTTCTTCGCATTTAACGTATTACAAGGGATGGAAAAATGTCCACAATATGGACAAGCAAAATTCGTCAGAGATGCCCAACGAGCCTATACTAGGGTTCTGGAATATCTAGAAAAATGGTCTGGCGTCTGTGAAGATTCAATTTTCAAGCTTAGCTTTCAATTAAATCATGGGCCGGCCGGAGTGGCCGAGTGGTTCTAGGCGCTACAGTCTGGAACCGCGCGACTGCTACAGTCGCAGGTTCGAATCCTGCCTCGGGCATGGATGTGTGTGATGTCCTTAGGTTAGTTAGGTTTAAGTAGTTCTAAGTTCTAGGGGACTGATGACCTTAGCAGTTAAGTCCCATAGTGCTCAGAGCCATTTGAACCAATTAAATCATGAAGAGCCCCTTAAAATGGAGAACATAATGAAACTTACTTACAGATTATTTCAACATACTTATAGAAGGAGATGAACTATTTTCTTAAATATGTGCACTGAATGACGTCTTGCCAATCATTAAGAACTTACCAGATTCAGACATTTCAAACAAATGGGTGATATTTTTTTGAGAGACGCCAAGCATGTAATTTGCTGAAAGTTGTTCAACATGTGCTAACAATGCCACCGTCCATTGCGTTTGAAGAGCGGATTTTCAGTGTGTTGCTAAATATCTGGAGCAATGAAAGAAACAGGCTGAAAGTGGAAATGGGGAAAACGGAACTATTTGTAAATTTTAACTGTCGTATGAAACGTGCTGAATTTGCTAAATTTGTCAAATCCGACAACGGGAAAGAACTTGTTGAAGGTGTGAAGCTAGAAGTGAAGTATAACTTCAAAATATAACTAGCAAAGAAACTGGAGGCTCGCAGAAATGGCTGAATTTGCAGTACTAACAGTGAGTACAGTGTTAAATAAATGCATGCTTCCTGTTGTTGCAGATATAATGTATGTATTGCGTAATGTGTTGTGAATAAAAATAATAACAGTAATATAATTATAATAGTAATCCATTTTTAAGTTGTCCGGTTGCAGCTCCAGTTAAAGTTGACAACCGTGATCAAAATGAGTTTTCAGAAAGTTTAAGAAAGTGAAAAAACCTACCTGGTAGTAAACATCGCCATTTATCAATTTAATGTATATCACATGCCTCAGGGCAAGTTTTGAAACAATAACATTAACAGAATAAAATTAAACAATTGACGGAGTTTGTTTGCATGGGTACTAGTTACGTTTATTATGAATTTCGTCAATATCGACGCCCACAATGTTGAACACAAACCCAATAAAAAAACTGTCTTGAGAGTTTCTACTGCTTTTTGCATATTGGGTACTCGAGCTGTCTGATATTATAGGGTTACTTCAAAAGCTGATACCACATCTACAAGATCTCTTGGTCTATACTTTTATGTACCATTTTCTCAAAATCTAGTTGTGTATCGAAATTAGGAAATGGGTCTTTCAGCTGAAGTAACAATGTGAAAGACAGTTGGTTATCGTCTTTAGCTTCGAACAGCCTTTAGTTTTTGGACAAATGACCATTCTAAGGAGTAATTTTAATAATCCTGGACGTCAGTTTGAATATTATACAAGAATGTGTCTGAAGGAAGATAGTGTCCACTTCGTAAACTCGTGATTTAATGTCCAGCAGAATTCAGGAGCCGGTTCAACCATTCAGTTGTGTTCCTTTGTTGGTCTTTGATTCTGGCCTTATAGTCAAGTAAAGTAGAATAGCCTGAGTTTCGAAAGCATTACTCATTTTCTATTGCCGATTTATTTTTCCAACGAATGACAGCTCTTAAAAGAAAATTTAGAATAGCAGTTTTTGTTTCGCCTCGAAGCTTGGAAAATATCCACTATAATTCTTCAGAATGTCTTACGAGTGCGACCTGCCATTCATCTTCATTTGCATCTAAATGTTCAACTTCTCGTCGCCCATCAATACTGTGAATTGCAACATCAGATTCGAAAAACCTTTACGCGCAATTACCTTCACCAACAAGAAGATCTTAAATGTGTCCTACCCGAAACCTTATCTGAGTGCGCCAGTCATTATTCCGTTTTGTCGCCATTTCCATTATCGATTTTGAAAATGTCGTTGTACTGTCAGGAATAACGTTTGTTTACTAAAATTCGGTTTCTTCTCCTCATTTTTCACGTAATCCTGTGATGCCGTTTCCTCACAAAACAGTTTGTTTTAATGTAAATTTTTTCTGCTGACGATCGATAAATGTGAGATTCATTTTCCACCGTACCCGCTCTAGCACACGATCCTCTTAATAAGATTTCCTGTGCTTTTCATGAAAACCAACAAAGTTCAAAAACAACATGTTTACCATCCTTTCTCGTCTTAAATTGGTTCCAATGGCTCTGAGCACTATGGGACTTCACATTTATGGTCACCAGTCCGCTAGAACTCAGAACTACTTAAACGTAACTAACCTAAGGACGTCACACAACACCCAGTCATCACAAGGTAGAGAAAATCCCTGACCCCGCCGGGAATCGAACCCGGGACCCCGTGCTCGGGAAGCGAGAACGCTACCGCGAGACCACGAGCTGTGGACTCTCGTCTTTCAATAAACGTTTATATGCATTTTCCTTCACCATGTCAGATCTTCCACAGCCATAACACTGTCATCACAAATAAAACATTCAGACGTAGCGCTGAATTCCACTCGCGAAAGTAACTACATAGTGGTCACCTGAGGATCGACGCCTCCCCTGCTGCCATGCCATTTAGCAGTGGTAAATGACTCGTCAGAAAACACAACTTTTCGACAGCTGAGCAACAAAATCCAGATTGTAATGACAAATAACTGTAACAATGAGACTGGATAGTGGAAAAATTGAATGAAAAGTACAAAATTGACTGGCATTAAACATGCGATCTCCCGCATGAACCACGAACCTTGTCGTTGGTGGGGAGGCTTGCGTGCCTCAGCGATACAGATAGCCGTACCGTAGGTGCAACCACAACGGAGGGGTATCTGCTGAGAGGCCAAACGTGTGGTTCATGAAGAGGGGCAGCAGCCTTTTCAGTAGTTGCAGGGGCAACAGTCTGGATGATTGACGGACCTGGCCTTGTAACACTAACCAAAACGGCCTTGCTGTACTGATACTGCGAACGGCTGAAAGCAAGGGGAAACTACAGCCGTAATTTTTCCCGAGGGCATGCACTTTACTGTATGGTCAAATGATGATGGCGTTCTCTTGGGTAAAATATTCCGGAGGTAAAATAGTCCCCCATTCGGATCTCCGGGAGGGGCTACTCAAGAGGACGTCTTATCAGGAGAAAGAAATGTGGTGCTACAGAAGAATGCTGAAGATTAGATGGGTGGATCACATAACTAATGGTGAGATATTGAATAGAATTGGAGAGAAGAGGAGTTTGTGGGACAACTTGACTAGAAGAAGGGATCGGTTGATAGGACATGTTCTCAAGCATTAAGGGATCACCAATTTAGTATTGGAGGGAACTGTCGAGGGCAAAAATGGTAGAGGGAGACCAAGGGATGAATACACTAAGCAGATTCAGAAGGATGTAGGTTGCAGTAGGTACTGGGAGATGAAGAAGCTTGCACAGGATAGAGTACATGGAGAGCTGCATCAAACCAGTCTCAGGACAGAAGACCGCAACAACAACAACAAACATGCGATTACCATAAAACGTAAATGGTGATATTCACTTACCAACTAGGTTTTTCGACACTTTCTGTGATGTATTGAAAACACATTTTAATGATCGACATCTTTTCTTCTAGAAATGTTTTCGTCCAAGTCTCAGATACTGTACGCTCAATGACGACGAAAAAAGTGTTTATCGAAAGTTGAAAAACTAGCGCTTTTCGAAGTACCAGTAACATGGAAGACGTGAAATAACAATGTTTAGTGATAGCATATTAGACAGTAGTACAATGCTTTCGAATTTTATCCGTTTATGCTACATGTTTTCGTCACAGAGATGCTGATTGTTCAGATTATCTCCAGGGTGTTTCCTGTCACTCTCGCTAAGTAAAAATATTTTCTTCCTTCTCAACACTAACACATCTGGTCATTACTGCTATTGTTAAGCCCCCAAAAAAAAATACGATAAAAAAACACTAAATGTCACACGGATTTAATCTTCTGCACTCCAATTCCTTCACACAGCATCTCGAATCAGACCGTTTCCAATGCCTTGGTTAGAAGATCAGCTAGTTGATATGTCCCGTCAATGTGTTCTAATCCAAGATCCCCATTCAAAAATCTCTCTCTCTCTGACGTAAAAGTGGTGGACTTCAATGTGCTTCGACTTTCGATGATACATTGGATTTTTAGATAACTTCACTGTACTTGCATTGTCAACATAGAGTGTGGGAGGCGTCAGTTGTTTGGATGTTCCAATCAGTTCATACTGCAACCTTTTCAGCCAGAGCAACTCCTTTGCTCCTTCACTGGCTGATATTACTTCTGCTTCCATAGTGGATGTTGCCACTGTCTTTTGTAATTGACTGGTCCATGATACAGCCCCATGGGAGAGTGTTGCAACAACACCTATTGTTGAACGCCTTATGTCCTTATCACCAGCATAGTCAGCATCACTGTAGACTTCTAAACAAACCGCACTGTTCTTGTAAATCATTCCAAAAGATCGTATTCTTCAGGTATTTAAACATTCTTTTCACTCGATTCCAGTCTTCAACAGTAAGATCTTCCATGACTCTAGCCGCTTTGTTCACTGCAAAAGCAATATCCGGATGGGAGACTGTAGTCAAAAACATCAGACATCCCACCGCTTCACGATAAGGAACTTTGGCTGTGATCTTCTCCTTGATATCACTTTCTTCACGTACAATTGGAGTAGAAACTCCATTAGCTTCATCCATTCCAAATCTCTTCAGAATTTCCATTGTATAGTCCTCTTGATTAATTGCTATTGACCCCTCTTCATTTTGCTGTATCTTCATACCTAAAAAGCTGTTGAGATCCTCTAGTTGTATGAAACTCCAACTTCAACACTTCCGTCATCAACATAGATTGCAACCACAAACAATTTTTGTCGCTCCGACGATAGAAGAGACGCGGATCAGCCCTACTATTTTCAAATCCAGCTTTGTTCATGAAGCCTATAAAATGCTTGTTCCAACAATGTGGTGCCTGCTTGAGACCATACAGACTTTTCTTCAGTAAACATACACGTCCCGTATCATCTTCAAAACTTTCAGGTTATTCCATGTATACATCTTCTTCTAGTACACCATTGAGAAAAGCTGTTTTGATGTCAAACTGGTCGAGTTTCATTTTCTGTGCAGCAGCTACTGCCAACAGTGTACGAATTGTACCATAGCATGCAACAGGGCTGAATGTATCTCCATACTCAGTTCCCTGCCTTTGTACGTGTCCTCTGGTCACAAGTCGACCCTTGAAACATACATTCTCATTTTTTGCAGTTTTCTTACACAAGGCCCAATGATTCTGCAAAACCTGTGTATCACTTGGGTGCTCAACTAATACCAAAGTACTATTGTCTTTGAGGGACTTCATTTCTTCATGAATAGCCTCCAGCCATTGAACTTTATTGCTAGGCTGCAAAGCTTCAGTATAAGAGCTTGGATCCTTATCCCTGATTATAGGGGTTCCAGCCATGTACACAATCTCCACTGGTCATCCATTCTGTTTTTTTCTTCTCACGTTTGCTTCTTCGCTTCTCACTGAAACCTTTACTTCCTCTGGAACTTGACATTGTGTCTAAATCTTCTTCCTCCTCACTTAATCCTGCTGTCCTTTTGTTATGGGTGACATTTACTGATTCCTTTTCCTCACCAGAAGTCTCATTAGGTTCACTTTGTCTAATGGTTTCATCCTGAGCAACTTCAAATTCAGTAACATTGGTCTGCAGATTGCATACAATTTCAGCCTTAAATTTCACATCATGGCTTAGCACAACCTTCCCCTGAGATGGAATCCAGACCCTGAAGCCATCTCTGTCATTCACATATCCAGCTGGATGGCCATGCACAGCGTTGTCGTCAAACTTTGTGCGAAAATTCTTGTTTACATGCACATTCCAAAGATTCTCAGATGAGTCAGGTTGCCTACTGGTCGTCCATACCACGGTTCATATGGAGGTTTGTTTTCAGTACAGAACTTCCCAGTGCGATTCAAAAAGTATGTAGCAGTATTTAATGCTTCCGTCCATAGTTCTTTTGGTACTTTACTAGGGTTAAACTTAGAACTTGCACATTCCACAATAGTTCGGTTTTCTCTTTCGGCAACACCATATTGCTGTGGTGTGTAAGATGAGGTGATGCAGTGCTCGATGCCTCTGTTTGCAAGCAATTCCGAGACCTTCTTGTTGTAAAATTCTTTTCCTCCATCACTCCAGAACTGTTTTAATAATATGACCATACGTCTTCGCTTCATTCAAGAACTGCTGACTTCACTCTTCTGCTTCAGGAAGATATTTTTCGAAATTTGCTTAATTCACCTTTATAACATACATAGTAACGAGTTTTTCCAAGAGATTCTACAGTCAAAAGTCCATTTACGTCAGCATGGAATTGTTCACCAGTAACCATTGGTCGATTCATTCGAGTCCTGAATGGCAATCTATGCGTTTTACCCACTTCACATCCATCACAAAATTCTTCTTTGCACCCTTCCACATAGATGTTCCTCTGCTTCAAAACACTTTTCACATGTTGTTTGTGTTGGTGGCCAGATCTCTCATGATAAATTTGCAGCGTATCTGACGATGTCACCATGTTCACTTGAACTGGTTGGGATTGTTTAAATACACGTATGTCAAGAACATAGAGACCATGATTGACATGACCAGTCATCTTTGTTTCACCAGTTACTTTGTCTTCAATGTGGACACTTTTGTCATCAAGTCTTGTGCAGAACCCTTTTCGTGCAGCTGCTTTCACAGAGAACACGTGAGCACTTGCTTCAGGAACATAAAGCACTTCTCTCAGTTCAGCATTATCTGTGGAATTATTCAACTGAATCTGAATTTTCACCGTTCCCTGTCCATGAGCCAACATGCTCACACCTCTTTTCCCAATTGAAATCTTTTCAGGAACAGTAAATTTTCTATAAGACACAAAATATTGTTTATTTGCAGTGATGTGATTTGTAGCACCGCTATCGAAATACCTACTGTCGACTTCAAAACCATTATGGACTGAGGCACCAAAAACATGTGCCAAAAATGCGACATTCTTTTCAGACTGACTGATGCGAATATTTTTATCTAACTTTTTCATTGAACACTCTGATGCCCAATGCCCTACCTGCCTACATTTATGGCATGCAAATTTTCGTTTTGCACGTTCCATATTCTTTTTCGATTTTTCACTATTGTCACGTTTATTTCGCTGATTCAACCATACTTTGATCACGCAATTCAATGGTGCACAATTTTACAATCAGAAGATTCACACTTTGATTTTCGGACAGAATTGTGTCCCACAAGTCTTTAAAGTTGTCATATTCTTTGCCTAGCTTGGATAAAACTCGGCCATTAAAGATTCTTTCAGACAAAACATTTTCTTCGTGCATCTGCAGTTTGTCGTTCAAGTCCACCAAAAGTTTCTGCAATTTCGCGACGTGAGTGCTAATATCCTATTTATCGTCACGTTGAACACGAAAAAATGACTCTTATCAACATGTTCAGTCGTTGCGTACTGCTAAGTTCGAACCGCGCACGTAATTTGTCCCAAATTACACTAGCATGAGTGCATGTTAAAACGAGTTCGGCTACTGACTTCCCCAGCGCACTTGCTAATAAACTAGCCGCTTTTGCATCGTCTTTCATCCACTGGTAATGTGCCGCCCTTTTTTCGGCGGTCGCATCTTCGCCCCCTTCAGGACACTTGTACATACCTGTGACGATGTCTTCAAGCGCATATGCACGCAACAACATCAATATATGCCTCTTCCATTTCGCCCAGTCTTCAGGTGCTTCAAGCTTGTCCACATGTATTTTATAATCACCAACGCTAGCTGCCATTTCCGTTGAACACACTCAAAATTAACGGGAAAATTCACGTTATTTGTTATAAATTCACGGGAGAACAAAAACAAAACACTTCACTGCTTTTCGTGCGCGATCTGGGCCCATAACCTGTTAAGATTATTTTTACTTCCAATTTTAGCAGCTATAAAAGCTTTATGGTCACTTATTCCCTCCTATACATTAATTGATTCTAAAAGTTTGGGTCTTTCAGTTGCTAGAGGATCGAAGACGTTGCCCCCACGATTCGTTTTTCTAACTAATTATTCAACTAAGAATTCAGAAAAGATGTTAATAACAATATTCGTGAATGGCTGCCCATGGCGCCAATTTAAATCGTATGACTTTCTGATGGTATAGTTTGCAGATTAAATTGGCCCCCGCCCCCCAAGTACAATAGCATGAACTGGAACAATGCATGTTTGTCATATTCCAACGTTTGATGTCCAACATCCTAGATTATTCGTTGGATATGTTCCTATCTCTGTCTCCCCAACAGTTTTTGCCTTCTACGACTCCGTATAGTACCATGGAAGTTACCCTTATGTCTTAACACTTGCATATCATCCTGTCTGTTCTTTTTTTCCCACGTATTCCTTTCCTTACCGAGTCTGCAGAGGATCTCCTCATTTCTTATCTTACCAGACAATGTTCAGCATCCTTCTCTAACACCACATCTCAAACACTTTGATTCTCTTCTTTTCTGGTTTTCCACCAGCCCATGATTCACTTGCATACAAAGCTGTGCTCACAACATGCATTCTCAGAAATTTCTTCCTCTAGTTAGTGCATATATTTGATACTAGGAATTGTCTTTTACTAAAGAATGCCCTCTTCGTCTGTGGTAGTCTGTTTGCTTATCTCCAAGTTTTGACAATTACTTTACTTCGTCTAATGTGTGATCGTCTGCTTTGATGCTAACTTTATGTCTTAGGGATTGTGCTGATGATATTCTTCTGGCAGTCTGACGGTCTGTGTCCATTTGCACAGATTTTATCCAATAACTTGAGTAATCATGGGTTGCCACTTCACCCAATGATTTCACAAATTCTGAAAGATTTTTGTCTATCCCTTGTACCTTGTTGGATTACAAAGCTCTGTCATATGCTGATTCCAATATTGGATCCTGTATGTCTTTCAAATCAACATCAGTTTCTTCATCTACCACAACGGACAGTTTCCACACTTGTAAAAGCCTTCAATTCTCTTTTCGCCTATCTGTTCTCTCCTGGGTGTGGTTGAGCATGGGGTGGTCGTGGAGAACTAGAAAGTGCCGATTTCCAATTGTACTATTCGGTTGAAGATAAAATTAATGTATGGGGTTGGAATTTTGATAGGTAAAAGACTGAAGGACAAGATTATCAAGGTTGAATATGTTAATGGAAGAATAATGATGATGAGACTGAAAGGGAAAAAGAAAGTCTTAGTTATCATCCAGGTCTGTAGTCCAACAAGTAATCATTCAGATGAAGAAATAGAAGAATGTTTTGAGAAGGTAGAAAACTTAGCGAAAAGAGAGAAAAAAGAAATGCATGTGTTGTTGTAATGGGTGATTGGAATGCGGTAATTGGTGAAGGACCAGAAGGAAAAGCTCTGGGAAAATTTGGACTGGGAGAAAGAAATGAGAGAGGACAAAGATTGTTGGAAAACTGCAATGAAAATTTCATGGTAGTTGGAAATACTCTATTTGATAACTACAAAAGACGACAGTGTACTTGGATATCTCAATTTGACAACAAAAGATATCAAATTGATTACATAATCACACAACAAAGATACCAAAATTGCTTAAAGAGTGTCAATAGTTATCCAGGAGCAGATATTTATTCAGATCATATAGCAGTAGTAGCTGAGGTTCTAGTTAAATTGTAAAGAACCTGGAAAGGACAGAAGAGAGAGTACATTAACTTTGAGAAACTGAAAGACAAAGGTATTGTGAAAAATTAGAGAATGCCAGGAAGTTTCATATCAGCACACACTCCACTGCAGAGAGAAAATCTCATTATGTTGTGCTGTGTTTATCCCATTGCTCGTGGCAGCAGTTGTGTGCCCAGCGAAACTTGAGCCAATTTGAGCTGTCTGCAGTCAGTGTTGCAACAACAGGCATGTTATGTCACTTTCAGCAAAATCTTGAACTTCATGAGCTTCAGTTACTTGAAAGAACATTGTTATTCATCTGATGTGTTAGGCACTACTCCAGCCATTCCTCATGTTGTGCGTCAAAAGAACGGAAGGGTGGAGGTGGCGGCACCTGACTGATTGCATTATGTGCTTCAGTCATTACAGTTGGCTGAGTTTGTTGTGCATACATACATCTGCCAATAGCAGTAAGCAACGAGATAATGTCTTGGCTCTGAAACTGAATAAGTTTAGGGAGTGATTGATTTCTAGAAGTTGGCATTGCATACACAAGTGCAAGACATTTGGAGTAGGTATGGATTCCACACATAAAAAATTATGAAAAAAATCCAATTTGCCAGACATTGCCGACTCAAGCACCAGACATGGCACCAAAATGTGTAAAAATCAGACTTGTTGCCAGTTGAACAGAAAAAAATCAACTGTTGCCGGTTAATGTCTGTTGTTTTGGTAGTGGAGACGGCCAATAAACACAGTCAAACATCTACAAAAAGAAAACACAGTAATAAATTTATTTACACTATGTATTCCTAATAATTGAGTTATACATATCTTTGTATAGCTATAGGTTCTGCTGTGATACTGAGTTCTATATGAAGAGAGGAAAGTTCTTGATTGTAATAAATAGTCCTCCATACTCATGTTGATAAGTTTATATAAGCACTAACCAATCTGTGGCTGAGCTCAGGATGTGGTTGCTTAGAAAGAAGCGCTGGCCAATCAACGTTGCATGCAGTGAGGATATTACATCAAGACAGCACAATGCTGCTAAATATTACTAATATTCTGAGACTTACATAAGTGTATCAGGTTTCAAGATTATTTGTTACAGTCCAAGAACATTACTCTCTTTGTACATAACTCACCCCACAGAAGAATATACAGCTATACAAAAATATGTATAACTCAATTATTAAGTGTACATAGTGTAAATAAAGTTAATAAAGTGTTACCTTTTTTTAGATATTTGATTGCATTTATTTGTCACCTCTGACACCAGCACTTCAATTTTATATGTATATGACCTGAAAAATGGAGGAAACATATTCCCCACTTGTGCTACCTCTCAGCTAGCATCTGTATTTCAGGAAACTTTTGACTCAGGTTAACTGTTAATGCCCCACTAAGACAAAGGTTTTATTGCAATTGATGCTGAATTTTGTTTAATGAATTCTCTGTTTTCATTGGTGAATTTCTTAATGGTTTATTTTGTCAACTGGTAACATATATTTAACACTTCTCATTCTTAACTTACTTTACTCTTAATTATAGATCTGGTGATGTCAGTAACTGAAAAGACATAATAAACAAAATTCAAAAATACATGAAGGTAACTAGATGCCTTTATTCTAAAAATCCGCAATGATCACTGACTCAATTAGGAAATTTAGTTCCTTTATTAATTTCTCATATGTCATTTCCTTTCTCCATAAATGGCTGTGCTGCAGCAGATTCACCAATTGCTATCCGATCAATGAAGTTAAGCACCATCTGGCATGGTTGGCACATGAATGAGTGACCATCTGGGTCACCATGCACTGTTGACATACTGAGTTGCATTCAGCCTCGTGATGCCAATTAAGGAGCTACTTGACTGAATAGTAGCACCACCAGGTCACAAATGCTGATAACAATTGGAAGAGCAGTGAGCTGACACCTCCCCCAACCCCCACCACACCCTCCACCCCACTGCATCCACATCTGATGATGCCTGTCAGCTCAAGATGACTTGGTGGTCCATCAGTAATATTGGGCCCTTGTGGGACCTGTTCAGACAGAGAGTTTATTCCCCTTCTCAGGTGAATAACATCTCTCTCATAAAAGCTGCCTTCTGACAGTGAATTTCTATTATTTCCAATTTTGTGTTACTGGGAGATTAGCCAATGTTACTGGAATATCTCTACATCAAAAATGAGCATGTGTTGTACAAAAGCAGGTTTATGAAGAAAGCTTTATAGTGTATAATAAGGCATATTAAAAGTGATTATTACGATTATTTACTTAAATGTAAATTTTGTTTGTAACAGTACACTGTTGTTAATGGCAGGTTGGACTGGAAGAAATAAATGAAAAAAATTGTGGATTGTGAATATTCCCAAAAATCCACTTCATGTGAATTAGGGAAACCAGCTCATTAGCTCCCAACTGTAGACAAAGACAAAAATTAAAACCCCTGGCTGAAGTGGCCTTGGACTGCAGACACCATCTCTTACTTTGCTGGTGTCCCAGTATGTGGCCATCTATTGAATTATCTCAAATGAAAGTAAAATAAGTGCCCGCTTAAAATACATGCAACATCACATGAACAAAGCTGTGAACACACATCTGTACATGACATTTTTCAACTTCAGCAAGAGGCTTGATATTGCTCACAGTGAACATACAAACCCAACTGAGATATTGTGGATGTAATGCATTTTGTTAACCACATACCTTTTCTAAGTATGGGATACTCCTTTCCCACACAAATGGTATAAAAGAGCCTTTAGTCATTTGCAGGGATGCTCACCTTATTTTGTTGCAGTTTACTCTTTTCCTGGCAGTGCTTAACATTTAAACACAAGTGTTGTTATCATTTATTACATTTACATGTCACATAAATTCAGTGGAATGACTGGAGTACGGAGGCCGGGGCACGTGGCCTGCACACTATTTCCATTAGGGTGTAGTTTTCTGACAGGAGAAAACAATGAGGGAGAGGTATAGAAAAGGAAGGGTGGAAGGATGGTGTTGGAGGGGAAAGTAGTAATCGTAAGGAATGGATTGGAGGGCACTAAAATGAACAGACAGCAGAGATGTATGAAACATGTTCATGAGGAGATTCAGATTGGACTGTGTTGTGCAATAGTTCCATAGCAGCTACCTTTCCTTTGTACAGAGACATTTGTTTATTGTTCTCATCTACTAGATAAAGACACATTCATAAGGCCAAGTATGCCAAAGCAACTAAACTGTAAAGATTAAATTTGGCATTTGTTGTTTTGTTTATTATGGCTTTGCAGTGACAGGAAACAAGACAACAAAAAAAGGAATCCCATTATTGTTGCAAGCAATGTGTCCAGGTGTTGTTCCCTGTTTTTGATTATATCACACAAAAAAGATTGTTGAGATGTGTACTTTTTATTTCATTACAAAGCTGTTTTCGTACCAATAAATAAATTAACAGCCTCACTGAGGATTATACAAGCAAGGTGTGGGGAGGCATTGGCATGTGGAAAAAGGAGATGGGAGGGGGTAGGCACAAAGTCAAAATTTGTTCTGGCATAACTAGTGCTGATGCATGGGGGAAGAATGGTGGGAGGGGTAGTGTACCTGGAGTCCATCCCTTTGTTTTGAAGGGATGACCACTTCAAGTTTTCTCGTTGCTCTCTTTTCACTACGTAGCTTGATACTGCAGTCTACTTGCACTGTACGTATGGGTAAAGCTCTTTGTATCAAATGCATACAATGCCATTAAATTTATTTCAAAAACGGAACCTGGAAAGTGTACTTGAAAGTGTTGCAAGAACCTCTAGCTACTCCACATGCACAAAAAAAGATAATAAAGAAGGAAGGTAAAACATAGCTACAAGTACTTCCCAAAGGATTCACTACATTAGACATGGAAGAAGGTGCAGAAAATCTTATATTTAAGCTTCATATTCAAACTACTCTTTCCTTACTACACCATATTTGTTCACAGTGGAGCCCCCATCACTGCTGTTGCCCCCTTCCATACTGCACCATCTCTGCAGGTAGACACTAACCTATTTCTTGTGCACTCTACACTCTTGAATTTTGCTCTGGCTGCTATTTACCTAAGTTTCACCAATGCATACACCCACTGTGCATTAATATTCCTTAATCAAATAAACTGATCATTGTTATTTGAATGTAAGGTCTTGGATATCACAATTGTTTGGAACCAATCTATTCTGTTTGATTAGCTCTGGACTTTGATCTGCATAACCTAAATTGCCCTTGGCATGAGCCCAACTCACGGTTGCAGACTGACATTGCTGCGTACTGGGGCATTCAGTGGGCTTCCGCGTCTGTCACTGCTGGACCTGGAGAACAACTGGCTGGAGAGCGTGGAGACAGGTGCGCTGTCTGACCTGCCGCAGCTGCGAGCCGTGCGCCTGGCGCACAACCGCTTGCAGCAGTTGCCACGTGCTGCCATGGCTGACCTCCCACAGCTGCGTTCAGCTGAGCTGCAGGAGAACTCCCTCTCCGACATAGCTGGTAAGTCTGTGTTAAGTGTGTGTCAGGCAAACGGTTCCACTTGCCCACGCAAGGCAACCCTTAGATATTGAGGGAGGGCCATCATTGGATGCCACGGTCACCATGGGACACTTATGTACCAAATGACTCTCACAGAGGACCATTACTTTGTAAATACAAAAGTATGAGGGCTAGTCATACAGTTTTAATCAGCACCTCAGAAAAATAATCAAGCTGCAATCATTAAATAGGCAGATGGTATAAGTCTTTCTCTACATGTTCACGCTTCAGTGCAAGGTATTCTTCCCAACAATGAATGACTTGGTGGAGACCTTGATTGCAGAAGACTGCATTTTGGCAGTTCAGGAAATGTTCTGCCTCAACAAACATCTCATCTTCACTCTGTAAATACCTGCCATGCACTGGTTCCCTCATCCAATGAAAGGCAAAGAAGTCTTGGATGCTATGTCAGGAGAATATGCAGAATGAGACAAAATTTGATAGCAGTATGTATTATGTGTCTTTTGCAAAATGAGCTAGAGAGTCATCGTGAGCAAAAATGCTTGACAGGCTCCCACAAGCTCAATAGAAGGTTTTGATAGCATGCTCTTGTGACAGTTTTCCCCTCATGAGCATAATCTGTTAGCACCACATTGTGACAGTTTCAAAAAAGGCTCTGCATCACCTTGTTCGATGATGATTTGGTCCTCGTCTTTTTTGGTGGTCACACAATCTGATTGCCTGCTTTGCTCCTTTTGTTTAAGGTCATAGTGATACACCCAGCACTTATCTGTGGTGATTAGGTGGCTAAATACATCATCTGGAATTCCCTGACATAGATCCAACACTTCTGCTGTTCATTTCCGCTGCTACCTCAGTTTTCCACTACTTTTAAAATGGGTGTCAAACTATTTGAATGAGCATGAGCAGTCCCATAACCCAGTAGGCAGTGATCTTATCATATTCGAAATGTTATGTGATATGTTGAATACAAATCCATCTTACGCCCACTTTTTTCACTATCATATTTATTGTGATACCCCAATCTTCAAGCAGCAGGGCCTGCAGCCCTCTTGTGATTCCTGGTTCTTCACAGACATGATCTGCTACTCTACTTATTTCTTCATCATTAAGACTTGTCTGACCACACTGGAAGTGTCTGTGCCAGCTAACTACTGCGGCATATGAGGATACATGTTGCTGTATCTGTCCACCAACTCAGCATGGGTTGTTACACTGTTGTTTCCCTTCAAATGCACAAAACGAATTTGCACAGGATACACCACTTTATCAATGGGCTGTGCCATATTGCTTTGGCTCCTCCAGTGGCATCCTATGGTGCCTTGGCGCAGAGATTTCAGTGTGTACCAGAAAATTGCAAACATGTAATTGCAAAAGCACTCAATTTTTTTAGGTGAAAAGCTTTAAGACTAACTCTCAGTGCAGTCACATTTCTGTAAGCAGACTTACAAGGAGCAGTAGGATCCTGCAACCCACAAAATTCGATGAGGTTAGTATACTGGTTGGAGATTACACAAAAGCAGCTCCTGTGAGAGTGTTATGTCACTATGAAACCATTTTCCATAACGATCATGACACAGCTGTGATCAAGGACCAGGTAGAATTATCAGACCACTTGAAAACAAGAAAATTTTGTTATGTATATCGAGTCCATAACTTAACAGTTGCCAAGAAATTGAACAAATTATTTTGATGCACTGCACATATATTAGTGGAGAAAATCCTTAACAGCAGGGGCAGTGTCTAAGTGATACAGCACTTGTGTTCAAATCACAGTCGACATTTGAATATGTAAGTTTGAATCACACATCTTGCTGTGATTCCTACTCTTTTGCAAGAGATTTACAGCTGTATCATGCATTTATTTATTGGTATTTTAAATAAAATAAAATTTTAAAAAAGAAGATCCACATACATGCCTATAAACTTTTATGATACTTCTTTAACACACAGTAAAAACTGGTGCTTCTAGAGTTTTTCTGTGTTCACAATAAAATAAATTTAATTTTAAATAGCAATATCAGTGTAGTATAAAATAAACTTTTTCAAGCTCTTGCAAAGGAGTAAACAACACAGTAAGATGTGCAGTCCAAATCCATACACACACATGGAACTTGTGTGTGATCCAAAGAGAAATCTTTGCCATCATTCCATTTATAAAGGGCATTCCTTTACAAGTATGTCTGCAATGGCCCAAATCACGAATCCTTCAAATTATCAGAAACCATTAGCTCTTGGGGCTGACAGATATAAATAAAGATTCACTTGCTAGGAGTGGATGTAGGAATAGTGATGAAGTGTTTTGACTTATTCGCAGATGGAGCATAGTTTAATCTGATTAGTAATTCTAATCACAATGAGATTTTTCACTCTGCAGCAGATTGTGCACTGATATGAAACATTCTGGCAGATTAAAACTGTGTGCTGGACCAAGACTTGAACTCAGAACCTTTGCCATTCATGGGGAAGTGTTCTACCACTGAGCTACTCAAGCACAACTCACGACCCACCCTCACAGCTTCAGTTCTGCCACTACCTCGTCTCCTACCTTCCAAACTTCACAGAAGCTCTTCTGCAAACCTTGCAGAACTAGCACTCCTGGAAGATGATATTGCAGAGACATGGCTTAGCCACAGCCTGGGGGTGTTTCCAGAATGAGATTTTCACTCTGCAGTAGAGCATGCGCTGATGTGAAACTTCCTGGCAGATAAAAACTGTGTACCGGACCAAGACTCAAACTCAGGACCTTTGCCTTTCGCGGGCAAGTGCTCTACCACTGAGTTACCCAAGCACAACTCACGACCTGCCCACACAGCTTCAATTTTGTCAGTACCTCATCTCCTACCTTCCAAACTTCACAGAAGCTCTTCTGCGAACCTTGCAGAACTAGCACTCCTGGAAGACAGGATATTGCGGAGACATGGCTTAGCCACAGCCTGGGGGATGTTTCCAGAATGAGATTTTCACTCTGCAGTGGAGTGTACGCTGATATTAAACTTCCTGGAAGATTAAAACTGTGTGCTGGACCGAGACTCGAACTCAGGACCTTTGCCTTTCACTCTACCACTGAGCTACCCAAGCATGACTCACGATCCGCCCTCACAGCTTCAATTCTGACACTACCTCGTCTCCTACCTTCCAAAATTCACAGAATCTCTTCTGTGGACCAGATTCGAGTCTTGATCTGACACACAGTTTTAATCTGGCAGGATGTTTCAATTCTAACCACCTTTTCACATGGTAAATCCTACTACCCCCTTCCCCCTCTCAACACACCTTACAATTAAGTGCCAACATCATGTTAAGGACATACACTACACTGCATATGTTTCTTAGGGGCACTGTAATAGCTGCAGTTATCAGGTATGCTACCTTACAATGCTCTGTGGACCTTTTCGTGGTGTGTGTGGACACATGTTCTGTTTCAGGAAAACAAACCCTGACTACAAAATGGTGGGCAAGTACCTGAATCATAAAGACATCACACATCTAGAATAAGCAGCATGCTCCTCAGACTTAAAAGTTATTGAAAATGCATGGTATGCTCAATGTAAAGGTATTCCGGGCCTAACACAGCCACCAGAGACTGTTTCTGACCTCCAAAAGATTCTTCTCCAAGAAGTGAAGGTGTCACTGCTAGCCAGGGTGGACTGTCTGATCCACAGTTTGGCTAGTAACTACTTCCTGAATTTCCATGTATCAGTGTCACGCACCACTCTGACATTTTGTACGCCATCAATAGGCTGATGCCACACAAGGTAAATGTCAGCTATGGATCATAGTCAGTCTTATGGTACAGTATATATTGTATACAATATAACCCTGTGTCAATGTTACAGTGTTGTCTTAGCACCTTTTAGAGCACACATTATTGTTTTGCTTCATGAATCACCAGTATCCCTTAACTTATGGATATTAGTATAGTAGGTCATTTCATTAATATAGTAAATATACAGCCTAAAGGTACTTGACAAGCTAATGTATACACGCTGGTATACATGGGAAAAATGAAAAATTCTTGTTCTGCCACTAAAAGAACATCATTTTAATAAAAAGTTAAATATTTTTAGAGGTAGTCCAATTTAAGGCAATGTACTTTGTCCAACAATTTTTTTCAGGCGAGTAGAATATATTCTATCCCTGAAGCGTCGTTCTGAAAAATGTCTGTGTATTGCTGTCATGTAATCTTAACAGTATCATGAAAAGGATAGATTACTACTCACCATAAACATGACACATTGAGTTGCAGACAGGCACAATGAGAGACTGTTATGCACTGAACTTTCAACCAAAGCCTTCTTCAGAAAGGAAACACATCTCGTGCACATGTAACCATTCTGTCTGGCTGCTCTGGCCAGAGTGCAACTGTGTTGAACAGAGGCAGCAATCCAGAGCAGGGCAGGAAAGGGAGAGGGATAGCAGGCTATGGGTAGCATATCAATCAAAGCACTATTCATGTGGATACATTTTTCTAATTATGATTATTGTATGGGAACGGGATCGGTAATCAGGATATAGAAAACATAATTCCCATATATGTCGTAGCTCGTATATATTTACACTTGACAACGCATCCGTACAGAATGAAGTATAACAAAGAACTGACTAAAGTAAAGTTGAGATGGAGGCTTGACAGAGCACTTAGAGTTCACAGATATTAAGTTTCGAGTTCGATGCGAACTATCGATGCCACACAGCCCCCCCACCCCAGTACGGAGTACTAGAGATGTCCAAGGGTGAGGGCGTGCAGGCGTCGATGTCGGTGGAAATCGTGTGTGTAGGCAGGTGCACCACAGGTACTTCCATCCCAAACGAGGTGGGTTGTGCAGGCAGAGTGGCGAGAAGCAGGTCCACTTCATAGTCAGTCAGCCACCGTGGCTGGATGAGACGGCGGCCGGCCCAGGAATAAGTGGGCAGGGCGGTCAACAGCATAGTGGAGGTGTGTGTGGCCCTTTTAAGTGGATGAAAGCACATAGAGATGCTCGGTCACACTCACGTGGGAGTGTGAGGTTGTGTGCAATGTTGATGTGAAAGGGACCGTCCAATGGCAGGACCTCGGTATCTGTCAAAAGAATGAGCACTCAGTCGTCAAACGTCACTATAAAAACGTCGTTCACTTGATGTGGTGGCACGCTGCAGGACAAACTGATAGTAGGTGTGTGTGTGTGTGTGTGTGTGTCTCCGATGTTGGAGGTGAGGGCATGAAACCTGCGCAGGGTGAAACAGGGGGCAAGGTCGGGAAACTAGCGAACGGTGGAGAACAGTCTTCAGCAGAAGAGGTGTGTGGTGAGGTTGATAGGAGCACGTCTTCATTCTCGATCAAGGATGGATCATCAGCAGAGTCCGACTGCGGTGGTGTGAGACCATCAGGGTCGATGAAAGCCAGTTTCAGGTGATGCAGAAAAACTGTCTGTGTGTGATCTTTAATCATGATATTAAAAGTCATGTCCCCCCGCCGCAGGACCTTGTAGGGGCCAAGATAAAATGCATTTGTTGAAAATGCGTGCGCATCCGGCTAACGAAATCTGGCGAGGGGGGAAGATCCTCGCTAACCTGGGGAAGAATAAGTTCCCTTGGTAGGATTGGATTTTCACCGAAAACAAATGTGGATATAGTCCCCTGTAGGTCAGGTTTATAGGTTGAGTGTAGACCAAGTAGCACCCAATTGGGCGCTAATGACCATAGAAGTTTTGCGCCCTAAAACCACAACAGAAAAAAAAAAAAAAAAAAAAAAACAAGTAGCACCCATGGGAGCCCTTCCAACCAGAGACAGTCATGGTATCGAAGGGCCGTCTTGAGGGTGCAGTGCCATCTCTCCAGCAACCCATTGCTTTGTGGGTGATAGGCGGTAGTGTGTAATTTTTTTAATACCACAAATATTGCAGAGGATGGTGAAAAGGGCGGATTCGAACTGTCGACACTGATCAGTGGTGATAGTGGTTGGGCACCCGAAACGAGCGATCCACGAACCAATGAAAGCCTTAGCTACCGTCTCGGCAGGTATGTTAGGGAGGGGGACAGCCTTGACCCAGAGAGAGCTAGTTGATGAGATACATCTATGGCCCTCCGAAGGAGGAAGAGGCCCCATCAGATCAATATGTACATGACGGAACCGTCCTGCGGGAATGTCGAACTTGCCCAGAGGCGGAGAGGTGTGGTGGCTGATCTTGTTGTGCTGGCAAGTGATGCAGTTGCGTGCCCAGGTTTGACAGTCCCATTTGATATTCTTCCAAACAAAACATTCTGACAAGAGATGTGTGGTGGCTTGAACACCCGGGTGGGCTACGTTATGCAGGGCATCGAAAACCTGTCGGCGCAGCCCAGGTGGGAGCAAAGGGTGTATGGTGCTGGTCAAAGAATCACACCACACCTCGTCAGAAATGCCAGGAAATTTAGCCTTTGTGAAAACAAGTGATGTTTGTGGGTCTCGTAGGAAAGCCTGAGAATCTTCATCAGAAGTTTGGAGGGAGGCCAGATCGGAAAGATCAACAATGCGGGAAACAGCACTGATCCATGAGAAGAAATCCGCAGTGACGTTAACCGCACCCTTGATGTAATGGACGTCCATTGTGATTTGAGGAACCAGGTCAAAGTGGCAGTAATTTCGAGGGGATGGGTCCTCAGGTGGGTTGCAGAACGCTTCTGCCAGTGGTTTGTGATCGGTGAGGACGAAAAACGAATGTCTCTCGACGTCGGGGCGGAAATGTTTGATTGCCTTGTAAACAGCAAGGAGCTCTCTATCGAATGCAGAATATTTTCTTTGAGCCGTAGATAGTTTCTTGGAGAAGAAATGAAGGGGAGATACTGTGTCACCCTTGCGTTGTTGCAACACTGCCCCCACTGCGATGTCGCTGGTCTCCGTAGTGATGAATAACTCAGCCGAGGGGTCGGAGTGGGTCAGTGTCACAGTGTGAGCTAAAGAAGTCTTCAGAGCCTAGAAGGCCTCTAGCTATGGAGCAGTCCAAGGGATGGGTTTGATACCGGAAGTTTGTTTGCCTGATAGCGCGTCCGTCAGGGGTGCCTGAACAGCGGCGGCGGAAGGCAGATGGTGATGATAGTACTTGATGGTCCCGAGGAAATGGCGTAGCTCTTTGTAAGTAGCTGGGGGTGAAGAAACGACCAAACTCAGTGAGCAAAGTTGTGCTTCCATATCTTCGAACAAGGCATTGTTTGGCGTGGTCATTGCATAGTGCATATAACCTATTGCATAAACGTCTGCGCAGAAGAGGTGCAACACAAACGAACTGCAGGGTCACCACTGTGGGAACAGGATCAGTAATCGGGATATAGAAAACTTAATTCCCATATATGTCATAGCTCGTATATATTTACACTTGACGCTGCGTCCGTACAGAATAAAGTATAACAAAGAACTGACTAAAGTAAAGTTAAGATGGAGGCTCGACAGAACACTTAGAGTTCACAGATATTAAGTCTCGTGCTCGATATGAACTATCGATGCCACAATTGCTCTTACAATTCTTCTCAATGTATGTTTGTCATCCGGCTGGTGCAAAAAAATTGCATGTGTACCTGTGGTTGTTTTACCCTTTGCAAAATAATCAGTAAAATACCTTTAGAATCCCAGAAATCACTGGCTACAAACTTTCTGGCAAATTAAAAAGGATTCATATTTTTTTGTTGTGGGTTACCTGTTTCCATTTACTGCTTTGAGTGCTGTTTCATTGATGGTGTGAAGTGGTGGTTCCAGAAGTCATTCACAAACTGAAGCATGAAATCAGTTAAACTCTTCTTAAAGCACTCCTGATCTTGCAGAAGAAAGCATTTTTGCACTAAATGATTTTCAATATTGAAAAAAAAATGCAGCATTTATCTTCCATAAAGCTTTCTGATATTTAATTTACATTCAACACGTACCATACTTTTTTTTCCTGAGGTGCTTACGGTGTGAACTACTCCTTATGCCTTTAATCTCTGATAATTCAGTAACATTTTGTGCACTACCACAGTTGTTTCATCCATGGCTGTAGTTCAGGGAAATTCTTCACATGGATCACCTTCAATATTAATACAGCTACATCTTAATGAGAGCATGCTATGCCAGTTTATTCATTTGAACAAAACATTACTACTTTTAATGCTATACAAGCAATCTACTCTGCATACCTAGTTTATGTATGAAGTTGCTAGGCTTCCAAATGGATAACAAGTGGTGTGCCGCTTGCAAGTGGAAAATTTACCAAAAAACTGAGTTCTGGCTGTCTTGAAAATATTAAGTTCTCTCTTTGTATTGGCCTCTGTACACCTAACCAACATAACAGCCCCATTCAAAGACCCAACAAGCACCAAAATATTTTTCCCCATGGTGCACAAGAGACTGGATCAGATACCACTTGTGCAATGAAAACAATTATGGGAAGATCAAGTGTGAGTAAGGCTCCATCTCTGGTGTAATTCTTTTGATTTTTCCTATAATGGTCATTTTGTAAGATTTATGTGAAATGAAGTAAAGAATCACAGGACTCTTCTTAGAATAACTGCTTTCAGAATTTTAATGGTAAACTTCTCCATGATGCCTCTGTGGTAGTGTCTGCCACTGAAGTTTGAGTGTCTCCATGAGACCGTGTTTACTAAATGAACACTAGATGAAATGTAACACTCAACTTTGGATCTTCTTTATATCCTCTATTAACCATTAAGGTCCTAGACTGACAAGCAATACTTGTGGGATTGACCAATGGAAAATGACAAAGAATGTCAGAGAAAGTGTGCAATTGAGTTTGCCTTATTTCAGTTCTGTAGCAGTGCAGAAGCTCTGTAAATTGACTGTGCAGTCGTCACTATTTGCAGTGGGTACTAAGATTATACTGAAAGGAAAGGTAACAGTTGTCTGTGGAACCATGTTAGGTGACCAGCTTCATTCAGTGGCACAGACATTGTGCCAAATATGGTATTGTGTCTTTCAAAATGAAAATGACTCCATTCATATGACTGAAATGCCTATGACTGGTTTGGTGAACTAGAGTATGAAATAATGTCTTCTTTGAATATTGTTAATCTGAATCTCTCAAGCAGTTGTAACACTTTCTTTGCGGCAATTGGTATAAAACTATGTGGACCACCATTCAGAATTTTTATTTTCCTAAGGAATATTCAGACAGTTTTGGATGCTAAATTTGACCCAACTCCATATTAATTGCGTTTTCATACCATTTTGCCCTACCTTTCTGTCCTTCACAGTGTTTATTTTGTATTTCGATTTATGTACCACTAAAATAAAAATTAAAAGCTAAACATAATTTATCATCATTTAAATGTGATTAGATGTTATACTACAAGCTACTCAAGACTTAGCAAAAGGGTAGATATGTCCATAGTAAGTGGAATGATGCCAACACTCAGTCCTCCTCTCCTTATGAATCACACTGTCAATAAACGGTTGAGAAACTCACCAGTGCTCTAATAGGTTACTCATCAAATTCTTTTAAAATTTTCATGTTAGTTAATCCTTAAATAAACACAGTTTATGGTGTATTTCTTACGAAAAAATTGATAGCACAGGTACCCGCTCCTAGTTACAGGGAGGGCAACTCAATTGATCAACAGAATTAATCACTTATATCTCTCTGTAGCAGAATTCTAAAAAATATCCTAATTTCAAACATAAATACATCCCTGAATTAGGTGCTCTTCACCCAGTCATCCAGCACATATTCTGCAATGCTGACCACACAAAAACTAATAGGTTTCAGTCCTGGTCTGGCACACAGTTTTAATCTGCCAAGAACTTTCAAATCAGCACACACTCCACTGTATAGTGAAAATTCATTCTTATGACTCATTGTCTCCTAAGATACATAGATTAAGGTAATGCACTGTTCCCAGGTAATGCACTGTTCTCCTTTATATGTAACTGGAGTCAGTCGAAACAGACACTGCTGACCACATCTTTCAGGTGATGCCTAGTGTTGATTGAAAGTGCCAGTTTCTTTACCATTATGAACAAAATTATTTTTAAAGCAGAATTTTACATGCCCATTTAATAGTGTGGTCCCAAATTAACCTGGTGCAATATTTGTTTTTTATATAACTGTGCATTCGGTTTCAGATTTACTGCTATCTTGAAATTCTGAACTGCTGCATCTATGAATAAATCTTTGTGGCAGGTGCCATCCATATAGATTTCATTTCTGTTGGAGTTGTACTTGTACTAGAAACAGAGTCTTCAAGTAATTTCAGGTTTGTTACAAAGGAATACACCACACTCCTTTTAACAAATGGTTATATTGTATTCCAGCTTTCAGTATTATAACCATTAGTAACAGGTAATATTGCTTGTTCATTCAGTTTGACACGTCCATGAAAGAATGATTTAATTGACACTTCTGTCAACTTCTTCTCTTCACTGTGATATCATAAGCATTGTCATGGCATGCTCCTTACTCAAAGGTGGACCTCGCTGCTCCAGCCCAGGACACTGAATCACAGAACAAAAACAAAACCCCACAAGCATCGCAACTCGTAATAATAATGCAAATGCCCAAACACCATACCAGCTTGAAGCCATGCAATATCCATCCATATCATATCTCATTCAAAAACGAATTATAAAAGCTTCCAGTTCCCTATGCTAAACTATTTAAAAAATGGTATCAACTGTTGACCATCAATCATAGGCTAGGTAGACATAAGGCAAGAAAGCAAGAAAATGAAATGATTTCCCTCTCATTTTATGGTGTTGTGTCCTCAATGAACTAAAATCCTGGGTGACTTTTTACTTACTTTGTGAACAATTTCTACCACCCTTTTCTCTGTTTTTAGCCTTATCTCATAATAATAATAATAATGACGACTCCATTAAATCACCAATGCTGATCTCAGAAAGCAAAGTATAGATGTCATTGTTGACATATTGTGTGACACACTTCATCATAGCTTCAGTAAGGTCTTGAGACTCCAACATTTTGAAATCTTACAAAGGCTTACAATTTTCAATGTGTGATGAGTAACCCTATTTTTTTATGTTGTACATTCCAGATGAAGCAATATACGGAGCACCTCACCTGTTGCTGTTGAACCTGAGCCACAATGCTCTGACTGGTCTAGAGAGAGCTGGTATTAAGGGACTGAAGTCTCTTGAGGTCCTTGACCTCAGTAACAATCAATTGTCACATATTCCTGGAGGTTCATTAACTGGAATGGATTGGCTAGTTGAACTCAAGGTATAAAAGAGCAATACAATAAGAATTTAATAGTTTTCTATGTGCTGCAAAAGCTGTAATCAGAAATAATTAGCTGCATTAGTAGTGCAATATTTATTGTTGAAGCAGTGGTTTTTCATTAGACTGAGATTGCGATGCACTTAGATGTAACTTACGATTCTCTCTTAAGTAGCATTACAGTTAGTTGCTTAAGCTCACCCATATTAGAGTGTGACTAGGATTCTTAATTTAATGTGACAGTCATTAAACCTGTAGGCTTTTAAAAATGGAGACACACACAGCATTTCTTCTTGCATCCAGGATTCATAAAAATTCAAAACCAAATTGATTGTCATATGTGGGGTGTGAATGGTAAAGTTTTCTGTATTGGTACATTTTCCCTCAAATTATGTCAGCTAATTTATTCTTAACTTCATAAAAGATACATAAATTTTGAAAAAAAGTTTATAGACTTTATCAACATATCTTGTCACTGAAACTTCCTAGGCCAAGAAGCTGAGTGTTTCTTTTGCTAGAGTGCAATGAATCTCGAATGTACCTTTAAGAATGGTTTATGTTTGGTGATATTTCCCTTTATAAAACCATACTGCGAGTGTAAAAACTCTTTATTCTTTGGGCTGTTTTTGCTGGAAGCCACGAGTGACAGACAAAAAGTGTGGATAGCAGCTTATGGTTGGTGACCAAGTGAAATTTATTTTTGTATAAGAAAACTTGGAATTTCTTAGGGGTACAAAAAATGGTTAGGGCCTCCTTTCTATTTCGTGAATAGTTTAGCTGTACAGAAGTTAAAATTTTGGAGACACACTTGATCAGGTATTCTGCATCATTACAATTTTGTATGCTAATATGGCTCTGTTACCATATTGTAAAGCATCATCAATTGTGAGCACAAGTTGTTTTCCATGTGTAATAGTTCCTACGTGTGATGCTAAGAAAGATACACCTTTCTTTTGCAGTGTATTTAATGAGTGTGCGATTTCTGCTGCTTTGGGAATGAATTGCTAGTAATAATTGATTTTCCCCAAAATTGACTGCCCTTCTTTTATGTTTCACAGATTATCATTTGCAACCAAATGCTCTAGTGTGATAGATGGCTGTCGCCAGGGCCAGTTTAAGGTCCAAGCGACACAAATCACCGCTTGGGGCACCAAACTGGGACAGGTGCTAGAGGCACCATTTGTATACAATGTGTATCACAATTCATAGCGAAAACTGATACAGGTGAAAATGTATGAGGGGAAAACGGGCAGGGGCAAATAATAAGTTGCTTGTGTGGTCCCAAGCTGATCCTGGATGTGGCCTAAGAATTCAATGCTAGTCTGAAACATGTAGTTTACAGGAAGTTTTATTTCAGGCCAACTGATTTGAGCTCAGTGAACAGTGCCCTTAGATTTGTGATTTTCTTCAGCATTGCTTTCAGTGACTTCATCTAGATAATTAGTGCAGGACAGAATTACTTACATGAGTCATTTTAAAAGTACGGAAAAACAATAGCTATAGATACAGCAATCCGTGAAGCTTTGAGCATCCACACCAGCACAGATATGTAGATTGCTATTTGACAGTGCATTGCCTATTATCTGTTAAATTATATGAATCTGCATTTCAAACATATTTACAGACCATCAAACTATTCAGTTATGGCTACATCTCTGCCCTGATTGATAATATACCATGAAAAAAGAAATGCATAAATTACACCACTTCTGTATGATGATCAACAGGGACACACATCATTCCATATGTTGGCCAAATTTCAGTTAATATCACAAAAAAGTAACTCTCACAACTACAAACCTGAATTTTATAATACAGACAGCATATCAACATTTTTATTCAACAGTAAAGACAAACTACAAACCTTCATGCAAAGTAGTGTGTACTAAAGCATATGCAAGCACACTGGAAAAGTATATGTGGTTCGTTCAGGTAGTGTGGTGGCAGTTGGATTACCTGAACATAAGAGAAGCTGAAGATTAAAAAGATTGAACCTTGGCCAAACATCTTAACAGAAAACCAACCATATGATATAGATTGTGATGTTTTAAATTCTGTTTAAAAAAGCAGAAAGATGATCCTACTGGAAATACTTGAAATCAATATACATAGAATGCCAGCTTAGCATTAAATGGTGAAATTCAATTTCCTTTTTTCTGTTCAGTTAAATTAAGTTTTAGTTGTACAAATATTGCATTAAAATTGTAAATACATTTTTTTAAATTTTTTGTTAAATGTATCTCCACATAAAAGAGCTTTATTTTTCTTTTTTAGTTAAATGTAACTGTTTCTTTGTGCCATACAAATGTGATACTTTCCTATGTAAGCATTCTATGTGTCATCATTTTTGCGTGTTCTGTATAAATAATGCCTATGTAAGTCACACATCATTTTATCCATGTTTGCAAAATTCAGTTGTCATCTGACAATGTTCTAAGAAGCCAAAGGCAGGTTCATGACCAAATAAATATAATTTGCAGAACATTAGGCATGTTTCCTGTTTGATAGTGAGTATGTCCTATCAAGCAACAACAAAAAACTCAGTTACCAAGTGGCGGCAGAATAAACAAGAAAATACTATTATGATTGGCAAGCTTTTGGAGCCAGTGGCTCCTTCTTCAGGCAGAAGGGTTGAAGGGGAAGGAAGAAGGGTGAAGGAAAAGGACTGGAGAGGTCTAGAAAAAGGGGTAGATTTTGGGAAAGTCACCCAGAACCGCGGGTCAGAAGAGACTCACTGTACGGGTAAGTACGGTCTCCCCTAACCCATGGTTCTGGGTGACTTTCCCAAAATCTACCCCTTTTTCTAGACCTCTCCAGTCCTTTTCCTTCACCCTTCTTCCTTCCCCTTCAATCCTGCTGCCTGAAAAAACTTGCCAATCACAACAGTCTTTATGTGCGTGTTCTGCTGCCGCTTGGTGAGTAGATTTTTCATCTATCCAATTAAATAATTTGAATATAATAGAGGGAAACATTCCACATGGGAAAAATATATATAAAAAACAAAGATGCTGTGACTTACCAAACAAGAAAGCACTGGTAGATAGACACAATAAAGAACACACAAACACACACGCAAATTTCAGGCTTTCACAACACAAGGTTGCTTCATCAGGAAAGAGGGAAGGAGAGGGAAAGACGAAAGGATGTGGGTTTTAAGAGAGAGGGTAAGGAGTCATTCCAATCCCGGGAGCGGAAAGACTTACCTTATGGGGGAAAAAGGACAGGTATACACTGGCGCGCGCGCGCACACACACACACACACACACACACACAACACACACACACACACACACACACACACACACACACATATATATAATTGATTGTTTTCATTGTTATAGAAAATTCGGTTAATATTATTACAAATATCTTTGGAAAATAGACAGTGGTCGGGCTTTGCCAAAAGATAGGCACTAGAGCAATGTGAAAAGCCAAATGATTTATTTATCACCATTGCGTTTTGCGAATATTCATCAAGCAAAAGCTCTAGACAGGTGTAGGCCAAATCTGCTTTGGAGAAATATTCACCCCTTGCTAAATTTGCTAATAGTTCCTTGATTCACGGAATGGTGGTGTAACTGAGCACAGATTATGAGTTGATTATGGACTTAAAGAAAAAAATCAGAAATGAAAATACTGAATCCTTAATTACAAATCCAAACAGATTTAAAGCATGAAGTTCAAAGGTTTCTTGGGTGTGGAACTGTTTGTAGATATGACTTAAATAGCAAGTGTGACTTGCCTATAAGCAGCAAATTATCCTTAGCTTGGAATTGGTTGGTTTTGTGTGTGACTAAATGGCAAACACTTGATAGTGGTGGAGGTCTCAAACGATGATGCATTTCTAGGTTTGTGTGAGGAATGTTGTTGCCCTCATGCAGACTAAATTGTACCTGTATTTCTTATATATCCAGAATAAAGTGAAACTTATGTGGGATGACCAACTCACCAAGAGCTTTTATACTGTTTACTTGCATCAGCATTTTTTTCTGTTTCTGCAATTAAGTGCTCGGCCTGAGCGAGGCAAACAATCGCTAAGTGGTCTTGCTAGATGTACAGAATGCTTATAGTGAATGTGTGTGGACAGGATGTTCATTTATGTTGTCTAAAACTTTCCGAGAAAGAATGCAGGAGGTTTTGGAAGCAGCTGTTTGTCAACATGGCACTGTTGGAAGTATTGAACAATGCTAAAATGACAATGGGCAACATCAAAGTTTAGGATTATTGGACTGTGTACACTGTACTGGTATAAAATGTACTTCTGCCATCTCAGGTAAATATTCAAATTGTTGGTCTGCATTTGAGACACACTGAATGTGTGGGCTGTAGCCATTGCCTTGTTAACTGCAGGGTCCTCTAAATGTAAGGCTTCCTGATCTATTTCTCCATTGGGACTGGAAGGGACAACAAAATTGTTTATAAGAGAGTAGGTGTCTCCTCTTGACACCCAGGACTAGAATACCTGTTGGGTTGCAAATACGGTTTTTCTGGTCTCCTGGTGTAAATAGTAAAATTCTAGCTTGGTTGCAATAATGTGGCACCTCTTGCTTTAATATGAACTACGCATTGCAAAAATGTAGTT
Organism: Schistocerca cancellata; assembly: GCF_023864275.1. Lineage (NCBI taxonomy): Eukaryota > Metazoa > Arthropoda > Insecta > Orthoptera > Acrididae > Schistocerca > Schistocerca cancellata. Next base: position 975,782,227 of record NC_064627.1, read on the forward strand.
GAAAGATAACACTCGTGGTTCAACTGTGGAGCTACCTTCTTTGACAATTCAGAAGTTTCTGATATGCTCAAGACAGGAAAAATTATTTGTTTTGCATTCAGCTTAAGCAAGTAGGACTTCAGAAATTACATTACACATGGCATCCCATGCTAAGTCCTTTGCACAACAAGAGTGACACATTGGCAGAAGAGAGTACATGTTCCAGGTTTCCTGCAGATGCAGTTCATCTGTCATATGGATAACATGCACATCATAGTGTGCAACTGAAATGGCACAACAACTGGAAACATATTCCAAAATTGAAGTACACAGGACAGTATGATTCTTACTGGCAAAAGGTCTAAATTCCACACTGATTCACCATGAAATTCTGGTATTATATGGACCAAATGCAATGTTGCATGCAGCTGTAATGAAATCGTGCCAACAATTTGTCCAAGCTGCATATATGAGTGATGGTGATCAGGAAGATCAGATATTGCATCATGTGATTACCATCTTTTCAGCAAATGGACAGAACATCTGGGAGAAAAGGATTTTCCAATGACGAGAATGTTCACACAATGGTTCTCGAATGGCTCTGTGGCCAAAGAGCAGATTTCTATTATCAGGGAATTGAAGAATTGGTACAATTTTTTGAATGGGGTTTACAGAGACTTGGTAATTATGTTGGAAAATTGTGTAATGTATCTGTGTCACTTTAAAGAGTAGTACAGCATTCAAAAAATGTTACTTGGTCTGCCATAATAATGAGCAACTTACTTTTTGAAATCCCCTTGTACCTGTTAAGCTTTGAAGTGGAGCATAATCCACTGTGCATATATGTCTCAGTCTTCACACATATCTTGGAAAGAAAGGGATATAATGGAAAAGATGGACCATTGTCAACACACACACACACACACAATCAGTAACAGCATTGCGATCTTATTTAGAACATGTTTGTTGTAGCTGAACTTCCTGCAGCATTTTCAGTTATTGTTGCTACTAGGAGTGTTCCAATAACTGAGACTACAAATCAAACTACAACCTGCATCAAGGATACAAAAATCTTTGCTCCTGCTGTTTTTTCATAAGAATAGAGTTTAATTTTTTTTTAAAAGAAATGCCTATACAGAAATAGGGAATGCCTATATGGAAATAAGGGCACAAAGTGAAATAGCTAGGCCCAACTGTTTTGCAGTTGTCAGAACAAAATAGAAATAGGCTGTAAGTTCGTCATTAGATCTACATCTGCATCTGGATCAGGAGATAACTGAAGTAGCCCCTACACCAGAATCTGAAGTAGTCCCCTTACCAGAATCGTATGATCACTTTGTTGAAATGGTACAGAAATGCTCATGGATGGCTAGCCTTTGACCTTTCAGAATCAATCACATACAGAAGCTTACTCCAAGCACAAAACAACAACAACTTTTTTTAGAAGATCATGAAGCCAGGAAACAACACTTAACAATTTAATCACCCACATCAAAAGAGGGAATTGGGTATAACTCATGGAAGAATCAGATATGTCAGGATGTAGTCTAAAAGCATGAAGACTGCTGAGGAGATTAAATACTGATTCAACCAAGAAATCTGTACATGCCAGTATTTCTGCTGATCAAATGGTTACATGCACAACACTGGAAGAGGAAATCAGTGATCTTCCTCAGTGTTTACTCAAGAATATTTGGAGTGGGCAATATCCCATGCTAAATTTCATAAACCTGCTGGCCAAAATGATATCAGAGTTGAACAAATAAAACATTTTGGTGCAAAAACATACAATTTGCTCCCCTATGTTTCTTCAATAACTGTTTCAGTACATGCCAGATCACAAAGTTATGTAGGGAATTTCAAGTAGTTGCAAATCTGAAACAATGCAAGCTGGCTGATGACCTAAGGAGTCACCGATCTTTGAACAAATTATCCATAATAGACTTTCAGAAGCAGCTGAATACCACTTAATCCTACAGCAAGCTGGATTTAGATTCAGAAAGTGCACTGCATTGATATTAAATCTAACCCAGCATACTGAAGACAGTTTAGAGACAAGAAAGGTCACCAGGAAAGCAATTATTGATCTAACGGCAACTTACAACACAATCAACCATCTAATGTTTCTGCACAAAATCTATGAAATAATGATTACCATCTTACACAAATGATGCAAGATATCCTTCAAAATACATTTTCCGTAGAATTTCTAGGTCAACAGAGGGTTCAAAAGAATGTGTTACCACAGGGCAGTGTCTTGGTGCCTCTATTATTTAATATTTATACCAACAATCAACCCCTGCCTAATAACACATGAAGTTTCATCTAGACTGATGATCTCACCCTCTCCTCCCAAAGTAAGACCTTTGAACAGGTGGAACTAAATCTTAGTGCTGCTTTGGAGGAGTTAGTATTTATTTAATTGGTTCTTACAGTATTAGACAAAGTTTTATCTATGCTGATGATCTTGCCCTCTCCTCCTCCTCCCAGAGTGAGACCTTTGAACAGGTGTAACTAAATCTTAATGCTACTTTGGAGGAGTTGTATTTATCTAACTCCTCCAAAGCAGCATTAAGATTCAGTTACACTTGCTCATAGGTCTCGCTCTGGGAGGAGAGGGTGATATCATCAGCAAAGATAAAACTTTGTGTGCTGCTGTAAGAACCAATTAAAATCAAATCCCATCAAATCACAAATGTGGGGATATGATCGGAGGAGCAGGAAAGTTGTCAAGAAACTTTGAGTTACTTGGAGAGGAGTGCAGCTGGAATGCAGTTTCCAGGCCAAATATCTAGAGGTCACTCTTGACTGTGCATCAACTTTCAAGCAGCACTGGCTAAATATAAAAGAAAAAGTATCTGCCAAAAACAACATATTGTGCAAAATTACAGAAAAATACTGAGGTGTGACAGTTAAAACTACAGCTTTACCTTCGTGTTATGCAGCAGGTGAATATGTTAGCCCTGCTTGTTAGAATTCTGCCCATGCTAAGCAAGTGGATATCACTCTTAATGAGTTGTGTATACTCATTAGTGGATGTGTGAAATCCTAAGATTATATGGTCACCATCCTCCTCCTTAAAGACTGGCATCCAGGAAAAGTTTCATGAGGGCAACACATAACATTGACCAGTATTCATGTGTTTGATTATCTACGTGGAAGATGATGTCTGAACACCATTGGATGACACCATCAGAAAATCTAGCTGCTAGTTTCACTGAAGAATGGCCTGTTTTGAAAACTCTGAACAGGCTCAGAGCAAGGTCAAAAGACAATATGAAGAAAAGGTCTTATTCCACATTGTCATTCACGTGGAGTTCAACAAAGTATGAAACACTCAATACCATTGCAGACTATATCATGAAAATGTACTATTGTCTTGATATTTTTAGTTAGCAATTAGTTTATAAGTGCTATTACATATGCATTTTGCATGCTGGAGTTTGATGCTTTTGGTGCAAATAAATAAATCTGGATAATTTTACACACACTAGCCCAGCATTCCAGAAACTGAAATAGGCCACGAGTTCATCTGAGAGAAGTGTAGACATAGTGGCAAGTGAAGTTTGCAGGATTGACCTAAGACATTTACCAAAATCATTGCACAGTTACTTCACTGCAGGAGAGTCACAACAAGAAAGAGATGTTGTACCACACACCTCTGATACAAACAATACCATCCGGAGAGTTTCCCTGGCCCTTTAAAAGTTTGCTCTGGCAAAGAATTGGGCAATCCCCAAATGGCAGGAGCACTGGACTGTGCACTTCAGTGAAGCTGATCACTGATGGATATACTCTTTATGATGAAAAAAACTGCCTTTAGAACAATCGCTAATCATAAGGCATGACAAGAGATACTGGAAGTCAAGGCAAATGTTGTGGTTGAATTTTTGCAGCATAGGTGATAATTGTGTGTTAAGGAGAGCAGCTGGTTGGCAGTAGCAACAAATTTATTTAACTCATAGGAGTTTTTGCTCTGGTTAGGCATGACATTGCCTGCTTATAAAGGCCGTGGTAACATTATCAGGGTATAGAGATACAGGAATCATACTCAGAACATATTGAAACCACCATAAAGACACTAGGGAGGCTATTTGGTAGTAGTGTGTTTCATATTTTATGGTATGTGAAGAAAGTTTCTGGCAACTTGGAAGACCAGGTAGGATCAGCAAGCCACTCAGAATTATGAATGTAGTTGTGGGTAAGGGAAGGGGTAGGGAATTTGATAAGAATGAAGGGGGATGTGCATGTAGGAAATAAGTAAATAAGATTGCTTTCTCAGATGGTGTTGGTGCTGTTGTTCTGGCTGTTGGAGGAGAAAGGTCTTTATCTATGAGAGGAAATGAAGGAAACAACCACGACATAGCAAAATGATTTTTCAAAAGGGGCAGAGGCAGTTAAGCAATGCCTGTGGTGGATGATGTAACTGTGTAGGACAAAGTTGGTGAGGGTCAGGAACTGGTGGAACCAGAAGAGGAAGATGTTTCTGAAATGATGGTTGGTAGCCAAAGTTAACAATTTTTATGGTGTGTCTAGTGGGAGGAATACCGAGAATTAGGTAGAATTTCAGAAGGTATAGTGGGACTGGATTAGGACAATTTTGAATTATCTGATATGGCAGAAGTAAAATGAGCAAGGATTCATGATAGGGCTGGTCAGGGAAAGTAAAATACTGTATTTGAAAATAAGGATAATGTACAAGAGAAACAGAACCCAGGATAAAAATAAGTGCCAGATCCAAGATAGTGGCAGGTTTCAGCACAGCAGTCATTTGCATGTTTGGCTGTGAGAACAACAAGTCTTCAAATTATGTAACACTCATTGGCCAATATGCATGGGGGAAGCCTGCACTGTAGAGGAGAAGTAAGAAATGTAAAAAAGAAGAAATGCACAACAAATGATCTGTAGACTAGAAATGCAAAACAGTAACACAGTGTGCAGACATTATTCTAATCAGTCAAGATTTTTAACATTGCAATACTTTAGCACAATAGAGTGTTTCATATTTTATGTTGTTCACTCACTCACTCACTCACACACACTCCAGCTAAAACCCTTTGCTTGATACCAGTGCTTCATTCTGACACACTGCAGTACAGTAAGTATACTTGACTCATGTCCATGTCATGAAGTATAACTCCCACACACATTTCAATATTCATAAGTAAGATTATGCAATATGGTGGCACTATGTCCTGATATAATTTATGTCCAGTGCATCTCATCTCAATAATCAGTATTTAAATTTACTGAGAGTTTTTCAGTTGTGTTTTATAAATACTCAAAATGCAATGCAAAGTGTCCGATATCATATTAGCCTTCTTTTTACAGTACTTAGGTTCCAGTCTTTTCCAAACAGTATTGCCATATTTTATTCTTCAACAATTGGAGGTGATGCCATGCAGCAAATTAAACTAATTAAACTATGATGCAAATACTTAGAAAAATGGAACTAAAGAACAGCAAAAATGGTAAAAAACTACAAACAATATAAAACAAAAAAATCCCCAGCCTTCAGGGTCAGAGTTTCTCTTTTGAATGTTATAGGGGAAAAAAGAAGCAGATGAAATAAATCAGAATTTAGGTGAAGTACATAAAGATCATAAAAAAAGAAAAATTACAAAAATGTCAAACAAGGGAAAGGCACTAACTAGAGAAGAAACTGAATGCATTGGACAACTGAGTTTTCTTCAGCCAGGATTCCATTACTTCAATTTTTATTTCTCACAGATTTTGTGTTTGTATCATATTATATGGTCACTGGTGGTGTTCCTCTCAACAACTTCTATCACATTCCTTCTCTACTCCTTATCTCTAAGCCCCTATTCAGAGTAACTGGGGCTTCAATCCGTCATTGTTTTAAATTGCCACCTATGCTTCCTCAGCTTCCACTATACATGTAAACTGTCTTTCAGTCATCTGTGTATAGGATATGGCTGAGGTAAAACACAGGTAATATATATTAGAGCTTATGCCACAAAGCTCCTTGAGCGTAAACTTCAGAAAAAAACAAATTTGTAAAACAGGAAAAAAAGAATGTTTTTTCTTTATGCTATTTCATATAGCTATAAAACAGATGCTACTAGTAAGCAGTATACATGTTAACAAATACACTTGTTTCAGATGGACAACAACAGAATATGTGCGATACAAGGATCGCCCTTCAATGAAATGCCAAGGCTTCGCTTCCTCAGCCTCAGAAACAATAAAATGACATCATTTCCAGAACCAACTTTTAAAAAGCTAAGGAGCAATTTTGCTGTGCTTGATATAGCTGGTAATCCCATCTCGTGTACCTGCAACTCACTTTGGCTTCAGAATTGGATGAGAGAAGCACCTGGAAGTGATTTGTATTGTTCTGATGGTTCATTGCTAAAGGATGCAAGGCTGTCACGCCAAGAATGTAAGGGCGAACAAATAACTGAAAAATTTGCACCAGGATGTGACAGTGAACTGACAGCTGGGAATTCTGGTAAATATTATCTTCCTCATTAGTATTTAAAATGTATTACTGCTGTTTTTTCTGTTATTCTTATGAGTATTTTTATATTTCAGTGCAAGGAACATCTCAAGTATTGTCTACTTGGGTTGAAAATTCCCCTACACAAGAGCCGCATCCTTTGCCTCAAGATTCTGGATACTTTTATGATGATTTTGTAGAATACCAGTATGAAGATATGAATAATACAGAAAATAATGCAAGCCTCTCAGCTACCTCTACAAATATAAACACCTTAACTCCTGGTTTTACCAATCAAGATGATAGTCTGTCTTCACACTATATATCTGGTGACACACCAACATTTTATGCAGGCACACAAAATAAGAGAAACAAGACAAGTACTGATGATATTGTTCCAATAAAAATACCACAGCATGTGCCCCCAAGTACTAGTGGTATAACATTTTTTGGGATTCCTCTACCAAGCCTTAGCCTTGGAGGACTGTGGGGTTCATCAAGGAAAGCAGACTCAGGTCCTGCAGAGGTGAGATTTGTTGGGGCAAGAGGGAAAGTGCACATACCACCACCAACAGCACCACAAATACAAAACGGTGGCTTCATACCAATGTTGCCAGAATCTGGTGGCTTCACACCAATTGCTAACCCACAACTCAAACAAGAAATGAGAGAAATATTACCTAGTATTCATTTAAAAACAAATAATACAACAATTAATCTCACTTCTCAGCAAGTTCCTAATAATACTTTGATCTCACAACGAAACATATCAGTTACAAGTCACATGGAAAAGAAAATAACATTACCACAGACACAAGAAGATAAGAAATTCATTAGTCAAAAACAGATGCTCCCAGCTGATGATAATGAAATGAAGAAGGTAACAGAGTTTAAATCAGGAGAAAATATCAACCCTGAACTTCCACTTAAACCAGATTTTATGGATCCACTCACAATTATCAGCAACTTTCCTCTAACAAAAGGACTTTTATCAAGCAAGTCTGAGTTCAGTGAAAAAGACAGCCAGTTAGTGACTTACACTCACGTTAATACTTCATTGCCAAACCAAAGACATATTACGCTAAGTTCAAATACCTCTGACAATCATGCTCTTTTATCGAAGGAAGTGAATTACAGCCAGCAAGTATTACAACAGACATCTGTACCATCACATTTTGGAACCCCAAGTAATATTCAGAAGAAATCTCAACATTCATCAATAAAACAGCATGACCTAATGGCTGATAATAACCAAACAGCAGTGGTTTTAAATATGGCAAAATTTTTGACTGAGACATTTGCAACAGGGCACTATAATAATACTTCTCAAACTACAACCTCAACACCAGGTAAACTGAAAATAATTACAGATTGTTCAAATTTTCAAATGTTCTAAACCTCTTTATGTATTACATCTCTGTTTTGTTGTGCTGCACAGGTTCAACAACTACAAGGAATACACTGCAGCCATTGCAAGGTGGCCTCTCAATTGCAGCTGATACTTCGGAAGATACAGTGAAAATTTTGCAAGCGCCATCTTCATTGTCAAGTCTACTGATTCCACAAGAGCCATCGAGGCCACCTACAGGGAAATCCACTATCACAAAAGTCTTAACACCACCTCAGTTATCTCCAGGTCCTGAGCCAGTAGAAGATTACCTTCGAGGACCTGAACCAAACACAAATCCCAGATCTGCAGAAGATCCTCCTGCAGTCAGACCACCAGCAGAGACTGTGTGGAGACACAATAGTTCCATAGACTGGTACTTCAGAAACTACAATAATACTGAGCTGGAACCCTATGTCGGTCATGGAAGAAGACGTATGACTAACCAACAACCACGGGTTAAAACATCTATCCTTGTTCTGATTCTAATGACAGTGCATATTATGTGAGGAGAGTGTGTGATCTCAGACATTCTACACAGAGACAAATTTCCAATAGAAAAAATTATTTCTAAGTAAAAAAGAAGCTATGTACAAAATAAAATTAAAGCCATTGCAAAACAAAGCTATGGCAGATGAATAACAAAAGGAATGTGAATATATAAGGAACTCCACTACTTGCTTGTGTGCTAGTATAGCTTTATATCTTTACTTTATGATGATATTTTTATGGTGTTTTATATCATGTTTAGCATTAATTTAATATTTCAAAAGTGCAAAGAGGCACTTTCACAACTGTAATCTAGTCTATGGACAGTAATTTGTATAAAAGGTGATACCAGTGAGCTTTTCTTCATACAGTAGCAACATTAGTTTGGGAACAACATCTGCCAAGAATCAGAGTCAGAGAACAGAGCTGGAAGTGAAAGAACAACCTAAAAGGCCAGGCATTTTGCTTAATAATTTAATATAAATTGTAACTGCAGTCTTAACATAATTGTCCATTAAAACTGAAGAGTTCATTCTCTGGTTTAGTTCCTATGAGTTTATACAACAGGTCGGAGCATGAAATATCTTCTACCGAGAAGGCAGTGTACATTGTTTATATAAAAAAATTTATTATAATGACATTAAACTTAATGTGCTACAATATGTACAATAGAACATGCTTAGTATGACAGTGTTGTTGGCATATACCTTTTTCCATAAATACTCTGGAGTTATTGATATTTCTACAGTACGAATCCTATTACAACCTCTGTATACACATTATATTGCTGGTTTGTAGTGCACTTGAGATAATCCAACAAAAAGTCACATCAGGTTGTGAGTGGATACTTTAACCAGAAAACATTATGAATATCAATGTGACTTGAAGCACAATCAAAATGGTGTGTAAATACAAAACTGAAAACTGTGTATGCAACATGCATATTATCCTTATCTTAAAAAAAAAGAGTGGGTTTTGATAGCTACATTAACGAAAACATACAGTTCTCTAGGTCCTTAACAAAACATCATTGTTCAATAATTCAGAAATTAAAATGCATATTCTATTGTTTGTCCTACGCTTGGTTACAATGTTATTCTATATCCAAATTGAAATACTGCATTCTCTTAAGTGACAAGAAAACAGCAGGTTAGGTGCTTAATGTGGACTTTTTCAAATAAGAATAGAGCTATAATCTGTCAAATTCCATGAGAGATAAACTGAGTTAATAAGCTCATTTTCTGTCATGGGCATTATTATTGCTTTTAAATTGTGGTGCAAAGTAACTGTACTAATAATTGTGGAAAATGGAGCCCACTGCATCTTAAATAAGAAACCAATATATCTCTTTCCTAGCTGAATTTTCTGTTTCCACAAGAATAATGTTGCTTCCGTAATCTGCGAAAATGACAGTCATACTTATCCTTCACTAACTTTTGTGTGTACCAGTGCATTTGTACTTTGACAAGTGCTACTATCTACCAAATAATGCAAAGTACAAAGCAAATTACCAAAAAAGGAAATATTATATACATAAAACATTCAGTAACATAAAACATTTAGTTACTTTTGACGGTTTGTTTCACACCCTGTTCAATTCATTTCAACTATCCACTCAATTCATAAACAAAAGTAAGGCACTGAGGACAAGATCAGAGTTCAAATCAAAATATTTGGTTTTAATCTTTTAGATATCTATTGAGCAACTAAGTTACACTTACAGTAAGTAGAAGCTTTTAATAAATTCCATAGACATAACTTGAAACTGATTTTTGGCCCACAATATCTAACGTTAGTGGCATACTATTCCTCACCTCTCTCTCTCTCTCTCTCTCTCTCTCACACACACACACACACACAGTATAATACTGTTAGGGTGAAAATGGGATTAAGGCAGTGACAGAGGAAGAAGAGTATGGTTAAGTAAGTGTGCATCATCCTAACACATTCTTTTCCAGTCTTGTCACTTGTCTTCAGAACATTCCCCTGAATCCATTTCCCTCATCACCCCTATGTCATCCTGCCCACCCACCTTCTACATACTCTCCAAAATCCACAAACCCAACAACCCTGGACAAACCATTGTGGCTGGTTATTGTGCCCCCACTGAAAGAATTTCAGCCTTCATTGACCAACTCCTCCAACCAACTGCCCGTAAAATAGCCTTCCATGTCAAAGATACCAACCACTTCCTTCACTGACGATCACTGTTGACATCACCTCCCCATACACCAACATCCCTCATGCCAATGGTCTTACTGCTATTGAACACTACCTTTCCCAACATCCTTCAGACTCCAAACCCACTACCTCATTCCTCATACACCTTGCTAACTTTATCCTAACTCACAACTACTTCTCATTTGAAGGGAAGGCATATAAACAAATCCATGGCACAGCCATGGGCACCTGCATGGCACCCTATTATGCCAACGTTTTCATGGGGCATCCAGAGGAGACCTTCCTAGGTCTCCCAAAACACCAAATCCCTAACCTGTTTCAGGTTCATTGGTGATATCTTCATGGTCTGGACTCAAGGCTAAGACATCTTATCTTCATTCCTTCACAACCTCAATACCTTCTCACTCATCCACTTCACATGGTACTCTTCAACCCAGCATACCACCTCCCTAAATGTTGACCTCCTCCTCTCTGATGGCTCCATTCACACCTCTGTCAACATTAAATGCACCATCAGTAACTGCATTTTGACAGCTGTCATTCCTTTCACACCAAAAAATCCCTCCCATAAGTTTGGCCACCCAGGGATGGTGTATCTGCAGTGACAAAAACTCCCTTGCTCAGTATGCTGAGGGTCTCACCAAGGCTGCAGGCAGGCACTACCCCCAGGCCTAGTCTAAAAACAGGTCTCCCATGCCATTTCCCCTCACACCCCAATCCTCCAACCACCTGCAAGAACTAGCCACAGAGGAGTGTCCCCTTCATCACCCAGTACCATTTCGGACTGGAACAAATGAATCACATCCTTCACCAAGGTTTTAATTACCTATCATCATGGCCTGAAATGAGGGGCACCCTACCTAATATATTTCCCATGCCTCCTAAAGTGGTTTTCTATTGCCCATCCAACCTCCACAACATCTTAGTCCATCCCTATGACACTCCCAATTCCAACCACTTGCCACAAGGATCATATCCCTGAACAAGACCTAGGTGCAATACCTACTCAATCCATCCACCCAGCACTTCCTGTTCCAGTCCTGTCATAGGTTTATACTATCCCATTATGGGGCCGGGTCACCTGTGAAAGCAGCCATGTCATTTACCAGCTCTGCTCCAATCGTTGCACATCTTTTTATATTGGTGTGACAACCAAGTGGCTGTCCACCAGGATGAACGGCCACTGCCAAACTATGGTCAAGAGCAAAGTAGACCACCCTGTGGCAGATTGATTTCAATGGCTGCTTCACTACTCGAGCCATCTGGATCCTTCCCTCCACCATAAATGTTTACACACTTCGCAGATGGGAGTTATCCTTACAACACATTCTCCACTCCCGCAATTATTCTGGCTCAACCTACAGTAACATACTGTCTCCACACCCTTCAACCAACAGTTTCCAGCCTCTCTGTCATATCGTTTCCTCCCCATTCTCATCTCCCACACTGCTTATCTGCAGCCCTCTGACAACACACCCACCTGTCTTTCCCCACTCCTCTCCGTTTTTGCTCACTTTTTCCCCACCTCCCTGCCCCACAACTTCCTGACGCTACTCCTGTTGGCAGTCTAGTCCCTGCACACTCCACCAGACAGTGCCTGTCTCTCTCCCCACCCGTACACTATTATCCCTTCCCCTTCCTCGTCCCCTCCATATTGCTGCATGCATCTCATATGATAGTTGCATTCCGACCCGAGATACTGGAGTTGGAAGTTTTTTTTTTGTGTGTGTGTGTGTGTGTGTGTGTGTGTGTGTGTTTACTGTTCAAGGCTATGGGTGAAAGCCTTATGTAAGTGTCTTAATTGTGCCTGTCTACAACTTGGTGTGTCTTGTTTATGGAAAGAAAGCTTGCTAAAATTTGAAATGAATCTTATCTCAGGCTGTGGTACAAAAAACACACACACACACACACACACACACACACACACGCGCGCGCGCGAGAGTGCCTGCACATACTTAATTCGTAAAACTATCTGGAAAATCAAGGCAGTCAAGTCTGAGTTTAAAAGAACGAAAAGCTAGGACTCAACTTGTTACCAGTATTCTTGTTTAATGTTGAAGAACGATACACAAAATAAAAGAAAATTCTACAGCAGAAGTAGAAGTAAAAACAGATTCGATACAAATGTCAAGGTTCATAACTTACCTATTCCTTTCTGCTGAAACTGAACGCATCTTATAAAAACTGTTGAATACAATGATAAGTTTAATTTAGTTCACAAACTGATGTGGAGGTACACAAAAATAATAGATAAGTGAAGAAGAATAGAGAGAAGAGGAAACTGTTACTTGTTAAACATGAGGTGGCCACAATAAGAAGGGAAACAGAATAATAATAGTGCTAATAAAATAAGCTTTCTCCAATAAATCAGATATTGAATACGGACATGCTTCAAGAAGTCAATGAAACTGCATATTTGGAGAATAATGATGTATGAAAGTTAAATGTGGCAATCAGGTACCCACAGGCAGCAGTGGACAGGGGTGGGAAAACAGTTGAAGCATTAACAGCCACATAGCTAGGCCATAGCCTACGCGACTTTACTGCCTTTACCAATTGGCCATGGGCAAGGGTAGCAAGTGAGTTCACAAATGCGCAGATTGCATGCAATGAGGATAATGTACACTACATGCACATCTACATCTATACTCTACAAACCGCCGTGAGGTGCATGGTAGACGGTATGTCTCACTGTATCAGTTATTAGGGTTTCTTGCTGTTCGATTCACATATGGAGCATAGGAAGAATGAATGATTGAATGCCGTTGTGCATGCAGTAATTACTCTAATCTTATTCTCATGAACCCTGTGTGAGCAATACGGAGTAGTAGTATACTCCTAGAGTCACCATTTAAAGCCAGTTCTTGACACTTTGTTAATAGACTTTCTTAGGATAGTTCAGTTCCAAAAGTATCTCTGTGGCACTCTCCCAAGGATTTTTTTTAAAAAAAAAAAAAAAAAAAACAAAAAAAAAAAAAAAAAAAAACCCAACAACAACAACCGGTAACCATTCATGCTGCCCTTCTCTGTATATGTTCAATATCCCATTAGTCTTATTTGGTACAGGCCACACACATTTGAACAATATTCTAGGGTGGGTCATGTGAGTGATTTGTAAGCAACCTCCTTTGTAGACTGATTGCACTTCCCCAGTATTCCACCAGTAAACTGAAGTCTACCACCTGCTTTACTGCTAACTGAGCCTATGTGATCATTCCATTTTATATCCCTACAGAGTGTTACACCCAGGTACTTGTACGAGTTGGTCAATTCCGACTATGACTCATTGACATTATAGTCATAGGATACTAGGTTTTTTTTGTTTTTGAAGTGCGCAATTTTACATTTCCAAAAATTTAAAGTGAGTTGGCAATCTCTGCACCATTCTGAAGTCTTACCAAGATCTGACTGAATATTTATGCAGCTTCTTTTAGATAATAGTTAATTATAGATAAATGCATCATCTGCAAAAAGCCTGAGGTTACTATTAATATTGTCCTCAAGGTCATTAATATACAACATGAACAGCAGTGGCCTGAACACACTTCTCTGAGGCACACCTGAAGTTACTTCTACATCTGTCAATGATTCTCCATCCAAGGTAACTTGGTGCATCCTCCCTACAAAAAAATCCTGAATCCACTCACAAATTTCACTTGATATCTCATATGACTGTCCTTTTGATAAAAGCATAGGTGCAGTTTTGAGTCAAGTGCTATTTGCAAATCGAGAAATTCTGTATCTTTCTGTATCTACCTGATTGCCTTGATCCCAGATTTTCAATATGTTATGTGAGAAAGGTTCAAGTTGAGTTTCACATGAGTCATGTTTTCAGATCTATGCTGGTTGGCATGGAGGACATCATTCTGTTCAATATACCTCATTATGTTTGAGCCCAGAATATGTTCTAAGATTCTACAACAAATGTCTAGGATATTGTGTGGTAGTTTCATGAATCACTTCTACTACACTTCTTGTAAATGGGTGTGACCTGTGATTTTTTCCATGAACTGGGCACAGTTCTTTCTTCAAGGGATCTATGATAGATAAAGAGGGGCCAACTCAGCCACAAATTCAATATAGAATCTGACAGGGATTCCATCGAGACCTGAAGCTCTGTTCAGTTTTAACGATTTCAGCTCTCTCTCGACACGACTGACACTAATACTTATTTCATTCATCTTTTCATTGTTGCAAGGATTAAACTGGGGCAACTCTTATGGATTTTCCTCTGTAAAGGAACATTTGAAAACAAGTTAAGCATTTCAGCTTTGGCTTTGCTACCCTCAATTTCAATTCCTGTCTCAGTCGCTAGGGAACACACACTTACTTTGGCTCCACTAATTGCCTTTACATATGACCAAAAGTTCTTTGGGTTCTGTGAAAGATAATTTGACCATATTCTGCTATGGTAATCACTGAAGGCATCACACATTGCTCTTTTGACAGCCAAATGTTTTTGATTCATCATCTCTCTATCTGTAGCCCTATGTTTTGTTTTACTCCCATTATGCGATAATATATGTTTCTTCAGAAATTTCTTTTCAGTGCATTCATGCCATGAGGTTCTCTCGCATTATGGGTTGTTCTACTGGGTACATATCTATCCAGTGTGTGGTTAACTATTCTTTTAAACTTGAGCCAGGGTTCCTCTACATCCTCCTGAACTGTGCTGAAAGTTTCAAGTTCCTTGTTGAGATATGACACTACTGATTTTTTTTTAAATCTAGTTTGCGAACATATATACCTTTCTGTTTGCTTTAGTTGTCCTTTGTACTTTGGTAATCATTGCTGTCACAATCACATCACGGTCACTGAAACCAGTTTCAATGTGGGCATCCTCAAAGGGGTCAAGTGTATTTGTTGCCATTAGATCCAATATGTTTCCATCATGAGTGGGGTTTCTATCTGTTCTAGGTAGTTTTCTGAGAAGGCATTCAGTACTGTTTCACCGGATATCTCATCACGCCGACCACTAACAAAACTGTAATTTTTGCATTTAATTGTTGGATGATTACAGTCTCCACCAATGATTACAGTGTGACTGTGGGGCTTAGGTACAAGTGAACTGAGGTTTCTCTAAAATTTTCAGTTACATCAGTAGACGAGTCTGGTGGACAATAGAAGGATCCATTTTATGCCCATCCCCGATACTGAATCTTGCCCAAACAATCTGCCCGTGGGTGAACTGACGGAGGCTCATGTCCGTTAGAGCAGCTTTGGAACAGCCTGGGATGGAGGAAGAAAGTAACTGGTCCAGTTAATGAACCATTTAAGCAATCACCTGTACTGATAAAAGGAAACTACAGCAAACCTATATTAGGAGGACTGGACACAGACCTGAAACCCACTTTATTCGAAGTATGTGTCACACACCTTAGCCACTGCATCAACGGGCTCAGTACACATTGGGAACTTCATAGGATCAAAGTGTTGCAGGTGGAGCGAACTGAGTTATGGGTTCTCAGAATAGTTAGCACGTTAATGGAAGGAGCGGCAGGGGAGAAAAATAGTCGGTAGACATAAAGATCACATTTGGTAAAAAGGCTATTGGGAGGCAAGGTCCCTATTTTAGATAAACTTCCATCATTCCACAAAAAGACAGGTGTGCATACAGTCTCCAAGTTTGTGGAGTTCTGCAAAAGTATCTTGCTGAACCAACTTGTGGCATAGTCTACCCAATTTGAGATACTACATCCAGTTCGCCCACCTGCAGATCATTTATCACACGTAACAGAACAGTTCATGTGAAAGTTGGTGAATGAACAAAGGACACTGGCAGATAGAAACTTTGCTGCTATGTTGACATGCCCCAACTTCTAAGATTAAAGGCATTTATTCTCAAACAGTAAAATCCCTACATCATCTCTTTTCCTGGAGAAGTTTCAACTAGCTCTCACATAAGGTTTGAGATTCCAACTGTGGTCAGACCTTGGGTTTTTACTGTCATTACTCTGGTGGTGCTTTGAGAAGGGGAGAGAGAGAGAGAGAGAGAGAGAGAGAGAGAGAGAGAGAGAGAGAGATCTGTGCAATGGGTCAGTGTATACATTAAAAAAGTGAATCAGCTGTTAAAACTGCAGTAACTATTATCAAACAACTATGAGTATCAATTATCTGTGTTTACTCAAGTTAAGTTTAACATACAAAAGTGCTTACTCAAGCTAAGTTTAATATAAGAAAATTAACAGGAAGTCACAACCTTGAAAAAAGCTGCTTCTTCCTCACTTATATTGAGTAGTTGTATATTTCCTACCTATCTGCATCTACATGATAAGTCTGCAATTCACAATTAAGTGCCCGGCAAAGGGTTTACCGAACCACCTTCAAGCTCTTTCTCTACCTTTCCACTCTTGAACAGTGCATGGAAAAATTAAAACTTCAATCTTTCTGTGCAAGCTCTGAATCCTTTTCTTATGATGGTCATTCCTCCCTATGTAGGTGGGCACCAACAAAATATTTTCACACTCTGTGGACAAAGCTGGCGATTGGAATCTCGTAAGAAGATCCTGCCACAACAAAAAATCATCTTTGCTTTAAGGATTGCCACCCAAATTCGCGTACTATATCTGTAGCACTCTCCCCCCTATTTCACAATAATACAAAATGAGCTTTTCAATGTCCTTCATCAACCCTATCTGATGTGGGTCCCATATTGCACGATAATACTCCAGAACAGGACAGACAATTGTAATGTAAGAGTCTCTTTAAAGGATCTGTTGCATTATTTGAGTGTTCTGCCAATAAATCAGAGTCTTCAGTTTGCTTTCCCCACAATATTATCTATGCGATATTTCCAGTTTAAGTTATTCATAATTGTAATCACTAAGTATTTCTTTGAATTTATAGCCTTTAGATTTGTGTGATTTATCATGCAACTGAAATTCATTGGATTTCTTTTGGTACTCAAGTGGGTGACTTCACACTTTTCATTATTTAGAGTCAACTGCCACTTTTTTGCAACATACAGATATCTTTTCTAAACCATTTTGCAATTTGTCTGGTCATCTGATGACTTTCCAAGAAGATAAATGACAGCATCCCCTGCAAACAATCTAAGAGGGCTGCTCAGTTTGTCTCCTAAACTTGTTTATGTACCCCAGGAACAGCAGAGGGCCTATAACACTTCCATGGGGCACATCAGATATTATTTCTGCTTTACTTGATGACTTTCTGTTCATTAATACAAACTGTGACCTTACTGACAGGAAATTACAAATCCAATCGAATAACTGAGACGATACTCCTTAGGGATGCAATTTGATTACAAGTCACTTGTGATGAACAATGTCAAGAGCCTTCCGGAAATCCAAAAATATGAAATCAATTTGACATCCCCTGTCGATAGCACTCATTCCTTTGTGAGAATAGAGACTAGTTGAGTTTCACAAAAACAATATTTTCTGAATCAGTGTTGGCTGTTTGTCAATAAATCGCTCTCTTCAAGACAACTCGTCATATTCGGACACAGTTTATGTTCCAAAATCCTACTGCAAATCAACATTAGTGATATGGGTCTGTAATTCGGTGGATTATTCCTTTTTCCTTTATGGGTATTGGTAGGACTTGTACAACCTTCTAGCCCTTAGGTACAGATCTTCCGACAAGTGAGCTGTTGTATATGATATCTAAGTATGAGGCTTTTGTATCAGCATACTCTGAAAGAAACCTGACTGATATACGATCTGGACCGGGAGCCTTGCCTTTATTAAGTGATTTAAACTACTTTGCTACACCAAAGATATATCCTTCTAAATCAGTTGTTACAGATTTGAATTCAAGAATATTTAACTTCTTCTTCTTTGGTGAAGGAATTTCAGAGCTATACCTTAACACCTTCATGAGTAATACGACAGCTGTTTGCCATTAGGAAGAGTGCTGTTTACTATGAGCATTACCACTTACAATGCAGCTAAGTGGACTCCTCAATCCTTGAATGTAGAAATAAGATTTGTAGCAGTGAACAGTAGTACTGCATAAAGGCTGGACTGGTTGCTATCCAAAAAGTCATATTTCAAAATTAGAATGACTTTATTGCTCATAATATGATGTATTTTGAATTTAGCAATTTTCAGAGGCCCAGGAGCAACATGCTGCACATAGGCATAAAGGTTACAAGATGTCTACATAACAATCATAAGCAGTCTCTGTCATTCTAATTTTGAAATATAACTCTCTGATTAGTGACCAGTCCAGCCTTTATGCAGTACTACCATTCATTTTCAACATGGTTGTCTGCCTCTTGCATTTCTATGCCACAACTGTTATTTGTAGGAGCATTATCAAATAACATGTTTTTAATTTCCTTTAGAATTAGTACGAATTTTCAGTTTCTTGCTTTAAGTCAGATGTATAGAAAGAATACCACTCTGAACCCACAACAAAGAGGCAAAGTCCACATTGAAACTATTTTTCCTGCCCCCTGCACTAGGGCCTTGCCTAATCATGCACTATAGCATTCAAAGTAACTTTTAACTTTCCAGCTGACTGCTTCTTTACAATTATTTTTAAATAATGGGAGGCTGGAGTAGTTATTGATTAGTTGTTTGCTGGTACATAAATCATGCACACAGTTATGTAACACACACACACTGCTTGAAAATAAGAAAGATTAAGAGTTTAATGTACTTTCGGTGTCAAGATAATTAGACACATCGAACATTAGTTCAAATTAACAATGCCTGGGGAAGAAATCGGTCATACCATTACAGCATTTACTCAAAGTGGTTTAGAGGAGGAGGAGGAGGAGGAGGAGAATGGATGTGAAACACACACAAGTATGAATCTGACCATTTTATCAATGTCTCATTTATAGATAGATATGAATAACAAAGTGATTCACAGCTACTTGTGTGCAGGAAAGCTACCATACCAACAGCTACTCAGAGAATGAACTCTGCTATGTCTTCCATCCTGTTCATCGTTGTGCTATTGCTATGTTACCTCATCTTCCAATTGCTACAGTCAGTTGCAAGCAACACTTGCTGTCAGTAACAGACAAATCACAATTCTTTTTTGTTGTTTGCATTGTTTTTCTGCATGGCTTGTTTATTTTATGCAACAGAATGTACTCAAACACTTTCGAAAGGATGCTGGTAAGTAAATAATTACCACCCTGCTAAGCAATCCCAACACTGCATGTTAATGGGAAGCAAGTGAATGTGTCCAGAACAGTCAGAATGAAAACATCCAGTTGTTGCTACTGCAGTCATATCGAGTGTGCAGACAAATGTGAACCAACATCATTGGCCATTCCTGTACTGGACTCTCAATCACCATGCTATACTGATCTAGGTATAATTACACGCATTGCAAGAGTGGTTAGTAAGGTGGGCAAAAAGTGATGTACATCAGTGACAAAGCAGCAACCCAGCTTTCAGCCCTTTTTAAAGCAACATGATTGCAGTCTTTGAGTTGCATAACTTGAAGTATGGATCCCGAAGAGATAGGAAAAGACTCCTTGTTTAGCTCAAGAGCTTTATTTCTTTCTCAGTACCTTAAATCACCTTACCATATACCAAGTTAAACAAAGTACTATCAATGTCCTTCCTTCCCCATCTTTCTCTACTGCTGCAGTAGACTGAGGTGGTCATGCAACAAGCTAAAGGAATCTATATGATTTTGTATACATTACTTGTCCCATTTTTGAGCCTCTCATTAGCAGTTGTAAATGTTTCCTATAAGGTTGGTTTCAGTTTCTGTATTTTGAACATTGGTTTATTTTTTATTACACTTCTGGTCCTCTTTGGGAAATAGAAATGAATGAATAATGAATACAAACCTTTTCTCAGTACTCTTACATGCATAAGGTTGTGCATATGTGTGTGTGTGTGTGTGTGTGTGTGTGTGTGTGTGTGTGTGTGTGTGATGGGCATCATCAGAGAGAGAGAGAGAGGGGGGGGGGGTTGCTGTTCAAAGTTTTTTTTTTTAATTACACACTGAGTAGTAATTTACATTCGTGCCTTCATGAAGATGTAAGTGTATTATGTTAGTATGTTAAATCACCTTTGCTCGAATTAAAGCTGTTTTACATGCTTATGTAATTCAAGCATGAGGATTTGAAATTTGTTGTACATATGGAAAGAGGATATTTTCTTTAGCTATTTGATGTCTACTTTTTCTGGTGCCATTAACAACTATGGATGGTAAACTTCTTGTTAGCATAAGTTAAAGTAGTGTGTAAGTCTAGGGACCAATGAACTCAGCACTTTGGTCCCTTAGGAATTCACACTCATTTGAACATTTTTGGATGTTTCCCCGGGCAAACCCCCACATCTGAGTAACCTAAAACGTGGAGTCAAACAGGTGCCCCAAAACTTATCCAACTAGACCACCCACTCACTCTGAATATTACTCACTTTGAGCAAAAAGGATTTACTTTTAGAGAATTCTATCTACCTAGTGAACCTGGGTAAACTGAGATCGCCGGCCGAAGTTGCCGTGCGGTTCTAGGTGCTGCAGTCTGGAACTGCGAGACCACTACGGTCGCAGGTTCGAATCCTGCCTCGGGCATGGATGTAAGTGATGTCCTTAGGTTAGTTAGGTTTAACTAGTTCTAAGTTATAGGGGACTAATGACCTCAGCAGTTTAGTCCCATAGTGCTCAGAGCCATTTGAACCATTTTTAAACTGAGATCTCCCACACACACACACACACACACACACACACACACACACACACCTAACTTTTCTCAGGCCAAATGATGGTCACTGAAGCATGACTGGAGTTTACAGTAACAGTGGGCTGACAAAGCTGATCAAGGAGAATCCCTGATTCACAAGTCACAAATCCAGCTAAGAAATGGTGAAGAGTATTCTTCAATGCTATTCATTTAGTAAACAGCTAGTTTAAAACGTTGACTGCCGTATGCGTAATTATGGATGTTTCACTGCCAGACACAAAGCTCAGATATGAGGCTCTTCTGTGACCGTCAGCACCATCATGGCAGTCAATGTGTTAGGGAAAGCCACAATGTTTAAAACACTGCACCATTCACATAAAAGAATTATTATAACAAAAGATGTAAATGCCAGTTCTAGAAAAGTTACAAGCAGATAACTCCTGCACAATGCAACAGTTTTGCGGTGTCATTAGTTATACAGCCATAATCACCTGACAGGTAATGGAACAACTACTTCAGTCTCATTGCATCAGCACCACTGATAGTGAGATAACTGCTATAAAAAATAGCACGAATACCAGAAACTCTTTGAACACAAAATTTCAAACAAACAAAATAACATATGGTCTCAAGTCCAGTACATGCTTCTCATACAGTCAAAAACCGGAGATACTTTTAGAATAGAAAATGTTTAATGAATTTTTATTTGCTGAAGATGACAAAATATAAAAACGAGTGTTATTTATTGTGATGAGAAATTCGTGACTACTCTTGTCTACAGTTAAGGTTACCTGTATTTTTACCAAAATGTTTTAAGAAGAATGTAATAAACGTACCTCAATATAACTAGAGGAAGAAGAAGAAGAAGAAGAAGAAGAAGAAGAAGAAGAAGAAGCTGGCAGAAGGAAAGAAAAAGAAATGAGTAGAAAAATTGTTTTACAAAATAGATGTCACAACAGGCATTGTACAACAGTATGTTTTCTCATGTTAACAGTCTTCTGTCAGTTCTTCGTAGAACAACATTACAAAAGCAAAGTGGTTCTTTACGTTTACTAGTATGTTTTCTCGCCAATGGAGAACCCACACCAAATCCAGAGAGCATTACATTACTTTATCTCACCTCAACAATTTGAAAGTGGCCTTTCATGGTCCCATCATTGGTTTTCATAACTGCAAATTATTGTATCTGATCTTTAGCCACTATTCCCCTTATGGTGAGTGTTACACTTATAAACACAGAAAACACCATTTACTTTCACTATGTAATATTTTTATTGGCACAAGATAAATCAAAACACAAGGAAATAGCTTTCGACAATCACGGTAAGTCATGGCGAATGTCTCACACCAACTAGTCAACAACCAAAGTAAGTAAAATGAAGTACAAACAAGCAAAGATATTAATATTTTCTGGCAGTTCTGCCACACCCTCATTGATGGTAAAATTAGTAAGCACAGCTAACATGAAAAGCTAGTGCTACTTGAATATTTTCCCTCTACTGTTTTGCAGAAGAGTTGTGGGAAGCAGGGCGAGGACACATCACCCTGCACTCAGTTCCACGGATAACAGTAGAGACAGGACTGTAGTACCATAGAGCAACCTAAATGTATTGCAGTCACCATGAGGAATATGAATATATATAGATTTGATGTTTCACATGTTTTGTAAAATTGGAGCTCAAATTTCACTGTAAGATGCCTGTACAAGAGGCACCCAAAAGCAACTATAATTCCTTAACTGTGGGCTGAATGATTGTAGTAAAGTGTACACCTTGTTTTTGATCAGCTGACCAATCATCATGTATTGAGAAAAATCTCTTTAGTCGTATTACTTATTTTTGTGAGCATTGTTTCATTTGTTCAATAATTTTGAAAGTTACTGACACGACAGAACCTCAGGAAAAACTCCTGCCACAAGTACCAAGTGTTCGCAGGATATTACAATATAGGCTTAAACAGTTTGTAAAAAATCTAAGATTTAACAACCAATGTAAAAACAATTTATACCATAGGTATCCAGCATTACCACTTTTAATTAATAAAACAATCGTTTGAGGTACTGCGAAGAAAATGACCTGCATTGCGACAATCTCAGGATAACATCTTCCAATCTGGGTCATTCATCATTTAAAATTACACAATTTTGACCACTTAGTCTGGCTTGTTGCATTTTTATACTGTTACATAAAATGAAAGAGAGAAGTATTTTGAACAAAAGAGATCAAACAAAAATTGTCAAATGAATGAGACAATTGTTGTGACCTTACTTTGAAGACTCCTTTGATGCAGCTCTCCAAAACATTGCCAGTAAAATTTTCCGAGTTTTTAAGCCACCTACTATTGCTCATCAAAGTTTAATGCAGTCAACGAGGAAAAAGTGTGGGAAAAAACTGTGTAGTCACACATTTTTGCACATGCTAGGAGGGATTGTCCTGAACAACATATTAAAAATCGTGACCAGTGGGGCACGAGAAGTGGGGTGGGTTTCAAGTTCACTTTATGTTTCCCTCGAATCTGTGGTTTCTAGCGAAAATGTTTCCCACTGCAAAATTAGATCGTATTAAATTTCCTACTCATTTTTTCCTCTAGGACTAATAGTTTCTGCATTGCAGGGGATGGAAAATTGCAGACTATTAAAAATAGGGTTCTAACACTATAAAATAATTGTTTTTGAATGAAGTGGGTTAAAAAGAAATATTTAATGTGTGTGCCACATCTAAGTACAATAGAGCCATATTAAGGGATAAACTGTGTTTATGGGTTGTAACAGGGTGGAGGGGGAGATGTGTGAGGAGAAGCACAAGCAGAGGTAGGTCGCTGGATAGTGCTCGTGCACTTCCCTCCTTGATGGTCTGAAAACTAAAGGCCAAGCAGGTCCCCACTACGTCACAAGCAGCAACAACAGGATATCTCAAAGTTATACGGGCCCTCCCCAATGGTTCTTATGAATCACAAAGTGCAGACATGTGCATACCTGGGGGGGGAGGGGGGGGGGGTATTTTGTGCACAAAATGCAAAATGCCCTAACACTACATGGAATTAAGATATGAGTTACTAATAACACTAATGCAGGTAATGCATGTGGAAAAAATCTACTTAAATCTCTGCACTCTCTTCCACACAGAGGAATGATGTCATTTTCATTGTTGCCATTATCACTATCTAGTATAACCAAACAATGGGAAATCCAGGATGGAATGTAATAATATTATGAGAAGGAAAGTTGCTACTCACCATATAGTGGAGATGCTGAGTCGCAGATAGAAACAACAAAAGATATTTACACTTAAAGCTTTTGGCCGATGGCCTTTGTCAACAGTACACACACACACACACACACACACACACACACACACACACACACACACAACACACAACACACACACACACACACACACACACACACACAAATGCAACTCGCAATCACGACTGCAGACTCGGGCAACTGAAACCACACTGCGAGCAGCAGCACCAGTGCATGATGGGACTGGTGACTGGGTGGGGGGGAAAGCTGAAGGCTGGAGCAGGGAGGGAGAGGGATAGTATGGTGGGGATGGTGGACAGTGAAATGCTGCAGGTTGGGCGGCAGGCAGGGGAGTGGTGGGGAGGGGGTGGGGGGGGGGGGGGGAAGTAGCGGAAAAGGAGAGAAATAAATAAATAAATCAAATAAATAAAAAAAGGCTGGGTGTGGTGGTGTAATGACAACTGTGTAGTGTAAGAATGGGAGCAGGGAAGGGGCTGGATGTATGAAGACAGTGACTAATGAAGGTTGAGGCCAGGAGGGTTACGGGAACATAGGATGTATTGCAGGGAAAGTCCCCACCTGTGCAATTCAGAAAAGCCGGTGTTGGTGTAAAGGATCCATATGGCACAGGCTGTGAAGCAATCACTGAGATGAGGGGTATCATGTTTGGCAGCATGTTCAGCAACAGGGTGGTCCACTTGTTTCTTAGCCACAGTTTGTCAGTGGCCATTCATGTGGACAGACAGCTTGTTGGTTGTCATCCCTACACAGAATGCAGCACAGTGGTTGCAGCTTAGCTTGTAGACTACAGGACTGGTTTCACTGTTAGCCCTGCCTTTGATGGGCTGTTAGTGACTGGACTGGAGTAGCTGGTGGTGGGAGGATGTATGGGACAGGTCTTACATCTAGGTCTATTACAGGGGTATGAGCCATGAGGTAAGAGATTGGGAGCAGGGGTTCTGTAAGGATGGACGACACACAACTCCTGCTCTTAATCCCTTACCTCATGCTTCTCTGCAACTTCACATGTCCTCTTTATGGTAAGTAGCAATCTCTCATTTCCTACATTGTAAACATGAGACTTTTTATCATCAAATATTTGTCAAAAATTTTAATGTCATTCCATTGGGCCAAGAATGATCCTTGCGAGAAATGGGACATGTAGGAACTTCAGCTAAAAACTGGCAATGAGGAAGAAAAAACTAAAATAATGGAAGAAAATAAAATTCACTACATTTAGCAGAATCTAGCTATGAGCTGAAGATCGACAAAGAGAAATTGTTTACCAACACCCCTTTTATACAGGGGGGCCAGCTTTCTATAAATGGTCATTGTGGACACTGTAACTAATCACAATCTGCTCATTGTTATATGTTTGATGAAACTACCGTATTTACTCGAATCTAAGCCGCACTCGAATCTAAGCCGCACCTGAAAAATTTGACTCGAAATAAAGGAAAAAAAAAAATTCCAGAATCTAAGCCGCACCTGAAATTTGAGACTCTAAATTCAAGGGGAGAGAAAAGTTTTAGGCCGCACCTCCAAATCGAAACAAAGTTGGTCCATTGTAATATGAGACACAATTTAGGTCGAATGAATGACGATACAGCTACAGTAGTTTGGTTCCAGTCATAAGCTTAGCAGTTAATCTTTACCACGTAGCCATTGCTAAGCGTCAGGCACTCCGTCTGTATTTATACGGGTACCCTTCCTTTTTCACGTGCTTCGTCTGGTTTGAATAGATTGCTTATTTTGCTTTGATCTGATAAATGCTGTTTTCTTTGTTATGTTTGCGTCACTCTTAAGCTGAAAATGCATTACTGCACTGTGTCATGCATTGTTTGGCGCATTCTGATAGTGCGTGTTTACGGCCTGTCGCGGCTCACGGCATGGCTTGCTTTTGTGCGCGCTACCGCCACGTACAATAAAGAAAAGAGAGAGGAATCGTCTCATAAGCGAAACAATGACAAGACTGCTATTTGTTGTTACTTACACTGCTGCTTTCTTTGATAATGATCAACAAGAATCAAATAATAGACTGCGTATGATAGAACATGTTCTGAACGAGAGTTAGGCGAAAATTTTTCTCCGTTTGAAAATCTTTGCGGCCGCTTCTTTATTACATCAAATTCTGCACAGAAATTAGAGTCATCTTAGATTTAAAAATCTAAGTCACTTGCCGTGCTTCATTTCTGGCTGTATCACTATTAGGCATAAGAATAATACGAATATAAACATGAGACGATACGTATATTCTTCCGCGTTTGCTGTTGTCTCACTCTAGTTTCGTGGTTTATTAGGCAGACAGGATTTAAATGATATAGCAGCAAACACGAAAGAATACATGGCAAAATGTTTATATTCGTATTATTCTTATGGTGAAGAGAATACTGTATGTGATTCAAATTTCATCAGGTTCCTATTAGCAACCATCTCTTCTCACAGATAGGACAAAATTCAGAACGTAATATTGACAAACATCCCAAATAGCCTTGCCAGTCATATTTTCGTAGTACACTGAAATTGTGCTACATTCGAAGATGAACAATACGGAATTTGTATTTACTTCATTGGATAATGTATGAAAATGCAGTGGTCGAAACTCGCGGCGGAGAAAAAAACCTCGTCTTCCACTTGTTTTTAAAAAATTATTTACTGACGCAGAGGTTTTGGCGCCAGTATTTATCTTTGTGCCTACAAAGCATGCCTGCGTAGCGCTACATATATTGGACGGCAGAAGTTAGTAGTGGTGGCACGTACCAACATTTTTCATAACTTCCGCTTGCTTTGCACTCGATTCTAAGCCGCAGGCGGTTTTTTGGATTACGAAAACCGGAAAAAAAGTGCGGCTTAGATTCGAGTAAATACGGTATTGCTGGTCACAGAGGAAATAAAATAGCTTCTGCATTTGCAAGCATGTGATGATGTTACCTGAAGAAGTCTATGACGTCAATACGTTTATTGACTCCTGCAGCACCCAGAAGAGGAATATTAACTTCTCAGTCATGTCCATGAATACATTTCATGAGGAGAAACACTGTAGTAGAAAGTTAGAGGTTTCTAAACAAGGCTAGGAATTCACCCACAAATTTAGTCGAACTTGAGCAGAACAATTTTATTAATTTCGGTGACTCATACTGTTAATGTATATTCACAGAAAACAAAGCATTTTTGGAGAGTCACTTACCTGGCTGAAGATACAATGGTTGCAATAGAATACTACAAAAAGGCATTCAAGATATCAAATTGAACAAGAAGAGGCAAACATGCAGTGAACCCAACTTGCAACCCACTCACATGACACCTATATGTTTATATACCGGCTGATCAAAAAGTCAGTATAAATTTTAAAACTTAATAAATCACGGAATAATGTAGATAGAGAGGTAAAAATTGACACACACGCTTGGAATGACATGGGGTTTTATTAGAACAAAAAATAAATAAATAATATAAAATAAAATATTGCTAGACATGTGAAAGATCTCTTGCGCACGTTGTTTGGTGATGATCGTTTGCTCAGCCGCCACTTTCATCATGCTTGGCCTCCCAGGTCCCCAGACCTCAGTCTGTGCGATTATTGGCTTTTGGTTTACCTGAAGTCGCAAGAGTATCGTGATCGACCGAAATCTCTAGGGATGCTGAAAGACAACATCTGACACCAATGCCTCACCATAACTCCAGACATGCTTTACAGTGCTGTTCACAAGATTATTCCTCAACTACAGCTATTGTTGAGGAATGATGGTGGACATATTGAGCATTTCTTATAAAGAACACCATTTTGCTTTGTCTTACTTTGTTATGCTAATTATTGCTATTCTGATCAGATTAAGCGCCATCTGTCGGACATTTTTGGAACGTTTGTATTTTTTTGGTTCTAATAAAACCCCATGTCATTCCAAGCATGTGTGTCAATTTGTACCTCTCTATCTACATTATTCCGTGATTTATTCAGTTTTCAAATTTATACTGACTTTTTGATCACCTGGTATAGAAAAGGCAAAGACCTACTATTGTCAATGGCCTTCATACATCACAGAATAAGACATTTTATCCAAACCTGTTACCAGGCCATCCAGGAGAAAGCCTAGTCTACTTAGCAATTATATTTAAGCATGTGAGGTAGTGTTTGTTGTGAACAATCTTAGGAATTAGGATGATCCAGTATACATGGTGTAAGAGATTTTATTTAGATCGCTAAAAAGTAAACTATTAGTTTCTAACGTGACAACAACCTGGCAATACTAATGGTCTAAGCACCAGTAAGTCAACGTCGGGGAGCAAAGGAATATATCTTTTTCTGGGGTAAATAGAAGGAAAGAAAGAAAAGAAAACAGAGTGCTACTCATCTTAAAAATGACACACTGAGTTGAAAACAGACAACAAAAAAGCAGTCTGGCCACGACACCCAAAGACAGCTGTTTTGTGTGTGTGTGTGTGTGTGTGTGTGTGTGTGGGGGGGGGGGGGGGGGAGGGGGGGGCGCGTGCAGTCATGCACCCCTCACCTTCCTTTGTGAAGAAGGATATGGCTGAAAGTTCTGTGTGTTATAGTCTTTTCGTTGTGCCTCTCTGCTACTTAATGTGTCATCTTTACAGTGGGTAATGATCTTTCCTTTTTGTAATTTTTGATATTCCAACCGGGACATAAATTATCATCATAACATGTGGATGGCCCACAGCAATCTTTGGCAGTCATACTTCTATTAATTTATGTTTTCAGTTTGTTCATATCACTTGCTTCACACATGGCGTATAAAACTAACAACTTTCAACCTAACATAGATCTCAGGTTAAGTTACAGATCAGTATCACAACAATCAATATCTCTTATTTCATATTAAAGCCTTAATGACTGTTTCTACATTAGAAGTAAGTGCAAAAATATTACTTATATCAATCATGTGAGCAGTTCATATTTTCTGGCATACGGGTGTCATCCCATTTGCTGTCTACAACCTCAAATAATGATCTACTCTACACTGCACAAAGAGCAGCAGTGAGCAGTAAACTTCAGCCTAAATTACAGCAACATTTTCAACACATTTGTCCAAATATAGCAAGGAATTACTGTAATTCCATTCACTTTTACTTTGTGGCACATGCTAAAAATTGCTGTAGGATTCAGGTTTGAGAATACTAATAAATATTACATACAGTTTTAATTTAACTTGTACAAATTCATAGATCTTCTTTATTAAATGTCATTATTTTTAACAGTGCAAACAGTAATACAATTTACAGAGGTCCAGAATAGACACAAAATGAACAAACTTTTTCAGAGATCATTTACTGGGAACCATCAGCCTGCAAAAATACATAGTGAATGATGTTATATTTTAGTCATATCAAACATTAAAAAGTTAACAAAGGTATGTTAGCTTCACTCACCAAGGTTCATCAACTAAAATCTGCCAGAACATCCAAAACATTTAGTTATAAAATAAATAGCAAAATGTTGGACTTTTAATCTCTTCATAGTGTTATAACACACACGATGCTAATAGCAGTTATGCGACACTACTGAAATGTCACTCAGTTTTAAGTATTGGCGAGTTTGTAGTCTTGCATGTCAACACATGAGAACACTTGTCCTATACAATTCAAAGTGGTTGACAAACAAAATATTCATCAACACTAAGTCTACAAACATCACTTTTTACTTTCCGTTTTGCTATCTTCCTTGCTCTTCTCATCTTTCTTATCCTTGTCTTTCACATCATCTTTTTTACCTTCCTTCTTTTCTGCATCTCTGTTGGTTAGCTTATTGTTGATAAGATTGTGAAGTGCTATGATTGAACGTATTAGAGCTGCAAGATATACAACTAACATCTGATCATTTGTCTTCACATATAAAGAATTCACAAAATTTCCATGGCTTATGTCTGGAAGCAAATTGAAAATGTCTTGTAACTGGTAGACTATCTGGTGATTAATTGGGAGAGTCCCCTGAACAACCTGTGGGAGAGAAAATGTACATGAGATTAAATCCATAATTTCTAAAACTGTTAAAACCTAACAAAGAAATGGGTCTATATGATGGTATGGATATATTACATGGCTAGATAAAAGATCAACTCACCACATGGTGGCAAGGGAAAACACATACAAAAGATATAGAAATGGACAAGCTTTCAAAGCCAATGGCTCCTTCCAACAGATGGGTTAAAGGGAAAGGTAGAAGGATGAGAAAACAGAACTGGTGAGGCTTAGGAAACAGGGAGAGTTACATACATTATTAGGCATCAATTTTAGTGATTTTATGAACAATACATGGAAATACCAACTCTGCAAGAAAATACGAACTGAACGGTAATTTTGATGGATCAAAAAGAGAATAATAAGTCCCGTACAACAGGTGTTGCACAAGTTTACATATAGATAAAGGTTAAACTTAATAATAATAATAATAATAATTTTGTTGTTTACATAATGTGAATTGTAATTATGAATTAATATGAAAATTTTATTATAATGCTGAAAAATCCAGGATGGAATGCAATAACATAATGAAAAGGATAGTTGCTACTCACCGTGTGTGTGTGTGTGTGTGTGTGTGTGTGTGTGTGTGTGTGTGTGTATACTGTATTTTTGACAAATGTCTTGTTGACCGAAAGCTGACTTTCTGACAGTCTTTATGTTGTGCCTTTCTGCGACTCAGCATCTGTGCTATATGAGTAGCAACTATCCTTTTCATTACATTGCTATTACAATGTTGCACATGTTTACAGGGCATCAGGAGCCTCCAGCCTCTTTGAATTAACAAAGAATGAAACAAGTTGGAATATGTTCTTACAGCATCAAAGTTTGTTGTAAGGAAAACAGCCAGTCATTATATACAATTACTAATTTTTAAAAAGTGCAAAAATGCTGATCCCTTATTCTTTTGTAGCTTGTACCCAGGATCAGTGTTCTTTTAACAGCAGAGTTTTTGGTTTGGAGTTGACAAGGTGTGTTGATCAGCAAGGTATGTAATCTAATCAGTAATAGAGAAGTGTTTTCTTTGGAGTATAGCTGGAAACAGATTTCTGTACTTAGTAGTCTAGTTCAAATTAATGTATTTTACAGTTTCTTTTGTTTCTCCAAGATTATGGGAAAAGAGAGAAAATCATTACTTATAACAGCAATATCAAATCTGGGCAATGGAATACCATACTGACGAGGAAATAGTGATCATCAGTTACCACAAAGTTAACTACATCTTCAACAGGCCTGGTTGTGTGTTTAAGGGAAAGTTATTCAGTAAATAATTGTATAAATCACTATCCAGAATTGGTAGCTAATCCTTATGCAGCACTGTGTGTATGAGAATGGTGGTTGCTTTTTCTTTTAGTATTGTGGTAGTAGGTGACCAAGTGCTAAAGTAGACTTGGTGGTATTTGGATGGCAAAATGGTTGCTATTGTTAATGTTTGCCGAATTGTCTGAGATGTAGGAAGTGTCCAATACTAAACCCCATACACAAAAATCTTTTCAATTTGCAAGTACATACTGTGGAACCATAGGAAGCCAAGAACAATAGTACTTACTACTTAAAAAAAGACTGCTTTGAGCATGCACCATGATTTTTACCCAATTAATTGGAGATACCAACAAGTTGTGAGACATCGACACCAGAAGTTGATGTGTTTTTGCTTCAGTATTTAAGAAATAGGGTAAAACTGGTCTTGGCAAAAACTACCTTTATTTCTTATTTTTAGGAAAGGCCAAGAATAGTTTAAGTTGGGGAATACTGTAGTATTCAAGTGTACGTGCAGTAGGTGGGAAAAAAGTTACATTTAAAAATACTTTCTTTTGTTGTCTACCCCAAAGCAGGTTTGAAACAGATTACCAAAAGAAATAAGCTGAAAATATATTTTGATTTCCTATTTACAGCCTACAAGGAAAACATCATATTTACTTAATGGAGAGTTGTACAAGGAATAATTTAATACCAAAACCATAGGAAGAATAATTATGCAGTCAGGTGCATGTTGAAAATAATTACGTAGTGGAAAGATTTTTCTGTAACAAAAAGAAATTACTTTATAAATTACCAAATAAAATTATTGAGTAGAAACTGGCATAGACCAAATGACCTCGGATCAAAATAACGTCGCTGGTTTTCTGCTAAAGTTTGACGGACAAAAGAGGGGTGAAAACTGGACAAAAGAACTCTCTTTAACTTATGGAAGAACGAAATATTAATTGATCAATTGGCTTGGAGGTACTGAGTAGAAAACATTTGTCAGAATGAACAGTTATGAACAAAGCGACAGTTTAAAAAAAGGAAACTACACTACATTTTCAAGAAAACATGAGGCATATTTAAAGTGACAAGTGGTTTAATCAAACAAATTGCGAATTCGAACATATTATTCTGTGGGTGTCAAGACTATTGTAAAACAAAAGTGTCCGTCTAAATTTGTCGTGCTGTGTTAGATACTAATGTACAGATGAGTAGTATGTGGCAATGCTCCATTTTTAAGGATACTGTAGAGTATGCTTGTACAGCCTCCACTCCCTGTTTCTCCAGCATAAACATGGCAGTGCTGTCACTCTTGCCAGGTCTTCAGTTTGGTTTGCTAGGTAATACTTTTAGTAGTAGTAGTAGTAGTAGTAGTAGTAGTAGTAGTAGTAGCAGCAGCAGCAGCAATGGCGGCGGCAGCAGCAGCATTACTTAAGTTAAAACAACAGCTTGCATCAAGAAAAGCCCTTTATATGTGAGACATTTTTTCTTGAAATTTGTTCTCAAAACCAAAAAGTATGGAAGCAAAGTAAAAGGCAGTGTAGTGTGTATTTACTATTAGTAAAGCAACTGACACTGTAAAATCAATTGAAACAGTGTTTCTTGATCAGACCTTACGCATCACTGTTTGTTCTACTATGACAAATATTTGATCAAATGTCGGGAACGAGTTAAAAGAAACGCCATGAGCTGGACTGGCTGATCTGGAGCCATCAACAGTGGATTGCCAAGTGTGAACAGAAAGAAATACAATGAGGAAACTGGCTGAATGGAGATGGCACTATAGATAAATAGTGCAAAGAATGATCTGTAGAGTGATAACCTGAGACAGCAATGGTGCGTTATGACAATGAAACAACAGCGAAGCAAATGCACCACTTAGTCCCATATCAGTGCATGGTGGTAATTTTAGTACTGCTAAAACTGGCTGGTGAAATACAGTGGGTAGCACCACAACAGGCACTAGTAGCGCTTATGGCTGTAACAGTTCAGCCTAGTTGCCAATGTAAAAATTTCCATGCTTTCCAATGGGCTTTTTCAAAGTTGTTGGGCAAGAGTATCATATCTCCCCCCTTGAATGGGTGTGTACAATTGGATGTGTCATGGGCAATGTTTCACAAGGTGAACTGGTGGTACAGATAGTGTCTTGCACTTAAATCCACAGACTGGAGCAAGGAAGTGGGAAAGTCTGACATTATGCTTGGATGTGGTGATGCTGGTGTTGTTGGCTGTGATAACAGAGTGCAAAGAGATCTCCATGTCTGTGTCCAATGAAAAAGTGTCTGGTTTTCTTAGGCACAAGTCAAATCTATGAAGTCATGGGACTGGCAATGGTGGGCTTTCTGGTTAGGGTGTATCACTGTTGGTGGCAAGCATGGATAGAGTTGGTTTGTATGATGTTGTTCCAAACAACCCTTCAGTGTCTGAACTGACATCATGGACTGGCCAAGAGCATTCACCAGAATTATTGGTGTTGTAATGTGGCAGATTCAGACACATCATAATAAAGAGATCAATTCTTTGCCTTGGAAACTACATTAGCCACATTTTGGTTTACAGTCAAACATGAAAGTTTATGTTTTTGCCCTTTACTTACGATGTTTAATTATGAATATAACAGTTTATTATTATTCAGATACTCCTTAGGTGAAAATTTAAGGACTAAAAATGAATGCATATTTGTATTTTCTGATTCAAAAGTAATTTGAAACAATTTTTACACTAAAAGTAACTAAATTATGATATAGGATGACACATATAGAAGTAAATCTTATCATTTCATATTTACACTCAACATATACATCTGTAATTAGAAATAATATTTCTGATTATAACTGTTTTTTTCTGAAGCAAACATCACATATTTCATGACTGTGTAATTAATCTGTGTGTTCTGATTATATTGTTCATTAACTTGTAACACAGTTTAATGTAAAATGTGCTATTGTATTTCATTAAAATTTTTAAATGTATAAACGTTTGTAAAGAACTGCCATTGTTACCTTTATGAATAACCAGGTGCCTGAGCCCAAGCAAATTAGTACAAGTTATTACATATGGAGTTAGTACAATTGAGTTGGTATGGGAGTGTGTTAGTTCAAGTTATTTCAGTTAAGTAGCATGTGGAGCAAGTTTGATTGTCAGGACTGATATACCTGAGAGGTGTTAGAATTTAATACAGCCTGAAAACGGACAAAATTCAGTCTAAAACTTCGTTAAAGTGCACGTATGACATCCTGTAAATTCTATCTTAATTTATCTACACTGAAGAAAAATTTTAACAGTCACCCCAACTACGAAACAAAAGACGAAGCTAAGTAATCATCCGCTACTATTTACAACAATACTGGCAAAAAAGTTTAACAAATTTGAAGCAAAACACAAAATTCACATTTAATCCTTAATTTATCTCTCCATTTTGTAGCAGACTGTTACAGTGTCTGTACATCTTTCTCCACAGGAGTGCGCCCATATTACTGTTCCCAGTGAGCAGCACCCTGACTGCCAGGTCCCGGTTCCTGGTACCAGAAGATGGAGGAACATTTGTGGTCATCTCCCACAGAGGAGTTCCACAAGACACTAGTCCTGGGTGGTGGTTGTCCTGTACATACTCAGGAACAGTATCAGTTCTGCTGTTGTGGTGGAGATGTTGGTGATAGTGGTGGTAGTTCACACTGCTTTCAACATTCGCTGCTTAAATGTTTGCACCATATGCTCTGCTTTGCAATTGGAGGGTGGGTGAAATGGCCAACTAATTGATGTCCTCAATTGTCTGAAACCTACTGTCCAATATTATAGTTCAGGCAAGGCCTTCAATAGCTAGAATCTGAACTAAAAGAGATTGTGGCTGACTCCATACTTAACATATATGAGCATTAAGCCCACAAATGGGGACAGGTATGCTGCCTGATGCTGAGCTCAAGCCGAGCAGCTTCACACCATTGTTTCCAAGTCCCTGTTTAAGTTTGGCCAGTAAGAGCCTCATATCACTAGAGCTTTCATCCACAACATTCCCTAGTGGCCACGAAGTAATTGTAAAACCTGTAGCCAAAGGATGGCTGCGGTTGCAACACAGTGGTACCAGGTCTGGAGCTCTTGATTTGTGTTTGAAATGTATGTGGGGCCACCCGTGGAGTACATAATGCATGGCTTATGGTAATATTGAGTCGGGGTGCGTGACTGCAGCAACTGATGCAGCTGTTAAGGAAATTCTTCCAAGGTCTGTCCTTTCCGCATCAATGTGGAAACATAATACCTTCTGGTCCCACAGGAAGGCGAGATAGAGTGTTCCCATGTGTGTATTGTGCTGTAGGGTTTTACCTAATTGTATAATTGTACCACGTAATGTTGGAGGCATAGTGCTGTTCAGTTTAGAAGACTAAGTCAATAGCACTACCAGTGGTTTACGGTCCATGATCATAATGAACTTAAGTCCCAAACAGGTATACATGGAACTACTACACTGTAAGGACAATCACTAACATATCTTTTTCTACCTGTGAGTAGGTTTTTTTTTTTTTTTTTTTTTTTTTTTGCATGTACCAGCATCTTTGACAGAAAGGTGATGAGTTGTTCAGTACAGTCATTGTCTGATATGTGCCACCATTGCACCAATGCCATATGGAGTGGCCTCTGCAGTGTGAACCAGTCAACACAATGGTGAAAATGGTGCAAGGTTGCTAAGTGCAGTGTATGCTTTAACTGTGTGAAGACATGTTCACAAGCAGCAATCGTGTGTACTGAAAAAGTTTCTTCTGCAACTGGTTTAGCAGTTGCATGGTATGGGCCACTTGTGGGAAGGACTTTGAATATAGTTCATTTAGAGTGCAGGTGACGGGAGTGATAACTGCTACACTGCAATAGGGTACCTGTTTAGCATGTGCCTGAGGTATTCAACTTGCTCTCCGAAAGACTAACTTTTGTCTAAGTAGCCCTTCAGCAATGTATCACGTAATGTAATAAATAGTGTGCAAAATGCTTCATAGGTGTTCTTACCATGTAGCTCCTGTGACAATTAAGTTGTTCAGATGGTTTGTGCAGGCACAAATGGACAAGGTTAATTGTTCCAGGTATCTCTCAGATATTGCACGATTGGAAGATATCCTAAAAGTCAAGTGTTAGCACAAACGGGAGGGGGTATGAACAACTATGATGTTTTGTGTTTCCTCATCTACTTGGACTTGCAAATATTTGTCTGCTAGGTCGATCTTAGGAAACTATTCTCCTTTGAAAAGCTCTGTGAGGTCTTCTGGGTGTGGTAAGGTGTAGGTTTCTACTTGTGCCTGAGCACTGACTGTCAATTTAGAGTCACCACATAGCCGAAGGGAGCCACTGAGTTTCTTACCTATAAACAGGAATGTGGCCCCAGTGCTTGTTTTAACAGCAATCACCCCAGCCCTGTGGACTTGACAGAGTTCCTGCCTAAAAGCCATTCATATGGAGATTGGAATGGGCCATGTTGCATCTAGATATCTAAGCCTGGAAATCTGTGGCACACCCCTGGCCAGATTTGAACAGAGGCACAAATGCAGCTTACAGGTTGTCATGTTCATGGAGAGTACCACATCAGAGGCAACATGTACTTCCTCATTGATGGAGAACGCAAACTACATCCAGACCGAAAATGTTTCTGGTTGCATGTTTATTGAGAACAAATAGTGCTTGCAGGTTGAGCTGGTGTGACTTGACTCTAGATGAAAACAGAACTGTCACCATGTACTGCCAACTTACAGGAGTGTGGGGTTAATCCTCGAGAACCTAGTCGAGCAGGCATTTGAAGGACTACCAAGAAAACTGTAACCATCTGGTAACCTATGTCTTGTTCTCAACTGTGACATTTACATAGAGCTCGTTCATGAAAGGATAGCCTGGTGGGTACTACTGCCTGAAGTTTAGACATTGTTCCTTGAAGCATGTAAGGAACTAACTCTGACTTCTCTGACTATTTATGGCGACTGGCTTTTCCACAATAGGTGCAGTGTACCCAACTATCCAGACATTATGCAGATGGGTAAGCCGCGAGGCAGTCTAGGGATGACTGAAGTCCCCATTTGCTAACAGGGCACAACTGGTTTTTCAGAAGCAACTAATAAATCTGATACTGATTAATCATGGTGTCCTGTCTTTGAAGTAATTTATTGGCATTTTACATTCCTGGGGAACAGTGTGTTATAAGGACGGTTGATACTTTGAGCCAGGCCATGAGGAACTCATTTTCGGCTTGTGCGATTTCAAACAAGTATGCAATTGTCAAAATATCTTCCAATGATAGGTCATCTAGTTTAAAAATCAGTCAACCAGAAACAATATGAATGTCCAGGTTATATGAGGTATTGATGAAGTTCGAGTCACAATGTGACCACAGGGAATCTCTGCAAACAATAATTACAAACTAACATGCACATTTCCTCGAACTTGAGATCACCTGGATTTGAGAGAGAAGATGATGTCTTAAGAAAGAAAAACATCTCTGCAAAGCTAAAGACAAAGAAAGTGCTAATTACAGACTGTCGTCAGCAACATGAAAGGCAGTAAAGTGATGTTCCAGCGACTATAAATGTGTGTCCCAATCTTCTTTAGCGTCATTAAATGTTGGAAAATGAGAATGTTTGGCTCTCCACCTGTTAAGTGACCACTGCCTGTATTGTGTGGGTACCCTGTATCTGCAGCTAATCCTTCACAAGCTAGATTTTTTGATGGGGTAACTCATTTTGCTGCTGATATTGTTGCTGAAACTACTGCTGGAATTATTATTGTAACTGCTGCTGCAGTTACAGTCACTGCTGTTCCAAGAGTTTCACATGCCTTGCTTCTGTGGTACTCTGTTAACCTTTTACCTTATCACCAATTATTGCTACAGATTCGACCAAATGTCTGAACAACTTAAAAGAAACCCAATGAGGCTGGACTGACCAATCTTGGGACATCAGCAGCAGATCACAAACAAACAACGAGGAAAATGGACAATTGGTGATTGTACTATAGATGAAATCCAATAAGTAATCCAGAACGAGAAAACGTTAGCTGTAGCAGAAGGGGAGACAGAACACCAATGGTGTGTTACGATAATGAAATGATAGCAATGCAAATACACCACTGAGACCCATGTCACTGCTTGGCAGAACTTATTAGGGTGACTGTGAGCTTCAATTGGCCAGAAGATTGTGTGTGGCATTGTGACAAGACATGCTAGTGCCTATGGTTGTAGCAGCTCTGCCTAGAAGCCTAGGTAGAGTTCCATGATCTCTAGTGGGTTTTCAAAGTCAATGGGCCAGGACACCAGAGGTTCTGTGGAACAATGGTTCGTCCTTTCAGATAAATGATTTTTTGATAATATACTTCACAGTTATACACTAACTTCTATAACAACAACAAGTGACAAACAAATATCAATCAAGTTCCATATAATGAGATACAACAAAGAAACAGAGGCCCAGAGGACAACTACAGTTGAGATTTAAATTTACTGTGAAGAAGGAAAACCCATATGAGAGAACCCCACACGTACATAACAAGAAAAAAATTAAGACAAGTTGGTGAAAAAGTCTTACTTTTTGAAGCATCAAACAGATCAAGTGACATTTGCACGGTCAAGCCTGCTAGTCAGGAAAAGCCTGCTAGTCAGATATCATGCGAGTTTAGTGTGATGCTACAAATCTAAAGCAAAGACGATAGTCACAGTTCGATAAAATTTAGGCACACATACCTGGGTTAGGTAATTACGTATCTCTCGCAACTGAGAGTGTAGTCCCTTTAGTCCAAGGAGCTGATTAGTAATTCGTTGTGAAAGTGTGCCCACGGTGGTATCCTTAATGTCTCTTAACAAATGTTCCACACCAACTTCTTCAGCTTCCTCTGCACCTATTTCACTTGGAACATGCTCAAATGTTTTGGATGTTGGAGAACCATCCTTGAAAGAATTGTTAATAAAATAGTAATATTGTTGCATCAGACAGTTTGCCACATTATAATTGCTATGCTACTTAAAATTAATTTATATCAATGATTTCCTCTGTGATGTAAGTATATCAGTAATAAAAAAAAATCATTACACACACGTTTCTAACTGTATTAATATTAAATTTATATTCCCTGAAACATATCACTTCATACTTTAGTGTTCCTACTTACATCATGAACCTCTTCAATAGCACGATATGCTTCTGTTGGGAGACCCAGATCTTTTGGCTTTGCATCAATTATCACAAGGACAGAATTTGGGCAGTAACGCCGAATGAGTTCATTGATTGCAACATCATTTCTATGTAGCTTGGGTCCAGTATGGTACCACCCAACAATCTTCTCCCTAGCTGTAAAGAGATTTAGAAAAATAAAATTTGTCATGTAAATATTGTTGACTGCTTATTTAATGAACCAAATTTTTGAACAAAGCAAAAGCTTGTGTAATACAGGAACATTGTTCAATGCCAATAGTTCTTTTCCTTAGACTTTTAAGACGTTAATGCAGCCAGTACACAATCACACAAGCTTGTCAAAGTCACTTTTTTCTATCCACAAGTTTGTCAAACGAGCCTGTATATGTACCAACAAAGTTTGTCAATTTAACCTCATTTTTGAAACAGACACTGTTTGTGAATAAAATGTTCTCGGGTTTCCAACCGCGTCAATCGGTTAAAACTACATGAGCTTTCGGCCAAGCACTCCTCGGCCACTGTCAAGTGTTACGACTGCCAGTGGGCTGTCGGTGCGCCCTTATATACGCTAGCTGCCGGCTGTGATGTCACAGGTGCCCGTGGCATTGCCATATACGGGCACGTTTTGAGTCAGCGTTGGATGTGCTCTCTTCAACCGTGCGATCGCCGGAAAGAACATGAGAGGTATTATCGCCTACGCTATCCAGAGAAATCTGCGTTAGCTGAGCACGCATTAGAAAACGGTCACCACATAAAATTTGACGATACCTCTGTCGTGGCTCGCACTAACGGCTTCTGGGACAGTTTAATACAGGAAGCTATTACAATAAAAATTACCACAAACACCCCGAATAGAGACGGCGGCTTACAGCTCAGCGCTGCGTGGGATCCAGCAATCGCGCGGTCAAAGAGGGCACATCGAACGCCGACTCAAAACGTGCCCATATATGGCAACGTCACGGGCACCAGTGACATCACAGCCGGCAGCTAGCGTATATAAGTGCGCACCGACAGCCCACAGGCAGTCATAACACTTGACAATGGCCAAGGAGTGCTCGGCCGAAAGCTCGTGTAGTTTTAACCCATTGACGCGGTTGGAAACCAGAGGACATTTTATTCAATGTTATCGCTGCGAGACTCTGCATTTATACAGACACTGTTTGTGTCTGAAGTATTTTGACAGTAGTTGGAATGGCCACTAATCCAGACAAAACATTTCTTGCGCTGACTTTAGTACTTTGTACAAAAAAGAAAACTGAAAAAAAAAAGCTAAGGAAAAAATTACGCTCAGAACACGATTATTACATCAATTTTCTCCAAATGTACAGTCAAATTTTTAACAATTGAGTCAACTTGCCCTCACATTGAAAAAGACGACATAAGTATGGTCCTCCACTTGGTCTTCTAATGACAGTTCATTGAAGTACCACAGTGTGGGAACATATACCTAATTTGTGGAAGAACTATAGATCTTATTTTTTATTTTATTGCACTTCCACTTTAATGCTGTGCATAGGATATTAATTTTCTTCTTGACCTCTTCCTGTGTAATATATGGCTGGGAAGGGTGCAACATCTCAATCACTTTGGTAACTGCCAGTGCTATATTGTTTTTATGTTGATTGCAGTTTCCATAGTTGTGACAACTTATGATACTGTGAGATAAACTGTAATAAAACTCTTTATTTGCTAACCATGCATGGCAAAACATCAACACAAGCAATGTCCACCATCATGCCAAATCTGCTTTCAACTGAAACTTCTCTCAAACATACAGTGCCCTACATAGTCAAATATTTGACAAACCTATTAAAAGTTGATAAATTGTTATGATAGTGAACACCTGTAAAAACACACACACACACACACACACACACACACACACACACACACACACACACACAGAGAGAGAGAGAGAGAGAGAGAGAGAGAGAGAGAGAGAGAGAGAGAGAGATTCTGTAGCTATTTATATATGATTTTGTAGATGTACCAATAGCGCAATTAATTCAATCTCATTTTGTACCAAAGTGGCTTAATAAGCCATCTGAAGACCACATTCTAATTTCAACCCTTCATTCTTTGTTATTTTCTTTTCTAGCAGCATGCTTTCCATCTGTTTGCTGTGTTTCTCCTTTAAGTCTTCACACCATTTTGAACCATTCTTTTTGCAGTCCTTCCATTTTCAATACTTTTTCCCAAAAGGCTTCTCTGTTTATGTCTTCCGTTTTTATATTGCTTCTTTCTAAATTCTTTTTTTGTTCATTGTCTACACTTCTTGGGGACTTCACAAGTATTTGACAATCTTACTAGTTAATCTACTGTCTTGCATTCAAAATAAATGTCAAAAGAACATAAGTCGTCTTTTTCTCATTATGTATGAAATATTTTCTATATTTTGGTATATGTCAGCATTATTCGTAATTTCCAACTTTCTGCTGTGTTTTGTGGGCCTTATCTTTTCCTTATAAACTGCCTTTCTCATACTCCTAATTTATCTAAGTTATAGTTTAATGCCAGGCATTCACTTGCATATAGGCATTCTGGCTTCACTACTGTGCTGTTACACCTTATTTTTGCATTTTTGGATAGGCATTTTTTATTATAGAGGTCTTTGGTGACACCACATGCTTTTTCCACTTTATGTAACCTTTCCGCTATTGCAGATTTTTCCAAAGCATTTTCTCGGATTATCGCCCCTAGATACTTTATTTTTTTCCCTCTCTTTCTATTTGGCCAGTGTGTTTCCAGGAATTTTGGAACATCCTTAATGTTTGTTAATTTTTTTTTCTGCAGAAATTCTTAAGATAGTTCTGCTGGCTGAATTCCCTCTCCCAACTATAGGACAGGCCCTGGAATATGACCAGGGCCCTGAGGTGTCGTGCGAGACCTTGTCATTGAGTGAGGTATGGACTGTGACAAAAGTCTCAAAATTTTAGACCAAATCAGTATTTCAAACTTTTTCTTTGCATCTTGATAAGACAGGTGGTCTGGCATTTCATACTTGTGAATTTCCTTCTCCCTCTTGAAAACAGCATTGCGGTGAAAGAGGAGGGTGCAGTTCCTGACAGTTTACACAATTGGGGTGGGGAGGTGGCCACAAAGGCTGTCTCATTGGACGCCCGTCCACATGCTCTACACGTAGCCTCATTAGTACAGGCGGAGGAAATGTGTCCGAACCTTTAGCACCTGAAACATCTCACCACAGGAGGAAAATAAAGCCTGACATCACACTTGTGAACCATGACCTTAAGCTTATCAAGCAAAATGTTGCCTTCGAAGGCAAGGATAAAAGCTCCAGTGCCTACTCTATTATCCTTGGGTCCCGTCCAGATATGGCGAACAAAATGGACTCCACGTTGCGCCAGATTAGCGCACAGCTCTTCATGTTGTTGTGTTTGGTATCGATGGAACGTAACACCTTGAATCTACTGAGCTTGTTAGGAGGAGAAATGGTGGCTAGTATATCTCTTATCTCGACACAGGCCGTGATAGGTAGGCAATCCATACTTTGATCAGAAAAGATCCGTTTCTCATCTTCACTATTGCAGCAACCGCCCCAAACTGATTTTCCATATTTTCAACAAAAAAACAGTGGCTCTGTTTTAGCGAAAGATTCACTGTCAGTATGGAAAGAAACCAAGAACTCAGCAATCTGTAAATCACTGCTCCTGACAGCAGCGACAGGCATGTTGTCATGGCCACCATTAAGTTTCGTTGTCGATCATACGCTATATTGGCACTCACTCCAATCAGGGGCTCTCCCTGTGGGCATCACCCCACCAAGGCAAAGACCACCTGACAGGGTAGCTGCTCACTGGTTACCATGCTGGATTTCTGGTGCAAAGATAGATCCACGTGATGGGGTAGATGCAGAAGATAACAATGCACAGTGGAGA
This sequence comes from Schistocerca cancellata, assembly GCF_023864275.1. Classification (NCBI taxonomy): domain Eukaryota; kingdom Metazoa; phylum Arthropoda; class Insecta; order Orthoptera; family Acrididae; genus Schistocerca; species Schistocerca cancellata. The sequence continues at coordinate 975,825,861 of NC_064627.1, forward strand.
GTTAATGCACCTCAGTAAGGCAGTCTTCCCCAAACGAACAGCACTTCTATAAAATTTGGAAAGTGGAGGTCAAACACCAAAATGGGGACCAGCCAAAAAAAGGCGAGGGAAAAGCATTAAATAAAAAACAAAAGAGAGTGAAAACCTTCAGAAGTCCAAAGAATAATCAAAATATAAGGGTAAAAACATGACTAATTAGAAAGACTCCTATTAGTTGCCTCGTATGACTGGCAAAGACTGGTCGTGGGTCTATTCTAGCCCCCCAATACCACAGGGGGAGCATGATGCACAGTTAGGATAAATAATATACTGCAGTAATGATACTCCTCAGTGGAAATCAGTTACAATAATGATTCCACAACAAACATTTTACGAATACTTCACACAGGATGACCTGGGATGAAATTTATAATGACCCAAATGCTGCCATTAAATTTAATCTATTCCGTTATGAATTCATACAATTATTTGAAAATAGATTTCTGCATAAGCTAATCCAAAAGGGCACTGAACAGCCATGTATACAACCATGGATCACTAGAGGTGAAAACACTTAAGGCTTTTTAAATAAAACAAATGTTATTAACATTCTACATCTTTATTCCTCATTTTCTACATACAATGAGGTGACAAAATTAATTGGACACTTCCAAATATCTTGTTGGATCTCCTTTTGCCCAGTGTAAAGCTGCAACTTGACATGGCATGGACTCCAAAGTTGTTGGAAGTCCCCTGTGGAAATATTGAGCCTTCCATAATTGCGGAGGTGTTTCTGAAGCAGGATTTTGTGAACAAATTGACTTCTCGATTACATCCCATAAATGTTCAATGGGATTCATATCGGGTGATCTGGGCAACCAAATCATTCGCTCAAATGTCCAGGATGTTCTTGAAACCAATTGTGGGCCAGTGACATGGAGCATTGTCATCCATAAAAATTTCATTTGCTGTTCGGGAAAATGAAGTCCATGAGTGACTGCAAATGGTTTCCAAGTAGCCGAAAATAACAACTGTTTCCAGTCAGTGACCCAGCCCATTCTAAATAAACAAAGCCCACATCATTATGGAGCCATCAGTTTGCACAGAACCTGTTGACAACCTGGGTGCATGGCTTTGTGACGTCTGTGCCACAATCTAACTCTACTATCAGCTCTTACCAACTGAAACCAGGACTCACCTGACTGTCCAAACAATATGGTCATAAGCCCAGGAGAGGCAGTGCAGGTGATGTGCTGTTAGCAAAGCCACTCATGTCAGCCCATTAATGCCAAATTTCATTGCACTGTCCTAACTGATGCATTTGCTGTACAGCCCACATTGATTTCTGCAGTTATTTCAGGCAGTATCTGTTAGCACTGACAATTTTACACAAACATTACTGCTCTCAGTTGTTAAGTGAAGCCTGTCAGCTGCTCCACTGTCCGTGGTGAGAGGTAATTCTTGAAATGTGGTATTCTCAGCACACTATTGACGCTGTTGATCTGGAAATAATGAATTCCCTAACAATTTCCAAAATGGAATGCCCTATGCTTCTAGCTCAAACTACCTTTCCATGTTAAAAGTCTGGTAATTCCCATTATGCAGCCATGACCACGTCAAAAACCTTTTCACATCAAACACCTGAGTACAAATGACAGCTCCACCAATGCAGTACCCTTTTATACCTTGTGCATGTGATACTACTACCATCCGTATATGTGCATATCGCTACTGCAAGACTTTTAGTGCTCTGTGGCTAGAGGGCTCTGGATTTTAGTGGGTAACATGTCTGTGTGTAACTTAACTATGCTGGCGAGTAACAGCATTCTGTAATACAGTTCCAAATTCGAAGAGTTCATCCACTTCATCCACACATGGAGCACCCTCTACTTCAGCATAACAAAACCTGACCACACAAGTGCTGCAACATCTGCTACAACCCAATGCCTTGGGTTCACTGCCATTGATTATCTTCCATACAGCCCCGACTTGGGCCCATCCTATTTTCATCTGTTTCCAAAACTTAAAGAACACCTTTGAGGATTTCAATTTGATAGCTATGAAGCAGTGTGGCACAGATAAGGTTGTGGCTCTGTCAACAAAGTCAAACATTCTACAGTGAAGGTATAAAAACTGGTCTCGCTGGGAGAAATGTGTGTTGCCAGGGTGACCATGTTGAGAAGTACGTATGTAGACATGAGGAATAATTATGTAGAATGTTAATAACATTTGTTTTATTGAAAAAGCTTTAGAGTTTTCACATAAAAATTTGGAGACATTACTCCTCAGCACTTTCTTGTGTAAGGGAAAGGGTTCTATTGGCAAGAAAAAGACAAGAGCCCGTAGTAGTTGCACACTACAAAAACTACTTAAGATTGCTAAGCAAAGTTATAAAAAGTCAAGGAACATGCACAATATGTCCGAAATCAGCAAGTCCGACAACAGATTTAAGGCAGAGAGACAGGACAACTATCCATGGAATAGGATAACATCACTACTGAATTAAATAGAAGGGCTACAAATGATGTATCACAGGTAACAAATGTATTTAACAATCATTTCTTACACCTAGTAGAAAATACTGGGCCAAATAGTGTGAGGGAAAAATTACTGCAGTATGTCGGAAAAGCAACTTTAAAAAAAATTTTATCATCTGAATGTCTCACCAAGTTCTCCTCTTGAAATTTAGTAAATTATATATTAACTCAAAAATAAATGACCATCTGGATTTGGTGGTGTTTTCTATAGAACACTGAAGATTTGTTCCCATATCATGAGCCATGTGTTATCTGAAATATGTAATGCATCACTGACTCAGGCCATTTTTCCAGAGAGATTGAACTATGTCATCGTTAAACCCTTCTATACGAAATAGGATTGGAGAAATGACAATAACTACCAACTTGTTTCACTACTGACATATTTTTCCAAAATTTTTGAGAAGGTGATGTATTCTAGACTAGTATCTCACCTGAGCAGCAATAATATCCTCACAAGGGAACCTCCCCATCGCACCCCCCTCAGATTTAGTTATAAGTTGACACAGTGGATAGGCCTTGAAAAACTGAACACAGATCAATCGAGAAAATAGGAAGAAGTTGTGTGGAACTATGAAAAAAAAGCAAAATATACAAACTGAGTAGTCCAAACGCAGCATAGGCAACATCAAGGAAGTTCTGAGCTCAGGAGCCCCGTGGTCCCGTGGTTAGCGTGAGCACCTGCCGAACGAGAGGTCCTTGGTTCAAGTCTTCCCTCTAGTGAAAATTTTAATTTCTTTATTTTCACAAAGTTACGATCTGTCCGTTGATTCATTGATGTCTCTGTTCATTGTAATAAGTTTAGTGTCTGTGTTTTGCGACCGCACCACAAAACCGTGCGATTAGTAGACGAAAGGGCGTGCCTCTCCAGTGGGAACCGAAAACATTTGATCGCAAGGTCATAGGTCAACAGATTCCTCCACAGGAAAACACGTCTGATATATTCTGTACGACACTGGTGATGGCATGTGCTCCACATGACAGGAATATGTTGTCGACCCACCTAACTTGTACACTTGGCGAATGGGTAAAAAGATTCTTCTACCTTTCCCGATTTAGGTTTTCTTGTGGATGTGATAATCACTCCCAAAAAAGTGATGAAAACATAAGAGTTTGTCACATAAACTGCAACAAATGAATGCAACAGTTTCACAGTCACACAGTTTCCCCTGTACTGTGTCAAAACATATGTTTTTAATGTTTTCAAATTTTTCCGTGTGTAGTCCGTCAAATCCTGCATATATCCAAGCAAACCTGAACATGTCCTGGAATTTTGGAGAGCGAAGTTGATTATGTGTAAGTGCCTGAACTTTGATAATTGTCGGAAGACAAAAAATTAAACTTTTCACTCGAGGGTAGACTTGAACTAAGGACCTCTCATTCCGCAGTTGCTCACGCTAACCACGGGACCACGGCGCTCCTGAGCTCACATATTCCTTGATGTTGCCTATCCTGCGCATGGACTACTCAGTTTGTATATTTTGCGTTTTTTTTAATAGTTCCACACAACTTCTTCCTGTTTTCTCTATTGATCTGTGTTCAGTTTTTCAAGGCCTATCCACTGTGCCAACTTCTAACTAAATCTGAGGAGGGTGCGATGGAGAGGTTCCCTTGTCAGTAAATCACAGTTTTTTTTATTACAGAAGAGTTGCTCTGTTGAGAGAGCTGTTTATATGTTACTCACCAAATTTTATAAGTATTAAATGACAAAATTGCACCAGTTGGTATTTTTTGAAACCTATCTCAGGCATTTGGCTGTGTGAACCACAATACTCTGTTAGACAAACTGAGGTTTTGTGAGATTGATGGTATAGCTGACTAGTGTATAAAGTCATATCTAATCAACATAATTAAGGAAGTTGTACTTAGTAATTCAATCAATATAGTCCAAGGACATTATTCTGAACAGGGAGAAATCATGTATGAGGTTCCAAAAGCTCAATCTTAGGTCTGATATTCTTCCTCAAAATGATAAACAATCTTCCATCTAATATACAACAAGCAGAATTAAAGTAGTTCTTTTTGCAGATGACCCTAGTATTGTAATAATCTGAGCATACATAAAGCAATATCTCACACCCTCAATTTTTAAAATCACAAGATATTCAGGTTCAGCACATATAGGGATGCTACACCAATGATAGGAAATAATAAACTGCATCGAAACTTCAAAACTCTTAAGACGTCCCTATTGATGAGTACTTACACTGGAAAAGGCACATTTTGGAACTCCTAAAAAAAGCCACATACTTAAATCTGTGCTGTAAGAATATTATGTGGCACTCACCCGCAATCATCTTTAGCCATCTGTTTAAGGAGTTAGGCATTTTGACTACTGCTTCACAGTAACTGTTTATTCTCTCACAAAGTTAATTGTAAATAACCCACTGCAGTTCAAAATGAACAATGATATACTGATTACACTACCAGGAAAAAAATGATTCTCATTACACCACATTAAGGGCGTCTTTAGTACAAAAAGGGGTGCACAATGCAGCAACTAATATTTCTGGTCTCTTAACCAGTGATATACAAGGTGTGACTTTCCCACAAAATAAAATAACAGCTTTCACACAAAGGCCCCAACCACACTGATATGTCTACAACAGACACCAGAGATGCTGGATACTACTGAAAAGGCTTCACAGTTCACAGTTATTTGGTTGCTATCTTTGGTGGATGTGTACTTATTCTGAGGCAGCATCAGTCCCTTTCCTTCACACACACACCTCGTAAAATGTTTGACAGACAGTAAAACTGAAAAATTCTCTCTTGGACAATACCTTCAATTCTTTACAAAAATTTCTACAATAACAATAATAATAATAACCATACCTGTGAATGATCAGCTAGTAAGTATATTTACAAAATAATTTGTGATTTGGATGTAAAATGATTTGTTTCATATCATTACAATTTACCATAGCAATGGTCAATGAAACATGAAACTAACTAAATAAATAAATAAATAAATAACTATCCTTCTAACTATAGCCATTTAGTGTTTCATGACAAAGGTACAATTGAGCACATTAAAAATTCACCAACTGAAACTGAAAGACATACAAACTTCAGGTTGTTTAATAAGAATACAGAGTGCAGGCTAGATACCTAATTACATTTAACATGCCACAAATAAATAAATGGAAAAAGATAGTTTGCTGCCTATACTATGTTCTTGTAAGAGCAAACAAAAACAGTAAATTTATGAGATACGTAAACAGACAAATAAAATGTCAATGCCAATTTTTAAACTACAAATAAGTTTGTCTGCAAGGACTCAACTATTTTTAACATGCGCTCACCATTAACTTTCTTGAACATGCCGTACATGTTCTCCAGGTAATCATGATCAAGGAACCAGACGGATTTGTCCTTTTCATCTTCATCAAATGGAACTGAAATCAAGAGTTCAGTTTTCATGAAAATAAATGTTTGCTTTGTAAAGAATTTTTACAAAATATCAAAAGAAAAGAATAATTTGCAAACCTTAACAGAAACAGTCCTAACATTAGGGTTATTATAAAACTTAAATATTTGAGCCATGTAGCCACATTGTCAGCATCTGAAAGACTGTTCTCAAAAGTTACATTCACTGTAAAACATAATAAACCAAAGTGGAAACTTTTCTCAAAAATGTTATTTTTACAGTCTGTAGACAAATATGTGGTATACATATTGTTAACCATTAAACAATGGAAAGCCCAGGTTGGAATATCAACAATGTGACGAAAAGAATAGATTGCTGCTCACCATAAAGATTGAAAAGTCGAGTTGCGGACAGACAAGACAAAAAAACTGTTACACATTTGAACTTTCAATGAAAACCTTCTTCAGAAAGGAAAACACTCTCACATTTACATGAGTAAGCACACATAGCACACACACGACCTCTATCTCTGACAACTCCAGCCAGAATGCAACTTTGTCACTGGTGTACAGAGAACCAAACTGCAGCGGGGCGGGGAAGGCGAAGGGGTAAGTGGAAGGGCAATGGGGAGGGATAGAACCGTATGGGTGGGGGGGAGAGAAGTCAGCACTGCATGGTGGAGTGTGCAGGGACTAGATGATGGCAGAACAATGGTGCCACTTGCAGCATTGGGCGGCTATGGAGGAGAGACGGGGGAGGATGGGGACCAAAAAAGGAGAGGGGATAGAAGGGGAAAAGAAAGGCAGGTGCAATAGCAAAGTGACACAGTGAGAATAAGGGGATGTGAACTGGGAGGAAGTGATAGGACAGAGGGGGCAGAAACTGTTGGATGGAAGGTGTGTGGACAGTACATTACAATAGGTGGAGGCCAGGATAATTTCCAGAGTGGAGAATGTGGTGTAAGGATAACTCCTAACTGCACAGCAGTTCAGAGGGGAGGATCGAGATGGGTCGGGTTGTGAAGCAGCCATTGCAATCAACCATGTGACCCTAATATGCATGTTGCGCCACAAGGTGGACGACTTTGCTCTTGGCCACAGTTGGGCAGTGGCCACTCATCCCGGAGGACAGCTAATTGATAGTTATACTAATATAAAAAGCTGTGCAACAATTGCAGCAGAGCTGGTATATGACGTGGCTACTTTCACAGGTGGCCCAGCCTATGGTTGGGTAGGGCAAGCCTGTGCCAGGACTGGAGTGCGAAGTGCTGGGTGGGTGGAATGGGCAGATCTCGCACCTGCGTTTCCACAGGGATATGATCCCTGGGGCAAGGGGCTGGGATTGGGAGTGGGCATAGGGATGGACTAGGCTGCTGTGGAGGTTGGGCAATGGAACACAACATTTGGAGGGATGGGAAGGATCTTGGGTAGAATGTCACTCATTTCAGGGCATGATGACAGATACTTGTAATTAAAGCACTGACGAAGGATGTGGTTCAGTTGTTCCAGTCTGGGGCAGTATTGGGTGACAAAGAGGGGTGCTCTTTTTTTTGTGGTTTTTGGGCGCAAAACTGCTACGGTCATTAGTGCCCAGTCCGGGACTTAAGAAACAGTAAAAAACCTAAAATAGAAACCAGCAGCAGTAGGGTGCTCCTTTGTGTCTTATTCTTGGGGTGGTGGGAGGATCGAGGGTGTGTGGGGACAGAGTATGGGAAATCTGCTTGCAGACTAGGTCTGGGAAGTCCTTTGTGAGACCTTCAGCATATTGGACAAGGACTTCCTTATCACTGTAGATACACCATCCCAGGGTTGCCAGGTTGTACGGGAGGGTTTTTGGTGTGGAAGGGACGGCAGACATTGAAAAGAAGTACTGTTGGTGGTTTAATGTGGACAGATGTGTGGACGGAGCCAACAGAGAGGTGGTCAATGTCCAGGAAGGTGGCACACTGAGTTGTGGAAGAACTGGTGAAGAGGATGGGAGAGAAGGAATTGAGGTTGTAAAATAATGAGGATAGGGCGTCTTGGCCCCGAGTCTAGATCACGAAGATGTAAACAAATCTGAACCAGACCAGGGGTGTGTAGCTTTGGAAGGCTGTATACATTTCCCTCCTCACCCCATGATACCCTGCACACCCACCTTCTACATGGAAGAATTTCGGCCCTCATTGAGCAACACCTCTAATGAATGCCCAAAGTCTAGCCCCCCATATCAAATACACTAACCAGTTCTCCACCATACCCACCTCTTGACTTCCTGGACCCTTATTCATCACTGTTGTTGACACTTCTTTATACACCAGTATCCCTCAAGCCCATTGTCTTACAGCTCCTTAGCATGAGCTCTCCCAATGTCCTTCATACTCAAAACCTACTCTCTCATTCCTCATACAAATTACTAAATATATTCTAACACTACTACTTCTCCTTCAATGGAAGGTGTTAAAAAAATCCATGACACAGCCATGAGTACCAGCATGGCACCCTCCTATGCCAAACTGTTTATGGGCCATGAACAAAACCCCAAACTCCTGGTCTGGTTCAGATTCATTGACGATATCTTCATGAACTGGACTCTAGCTGTATAGGACGGATTTTTTGGTGTGGACAGGATGGCAACTGTCAAAATGCAGTAACAGTTAGTGGTTGGTTTAATGTGGACAGAGGGGTGTAAGTGGATCCATCAGAGAGGAAGTAGCCAACATCCAGGAAGGTGACATGCAGGGCTGATGAGAACCCTCTCCAACTCAACACCTTCTCTCTCATCCATTTCACCTAGTTCTGGCCAACCAGAGATGGCATACAAACCTTTAGGATGGGTAGGCTAACACAATGAATTTTCAACAATCATTTGCAGTGTTGAATTGATATCACTCACTCTGGTAATGAAAGGGTGGTTTTGGTTTTTAGTCAAAATATTGCCAGAGGAGTAGTGATGTACCAGATCCAGTTTCCAAAATAATGGAGTATTAATTCGGTACAAAAATTTTATGAATAAGAGACAGAGCATAACTGGTGGTTCCCTCGCATCCTAGGGTTTGAGTGACCAGCCGTTCCTTTACAGCCTTCTCTAAGATATCCTTTTCTTTTCTCTGATGAACAAACTAAAGTTCCAACAGTAGAACAGTGCCATGTGCTTTAAAGTATGTGTAACATCAGCAGCACTAATTTCAACTCCTGAAGGTAAGTAATGACCGGCAGTCAGTCTCATAATTTTATAATTTTCTTGACTGAATTTTCTTTCTCATAAATTTTAACACTATCCCACAAACAGCAGACATTGCCACAGTGGAGTGACTTGTGTGCCTCTGTAAAACAGATAGCTGTACTGTAAGTGCAACCACAGTGGAGGGGTCTCTGTGCAGAGCCCAAGCAAATATGTGATTCCTGAAAGGGAGGAAGGGGGAGGAGGGGGTATGCAACTTTTCTGTAGCTGCAGGACAACAATATGGATAATTGGATGATATGGTCTCGCAGTTCAGCCAGTGTGGCCTTGCTGTGGAGGTACTGCATATGGCTAAAAGCAAGGTGAAACTACAGTCATTACTTTTCTCAACGACATGCAGCTCTACTGTATGGCTAAATGATGATGGTATTCTCTTGGGTAAAATATTCGGAAGGTAAAGTAGTCTTCCATTCAGGTCCTCTGGCAGAGCCTACTCAGAAGGATGTCATAATCAGTAAAAATAAAACTGTCACTCTACTGATTGTTAGATCCCTGAATTGGGTAGATAGATTAGAAAATTTTAAAAGGGAAGTAGACGGGTTGAATTTCTATGTAGTGGGAATTAGAGGAGGTCAGTGGCAGGAGGAACAGGACTTCTGGTCAGATGAGTACCAATTTATTAATAAAAATAATAGTGGACATAATGCTGCAGTAGATCTAACAATTAACAAGAAAATAGGAATGCGGGTAAGTTACTACGAGCATCATAGTGAACACATTATCACAACCAAAATAGAAACAAACTGTGGTGGATCGTGGCTACCATCAAAGTACTACAAGTTTATATACCAACAAGCTCCATGGATGAAGATATTGAAAGAATGTGTGAAGAGATAAAAGAAATTATTCAGGTAGTTAAGGGAGAGTAAAACTTAACTGTGATGGGCGACTGAAATTCGGTAGTAGGCAGAGGAAGGGAAACAAAAATAGTAAGAGAATATGGACCCGGGGAAAGCAATGAACGATGACGAGAATAATTTAATCACCACAAACACTTCATTTAAGAATCATGAAAGAATGTCATATGTTGTAGAGACCTAGAGATACTGGAAAGTTTGAGATTGGTAAGACAAAGATTTTGGAACCAGATTTTAAATTTTAAGACATTTCCAGGGGCAGATATGGACTCTGACCACAATTTATTGGTTATGAGCTGCAGATCAAAATTGAAGAATATGGGGAAAAAGGGCAGGAAATTAAGGAGCTGAGACCTGGATATACTGAAAGAAGCAGAGGTTGTTGAGAGTTTCAAAGGGAACATTGGGCAATGATTGACTGAAACATAGGAAAGGAATGCAGTAGAAGATGAATGGATAGCTCTGAGAGATGAAATAGTGAATGCAGCAAAGGTTCACTGTTACTGTTGGTTAACGTCCCGTCGACAACGAGGTCATTAGAGACGGAGCGCTAGCTCGGGTTAGGGACGGATGGGGAAGGAAATTGGCCGTGCCCTTTGAAAGGAACCATCCCGGCATTTGCCTGAAACGATTTAGGGAAATCACGGAAAACCTGAATCAGGATGGCTGTGAGCCCTCTTAGATTGCTTGCATATGATGCTGTCATTTACCATCTTGTAAAGTCATCAGATGACCAAAAGAATTGCAAAATGATTAGTTAAGATATGTGTATCATGCGAAAAGTAGCAATTGACACTGAATAAAGAAAAGTGTGAAGTTATTCACAAGAGTACTAAAAGAAATCCACTAAATTTTGGTTACGCAATAAGTCACACAAATCTTAAGGCTGTAAATTCAACTAAATACTTAGGGATTACAATTATAAATAACCTAAACTGGAACAATAACATAGATAATGTTGTGGATAGAGAAAACCAAAAACTGCGATTCATTGGCAGAACACTTAGAAGGTGCAACAGGTCTACTAAAAAGACTACTTGTCCACCCCATTCTATCGCAAAACAGGGGAGATAGTGCCACACACGATATGTGAATTGGAGTGGAAATCACTAAAAAATCTCCTCCAATTGCGAAAACATTCTTTTGACACCCACGTACATAGGGAGAAATGATCATCACAATAAAATAAGAGAAATCAGGGCTCGCACAGAAAATTTAAGTGCTCATTTTTCCCACGCACCATTCGAGAGTGGAACAGTAGGAAGACAGCTTGAAGGTGGTTCACTGAACCATCTGCCTGGCATTTTATTGTGAACAGCAGAGTAATTGTGTAGATGTAGATGTGGCAACTATGCTTTTTATTATATTGTCACATTACACCCTGGACTTTCCATTGCTTGAGATACAGACTCAAATAGATTTTAATATAACTAATGCACTGAGTGATTAATAACTTTTAAAATATGCATCCCCCAAAGACATCGAGCACTCAATTTGTTGTCTTGTTACGACACATGGACGGAGCTACTTTCATGATCATAACTTTAATAATTACTCTATGTGAGAAATTTTAATTGGAAAATTAATTGAAACCAGCATATCTTGTGAATGAAGACGGGTACACTAACAGCATGGCAGTACATGTTTGCAGGCAGTTATGTTCACCACAGACACCATTTAGATATTAAGATTGGTTGGTTGTTGGAGTTGAGAGAGACGAAACTGTGAGATCATATAGATAAAATCAAGGAGAAGTATGAGGGAAGTAGAGGGCATATGCTGGATGAGCCACTCTGCTCAGAATGCAGTTGAAGGTCACTGGAGCATGGCAGGCAGTGCGAGACACACCCTCTGCATCTCACCAGCACTGCCTCATGGTCTGTTACTGAAAAAAATTAGCAGCACAGATAGGATAATAACATTTTAGGAAAGATAAAACATTAACAACAGCAAATATAAAAGAATAAGGAGAAAAAGCAGGTGGAAACAGTAGGGGCCAAGCCAGGCCATGGAGCAAGGGTTGCCCCTCCAACCCCTTAGGCGGTCAATGAGGTCAAAGTGTTCCATCTCACAGAGACGAGTAGAAACCACCTTTGCATGTGAAACATAAAACAAGGTAAGCCGCTTAGGCATCGTCCACTAGCGCCATAGGTATTGTGTCAGGTAGGTTAAGATATCACTGAAAAGCAGCCAAATTTAAGCTGTCTAGTACAATGTGGGCTACCGTCAGGCGAGCACTACATAGGCAGTAAACTGGTTCCTCACATCGGAGAATGTGGCCATGGGTCAGCCAAGTATGGTCCGTGCATAGAAGACAAAGGACAGCAGATTCCATGCGAGAAGCACAATGGAAGAATGCTCATGGTCGTGATCTCCTTTATTGCCCTTGGTTTATTTGGGGAGTCCAGAGCGGACAATTCCGAGTTCCAGACCTCCAGCAATTGACGGCAGAGGGTCGACTGAAGGTCCAGTTCTGGGAGAACCATTTCCAAAATCGGTATCCTCGTAGCTAGCTTTGCCAAGTGGTCAGCATGTTCATTCCCTACGATCCCAAAACATCTAGGGATCCAAACAAACACAACCAGCCGTCCAGCTTTATGGTGGTCAGAAAGAAAATCCTGGATAGTCATGACTAATGGGTGACGGGGTAGCAGTGGCCTATAGCCTGAAGGCTGCATAAGGAGCTCACTGCAGATTAGAAGCATCTTGCCAGTGCAAGAATGAGAATGGCCAAGGGCTTGTTTGATGTCCACAATTTAGCAGTGAAGACACTGCATCCATTCGACAGGGAGCATAGTTCATTGCACCTTGCATGTTTGTATGCAGAACCACTTCATCCTTCGACCATTGAGCCATCAGTGTACACCCCTTCTAAACACAGAAATGCATTGAGGACAGTACGGAACAGATGACGAAAGACCACGTTGTTGGCACTTAATCAGTAGTGAGGGACCCAGCCTCCACAAGCAGGCTGTTCACAGGGTTAGTTGTACAGACTCTTGTGGCAGTCGGACCCCACATTGATGTATCAGGTCCAGTGACTGCAATGCTGGGGCCAATGCCCAACCACATGCCAGACTTCCATAATCAAGATGGGACAGGATCGGGGCTTTGTAAAGCTGCAGAAGGATAGTGCTGTCTGCATCCCAGATAGTGTTACTGAGGCAGTGAAGTGTATTAAGGTGTAGCCAGCACCTTATTAAGTTGGTGAAGAGGAGGGGGAGTGGAAGCCATGTCACCCAGGCACTGAAGACCAGTCCCAAAAAGCGATATGTCTCCACCACATTCAGTAATTGGCTGTTGAGGTAAAGTTCTAGCTGGACAAACAGTACAATGGTGACAGAAGTGCATGATGCACGTCTCTGTGGTGGAAAACTGAAAGCTATGGGTGAGGGCCAATGACTGCACCTTTCAAGTGGCACCCTGCAGGCTGCATTCAGTTACACTGACACTCAAGGAACAACAGTAAAAGCAGTAATTGTCGGCATACAGTGAGGGTAACACGGAAGACCCCACAGCTACTGCTTGACCATTGATGGCCACTAAAAGGAGAGGAACACTTAATACAGAGCCCTGTGGGGCCCCATTCTCTTGGATATGGGAGGTACTGTGGGAAGTACCAACTTGAAACCAGAAAGTACATTGTGACAAGAAGCTCTGGACAAAAATTGAAAGCATGCACTGGAGACCCCACTCACGTAAGGTAACAAAATGTAGTGTCACTTTGTGATGTCATAAGCCTTTTGCAGGTTGAAGAAGAGAACAATACGGCACTGACATCGCTCAACAGCTGTCTGGATGGGTAACTCTAGGAAAACCAAATTACCCGAGACCTAAGAAGCTAATGCAGCCACTGGTTCATCATGTGTTTGAGCAACTTACAGAGACCATTGGTGAGACTAACTGGACAATAGCTGTCCCTCTCTAAGGGATGCTTACCCAGTTTCAGGACTAGGACAACAGTGCTTTCTCGCCACTGAGGCTGGACCTCACCCTCACTCCAGATATGGTTGAAGATGGTAAGGAGGTGACAGTGATAATCCAGTGATAGATGTTTGAGCATTTGGTTGTGGATTTGGTCTGATCCTGGGGCTATATCAGGGCAGAGAGCTAGGGTACTGAAAAATTATCACTCACTGAATGGAGCATTATAGGGCTACATAGTTCAAAATGTAGAGGTGCAAACATAATGCAAAGCAAAATGTTTGGCTATGTCACCTGTGTCAGTGAAAACAACACCGTACAATGAAATACCGAACACCTGCAGAGGCCTGGTGTCTATAAAGGCATCTGATCTTTGCCCAGACCTGTGATGGAGGTATACGTGGTCCAATGGTTGAAATGTACCATTCCTAGCATTCTTGCTTCCATAGTTTTATTAAATGGCGGACCCAAGCACAGAGCCGTTTAAAGGCAATGAGGTGCTCAATTGCTGGATGCTGCTTATGGCATTAGAGAGCCCACCTATGATCTCTAATGGCCCTCAGTGATTTCCAAGGTCCACCAAGGTACTACCTTCCGATGGGGGGATACTGAAGAATAGTTGGTTGGTTGGTTGTTTGAGGTTTAAGGGACCAAACAGCAAGGTCATCAGTCCCTTGTTTCAAATAGGCTCCATTCCGCTAATGGGACTTCGCAGTAAAGTCAGAAAAATAAAATGGAAAAAGGTAAAAACGTAAAAGGGCAGTCATGTTGTCATTGGTAAAAAACAAAATGAGGGAAGTCGGCAAGAGAACGAACCCAACACTATGCTGAAGCAGCATAGGCAAGACCACCTGTGACGTAAAAGGTACAACTGCTAGAATGTAGAAAGTACGTATGCGAATAGAAAGACTAACCAAGCCTTAAAAAAAGGGGTAAAAACAGAGTAAAAGGGGAAGAAAAGAGGATTTCGGTCAGGGAGGGGAATCGGGAATCTCCTAACACTGCTTACAGTGGGAGACACCCAAACACTCACCACCCTGCCCCAACACCAGAGAGAGATTAAAAACCTTAAAACTGAGAATAAAAACCACTTTCCCGGAGGAAACCGAGAACCAGAGAGACCATCCGGGAATCGTCAGCCAACATCAAAGGTAAAGTGTTGGGGAGCCTATACTTAGCACGCAGAGCCAAAAGAAGGGGGCATTCAACCAAAATGTGAGCTACTGACTGGAAGGCTCCACAACCACATAGTGGGGGTGGCTCATCACGCAAAAGAAAACCATGGTCAGCCTGGTATGGCCAATGCGGAGACGACACAGTGTGGTCGAGTCCTTTCGGGAGAGGCGAAAGGAAGAACGCCACGGGCCTGGTGTCACCTTAATTGCACGAAGTTTATTAGACAGGAGAGTAGCCTCCCAAGAAGTGGCCCATGACTGCGAAGTGGGATTTGATGTGAAGCCGTAAATCCGCTGCAGGAGGGGTTACAGAAAATGGGGGGTAAGTGACTGCTCCCCCGGCCAAACGATCAGTGAGCTCATTACCCGGGATACCCACGAAGTTTATTAGACAGGGGAGTAGCCTCCCAAGAAGTGGCCCATGACTGTGCGAAGTGGGATTTGATTTGAAGCCGTAAATCCGCTGCAGGAGGGGTTACAGAAAACGGGGTAAGTGACTGCTCCCCCAGCCAAACGATCAGCGAGCTCATTACCCAGGATACCCACATGGCCAGGGACCCAAAGGAAGTCAATGGAACAAGCAGCACGGTGAATATCAGCAAGATGGTCATGGATGGCAGAGACCAAGGGATGGCGTGAAAAACACCGGTCAATAGCAAGAAGGCCACTCATCGAGTCCGTACATAACAAAACGTGGTTGTGTTGGGACTGTTTAATAAAGGTAAGGGCCTGGGAAATTGCCATCAATTCCACAGTAAACACCCCACATGTAGGTGGCAGCAGATGATTTTCCGTTCCGACAGAGGACGTGAAGGCATACCCCACATGATCAGCAGATTTAGAGCCATCAGTGTAGAAAACAACAGCATCCCGAAACTCCCATAAAATTTGGCGGAAAAAGGAACGGAACACCACCGGGGGGATGGAATCTTTCAGTCCTCGCCGGAGATCCATCCGAATTCGTGGCCGAGGAACTAACCAAGGAGGGGTAGAGGGGAGGGAGCGAGGAAGACAGGACAAAGAAGGAAGCTGAAAATCACGGCAAAGAGACGCAAGGCGCAGCCCAACTGGTAAACCCGCCCGAGGGCCGGGAGTCAGGTGGGCGACGTCCATGGTCTGGGAACAGGATAGAATAGGAAGGATGAGTGGGAGAGGAACGGATACTGAGTGCATAAGACACCAGAAGCTGGGACCGCCGAACAGAAAGGGGGGGGGATCCCAGCTTCAACCAGGAGACTATCAACAGGGCTAGTAGGGAAGGCACCGGTGGCCAAACGGATACCACGATGGTGGACTGGATCCGGCACGTGCAGTGTGGAAGGAGCAGCTGAACCATAAACTTGACAACCATAGTCCAAGCGAGACAGAACTAGAGCACGATAAAGACGGAGGAGGAGGGAATGGTCCGCACCCCAAGAGGAGTGGGCAAGGAAGCGAAGGACATTGAGTTTACGGAAACATCCTACCTTCAGGAGTCTGATATGGGGTAGCCAAGTGAGCTTGTTGTCGAAAAGAAGACCCAAGAAACGAAACTGTGGTACCACAGGCAATCTTTGTGCAGCGAGATAGAGCTCTGGATCAGGGTGGATCATAGTACGGCGACAGAAGTGGACCACTCGCGATTTTAAAGGAGAGAATTGAAACCCGTGTGAGAGGGTCCATGCAGAGGCACGCCGTATAGCTACCTGGAGCTGCCGTTCTGCAGATGCCATCGAGGAGGAACTAACAAATGCAGAAATCATCCACATACAGGGCAGGGGCGACCAAGGGACCGACAGAGGCCACAAGTCCATCGACAGCAATGAGGAAAAGAAGGACACTCAAGACAGAACCCTGTGGGATGCCCGTCTCCTGGGTCCGTGGAGAACTAAAAGCAGTACCAACTCGGACTCTGAATGACCGATGGATCAGGAACTGGCGGATAAAAATCGGGAGTGGGCCCCGAAGACCCCACTGATGAAGGGTAAGTAAGATGTGATGGCGCCAGGCCATGTCATAGGCCTTGCGAAGGTAAAAAAACACTACAACCAAATGGCGGCGCTGGGAAAAAGCCTGCCGGACTGCGGATTCCAAGTGGAGTAAATGATCGATTGGAGACCGTCCCTCTCGAAAGCCACACTGGTAAGGGGACAATAGATCCCGAGATTCGAGGACCCAATTGAGCCGACGGGCTATCATCCGTTCAAGTAACTTACAAACAACATTGGTCAAACTAATTGGCCGATAGCTGTCAACAGATAGGGGGCTCTTACCAGGCTTAAGGACAGGAACCACAATGCTATCCCTCCACTAAGAAGGGAAGTCAGCCTGGAGCCAGATACGGTTAAACACCCGAAGAAGATGTTGCTGTTGTGGAGCACTGAGATGTTGAAGCAGTTGGTTATGAATGGAATCTGGGCCAGGGGCCGTATCATGAGAAGAAGATAGAGCAGAAAGAAATTCCCATTCAGTAAAAGGTTCGTTGTAAGATTCTGACTCACAAGGGGTGAAACATAAGGTGGAAGCTTCAGCCCGCTTTTTTTGATGAAGGAAAGCAGCTGGATAGGAGGCTGACGCTGATGCCACTGCAAAATGGATCACTAGATGTTCTGCAAGAACTAATGGGTCCGTACAAATGCCATCCGAGAGGTGAAGGCCTGCGAGGGTGGACTGCCGATGGCAACCTTGGAGAGAGCGAAGTGTAGCCCATACCCGTGACAGAGGGACAGTAGAACCAAGGGAAGAAATGAATCGTTCCCAACATATCCGCTTGCTCTGTTTGATTAAATAACGGGCTTTAGCGCAAAGGCTTTTAAAGGTAGTAAGGCTGGCTACAGATGGGTGCCTCTTAAAGTGTTGCAAAGCTCGACGGCGATCACGGATGGCAATAGCAATAACCGTACTCCACCACAGGACTTGCCGGCGATGAAATAGTCCAGATGAGCGCGGGACAGCAAGGCTAGCAGCGCGAACAATCGCGTCAGACACGTCACGTAGGACGTCATCAATACAACCCGACAAAGAGGAAGAAAACGCAACCTGTGCAGTGTATAGAGGCCAATCGGCGCGTTGGAAAGACCAACGAGGCAACCTGTCCATCGGGGAGCGGGAAGGGAGCGTGATAATCAACGGGAAATGGTCACTATCACAAAGGTCGTCGTGTGGCGACCAGTGTAATGAAGGGAGGAGAGAGGGAGAAGAAAGAGAAAGATCAATGGCAGAAAAGGTACCATGACCGGCACTGAAATGAGTAGGGGAGCCATCATTAAGAAGGCACAAGTCGTGGTCTGCAATAAATTGGTCTATAAGAAGACCTCTTCTAGATGGAAAGGCACTGCCCCACAAAGGATGATGAGCATTAAAATCCCTGAGGAGGAGGAAGGGAGGAGGGAGTTGCTGAAGAAGGGCGGTTAAGGTAGCAGGTGTAAGAGTCCTGTCAGGAAGGAGATAAAGATTGCAAACTGTGATTGCAGAGTCAAAGTGGACCCTAACAGCAACCGCTTCCAATGTATTTTGAAGAGGAATCCACGTGCTAGCAATGTCTGTACGGACCAATGTACAAACGCCACCAGAAGCCCGCAGAGGTCTGACCCGATTTCGACAGAAAACACGGAAACCACGGAGGGTCGGTGAGTGAGCATCAGTAAAATGAGATTCCTGGAGAACCACACAAGCTGCAGAGTAGGACGAAAGAAGGGATTTCAATTCCAGAAGGTGGCGATAGTATCCATTACAATTCCATTGGAGAACCACAGAATGATGGTTTAAATGGGGGCTGAACACTTTAAATCCAGTCATACCGCCGGGTCCCCACCCGTCACCGACAAGGAGGGGGCGACATCCATGAACGACAGGTCAGAATCCGGTTGTGAAGTCAGGGAAGGGACCTCCGGTGACACCAGAGGCTCTTTGTCCCGGGACTTATGTTTCTTCTTCCGTTCAGGCTGCGATCGAGGAGGGCTGTGTGGCATGAAGGAGCCAGCTGCAGCAAGATCAGGAACAGAAAGAGACCAGGCGACCTGGGGGCCGACAGACCGCGGATCTCGCGGTCGTTGCACGGCAGCAGACCTTTGGCCTGGAAGGTGCCCAGAAGGGGCATCCCGGGAGAGGCGCCCTTGACCAGCAGACGCCGAAGGAGTGGGACACTTCTCCGGCTGGGGAGGGGGAGCAGCGCCCATAGGAGAAGGTGTGGGAGCCGCAGGGGTGGGGAGGAGGATAGGGGTCCGGGATGGGGGTAAGGAAGGGGGAGGAAGGGGTGAAGACGTAACCAAGGCGTAACTAGATGTCATGGACACAGGGTGGAGTCTTGCATATTTCTTACGGGCCTCTGTGTAGGTTAAACGATCGAGGGACTTGTACTCCTGTATCTTTTTTTCCTTCTTATATACTGGGCAATCTGGTGAACGTGGAGAATGACTACCATGACAATTTACACAGACAGGAGGGGGAACACAGGGGACTCCCCTCATGGAGTGGATGTCCACAGTCACCACAGAGAGGGGCCTGTGAACAGCGGGAAGACATGTGTCCAAAACGCAAGCACTTAAAACACCTCATAGGAGGTGGGATGTACGGCTTCACATCACGATAGACCATAATCTTAACTTTCTCAGGGAGGGTATCCCCTTCAAAGGCCAGGATAAAGGCACCAGTATCAATACGATTGTCTTTAGGACCCTTCTGAACACGCCGAACAAAGTGAACACCCCGCCGTCCGAGATTGTCCCGAAGTTCCTCATCAGTCTGAAGGATGAGGTCCCTGTGAAAAATCACACCTTGTACCATATTTAGAGACTGGTGGGGGGGTAATGGACACAGGTATTGTGCCAAGATGGGTACAGGCACGAAGGGCCGCAGATTGGGCAGCTGAAGCAGTTTTTATCAGCAACGAACCTGACCACATCTTGCTCAGGGAGTCCACATCGCCAAACTTGTCTTCAATGTGTTCCACAAAGAATAAAGGTTTGGTATTGGTGAAAGTATCTCCATCAGTCCTGGTGCAAACTAGGTAACGGGGGAAAGGTTTTTCCCCTAGCCGATGGGCCTGACCCTCTTCCCAGGGGGTAGCCATGGAAGGGATGGCCGACGGGGCAAGAGAAGCAGCACTTGAGGAATCAGTTCCACGCAGAGAGACGGCCGCAGAAGAATGGCCAGAGTTCTGGACCCGTATGTGTTTCATTTGCATAGCGTCCGGCCTGATACCACCCACTCCAATCAGGCGCTCTCCTCACGGGCGCCACCCAGCCACAGCAAGGGCCGTCTGGCACGGCGGCCATTGCCGGGAGTTCCGATGCTCCAGGAGGATGAGCAACCACTCCAAGGCATGCATGAGGAGGTCACAGCTCAGGTATCAGAAGTGTGATCTCTGTGTATTCAGGGGGCTCAACCAAAAGGGTACATAGCGACCCCACCACACAGGCTGGCTACCGTGCTGGCTATGCACCCTAGCATCAGACAACAACGTGAAAGAAAAGATGGAATGTACTAGGAGGACGCACGTCGGAGACACTAGGTAAGGTGCTCTTCCCCAAATGGCTCACACTACGGAGGAGAAATTTTGTAATGGAGGTCAAACCCCAGAGGGGGACCAAGGAATGCCAAAAGGAGGAGATGATTATGCAACAAAGCCGAATTAGAAAACCAACAGAACCAGGAGGATAGCGGGGCCAACATAAGCAAGGACACCAAGACAGGGAGAGGAGAGGGAGAGGGGAAAGGAGCAAGGAGGGGAAGGGAAAGGAAATGCAGCCTTGGAGAGAAAGAAGGCTGCAATGGCTCGGGGCCCCGTGCTCGCCACGCACGTATCCACAGAAGAATTGTGGACCCCCTGGGGGGTACTGAAGAATAGTGGATCACCAAACTGTCTGCAGACAGAACAGCAGCTGCTGCATTCTGGACAACCTCATCAATGCTTCCATTTAGCAGGTAGTACAGAACAGTAGAGACGAAAGATCTCAGTCAGCATTGTGGACAGCCCGTCTACGTGGGCAGCCAGGGGAGTGATGCTGAGGGTGCGTCCTGAAAATACGGTTGCTACAACACAGGTCATTGTGGACTCTCCAGTGGATGGATGGGAGAAGACCAGAGCTGCAATTGAAAGATCATTAGTCAAATAGGTTCCATGTGCCACAATGAAGGGAGTGGAGGCACCAATAATCAAGAGACAGAGGTTGAGATCTCCCAGTAAGTTTTTGATGTATTTATCACAGACAGTATCCGTGGTTCCACCCCACAAAGAGTTATGGACATTGAAGTTGCCCAAAATTAGGAAAGGTTGGGGGAGCTGAGAAACCAAGGTAGACAATACACTGTGAGGTACTCCATCATCGCAAGGGAGACAAACATAACAGATGGTAAAATCCTGAATGCTCTTATCCTAAAAGCCACAGTCTCCACATTTGTATCAAGAGGCCCAAGTTCACTATATAAAGACATATGCAAACTCTACCTGACACCTTATCACAATAGGCACGATTCCTAACATATCTCCGGTAGCCAAGAAGGGCAGAAGTTCCTGCAAACTATGTTTCTTGAAGGGCAATGCAGAAAGCAGGGGAGGAGCATAAGAGATGTCCTAGTGCAGCCATGTGGTGGAAAAACTGCTACAATTTCGCTAGAGAATCATGCTGCCAGAATAACGTGAGGGAATGAAGGGACCAGGGAGGATGAGAGGGTATGGTATCAAGACACACAGGTCCTGAGACACATTGTGTGGTGCGATCTGGAGCTTCAGGGGCCACCAGGATCAAGCTGCGGCCACGGATGGTTGGTTGGTTTGGAATGAATGGGACTAAACCGCAGGGTCATCAGTAAGTAGCAAACCAGGAGTAGTCATCAAAGGAAGGAGGCAAAAGGCAAATCCTGGAAAGCCTAAGCATAACCAACACAATAAAAAATAGAGATAAAGCCCAGAAGAAAATGAAAACAGCACAGATAAGTTGTTAATAGATCTGTCAAGATGAGGCTTTAAAACAAAGAAATGAAAAAGAATAGAGAGATTAAGAAGGTGGAAAGGGCAGAGGGTAGGCTGGGCCACACAGCAAGGGCTGCTAAGGATGGGGGTGGGGTGATGGGGTGGAGGGAGAGCTGGGGAGGGGATGTGCCACACCCATGCCATAGGCAGTCAATGACTCAAAAAAGCCCTAACTTACCGGAATGAATAGAAACCATCTTCATGGGCAAAACATAAAACAAAGTCAGCAAAGTTAGCGTCAGCTTGCACCGGATGGAGCATATCTGTAAGATTCAGAAGCCATCTGAAAGCAGCCAAATTAGGACAGTCTATGAGTACATGGGTTACCGTCAGGCAAGCTCTGCAATGGCAGTGAGAGTTCTCTTCATGTCTGAGAATGTGGTAATGGGTCAGTCAAGTGTGACCAATGCGGAGTCTACAGAGGATGGTGGATTCCCTGCGAGAAGTACACAGGGAAGACTGCCACATGTTCATGGTCTCCTTAATTGTCTTCAATTTGTTTGGGGAGATCAGGGCAGATCATTCCTAGTTCCAAACTTCGAGCAATCTATGGCATATGAATATCTGAAGATCCAGCTCTGGAACCCCCTTTTCCACAATCAGCATCCTGGTGGCCAGCTTGGTCAACCTGTCAGCTCATTCTTTTCCTGAAATCAAAACATGACCAGAGGTCCAAACGAAAATGGCTGTCTGCCCAGTTTGCTCAAGGTCAAGGAGATAAGATCCTGGATAGCCATAACCTATGGGTGAGGAGAGTAGCACTGGTCTATAGGCTGAAGGCTGCTCAGGCAATCACTACAGAGTATGCTCTTGCCAGTGCAAGAACGAACATGGCTAAGGGCTAATTTAATGGCCATCAATACAGTAGTGAAGACACTGCAGCCATTTGGCAGACAGTGGAATTCACTATACTGTGCATGTGTGTATGCAATGCCTGTTTCGACTGTTGAGCCACTGGTGAGTACTGCTTCCAGACCTGGATACTTCTCAAAGACAACCAAGAACAGGCGGTGAAAATTTGTGGGGTCAATGGAATCTTTTGGAGCAAAGGAGACTGAGGCAAATCTGAGGTCATGGCACAAACCATTAGGGTAGATGCTATGTCTCCCTGACCAATGGCAACAGTGGAGGAAGTTGCAGTTCCAAACAGACTGGAGGCATTCAGCAATTGTAAACCCAATTCTAGGTCCCTGTTGTGGGAAATTGAGTTCCCTTCCATGGAAAAGGACACAGTAATTGGGATGCTTGGGAAGCTATTAACGCATATAGTGTAATTTAGCTGTGGCACCTGACAGGTAACGGAAGGACTCCAGCCTCGAGTAGTAGACTGTTGACAGAACTAGTTCGGAAGGCTCCTATTGCATGTTGGACCCCACAATGATGAATGTGGTCCAGTATCTGCAATGCTGAGGGTGATGCTGAACCATACGCAAGACTTCCATAATCAAGGCAGGAGAAAATCAGGGCTTTGTAGAGCCACAGAAGAGTAGAGTGATCTGCATCTCAGCTAGTGGGAATCTAAGATTTGAAAGTGGTGTCTTAACTACAAGCAGTAATTGATTGTCTAGGTAAAGCTCTGGGTGTGGGTGGGCATACAATGGCGACAGAAGTGCACGACACAGGTCTTGGTGGTTGAAAATCATAAGATGTGGGTGAGAGACAATGACTGTGCCTTTCGTATGGCACCCTGTAGGCAACACTCAGCAACAACAGTACTAGAGGAGCAATAATACAAAGACACCACAGCCACTGCAAGACCATGATGGTCACCAGACAGAGAAAAAAGTGATTCAAAAGGCTCTAAGCACTATAGGACTAAACATCTGAGGTCATCAGTCCCCTAGACTTAGAACAACTTAAACCTAGAACTAACCAACGGACATCACACACATCCATGCCCGAGGCAAGATTCGAACCTGTGACCGTAGCAGCCACGTAGTTCCCAAATGAAGTGCCTAGAACCGCTCGGCCTCCGCAGCCGGCCCAGAAAGAGATGACGCTCAATCCGCAGGTGGAACAAAGTAGAACAGGAAGTGACTTGAGGAGCTTGGCAACATGCAGAGACTGGCCTGCTTAGCTACAACTGGTGGAATTAGCATCAAATACAGTGCTGGAATGGAGACCACACTGAACATGTCCCATTACATCTTTGGCTTACAGTGGAGACAGTGGCAGGAGCATGCAGGTTACGAAGTGAGAGTAAATGGATACCTTCAGGATATCAAGAATCTCTCACCAATATAGTGAGTGTGGTAAATATAGGAATGGTCAGGGAAATGCTGGCTGGCTGTACAATAACTTCCAGCTGCTTCAATAAACCTTTCAGTGTAATAATTGGAAAAAAAAGGAGCAGTGGAAGAACAAACCACAACATTCAAGAGACAGTCTGGTTCACTGACAGGTCAAAAACGGATGAAGGAGCTGGTGCTGGAATATACAAGATACAGCCTAGAACAGAGAGAGCATTGTCTTTAAGGAAACTGGCCACAGTGTTCCTGGTGGAGTGTGCGCCAAGCAGAATTTGTGTATGCACTATGGAGGTTGCAGCATCTAGATTTATTCAGACAGCCAAGTAGCTCTGAAATCTCTATCAGCCCCTGCAACGAGATTAAAGATCACTGCAGAATGCCACAAAGCCCTTGTGAGACTAGGGGAAAGCAACAGGGTACACCTGCTGTGAGTCTCTGGTCACTCAGGAATTAGTGGCAATGAACATGCTGATAGACTGGCCAGGACAGGCACATGGCTGGATCAGGAGGCAGCATATAGAATATTAGACTAAGATCCAAAAACAAAACCATCCCACACTAAATAAACCAGGGCCATATTTTAAGAGAAGGTCTGCAATCCTGGACTTGAACAGGAGACAAATTAAACTCATGATAGAACCTATGATTTACCATGGGAACTTTAAGAAACACTTATACATGATGGGTGCAGAGGAAGACGCCCCTATGAATAGACTATGTTATGAAGAAGGTGAAACTACACCACACCTAATCTTCCAATGCAAAGCACTAGATGGCAAAAGATACAGAATATTTTGGTTGATAAATCATGAAGGAATCATGTCTAATAATCAACTAGGAAAGAGTCTCCTGCAACTGTTTAAGGGCACCAGCTAGAATCACGGGCTACGAAACCGAACAATAAACTCAATTTCCATGTGGGTAACAGTGGGCTAAGAGGACTGTTTTTGTTTCCCTGCATCAATCTAATCAAAACACTCATGCTGGATGAGGAAACCATGTGCTAAAGGGCTATCTCCTATACACAGTGTGGTGAGCAGCACCTCTTCCACTGGTGTGGCTGGCATAAAGTTCACCATGCCTGTGTGGTCTAACTGAATGATTGCAGTTTGTCATCTGCCACCTCCAACTATTCAGTCTTGCAGTTATGCATGGTTCTTCTGTCAGATAATGAGATGAAAGCATACAGGGGGACAGTACATCGACATACATCATCATCCCGACATGCTTCTTTGGTTGCTTTGTCAATTATGTCATTTCCCTGTATCTCAAAGTGTCCAGATACCCAGCAAAAGACCACCTCCTTGCCTCACTGTTGGTGCCACTTTAAAGAATTATGGATGAGCCGAATTAATTTGTCTATTGGGTGTATTTGGCAGACCACTTTCAGTGCATTGTCAGATTCAGAACAGATGAGAAACTTTGTACTATGATGCCATCATAATATCCTATAAATCTGCCTCATAATTATTAAATTGTGGAAGGTGACTTGGAAAACCCTACCCGGAAAAACAGCTATACAATCAAGAGCATTTCCTTGGGATCCATCCACACAAACAACAATAAAACAGTGGACATACTTAAAATTTAAGGAAACATAAACTGGAGTATAAGTTTTCTTGTACTGCATCAGGATTAAAATTACTTTTGGCAATTAGAGATGACAAGATGGCAATTTTTTCCGTCCCTAGCTGTGTAATCAGCGATCCAACATAACCAGATCCATGAGGCAGTTGTTAGCATTTATCCTACGACTTTGTCACACTGGGGTAATTCCTGAGCAGCCACTAAAAACTGGGATGGACCGGCACATTCAACTCAAAAGGAGGCGCCAACAAATCCAGAGTGGTGAAAACACAGACTCTGAACTGGGCTAGATATGTTAGACATTTCAGGATTTAAGCTAGCCTCCCACTTCTGCAGAGTAGATATGGATGGAGGAGGAGTTGCCACATTTATTAAAAACTGCCATAAATTCAAGAACATTAAACATTAATAAATTCTGTTTAGAGCAGCATCTAGAAGCATGTGCAACAGAAGTAGAGTTCCATAACAGATCCTATATAATAGTAACTATTTACCAAGCACCTGCAGGAAATTATAATCTATACATAAATCATCTAGAAGCTCTTTTGGGTTATTTAACAGGAAGAAACAAAGAAATTTTGATTGCTGGTGACTTTAATACAGATTTTCTAATGCAATCTTCCTGTAAACATTTACTGCAGTTAGTAATGTCTTTCAACCTAACTAACACTGTAAACTTTCCAACTAGGATCACTAAATCCTCAAGGACAGCCATTGATAACATTTTTATAGACAAATCAAAGGAACAAAATCATATCATAAAACCTGTAATAAATGGACTATCAGATCATGACATGCAGCTCCTTGTTTTAGATGTAAATTCTAAGCAGATTATCAAGACTGCTAGATCTGAGTACAGGAGAGTAGTCAGTCAACCAAAAATTGAGTGTTTCAGAAAACTGCTCAAAGATATGAACTGGAAAGATGTTTATAATGCTCATGACATGAATGAAAAATATAACACATTCATGAACAATGTCAGTAGCATGTTTGAAAACTGTTTTCCTCTTAAAGTTACTCAAATAAAACAGATGTCTATAATAAAACCATGGATTACACAAGGAATAAAGATTTCCTGTAAGACAAAAAGGAAAATTTATCTGTCGACAAAGAATAGCTCCAATGCTGATGATTTAGTTAAATACAAGGAATACTGTAAAATATTAAAAAAAGTAATTCAGACATCTAAACAAATGCACTACGAGAAGAAGACAGCAATGTCAGGGAACAAAATAAAAACAATATGGGATATAGTGAAAGAGGAGACTGGTAGAACCAGAAAGGAACAGGAGCAAATAGCATTAAGGGTAGATGACACATTAGTAACCGATGGGCATAGTGTGGCAAATCTATTTAACAAGTACTTTATATCTGTTACTTATAGAATGGGATTGTCAGGATCAGTAAATAATGCCCTTAAATATCTGAAACTAGCCTTTACAAATAGCTTCAGGTACATGAATATGTCACTCACTTCACCAAAAGAAATAACTTCCATAACAAAATCTTTAAAAACAAAGCATTCTAGTGGATACAATGAAATATCAACAAAGTTAATTAAGTCATGCTCTTTGTGAGTTTAGTACAATTCTAAGTTACTTGTGTAACCAGTCAATTATAACTGGGACATTTCCTGACTGGCTAAAATATGCAGATGTTAAGCCTCTATTCAAGAAAGGGGATAAAGAGATACCACCATCAAACTACAGACCGATTTGACTTTTGCCAGCATTCTCAAAAAGTTTAGAAAAAGTAATGTACAGGCAGCTTCTCAACCATCTGACCACAAATAACATATTATCAAGAACACAGTTTGGATTCCTGAAGGGTTCTGATATCGAGAAGGCTATTTACACCTACAGTGAAAATGTACTTAACTCATTAAATAACAAATTACAAGCAGCAGGTATTTTCTGTGATTTATCAAAGGCATTTGATTGTGTGAACCACAACATCCTCTTAAATACATTAAAATTCTATCATGTCACGGGCAGTGCTGCAAAATGGTTCAAGTCATACCTCGCTAACTGGAAACAAAGGGTGTCAGTGCAAGGGACTAGTGAATTAAGTCATCAGTCATCATCAGAATGGGAAGAAATTACATGTGGTGTCCCACAAGGATCCATCTTAGGGCCATTGCTTTTTCTTGTGTACATTAATGAACTCTCATCAGTTACACTGCCAGAAGCAGAGTTCATTTTGTTTGCAGATGACAAGTATTGCAATAAATAGTATGTCAAGTGTAGTTCTAGAAAGATCTGCTAATGATATTAATAAATGGTTTAAAGACAACTCACTGACATTAAACTTCAAAAAGACTCACACTACGCAATTCAGAACTTCTAAGAGGTTTCCACCCAGCATATGCATAAAGTATGAAGAAGAGCAGATAGAAGAGGTTGACAGTCTTAAATTCCTGGGATTACAACTTGATAATAAATTCAGTTGGGAGGAGGACACCACAGAACTGCAGAAACGCCTTAACAAATATGTATTTGCAATTCGAGTGTTAGCTGACGTAGGTGACATAAAAATGAAAAAGCTTGCATACTTTGCCTACTTTCATTCCATGATGTCGTATGGTATAATATTTTGGGGTAACTCTTGAAGTCAAACAAAAGTTTTCAGAGTCCAAAAGTGTGTAATACGTATTATTTGTGGAGTAAATTCACGGACGTCATGTAAAAACCTCTTCAAAGAACTGGGTACACTAACTACTGCCTCTCAGTATATTTACTCCTTAATGAAATTTGTCCTAAATAATATATCTCTTTTTCTAACAAACAGCTCAGTTCATACATACAATACCAGGAACAAAAATGATCTGCACAAGGACTTAAAAGCACTTACTTTAGTTCAAAAAGGGGTCCACTACTCAGGAACACTCATCTTCAATAATTTGCCAGCAAACTTACTAGTGGCCAACTCCTACTCCATTGACAAATTTTTTAATAGAAACAAATGATGTATTGTATATATTCATACTATTAGTATTGTTATTTCAGCTATAAAAAGAATAAAAAAAATAAAAAACTTGACATGTTCCACATCCACCCGGATCTCCTCAGCACAGATCTATGGAGCAAAAAACTAATCTAATCTAATCTGGTCCAAATGCTCCTGTCAGTATCCAATTGCCCTCATGATTGACAGCATAGCAAATACGGGCTGATCTATAAACCACACTGCCACAATCTAACTGCGAGTTGACAAATACCCTATTACACTGCAGGAGGCGGGACCTATCAGCTCCCCGCACCTATCACTGAGGCATAACAACACACATCCTTAAAATTTGCAACAGTGTCCCATATTATGATCTCTTGTGGGTAGGATGGTTAAAGTTGTTGGTTGATTCGGAGGAGGGGACCAAACAGCGAAGTGATGGTCCCATAAGATTAGAGGATGAGGAAGGCAGTTGACCATACCCTTTCAATGGAACCATCTCGGCATTT
Source organism: Schistocerca cancellata (assembly GCF_023864275.1). Lineage (NCBI taxonomy): Eukaryota > Metazoa > Arthropoda > Insecta > Orthoptera > Acrididae > Schistocerca > Schistocerca cancellata. The sequence goes on from NC_064627.1 coordinate 975,855,168, forward strand.
GCCTGAAGCAATTTAGGGAAATCACAGAAAATATAAACCAGAATGGCTAGTTTCGGGGTTGAACTGCTGCCCTCCTGAATGCGAGTCCAGTGTGCTAACCAGTGTGCCACTTTGCTCTGTGTGGTTAAAGTTAATGCATGCAGTCTTCTCAAGTGAGAACCTAAAACCAGTTTTATTGATCCAAGATGAGCTGAGGTTGCCTCATTATCATTTTAAGATCAGAGGAAGAATTAGATCACAAAATCATTCACAAACAAAGAACTTCTAATGGGCTTTTGACTGCAGAGTGCACTGAAAAAAACTGCAAACAGTGGGAAACTGAGTATACTGCCTTCGGAGACTACAATCTCCTGAACAGAGCTGTCAGACAAGCAATCAACAACGAGATAGCAGAAGCGACTGTACTCGAGGAGGAATTGAATAAAGAGAGGCAGCCACCTGTGTAGTCCCCACTCATGAAGTTGGAGAAGAATGTTTTATCTCCCAGTGAGGTCTTGTATAGCCATCTCCAATAAACTACGTTGTCAATGGCAAAACAGTAACACCTGAAACAACACTAGGTGTGGCACATGTGGCCCCATGATTTGAAGAGCCAGACGAGACAGCAGTTGACCCTGCACTTCAGAGTCTTAAGATGCATACACAGGATGTCACTGAAAGCCAACGAACAACAGCCAACTGATGTCGGTTGCCAACGCATCTGCGTGCCTCCTCTCATCCTTAATTAATCAAGAGACTGGGGCAACTGTTTTGGCCTGTGGAATTGCAGTGGTTCTGACAACTTGTCAAGGCTGCTCTCATTTTGTTGTTTTAAGGTGTCTTTTAGCTAAAATTTCACCAGTTGATATTAACAGGGAACAAGAGGATTTACCAGTCATCACACATTTAGCATTTATTTTACTGCAAATTGATCACCAGAAGAAGAGGAAGAAACAACACTCATGGATGAACTTTTTTTAAAATGTGGGGAGCATTGTGGTGGGGCAAAATATCTTAAATCTAAATCAGAACTTGGGCCTATTCATAAATTATATAGGCCTATATAATTTTTTCCCTGAATGAAAGCTATACATTTCGAGTTGTTATTAAATAATGTACGTCCTAGCCTAAGATTACAACTGAAATACTTAGATACTGGTGATTCATATGACAGCTTAATATACACCTTTAAAATATCAAAACAGCCCATATGCAATAGTGTACTTCCCCTTTCTCTCATAATCCCATCTGTGTCACTGATATGCTACTGTGTGTCCACATGGAACAGTTGATAATGCCCGTCAAAGAACGAATTTCCAAGACTAGAGTCATTTTTGTTTGTGGTCGTCAGGTTACGGAAAACAATACAAACGATTCCATCGCCCGTGGAAAAATTTGTGATTAACGTAGTCAGGTCGCAAAATTCTAGAGCCGGGTCCACTGATAATGTCCCTTTCCAGCAGGAAGCTTTAATTTACTTTCACTGGTTCAAGAAGCAATAAATCAATTCCAATCGCAGCTGAGTGTTATAAATGAAAGTATTACGGTTTTCTAAAAGAAATTAGGAACGGAACTAATAGTTTGTGTGTAATATTTAGGTCTACAAACTAAAATCGAAAACAGAACATTAGATACAGCGTGTGATGCCACTTAAATAGTATGCCACTGTTGTAATATGACAAAGTCGTTCCTTGGTTTCACGTTACTCAACCAACTGGAGTATCTCTCTTACAAAACTCAAGAACATCTGCGGCTTACATGTGCAATGAAAGCAACATCCTACCCCTTACCGGACTGAGGAAGCAGCAAACTGATTGCCAGTGATTGAACAGAACAGAAAGCGTTCCAGACGCCTACAATAACTGTAAGCGTAAGCAGTAGGTCAATTCTGACAACTTTTTTGAATCGTATCTACACGCAGTTTGTTATTCCTCTACGCACTCTTATTTCTCCGATCCTTCACTAGATAATAATGACTGCTATCATAGGCCTCATTACTTCTTTCAGTACAAGTTTCTTACAATTAGATGACTAACCTGCAAAGCTATTGGAGACGTCGAGAACTCCTTTCGCTCTCCATGATCCTAATAACACACCCACCACTCTCTCCTGGTTTCCAATTTTTCCCATTCGATTAAAATGGTCCACAACACTTAGTAACACTAATGGGTGTACTACTACTTTTGAGGTTACTATTTCTTGACTCGGCATTTCGAATGCGTTACGCCAACCATGAATCCACAGAAACCACTGTCTCTGCTTTGATGAGAGTAGTACAGCGATTGGGTCATTTTCATATAAATGCAACGTCAGTGTTAACTAAGTATACTGAAATTATTAATGTATTTTCTTCTTTCTTAAAAAAAGCACATATGTGCCGGAGAAACATTAATATCTGTCTTCTAAGTACTGAAATTATCTTACGTAGTCCATAGTTTATCTGAACCAGCGATTTTCATATAGTGAGGGGTAAATTATATTCTGTAAATTTATTCCGAGCAGAACAGTTTGGTGTAGGTTATTCTACGTACTTTACTTCTCTGTTTCCAAAACTTCATTCAAATATTCTTAAATTAGCATAATAATGTCATTTAGAGTTCTACACCTGCTGACAATGCGATGTTATGCGCACTTGACTTCATTGACGTCAAAGTAGATCGGAGGAGGAAGATAGACAGTGTGTAGTTTACAGTGATGTTTGTAGTAAATATAACGTATTGATAATGAGAGAAGAACTGTTCAGATGTTGTAAACAAGGAAATGCAACGCGAGTGAAGTACTTACTAGAAAACACTGACATCAATCCAAATGTTAGAGACGAATGGGATAGTACACCGTTATATTATGCTTGTCTGTGTGGTCACAGTCAGGTGGTTGACTTGTTGCTAATGAATGGTGCTCATTGTGATGCCAATACTTTTGATGGAGAGCGTTGTGTTTATGCAGCACTTACTGACGAAATATCTGAAAAGCTACGAAGTTACAGAGTTCTGTCCAGTCGTACGATGCGACGTGATTATTATGACGAATTCTTGCGCCGCCTGTTGCAGTGTAGTGAATACAGCGATGTAACATTTGTTGTTCACGACGAAGAGTTTCATTTGCACAAATGTATACTTTCCTCAAGATCAGCATACTTTTGCGACAAGTTTAGAGCCAAATGGCAAGATCGACAAGTTGTGACTATTAAGAACAGTTTAGTAAAGTCGAACGCTTTTAGAGCACTGATACAATACTTGTACACAGGACGTTTAGAAACCCACCTGGACTCTGTGGATGATTGTATTCTTCTGAGTTCCAATTGCAAGCTGTTTGTCCTGGAAGAAGAGCTGAAGAAAGCACTTAAAAAAGTTACTTCTTCTGAATATGTCAAACCAGGTATGCATGTCAAAGTTATTGTGTTAGAATCGTCTGAGCTTACCGGTCAACTTCAAGAAGACTTTGGAAGAATGGCTGATGACGTTGTAAGCTGTTATGAACCGCAAAACTTTGCTGATTTGTGTTTATACGTTGACGGGCGTTCATTTTATTGTCATAAATTGTTTGTGTGTGGCCGGAGTGAGTATTTTAGCACCTTAGTGAGAAAGGATCATTTCAATGAAGTGAATATTGATACCGAGTTTGATGTTCCAGTGATAAGAATTAATGGAGTGCCTGTGGAAGTCCTTGCAGCAGTATTGTATTATATATATACCAATGCTGTCAATGTTCCTCCTGACCTTTTATTGGATCTTCTACATGCTGCTGACATGTATTTGTTACCAGGTCTAAAAAAGTCTTGCGCAGCATTGTTGGGTCAGTATTTGAACCCAGAATGTGTGATGGCATACTTACACACAGCACGTTTGCTTGGCTTACCACAACTTGAAGACCAGTGTGCAAAATTCATTGCACAGAACATTTACACAATGCGGAATAATAAATCATTACATCAGATGATTTTACAAGATGCATTGGATATTCAACATCGACAAGAGACGGACAGTATTTCTATTGTTGATGACATCAGGTACCATATCACCTCACACATTGCCAGTATCAGTGAAACAATTGAAGCAAATAACAAGTTGAAGGAAATTGATGAATTGCTTGAAACCTTGGGGCTGGATGCATAATCAAAGTCATTGTTATCAACTGTATCTGTTGTTTTGTTTGTTGATTTTTATTTTATAAAACATGTTGATATTTTTAATTTGAAATAAACTAATGTGGATCAGTCAAGCTTTTCATCTAAATCTGAGCAGATGTGGATAAATTGATTCCATCACCCTGTTTTAAGTATTCTGCAAAGCATTCCAGAAAAAGAGGGATGCTCATTATGTAGTTTCCTTTAACTTTCATTTGCTTGAAATTTTCAGTGTACTGGTTATAAACTGCCTGTAATTCAATGCAGTGATGATTCTTTTAAGTTTCTCAGCATTGTACAATTAATATCTTGGGTCAAGAGGAATATTCAATACGAATCAGCTTTGGCCAGTGAGATAATGTTGAAGGCACATTTTGGTGTGTCTATTCACAGTTTTGTTGTTAGTTGGCAAAGTCAATGAATGTAGGGGGGGGGGGGGGGGGGCACGCAACCCCAGGTTGTGTTGACAGACTGATCTGTACCTTTGCCCAAGGTCTAGGTTAAGTTGGAAGATAGCAGTGTGGTTGAGAGTTGGTGAAGCCAGCAAATGTTAAAAAGAACCTGGTTGTGTTGACAGAAGAATCGTAGCTTAGCCCATTCGAAAAAAATCACAACTGATATAATGTTATAGTCACCACGTTGTTTATGCTGTTTGTTGCATGTTTCCTGCATCACTGGTCAAAGTTGATGACTTTATTCCGTATATCTAACACACAGCAACAGCTGTACAGAATTGAATGTTTGCTGTAACAACGACCAACTGAATCACATCACATAAGTGCGAAGTCTAAGAAGTTAGAAGAAATAATGGGAACATTTTCAATAGAAACTTTTTCCATAGCAGATCACCGCCTCCGATAATCTCTATGTTGTGATCAAATTCTTCATGGAAAATTTCACCAATCTTGATTTTGACATGTCTGATGACGTACCTAGTAATTCTCCCATGTTATTTTTCACCACCTGTACTTTTCACAAATTGAATATTATTTGTCACCTCATTATAATTTCAGTGGCTTATGTGAAGCTGTTACCGTGCACACCCCAAAACTTTCAGTGGACAATATATTGTAATCTGTATCCCATTAAGTTTTACTGATATACAGCAAAACCAGTTTCCCCAACTCCTATGCCATTTTTGTTTCTGTCAGTAGTAGACATGTGGCTTTAAATGGGCTGCTTGTTGGCGAGATCAGCTAGGAATACATTATTTTGGTTTGAAAAACAGTTGGTACAGGCAATTTGCACAAAAACTTGCTGTTTTGCAAAGTCCTTTTTTTAATTCCGTGTCTATCTAATAGTGCCTGCTATTAGCAATATTGTTTGTATAGTGAATGTTTGTAGCAATGTTGTTTCATGTGTTGGTAAACAAGTAGAAAATTTACATACACACACCTCTTTCTGCTATTTCTGCACTTAAGTGGATTTGGATCTGTTACAACTTTTCTAGCATGTCTCTCAACTGATATGAATTATGGTATGTCGTGGAAATAACTGTAACACATGTAATGAAAAAATAATAATTTTTCTCGATTTTAAATAGTGAAAAATCGGGGGTTGAAATAACAACCATGTGAAACAGGATAGATTGCTACTCACCACAAGATGTTGAGGGACATGTGCACGAAGTCATTTTTCAGAGGTAGAAAAACAGTTGGGCCTTCACACAAAGGGATAAAAGATGCAATTGTTGTATCACAATAAGGCAAATTGGACTAGGATGTGATATTGGATCCTCTCTGAAATCTTGGTTGTGGTGACAGACCAATCTGTAGCATAGCCTGTGTAGGTCGGGTTGAAAGGTAATAACGTGGTTGTTAGTTGGCAAAGCCAACAAATGTGAATTTCAAATAGCATAGCCTAATGTTTACATTCACACCATATTTAATACAATATTTTGATGCATATTATATACACGAATCGAGGACAAACTATTGAAAACCAAGCAGGGGGTTCTCTTCGTAGTTTTTTAATGGTAAAGTGTCCTGCTATTTTGTGGCCTAATTAGATCAGATCAGTGATGCTGTGTGAAATGCATACAAGAGATATGTATGCAATTCAAAGATGGTAGAAAAACAAGAACAATAAAACAGACTATAAATGAAGAAATGTAAATACTTCACAAAAGGATTGAAAGGAGGACAAAAATGCTTGTAAGAGATAAGCTGACCTCAGTCTGGAGGTTGGTTTTTAACATTGTGCTGCTTTCATAAGAATAGAATTTCCATGCACTTGCTTCTTTATCTTTGAATTTATTTATGTAATCATCTACAATGCGAAATGTAATCCAAACCACCATGCAGCTTGATGTGTTTCACTTGCACCAAGCATTGCCATAGATGAAAGAAGTAATGCATGTCAGAAATATACCAGGTGTGCATTCTGACCATAATGGGCCATCCAGTGCTTACTGGCTACTGTGTCATCTTCTGCTTTGTGGCATCAGTTGGATGCAGTATGGAGGGGTGTCAGGTTCCCACATCTTGGAGTCACTACATCTCATTTGAGTAGCTGCTCAGTACGTCTACATGGCACTGTGGATGTACTGTATGGAGAAATGTGTAGAATTGATTATAAAACATCCAGAGTTTGTTTTTAAAAAAAACAACAGTGGTTTTCTGCTATCCCACATACAGCACTTTAGTGTTTTATATTCTTCATGTTTTATTGGTAATTTGCGTGTGTAAAAATCATTTTACAGTGGTGTAGATCCAATCAACTTCAACAACACAAACATAAGTCATATATACACACATGTGTTAAATGAGAATAGGAGAGGATAGGTAGTGAACAGCGTATAGGATATTGTTTTTTATACACTGTTTACAAAGATGAGACAGCAATCTCGAAGAACATTGCACTGTAAATGGATATCTTAAACTTTTTATCCACACTGATTTACAAATGCGCACCCTTAACTGTACTATGTTACAAGCTAACTTCATCTCAAACCTTGTCTTACAGCGAGATTAAAAGGTGAACACTGGCTAGTACTATGTGAAAGATATACAGTTTATTGAACAATTTTTTAAGAGGATTGTATACTTATACCATAACTTAAGTGCTTCCGGAGACCACAAGACAAGATGAAGTACGTGATAATGTCTGCTCTAAGAGGTGCACTACTAACATTGTAAGACATGATGCAATGACGTGGATACAAGATATACCAGAAACCTTGCCATACATATGGTCAACGTGTGACATGTGGGTGTTTCTCTGTCCATGGCATGTAGAACATCAGTAGTGTGTGTGCTCTGTTTAGCACTCACCTTTCTTGTTGCCTTGCAGTCTTTCAGAAAAACTCGTATTGTGCAATGCCTAAGAGGATGTGTAATTTATTGATGTTTGAAGTCTTGGAACTTCCTAATAGAATAAATTTTGGAGACATGAACTTACTTTTTGTGGAAAAATGTGTCTCCATGAGCTTGTTTTATTGAGCTGACAAGAGCAAAAACTGTTTTAATTTGCATCCAGATGAAGATAACTGCAAAATGTTGTTGCATGCATTCTCATCTCGTAAGCATTACTTTAATGGTGAGAACGCTGCTCTCCAGAATTGACATTTTCATTTAGGGTCAGGAAAATAGTTTGTGTAGGCATTAATATCTGTTTTTGCAAGTGCACTTGAAAATGTAAAATTGGCACAAATTCTGAAGCCATCACAAAAGCAGCAAGGAGATACATCAGGATTTTATGTAAAAATAAAATTATTTAGAAATCTTTAACATATTGCAGCGTGTCAGCAACTGTGAAATGTACAGCAAATAAACAATGTTTTCAGCCTTCAGTTGCAAGGTAATTTTATTCGTTTACCCAGGTTTCGACTCCAGAATTGTCCAAAAAGATTACTCTGTTCAAAATCCTGTTTCTACTGTACATCAAACGTTGAAGAGCATTAATCTTAAGCTTAAAAATAATGAAGCACTGATAACTAAGGCCGATAAAGGCAATTCCCTAATTATCGCCCACAAAAGCGAATACATCCGTAAAACGGAAATGTTTTTTGAGGAAAATGGCATCGTGCCAATCGAGGTGGACCCCACACCCGTGATCCAAAAAGAGATAAGGTCGGCTCTTAGCGGTACAAAAAAGTTAATCGGCGAGTTTTATAAAAAATGCCTTATAAACATGAATCCGAAACCACCTATTTTGAGAAGCCAGTTTAAGGTTCATAAAATTTCCCACCCCATCCGGCCGATCGTTGACAGTACCAAAAGTGCATACCACAAACTAGCTAAGTTCCTGCACCGTAAATTGAAAGAGAATTTTGTGTTTGAAAAAAATTTCTCCGTCAAAAATTCGGTAGACGTGGCCAACAAACTTAAAACTTTAGCCTGTTCTGACATCACAAAACTCGTATCATTTGATATTAAAAATTTATACACCAATGTGCCTGTTGAACAGACGATGGACATTATAGAAACCAATTTGCGATACCATAAAAAATTATCGGCCCCTGAGATCGATGAACTAATGGTTCTGTTACGCACCACCCTCAAGTACAATTATTTCTCTTTCAATAATAAAATATATTCGCAACCCTGTGGTCTAGCTATGGGCAGCCCGTTAGCTGGTATCATGTCAGATATTTTTATAAACTCAATAGAACAGATGTTTTTTCGGAATTATCCAGATTTGGCAAATAATATAATATTCTATGCGAGATATGTAGATGACTTGCTGTTTGTGTTTGAAGGTTCCCATGAAGAGCTAGAACTGTTATTTACCACTTTCAATAACCTACATGAAAAAATCAGTTTCACACAAGAAAATCAGACAGCTGATAGGACCTTAGACTATCTCGATCTGACGCTATCCATTATTGGCAACAAAATAGATTTCAAAATTTTTCGGAAAGCAACCTATTCCGACATCATCATCCCAGCTGATTCCACCCATCCTCAGGCCCAAAAAAAAAAAAAAAAAAAAAAAAAAAAAAAAAAAAAAAAAAAAAAATGGCCTTTTTTCACTCGAGTATCCATCGAGCTCTTTCCATTCCGCTTTCGCCAATCAACTTACAAAACGAATTAAAAGTCCTCGAAAACATCGCTCAGAATAATGGATACAATCCCAGTATAGTGAGAAAGTTGTTCAATAAAAAAACGCGAAAGAAGACTACCACCCTTTCCAGTTCAGATACTCACAATCAACACCAGGCAACGAAATACATATCAGTTCCCTTTATAGGTAACATATCCTATAAGGTAGGTCGTTTATTAAAAAACCTAGGGTGTAAAGTTTCATACTCTACCACTAACAACCTCAAAAAGAACCTAGTTCATTCTCTGGATAAAGGTAATGATAAATCATCGCTGTCAGGTGTATATAAAATCACGTGTGCTGAATGTCCTTCTTATTACATTGGCCAGACAGGAAGGGCCCTGTCTGTTAGGTTTAAAGAGCACCTGCCGACAAAAAGCGGTGATGGAACTCGAGGATCTACATTTGCTGAACATCTGGTCCAAAAGGCGCATGCTCCTAAGCCTCTAAAAGACGCAGAGCTTTTGCATAATGAAGTAAAGGGATGCAGGCTAGACACCCTTGAAGAATTGCAAATTTTTAAACATCTTAGTATTGATAGGGACAACTTACTTAATGATCAGCTGCAATTAAAGAATAGAAGTTATTTCGAAGGATTTCAACCTTTACTTCAGTGAAATTGACCCACAGTCTGCCTCGAATGGCCGATGCTGTTTCCCTATCTGCTTTGTCCCTTTATTATAATGTGATTGTACATGTGTGTCTTTGTATTTCCTTATATGCTTTGTAATGACACATAGTTGCTAAGGCCTTTTTATGTTAAAGACATTTTATGCTCAGCACGCATGGTTTTGACACTAATTGTTAGTTACTGTAAAAAAAAAAAAAAAAAAAAAAAAAAAAAAAAAAAAAAATTTATACCTTGGCTTTGTAGTTTGTTCTCAGGTAAATTGTTTAATGTTGCTATACCAATAGATAGGTATGTCCAATTGTAAGACAGCTTTCAGTTACATTTTATTTATATGTATATTTGCTCTAAGTAATTTTGAGACAGTTTGTCTCTCGCGCTTGCGCATGCGCTTGGCCGCGGCCGAGCCTCGCCGCGTAACGGCTCACGACGCCTAGTTTTCGAGCCGCTTACGTGTGGTCCTGATTTATGGCCGGCGCAGCTCCGTCTACGTTCGCCCTAATGGTTTTAATTTTGACTGACATAATCTTATGATTATGCGTCTTTAATGTTTTAATTTTTAATCTGTGATATGGCCAGTGTTTGGCTCACAAAATAATTTCATTGTTGTAAGTATCACAATTTCTTCATTATTCAGTCTTTAGACTGATAAGGCATTTTAGTGAGTAATATATGTCCATATGTGGTTTAATATATAGGTTCTGAAGAAGATTCCATTACTGGAGTCGAAACCTGGGTAAACGAATAAAATTACCTTGCAACTGAAGGCTGAAAACATTGTTTATTTGCTGAAAATTATTTAGATATCTTAGCACGTCTTTTTTTAATTTCAAAATGGTACTTATTTAATAAACACGCCTCGTATGCTGCAGAAGAATATGAAACAAGATCATGAGAAGAAATTATTGGAATTAGACTCCTGCATCTTACATACCCTACATCATTCTTTTGAAAACGGTGCTCAAACTTGTGATTGGAACATAGTTATTTTCTTCAAAAGTTTCCACTATTTATTTCATGACTTGTCTGCAAAACATACACGGAACTTTGAAATTCAAAGAAAGTAGGCCTGAAATTTTGCCACCTTAGGTGGTTAAATCCTGCAGTCTGAGGGCTCTGAAAATTTTGGGCAACATTTCTCTGTTTCTTTCTAATGCATAAAAGGGGAAAATTACCAAACCAACTTCAAATTCATATAAGATTGTTTCATCAGTGGTAAAGAATAGGTTAGTAAAAATATAACGCCAACCTTCTGTTGTCATGGCCCGCAAATGACCTCACAAAATTAGTAAACCGTTGTCTTCGCAATTTTCATATAGGCCTACTGAAGAAAGAATACGCCAAGAAAATTGATTCCTCAGATAAGCTTGCTACTTACGAAATGGAACCATTTCACTCGATGAATTAAGTAGAGTAAGTTTATGTTTTATTGGATATAAAATTTTGTATAGCATGGTTAAGGAGGAAAAGATTACCAAGAAAGATGTTCTAACCTTAAAACATGAAGCACAGTCATTTACTATGGAAATGGTTAAAAGTATTCTTGAAAAATCTTCATTACAATATTCCTTTGTATGTAATTCAGCCTTTCGTGATCAAAATGTTATTTTTTAAAATAAAGATGGATGCAAGAAAAAGATGAAATGAATAGTAACTAGTCTGGTTGAAAGTGACCACATTTTGGTGGAAAATTGTGAGTCCCCATATCGGAGTTTGGAGATTTTGTACAGCAAATTCCATATCAAGAATGTAGAGATTTTGATGTTAAAATTTCGAGATTAGATGACTTCCGGTACAAGAATATGTATTCAAGAGGTTTCAAAGAAATCTGCAAGGTTTGCAAGAAGAATTTAATCTGTTCACATGATCAGGCAACAGTAGAAAGTGGATTCTCAATCATCAAGACTAGAACTACGTAATTTGAAAGTAAGATCCAATGTTGCTTTTCAACAAGTTAAAGACCACCTTAAATTTTGTGGGAGAGTGCAAAATATACAAATTACTAAGGATTTGTTGACATCTACTTCTTCTGCAAGGAAAAAAAATACATGGCTTGAGGTGCAAAAACAGATGCAGACGACCTAGACACTATCAGAAAGAAAGCAAAGATTGCAACAGGATTTGGAAGGTTTAAAGCAGAAAACAATGCGCCTTGATTCTGACATTTCTTCACTGCACAAATCAGCTGATGAACTTTCAGAGGTTGCAGAAAAAACAAGGACATTTCATACTGCTCACAGTCCAATGTACTAAGGAAAAAGGCTCATGAAAATAAACAGTGGTTCAAGCATCAGACAGCCAGATTAAGCAAAAAACTGATGAACTTAAAAATGTTTTATGATCTCCTGTTTTTTATCTGTACTGTGGCCTTTTTTAATTTATTTTTTAGTGCTTATAAGCGTTTCTTATTGACAATTCCTTCTCAATTTCATTGAAATTTACACATTTGGAATTACTTTTCTGCATTTTTGTGTGACAGAAACTGCAGATAGTACTATAAAGTGTGATATACTTACTTTAATAAGAAAAACATTTATCAAAGATCAAGCAGACATGCAGTGAAGTATATTGTTGGTAAGTTTTTAAAAGAATGTGCCTAAATTCAATGAAGTTGATACTACTGAATTTTATTGTAGTGATAGTATTTTGAAGTTATTATCAATTTGTGCATGTTTATTGTACTCTTGACATTACTACAACTATTGTCAGTAAAGAGAAGGTGCTTAAAAGTCCTTTTTTTTAATTCAGTATGAACCCTGGATCATTGATAAACCTTTTATTATTATTATTATTATTATTATTATTAGCATTAGCAAATGTGCCCATGGAGAACGATAAGCAGGTGGTTTTCAATCTTTTGTAGTGTTCTTCTCATTTGCCCAGTATTTCTTCATTTTCTCCCCAAAGGTTTTGTTTCTATCTTTTCTCCACTTCGGTCAATATGCTTTTGGTTCCATCTCTGGAAAAAACTTCAACTTATCAATTTTACCTCTGAATGTATCCCTGTCTGATGTGTTTGTTATGTCAATTTTTGCTTTTGTCAAACATTTCTTAACTTCAGTTACCCAAGTTATTGATGCTTTAAAGGATGTCACATAGTCCAATAGACATTTAGTTTGTTTCCAGAATGAGATTTTCACTCTGTAGCAGAGTGTGCGCTGATATGAAACTTCCTGGCAGATTAAAACTGTGGGCCGGACCGAGACTCGAACTCGGGACCTTTGGTCCGAGCTAGAGTCTCGGTCCGGCACACAGTTTTAATCTGCCATTAAGTTTCATTTGGTTTTATTTATTTATTTTATTTAGTCCTTCAAATCCTATATGTATAGAATATATACAAGGATATTGGACGTGGTTAGGTATTTACAAGATAAAATACAGTTTGTATTGCAATGCTAAGGACTAGATATTGAAGTAATTTAGCACAGATTCATAAATACAACAAACATTACAGGCAACATACAAAGTAGAATATTAATAATGCATCTTTATTTTTGTTGTTTGGCTTTTATATATTCTGTCAGACTGTAAAAGCAATGATCAATTAAATATGCCTTTACTTCAGCCTTAAAACTACAGAGTTTACTTATTGATTTAATATGTTTAGATAGATTATTGAAAATCTTTATCCCAGTATGTAATGTGCCTTTTTGGCACAATGATGTTCTCACCTGTTTCATATGAAGGTCAGATTTTTTCCTTGTATTGTGTGCATGTATATCTTCATTTTTTAATAAGATATCTGGGTGTCTGTCGATATATTGTTTGATGAAAACTGATGTTTCGTAGATAAAAATGCAAGGAAGAGGAAGAACTGACAGTTTTTTGAATATGGGTCTGCATGATTTCGTATTGTTTACCCCTTCAATAATTCTTAGTATTTTCTTTTGCATCCTGAAAAGTTTAATATTTGTTGTTGTATTGCCCCAGAAGATTATGCCATATTTAATTACAGAATGCACATAGGAGTAGTATACATTTAACAGGCTGGCTTTGCTGCAACAAGTTTTTAAGATCCGTATCATGTAACAGGTTTTGCTTAGTTTTCTTTGCAAATATTCAATGTGTACCTCCATTTTTTGTTATTCTGGATCCAGAGTCCCAGAAATTTAGTGCTGTCAACACTTTCAAGAACTCTGTCCCTAAGTTCTATTTATATGTTTGGGTGGTGTCTTCCTTTTACATTATAGAAGTTCAGTGCTACTGTCTTTTATTTGTTTATAATTAGCTTGTTATAGCTGAACCACTGTTCTACACTGTTCATTGTTTGGATAGCGGAGTCTTTTAGTTTTTCTTCTGTTTTACCACTAATAAGGAAGCTCGTATTGTCTGCAAATTGGAGGGTAGTTTTGCAATACTTGTTGTACATAAGATCATTGACATAGAGGAGAAACAGAATGGGTCCTAATACTGATCCTTGAGGGACACTATATTTCACATTTTCATATCCTGAATAGTAGTAGCTGATTTTGTTATGGTCAGTATATTGCACTTCAACCACCTGTTTGCAACCACATAGGTATATCTTGAGCCACTCATTGGAATACCTCTAATTCCTAACTGGTCAAGCTTCTGCAGTAGGGCATTATGGTCAAAGACGTCAAAACCTTTAGATAAATCAGGACATATGTCCGTCACAAACTCACTTGCATCCAGTTTAGTATAGATTTCATTAAGAAATTCAAATTTGCACTTTCAGTTGAATAGCCTTTCCTAAAGGAGAGAGAATTTTATTTTTATTCAGGAAATCAGACAATCTCTTATAAAAAACTTTTTCTAAAATTTTTGAAAATACAGGCAGTAGGGCTATTGGTCTATAATTTGAAACACATTCTGGGTTTCCTTTTTTGAACAGTGGTTTCAGCTTTGCTGTTTTTAAGCATGAAGGGAAGGTTCCTGATGCCAGTGAGCTGTTGCACAAATGTGTCAAGGGTTCAGCTAAGGCAAGACAGCATTTTTTAATAATTGCATCTAGTATTCCATCAATTCCACATGAGTACCCTGTTCTCAAGGTTTTTATAACTAATAAAATTTCTTCAGAATTTGTGGGTGAAAGGAACAAAGATGTAGACACATTTCTCACACTATTGCATGATGGAGGTGATATTTTGTTGTGTTCTTCCAGTCCACTCACCAACTGTTCACTTATATTTGCAAAATATTTGTTGAAGGTCCCTGCAATTTTTGTTGGGCAAGAAATCATTTGTCCTTCATAACATAAGTTCATATTTTTATGTTGTTTAGTTTCACTTGTTGTTTGATTTTTTATAACTTCCCATATAGCTTTAGATTTGTTTTTTTTTAATTTTCAATGTATTTGTCATTTGCCATTGTTTTAGCTTTCCTTACAACATTTTTGAGGATCCTCTTGTAATTCTTCAGGTACAAATGAAATTCATGAGGCATGTTCTGTGTCTTTGCTATATCGTGTAATCTTCTTTTCTCTGCACAAGATATTCTAATACCTGTTGTAATCCATTTGTTCTTTTTGAAGTTAGGTTGACATTTTTGCTTTTTTAATGGAAATGCAGCTTCAAAGTATGACATGAAGATTTCCATGAATTTTTCATACTTTTTGTTAGTATTTTCACAAGTATACACTTCATACCAAGTTTCTTCACTTAGTCTCTGTACAAAAAGGTTTATTGGTTTGTTAGTGAATTTCCTTGCTTCTTTTACAAGTTCTTCTTTCTCAGTTGTTTCACTTGGGGTGTGCAAAGCAATAAACTGCGCATAGTGATCACTGAAGCCAGTAGTAAGATTTCCGGCACAGAAATTGTGATTTACATATGTGTTTATTAATATCTGATCAATTGTTGAGCTAGTTGTTGGTGTAACTCTTGTAGGAGAGTCTATGGTGGCTTTTATGTTATATGTTTCCAGTAGGGTCATCAAGCTTTGCTGGTCTTTTGAGATTTCTTGAAAATCAATATTAAAATCTCCACATATGATCACTGTTTTGTTGAAGTTTTTTATAGTATTTAAAGTTGCTTCTAGTTGATGACAGAAATCATTTAATTTCTCATCAGGGCTCCTATATACACAGATGATTATTAATTTTAATGCAGAGAGTTCAACTGCAGATACTTCAAAAATTTTTTCTTCAGCTAACAGTTCAATGGGTTTTATGTTACAATAATCAATGCCACTTTTAACAAATATACATGACCCTCCATGACTGGATGTAATTATAGAAAATCATGATGAAAGATTGAAGTCTGCAAGTTTTGTGACTGACATTGCATCTTTAGGCAGCCAGTGTTCAGTTATACACATTACAGAAACGTTTTTTAGCTCATCAGTACATAAAATTTCAACTTCACTTAATTTGTTTAGCAATGATTGGATATTTTGATGAATCAGCATGAAATTAAAGGGTTTGTTAGGCTTTGGCATATTGTAAGACTTTGGCATATTTAATTGATCACTTACCTTTACCTTGTCAATAAAAAATCATTCAGGTGTGCTGGAAGTACTGCTTTTCTTTTCCCGACTGCACCTATTCTTCTATTATCATCTGCAGCAGAATTTTCTTCTGTGTCTGGCTCCCCTGGTAGTTGTTCAGCTGCTGCTCCTACTGCTGGTGTTAGAGCTGGGTCTGCAATTGGTAGAGTTGTTACTGCATTCATTGTTGTTGCTGTGCCTGAATATTGGAGGCACCTAGTTCCTTCTTTTGTTGTTGATGTTGGTGAGTGAGGTCTTGCTGGCGTTGTTTCCTTTGAATATTTGGGGGGCCAATCCAGGATGATTTTGCTTTTGAGTGTTTGATGCCTCTTGATGATAATTTCTTCAATTTTTCTGACGAGCAGTTTTTTCCCCATGTTGTTAACGTGCAATCCATGTAATGTGTGGAATCTGCACCCAATATTGTTAACATTTACGAGTTCTACATTTCTGAAATGTTTGCAAAGTAATGAAATTTGTTGGTTGGCATTGATTATTTCTTTATTTACACATGACCAAGATGGTAAGTCATGCCGATGTGGAATGTTCAGCACTAAAACATTTGTGTGTGACAACTGTCCTAAGCACCTTTTTAGTTCTTGTTTTGCTTTGTGGGTTTCGTTTTTATATACGTCATTTGACCCACCAATTAGCACGACAAAGTCTTCAGAGGATAAGTCAGCAACGTCTGTGGATTGTACATGATTGTAAATTTCCGACATAGAAGCACCAGGCTTTATGTAAGTGATTGTTTGTTAACTGGACTGACCGTTGAGAAGGCGAGCAAATCCATGACCATGACTGTCTGCCATCAAAACTACTTTTCTTTGTTTAGGTTTCTCTGCATGTTTAGAAGGCCCACCGTCATTATGGCCAAACAATTTAGTATCGGTGCTGGACAAATACTTGATATTTGGGTCACGCAAGTGTTCAGGTCTTTCAGTTTCATTTCCTTTCATAACAGTAAGTGAGTTGTTAGGCATTCTTTTGGATGTATCACTCCGCGTATTTGTAGTTTCATATTCAGCTCGGAATTTAGTTTTATCACATGCACAATGTTTCTTATCTTGCACGGTTGATTGCACACTGAACCTGCTTGTAAACGCAATATTAGGCTCATACAATAACCTTCGTTGAGAATGAGGCACTTTGTTTTTCACTTTGCCTGGAATTTCGTGGTTACTGTGAGGCAAGTTTGATGTAGGTTCACACTTTCCGGACGTAAGTTTTTTTACTTCGCTCATCAGAGTATTAATGGTTAGTTGCAGACTACTTACACGGTCATTTAACTTTCTGATTTCATCACTACAATTCGTGCTCACGCTGTTTTTATCGGTGTAATTTTCACTTTTTTTCGCATGAACACTATGTGTATCAACACTAGCCACCATCTTGCCACTGCCACTTGTTTTCAGGCAATCTGTCTAGGTGTCCATAGAACTTCATTTCTCTCTTTCTGATGTCAGTTTTCATGTTTGATACTTTTTATGTTGTCTGGATGGTTTGCAGACTGTATCCATCTTGTGTGTATTGTGGTCCCAGAATTTTTCTCATAATCTTTCTCTCTACTTTCTTGATTTCTTGTAAATCTAGTTTTTGATTCAATGAGAGTGTTTCACTTGCATATGTGACTGTTGCTTTGAGTACTGTATTACTACTACTGCTACTATTATTATTATTATTATTATTTCTATTTCTCTTTCCTGTCTCAGACGTTATGTCTAGTTAAAAATGGAAGGTGACGCAGACCTTGATCAAGCGTCACTTCCTTTTAACTGTACAGTATATGTTATATTGCATTTAGGAACTTTCGGGTAATTGAACATGTATCAATAATTACGGATTTCTGTAGTTTTACATGTAAGTTTGGATGTAGCTGTATTGCATTGATGTACTGGTGGATATTGTGTGGTATGACTCCTGTAGTTGATAGTATAATTGGTATAATGTCAACTTTATCCTGATGCCACATGTCCTTGACTTCCTCAGCCAGTTGGATGTATTTTTCCATTTTTTCTCCTGTTTTCTTTTGTATATTTGTTGTATTGGGTATGGATATTTCGATTAGTTGTGTTAATTTCTTCTTTTTATTGGTAAGTATGATGTCAGGTTTGTTATGTGGCGGTGTTTTATCTGTTATAATGGTTCTGTTCCAGTATAATTTGTATTCATCATTCTCTAGTACATTTTGTGGTGCATACATGTATGTGGGAACGTGTTGTTTTATAAGTTTATGTTGTAAGGCAAGCTGTTGATGTATTATTTTTGCTACATTGTCATGTCTTCTGGGGTATTCTGTATTTGCTAGTATTGTACATCCACTTGTGATGTGATCTACTGTTTCTATTTGTTGTTTGCAAAGTCTGCATTTATCTGTTGTGGTATTGGGATCTTTAATAATATGCTTGCTGTAATATCTGGTGTTTATTGTTTGATCCTGTATTGCAATCATGAATCCTTCCGTCTCACTGTATATATTGCCTTTTCTTAGCCATGTGTTGGATGCGTCTTGATCGATGTGTGGCTGTGTTAGATGATACGGGTGCTTGCCATGTAGTGTTTTCTTTTTCCAATTTACTTTCTTTGTATCTGTTGATGTTATGTGATCTAAAGGGTTGTAGAAGTGGTTATGAAATTGCAGTGGTGTAGCCGATGTATTTATATGAGTGATTGCTTTGTGTATTTTGCTAGTTTCTGCTCGTTCTTAAAAGAATTTTCTTAAATTGTCTACCTGTCCATAATGTAGGTTTTTTATGTCGATAAATCCCCTTCCTCCTTCCTTTCTGCTTAATGTGAATCTTTCTTTGCTGAATGTATGTGATGTATTCTATATTTGTGTCATTGTGATCATGTAAGTGTATTGAGTGCTTCTAGGTCTGTGTTACTCCATTTCACTACTCCAAATGAGTAGGTCAATATTGGTATAGCATAAGTATTTATAGCTTTTGTCTTGTTTCTTGCTGTCAATTCTGTTTTCAGTATTTTTGTTAGTCTTTGTCTATATTTTTCTTTTAGTTCTTCTTTAATATTTGTATTATCTATTCCTATTTTTTGTCTGTATCCTAGGTATTTATAGGCATCTGTTTTTTCCATCGCTTCTATGCAGTCGCTGTGCTTATCCAATATGTAGTTTAGTGTGTTTTCCCTTGACTATGCTATTTTTCTTACATTTGTCTGTTCCAAAAGCCATATTTATATCATTGCTGAATACTTCTGTTATCTTTAGTAATTGGTTGAGTTGTTGCTGTCAGTAGTTTTAAATCATCCATGTATAGCAAATGTGTGATTTTGTGTTGGTATGTTCCAGTAATATTGTATCCATAATTTGTATTATTTAGCATTTTGGATAGTGGGTTCAGAGCAAGGCAGAACCAGAAAGGACTTAATGAGTCTCCTTGGTATATTCCACGCTTAATCTGTATTGGCTGTGATGTGATATTATTTGAATTTGTTTGGATATTAAGTGTGGTTTTCCAATTTTTCATTACTATGTTTAGGAACTGTATCAATTTAGGATCTACTGTGTATATTTCAAATATTTGTAGTAACCATGAGTGGGGTACACTATCAAAAGCTTTTTGGTAATCAGTGTATGCGTAGTGTAGTGACCTTTGTTTAGTTTTAGCTTGATATGTCACCTCTGCATCTATTATCAGTTGCTCTTTACATCCTCGTGCTCCTTTGCAACAGCCTTTTTGTTCTTCATTTATAATTTTGTTCTGTGTTGTATGTGTCATTAATTTCTGTGTAATGACTGAAGTTAATATTTTGTATATTGTTGGTAGGCATGTTATGGGGCGATATTTAGCTGGGTTTGCTGTGTCTGCTTGATCTTTAGGTTTCAGATAAGTTATTCCATGTGTAAGTATATCAGGGAATGTGTATGGGTCTGCAATGTAACTGTTAAATAATTTAGTTTGATGTGAATGTGTCGAGGTGAACTTCTTTAGCCAGAAATTTGCTATTTTATCTTTTCCAGGGGCTTTCCAATTGTGAGTAGAATTAATTGCTTGGGTGACTTCATGTTGCAAAATTATCACTTCAGGCATTTGTGGTATCATCTTGTATCCACCATGCATGCCTGTTATGTTGTACCGGGTTTGACCATATGTTGCTCCAGAAGTGTTCCATGTCTGTTATGTTTGGTGGATTGTCTATTTTAATGTGTGTGTTATCTATTGTCTGGTAAAATTTCTTTTGGTTTGTGTTGAATGTTTGGTTCTGTTTCCTTCTATTTTCACTTTTTTTGTATCTTCTAAGTTGTTTGGCCAATGCTTGTAATTTCTGCTTCTTTTCATCTAATTGCTCTATTGCTTCTTGTTGTGAGATTTTACCTAACCTTTTTCATTTTTTTTCTGACATTTCATTTCTTATAAATTGTGTTAGCTGTCCGATGTCTTTTCTCAGTATTTCTATTCTGATCTGTAGCCTGTGTTGCGATGCTGGTTTTGTGGGTTTCTTCTGTGTGTTGGTTGGTTCTGATCTCTGCCTAGTGTGTATATTTAGTGTAGTGAGTGCTCCTATATAAACCAGTAGTTGTAACTTTTCCATAGTTGTGTTTTCATTTATTTTGTTGTGTATGATTGTGTTGATAGTTTTTATTGTTGCTTCGACTTGTGGGTTATTTGGCGGTCTATGCAAGAATGGTCTAATGTCTGTATTTGTGTCTTTGTATTCTATATATGCCTGCTGAAATTTTTCTTCTATATCTAACATGTGTGTCACTTGAGGATATGTATAACAATGGCAGCGACTGTATTGTGAACACAGTTTCACCAAATTATAAAAGATTATAAAAGATATTCAATTATTGGTGAAAGCAGATGAATTGGATTATCTTGTAGATAGAACACTAAATAGGTGAGGAATGCAAAGTAAAATTATAAGAATATTCAGTTTCTGGAAGTGGACGAATCTCCTCTTCATTATACATAATACTAAAATCAGCGTACAGTAGGTCCGTAAACAGTAGTATTTACTTTTTAAATTTCAGTTTTTTTAGAAGGTTATATGATTCGCAATTTAGTTATTATAACTTTTTGTAAATTTGTTATGTGCAATGTTTTATATCAGTGCAGTTAATTTAATTAACATTTTTTCAATAATGCTTTATTTTACTGAATCTTTGTATAAAATTTGTGTAGAAAAAATTACAGGGAGGTAGTTTTACAGATAAGAGTAGAGGCACATCTTTGGTAGCCTGCCAGGGGTACAGGACTTGAAATTTGACATGACATTTTTATGAAATGTCAGGTCCCACTTCCAGGCTTGATGAAAACAAAGGATAGTTTGTGATGTTTAGTAGTAAGTAATGGTTGGGACATCACACTGTGGGAGACACTAGTACGATATGTGCAGATGGGAGAACGTCTTGAACCCATCATGTCCCTAAAGTGGTACAGCGAGTGAGTGTCTTCACCTGCTGTGTGAGCTTCTTGTGTAGAGACTACTACTTGTCTTGATCTTATTAAAGCAACATCAAGGTCTGTCAACCCATTTTGTATACAAGATTGTTCTTGTAAGAGAAAGTGCGAATTAAAGTTCAGCTGTTTACGCCATTCAGGTAGCTTGAAAGACAATGAACACTCTCCTTCAGCAACCCTTCATGCTCAAGCAGGCAAAGTCCAGTGAAGACTGTTGTGCCATGGATGGAACTGACTAGCAGGCCCACCTCAGCAAACATCAAGAAAGCGACAGAGAAAAATGTAATAAATAAAGTTACTAACACGAAAGAGTTACAGATCACTCACAGAAAATGTAAGATTGTTGCCATACCAAAAAAATCATCCTTGTTCCATTCCATTATAGCAACCGATGTGCAGGACATGGATTAGAGCTGCTAAAAAAAGAGAGAATAAGAAGATTTTATGCAAAATTTCTCAAAACAACTTGCCAAAAATATATCATTATGAAGGACGACCGACGTCAACAATGATCAATAAGGAAGAATAAATGTATGTGGTGTAGCATAATAAACTGAAGTACAAAAAAAACAAGTAAGTTTAAATAGTATCTAAAAGAAGAATTTAAGATAATTGAACTAAAAATTGAAGTTCGAGATTATAATTTGTTGTCCATAGTAACTCAGACAACAACAGTAGATAAGGCAGAGTTCAAGTCAAATTAGACATGGCAGTAAAAGATTTCGTCATCTAATTAAGAAGATTTCCTGTTTTGGGTGAGAGGGCTACAATTAACTCAGCAGTTCATGATGCCGCTACAGCAACTGATGATCATTAAGACACAGCTCATCCTCGCACACCATCTGCAGCGTAGCTCACGAACACACCACATCATGTATGCTGATTGCTAGCATTGTAAAGCAGGGAGCTGTTTTCATCATCCAGTGAGCTTTACTCATCCCAGAACAGATTTCATATGCTTTGTGTTTAAACCCCCAAAGGACTGAATTGTCGTAGAGGGGTAGATATGAAGTGTCATTTTTTTAAATATTTTCATAAACAAAATATTTATTTTGGTCAGTATTGCATGCCTGCTGTCACCTGAAGTATGGAAGGGAATGTAATGGCCATATTTGTGAAACTAGAGGATTTGATGACCAAGATTAAAACTACTAAAACATAATTACATTCTAACATTATTACACAAGGTGATAAGATTTCTAGCTTATAAACAATAATATCACATTTGCTTAAGGAGCTACAGACTAAAGTAAATAAACTATGTAACCTAGTAAGAAACAAAGTAATTGAGCACTTCTAAGAAATACACAATGGATAGGATATTAAATGATAAGATCTCAAATATGTGAGGACAGCTAGAGGTGCTGGAACAGGGCGGAGGATTTAGCGAAACACTCTGTGCTCAGCACGCACTGACTAATTTGGAAGAGTGGCTACAAGTACAGGGAAATGTAGAATCTGCCAGTGCTACAGCTAATTTTGTGGGTGACATAGAAGTAAAATGAAAGAGTTTTAAAGGTTGTGGGAAAAATTACAAATGACCAAACTAGAATGTAATGAAATGCCAGATGATTTGGTAGAAAAACTGCAATTTGAGACAGAAATGAATTTATTAAAACAATTTCCTAAATTCAAATGATAAGTTGAAGATCATCCCACCAATTTTTAAGGCTATTTTCCAGATCATTACCAAAAAAAAAAAAAAAAGGGAGGACTAAGAGAAATAGATTTTAGACCTAGTTACCTGGTGGGTTACGCAGAATGTGGAACTGCCCATTTGGAGGAATTCACATCATGGGATAATTTTCAGCAATTTTAAATTAACCAGTACTTTAAGTACTGGTCGATAAGCAAACAGGAAGAACTGACATCAGAATTATTATATCTTAAGTATTACATGCAGAATGTATAAAAAGTATATTGAGTGGCATCTCCCTAGATTAAAATATTAGCCCTCAGAAGAGAGACATTGTCAAGAAGTATTAGTCTATAGATTTCCATATTATGTTAGGAAAGAGATCTGGACATGTGTCAATGATGTTAACTATTGTTGAGGGTCTGGACCCACTAAATAAGAAAATAGGTGATTATACACAAAAGAAAAATCACGTAAGTGACACCGATGAGAGTAACCAATAGACAAGCAAACTCATAAAGGAAAAGGAAAGTATCTTATGTAGTGTTAACAATAGAAATAGTGAGAATCAAGAAGACCATGGGCTTAAGAACACTGATTTTTGCCATCAATTGTGGGTGCTCTTAATTATTTGATGCCATCACATTTTTTTGACCAGTTGGCTGTTGGAGTGTCACAATCTATATGCTTAACATTCGTATATGTTATGTTACGCAGTTTCAGGTTTGGGGGTGCATGAAGTTGGGCATGAATATTACTTCATGTGCTGAGGGATCTGAGACCACTGCTTGATCTGTTTCTGTTACTTTGCCAGTCTTTTCTGTTGTGAGCACACCTATAAGAATCTGGGAATGTAACATTGCTAACAAGTGATTCCACTACACACTGGACAATCGTTGGCTCAGCTGTGTGCTCAGACAGTGAATTTCGTGCTTTTGTGTAGGACAGATACTACTGTTTTATTGTGTTCTAGTGTACTTAAGTAAAGTGTATTCTTGTACTGCATCATGTCATGTATGTGTCATATGATACCTATAGCATTTGGACCTACATTGATGACCTGCGACAATCAGGAGTCATGGCTGATAAATAACAAGCTGGATACTACACCACAATGCACGACGTGTGGCATTTATGCATTGCAGTTCACAACGTATGTCTGTGAGTGCAATGCTGCGGTATACACTTGTGTTAGCAGCTGCACTGTGTATGGTAATAGGACTTTCACCTCCACCACCACCACTGCAAACCTCCTGTGGCCATAGGTTCAACGAAACACCAGTTTCAACTCCTCATGATTTGGCATCCAACCCAAACTTCTGCCTTTCTGCCTGGATCAGCACTTCCAATAGTTTGTCAGTGGATAGCATGCTCGCCATCCACATCATCATGAGTGATGCAGATAAATTTGTCACATTCGTCACCGATCTCAGTGAACACGCAGAAGTGATTAGTGATATCATCTTGGCACATCAGCAGACAGTAAATATTCAAATGCAAAATCAGTATTCCTGCAGTATCTGTCCAGGACACACGAGGAGCAATTGTGACAAGTAAAATACAATGAACGTTTAACAAACAGAACATTGTTTCAACTATGGTGCTGACCACAAACATCAGTTGACTCTTTAATTAATGTGGACATTATGCGTAGAAAAACTTTCGTCCTTCGTACAAGTTCTCATGATTACCAATGAGTGGGAACTACTACATCATAAATTCATATTAGCAGATACAGTTTTTGCCATTATGCACTATAGACAGAGTAACAATTTTGTTGACAACAATACCACCACATGCAGCCAACAGAATTAGC
Source organism: Schistocerca cancellata (assembly GCF_023864275.1). Lineage (NCBI taxonomy): Eukaryota > Metazoa > Arthropoda > Insecta > Orthoptera > Acrididae > Schistocerca > Schistocerca cancellata. The sequence goes on from NC_064627.1 coordinate 975,880,263, forward strand.
CGTGTTATGCACTGCTCCCTGTGTCTGCTGAAGAGTTCTGACCCCATCCAACTGCTGCCGACAGTGATATTCTAACCTCTGCCCGAGACAGTTACCCCCACACAGCTAGGACAAATAAACAAGCTGCTGGCAGCTGCATCCCACTGGCGACCATCCCATGCTACTGCTGGCATCATGCACAGATTGGTGCCACCGAGTGTAACTATTGCTTGCCCTGCGACCACCCAAAATGATTCATGCAGCTTATAGTAGGTGCACTGATTCACAATTACCATGCAAGTCACTTTGTTCCAAGTGTCAATGGCTCACTCTGTGCATCTTCAACATGGAATACTGGCAGACTCTATATCTTGTATCAACTTGGACTGCAATACTACTAAATCAATTGAGGCTGAGATGTTAGTGGAGCACCCCCTGACCTAACCACTACAGCCTACAGCAAAACATCTGTGCAGCTTCATGCCGTGAACAATTCTCAATCACTACTCATGGCTCCAAAACGTGCACCTCTGATCTGGAGTCAGGAACGACATCTGTCTGGAACTTTCAAATCACAGAGTTTAGAAAACCCATGCTTAGCTGATTTCCTCCACTATTATGGGTTACTACTGGATTTTTCCAGTGACACACAACATCAATGCAGCACTGGCCATGTAGTTTCCAGTGCCACTGGCCAGATCGTTCCTCAGAAGTACAGATCTCCTTGTAGTGACAAAGTACTGAAACAGTCATCTCCTCAAATGTGTCAACATGCTCGAACAAATTCAACGAAACCAGTTTAATTACATTAAAACCTGTTTAGTCGTTACATCTCCAAGAGGATAATGAAACACTATGACTGGCAATACAAAAAAGTCCTATGAACTTGCCACAGCACAGCTTCATCTGCAAGACCTATAACCAGTGCTAGCGGCTGATGACTTCACCATGCAGCCACAACACAGCCACAGCATGCCTCCACCTGCATTGTGGAAAGTGCCACCGCCTATGCAACCTTTGCATACCAATAAGGTTGGTAACACATTCCTCACACAAGTGCACTCCAACCCAACCACATCCAGTCCACAACTGCAGGCCTTCCACAAGTGTCTCACTCATTGTGCTATCATAAACAGTATTGTACACCAGGTCATCCGACACTGGGACCATGGACCAACACAAACCATGCTGGCTTCCCCCACACATACTCCACAAAGTGAAAACAATGGTCAATGAACTACTAAAAGCAGAAATAATTTGACCCCTCAGACAACCCATGGGCTTCACCAGGCAGACTTGCACTGAAGAAAGATGGTACTTTACACTTACGTGTAACTACAGAGTCCTTAATGTATGCACTGTCATTGATAGTTATCTGACTCCAATATCCAGCACTTTACTAACTATCTTGTGGGTGCATCAGTAGCCTGAACTGTAAACAAGCTTATCATCAGGTGCCAGAAGATGTTCAAAGACAGCTGTCATTACACTGTTCAGACTGCCCGAATATCTTTCTATGCCATATGGCTCAAATGCGCAGCTATGGTGATGGTTTTCAGACAGTATCCTATTCAAGCTGTTCTTTTGCTATGCTTACCTGGGTGACATCCTCATCTTGGAACATAACGACACCCACGCAAGTAGTGGGACAAAGCGAGTTGTGGTGCACTATTTTTATCAAATTAATTAATTTATCAACAAATTATCAACATCCCTGATAACATCATGGGTTTTCCACAGTGGGTGTGTAGGTCCCCTCAGGGAACTCCCATCCACCTCCCCTCCCATGACATAATCCAAGATGGCAGTCTGGGGAAAAATGGTGGGAAATTTGCTCAGTCTGCGTCAAGCTGCTGGGCTGGGAGAACCTCATAATGGTAGGCTAATGTAGTGTTTGTTTAAGAATATTGTTTATTTGTTTCTGAAATTGCAATACACCTCGAAATTGATGCTGGTGTTTAAACAATTTAGACAGTGTTAAACTATTGCAGTACTTTTTTTTTTTAATTCCAATAGTAAAAGGAACCATGTAATTACACTGTCACAGATCACACTAAACATATTTGAAAAACTTTCTCGTGCACTCTGTCTACTGGAGTCACACCTGTTGGAAAGAGCCATGCACTGGGCTTGTGGCACCAGTCAGGGTCCAACATGCGGGAGCTGTAGGGCTGCGTTAAGCATTTCCTGTCGTGTGGGAAATACCCCACCCTTCTGCCTCCCTGATGCTCTTTCTGTCCTTATGGCACACATATACCCCTTGTCACTGAACACGAACTGCTTCAGGAGCTATTAAATTTGGTTTTTAAGCGGAATATTGTGCAACACATATCTTGAAGATGTCGTAAAACTCTGCAAATGCTGCTTCTTTAGAAGATGTGCCACAGGAAATATTCGCTTCACAAATTGAACCATTTGCCTCTAAACTGACTTCTTCTCCTCTCTCTCTCTCTTTAATTGCTTGAGCCTTGTCCTGCAGTTACACAGGGTCAGCCATTGTTAATCAGATTTGGCGTGTTAATGTTTAAGGGGTGGCCGGATGCTCTTCCTGCCACCACCCCGTACGTCCCAGGACGGAGTTAGTGTAACCCAACTGTCTGCGTCAAGTGTAATCCATGGAATAGTGCGAAAGTGTTCAGATGTCTGCAAGCCATGTAACTGAGGCGGAACATGGAGACCAGGCCGGTATTCACCTAGCGGGATGTGTAAAACTCCCTAAAAACCACATCCAGGCTGGCCAGCACATCGGCCCTCGTCGTTAATCCGCCAGGCGGATTCGATCCGGGGCCGGCGCGCCTACTCCGAGTCCAGGAAGCAGTGAGTTTGCACTCTCGGCTAACCTGGTGGGTACCTCTAAACTGACATTGATCTGTGTTAAAGGATAATAAAAAGTAGATGGAGTTGTGGATTGAGGGGGGTTGCAATGAGTATGATTTAATGGTAGACTGACGATACATTCTAGAGAGAGGGAGATGTTGCTGCAGTTCATTTATCAGATATTTAACCATTTTTTCCCATTGTTCTCTAGTGTGCATCAGTTGCATGGTATAACTCGCAGTGAACTAGTATACAATTGTGTGTGACGTAGAGCGTTATCTAACTGCAGTCATTAACAGCAAACATCTCCATATAACAGTCAGAAGAGGACTTCCGGCAAGTGTGATCAGTCGTGTTCATTCATGGAAAACCTATTTCAACACCCTCCTCTAGATGAACAATGATGTATGTGAAGTACGCCATTTCTCTCCCACACCTTGCACATAAATTGAGTCTTCAGTTTCAACTGCAGTGATTGTAAATTAGTGGCAAGTGTTTGTGAGCTTCTGCACACCCTATGTATACATTTGATTGGCAGTTGTCTTATTTATGGAGTTAGTGCAGCATGACATGTAATTTCACATGTCAAACACTGTTGCTATGCATCTGTCTGTTTCCTTGTGAGAGAAATGTTATATTGCTGACAATCATTTTCTAGGACAGATGAGAGAGTAGTATAATTTCTGAACCATTATTGGATGTAACAGTGGGTGCTATATGCCCCTGGGAAGCTATATTGTGCATGTGTCACAAAGAATCTATGTTTTTCTTTGGTGTATTAGGAAGCAGTTATACATCTTAAATTTGTCACTGTAGTGAGTGGGATAGAAAAGCTGCAGGGTGGATGTATGGCAGATGTTTGACATATACACTGAAGAGCCAAAGAAACTGGTACACACGTCTAATATCATGTAGGGCCCCCATGAGCACGCAGAAGCCCCACAACACGACGTGGCATAGACTTGATAATGTCTGAAGTAGTGCTGGAGGGAATTGACACCATAAATCCTGCAGGGATATCCATAAATCTGTAAGAGTACAGGAGGGTGGAGTTCTTTACTGAATAGCTCATTGAAAGGCATCTTAGATATGCTCAATAATGTTCATATCTGGAGTATTTGGTGACTACCGGAAGTGTTTATACTCAGAAGTGTGTTCCTGAAACCACTGTAGAAATTCCGGATGTGCGGGGTGTCGCATTGTCCTGCTGGAATTGCCAAAGTCGGAATGCACAATCGATGCAGGTGGTCAAACAGGATGCTTACGTATGTGTCACCAGTCCCATATCACTCCAGCTGCACGTGTCACACTGTTACAGAGCCTTCACCAGCTTGAACAGTCCTCTGCTGACATGCAGGGTCCATGCATTCATGAGGTTGTTCATGTCCATCCACTCGTAACAATTTGAAAGGAGATTATCTGACCAGGCAACATATTTCCAGTCATCAGCAGTCCAATGTTGGTGTTGACGGGCCCAGATGAGGTGTAAAGCTTTGTGTCATGCACTCATCAAGGGTACATAAGTGGGTCTTTGGCTCCGAAAGCCCATATCAATGATGATTTGTTGAATGGTTTGCACACTGACCTTTGTTGATGGCCCAGCATTGAAATCTGCAGCAGTTTGCAGAAGGATTGCACTTTGCCATGTTGAATGATTCTCTTCAGTCATCAGTGGTCCTGCTACTGCAGGATCTTCCTGTTCTTGCAGAATCTTTTACCAACCACAGCAGTGTTGGAGATTTGATGTTTTACCAGATTCCTGATATTCATGGGACATTCATGAAATGGCTGTATGGGAAAAACCCCACTTCATCGCTACCTCAGAGATGCTGTGTCCCATTGCTCAAGCGCTGACTATAACACCACAGTCAAACTCACTTAAATCTTGATGATCTTCCATTGTAGCAGCCGTAACCGAACTAGCAACTGCGCCAGACATTTGTTTTTTGCAGCGCTCTATTCTGCCTGTTTACATATCTTTGTATTTGAATACGCATACCTATACCAGTTTCTTTAGTGCTTCAGTGTATGTCCTGCATTACAATATCATGAGCCTTACACTCTGCTTGACTAATAATTTCGGAAACCGTATGGATTTAGCTTAACAACATGTTTAAGTGCAGAATCGTGTAGCTTTAGGAGTGCATGTGTTTATGTTCTACAATCATTCCTCTCTTCCCAATACCTTCTAGTGCTGGCCCCAGCCACTAGAACAGTACTTCAGAATTGATAGCACAGTTGATTTATGTAAAACTCCATCCAACTGGAGCTCCATCATGCATAAACCACACTTTTCTTCTTAACAGTCTGTTATGTCATCACAATACTCTCATATCCACTGATAAGGGGTGCTAACCTCATCATTATTGTATGTATTTGGAGATATCTTGTGTTCTTGGATGGCTGCCATGAGATTGTGAGAAACAATCTTTGTTAAACAGCAGTTACAGACTCAGCTCACTCTGTTCCTTCGCAAGATGTGAAATTTGGCAGGTATCGCACCCTCCTATTTCTGGTCAGTTTCAAATTAAATTGGCGACAGTGTTGCAGGGTTGGCTGCTCAAGGATAACATGCGGACATCTTTCAATCTCCAACTTTATCCTATGAAGACGAGAATACACTATGACTCACATCCACATATAGAATGATGGCCAATCATATTCATAAATTTTGCACTGTGATCAAAGTACTAGAAATATTTAGATAAGCTAACTGTATGGTAAAGGACACTGTCTGGTATACTTTACGTCCGAGAATTAACCATGAATGGATGTATTGCACAGTCTTCTAATTACATTTGTGTTATATGGTACTCACAAGGTAGTGGAGAGGTGGTTTAGCTACGGTACAGACATTGGGTAGCATGCTGCTGTGTCACTAGTTGGCGTTCAAATTATGGAAAGCTGGTAAGATTGCTAAAATTGATCGCACTATCAATTGTGGTGCTTATTACAGCACCTCCTCTCATATCAATGGTGTCTTTTCTATCCTATCCATCCACTGGTACATTGTTGATTACCACATAATGATTGACTGACACCACTTGTTTGAGATGGAGAGAGTCTTGGTGGGAGCAACATATTCTGGGGTTGGCCAGCAACATAACAGTGATCATGTACATAGGTGCAATAAGAGGAATCAAAGCTCTTCAAAATGGAACACTGAGACATCTGCCACGCCGTCACTGTGGAAGATGAGATTAAATGTTGAAGTCATCACCTTCGAGCAGCTGTTTGGAAACGCTCCACAATGCCACGAAGTCTTCCAGTTTCCATAAGCTGTGACAATCAGAAACATCACCTCTCTCTCTTATTTCAACCATCCTGGGTGTTGTGTGAGCAGCATGGTTTACATCATGCAATGGCCAGCTTTCTGTCAGAGCCAGTGGATCAAAACATGTTAATGTTGGTATAACACCTGACACAAACCTCGAAGTCATGGTGGAAAAAAATGATAGTGGTGCACAAAGCTGTAATCATACACTGCCTCGATGTGTTACAGCAGAAAAACATTGTATCCAGCTGATTATGAAAGAACAACACAGGGACCCTCTCTTGTGACTGATAGTCTGTGAAATATTGTCCTAAAGTACAGGCAACAAAACTTTACACTGGTTGTGCAGGCGACTTTGATCACTGCCCACTTGCTCTTGTAGGCCAACACCTGTACATCTAATAGAATCGTCACATGTGCTCAATGTCAGTGCAGATAGTATTTGTTTTTGATATAACAGAAGAGAGGTACATGGTAATATCAAGTTTATACCACATGATATTAACGAATTTTTATAGCTCGTAGTTTTTTATGTTGGACAGTACAAAATGATGAGGATAGAGAGAATGTTTGGGTGATAGACATGAATGCACGCTGAGGGTGGCAGATCGCCTTCAGTCTGCAGTACCTGACTGTAGTTTGGAAATGCAACGCAATGCAGTAGCAAAACCTGAAAACCCAGTGTACTGGTCATAGGATTTTGTACATTTCTTATAACTTAAGTCTAGTGTTGCATTTTTAAAGTGATTCGTCACACAGCATATCATCTACTATATATGATCATCTCAGTCAACCACCATCCTATTTCGACCATAACCCAGTGGATATATCACAGAACCTCTGTTACATTTCATACGTGGCTTTGAGATAGAATGCGTTACAAATATTACTGTGAGAAATATATATTGGAAGCATGAGGAAGTTACAAATGTCGGCATAATATAACTTTCCTTAATGAATTCAGTGCAAAGGGTGATCTTATTACGAGCTTGTGGCAACATGCACCTATGCTTCCAGTCTTTACACATACCTCAGCGATCACTGTCTACATTCAATGTCGCGGTATTTGTGCTGAAGACCACTTCATTCGGAAGCAATACCATACCTCAGTTTATAAAGCTTATATAGTTTTTAACATGGATATCGTTAGCGAGACTGTAGTGCATCTGTAGAACCAAGATCACTTTTTACGCAGGGTGACAGGTTATTAGTCGTTGCAATCGGTTATTCATACGTGGTTGTTTACAAAACGATAACGTTTTTCTTCGTGAAACACAATGGTACCACTCGCAAGATGCATGTCCATCCACTGCAGATTTTCGCTCAGAATTGTTTGGTGTCATCAGCATTCAGTTATTGGCGAAGTATTATACTTTGTAGTGGATGTGTGGTAGATTGCCTGTCATCAGCAGCTTATAAAGTATGTGTTGGGGTGTGATCACAGAACGTAGAAACTGACTATGTAGTATGTTCGACTGTAAGGTGCGTATCGATTTGACGTGGAAAATCACGATTTCAGCGCATCGATAGCTGTAAGGGGTATGAAAGATTTTACATAGATATTGTGCAGAGTTTTAAGGAGAATATTGATATTTCCAGAGTCACAGCTGTCAGGAATGGGTATTTCCGATATACGAGATATTGGCAGAAGTAAAGCTGTGAGGACAGGGCGTGAGTCGTGCTTTGGTAACTCAGATGGTAGAGCACTTGCCCGCGAAAGGCAAAGGTCTCGAGTTCGAGTCTCGGTCTGGCACACAGTTTTAATCTGCCAGGAAGTTTCGGTGTTTCCGATACTTTACTCATTGTCGAATGTCACCAGATTGGGGCTGCATTCATAATATTTAATTATAATTACAGTGATAAATATGTGCCTGATTTCCTAGGACAACAGTGTTTGACACACAGGCCACGTGTCGAGGTAACAAGTGGCTGGAACGAATTAACATTTCCGGCTTAAGGTACGAGTCATTGCTCAGCCACCCGAACTGGACATGCGGGGTACAAAAGTGCAGCTTACCTAATGTGTCGCCATCTAAGGTAGGTGAATAGCGAACTAATACTCAGTATGTGTTGGACAGCCTTCATGATCACGTGTGTTGGGAGTATTCTCTGATTTTTATGTGGATATTTGAGAAGATTCAATATGACAAGTGTTTGTGCTCGACAAGTACTCCCTCAAATGTAAATTGACTGATTGACTGCTTGTACCATAATTTTACGTGTTTCCCATCGTAGTTTGGTGGAGAGAACATCGATTGTGAGGTGTGTTGTTTGCAACTAGATGCTGTAAAACAGTTGGAAGAGATATTTGCTGGTTCTTTAGACATGAGAAAGACATACAGTTACAAATATCAAAACCTTAGTTGACTTTGTAACGTACAAGGATGATCTGGAATCTGTTATATCACTGGCATCAGTATTCGTTAAAAAAATACGAGTGGATCTTGTTTCCTCTATTTTCGAGTTTTCCCATAAAGGTCTTTGCAGTGAGATAAGTTTGTAGTTACTGAGTGGTTTGCAGTACATCCCACATAAGGATCTCACTAAGGTTTTGGGTTTTCAGAGATACAATTTCCACTCTTTATCTTCGGAATATACTGTACAAGCGATCGACAGCATATGCTAAGTGGTTGATATCGAGAAAAATCGCGTAAATGGTATGATATACTGACAAACCATGTGAAAATACATCAAACTCTGATAATTTTCGTATGCTATACAATGACTTCAGCATAAAAGTATCATAAATGTGTTGTTTTTTGGCGTGTAAATTGGGATATTGCTGCTGATATCGGTTTCGAGTTCGGTGAAGTAATTGCTCGGAATGTAAATGTTCATGTGATCCCAGACTCTGGAGATGATCGCAACTCATTGCAAAAACCACAGTAGCAAGCAGGCCAGACCAGAAGCAGTACCGTTAGCTGACGCCTTTGTGCCAGGGGATCCAGCCCAGCCTTTATTCAGTTCAGAGAGAGACTGCTGTCTACAGAGGGCGCTCTTATCTTGCATTAGGCCAGCGTGTGCCGGGGCAGTTGCTTCGTGGCTGTCGGCCATGGTGGAATACTGACCGACCCTGCAGGAAATATCTAGTGCTGCAAGTATATATGGTGCATGAGCTTACGATTTTTTGGGATCTGTCTGTTTTTGCTGTATATGTAGGAGTGTCTGGTGGTCGATAGCTATATGTAGGATGCAGTTGTGATGATTTTGTTTGGTGCAGGAAACGAATTGTGTTTACTACAACGATATGGTACAGTGGTACAATCGTTTGCGGTGATAGGTTTCACACCGAAAAATTGAAACTTTCCTCAACAGTAACAGAGCAGTGTAATAGTTTCCGTATTTTATCATCTGTAGACCACTTTTGCCAGGTTTAACTATCAGTGTAATATGACTGCTGTATGTTTTTCTATCTGTACAAAACAGTTTTCTGAAATTCTCGTAATTTGTCCGTCTGTAGAAAGTGGCAGACAGTGCTTCCATGCTGGCAACAGCAATTTGGCGGTTAAATTCAGTAAGAATTTATCAGAATGGCACATGCACAGGAAGTTCCATGACTGGAAAAACTTTGTGCAGGGGGTCAGAGCTGGTTCAAACAAGACAGAGGCAAGGTATCTACGGAAAGTTCCATGACGTCTGCATTGTGACTTTAGAACAGACCAGCAGTTGTACAACATCGAAAATTCAAGTCATTTTTTTCGTCTGTAGGTCAGTTATTCACATTTTTTTCACGCTCTGTTGTGGGTTTCGAAGTATGTCATGAACTTTCAGATATGTAATTGTTCTGATTTTCCTGTCTGTGCTTAGACACCAGCGTGCTTCGAAAAGTGATGGAAATACAAAATAAGAGCATTAACATCCCTGACTCCAGTGGCAAATATGAACTAAGCCCACTCAGCGTTTCATAAAAGTGATGAACAACACAGCAGCTATAGGACTCAGAAATTTTTCTCTCTCTGACAGTGTGTTCAAACAAGCAGTCAAAACTCCAATACTGGTGAGCGTCCTATTTAGAATTACAGAAATATTTATTTCGACTTCCAAATGTCGTCGTTTTGACGTGTGAAATTGGATCTTGCAGATGAAATCGATTCGGGATCGGTAAATTAGTTCACGATTGATGAGTCATTTCTCATTGACATAGCTTAGAAAGTAAATATCTATGTTATTCCAGAGTCTGAGGATTGTCACAGCTCCAACTACAGTTCTATCATTGCTTTGTGTACAGGTGCGTTTTGAGTAGTAGTTTTGTGATATATTCAAATTGTGAAGCGAGTTGTTAAGTAATATTTCCTATGGCACATCCTCTGAAGCAGCAGTATTTGCAGAGTTTTGTGACATCTCCAAAAGATGTGTGTGACAATATTCTGCACATTGCTTAAACACCAGATTTAATAACTCCTGAAGCAGTTCATGTCCAAAGACATAGGGAATCCTTGTGCCACAAGGAAAGGAGTGCACCAGGTAGGCAGAAGGCTGGGGTATTTCCCACACGACAGGAAGTGCTTAGCGCAGCCCTGTGGCTGCTCATGTTGGACCCTGGCATATAGCTCCTTCCAGCGGGCACGACTCTGGTGTCGGAGCATGTGTGAGAAAAATTTTCAGAAATGTTTAGTGCAATCTGTGGCAGTACAATTACATCTTTCTTTACACTATTGGAATAAAAACGTACTGCATTTGTTTAACATCATCTGAATTGTTTAAACCCCATCATCAATTTTGAGGGAAATTGCGATTTCAGAAATGAATAAACTACATACTTAACAGTGTCTTATGTATGCTATATTAGCCTACCGTCATGAGGTCTTCACAGACAAGCAGCTCAACATAGACTTAGAGAATTTCCCGCCATTTTCCTTAGGCTGCCATCTTGGATTATGTCGTGGACAAGGGGAGAGGAGGGGGCAGGAAGTTCCCTGAGGGAGAACAACATACCGGCTGAGGAAAACCCATGACATCATCAGGGGGTCAGAGTAGTTAATTAATCAATTAAATAATTTGCAGAATTAATTTTATATCAATTTTATATCAAAGTTGCGCCAGAACCCTCTTTATCCACTACTGATGAAAATCACTTCAAACGAGTTTTCAGTGTTCTTTCTGAAAACAATGTCATTAGAAGGACAAAAAAAGTCAATTATGACAAGCCGAAGTTATCTTCCCGGGACATGTACTTAACACCTTGGGCATCTGCCCAGCATCACAATGAACAGAGCTCATTCATGAACTGCCACATCCCTAAGATGTCCAAGAATTATCCTGGGGATGATAAATTTCTACTTGCACCACCATACAGGCCCCACTAACAGAGGCACTAAAGGCATAAACACCAATGTCAAAGTAAACTGCAGTGGACTGCTGACATCCAGACAGATTTCGAAGAAACAGAAGACTTCCTAACCCATGTGACAACCTTAACACATCCACTCCCTTACGTGCAATTGTCAGTAACAGTTTATGCAAATGACTTCACCTTCAGTGGATTCCACCAGCAAGAGGTACAGGTATCCAAGAACCACTCAGATTCTTTTCCCAGAAACTCACCACCTCACAAAGCAAACGGTCAGCTTACAACTGTGAACTCCTTGTGGTGTATGACACAATTTACCAGTTTAAGGATGATGCTGAATGTAGACTATTAATTAGCTACAGCGGCCGCCATAAGTCTTACACCTGAGACGTTCTCAACACCTCAACTACATTGCACAGTTCTTTACAGAAGTACATCACCTAAGGGTGGCAGATGACGTTGTCACCGATTACTTACCATGCATCAATGTTATCTCCACACAAATCGATTTTCGCGAGTTTGTGGAAGCACAACAGCTAGATAGCCGGCCGGAGTGGCCGAGCTGTTCTAAGCGCTACAGTCAGGAACCGCGTGACTGCTACGGTCGCAGGTTCGAATCCTGCCACGGGCATGGATGTGTGTGATGTCCTTAGGTTGGTTAGGTTTAAGTAGTTCTACGTTATAGGGGGCTGATGACCTCAGATGTTAAGTCCCATAGTGCTCAGAGCCATTTGAACCAATAATTTGCGCGCCACACGCTTCCTGGAGGGCAGTAAATTCAGGAACTTTATTCTGAACACTCTGTTTATTGCCTGCCTGAAAATTCCGCCTCCACAACCTCAAGCCCCCTAAGATTTTCATCCAAAAAGCGCTTGCGGATTGCACTCAAATCATGTCCCATGAGTATACTATACGGCCTGCTTTGCAGCCTCCTTATATGAGCCCACAAGAGGTACTAAAATGCATCACACATAACCTTCGACATACTTCTCAACACAAACCCACCACAGTATTGACAAAGTGCTTGAATCTGGCATAGATGCTTAAAGACTACCCTTCCACCACCAACACATCAACCTCCACTGATCTCCATGGCAATGTGACCACACACACTGTGCCTGTCGATAACTTCATGGTAAAGCTCAACGCCAACAATAAATAGCCCAACATGTCTGAGCTGTATTGTGATGTTATAGAGCCAGTGCCAATGACAATTTGCCAAGACTTGGATTCTTGCTGCTAGTCGACCCCTTCTGCTATTGCACCTGCATATGTAGCATCCAGAGAATATATATGTGCCCCTGCCAAGTAACCTGTGTGACTCTGCAGCATAGATCGTTATGGAGAAACTCAATCTGTGGTTGTCATATCTTAAACACTCTTCGATTATGTTGTCAAGTATTTGTTAGGACTCAAAATTAGCGTTCCTGACTGCTGGCAGATGTTAACTACAGGGAACACTGTGGTCTGGCAACTGTATTTTGTGGTGAAATGTCGTGTGTAAGAAAGAAACGGTCCACCTCTAGGAGGATGGATGTTTTGTAGACATGGTCGTTGAGAGAGAAAAAGAGAGAGAGATGAGTGGTTTGAACCCTTCTGCTGTTCCACATGCCTAGGGAGCAGTAACAGAATGAACAAGTGTTTTTTCAAGAAACTTCAAGTGTTCAATTGTGGTGAACCTATGCGACATGTACTCCGCAATATGGATCGCTATGGAGACGCTCAGTCTATGAAAGGCGTATCTCAAAACTATTATATTTCGTTCTCAGTATTAGTTGGAAAACAAAATTAGCGTTCCTGATTTCTGATAGTTGTTAAATACATGTTGTGCTGTGGTCTGTTGAGTGTTTTTCGTGTTGAAATGTAATGGATTAGAAGTGAACAGAGTATTATTCTCGTAAGACGTCGCTGTTTCGTCACATAAATTTATCGTCATTGTATAGGAGATGATGTGAACATACCACAGTTTCTGAACTGTAATCGGATACGAATTTCATAATCAATTGCTGTCAACACCTTCGGGAACCTATAAATGGGTTGTGTCAGACAGAATCAATGTTGTATTTGGCGTCTAAGGTTGTAATTTAATCCTCTTAATGTTTGTGGCCTCTGTGTGTGGATCTTGCTAGATGGCTAGAGGGATGTATATTTATAGACTGTTCGATGGCCTTAAATTACAATCAGCACTTTCACATTATGTGTTCTGCACTGCCACCTGATTTTAAAGAAAGAGGAAAAAATAGTCTACAGATTCAAAAATTGCACTGCTCATCAGAAATGTATATTTAACATTCAGCTTGGAACGTTCAGCTTCCAAGTTGTAGAGGTTCGGTCTATAGCAGAAATGTGAATACCTTGACTTGATAATTCAGTGGACAGTATCACCATACGTCAGAACTACACCCGTTTTACGAATCTGAACACTGAACAGATATTTATATGTTGTGCAGGGGCACTTGAATTTAGTTAAACTAAACTTCTAATTGATGTTGTTTATAGGTCCCCTAACTCTGACTTCAGAGCATTTCTGCTCAAGCTAAAGAGGGTACTTGATTCACTTTGTAGGAAGTACCAGAAATTAAATTTATGTGGTGACATAATATAAATTTTGTTTATGATGGTGCAAGAAAAAGGATGTCGATAGGTCTCATAAATTCATATGATCTGATGCAGACTGTGTTTTATCCAACTAGGGTGCAGGGGAACAGTAGCCCAGCCATAGACAATATTTTTATTCATTCTTCATTACCAGATGGGCATTCTGTTAATAAAAGGGTGAATGGCCTTTCAGACCATGATGCACAAATTTTAACACTAAAAGGCTTTAGTACTCTTACAAATGCCACATATAATTACAAACTATGTAGGAAAGTTAATCCAACAGCAATATAGAGTTTTTTTAAACCTTGTCAAGGAACAAGAGTGGCAGGATGTTTATAGTGCCGAAAACATAGATGATAAATATAATGTTTTCCTTAACACATTTCTCATGCTCTTTGAGAGTTACTTTCCATTAGAACGTTGTAACAGGTTACTAGCACTAATAGGCAGCCAGGGTGGCTGACTAGTGGGATAAGGATATCTTGTAGAACAAAGTGGGAATTATATCAATATGTTAGAAGTAATCACAATCCAGCTACAGTAGCCCATTACAAACAGTATTGTAAGGTGCTTAAAAATGTTATTAGGAAGGCATATGGAAATAGAATAGTAAATTCATAGGATAAAATTAAAACCTTATGGTCAGTTGTGAAGGGAGTGACTGGTGAGCAGCACAAGGTCAATGATATAAAGTCAGTTCACAGTAAAAATATTTCTGTTACTGATAAATCAGACATATGTACAGTATTCAACAATCATTTTCTGAGCATTGCTGGTGAATTAAATAAAAATTTAGTTTCTACAGGGAATCATATAACTATCTTGGCAAATGCCTTTCTGGGACCGATGTCTGAAATACTCCTCTGTGGTACAGACAAGGGGGAGATTACCTCAATAATTAAATCACTAAAGACTAAGGGTGGAAAGTACTGTGTTGCACATGTTAGCACTGTATTTAGACATATTTGTAATTTTTCCTTTATGAGTGGTCAGTTTCTGGAACAATTAAAGTACTCAGTAACAAAGCTGCTTTATAAAAAGGGAGAAAGGGATAATGTAGATAATTTTAGACTTATTTCTATGCCATCAGTGTTTGCAAAAGTTATTGAAAAGGCTATGTATGTAAGGACAATTGATCATGTTATATCACACGATTTGCTATCAAATGTACAGTTCGGCTTTAGAAGTTGTTTAACAACTGAAAACGCTATATTTTCTTTTCTCTGCGAGTACTGGATGCGTTAAACAATAGGTTTCGAACGCTTGGCATATTTTTTTATTTAACTAAGGCATATGATTGTGTTGATCACAAAATATTGTTCCAGAAGTTGGACATTATGGAATACGGGGAATAGCTCAAATTGGTTCACCTCTTACTTTAGCAACAGACAGCAAAAGGTCATTATTCACAAGGTGGAGAATAGTTGTGATGTGGGGTATGGTCAAGTGGGAGGTGACCCAGGGATCAGTGTTGGGGCCATTCCTGATCCTTATTTATAAAAATGATCTGCCCTCTAGTATTACAGGTAACTCTAAAATATTTTTGTTTGCTGATGACACTAGCTTGGTAGTAAATAATGTTGTGTGCTACATTGGTTCGGTTTCAGATAGTGCAGTTCATGACCTAAGTACATGGCTTGTAGAAAATAAACTAACGGTAAATCACAGTAAGACTTAGTTTTTATAGTTTATAACACATAATTCAACAAAACCCGATGTTTTAATTTCACAGAATGGTCATATGATTAGTGAAACTGAATGGTTTAAATTTCTAGGTGTTCAGATAGATAGTAAGCTGTTATGAAAAGCCCACATTCAGGATCTTGTTCAAAGACTTAATGCTGCCATTTTTACTATTTCAATGATATATGACATAAGTGATCATTCGACACGAAAATGAGTTTACTTTACTTACTTTCAGTCACTTATGTCATATGGTATAATATTTTGGGGTAACTCCTACCATTCTAAAAGGATAATTTTGGTTCAGAAAATGGGCGGTTTGGGCAATAAGTAGTGTAAGTTCATGAACCCTGTTCACGAGTCTGAGTATTTTGACATTGGCCTCTAAATATACAAATCCCTTACTGTCGTTTCTTGTTAACAATATAGCTTATGCCCAAGAATAAGCAGCTTTCACTCAGTTAATACTCATCAAAAATCAAACCTGCACTTGGACTGGACTTCCTTAACTCTTGTGCAGAAAGGTGTGCAGTACACTGCTGCATCCATTTTCAGTAAGCTACCACCCTAATTAAAAAATCCTAGCAGTAATCCACGTCCTTTCAAGTCGAAACTGAAGAGTTTCAAAAATGGCTCTGAGCACTATGGGACTTAACATCGGAGGTCATCAGTCCCCTAGAACTTAGAACTACTTAAACCTAACTAACCTACGGACATGACACACATCCATGCCCGAGGCAGGATTCGAACCTGCGGCCGTAGCGGTTGCGCAGTTCCAGACTGAACCGCCTAGAACCGCTTGGCCACTCCGGCAGGCTGAAGAGTTTCCTCATGGGTCACTGCTTCTATGCTGTCGAGGAGTTCCTTGA
The DNA here is from genome assembly GCF_023864275.1 of Schistocerca cancellata. Classification (NCBI taxonomy): domain Eukaryota; kingdom Metazoa; phylum Arthropoda; class Insecta; order Orthoptera; family Acrididae; genus Schistocerca; species Schistocerca cancellata. Next base: position 975,896,776 of record NC_064627.1, read on the forward strand.
AAAATTAAGCTGATTCTTTTTATATTGTTGATTGCATTTACATAAACTTATGGACTGATTTTTTTCGGATTCATAAACATTTATCTTTATCTGTTATTAGTTTTATGTTGTAATTTCGTCTACTGATACGTTCCGTGACCTTGGAGATTTGCTCCTCAATTTGGTCCTACGGAACTTGAGGTGTAAATAAATAAATAAATAAATAATGTAAAATGTCATGTGCGAAGTACATCGAGTTGATTCATAAAACCAAAAGTCTATATCGCTAGTTTTAGTTGCTATTCAGTTTTGGAGAGCGACTTATGTCCTCTCTGGAGAAAAAGTAACAACATGTATTCCATGCCTTTCAGCCTATCAAGAGCTTGTCTAATCCATTTAACGAAGAATTGCGACACTGAAAAGAAGTGGACCAACACAATAAATTTTTAAAGTTGAGTTCCAAGATGTTGCAACATGAGAAAAATACAGAACATTTAGATAGTATCTTGTTCTTAAAGGTAGGAGGTTCACACTGTTCGTTCACAGCCTGGGATAGCGTAACTTTCGATACCGTTATTTGTTGATTTCACCATAAAATTGACATGAAAACTCAGTGACTTGTTGTATGTATGATGCCTGTCGCCGTTTGGAAATCCTATCGAGGCAGCTGAAGATCGGTATATACCACAAAAGTTCTGTGACATGATGGCAAATCCAGTGGCTGTCTCACGCAGCCGTGTGTTGGCCTGCAGATTGCTGGCCGTCAGTGCCTGCCACGAGTGCTCCCTGCTGTACTGCATGAGTCATGCCTTCAGTATGCTGAGAGCGCCATCCTTCCCCGTTACACGAATAAGTGAGGGTTCTATTCGCTTGCAGTGCTGACAGGATGCACTGTGGTGCAATGCCTGATACTGTCATCTGCCACCAGTTCGCGCTGCACTCTGCTGGTGGTGGCAGTTCAGTGTTTCACGGTAAAACACCATGGATAAGAAGGGTACAGTCTCTTACTCCTGTAAGGTGTCACTGTTTCCCATCGTCTATATTCCTACGTTTTAATGAGTTTGATTTGAGTTGTAAAGAAGTGTAAACGTGTTTCATTCTCAGTTGTGGACACCACATAACTTCTGCATATAAGTTCACGTATTTGACAGTTATGTGGTGTTAGTTATATTATTGTCGGTAAATAACTACTGCCCATTCGACACATTGTATTTTGTGGTGAATTTTACAACCATGGTACATGAACTTTTTTTGGTTGAATACGAATGTGCATCTCTTGATTTTCAATTTCCATCCAGAAAGTATGTATGTAAGTGTGGGTTATACATTATTGGTGCTTCTCACTAGCTGTTGTAACATTCCTCTCTCATTCCTTATTGAGCAATCTTGGCTGGAGCAACCCTCTGGTCCTTGTAAAACCCTGCATTCGTCTCATTCCCACTGCAGTTACCCATTACGTGCCACTTGAGTTAAAGTACAACTGTTTTTATGTTTCCCATCACTTGGACTCAGTGCCCTCGTGTCTTACATAGCATGGCGAGCGCTGGGACACTGACTTCCGACATCAGTGTTGGTGGGTGGTGACAGCTCTTGGTGTTCATGAGCAGATTCCTGAGCCACAAACTTCGTGATCGCAGTAGTTCTTTGTTTGCTTAAACAAAAATAAAGTTTTAATCTCCTACTCATTGCAGTTGTTTTAAACATAGCACATGTGGAGTTAAACTTAGGACAAGGTGTGTTGGTGCAGCGTTGTCCTCCACTTCGCATGAGGTGGTTGAAACTGTCGCTGGTACGAGTCCAGGCCGAGTTAGAGGAACTGGAGGTAGAAGGAGCAATATGGATGAATTCTGTAAGTAACCACACGCCTCTCAGTGAGATCCTTTCGCTCCCAGTGTGGTCTTAAAGATATAAAGTGAAAATAACCAAACTTAGAGTTAGGAGAAGCAGTGACGATACACCTCTGAGTGAATGATAGCCAAGGAGGAAAGGTCACAGGGCTGGACCTGCACATACATCCTCTGTCTCAGATATTGTACTGCCAGTATTCTAGAATGTGACTTATGCCATGGAACCTGTCCCAGTATCTCGAGTCAGGGCAGTATGCCAGAATTCTACACTGTTACAAATAGCACAACAAGTCTGAGCAAGATTGTCGCATCATAGAACCAGAGTCAGTATTCCAGCTCTGGGCCAGTATTCCATGTCAGCCATTCTTATATTCAGATACCATAATTAGACTGATGCCAATCTTAGATTTCTACCTCCACTATTCTAGGTTGGTTGTGACATACTAAGACTGCAGAAGATTTCCATCTCAGCCATGTTTTATCCAGATCGGCTGGATTGTGTTGGCCATATTTTATTTAGGTCATTCATATTGTATTCTGATGTCACAGAGCCTGTCCCAGTGTTTCAATTCTTGGATTTTGACATCACAGAGCCTGTGCCAGTATTCCAAGTCAGACATGCTGTGTCAGCCATATTTTATCTTGGTCGGCTATCTTGCATTGCCATATGTGTTCTGACATCACCGAGCCTGTCCCAGTAATCCAAGTCTTGGACTGTGAAGTCATAGAGCCGGTCCCGTTATTCCAAGTCATCCAGAACGACAATGCATAATTTTCATATTGAATTTCCTGTCAACTCAATCTTACGACAAGAGCCCTAATCCCACACGAGCACAATTGATCTGTTTTTTAATCTGCTGCGAAAATTTTTAATTTCTCACCAAAATTTGAATTCCCACCATTTTATACATAGGCAGCTGCCCTTTCTGAGTCAGCGTGGGGCTAGGGAAATCCCATGACTCGTCATTCACGTCATCAATGACGTCATTAGTGACACATTCTGTCCTCATTCTCTTCCTGTTATACTACTGTCATGGAGATTGAGTTAAACAAATTGTTGAGGCTATGCCTGTTCAGTTACCAGAAAGAGCGGTGGGACCTATAATGACTAAATGACAGATGGAACCAGTATTAATGCTTCATGTAAATTTCGCAAACTAATTGGTTTTTTGCCGTAAGAAATTTGGTGTAATGTCAGGTGAATTTCCAGGAGAGAGCGAATTATTTAGTAACGAAAATACGAAGAACCGCATAGTTTTGGTGTACAGAAATGTTGGTGAATTATTGACAGGTCTCTCCACCCGCATACTTGTTTCAGCTGTCGAAATCAGCCAGTGGGATGCAGTAGAGTACAACTGAAAGAAAATCAGATATAAAAACGGAATTCTTCCACAGAGAACGTTGTAAGTTTCACAAGGAGAACACAGCGACTGCCATAACGCGATTTCCCAGACATTTAACTCAGTGGAAGAGGAGTCAAAATAAGCAAAAACTTTGACTGTCGTTTTCTCAGAAAAGGTCGATTGTCTGCAGATAATCCTAGAGACATGTTCATTTATTTGGACCTCTCTTGCACTGAGCCAAGTTTCTGGGATACTGCGTTATGACAGTTGCTGTATTCTCTTCGTCAGCGTGTAATTGTAGTCTGATGAGGCGAAACTGGCCGATGGCCAAGTATCTGACTTTCCTATTAGAAGAAATGCAAAAGCCGGAATTTTCTTTGTAAATAAAAAAGTTGTAGTTAGCGTGAGTCTAGAAATTAAGTAGCCAGGAAGTATTTTGTAGACTGTAACTGCGATAGGTGAATATACAAAGCATTTTGAGCACTGGATGTGCAATGCAAGAAGTCGTGAACACTGAAAAATTAGCATATGAACGCAGAAAATAAAGATTTGTTTGATTTGATGAGTTGCCATAAAATCCGAGTGCACTAAAGGAGGCTATGAGCATTAGAAAGTGGATATGTAGGTGTCTGCAGAAAATAAATACAGAGGGTATCAAAAAGAATCATCCGATTTTAAAAAATCGTAACTATTATGTTATTTGAGATATATGCGTGAACGACATACTGTTGGAAAGAGGAAACTCGCGAGTTTTACATGATTCCCGCTAGGTAGGAATAGTATGTGCCCACTTCAGTTCTAGTAAATATGGTGTCGGGACAACAGAAAGTGCTTTGTGTTCTACGTTTTGCCCAGTGCGGGTCAGTAATAACTGTTCAGCGTGACTTTCGTACTAGATATGGTGTGGATCCTCCTACAGCACAGAGCCTTAGACGATGGCATGAAGAATTTCGAGAAACGGGTTGTTCTTGTAAAGGCAAATCGCTGGGCCGCCCCGAGTGTCTGACATGGACGCCGAACGCATCCGCCATAGTTTCACAAGGAGTCTGCAGAAATATGTTCGCCATGCAGCTCGACTGCTCAACATGCCCCTGGCGTCTGTGTAGCGTGTGTTGCGTCGACGTTTACAGATGAAGCCATACAAAATTCAGCTACTGCAAGCTCTTCGTGAAGGTGACAAAGCCACACCAAGTGGAGTTCTGTAATTTTGTTCCTGGCAAGATGGAGGATGAGAGTTTTCTTCCACGCTTAGTGTTTAGTGACGAGGCAACATTCCATTTAAATGGAAAGGTGAACGTAATAATGTGAGAGTATGTGGTACGGAACAACCGCTTGAATTTGTACAGCATGAGAAGGACTATCCAAAATTTAATGTGTTTTGTGCATTTTTATAGAAAAAGGTGTATGGTCCCGTTTTCTTTGTCGAGAAAACTGTTACAGGAAGCACATATCTTGATATGCTTGAGAACTTTCTTTTCCCACAGTTAGAGACTGCCTCAAACGACTTCATTTCCCAACAGGGATCTGGAAGGGCTGGAATTTTTAAATCATAGGAATACTGAAAGATGGATTGGTCGCACTGGACCAAATGATTCAGCTTTCGTTACTGGCCTCCAAGGTCACCGAACCTGACTGTATGTGATTATTTCTTGTGGGGATTTATGAAAAACGCTGTTTGTGTGCCTCCGTTACCAGCAACAGTGAATGAACTGAGATGTCGCATAACAGCAGCTGTGGAAGCTGTAACTCAAGACACACTAGCTGCAATGTGGAATAATTTAAATACAGCATTGACATACACTGTGCATCTCTAAAGGGCATCTGAACACCTATGTAAAGGTATTGAAAGCTTTTTAAGTTTCCCATTCGTCAAAAAACAAAATTCATATATGTTTATTAGTTTCAGAAGTACAGACGTGCCAAATCAGATGATTCTTTTTGATACACCCTGTATTGTTTCAGGTGATGAGCCGCTATGAAATAACCAGTGAGCGATGTGTTGGAGACATTTCTGAACGATAAAGAATTACTGAAAACAAGGAAAAGGTTATAAAAAAGTAGATTTATCAACCATAAGTTTTTCCATGCGTGCTGTGGGCCATAACGAATCTGGAAAATTATCCACAGTACTGTTGCGGGGGCTGAGACTATCATAAGTCGAAAATCTGAAATCAAACGACACATTTCGCTCCTCAAGAAATTTGTTCAGTAAGTAATAATGCCTATAGCCTTGGGCGAAGGTAAGAAGAAGAAGAAGAAGAAGAAAGAAAGAAAGAAAGAATTGTGTGGACGACTTTCTGGCGATATTGAACCGTCTGTGGCAGTATTTTCAGGAGTGCATTGGAAGATAAATTGGATTTATTTGCCCAATAAGGAGGTCTCGCATGTTACTACAGAGGTCTATAGTCAGTAGCGAAATGTGCTGAGCGGTTATTATCGGCAGCCAGAGAGCATCGAAATCGGACGCGTACAGGCGCTGAGCTTTTGTTAAGTGCTGTTAGGGAGAGGCACTGGGAGACTTTTAGGGTAGAGTAGTTTGGTTACACGCCTCATCACGTAAAGGTACGTATGTCCAGGAGTCAAAAAATGTATAAATTAACTTATATTGTTGTATGTACTGTTCTCAGGAGATGTGACGAACGTTCGATGAAAATTTATGCCCTAATGATTAAAAGATTTTTGCAGCAATAACACATCCCATGTGCAAAAGTTATTAACAAATGTACAAATAGAGATAATATGGAGTCAAATCCAGGTATGGCAATGAAGTATTTATTTCACTTTTAATTTTAATGATTAGAATAACTTATACTGTATGAGGGCATCAGTGTAAAACATTTTAGTGATTATTGAATGTTTCAGGATAATCCTATGAACATAATTATTTTTATTAAAAATAAACATTCTAAACTGGAAAGGGAAGGTAAAAGACAGAGAAGATGCGAGATAAAAAAACAATTTGTAAATAAGGGAGTACAACTGCTTCCATTACTGTTACAGCAGTTGATTGGAGGGTGCCTCAATGACTGTATAAGAATTTTACTAATGAAACTGCACTTTATCCACCACTTTTGTATACTTACTAACTGTGGTTATCCTACTAAAGCACATTCCTCTCTTGCTGAATTTCATCGTAACTATTAATGAGCTGAAACTTCCTGGCAGATTAAAACTGTGTGCCCGACCGAGACTCGAACTCGGGACCTTTGCCTTTCGCGGGCAAGTGCTCTACCAACTGAGCTACCGAAGCACGACTCACGCCCGGTACTCACAGCTTTAATTCTGCCAGTACCTCGTCTCCTACCTTCCAAACTTTACAGAAGCTCTCCTGCGAAACTTGCAGAACTAGCACTCCTGAAAGAAAGGATATTGCGGAGACATGGCTTAGCCACAGCCTGGGGGATGTTTCCAGAATGAGATTTTCACTCTGCAGCGGAGTGTGCGCTGATATGAAACTTCCTGGCAGATTAAAACTGTGTGCCCGACCGAGACTCGAACTCGGGACCTTTGCCTTTCGCGGGCAAGTGCTCTACCAACTGAGCTACCGAAGCACGACTCACGCCCGGTACTCACAGCTTTAATTCTGCCAGTACCTCGTCTCCTACCTTCCAAACTTTACAGAAGCTCTCCTGCGAAACTTGCAGAACTAGCACTCCTGAAAGAAAGGATATTGCGGAGACATGGCTTAGCCACAGCCTGGGGGATGTTTCCAGAATGAGATTTTCACTCTGCAGCGGAGTGTGCGCTGATATGAAACTTCCTGGCAGATTAAAACTGTGTGCCCGACCGAGACTCGAACTCGGGACCTTTGCCTTTCGCGGGCAAGTGCTCTACCAACTGAGCTACCGAAGCACGACTCACGCCCGGTACTCACAGCTTTAATTCTGCCAGTACCTCGTCTCCTACCTTCCAAACTTAAGCTGTGAGTACCGGGCGTGAGTCGTGCTTCGGTAGCTCAGTTGGTAGAGCACTTGCCCGCGAAAGGCAAAGGTCCCGAGTTCGAGTCTCGGTCGGGCACACAGTTTTAATCTGCCAGGAAGTTTCATATCAGCGCACACTCCGCTGCAGAGTGAAAATCTCATTCTATTAATGAGCTGTGCATTTTTATAATAAATTTTTCTGGCCATGGATCTCAAGTCAGATCCATATGTAATTTAAATAAAATCATATATAAAGGTGTAACACTCGCAATCCTTAATATATTGTAAATTTTTGAGACTAGTGGCATCAATTGTATTCATTATCAAAAATTTCTTTAGAATTAGAAGCTTTTTTAAGGCCATAGTGCCCAGAGCCACGGTATAAATGTTTTATAAATTGATAGACTGTTCTCAGGCCAATGAGGCAAAGTAACTTTAATCTTTTGAAGCCACAGTACTTATTTGTTGTTCAGTTTTAAAATTTTTGAAGCCACCAAGCCTCTGTCAGCATAATTATCTTTCCTTGTGTTATTGTGTATATGTAAAACTCATTGTAGACCACAAAGCTGTGACAAGCTCTACCACTGCAAAATTTTATACCTCAACAAAGCATATCCCAACCACTAAATAGCGTACACTAGCTTTCACTACTATGAAAAATAATAGAATGTATACTTCATTATTTTGTAAGTTGCATCAAGCAAATGTACCCTACCACTTTACTTTATAATTTTCATTTTCCACTTGTGCCAGTAGCAAAAGGGCAAAGGCTGCATATCTTCACAGTCATCTGAAAAAGATTTCTCGTCACTTGATTCCTTTCCCCATGCATTAGTTTGATTCTGTAACACAAATTCGTCAACAATGGTTTTTTTCTAACCCAGAGCCTGAGCCCAAGGCGATAAATTAGTCTGTCTGTCGAGTAAAATACTGTTCATATGATCTGGTCTGTTTTCCCCAGCAAGGTTAAAGTGTGTAGAACTGGGGGTTTTTTCCGTCTGTAACCTACTTTTTCGGCACATACTTTTCTAATGCATGATTTACAATGTGTTTAAAATTTGCTCATAATTCTTCCACGTCCATCGTACCGGAAGCAAATAAAGTCGATTCATTTACTAAGTGGGATGCTCATTTGCTCTTTCTAGGAAGAATACTCTCCTAGCCATCCTGACTGTATTTTTAACTTTCGTAACCATAGTCGTAATGACAACATCATGATCACTAATCCCTGTCTTAACACTGACACCATCGATGAGGTCTGGTCTGTTCGTGGCTACCAAATCTAAAATATTTCCATTACGCATTGGCTGTTGATTTAGCTGCTCAAGACAGTTTTCAGATAATGTGTTCAAAAGTAATTCACATGACGGCTTGTCTGTACCACCTGTAATGAATCCATAGACATCCCAGTCTATACTAGGTAGGTTGAAGTCGCCTCTGACTAATATAGCATGATCCGGGTACTTCTGCGATACAGAGTGTAGACTCCCTTTGAATGATTCTAGAATTGTCACAGTGGAACCTGGTGGCCGGTAATAACACCCAACAATTAACTTTATTTCTCCTAGCCCTGTTAAACGTGTCCAGATAACTTCACAATCACACTCTACTTCTACCTCAGTAGACACAATATTTTTGTCAACTGCAATGAAGACACCACCTCCTACGGTGTCTAATCTGTTATTCCGATACACATTCCAACCCTCACTAAATATTTCAGAACTTCCTATCTCAGGTTTCAACCAGGCCTCAGTCCCAAGAATAATTTGCGCGCCGGCCGGAATGGCCAAGCGGTTCTAGGCGCTTCAGTCTGGAACCGCGCGGCCCCTACGGTCGCAGGTTCGAATCCTGCCTCGGGTATGGATGTGTGTGATGTCCTTAGGTTAGTTAGGTTTAAGTAGTTCTACGTTCTAGGGGGCTGATGACCTCAGATGTCAAGGCCCATAGTGCTCAGAGCCATTTGAACCAATAATTTGCGCGCCACACGCCTCCTCGAGGGCAGTAAATTCAGGAACTTTATTCCGAACACTCTGAAAATTTACTGCTAATATCTTGATAGCTGAAGTGTCTTACACTGAGCATGTCCTGATTTCCCTGCCTGCACGTCGACTGGTGAGTGTTCATCAGGACACCTCGCACTACTGCCTAGCCTAAAAAAAACCCATGTGCACCCCACAAGTACTCTGCTACTCGAGTAGCCAGTTCCTTTGTGTAGTGCACCCCTGACTTATCTAGGGGCGTCCTACAATTCCCCATCCAATAGCACAAGTCTAGAAATCTGCAACCAAGACCGTCACAGAGTCGATGAAGGCTCTAGTTGAGACCCTCCACTTGGCTCCAAACCAAAGGACCCCGATCCACTCTGGGAACGGTGCTGCTAATAGAGAGATCTGCTTGCACCCCGTGTGCGAGGCCAGCGGTCTTCACCAAATCCGCCAGCCGCCTGTACGAACTGACGATCGCCTCAGAACGCAAGTGACAGGCATCATTGGTGCCAACGTGAGCAACTACTTGCAGACGACTGCACCCCATATGCTTGATTGCCACAGGCAAGGCCGCCTCCACATCTTGGATGAGGCCCCCCGGCAGACAAACCAAGTGCACATTGGAATTCTTTCCAGCCCTGTACGCTATTTCTCTAAGGGGCTCCATCACCCGCCTAACGTTGGAGCTCCCAATAACCAGCAAGCCTTTGTCCCCGTGTGCCTGCTCGGGCCATCCTGAAGGAGCGGCTACCTGCCCACTGACAGGATGAATCCGCCTTGTGTGTAAATGTGCATTGGGTCACACACGCCATTACTTGGGCAGTGGCGGTCAACGGTAAATTTGCGTCTCGTTCTTTTTTTTTAACTTAATGTGGAAGCTTTAAACTACCTTCAGTACGGTACAGTTGGAACGGCAGCGACGGTCAATTGACCACTGCAGAAAAATCCGCTGTGTGTGCAATGGGTCTAAGTGGCTCCATTCAAAGGGGGCCCAACTGCAGAACACTGTTGTTTGGTGCGTTCAATGACCCTTTCACAACAATGAAGATAAACCAGTGCCTATGAATATTACACAAGATAAAAGTTTGTCTTCAGATGCTGAAAAAAAAGTTTAGTGATTGCAAACATTCCAACTGCCGCTAGTTATGCTTCATTCGTCGATCAGCTTTGCTAACTTAGCGGTATCCAAAATGTTATTTACCGTGCCTCTCATCTGGTGTGTGGCTAAGGTAATCAGTACTTGGTTAGAATGTTTTATGTTTTTAAGTAACAAAGTGTGACTGCAGTAAGAAAGTGTCCCCTTTGTGTTTTATATTACTGAAAAATGTGTTAGAAAGTGCACTGAAAAGTGTGTCAAAAAGCGCATGTCACAACATTTTACATCATGTCACAAGTAAAACTTAAATGAAAACACTTCTTTAGAACAATCATAATTCTTTTCTTTGAAACAAAACACATCCCAGCTTGGTACCAAATTTCCAGGTTTCGCTACTGACCCAACATTTTGGGTACAGACAACTGCAGGTTGTCAGAATGAGATTTTCACTCTGCAGCAGAGTGTACGCTGATATGAAACTTCCTGGCAGATTAAAACTGTGTGCCCGACCGAGACTCGAACTCGGGACCTTTGCCTTTCGCGGGCAAGTGCTCTACCAACTGAGCTACCGAAGCACGACTTACGGCCGGTACTCACAGCTTTACTTCTGCCAGTACCTCGTCTCCTACCTTCCAAACTTTACAGAAGCTCTCCTGCGAACCTTGCAGAACTAGCACTCCTGAAAGAAAGGATATTGCGGAGACATGGCTTAGCCACAGCCTGGGGGAAGTTTCCAGAATGAGATTTTCACTCTGCAGCGGAGTGTACGGTGATATGAAACTTCCTGGCAGATTAAATCTGTGTGCCCGACCGAGACTCGAACTCGGGACCTTTGCCTTTCGTGGGCAAGTGCTCTACCACCTGAGCTACCGAAGCACGACTTACGGCCGGTACTCACAGCTTTACTTCTGCCAGTACCTCGTCTCCTACCTTCCAAACTTTACAGAAGCTCTCCTGCGAACCTTGCAGAACTAGCACTCCTGAAAGAAAGGACATTGCGGAGACATGGCTTAGCCACAGCCTGGGGGATGTTTCCAGAATGAGATTTTCACTCTGCAGCGGAGTGTACGCTGATATGAAACTTCCTGGCAGATTAAAACTGTGTGCCCGACCGAGACTCGAACTCGGGACCTTTGCCTTTTGCGGGCAAGTGCTCTACCATCTGAGCTACCGAAGCACGACTTACGGCCGGTACTCACAGCTTTACTTCTGCCAGTACCTCGTCTCCTACCTTCCAAACTTTACAGAAGCTCTCCTGCGAACCTTGCAGTACTAGCACTCCTGAAAGAAATGATATTGCGGAGACATGGCTTAGCCATGAGTACCGGCCGTGAGTCGTGCTTCGGTAGCTCAGATGGTAGAGCACTTGCCCGCGAAAGGCAAAGGTCCCGAGTTCGAATCTCGGTCGGGCACACAGTTTTAATCTGCCAGGAAGTTTCATATCAGCGTACACTCCGCTGCAGAGTGAAAATCTCATTCTGGAAACATCCCCCAGGCTGTCGCTAAGCCATGTCTCCGCATTGTCCTTTCTTTCAGGACATTAATAACAATTTTAATAACAATAAATAAAATATAGAGAATGATAGTCACCAGACTGAATTGGATCTTCCATATTCTACTACATTTGTACAAGTTATTGAGTCTGCAACTTCTGCTTTACGTCTTTCATGACAATATTGATGACTGTGTCTTTATGCCATGGAAAAGTGAGGTCCTCTGTCCTTGCATGAAATACTCTGAGATGAGTATTGCTAAAACTTTTACAAATAACAACCTTTAGAAGACTGAGGAAATGGAAATGAACAACATGTGCTAAATACCAAAGGGGAGTACAAAAGAAACAATATTACAACAATGTTATCATTCTGTTAAAATAGTTTTCAGTACCAGTATCTGGACACACACAAATGAAACAATTTTACAGACTGTTGTGGCTGTGTAATTGACAAACTTGTATGGGTTACCCAGCTATTTTCCAAAGAAGCCAACTACTTTCGCAATTTCCATTCAGTTATTGACATATGGGAATACATTCCAAATACAGATGAGTAATTTATTTATAAATACTACAAAAAGAAAGAAATGCAATGATACACGTTTTCAAACACAAAACAAATTGTTGTGAAAGGAATCCATCCCACCCTTTGGTGAGAAAAGGTTCCAAAGCTGCAAATATGCCCAACCAACAGCCAGTCATTATAGTATGCTACTAGTACAGTTCCGTATGTCTGGTGTCATGATTATCTATGTGCCTCGTGAGACTGTACATTTCTCTTAGTGGAAAATCGTGTGACACAATAAATATCCTTTCACAAGAATTTCACAAGAATAACATTCAGATGAGAGTACCTTTAACTGGTTCATAATTTATTTATATTTCTTATTAAATAGTTATGTGAATCACATCCACATTAAATTTGGAAATTGCAGAGATAATAAGATGCAAAGCTGGTACTTTTTGCTGATGATACAAGTATAGCTATCACACCCAAGAAAATCATTAAGTGGTTCTCTGCAAATTGGCTCTCATTAAACTTTGACAAAACACAGTATATACAGTTCCACACAGTAAATGGAATGACACCATTAATAAATATAGACTTCGATCAGAAATCGGTAACTAAGGCAGAATATTCAAAATTTCTAGGTGTATGCATTGATGAGGGCTGGAACTGGAAAAAAGCACACTGAGGATCTGCTGAAACGTTTGAGTTCAGCTACTTATGCTATTAGGGTCATTGCAAATTTTGGCGATATACATCTCAGTAAATTAGCTTACCACGCCTATTTTCATTCTCTGCTTTCGTATAGCATCATATTATGAGGTAACACATCATTGAGTAAAAGAGTGTTCATTGCACAAAAGCGTGTAATCAGAATAATTGCTGGAGCTCATCCAAGATCATCCTACAGACACTTATTTAAAGAGCTAGAGATCTTCACTGTAGATCACAGTATATATATTCACTTATGAAATTTGTTATTAACAATCCAAACGCATTCAAAAGTAATAGCAGTGTATGTGGCTACAACACTAGGAGAAAGGATGATCTTCACTACTCAAGGTTAAATCTAGCTTTGGCTCAGAAGGGGGTAAATTACGCTGCTGCAAAAGTCTTTGGTCACTTACCTAATAGCGTGAAAAGTCTGACAGGTAGCCATATAGCATTTAAAAGGAATTTAAAAGAATTTCTGAATGGCAACGCCTTCTACTCATGAGATCAATTTTTGGATATAGTAAGTAAGTAATTTCCCCAACCCCACCAAAAATTAATTAAAAATATTAAGTGCCATGTAATATTTTGTGTAAGGTAATATCTGGTATAGATACCTTTTAATAACCTGACACGTTCCACATCATTACAAAGTGTCATATTCATGATCTATGGAACAAGTACTAATCTAATCTAATCTGTGAGAATGAATGTTATAAATGATGTGCTGATCCTTGTAGTTTCACATATTCTACAGCAAATATAGGTAACAAACTTGGTGTCTATGACACTTCAGTGAAAACATATATGGCTTTATTGCCTCATCAACAGCCACTCTGTCTACACAGAGACTTCGTGAGAGGCTCCAAAGGAACAGCCCTGGCTGGCCTAAGTTACTTTTATGTCAACTCAATTTGTATTCGCCAGTCAAAGTATTGACGTATATCTTGTACACTAGGCTATGTCATTTTGACGTCACTTCCTTAGCTCGTCTCGGTGCAAACAAGCTCTCCCATTTACTCAGGCCCACTCTTTGGTGATCTGTCATAGCAGTAGTCATAGTTACAAACAATGAAGATGTTTATCATTCCACATCACAAAAGTCATAGATAAAATTGTTTAATTTGTCAATAACAATTCAACCATAGACATAGTTACACAGCAGTATTATTAAGATTGTGGATTACAACATTCTGTTCACTTTATTGCACTTGAATCTTGAATACTTATTCTGACATAATTAAGGTGTGGCAGGTGGCATACATGCGCAAATAGAATAAAGTCATTAGTTTGTGTTGTAACACCTGTATCGATTAGAAGTAGGTTTATACAATGTAAGTGTATCTGTGATTACAAAGTGTTTGTTTTTTGTTACTTAAGGCCATTGATTTGTGACAGGAAGTTTAACATTTGTAATGCACGTATGAAAAAACCTAAATAATGTTTAAAATAATGAACACTTACGATATATGTATGTTTATAAAAAAAAACATTGTATATTGGAAGCTGGTTCATGCTAAAGACACTTGTATTGTATAATGTAAAAGAGGTAGGGAAGTCCCTTCGCAACGGAAGTAGCTTGTAGCGATGTAAAAGATGATTTTAGCGGCCGAACTGGGCGGCTCCTTGGTGGGAACCGGACGCAGTCAGTGATTAGCCATTGCACAGTATACATTGAGGGTGCCAAGGAAGGCATTTGGAAGCCATTTTGCCAAGAATTTTGCCTCGGATGTGGATTTGGCCGTTGCATGGTACTCTCTGCAATAAGGAATGATTTTTCTTTTTAAAATTCAGTCTTCATCACACCACGTATGCTACAGAAACATAGGTGACCGGTTTCGGTCATATCACATGATATCATCGGACCTGTAATTTAATTTAGAAAGTAATAGAAACCTTACTAGATTGAGAATAAAATATGACAAAATGCTGATAAGGATAAAATACAACAAGACTTGTTATACCTATAGCATTCTTTGAAGATGGCAGGTGGAGTACTCTTCTCAGCTGCTGTGCTGTCAACTGGTGCCAGCAAGTGACAGGCATATGCTTAAATACGAAGATGCTCCTCCTAAAGATGCTCTGCCCACCTCTTCTCCCTCTACCTCACGTCAACCAACCAGTGTAAAACGGGTTCACATAATCGTCAAAACATAAAAAAAAAACAAAGTCTGTACAGACGATGTATACTCAGTGTGCTATCTATGGGCTAAGGTGGTACTACCACAATGGTTTGAAAAGTCAACGATGTTGTGAAGGTCTTTGGCATTGTGGCAACATATCGATATGTGAGTTGTGACTCGACTGCAAGTATATACCTATGCTAGATTCTGTCCATGGAGGTATTCTTACCTCCATGATTCTGTCTGTCTTATACTTTATTTGCCACTGGTGATATATGTAATAATGGAATGATCAGCTGCAAAGTGCTATGATATTACACACACTTTTAAAATGGCATAAAACTGATTTATTAAAAATGGAGTCATATTTCGTAATATTTCTAGTTGGAAGTTTAAACTTATGATATAAATATTTACGTACTGTTCTGAGGTACATTTCTGCCATGGATAAGACTGGGTCCTATGGTTTTCTGAACAAAAGAGTACGTAGGTGTTCATAGAATTTCGTCAAAGAGATCATAAAAATGTTTTTCACGAAAATCCAACTGTTCATTGAGAAGCATTGATGGTTCATCTCTATAATGGGCATATATCTCGATCTCCTCCAGAATATTTAATAATAAGCCTTTATTAGCGTAATGAAAGACTTGCAAATTCTGTTGTACTGTCCCTTTGGCATGTTTATTAAAAGTTATGTGATGGCTGAAGACTGATTTTGCTCGTGCGGTACCTGATGTATGTTCTTTGTATCGTATAGTAAAGCTCCGGCCTGTTTGGCCAATGTATATTTTTCCACCATCACCACATTGGATTTTGTAAACCCCTGATCTGAGAAATCTATCGTTATCATTACCTACAGTATGTCTTAATTTATTTTGCAAAATATTGTTAGTTTCAAAGAATTCTGAAATAACAATAGCATAGTATTGTTAGTTTCAAAGAATTCCGAAATAACAACAGCATTTGAATCTGAATGTGAGGATACCATAGAACAATAAAGCGAAAAACCACTGAATATGACCGACTTGTTAAAAATGTTGTCTGCACAAATTGCAGAAGAAGGTAGGAACATTAATAAACAAATTGCAACACAGAGTCATCAAATTAAATCTCAAAGCAGTAATATTAACAACGAAATTGAAATACAAGGTGTTAAAATCAGTAAACAGATCGAAAAAGTAGACACAAAAGTAGGTGTTGTGACTAATGTAATCAAGGAATTAAAAACTGAGATAGACACTATCAATAATAATGTTGACATTGTGCAGGGATGGATAAATGACATCAACGACAGATTCGATACCAAAATAATGGAAATTCAAGACACTGTAGAACCTTTGGTGATAACAAAAGTTTATGAAAAAGTTTTTGGCCTCAAAACCGAGTTAATAAACTGATGTATTACCGAAGTTTCTCAGTTGAGACAAACGGTAAATGATTCTGAAAAAGAACTGAGTAAACAAGTGGCAACTTGCAAAAACATGTGTGAACAGGACACTTCTCCCCCTGCAGGTTCGGGGGTGGGAATAGGCCCACGGTATTCATGCCTATCGTAGGAGGCGATTAAAAGGAGTCTCAACTGTTTCGGCCTATATGTGATGGTCCCCTATCGGATTTGACCTCCATATTTCCAAATTCTTCCAAAGTGTGAGCCAATTGGGGAAGGGCGCCTCACATGGTGCATTGTGTCCATCATGCATTGAGACCTTTCGCCAGCTTTCTCGTCGTCGCATTGCTGTCCCGCTCATTCTCCATCTCTTGGGCGGGGATACCTTCCTGGGTGCGATTTCCGCTATGCACTGTGCAGTGTTGCTTTTTGCGGAGACGACGACTATGGACTTCCTTGCACCTAATATCCAGCATGGTAGCCAGTCTGTTGTGGTGGAGCCTCAACATACCCTGTTGGTTGTAGCCCCCTGACAACACAGGGATTGCTCCGCTGATGCCTGCGCCTTTAACTCCCCATGTTTGCTATGGAGTAGATGCCTATCTCCCTGGGGCATCGGGACTCCTGGAAGTGGCCATCCTTTCAGGTGGCCCTTGTTGAGGTTGGGTGACGCCCGTGGGGAGGGCCCTTGGTCGGTGTGGGTGGGATCAGGGCGGATGACCCGCAATGAAGCGTGGTACATCATCTCTCGCTGGTGGCCAGCTGTCAGCAGTCTCTAAGCGTTCTCGGGATCAATTTAACGCTCAGAAATACTATCCCTAAATGTTCCCCTCCCTGGCTACACCGTGGGACGAGCGTAAGTCTCAGGATGGCAGTGACACTTATTCGCCCCGGTTCCTAGCTTGTACAAGAGCTGATGGGGAGTCTTCCATGTCAACAAAGCCTAAGTTCTTTGTAGAGCATTTAGAGGACAAGTTTGGGGACGTGGAGGGCTTGTCCAAAATGTGCTCTGAGTAAGTATTGATAAAAACGGCATCCTCTGCTCAGTCACGTAGGTTACTTGCTTGTGACAAGTTGGGGGATGTTTCCGTTACCATCACACCCCATAAGAGTTTAAATGTGGTCCAGGGTATTATTTTCCATAGGTACCTTCTTTTGCAGTCTGATGGCGAGCTGC
This sequence comes from Schistocerca cancellata, assembly GCF_023864275.1. NCBI lineage: Eukaryota > Metazoa > Arthropoda > Insecta > Orthoptera > Acrididae > Schistocerca > Schistocerca cancellata. The sequence continues at coordinate 975,914,347 of NC_064627.1, forward strand.
ACGCCAATTAGAGCATCAATGTGTTCATTTCGTCCGGCGCGTTTATTGGGGTCCGAAGGATAATCAGAAGAAGGTCAAGGTGATGGTCTATCTCTGTGATGTCAAGCCCTATATCCCTCCCCCCGATGCGGTGCTTTAAGTGCTGGAAGTTCGGCCATATGTCTTCCCGCTGTACTTCCAGCCTCACATGTCGAGATTCTAGATGCCCATCACATCCCAATACTCCATGTGCCCCGCTTCCCATCCGTGACAACTGTGGAGAGCATCATTCACCTTGCGCGCCAGACTGCAGGATCTTACAGAAAGAGCGAAAAACCATGGAATAGAAGACCACGGACAGACTGACCTATACTGAGGCTAAGAGGAAATATGAATGACTACATCCTGTGCGAAAGACTTCTTCATATGCTGCCGCTACAACAACCGTGCTAGCCCCATCAGTTCAGCGAATTCCAGTCGGATCGCCGACCTGCACACCTCCACATGCCCCCTTGCCCATGGGGGGCACTACCCACCCGGTTGCTCCTGTGCCACCTTCCTCAGAAGCAACACCCCCCCCCCCACCCATCCAGGACGTCCGTCCCCGCTTCTAAGCCGAAGAAGCATTCAACTTCTTCAGCTCCTCTCACTCGCAAGGGGTCCCTTGGGTCCCTCCCTTCGCAGGTTTCCACATGCAGAAAGGATGACGCCCGACAACGGCATAAGTTCCCACAAGCAGCTGGTCGTAGGGCTTTGTGACCCTCCTCCACTGAATCGGTGAAGCCCTCCCAGCTAGTGAAACCCAAGGAGCAGTGAGAGAAGTCCAAGAAGGAGACCTCTAAGACCAAGCAACCTTGAAGCTCTGTGTCTGAGGATGAGGTGGAGATTCTGGTATCTGCTGAGGACCTAGATCTCGCCGGTCCCTCACACACAATGGATAGCACTTGCACAGGTAATCAATCGGTGACAGCAGGTGACCCAGTGGCGTAATCTGCCTCCCCAGTCCCTTCACGCCTTTCTCGGCCATGGACAATGTCATCCTCCAGTGGAACTGCAGCGGTTTTTTCCACTATCTTCCTGAGCTCCAACAACTTCTCAGCCTTCACCCTTTCCTCTGCACTGCTTTTCAGGAAACTTGGTTTCCGGCGATGCGAACCCCCGCCCTCTGTGGCTATTGGAGTCATTATAGCAACCGGGCAGTTTATGAAAGTGTCTCTGGTGGCGTCTGCATCTATGTCCTTCACTCTCCTTACAGCGAGTCTGTCCCTCTACAAACACCTTTAGAGGCTGTCGCCGTTCGGGTGTGGACGCCTCAGGCTGTTACTGTCTGCAGTCTCTATCTTCCACCAGATGGTGATGTCCCGCAGCATGTCCTGGCTGCACTGATAGCCCAATTGCCGCCTCCTTTTCTGTTACTGGGCGACTTCAAGCCCATAACCCTCTTCGGAGTGGATCTGTGGCAACACCCCGAGGCAGCATCATTGAGCAAGTATTGGCACAGCTAGGCCTTTGTCTTTTAAATACTGGTGCCTACACACATTTGAGTGTGGCGCATGGCACGTACTCAGCCATCGACCTTACGATCTGCAGCCCTAGCCTATTACCATCTGTCCAGCAGAGTGTGCATGACGACTTGTGTGGTAATGATCACTTTCTGATCTTTCTATCACTGCCGCAAAGTCACTCTTCTGGGCGCCCCTGCAGATGGGTTATGAATAAGGGTGACTGGGACTTGTTCACCTCCATTGCCACTATTGAGCCTCTTTCCAATGACGTCATTGATGCGGTGGTTCACTCGGTCACCACTGTCATCGTTAATCCTGCAGTCTCTGTCATTCCCTGTTCTGGGTCCCCTCAGCAGAGGACTGTCCCTTGGTGGTCACCCGAGATCGCTGAGGCAATTAAAGATTGCAGGCGTGCACTCCAGTGTCACAAGCGGCATCCCTCATTGGAACACCTCATTACCTTTAAATGGCTCCGTTCACAGGCCTGCCGCCTCATTCGCCATCGCAAGCAGGCATGCTGGGAAAGATATGTCTCCACCATTGGCCTCCGTATCTCTTCATCGCAGGTTTGAGCCAAGATTAGGCGTCTCTATGGCTATCAGACCCCTGTCAGTGTACCTGCGCGTTCACTGAATGGTGCAGTCTGTACTGACTCCGACACAATTGCAAACCGCTTAGCAGAGCATTTTGCCCAGAATTCCGCTTCTGTGAATTACCCACTGGCCTTCTCTTCTGCTCCCTCAAAGAGTTGTTGGAACATTGGAGCCTTTCATTTTACGCGTGCCACTCTGAATTGTACAATGTTCTGTTCAGTGAGTGGGAATTCCAAAGTGCTCTAGCCGCTTGCCCTGATACAGCTCCCGGACCCAATCGCATCCACTGTCAGATGCTCAAACACCTCTCAGTGGACTGCCAGCGTCGCCTCCTAAACCTTTACAACTGTATCTGGGTTGCGGGTGAGTTCCTGCCGCAATGGCGGGAAAGCATCTTAATCCCCGTTTTGAAACCTGGCTAGAACCCACTGGAGTTGGACAGCTACCACCCCATTAGCCTCACCAACGGTCTTTGCAAGTTGCTCGAACACATGGTGAGCCGGCGGTTGAGTTGGCTACTCGAATCTTGGGGCCTTCTGGCTCTGTCTCAGGGTGGATTCCGTAAGGGCCGCTCTTCCGCCGATAATCTGGTGAGCCTGGAGTCTGCAATCTGTACGGTCTTTGCCCGCCATCAGCACCTGGTCGCCGTCTTTTTTGACATGCGGAAGGCATATGATACGACATGTTGATATCACCTCCTCTCTATTCTTCCTGGTTGGAGTCTTCGGGCTCCGCTGCAGCCTCCCATAGTTCCTCCCCAATTCAGGAGAATGGGGTACCGCAGGGATCTGTCTTAAGTGTCTGCCTCTTTTTAATTGCAATTAATGGGCTCGCTGCGGCGGTGGGAACGTCTGTCTCAACTTCCTTGTATGCTGACGGCTTCTGCCTATACTATAGCTCCACTGCCATTGCGGCGCAGTCTTGTGCTGTAGCGCATGGCCTCCAGGTTTCGGCTGCCAAGACCTGCGTTATGCATTTCTGCCAGCGACGCACTGTTCACCCTGAGCCACCGCTTTATCTTGACGGTGAACCTCTGGCAGTGGTGGAGACACATCAGTTTTTGGGGTTGGTTTTCGACACCCAGTTGACTTGGCTGCCCCATATTCGGCAGCTTAAACAGATGTGCTGGTGGCATTGTAACGCCCTTCGTTGCTTAAGCCACACCAGCTGGCCAATCGGTCTATCCTTCTACGGATGTACCAGGCATTAATTCAGTCCTGCCTAGATTATGGGAGCCTGGCTTATGGTTTGGCATCCCCTTCCACATTGCAGTTGCTGGACCCCACCCTTAACAACGGGATCCAACTCACCACTGGGGCTTTCTGGAATGAATGGCTCTGAGCACTATGGGACTTAACAGCTATGGTCATTAGTCCCCTAGAACTTAGAACTACTTAAACCTAACTAACCTAAGGACAGCACACAACACCCAGCCATCACGAGGCAGAGAAAATCCCTGACCCCGCCTGGAATCGAACCCGGGAACCCGGGCGTGGGAAGGCTTTCTGGACAAGCCCTGTCAACAGCGTACTTGTGGAGACAGGTTTCCCTCCATTGTGGTTCCGGCGCCAACGATTACTGGCTGCTAATGCTGCACACGTTTCTAGCTTGCCCAGACATCCCAATTATCGCCTCCTGTTCCCTCAGTCTGTTGTCCATCTTCCCGCACGGCGGCGCCACTTGGGTTGTATGATAACAGTTCGCGTCAGAGCTCTTCTCTCTGAGCTTGAGGTTTTCCCTCTTTCACCTCTTTTCCGGGCCCCTCTGTGTACACTCCCATCGTGTGTGCCTCGCCCATGCCTTCAGCTCGATTTGGCACAGGGCCGAAGGACTCAGTCCCTCCTGAGGCCCTCCGCCGCCACTTTCTTTCACTCCTTGCATCGTTTCGAGGCTCTGACGTTGTCTATACTGACGGTTTGGTGGTTGCTGGTCTTGTCGGTTATGCTCTTGCTCTAGGAGATTATTATGAACAACACTCATTGCCGGCTGGTTGCAGCGTTTTCACTGCCGAGCTGGTCGCCATCTCTCGCGCCCTAGAGTATATCCACTCCTGCTCAGGTGAGTCTGTAGTGACTCCCCGAGCGGTTTATGAGCTATCGACCAATGTTTCTCTCGCTCTTGTCTGGTGATGGCTATCCAGGAGCCCCTCCATACTCTTGCTGTTGCGGCTGCTCTGTGGTCTTTGTGTGGACCCCAGGTCATGTCGGCACCCCGGGAAATGAACGAGTTGACACGCTGGCCAAACAGGCTGTCGGTGCACCAGCCTTGGCGATTGGCCTTTCAGAGAGTGACCTCAGGTCAGTTTTGTGGTAGAAGGTACTTCGCACCTGGGGTGAAGAATGGCGCACCCTGCCTTCACCCAACAAACTTCAGGCCATCAAGGAGGCTACCGGTGCGTGGCGCACTTCCTTGCGGGTCTCCCGCAAGGAGTCTGTTTTTCTCCGCCGGCTGTGCATTGGCGACACCCGGATGACGCAGAACTATTTATTGCGCTGTGAGGACCCATCTCTATGTCACTGCGGGTCAGCTTTGACGGTGGTCCACATTTTGGTGGCCTGTCCCCTTTTAACTGCTCTCAGGCAGACATTTGTGCTGCCTGATACGCTCCCCGCACTTTTAACAGATGACACTGCCAAGGTAGGCTTAGTTTTGCGTTTTATTCGTGCAGGGCGGTTTTATCACTCGTTCTAAGTGTTTGTCCTTATTTTGTGTTGAGTCTGGCCTTTGGCCTATGATTTTAGACTGAGTTTTTTAGTGTGTTTCTTGGTGGTTGGCTTTTCCTTTTTTGTCTCTATGGTCGGCAAACCACTGTCACACTCTGTGTGATTTTAATTCCTTTTGTCATGTCTCTATCTGAGTCTTTATTGTCCTGTGTCGTCTCTTGTCATCTCCATTGTAAGTCTTTATTCTTTGTGGGTGTTTCGCATCTGTGGGAAAAGGGAGCGATGACTCTAGTAGTCTGGTCCCTTCAATCCCACAAACCAACCAACCAACACAACACTTCTCAGATTCAAGGTAAAATGAGCGACCTTGAACGAAAAATAAGAGAAAAACCAAATTATACCACTGATAGAATAATTTGTAGCAAATTGCTGGAGGGCGGAGAACGATTCGATCTGGTTAAATAGCATAATGGATGGCTCCCCTTAGATTTTTTTAAAAATTGTGATATGAATTTTCCTTAGTATGTAACGGACCAGGAAAAGATCAATGTGGTCATTAGCGCCTTAGCAGGTAATGCAAAAAGATGGGGATTAAATTTACAAGGGGAGGCCACGACGTTTGGAACGCGGATTTACTGTAAACTTCGTACAATCGTAGTACTCCTTGAGGACAACAAAATGTGTAAGCAATAGCGCGTACTTCTCAAGCGTTATTGAGAAAATCGCAAGGTAATTTCGGTCGTCGAATATATATCTGTGCGTGGCTATTTTAACCATGAAGCGGCTGCACTCGAGTGGCGACGGCACGGTTGAAGGCAGTGAAGTATTTTGCGATGTCGCTGTTCGGGACTGCTCTTCTGTCCACATAATTTACCGTGGAAGGAACACACATCAAGGATTTACTGAATGATTAATTTGGGTCTGGGAAATAATGGTGAGGAACCGGCTGCAGAAGAAGAAAATGTGCATGCTGAACTGCCACCAGTTGAAGGTGACAGTGAAGGTGCTAAATTGTGCTACTGCTAAAGACTCATTCTTTGAATGCTGTAATTTATGACTGCAATTATCTGTCACCTTATTTATGTCATTTGATTGTAGCCATTTTTTGTAACTGTTTTTGTGGGAAAAAAACGTGTTCGCTTAGAGCGTTAGCTTCCCTTTCTAATAAAAAAAACTGAGCGAACGTATGAATGAACAAACCGAGCGGGTGTCATCGGATGTCCGCCCTAAACAAATTCAGCGAACAATAGAGAACAAAATGTATTTTTTTAAAAAAAGAAAAGTGTTTGGCGTTCAAGCCGCTGGATCGAGTTCAGTTCGTCAGTTTTTTTTATTTTCAAGACAGTCATTTTTTACTATTTATATTACAATTGATATAATGGGAAAAATACGTGTGATCAGATGAACTTTTATTAAATTTACAGTGTTATTTGGCAGTCTACTAATTTTTACTATCACAAATAACGTAATATTCATAACTATCAACTAGTAAACGACCAAACGCATAAAGGGATACTGAAAATGTATGCTTGTCCGTGTCTTCAAAACTGTTCGTATTTAATCGAAAGAGAACGAGAAATTGCCTCTCGGAAGACGCTATTAAAATACACTCGATACTGCATAACCAATTATCAGCGCTGATTTTTAAGGAAATACAGCGTTATGTATTGTTTCTTCCAAACTATCGTCTGAAAGAGAGGTTTTTGAAAATGTTAACAAGGTTTGTTTTTCCACAGAAAACGTCAAATGACCTTGCGTATGCGGAAACATAGCATTTATTCTATGCAGCTGGTGCCGTTTAACTTTATGTTTTCCACGTTTTTACGAAAAATACCATCCTGCAACTTGCACTCGTAATGTCGAAAGCGACGATGAATTACACATCTTTCGAAAGCTGTCTGTGCCGGTCAAAACTAGGAGGTAACAAGTCGTTTCGGGTTCCTTCCAGGTATAAGGGATTTCTCAAATCATGGGCAAGCATACATTTTCAGTATTATTTTATGCATTTGGTCTTTTACTAGTCGATAGTTATGAATATTACATTATTTGTGATAATAAAAATTAGTAGACTGCCAAATAACATTGTAAATTTAATAAAATTTCATCCGATTACACGTACTTTCCCCATTATATCAATTGTAATATAAATAATAAAGAAAATGACTGTGTTGAAAATTAAAAAAAAAACTGACGAACGAAACTCGGTTCAGCGATCCAGCGGTTTGAACGCCAAACATGTTTTTTTTTTTAATTTTGTTCTATAGTGTTCATTGAATTTGTTCAGGGTGGACGCCCGATGACACCTGTTCCGTTTGTTCGATGATCCGTTCGCTCAGTTTATTATTATTATTATTATCATCATTATTATTATAAAGGGTAGCTAACGCTCTGACCGAACGCGCTGAACTACCGTGCCGGCACCAATCGGCTGTAGACGCTTCATGGTGAAAATGGCCACGCACAGATATATATTCGACGACCGAAATTATCTTGCGATTTTCTCAATAACGCTTGAGAAGTACGCGCTACTGCTTACACATTTTGTTGTCCTCATCGAGTACTACGATTGTACGAAGTTTGTAGTAAATCCGCGTTCCAGACGTCGTGGCCTCCCCTTGTTAGATACAGAACAAATGTTATTTGAAGAATTTAAACAGAAATTTATATAGGAATACTGGTCGGAAAAAACAGGTTTGCCTATAGCAAGAATTTATTATGGCAAGATTATATGATAATAGAGGCAGGAGCTCAATGAAAGAATTTTGCGAAATGTGTTATCGAAAATTGACACATTTAAGAAACAAATGAAGAGAATCCAAAATAGTGTTGGAACTATGGAACAAGCTCCTGGAGGATTCGAAATGTTACATGGGAAGTAACCACAAAAGTTTCTCGTCGTTTTCGGAAAGAGTAGAAGACGAGGATCACTGGAAAGGAAACCGTGATTATCGCCAAAACAATAATATCCAGAGTAGGAAAAGTCACAAGCATAATGAACAACCTGAGAACGAACGTTACTGAGTAAATACACTCCTGGAAATGGAAAAAAGAACACATTGACACCGGTGTGTCAGACCCACCATACTTGCTCCGGACACTGCGAGAGGGCTGTACAAGCAATGATCACACGCACGGCACAGCGGACACACCAGGAACCGCGGTGTTGGCCGTCGAATGGCGCTAGCTGCGCAGCATTTGTGCACCGCCGCCGTCAGTGTCAGCCAGTTTGCCGTGGCATACGGAGCTCCATCGCAGTCTTTAACACTGGTAGCATGCCGCGACAGCGTGGACGTGAACCGTATGTGCAGTTGACGGACTTTGAGCGAGAGCGTATAGTGGGCATGCGGGAGGCCGGGTGGACGTACCGCCGAATTGCTCAACACTTGGGGCGTGAGGTCTCCACAGTACATCGATGTTGTCGCCAGTGGTCGGCGGAAGGTGCACGTGCCCGTCGACCTGGGACCGGACCGCAGCGACGCACGGATGCACGCCAAGACCGTAGGATCCTAAGCAGTGCCGTAGGGGACCGCACCGCCACTTCCCAGCAAATTAGGGACACTGTTGCTCCTGGGGTATCGGCGAGGACCATTCGCAACCGTCTCCATGAAGCTGGGCTACGGTCCCGCACACCGTTAGGCCGTCTTCCGCTCACGCCCCAACATCGTGCAGCCCGCCTCCAGTGGCGTCGCGACAGGCGTGAATGGAGGGACGAATGGAGACGTGTCGTCTTCAGCGATGAGAGTCGCTTCTTCCTTGGTGCCAATGATGGTCGTATGCGTGTTTGGCGCCGTGCAGGTGAGCGCCACAATCAGGACTGCATACGACCAAGGCACACAGGGCCAACACCCGGCATCATGGTGTGGGGAGCGATCTCCTACACTGGCCGTACACCACTGGTGATCGTCGAGGGGACACTGAATAGTGCACGGTACATCCAAACCGTCATCGAACCCATCGTTCTACCATTCCTAGACCGGCAAGGGAACTTGCTGTTCCAACAGGACAATGCACGTCCGCATGTATCCCGTGCCACCCAACGTGCTCTAGAAGGTGTAAGTCAACTACCCTGGCCAGCAAGATCTCCGGATCTGTCCCCCATTGAGCATGTTTGGGACTGGATGAAGCGTCGTCTCACGCGGTCTGCACGTCCAGCACGAACGCTGGACCAACTGAGGCGCCAGGTGGAAATGGCATGGCAAGCCGTTCCACAGGACTACATCCAGCATCTCTACGATCGTCTCCATGGGAGAATAGCAGCCTGCATTGCTGCGAAAGGTGGATATACACTGTACTAGTGCCGACATTGTGCATGCTCTGTTGCCTGTGTCTATGTGCCTGTGGTTCTGTCAGCGTGATCATGTGATGTATCTGACCCCAGGAATGTGTCAATAAAGTTTCCCCTTCCTGGGACAATGAATTCACGGTGTTCTTATTTCAGTTTCCAGGAGTGTATAATGCAATGAGGTAGAGGCAAGGATCGCGATAACATGTCCTTTCGCGGTAGGGGGTTTGTACCGAGAAACTTTCAAAACCGAAATGATGCAGAAAACTGAGACCCGCGTGTTTTACTGGCTAGATTCGTGCAGACAAGTATTACGGGCCTTAACTAAAGAAACCATACTGGATAAAACGAAATGAATCTAAGACACGAGCAAATGGCAGAGATGCATCGCAAGGCAGTGCGCACGGAATGACAGGTGCGGGTAGGGATGAGTCACGTACAGGAGAATATACGTCAGGTGGTAGCAAGCGAACTAGGCCACCGCATGCATTGAACTTGGCGGAACGTCAGCTGGCCACTGTGAGGCTGCTGTAGCGACAATAGGAAGAGATGACGTCGCAAAGGAATTCAGTGGACCTGTTTCGGTGGAGAATATCACCGAAATGAAAAGAGAATCAGACATGTTATTAAGTAAAAGTGAAAATACAGGCAACTTGTGCGAAAGGAAGTCGTCAGGGAGCACAGAAGGGCATAACGATTTGCTATACAGTTCAAAGCAATGTGAGTAGGAAAATTTTGAAAAGGCTTATGTGGTGTCACCGCCAGACACCACACTTGCTAGGTGGTAGCCTTTAAATCGGCCGCGGTCCGTTAGTATACGTCGGACTCGCGTGTCGGCACTAACAGTGATTGCAGACAGAGCGCCGCCCCACGGCAGGTCTAGAGAGACTACCTAGCACTCGCCCCAGTGGTACAACCGTCTTTGCTAGCGATGGCTCACTGACAAATTACGCTCTCATTTGCCGAGACGATACTTAGCATAGCCTTCAGCTACGTCATTTGCTACGACCTAGCAAGGCGCCATTACCAGTTACTATTGATGCTGTAAAACATGTACCGTCAAGAGCGACGTTCACCATTTATGGATTAAAGTTAAGTATTCCACCAGCTACGTCAGTTTTTTCTACAGTCTATTTTCCTTGTCCTGTTCCAGACCTCACGCCAGCCTGCGTGAGCTAAAACGCGTGCCTTTCGGCTTCCTCTCATACCGGTGTTGGCTCTCCTGCCAACCCACAACAGGTTATATCCCCAGAGATTTAATAAAAGAGAGAAACGAAAGTGGAAACGTTGGAAAGAGGTCACTGACCGAAAATGAAAAGGAGGTGGAAGTAGTAATGAGGTAGCAACGTTTTTAAAGTGCTTACAGGTAGCTTTGTACTCCTTGTTGGTTTGTTCCACTTCCTTATTCTCAACTGAAATGACAAAAAACTTGTAAGCATAGACCGGGATGAATGTTCCAGTAGTACAGGGACACTACCTGGTCAACTTTTATATGCTAACATTATGTTGCATTAGTAAAGATGCAAATAAAGCAGTGACAAAAGTAGAGTTTAAAGTAGTTTTACTCAACATTCAGGGTATGGTGTATAAAAATTTAATAGTTAATTAATTTTCCAATGAAAATGTGGAGGTTATTTTGTGCTTAAGTGAACATTGCTGTAAAGAGGATGAGCTTGGGTACAAAGTACTGGATGATTACACATTACTTATTTGCTACAGTAGAGAACATCACTTGCATGGAGGTGTAGTAATAGATGTAAAACACCTCTTGCATGAACTGTGGTAGGATGGATCTCAGCACTTTTTGTGCTGAACTACATTTTGAAATATCAGGACTAGTAATTGAGAGTATTAAGCTAGTGGTGGTAATAGTGAACAGGCCACGTATTGGTGACCCCATGTCTTCCTTGAGAAACTGGAGAATCTCTTAATGTACTCTTAATGTATGAGCTGAGAGGAACAAATGTTATTGTTTTTTCAGTGCCACACAGTTACGACTTGATAGAATGGTCCTGTGTAAATAAAGAAATTGAAACTGCAAATAAAGAGATGCAAAATATTTGCAAGCGGTTTGAAAATGTAACATTTGTGAACATCAGCAATTTAGGGAAAAGATTTCACACAACACATGGTTCCCATCTAAATGTACTTGGAAAAAACGTAATAGTAACAAAAATTTTAGAACTTGTAAATAAAATCTCAAATGTGCAGTGTGATGATAGAAAAGTCATACCTCTCATGGACAGGAAGTGTGTGTATCCTGTAGACTCCAATGTGAAATCTGCTGTCAGTGAAGCTACGCCTCTCCAAGACAAATGTGAAATTTTATTAATGCAAGTGAACACTCCAAATGGTAATAATTCACAGAAAGGCACAGCAGTTATGGAACAACAAACACCAAAAATAAGTGAAACAGCAGCAGCACCATTATTATCAGCAGAAGCAGCAGAACCAACAACGACTGGAGCAGCAACACAGCAATGCTTAAGGAGGAGCCAAAGGAAAAATACATCTGTGTCATTCAGTGATAATTTTTTATGGTTTCAAGCCAAGAAGAAAATAAAAATGTGAATAACCAGCCTTCTAACTCACAGATAAGTCACAACAACATCCTATTTTTAAACATTCAGGGTCTTGAAAATAAAGTTGAAATTCTGGAGGAGTCATTGCCACAGAATAAGTATTCTTTCTTATGTCTATCAGAACTTTGGCTTAAACCAGAACAAATACAATACTATGTACCAGAAGGTTATAAATATGGAAACAGTTTTTGCAGATCTCAGTACCGTAATGGTGGTACTGTTATCTATGTTTCAAATGAAATAGAGTGTAGAGAACTAGATCTTAGTTGGGCATGTGTAGAGAAACACTTTGAAATTACCAGGATCATATGTGATATAATGAAACTTATCATAGTATGTATCTACCATTCCCCTGACTCAGATGATAAAACTTTTTTAGATAATTTAGACAGTATACTCTGCTACACAACGAAATGGAAACAGTATGTAACTGTAATTGGGGGAGACTTTAATTCAAGCTTTGATGTAACATGTAACAGACCCAGTGTAAATAAGTTACTGAATATGCTAAGGCAGCACAACTTCCATCATGTAAATTCAGAACCAACAAGACTACAATCGTGCTTGGTTAATGCTTTTGTCAACTGTGCCCGTGATATGTACTCCACCAAGGTAAAGGAATTTGTTGTCTCAGACCACTCCATGTTAACAGTAGAGTTAAGACATTTTATAAGAGGGGATGAGAGCAAGGCTGCACAAAAGTTAACAAAATCTAATACCTTAATATTAACAAAACACAATCTCATAAAACTAACACACCAGCTGAGCATAACAAACTGGGACAAATTATTTCAAAACTGTGATTCCAGTGCCCAAACAGTTTATGAAACATTCCACAATTACTTAACAGGTATTTTAAAAGCCCATCTTGTTCAAAAGAAATACCATAAAACAAGAAAGGGTAAATTTTGGTACACCAAAGAACTGGAGAATCTAACAAATAAGCTACTGCTGTTGAAGCGCCTTGCCAAAGTAAACAATTCTAATGAAATTAAGGATCTCGAAAAAAATCACTAAGAAACTGTGTAAGAAAGAGTTGCAATTGGCGAAACTAAGATACAACACAAATTTCATAAAAAATAGTAAAAACCAATGCAAAACAGCCTGGTCAGTAATTAATACTGTTAAAGGTGAAGTCAGAAACTTCGACAAGACAGTCCCAATACCAGCAGATACATTCAATAAATATTTTGGAAGCTGTGCTGATGATATCAAAAAGCTGATCAGTAAACCCAATGTAACATGTATAGATTATCTGAAGAGAGCAAACCTAAATCATAATAGGGCCAGATCATCATTGAAACACTTCAAAGAGGTATGCTAACATGAAGTTCTTAAAATAGTCAAAGAAATGAAAAATTCATACAGTACAGATATTTTTAATATGTCAAACAATCTATTGAAAGAAATCATACATTACATTGCAGCACCATTAACATATTCTATAAACCTGTGTCTCATAGAAGGGTTTTTTCCTGATCCTCTCAAACTATCCAAGGTAACTCCAGTCTTTAAGAAGGGTGTCAAATCAGATCCTGCAAACTACAGACCAATTTCACTAATTCCAGTACTAGGAAAAGTCTTTGAAGGCATAATATATAAGCAGATGTATGAGTACCTAGAACTAAATGGTATGTTAAGTGCATCACAGTTTGGTTACAGAAAAGGAAGGTCAGCTATACATGCCATAGAGCTCTTAGAGACATTCTAGGAGCATTTGAGGACCATGCGCATGCACAGGTAACTTTATGTGATCTGAGCAAAGCTTTTGACTGTGTTGACCACTCACTTCTGCTCTCTAAACTTGAGTACTATGGAATATGTGATAAAAGTTTAAAACTCATCAAATCATACCTCAATAAAAGGAACCAGGTGGTGAGTTCAGGAAGTCATCTGTCAAACATACTCAAGGTTCATCACGGAGTGCCACAGGGATCTAAATTGGGACCACTTCTTTTCCTTGTACACATAAATGACTTACCAGGAAATATAGATGTAAAGACATATATGTATGCAGATGACACAACTTTTCAATCTGTAAACCATGTACTTGATAACCTTGTAAGTGATATGAAATTGGCAAAAGAAAATGCAACATCATGGTTTAATTCCAATGGTCTGCTATTAAATGAGGAAAAGACCCAGAATATGTGGTTCAGTCTATCAAAGACTACAAAAATAGAAAAACAAAAGGCAAAGTTTTTAGGTATTGTACTTGACAACAGTCTAACATGGAACTCTCATGTTGATCACATAGCGCTTAGGTTGTCAAGAGTTATATATTTGTTGAAGAGACTGATGTGTTGTGTGACATTTGAGTACGTAAGGACAGCGTACTTTGCCTTTTTTCAATCTGTTTTAAGGTATGGGTTAATACTCTGGGGAAACAGCAGAAAAATAAATGAAATTATGGTGATCCAGAAGAAAGCAATCAGAGTAATGGCTAAGGTAGATAATAGAACACATTGTAAACCATTGTTAATTAAATATTGAATTTTAACAGCAATTAATTTATATTTCTTGACAGTGTTAACTACATACTTGCTTAACTACCTAATTTAAGTGTAACAAATGAAAGGCATGGCTACTATACAAGAACGTGTACTTCTCTGCTGTTACCACAAAATAGATTACCTAAAACTAACAATAGTCATAATTATATGCCAATTAAAATATATAACAAATTGTCTAAAAATGGGTCAATCAAGCCTGACAAATTATTTAAAGACAATGTTCATAATATCTTGTTAACGAATCCATTCTATTCATTAGAAGAATTTTTAGAAATGCCCAATATCAACTTAAATATGTAAAAATTTATTTTGTAAAATTAATAGGTTAAGTGAACTGACGAAGTCTATTGCATGTAATAAAGAATCTGAATCTGAATACTTCAGTATACCAAAATGGGAGAAATATGATATTGTCATTGGAGGGGATGTCAGCTCAAGCTTTGATGTTCTCTAGGACAAAACACTGTGACAGAACTCATACATTTGCTTTGACAATGTGACTTATACTATGTTAACTGTAAACCTACAAGGGGCTCTGCCTATCTAGAAATTATATTTAATAAATATTATGAGAACTTATATGTACACTGATGTAATTAGTTTCCCTTTGTCAGATCATGATGCAGTATTAAACAGCATTCGTAATGTAACTTCAATGCACTGACCCAAAAACCAAAGTTGGGACTACTAGACCAATGGGCAGAGAAAGGATGGATAGGTTTAGACATGCCCTCACTTGTTTCAGTTGGGACTTGCTTTTAATAGGCTTCAACATTGGTCCTCTGGTATTGTTTTCACTGAGTTTTTCTCTGTATTTTTAAATATATTCGAAAATAACATCCATCTGAAAAAATGTACAGTAAATATCAGTAGTAATTACGAAAAAACGAAAAACTAGGAATGGTATACTCCACAGTTAGGGCAACTGAAAGATACTCTTAACTGTATTCTAGCCTGTACAGAAATGTTAAGTCAAAAGTGTATAAAGAATTGTATGCTAGAGCTAAGCATAAGTATAGGCAGGCAAACAATGAAGCAAAGAAACTACATAATATAGTAAACATTGAGAAGATCAAAAACAAATGCAAAAAAGCCTGGAGTGTAATTAATTCTATTGCCCACACTATACAAAAATATGATATTGCCATAAACCCAAATGAATTTAATAAATTTTGTATCGAATCCATTCAAGAAACTAGTAGTTCCATAAACAAACCTGAAACTGCACTTAGTGTCATGGATACCTGCTTAAAAAAAAAAAAAACTTTCCCAAACACTGTCACTTGCACAGAAGTGCGTCCAATTTTTATCCTGAAATTAGTTATAAATTTCAAACCTTCAGCTGGTGTTGATTACTATGGTTTGTCATGTAATTCGTTGAAAGATGTTACTGACTGTATAATTTATCCTTTAACTTATTGTGTAAATAAATGTCTTCTTGAAAGTAAGTTCTCTGATAAACTAAAAACTTCTAAAGTTGTGCCCATATGTAAAAAAAGATGAAAAGAACTGTCCTACTAGCTATAGACCCATATCCATCACTCCTGTTTTTTCCAAAAATTTTTAAACAATAATGTATAATCAAGTTAGTGTTTACTTAGACAAATCAAATATAATCATGACAAACAATTTTGATTTAGGAAAAGTAAATCCACAACTGACGCAATGGATTCCTTAGTAAAATTTGTCCTAGATGTGTTCGAGGCTAGGGGCTATGCCCAAGCTACATTTTGTGACGTGAGCAGAGCTTTTGATTGTGTAGAGCATAATATTTTGTTGAATAAGCTACTCTATTACTGTTTTGACGGCAACAGGGTAAATATGGTTAAATCTTTCATAAAAAACACTCAACACGTTGTGTGCATTGGTAGAAAGAATGCAAATTTGGTTTATATTAGGTCTGGAGTGTCTCAAGAGTCGCTACTTGGAATTTTATTGTTTCTGTTAATGATTAATTATCTGCCTTTATTCATAAATTCCTGCACAATATTGTATGCTGATAACACAAGCTTTATAAATAATATCTCAGATCTGTTGTTGTTGTGGTCTTCAGTCCAGAGACTGGTTTGATGCAGCTCTCCATGCTACTCTATCCTGTGCAAGCTTCTTCATCTCACAGTACCTACTGCAACCTACATCCTTCTGTATCTGCTTAGTGTATTCATCTCTTGGTCTCCCTGTGCGATTTTTACCCTCCACGCTGCCCTCCAATGCTAAATTTGTGATCCCTTGATGCCTCAGAACATGTCCTACCAACCGATCCCTTCTTCTGGTCAAGTTGTGCCACAAAATCCTCTTTTCCCCAATTCTATTCAATACCTCCTCATTAGTTATGTGATCTACCCATCTAATATTCAGCATTCTTCTGTAGCACCACATTTCAAAAGCTTCTATTCTCTTCTTGTCCAAACTATTTATCGTTCATGTTTCACTTCCATACATGGCTACACTCCATACAAATACTTTCAGAAACGAATTCCTGACACTTAAATCTATACTCTATGTTAACAAATTTCTCTGCTTCAGAAACACTTTCCTTGCCATTGCCAGTCTACACTAAAACTATTGACCAAAAATACCCTTGCTCAATCTTCATTATGGTTCAGAGCGAATGGTTTCTTGCTAAACTAAACTAAAACCCAGGAACTTTACTTTAGCTTGAAGGAGATCCACAACCACCGTGAATTAGAAACCATTAAATTTTTAGGTGTTACTATTGACAACAAATTGACCTGGGAACTACAAATCAAAAATATATCGGGTAGACTTTCAAGACTTATTTATCTAATTAGAAATTTAAAAAGAAATTTCCAGATAGCTATGTAAAATCAGAATATATTGCTTTCTTCCAAACCATTATACCATATGGAATTTTATTTGAGGTAGTAGTTATCAGATAAATGACATTTTTTTTGCTGAAGATATCATTAAGAATAATTACTGATTTCGGGAAATCAAAACACTGTAAATCTCTGTGTATTAAATTGCAATATCTGACAGCAGTAGACCTATTCATTTATAATGTTCTGTTGTACATTAGAAGCAATGTTTCAAAATTTGTATTGAGAAGTGATATTCATAGCTATAATACTAGAAATAGAAAATGTGCATACATGCCACATCATGGACTACATAAATCACAGAACTCCTACCTGGTTCTTGGACTAACGATTTATTTACACATTAAGCAAAGATTTTAAGCCGGCCGTAGTGACCCAGCGGTTCTAGGCGCTTCAGTCCAGAACCGCGAGACTGCTACGGTCCCAGGTTCGAATCCTGCCTTGGGCATGGATGTGTGTAATGTCCTTAGGTTAGTTAGGTTTAAGTAGTTCTAAGTTCTAGGGGACTGATGACCTTAGCTGTTAAGTCCCATAGTGTTCAGAGCCATTAAGCCAAAGATTTTAAAGAATTGCCTGTAAATATTTTTAAAGCGAAATTGCGTAAGCTACTATTAAACAATGCTTTTTACACTGTTGATGAATTTTTTGAAGATCAGAATACTGCTTCATAGTGTGTGGGTTCTACTTTTACCCATTTCATGCAAACTAAAGTACATTGAGCAATGTGTGCTATTGACTTCGTGTATTGTTGTAACAAGCTGAACAACAATAACATTTTATTATTATAATTATTATCTTTAGTGTAAACAGTTAAAGGAACAGTCCATATTTAATACCAAAGTATCAGTTTAGCTAAATTGTTTAAGTGTAGTAAGTAATAGCTAACATTCTGTATCTGTTTGTGCATCCATGGGCAACACAAGTTGCCATTTCTCACAAATTTACTCACAACGTTTTGGTCTACTGTATGTGGTAGAAGTCGCTTGCTTCATGATTATTGGCACTAAGGCCCATCCACATGCAATGATCTGTCTATGCACATCTGCGCAGACAGATTGTTACACATGAACAGGAGATTTGCGCAGACATGATATGTGCGCAAACCTGGTAGTTGGACTTGGAGGAACTTTGGTTGGAGGTTTGAGCAAAATTGTTCTTATCTGTGGACACCAACCAAATGTGGACAGACAAATTGTAGCGTGTGAACATAAGATCGCTGCAGGACACTAGATGTGTTTTATCAGCAGTTTGTTCAGTCTACCATTTCTCGTCAGTGTGTGGACAGTGAATTTTAAAATGGTAGCTACATGTTTGTATCAAGGGACTTCATTGCTGAACTTACTGAACGTGTTTGTGGAATGGAGAGTAAGCAGTATAGAAATCGAGATAGGCGGCTTTTATGCTTTAATAGAGAGATTAAGATCGGTTGACCCTATGGAAAACGTGGAAACGGTGATAAAAAAAGAAGCTCTTTGTGGACTTTTAATATGCCGCCAGGAACTATGTAATATATAAGCCATGTTAGTGGTATTTTACATCTTGTGATTTTTGAGCGTTTCCAATGAAGACAAATCATATGAAAGACAGTTTAAGGTTTACCTTGTAGTTAATAGTAAGTACTACTTGTCTTTTGCAGGTCTGTTCAGTTATCTGAAAGTAACAACTGAGGAAAATAATTGTAGATATTAACACAGAGCTTTACTCAATGCCTCTTTCAGAAGCTACTGATAGAAATCATTTCATCAAACTGAGGTGAAAGTAGCATGCAGATAACCTAATTAATATTTCAGTTTTGTTTGCTTAGTACTTGGAAATATCTCTCACTATGTCGACCTGCGAAATAGATTGCTAACATTCTTTTACTCAATGCTGACTTATGCCATAATCTTAAGTGACAGTGTAGCGAAAAAAATAGGCCCTATTTATTCTAAAGAAAAGTGCAGTCAGAATATTGTGTTAAGCTGATGATGGAGATCTGGCAACAGTGCCTTCAGGGACTTACGGGTTCTTACAATTGCTTTACTTTCTAAAATTCCGCGTGGTTCATAACTACAATGAATCAGAGCTGAACTGAAGAATAAACTACCACTATACTAGAAGTAACACTTTCGACTATGAATCCCTGTTAAAGTTCAGGACAGAGTTTTATATTCTGGTGCTAAAGTCTGTAACAAATTGTTGATAGTTTTCAGGCAGTGAAGTGAAAATCCCGCCTGAGAGACAAACTAAACTGTAGTTCCTTGGCCATAACTTTAATTGCTAAGACTATTTTAAGTTTACAAAAACGTCTAAAACGTCCTTAACTTGTCAGAATTGCTATACTACAGAATTAATGTACTTTGACTTAGTGAAATCCTCCTTCAGGATACCATAGATAGCTTCACATGTGTTGGATATGGTTTTACTTAATGCTTGTTTCGAAACTGTAGTAGAGAATTCTAGTACTTTGTAGTTTCTTCCTGTTGCCAGGAATCTTAATGTTTGCATCAGCCGCTCATGACAGCTAACTGATGTGGGGCAACTGTTCTCGTCATACAAGTATTTTTCCGTATCATACGAGGGACTGTAGATAATTATATGTTTCCAAATCCATCTTTACATCAGTTATCAGTTTCGCCCTGCAACTCGCGAAGTAAACTTATGTTAGAAAGCTGCCTTCGCTTAAGCTGCACTGTATAGACCTTTTTGATCGGTCTCCGTTTCTTGCATTTTTTTCTTATTTTGCAACACAGGTTTCGAACATAGGTCACATCAGAATTTACTCCACTGTCAATTTTTGAATAAATGAAATAAACTCTGGGAATGCAACAGCCTAGTCACTTGCTGCTGAAATTTATTTTCTAGGCCGACGGATGGTCGGCGAGCAGTAAATTGGAACTTGCGTCGCATGAAAACACATTTGGTGCGATTTTTTGCTAGCTCATAAATCTGCGCAGACTTTGGGCTGCATATGAACCAGTGGACTTTGCCAGAGCATTTCCATAGATTCTAATCATCACGCAACTCATGTTATGAGAGTTATCTATGACTCATCTGTGCTACATTTGTTTTGTATACATAGTGTTGGGCGGCAATGACAGAGAATCAAAATAATGTTTTTTCTACATTTTCTCAGTTATTGTGATACAGCCGAATTGTGTACAATCAATGAATGTATAGAAAAAGGATATTCATAGCAGCGGATGGCGTCACAGCAGGCTGAGAAGGTAAATCTCGAAGTCAAATTATGATTATGGTTTTGCATGAAGAAGTTAAGATTATGGTAAGTTGAAAGACTATTGCTAGCTCTGAAATAAGTTTTCCGTGGAAACCAAAACTCATTTAATTACTCTGGCAACCACATATACTGAGAATTTAACGCTGTAATTGTTTCGCAACTTTACCCAAATTACTGAGTATAACCCAGTTTTTGTTTTGACAGCATCGTCCAAAGCTTATGGTAGATTGAAAGGCTATTGATAGTTCTGAATTAGTCTTCTGTCGAAAACCAGAACCTCTTACTTACTTTAGTAGCTACATAAACTTAAAATTTAATGTTGTTATTTTGAAACTATCCCGTATTCCTTGACAGTGGTTCCTTTTTCAAAAATAAATAAATAAATCATTTAATGCCTTTAATCGGGGTGACTGGCAAGGTGCTTTGTTATTTAAACAGATTTTTCTCTGCTGGATAATGTAGTTATATCAACTTAAAGAGAGAGGGTTCTCAGATTTAACATTAAGTTAGTTATTATTGTTTGTGCCTAATAGAAAAATCGTACTAATTTTCTTACTTATCTGCTAGCAGTGACACTGATAATTACGGTTCATGAAGACTGCATTTCAAATCCAGAAGTAATAAATTCCTCTTGTCGCCATTTAAAAAAAATAGATCTTATACAAAATCGCTAAGAATGTAAATATATAAATGATGCCTGTTTTGTATATGTCAGCAGTGCTTTGTGGTCGTTCATATAATTCTCAACAACACAACATAATCAAATGGGCATGTTTTGGGGAGGAGGGGGAGCCTGCCATGGTTCTAAGAATAAAGAATAATTAAATTAATTCATTCATGTGGGGTACTTTATTTTGTATTCCATAGACCTAGGACCAATATTGGAACAAGTTGCAAGTTTAAAAATTATTATTGTATACTAAACAGTAACAGTGTGCTAAGTGAGGTTATGGTCAGGAAATACGAAAGCTGTGAGCTGTTAGAGTAGAAACCTCTCCAGCAATTGACTGAAATTATTTGGGGAAAACAATGGACAGTTCATATCAAGATAACTCAACCTGATATCCTATCAGTTTAACTATTGAAAAATGCCATTCATTATAATAAGTCACAGTTAATTGATTCTTGATGTGAAAAGTTTGCAGTCTGGCAGATTGGAAGACTGGTTTGCATAAAATAAGGCTCTTTGAAGGTTAAGACTGGAATGTCACCAAGGATAAGGTGGAAATCCATATGTGCCCCGATTATAATGTGTGCTTCCGAAGTTAGTGATAATCTCAATCAATAATTCCAGTTTATTGAAGTCTCTTATTTAGATTGTTAATTGTCTGTCTGTTCCAGCATCTGTGGCTTGCCAAGTGCAGCTTCTTATTTCCAGTACATTCAGTGATGCTAAATTTGCTATTTCTGGAGTGTCTTTCATAATTTGCTGCAACTGTGTAATATGGTTTTCAGTGTGAATCTATTCAAACTGACTTTTCTCTGTAATGTACCTACTATAATAGTAGGCTACTTTTTGTAATAAGAAGTTTTCAGTTAATATTTTTTCATTTGGTAATGTTTGAGAAACAAGAAAGTAATTAGTTTGTACAAAATATGCAGGTCAGCTCAAATGCTGATGGAAGCGACTCCTTTAAACGACAAGGATCATTCAGGAAGGTGCTACCATCGGATCCTAGTGCAGATTCTCAACTCAGCATGTCAGCAAAAATGATTGACAGGCCTATTATAAACTGCGGCAATCAAAAGGTGTACAGTCAGTTTCAACAGGAGTACTGCATTATATCTGAATAGTAAGTTTCTTACATATTTGTTTGCACATATTTTTACATATTTGTATGCATATTTTTCTGTTATCCAGATCCCCTCACAACCACCTAACACCTTAATTTGCCCTTTTCCTGTGTCATTTCCCGTTTCCCAAGAACCACATCTGCCACAATGGACCCCTGCTCCATCTTTCTGCACCAGTTCAGAAAAATTTTCCTTTCCCTGCCTAAAACCCAGTCCAACACGCTGTTTCTGAAATACTTCCTCAACCATGGAATGTCACCTAATGGCCTAAACATAAAATTTCCTTTGTCTGGATCCCACCCCTCCTTCCACACTTATCTACACCTTCCAGGTTCTGCCAGTCCCAGACTCTCACAAGCCTGTTACTGCCAAAACACATCTCCATGGCACAGGCATCCCAGAATCACCTCTGCTTCCTCAGCAAGATACTGCTACTGTGCATGCTTGTTATATAAGTGGCCATTCAGTGTAAATCAACCCACCCAATTTACCTCACCATTTTAGATTTTACTAAAACTGAGTATACTCATAGTGTGTGCTGAGACTAAAAATAATACTAAATTTCATTTTTTTATCTCAAGCCATTTCTGAGATATGGTTATGTAAATGTTTCAAAAACTGGCCAAAAAATCTTGAATGGGAACTGTCGTAATTGAGCTAGAAAGCTGGTAAAGGTGTCACCATTCTTATGCTCTGATATACATTACAACATAGGTTCTAATTATGAATTTAAAAGAAATACAAATTGATATTTTGATGTAATTTTTTTTCAAAGAGTACATAATTTAAAATTTTCTAAATTTGTCCACAAGTACTTAGTACCGTTGTAAATCACAAGGGAAAATATAAGTATGCGATAAAAAAAAAATCTTGACTCTTGTTTTTCATTAATAGCCCCATTTTGATCAAACCTACCTGTAACAAATAGGAATTTAATTAACAATACTATAAAAAAGAAAGTTGCCGCTAACTATATGGTGGAGATACTGAGTTGCAGATAGGCACAACAAAGAAAGAAGAGTATCACAAATTTGTGACCGTGTTTTTGTTATTCCTATCTGCGACTCAGCATCTCTGCTATATGGTTAGTGGCAACTTTCCTTTTCACAATATTGTTACATTTCATTCAGGAATTTAATTAAAATGTACAACCCTGCACATCATTTGAGAAGTGTTCCGCTAATAATTTTGTTGATGTGTTGGTAATGATTGCATCAGATTTCTGTCTTCCTTTGATTGTCAACATTTCTTCAGACTGGCTTTTTAAGAACATTTCTGAATTATTGTAATGTTATGGAGTGGAAAAGGCAAAATCTGTTTTTGTTATGTTAGCTACTGCCCACTCAAATAGATCTCATGAGGTTTGGATATGGTTGTGGTATGGCCTTTGCAAACTTTCATGAGCTGTCTGTCTTTTAACGGAACCCCCTACGCCATCACGTCTTTTCCGTTGGTTGGAAGTATTCCTCATGAAGGCAAAGGTTCAGGAAGCGTTTCTTGTTTTTGTATTGAGTGACAAAAAAGTAAATCTTTTTTGGAAGTTTTTGAAATTTATTTGTTAGGTACAAAGTTAGCTTTTTTTGAAAGCTATAAGCGGCAGCTGTATTGTGCTCTAGGTAGTCAGAAACAATGACAAAGCTCACATGCTCAATTTTTTCTTGTTGCTTCTAATATATAACAAAAGGTTTTGTAATAACCTGTTATCTTGTTCAGTGGCCACTCTGAGGTTTGTCCTATAGAACTATACTACAATTTTCTGAAAAAAAATCACAGTAACAGCAAATTCCAACCCATTAAGATTTTCTTCTGTGGACTTAAGCTTTGTTGTGTGGCAGTGAAGAAATGTTAAACTGAAGAAGACATCTTAGTACAGAATAAATCGATAAAGTCTTTGGAAGTTTTCTGTACAATTTCCATATTGCAACAGTCAGCTGACACCCACTGGTGGACCTGAATTCATTCAATTAAAGTTTCATCAAAGGAGTCTTGTAAAGTTTTATGTATTATAGTTTCTCCTAGGCAATATTTGCATTTTACCTCGTTGCAACCAATTGATGATGGGTTGAAAATCAGTTTTGCAATGCATTCCTCGTAATTTTTTAAGCTGCCATTTGTTACTGTATTTAGTTTGGCATTTTCTTTCATTAATATTATGTGTTGGTGAGTTGTGCACACACAGACGGAGAGTATGCCATCGTGTCCAGCTAATACACAATGTTTTGTCTCAACTCAGCAAATTTAGAGAAACCTATTTTTATGTTAGGAAACTTCTCTTTAAAATGGTTGTAAGCTTCTTTAATGTTACACAAAATAAGTCTTTTTGATATTTTTGTTTTACTTCCACTTGGTTCTGTAACAGTCATGCAATCTTTAATACCTGGCTTTGCACGGGTAACTTCATTTTCATAACAGGAATGTACAGTTTTGATAGTATCTATGGGTAAACATTTCACTGATTTTCGGTTCAGACCTTTCATAAACCCCTTTTCTTTCAAAATGGTAAACAATGTAATTAAGAGCATGAAATTTGCTCATTATATTCCTGATATTCTGCTTTTTGGGTAAACTTGTGAGAATCGTTAACTTTGTAGCCTACTTGCAGGAGTAAAAACATTAGTTTTGAGATTTTAGAGAACACTTTCATTGACATTGGTATCATTATCTGATGAAGTTTCAGCAGCAACATATAGTTAATGTTTCATTGCCAAAGAGAATTTTTTCACTTTTAATTTGGTATACTGCTTTGACATTATTTTTTTCTTATCAATTGGGGACTCACATAGTTCTTGAAGTGATGTTCGCCTGCTTTATTTCTTCGTTGATTGTCCTCGGTGTCACTGTACTGCGTTGTTATACTGGTTGAAAAATGGGGGTCAACACTGACTACTATAAATGATGTAGCCAATAGGCGCACATTTTTGCTTCATAGTTCTTTACTTTCACTGTTCATGTACCCCCAATATTACACAGTTATATGGCAAGTTAACTATTGGCAAATTTTGATAAGCTTCATTAATAGTTTGCAGGCATAGATCAGCATGTTGCTATAATAGTTTACTGTTGAAAATCTATGAACAGTAAAACCTATCCACACAGTTCAGTCTTTCAAGTCAGCGCGATGGAATGTCATGCCTGACGGCCCGGGTTCGATTCCCGGCTGCGTCGGAGATTTTCTCTGCTCAGGGACTGGGTGTTTTGTTGTCTTTATCATCGTCATTTCATCCCCATTGACATGCAAGTTGCCGAAGTGACGTCAACTCAAAAGACTTGGACCAGGCGAATGGTCTACCTGCCGGGAGGCCCTAGCCACACGACATTTCCATTTTATATACTGTATTAACACACGGCCTATTTTTGTTACACTTATTTCATGGTGAAGTTGATGCATTGTTGTTGTTCTGACCAACACGTTTCTTGTCTGAAACTTGGCCATGCATTGACTGTCTCGAGCCCAAAAATTGGGCCTTTATATAACATCACAATAATAGGTACTGAGACTGTAGATTGTTTGGTGTATAATTTACAGAAATTACAATTAAAACATCACTCATTAAAGTAACTGAATACATCGAAAAATTGGTTCTTTTTAACAGTTTCTTCTACCACGAGGGTTAAGCCGAATTATTTGTTTAAATCATGAAATTAACAGATAGTAACACAAACAATATTTTTGACCAAACTGGCAATTACTTTGGAATTAATTAAGAGCTGGCTTTGCTAACATGTTTTCGAATAGAGTCATATAAATACTTTAAGAATCCCAGTGATTCTTTTTCCAAATGTTTATCATTATTACAGAATTTATATTTTTTTATAAGTCAACCGTAGAATCTAAGTCACGGAACAGTTACTGATTTCACCCTATAATGAAAGATATTAACTAGGAATAGTCAAAGTAAATCAGGAAATTAATTACATACATGAAACTTAGCACAAAATTAGACCTGGTGCTGTATTCTGTAAAACTGAGGGCCAGCCTTTTTCTTTTATGAAAATGCAGTTTATTCTTACATATGTTAATGGTAATTATTCAAAAATAAAAAATGAATTTAAGGAGGCAGATGGCAAAACAAGAGAGGAAATAAAAAGGTTCCAGCTTGTTCGTCACAGTGTGTCAAACGTTTGAGTAACGAAACTTCCTGGCAGATTAAAACTGTGTGCTGGGCCGAGACTCGAACACGGGACCTTTGCCTTTCGCGGGCAAGTGCTCTACCAACTGAACTACCCAAGCACGACTCACGCACCGCCCTCACAGCTTTACTTCCGCCAGTACCTCGCCTCTGGATTTGAGTAATGATTGAAGTTATAGTGAAGTCTGGATCTTTGACTGGGATGATTACCTCTGATCCAGAATAAACTTCAACTTCAGCATTTTTATCGCTTATTGGCTCTGTATTTTTCAGCTTGGTTACATCTTTCGTACATTTATCACAAATCATGGGGCCATTAGATATTTGTGGAAATAGCTTGGACATCCACACTGTTACATTTCAGTTTTTCCTGTCTCTAATAAAATGATTTTATTTATTCAGTGGATTACAACACTGTGCTCTTACAGCACTGCACTTTTTACTAGGTTCCATGTTGATAGAAAGACCAATTAAAAACACTCCTTCAGTTTACTTGCAAATGAACTGTTAAGACAGTTCCAATAAAACTTATTAGATAAATAATTGTTAAATGTAGTGTAATAACTGCTTTACATTAATACTGTGGCACAATAAAACATATTAGATAAAAAATTGTTCAATGTAATAACTACTTTACATTAATACTGTGCTGCACTGCAATGGCTTAGGACCAATAATATAAATAGTTTCATTATTCACCTTAGAAGGAAACAATACAGAACAGTTCCTCTCAGCAAAGGCTCTAGTCATGTATGATTGTACAGACGGCAAGTGAACTTGCCCAGCATGCATATATTGGCTCAAGTCTGTGGAAATGGAATGTACATATTGATTAATATTTTTGGACCAGAACTATTACATCAGTACTTGCACTTTTTTCATATCTTATTTAAATATGTAGTTATAGGTTCCATGTCCAAGATTTTTGTTTCGCCAGTTAATAAGCTATCAGTTGGAATTGTATATAATGGAAGTAAACTTAATTTAATTATAGAATATACTAATTGTTTTTGTTTTAAGAATTTGATATTTCTAATATTTTTGCTTACCTCTTTGTATATTTTAATTAAATTCCTATTTGTCAAAGGTAGGTTTGGTCAGACAGGGCTATTAGTGGAGAAAGAAGTCAGGAATATATTTTTTACAGTGAACCCATCATCATCCCTTATTTATATTTTGCAATATGATTTGCAGGTATGTATGGAAATATTTTGAAAATTTTAAATTATGTGTTTTTGGAAAAAAATTAAACCAAAATTTTAATTTGTATTTTGAAAAGTATTTTCGTAATTAGAACCTATATTGAGTTGTATATCACTGGAAAGAGCATAAAAAAATGGCCGGCCATGTGAACCATAAAAAGTGATCCACAATGACACCTTCCCCATCTCTGTAACTCAACTAGGACAATTCCAATTCACACTTTTTTGGCCATTTTTTGAAAATTTTCCTTAGCCATATTTCGTAAATCTTTTGAGAAAAAAAATTGAAATTTCATACCATATTTTATACACTATAAGATACACCATAATTTTAAAGAAATTTAAAAAAGTTACCTTTTTTATTATTCAACTGCAAGGCCACACTAAAGTATTATTAGTTTATAAAACTGAACAGACCTTTAAAATTCCTGAAAATTGTCATCTGAACTTTCATCTCCTCCTCCTCATCACTGTCATCTTCATATATAAGATCTTCTTCACTGCCAATGAGAGCATTACTTATGCCGCACTTCTTCAAAGATTTAACAATATTGTCTTCTCCCACTCAAGATGACGACTGTTTTATCCACTGACACACTTGTTTGTCAGTCATTTTAAAACATCCTTTGGGGTGAATTCATGTTGAGTTTCATCTATCATCCACATGTTCCATTCCTTTCTCGTATATGCATTAAATTTTTTGTCTATTGAGACATCATTTGGTTGCAGTTGTGAAGTAAGTCCTCCCAGAATAACAGAAAGCTCTGTATTTCCCTGTCTCAACTTCTCTTTCTCAGAATTTTTCAAATGACTACTAAACTGATCTAGCACAAGAAGAGACCTCTTCAATAAAGCACCTTTCCTTCTTTCCCACACTCTGTTAATCTGTAATTTCATACCAGCCTCATCCATCCAACCCTTTTCATGTATGTGAACACCATCACTTACAGTATTTAAGGAAGTTTTGCCATTGTTTTGCATTTGAAAATGATCATTGGATTAGGTTTAGTACTGTCAGCACGACATGAAAGGACAACAGTGTACTGCATTTTTCCATGTTCACTTGTTTGTATAGTTACAGTTTTAGTGCCTTTTGTGGCAACCATTCTGTTACTCGTTACATGAAACATCAGAGGAGTTTCATCCATATTTGCTATTTGGCTTAGTTCCACACTGGTTTTCTATCAGTGTTGGATAATAAAGCGATGGAAAGATAATATTTTCTCATCATACTCTTGTGGCATTCTCTGAGATATTTTGGTTTTCGCTCACATGGGAAGTCCACAACATTTCATAAACCCGTAGCACCGACCAACTCCACCCTTCAAGTCTGTTAAGTTCCTCTGTAGAACTAGCTTACGAGTGTATATATTAATCTGTTTACATTAAATCCAGTGCCATTTTTACATTGTCTTTGAATCCATTTCATTACGTCATTTTCTAATTTTGGCCATAGTGCATTCAGCCCTCTATTTGCCCATTTAGTCTTCCTCATTTTTTCAGTGCTTCTTTACTAACTTCCCAATTGTTAATCTTCTTTTCTGTTGATGGTGGGTGAAAATGCTGCTCAGCTGCTCCGATTCCATCTTCTTCTGCATGTGCTACTACTTTTAGTTTATAGCCTGCATCATTTGAGTGCCTTTTATTTTATTCCAGTATGAAACTAGCTACCAACAAAGATGTTGTACTGTTGCTGATAACACAAAGAGCTTTCAGTTCCTGTCCACTAACACCATAAACTTGAATGACGCATCAAAGGCTAGGCCAGTGTTCTGGTTTTGCGATGATGTGGTGGGAGGGAGACAGTGTTGGCAAGCTTGTGAATCACCGCAGCTCAGGGTCATCACATCAGTGCACTGATGCTGCCAGTTGAATCCAATGTTGCAAGATATATATAGGTTTCCCACCACATGGGATGTGTGGCCATTGTTAAGACTGGCAGGAATTTTAAATCAAACACTGGGCATTTTTGTGTTAATCTTGAGTATAAGATGCACATGAATTTTGGAGGCAATTTTTCAAAGAAAAAAGTGCGTCTTATAGTCCGTAAAACATGGTATTTTTCTTAATCTCAGCACTTGCTATGAATATACGAAATTTTAGCAAAATATGAAGTAGTGAGGTAAAAATGTTTGTTTAAAGTGTGTTGAATTGACATGGAATGGCTGAAATTAAATCTCTGGATTTGAAGCCCTTGCTCTACAGAATGTGGAAGAGCATTCCAGCCACCACCTCCAAAAGTTATCCAACCTGCTGACATCCTGCTGCCACCTTGGGGCACCATTATCCAACCCCTGTCCTACCCAAAGTGTACCTCCTCGTCAGTCCTTCATAACACCCAGACCCTGCCTAGCTGACAGTTTCAATTTGCCCAAAACTCCCTGCCAACACTTCAGAGCTGAAACAATCCGAGAACACTGTTGTTAACATCCCTGCCAAAATCTTCAACTCCACAGAAGTTTCAGTTGTATCCAAAAGCCTCACCTTTAGGCCTACACCCAAAACTAACCATGTTGGAATTGTCAAAGACCTAGTCTCCTTCTCCCAATCCCTGCAGTTGAAATACTTTTTTGCCACCAATCCTTTCAACCAAATCCAACATAATCCTAACACTTAACTCTTCCTCTCCAAGTTCACATCACCATCCAACTGTGTTCCTCCTAACCTTCCATTTAACCACCCTCTGGTCATCTTCCAGGAAATCCTCACCCCCAGTCTCACCCCACCATCCTTCCCCACATCCCTCCTAATAACACCAACCTTTCAGCAGAAGAAAGAACACCCATACAAAACCTCAGAACAATGTACATCAGTTCTGTTTCACAAGATGAAGTAGCTAAAGCAATAAAAGGACTAAAAAATTCCAAATCGGCAGGTATTGATGGTATACCTGCAACAATGTTAAAGAAGAGCGCATCAAACCTAATTGAAGTACTCACACATTTATGCGACTGCTCACTTCAGGCAGGCACTTTCCCTGATGTGGTAAAAACATCAAAAGTTATTCCTGTATTTAAAAAAGGGGATAAAGACAATGTAAATAACTACAGACCCATCACAATTTCCTCCTGCATCTCTAAAGTACTGGAAAAAGTTATGTATGAGAAACTTATGAAATTTATAAATAAAAACAACATCCTATGTAATGAACAACATGGATTCAGAAATAAGAGGTCAACGACAACTGCTGTCTATGAGTGCATCAATTCCATCCTAAACCTGTTGGACAAAAAACAGGAAACAATAGGAGTCTTTATTGACTTGTCAAAAGCTTTTGACATGGTGGACCATAAAATTCTGCTATCAAAGCTAGAAAGATATGGTATTCGAGGTCTGTCCAACAAGTGGATCAGTTCCTTCCTGACAAATCGTATGCAGGCAGTGTGCGTCAAGCACACAAATATTGAACTAAAAACTGTATCTAATCACTTATCTGACTATAAACAAATAAAATGTGGTGTACCCCAAGGATCCGTATTGGGACCCCTTCTGTTTCTTCTGTACATAAATGATCTAAGCTTAAATATTGATGCACACAAATCAATCATATTTGCAGATGACACCATGATTCTACTAAAAGGAGACGACGATGAACAGTTACAGCAGTCAGTAAACACGGTCACGAAACAACTTAGCAGCTGGGCACAGAGTAATCAGCTTGTAATAAACAGTAAGAAAACCGTTGCTCTAAAATTCCACAATGTTCCTAACAAGGATATGTTTATCCCATCAGTCTCTATCAATGACGAACCAGTTGGTAACAGTACTGAAACCAAATTCTTAGGACTTTGGCTGCAGAGTAACATCAGATGGAATAAGCATATTGAATGTCTCAATGCAGAACTGAGCAAAACATGTTATCTTCTTTGTTCATTAAAATCATGCTGTAGTGAGAAAACAGTATTGAATGCATATCATGCGTACTTTCATTCTCGTCTTAGATATGGGGTCACCTTCTGGGGAAACTCTAAAATAGCTAATAGCACTTTTAAACTACAAAAAAGGGCCATTAGAATCTTGTTTGGGTGCAAGCCTAGAGACTCTTGTAAACCCCTGTTTAAGAAATCTGGTATTCCCCCATTACCGTGCGTATACATTATGGAAACCCTTTTGTTCTTTAAATTAAATGTAATAGGCAAGGACCAGAGGCTACAAAAAAACTGTGATATACATGAGCACTTTACCAGACAAAACAGGAACTTACATATGACTCAAATCAGCACAGCACTGTGCCAAAAAGGTACTTTTCACATGGGAGTTAAGCTTTATAACAAACTTCCTGAAAACATAAAAGCTATCACTGAGGTCAATACATTTGGAAAATCTCTAAAGTCATATTTACAGCATCACTGCTTTTATTCCATTGAAGAATATTTAAATTTATGAAATGTGTTATATAAATACTTGTGTGTAAAGTGTATTATTGTAAGCTTAAATATGTATGCCTTGAAATTACTTTCAGCCTGTATATTTATAACTTGACTTGTCCAATGTCTTATGCATAAGCTGCTATGTAGACAACAGGACCAATAAAATACAATCTACAATCTACAATCCTGACCTAATCAAGTTAACTGCAGAAAAAGGTCCCACTCATGTCATTATGAATTGCAGTGACTACTTGACAGAAGGCCCCTGCCAATTATATGCCAGACTGATCACATCTCAGAAGCCCAACATACACTCCAATCTCTGCTTAAAGCCTTAGGCCCTTCGGAGAACCTTTCTCTTGAATCTATTTCCCTCCTCACTCCTATGACATCCCACTCACCCACCTTCTACATGCTCCTCAAAATCCACAAACCCAATAATCATGGATGTCCCATTGTATTTTCATACTATGCGTCCACTGAAAGAATTTTGGCCCTCATTGATCAACATCTGCCTGAAATCTAGCCTCCCTTATAAAAGATACCACCACTTCCTTCACCGACTCTCCACCATCCCCACCCCCTTATCTCCTGGATCCCTACTCATCACTTTTGACACCACTTCCCATAAACCGACATCCCTCATGCCTGTGGTCTTGCTGCTAGTGAATACTAACTCACTCAATATCCTTAAGACTCCAAACCCACTACTTCATTCCTTATACACCTTACTAACGTTGACACATGTTATTTCACCTTTGAAGGAAGGTACACAAACAAATCCGCAGCACAGCTATGGGCACCCACATGGCACCCCTGTATGCTAACCTGTTTATGGATCATCTAGATGAAACCTTCTTAGCCTTCCAAAATCCATATTCTGGTTCAAGTTCATCGATGATATCTCCATGATGTGGCCTACCATCAATCCATCCACAGCCTCAACACCACCTCTTCCATCCACTTCACCTTGTTCTCTTCAACCTAGTGTGCCACCTTCTTGGACGTTGACCTCCTCTGTTCATGCTCCATCCACACCTCTGTCCACAATGAACCCACAACCACAAACAGTACCTGTATTTTACACAGCTGTCATCCATTTCACACCAAAAACTCCCTCCCATACAGCCCGTCCACTAGGGACGACGTATCTGCAGTGACAAGAACTCCCTTGCCTACTATGCTGCAAGTCTCACAAAGGCCATCACAGACAGGCACTGTCCTCTTAACCTAGTCTGCAAGCATATTTTCTGTGCCATGTTCCCACACATCCCCAACCCTACCACCACCACCAAGAACCAGCTACAAAGGAGTGCCCCCTTCCATCACCTAATACCACCCTGGATTGGAACAAGTGAATGTATCGTTTGATTATCTATAAACATGCCCTGAAATGAGGGACATCCTCCAAGATCCTTCCCATCCCTCCTAAAGTGGTGTTTCATCACCTGCCCAACCACCACAACATCCTAGTCTATCCCTACGTCACTCCCAAACCTAACCCCTTGCCACAGGGATCTCATATCGCTATGGAAGACACAGGTGCTAGACCTGTCTAGTCCAACCACCTAGCACTACCTATTCCAGCCGTCAGAGGCTGCGCCACATGTGAAACAATGTCATATACGAGCTGTGCTGCAGTCATTGCTCAGCTCTGTACATTTGTGTGACTACCAAGCAGCTGTCCACCGGGATGAATGGCCATTGCCAAACTGTGGCCAAGAGCAAAGTAGACCACCCTGCCCAACATGCAGCTGAAAATAAAGTGTTTGATTTCAGTGGCTGCTTCACAGCACGAGCCATCTTGATTCTTCTTTC
This sequence comes from Schistocerca cancellata, assembly GCF_023864275.1. Classification (NCBI taxonomy): domain Eukaryota; kingdom Metazoa; phylum Arthropoda; class Insecta; order Orthoptera; family Acrididae; genus Schistocerca; species Schistocerca cancellata. Next base: position 975,947,835 of record NC_064627.1, read on the forward strand.
CACTACCAGCTTTCGTGAACTGCACAGAGGGGATTTATCCTTACAACATGTTCTCCGTTCCTGGAATCATCCCGATGGTAACTGGCAGTAACCTACTGTCCCCCAACAGTTTCTGCTCCCCTGTCCTATCACCTCCTCCCAATTCATGTCCCATCACCATCACTGTGTGTTGCTCTCAGCCAGTGCACTCACTGGTCTCTGCTTCTCTCCTTTCTGTTTCGCTGTGTCACTGCCTCTCTTGCTTCCGGTACTGCTTCTGGCAGCCTTGATCTGCCACCTCTAGTCCCTGCATGCTCCGTCACACAGCACTGATTCGTCTTCCCGCATCCATACCGTGCTATCCCTTCCCTGCCTCACTTCGGATTGTTGCTCCCGTTTGGTACTTTCCAGTTGCAATTTGGTCAATGTGGCCAGAGATAGTGGTCATATGCGTGTGAGGTGAGCTTACATGTGTAAATGTCTTATGTGTTTTTTTCCTTTCCTGAGGAAGGCTTTATATGAAAGCTAACAGTCTTTTCATTATGCCTGTCTGCAACTCAGTGTTTCATCTTTACGGTGAGTAGCACTCTGTGCTTTTCATAATTGAGATCTGAGTAGGAAGTTATTTTAACACTGGAGTGCAACAGTTTCTGTGTTTATAAGGATTATTTATGAAGTTCTTGCTGCAGTAATAAATAAAATATTTTGGAGATTAGTCTCATCATTCTAGGATGTGATGAACAGCACAAAATTGAAATGGTCACAGCCAGTTATTGAACTAATTACTAGAAATTAAACATTTTATGATTCTGGTTGGATATCAGAGATATCTGACTGCAGTGATTCATTTAATCTGTGATTTTCTTTACATGTATGATTAATACAAACCCTATAACATAGACATTTATCTGATAGATACCCCCCCATGAACCATGGACCTTGCCGTTGGTGGGGAGGCTTGCGTGCCTCAGCGATACAGATAGCCATACCGTAGGTACAACCACAACGGAGGGGTATCTGTTGAGAGGCCAGACAAATGTGTGGTTCCTGAACAGGGGCAGCAGCCTTTTCAGTAGTTGCAAGGGCAACAGTCTGGATGATTGACTGATCTGGCCTTGTAACAATAACCAAAACGGCATTGCTGTGCTGGTACTGCGAACGGCTGAAAGCAAGGGGAAACTACAGCCGTAATTTTTCCCGAGGACATGCACTTTACTGTATGGTCAAATGATGATGGCGTCCTCTTGGGTAAAATATTCTGGAGGTAAAATAGTCCCCCATTCGGATCTCCGGGTGGGGACTACTCAAGAGGATGTCGTTATCAGGAGAAAGAAAACTGGCGTTCTGCGAATCGGAGCGTGGAATGTCAGATCCCTTAATCGGGCAGGTAGGTTAGAAAATTTAAAAATGGAAATGGATAGGTTAAAGTTAGATATAGTGGGAATTAGTGAAGTTCGGTGGCAGGAGGAACAAGACTTCTGGTCAGGTGAATACAGGGTTATAAATACAAAATCAAATAGGGGTATTGCAGGAGTAGGTTTAATAATGAATAAAAAAATAGGACTGCGGGTAAGCTACTACCAACAGCATAGTGATCGTATTATTGTGGCCAAGGTAGATACGAAGCCCACACCTACTACAGTAGTACAAGTTTATATGCCAACTAGCTCTGCAGATGACGAAGAAATTGAAGAAATGTATGATGAAATAAAAGAAATTATTCAGATAGTGAAGGGAGACGAAAATTTAATAGTCATGGGTGACTGGAATTCGAGTGTAGGAAAAGGGAGAGAAGGAAATGTAGTAGGTCAATATGGGTTGGGGCTAAGAAATGAAAGAGGAAGCCACCTGGTAGAATTTTGCACAGAGCACAACTTAATCATAGCTAACACTTGGTTTAAGAATCATGATAGAAGGTTGTATACATGGAAGAACTCTGGAGATACTAAAAGGTATCAGATAGATTATATAATGGTAAGACAGAGATTTAGGAACCAGGTTTTAAATTGTAAGACATTTCCAGGGGCAGATGTGGACTCTGACCACAATCTATTGGTTATGACCTGTAGATTAAAACTGAAGAAACTGCAAAAAGGTGGGAATTTAAGGAGATGGGACCTGGATAAACTGAAAGAACCAGAGGTTGTACAGAGTTTCAGGGAGAGAATAAGGGAACAATTGACAGGAATGGGGGAAAGAAATACAGTAGAAGAAGAATGGGTAGCTTTGAGGGATGAATTAGTGAAGGCAGCAGAGGATCGAGTAGGTAAAAAGACGAGGGCTAGTAGAAATCCTTGGGTAACAGAAGAAATATTGAATTTAATTGATGAAAGGAGAAAATATAAAAATGCAGTAAATGAAGCAGGCAAAAAGGAATACAAACGTCTCAAAAATGAGATCGACAGGAAGTGCAAAATGGCTAAGCAGGGATGGCTAGAGGACAAATGTAAGGATGTAGAGGCTTATCTCACTAGGGATAAGATAGATACTGCCTACAGGAAAATTAAAGAGACCTTTGGAGAAAAGAGAACCACTTGTATGAACATCAAGATCTCAGATGGAAACCCAGTTCTAAGCAAAGAAGGGAAAGCAGAAAGGTGGAAGGAGTATATAGAGAGTCTATACAAGAGCGATGTACTTGAGGACAATATTATGGAAATGGAAGAGGATGTAGATCAAGATGAAATGGGAGATACGATAATGTGTGAAGAGTTTGACAGAGCACTGAAAGACCTGAGTCGAAACAAGGCCCCCGGAGTAGACAACATTCCATTGGAACTACTGACGGCCTTGGGAGAGCCAGTCCTGACAAAACTCTGCCATCTGGTGAGCAAGATGTATGAGACAGGCGAAATACCCTCAGACTTCAAGAAGAATATAATAATTCCAATCCCAAAGAAAGTAGGTGTTGACAGATGTGAAAATTACTGAACAATCAGTTTAATAAGCCACAGCTGCAAAATACTAACACGAATTCTTTACAGACGAATGGAAAAACTAGTAGAAGCCGACCTTGGGGAAGATCAGTTTGGATTCCGTAGAAATACTGGAACACGTGAGGCAATTCTGACCTTACGACTTATCTTAGAAGAAAGATTAAGGAAAGGCAAACCGACGTTTCTAGCATTTGTAGACTTAGAGAAAGCTTTTGACAATGTTGACTGGAATACTCTCTTTCAAATTCTAAAGGTGTCAGGGGTAAAATACAGGGAGCTAAAGGCTATTTACAATTTGTACAGAAACCAGGTGGCAGTTATAAGAGTCGAGGGACATGAAAGGGAAGCAGTGGTTGGGAAGGGAGTAAGACAGGGTTGTAGCCTATCCCCAATGTTATTCAATCTGTATATTGAGCAAGCAGTAAAGGAAACAAAAGAAAAATTCGGAGTAGGTATTAAAATCCATGGAGAAGAAATAAAAACTTTGAGGTTCGCCGATGACATTGTAATTCTGTCAGAGACAGCAAAGGACTTGGAAGAGCAGTTGAATGGAATGGATGGTGTCTTGAAGGGAGGATATAAGGTGAACATCAACAAAAGCAAAACGAGGATAATGGAATGTAGTCGAATTAAATCGGGTGATGTTGAGGGTATTAGATTAGGAAATGAGACACTTAAAGTAGTAAAGGAGTTTTGCTATTTGGGGAGCAAAATAACTGATGATGGTCAAAGTAGAGAGGATATAAAATGTAGACTGGCAATGGCAAGGAAAGCGTTTCTGAAGAATAGGAATTTGTTAACATCGAGTATAGATTTAAGTGTCAGGAAGTCATTTCTGAAAGTATTTGTATGGAGTGTAGCCATGTATGGAAGTGAAACATGGACGGTAAATAGTTTGGACAAGAAGAGAATAGTGGTGCTACAGAAGAATGCTGAAGATTAGATGGGTAGATCACATAACTAATGAGGAAGTATTGAATAGGATTGGGGAGAAGAGAAGTTTGTGGCACAACTTGACCAGAAGAAGGGATCGGTTGGTAGGACATGTTCTGAGGCATCAAGGGATCACCAATTTAGTATTGGAGGGCAGCGTGGAGGGTAAAAATCGTAGGGGGAGACCAAGAGATGAATACACGAAGCAGATGCAGAAGGATGTAGGTTGCAGCAGGTACTGGGAGATGAAGAAGCTTGCACAGGATAGAGTAGCATGGAGAGCTGCATCAAACCAGTCTCAGGACTGAAGACCACAACAACAAGAACTTGATTTGAAAATAGTTGTCATGTTCCATTCTTTGATTGAACTGGCCCATCAGTTATGTGATGTAGGGTGTACTGCATTGACCTCTCTCTTGTGTCCTTGGCCCCTTTTTACTCTAAGGCCATGCCCTGTTGAAAGACATAAATGTTTGTCTTTTATATTTTCTTCTCCCCTCCTTTCCGTGACTCAGATGTCATTTACTTCTGCTTCACAAGAAAATCAAAAGAATGATTCCACAACCATTTGATTCATTTAGCCTCATCAAGTTTTAAACTTCAAATTTCTTGTGTACTCACTTTTCTCATATTCTTGGCATGTAAGCTTGATTGACTGCATCAGTTTCTTTGGAGCAGAAAGTGGTGGTATAAACACATACATGATCATTTAATTGAATTTAAAGCACAGGGGTGTGTTTTTTTTTACTAGATAACAATTGTTTAAGGTGGATCCATTTTTACTGAACATTCAAAAATAAAATATTGTTAGTGGAGAATTGGGATAGTTGAGCCACATTTCTGTTTTTTAGTATTTTTATTTTTTTGGTGCATGCTGAAACAAAATGGAAACTGTCATGTGAAACCTTATATTTTTTGCCATTAAATTGTGTATTTAAAAGCATGAATTGGAAAATGTGTAAACATGAGGAAATCATTTACAAAAATGCTCTACGCCATGGCTCTCAACGGTCCCCATTGTGTGGATACTTGATCCAGGGGGTGGTGATACTTGAGCTGGAAATCTCATGCCAATAACATTATCATGTTAAAAACTTAAACTCTAAGAAACAGCAAGTTCTTGAAAACCAGTTATGAAAGTGAAACTAGTCACATGATCGTTTTTGGTATTGATGATGGAGATTGAAGAATCGTTGCTGTTTGATCATTATCAACAACAGTGTTGTCTTCAGTTGGAAGCCATTCAAATGTAGTGTGCGATTCTTCATTTGGTGGGTTGCTTTACAATTTCTGACATATTAGTCTGCAATGCTTCTTGCAGACTTAGCGTGTTTTCCCCCCAAAATTTTATTAACAACCGATCCTTGAAGGCTGGCTCCCTGTACACTCCTGTGTTTTCGCTGTCATTCTGATTACTCTCTGCCGTGGATGAGCTTGTACTATTTGTTGAATGATTGTCATATTTTATTTCATATGATTCTGATGAAGTCTTCAGTTTGGATTTCTGTGGGAGACATAGTACCTTTCACTTTTTCCAGTTTTTGTGTAGGCCAAAGTTTTTTTATTGACTTTTCTTTTCCTTTTTCTTTGCGGGAAGATTAATCAATTTGTAGTTTTTGTAAAATATTATGCTAGTGCATTAGTTCATAGAGTTTTTGTTTTGCCTGTTGGTATTCCGGTTGCTGTGTGTTTCTTTATCGATTGTCATTTTTATTTGAATTTACATTTTGTCATGTGGGCACTGGCAACCATGGCATAGAGTGCCCATAGGCTCCAAAGAAACACATTTTGTCATTTGAAGATAGTGAGTGGAGCCGTGGATGCTAAAAAATGGAGTGCCTAGTGGAGAAATTAAACATTTCTGACAAATTCTTGTGTTTGAGTTCCATAGAGGGATGGCAGCAGTGGAGGCAGCCAGAAACATTTGCACTGTGTGTGGGGACAACGCAATTGGACAGAACATGGTTTTCTCATTTTAAGGAAGATTGTTTCGACATTAATGACTTCTCACATTCAGGAAGACTTTCAGTGTTTGATGAAGATTGTCTAAATGCATTAATCCATGGTGATTTACACCAGTGTACTCAAGAACTGGCATATATGATGCACTGTGAACATTCCACCACTGTGCAACATTTGCATGCAATGTGAAAGATGCAGAAATCAGATGCGTGGGTACCGCATGCTCAAAACCAAAATTACAAAAATCCCCTGGTGGCCATGTGCATCTCTGCTTGCTCTTCATCAATTGGCTCATGAACAATGACCATTCCTATCATACCAATACCAATACCGGTGACAAGAAATGGTGTCTTCATGCCAACATAAGGAAAACAAAAGGGATGTCTGAATCCAAACAAAGCAGCAACTTCTGCGTGGCGTACTAAGAATTCTTCACTGAGGTGTAACCATCACTGCTGACATTTATTGTCAACAGCTGAAACATCTTGCAGACACAATCCAAGAATATCAACCAGGAAGACTGCATAAAGTGATGCTACTCCATGATAACGCGTGCCCATGTTCTGCTAGACTGACAAAAAAATTATACATGGGTTGGGATGGGAAGTCATTCCACACCCACCTTATTCATATGATTGTGACCCCTCAGATTTTCACCTTTCCTGCTCTGTGTCAACCAGCCTTCAAGGAAGTCTCTGTCATGTTTATCTGTTGTGTTTATTAAACTTTAGGAAAAAAGACTACAAACTAATGCACCAATCCAATAGAAGTTAAAATTGACAATTTAGCTCTTTTCTTATCGCATTTCATCAAAAGAGCCAAGGCTTTTGGTTAAGGTCTCTCCACTTTTGGCGAAACAGTGGCTTCACTTGTTGAGGACTCTGGACAGCTCATCAGTGTAGGACATTAGGTGACAATCTTCCTTATTGACCCTAGGAAAAATGAAGCAAGGTGGGATAGAATTGTCTACTACATTTATTGCGCAGTGTAAGGTTACCTAGTGCAGCAAATGTATCTTGGCCAACTTATTTTTCTCCCTTCTTTGCCACAATCTTCCGTGTCTTTGTGTGGTGGTGACCCCACTCCCATCAATGTTCCAAATAGACTAGGGTCTAAAGTTATGCTTATCAAGTACATGCATCAAGCTTGTTAAAAAAACATTTACATTGACAATATTATGAAAGGGATAGATTGCTACTCACCTTTTAGAGGAGGTGTTGCAGACAGGCGCAACAGAAAGACTACTAAACATGTAAGCTTTCAACCAGGAGGTTGTCTTCTGAAATAGACAGCTTGCACACACACATTCCCACAAACACAGCTCTCTCTCTCTCTCTCTCTCTCTCTCTCTCTATCTCCCTCTCTCTCTCTCTCTCCCTACCCTCCCTCCCTCCCTCCCTCCCTCCCTCCCTCCCTCCCTCCCTCCCTCCCTCCCTCACCCCCTCCCACCCTCCCTCTCTCTGTCACACACACACACACACACACACACACACACACACACACACACAACATCTGCCTGTGGCTGCCTCGGCAGTAAATAATGGGTACATAGATGTTTAGGTTAGCCAGACAAAGTTCTATTATAGGTAAATTTTGCAAGTGTAGCTTTGCCTTTACAGACTTGTTTTTGTAATACGTTTTATAAAACTGTCTTGTGAAAAAAATTCCTGTTCACATAATGTATCTATGAATGTAGATGTAACAGAGATATAATTGAGTCATAGCTTAGCTATCCACAACCTGAGTGTCACAGGTACCCCTATCTTCACCATTTTCATCCAAGTCGCTATTTCTAGGTTATGTATGCAACTATTCAGACTGTTGTAGAACAAAAATAGGGTTCAAACTACTATGATTGCAGGCACTAAGTTTCTCTTCATTAAACATAGAAATTGCAGCAAACAAAATTAAAGGTGAGAAAACATGAGTGGCTCAGGTATCGCACACGCTCAAATATCCTCACTGTGACATACCATGTAATTGTTTTTGGTAGAAAAGTGTATCAATATATTAAGAACTCCTCTAAATATCAGTTAATACAGCAGCACTGATCTCTGGGGAGCATCCTGTTGTTGTATACTTATTTCATGTTGCTGTTATTACTGCATATTGAGATTGAGCTATTTGTTGGTGAATATGTGTTTATTCATGGTTACTATATATATATATAATAGAGGGAAACATTCCACGTGGGAAAAATATATGCAAAAAGAAAGATGATGAGACAGAAAGTAAAACTGCTGGCAAAAAGAGAAGAAGGAAATAAGACGACAGAAAAGACTACGAAATGTAACAGTGACAATAACAATAACAATAACAAACGTGATTGTTGGGTTCAAATTAATGATATGGATATAATAGAGGGAAACATTCCACGTGGGAAAAATATATGTATTCCGACGTGGAATGTTTCCCTCTATTATATCCATATCATTAATTTGAACCCAACAATCACGTTTGTTATTGTTATTGTTATTGTCACTGTTACATTTCGTAGTCTTTTCTGTCGTCTTATTTCCTTCTTCTCTTTTTGCCAGCAGTTTTACTTTCTGTCTCATCATCTTTCTTTTTACATATATTTTTCCCACGTGGAATGTTTCCCTCTATTATATCCATATCATTAATTTGAACCCAACAATCACGTTTGTTATTGTTATTGTCACTGTTGCATTTCGTAGTCTTTTCTGTCGTCTTATTTCCTTCTTCTCTTTTTGCCAGCAGTTTTACTTTCTGTCTCATCATCTTTCTTTCTTTATATATATATATATATATATATATATATATATATATATATATATATATATATATATATATATATATATATATATATATATATATATATATATATAAAGATGATGAGACTTACCAAACAAAAGCGCTGGCAGGTCGATAGACACACAAACATACACACAAAATTCTAGCTTTCGCAACCAATGGTTGCCTCGTCAGGAAAGAGGGAAGGAGAGGGAAAGACAAAAGGATATGGGTTTTAAGGGAGAGGGTAAGGAGTCATTCCAATCCCGGGAGCGGAAAGACTTACCTTAGGGGGAAAAAAGGACAGGTATACACTCGCACACACACACATATCCATTCGCATATACACAGACACAAGCAGACATTTGTAAAGGCAAAGAGTTTGGGCAGAGATGTCAGTCGGGACGTAAGTACAGAGGCAAAGATGATGTTGAAAGACAGGTGAGGTATGAGCGGCGGCAGATTGAAATTAGAAATTAGCAGAGATTGAGGCCTGGCGGATAGCGAGAAGAGAGGATATGCTGAAGGGCAAGTTCCCATCTCCGGAGTTCTGACAGGTTGGTGTTAGTGGGAAGTATCCAGATAACCCGGACGGTGTAACACTGTGCCAAGATGTGCTGGCTGTGCACCAAGGCATGTTTAGCCACAGGGTGATCCTCATTACCAACAAACACTGTCTGCCTGTGTCCATTCATGCGAATGGACAGTTTGTTGCTGGTCATTCCCACATAGAACGCTTCACAGTGTAGGCAGGTCAGTTGGTAAATCACGTGGGTGCTTTCACACGTGGCTCTGCCTTTGATTGTGTACACCTTCCGGGTTACAGGACTGGAATAGGTGGTGGTGGGAGGGTGCATGGGACAGGTTTTACACCGGGGGCGGTTACAGGGGTAGGAGCCAGAGGGTAGGGAAGGTGGTTTGGGGATTTCATAGGGATGAACTAAGAGGTTACGAAGGTTAGGTGGACGGCGGAAAGACACTCTTGGTGGAGTGGGGAGGATTTCATGAAGGATGGATCTCATTTCAGGGCAGGATTTGAGGAAGTCGTATCCCTGCTGGAGAGCCACATTCAGAATCTGATCCAGTCCCGGAAAGTATCCTGTCACAAGTGGGGCACTTTTGGGGTTCTTCTGTGGAAGGTTTCGGGTTTGAGGAGATGAGGAAGTGGCTCTGGTTATTTGCTTCTGTACCAGGTCGGGAGGGTAGTTACGGGATGCAAAAGCTGTTTTCAGGTTGTTGGTGTAATGGTTCAAGGATTCCGGACTGGAGCAGATTCGTTTGCCACGAAGACCTAGGCTGTAGGGAAGGGACCGTTTGATGTGGAATGGGTGGCAGCTGTCATAATGGAGGTACTGTTGCTTGTTGGTGGGTTTGATGTGGACGGACGTGTGAAGCTGGCCATTGGACAGGTGGAGGTCAACGTCAAGGAAAGTGGTATGGGATTTAGAGTAGGACCAGGTGAATCTGATGGAACCAAAGGAGTTGAGGTTGGAGAGGAAATTCTGGAGTTCTTCTTCACTGTGAGTCCAGATCATGAAAATGTCATCAATAAATCTGTACCAAACTTTGGGTTGGCAGGCCTGGGTAACCAAGAAGGCCTTCTCTAAGCGACCCATGAATAGGTTGGCGTACGAGGGGGCCATCCTGGTACCCATGGCTGTTCCCTTTAATTGTTGGTATGTCTGGCCTTCAAAAGTGAAGAAGTTGTGGGTCAGGATGAAGCTGGCTAGGTTAATGAGGAAAGAGGTTTTAGGTAGGGCGGCAGGTGATCGGCGTGAAAGGAAGTGCTCCATCGCAGCGAGGCCCTGGACATGCGGAATATTTGTGTATAAGGAAGTGGCATCAATGGTTACAAGGATGGTTTCCGGGGGTAACAGACTGGGTAGGGATTCCAGGCGTTCGAGAAAGTGGTTGGTGTCTTTGATGAAGGATGGGAGACTGCATGTAATGGGTTGAAGGTGTTGATCTACGTAGGCAGAGATGCGTTCTGTGGGGGCTTGGTAACCAGCTACAATGGGACGGCCGGGATGATTGGGTTTGTGAATTTTGGGAAGAAGGTAGAAGGTAGGGGTGCGGGGTGTTGGTGGGGTCAGGAGGTTGATGGAGTCAGGTGAAAGGTTTTGTAGGGGGCCTAAGGTTCTGAGGATTCCTTGAAGCTCCGCCTGGACATCAGGAATGGGATTACCATGGCAAACTTTGTAAGTAGTGTTGTCTGAAAGCTGACGCAGTCCCTCAGCCACATACTCCCGACGATCAAGTACCACAGTCGTGGAACCCTTGTCCGCCGGAAGAATGACGATGGATCGGTCAGCCTTCAGATCACGGATAGCCTGGGCTTCAGCAGTGGTGATGTTGGGAGTAGGATTAAGGTTTTTTAAGAAGGATTGAGAGGCAAGGCTGGAAGTCAGAAATTCCTGGAAGGTTAGGAGAGGGTGATTTTGAGGAAGAGGAGGTGGGTCCCGCTGTGACGGAGGATGGAACTGTTCCAGGCATGGTTCAATTTGGATACTATCTTGGGGAGTTGGATCATTAGGAGTAGGATTAGGATCATTTTTCTTCGTGGCAAAGTGATATTTCCAGCAGTGAGTACGGGTGTAGGACAGTATATCTTTGAAAAGGGCTGTTTGGTTAAATCTGGGAGTGGGGCTGAAGGTGAGGCCTTTGGATAGGACAGAGGTTTCGGATTGGGAGAGAGGTTTGGAGGAGAGGTTAACTACTGAATTGGGGTGTTGTAGTTCCAGATTGTGTTGATTGGAATTTTGAGGTTTTGGAGGGAGTGGAGCTGGAAGTGGGAGATTGAGTAGATGGGAGAGACTGGGTTTGTGTGCAATGAGAGGAGGTTGAGGTTTGCTGGAAAGGTTGTGAAGGGTGAGTGAGTTGCCTTGCTGGAGGTGGGAAACCAGGAGATTAGATAGTTTTTTAAGGTGGAGGGTGGCATGCTGTTCTAATTTGCGGTTGGCCTGTAGGAGGATGCTCTCAATCAACACAATCTGGAACCACAACACCCCAATTCAGTAGTTATATAGAAGGAAACATTCCACGTAGGAAAAATATACCTAAAAACAAAGATGATGTGACTTACCAAATGAAAGTGCTGGCAGGTCGACAGACACACAAACGAACACAAACATACACACAAAATTCTTGCTTTCGCAACCAACGGTTGCCTCGTCAGGAAAGAGGGAAGGAGAGGGAAAGACGAAAGGATGTGGGTTTTAAGGGAGAGGGTAAGGAGTCATTCCAGTCCCGGGAGCGGAAAGACTTACCTTAGGGGGAAAAAAGGACAGGTATACACTCGCACACACACACATATCCATCCGCATATACACAGACACAAGCAGATCGATAGACACACAAACAAACACAAACATACACACAAAATTCAAGCTTTCGCAACCCACGGTTGCTTCATCAGGAGAGAGGGAAAGACGAAAGGATGTGGGTTTTAAGGGAGAGGGTAAGGAGTCATTCCAATCCCGGGAGCGGAAAGACTTACCTTAGGGGGAAAAAGGACAGGTATACACTCGTACACACACACACACACACACACACACACACACACACACACACACACATGCATCCGCACATATACAGACACAAGCAGACATATGTAAAGGCAAAGAGTTTGGGCAGAGATGTCAGTCGAGGCGGAAGTACAGAGGCAAAGATGTTGTTGAATGACAGGTGAGGTATGAGCGGCGGCAACTTGAAATTAGCAGAAGTTGAGGCCTTGTGGGTAATGGGAAGAGAGGATATATTGAAGGGCAAGTTCCCATCTCCGGAGTTCTGACAGGTTGGTGTTAGTGGGAAGTATCCAGATAACCCGGATGGTGTAACACTGTGCCAAGATGTGGTGGCCGTGCACTAAGGCATGTTTAGCCACAGGGTGATCCTCAAACCAACAAACACTGTCTGCCTGTGTCCATTCATGCGAATGGACAGTTTGTTGCTGGTCATTCCCACATAGAAAGCTTCACAGTGTAGGCAGGTCAGTTGGTAAATCACGTGGGTGCTTTCACACGTGGCTCTGCCTTTGATCGTGTACACCTTCCGGGTTACAGGACTGGAGTAGGTGGTGGTGGGAGGGTGCATGGGACAGGTTTTACACCGGGGGCGGTAAAACCTGTCCCATGCACCCTCCCACCACCACCTACTCCAGTCCTGTAACTCGGAAGGTGTACATGATCAAAGGCAGAGCCACGTGTGAAAGCACCCACGTGATTTACCAACTGACCTGCCTACACAAGACCCCGGGAGTTGACAACATTCCATTAGAACTACTGATGGCCTTGGGAGAGCCAGTCCTGACAAAACTCTACCATCTGGTGAGCAAGATGTATGAGACAGGCGAAATACCCTCAGACTTCAAGAAGAATATAATAATTCCAATCCCAAAGAAAGCAGGTGTTGACAGGTGTGAAAATTACCGAACTATCAGTTTAATAAGTCACAGTTGTAAAATTCTAACATGAGTTCTTTACAGACGAATGGAAAAACTAGTAGAAGCCGACCTTGGGGAAGATCAGTTTGGATTCCGTAGAAATATTGGAACACGTGAGGCAATACTGACCTTATGACTTATCTTAGAAGAAAGATTAAGGAAACGCAAACCTACGTTTCTAGCATTTGTAGACTTAGAGAAAGCTTTTGACAATGTTGACTGGAATACTCTCTTTCAAATTCTAAAGGTGGCAGGGGTAAAATATAGGGAGCGAAAGCCTATTTACAATTTGTACAGTAACCAGATGGCAGTTATGAGAGTCGAGGGGCATGAAAGGGAAGCAGTGGTTGGGAAGGGAGTGAGACAGGGTTGTAGCCTCTCCCTGATATTATTCAATCTGTATATTGAGCAAGCAGTAAAGGAAACAAAAGAAAAATTCGGAGTAGGTATTAAAATCCATGGAGAAGAAATAAAAACATCTGGAGCAGAGCATTATATGGTAATGAATTGTGGACTGTGGGGAAAACCAGAAAAAAAGATCGTTATGTTTGAGAATGTTGTTACAGAAGAATGTTGAACATTAAGTGAACTGACAAGATAAGAAACAGAGTGGTTGTCTACAGAATTGGTGAGGTAAGGATAACAACTATAATAATTTTGGAGAGAGCAAAGTAAAGTTTGAAAACAAACCTAAAAAGTTTCTCCTTGACAACTCTGTAAAATAATTTCTTTTATTATAATGCGTAAAGTGTGTTGGGTAAGAATTGTTAATCACATCTGTTACTGTTTTGAGGGGTTGAGGGAGGGGGGGGGGGGCAGAGAACTTATGAATGTTCGGCATATAGCCAGATTTACAAATTAATTTCTGATATGAATGTAAAATGACTCATCCCTCATAATTACTATTTATCATGCAAAATGATCCATGGAACATGAAACAAGTAACTATTTAACTATATAGGAAACATTGATTATAAGAAGGGACCGGATGACAGGGCATGTTAAGACATCAGGGAATAACTTACATGTTACTAGAGAGTGGTTTAGCATTAAAACTATATGGAGGGGGGGACAAGCATTGGAAAATGTTCAACAAATTATCAAGTATGTTGGGTGTAAGTGCCGCTCTCATATCGTGAAGTTTGGTAAAGAAGAGGAAATTGTGTGACGGGGCATCAAACCAGTCAAAAGACTGATTGAGGAGGGTTAGAGCACTCCTGTGACACCTAGTTTCTGCAGGAATGCTACTTTGAATCTGTGAAACCTATGATGTGGCACATTCGCTTTAACCAATTCTTACTGTCTGTTGTGAAGTATCTGACCATGAGGGTCAGACAGCACCAATAAAGCATCTCCATAAACCAGATATAACTATGAAAGGAAAAGGAAAATTGCTCAGTATTTTGTACATGCTGGATCAGTACAATTGCAGTGGGAACCAAGAAAAAGAATGTTTAACATCTGGGATTAAAATATCTTGTGCTAGGAAGAGAGAGATGTATTCAATGCATAGTACTAATTCTGCTCAAGACTTGAAAATATACTGGAAGCAGTATTATAGAAATCTTCAGTGTGTAATCAAAAATGCAAGGACAGTATGGAGCATTATTAGTCATTAACCATATACACCCTGTAAGCCAAATGATATTAAAGTTTCAAATGACAGTAGCAGTGAAACAGATAACACAGATAACATGGAATTGAAATCGTTAGTAGCTAATTTCACTGAACAGTTGCCGAAAACGTGTTAATAGAAAATGGTTCATTGAAAGCAGATCGTTTAGGCTTGCTTAGATTGGCAATACGTACTTCACCAAAGCATCTGTTAGAGATATCGCAAAAATCATTAGGTTACTTGAAAGCAATATCTCATCAGGCTATGATGGTATCTCGACCAAGGTACTCAAATCTTATGCTGACATGATAGTGCTGCCCTTGAATTAATTAAATTTGCAGCCATTCAGTAATCAAGGTGTATGTATAAAAGTTGAGACAAGCAATGTACCTGTAATTATAGATCCATTTCTTTTCTCTTATCAAAAATTTTCAAGAAAGTAACTTACAACAGGGTGAATCCCCTTTCAGAGAATAACTTATTAACAGCAGCTCAGATTGGTTTCTGTAGAGGCTTCACTGCTGAGAAAGCAGCATTTCAGTAGAACTAACCAAGAAAAATCACCTTGTTGGCATTTTCTGTAATCGCCAAGGCCGTTGGTTGTGTAGATCATAAAATTTTATCAGGAAAACTAAAATGGAAATGGGTGGGGGGGCATTAAAAGCATCCCCTTGCAATTAACAGTGCCCACAGTTTTTTGTTGCATACTGTTGTTGGTAAATTGGTTAGCATGATGAATGATGTGAAGTGAACACAACAAATCATAATTTGGATATGGATAGCCAGTCATATTATTCTCCCCAGGGGGCTCACTGCTCTTTGGTGAGTTCGTGCTTGGCTACCAAGGAGCCACAGCATTTGCAGCATCTTTTCCCTTTCCATGCTGCATGTCTATCCTCTTGCTACTCTTTTTCACATCACCGAGTGAGGTGGTGCAGTGATTAGCACACTTGACTTGCATTCGGAAGGATGCCGGTTCAAACATAAATCCGGCCATCCAGATTTAGGTTTTCTGTGATTTCCCTAAACCCTTCCAGGCAAATGTCATGCCTTCCTTCCTTCCTTCCTTCCTTTCTTTTCCCCCTCCCTTGGGGAACATGTCTGGGATATTTTTAGGAATGTGTTCTGAAGTTTTAGTAGCCTGACATCAGAGCAGTCACTCCAGTGCTTTTCTTTCTTTCTTTCTTTCTTTTTTCGTTCGTTCATTCTCCATGTCCTATTCTCTCTCTGCTTTGGCATTTGAGGTTCCCCTTTGTTTCTTCTTCCTCCGTGTGTGCTCCTGAAGGTCAGCCGATGCGTATGTCGCGTAACAGGTGACTGGGTAACTTGTAGTTCCCAGTCCCGGGTTGACAGGTAGGGTTTGCACTTACCCCTGGTACAGGCCATGCC
Source organism: Schistocerca cancellata (assembly GCF_023864275.1). NCBI lineage: Eukaryota > Metazoa > Arthropoda > Insecta > Orthoptera > Acrididae > Schistocerca > Schistocerca cancellata. The sequence goes on from NC_064627.1 coordinate 975,963,844, forward strand.
CAAATTGTGAACTGGTTCCTCTGTCACAAGTTTGGGAGGTGTGACCTGAGGTGTGAACAATCACCTAAGGGTGGTGAGCCCTCTCTAACGGGGGGTGGGGGGCAGTTGGAAGGAGCAGGCCATCAGAGACTCTGGCAGTTATGTGGGATTTTCACACAATGAGCCAGTCACCATCTCAGTTTCTTCTTCTTCTTCTTTATCATCACCTTGTCTCATGTCACGTAGGGTCGGCGTTGCTCTTCTGGATCCTTCTCCTCCATAGTTCTCTATCCATTGCCTCTTCCTTCTTCCATCCTTTCTCCCTTAGGTCCCCGGATATCTTATCCTTCCACCTCATCTTCGGTCTTCCTCTCCTTCTCGTCCCTGAATCTTTATATCTTCAACTCTGTTTCCGATATACTCTTCCCCTTTTCTCTGTAAGTGCCCATACCACCTTAGTCTGCTCTCTTGTATCTTTTCCCCCATGGGTCCCACTTTCACAGCTCCTCTAGCAAATTCATTTCTAATCCTGTCCTTCCTTGTTACCCCACACATCCACCTCAGCATCCTCATTTCTGCCACTTCCATCCTCCTTTCCTGGGCTACTGTGATTGGTCATGTCTCTGCCCCGTATATCATAGCAGGCCTTACCACTGACTTGTACACTTTCCCTTTCAACCCAATGCTCATCTTCTTGTCACACAACACTCCACTCATTTTCCTCTAGTTGTTCCAACAGCAATTTATTCGGTGTTGTATCTCGCTTTCCATCCTCCATCCCTCCGTATGTACGACCCCAGGTATTTAAATTTGCAGACCGATTTCAGCTCATCATCCTGGATCTTGCAAGACCTCATCTGCACATCCTTCAGTGCTAAATATTCTGACTTTGTCCTGCTAATTTTCATCCCTCTTTCTTCTAGTGCCATCCTCCAATCCTCCAGCTTTTCCTCAAGTCTGTCGATGCTCTGCTCACAAAGAACCACATCATCCATGAACATCATATTCCACGGCGCTTCCTTCTTCACATCTTTCACCAGTACATCCATAATCAGGCCAAAGAGGTAGGGACTAAGCGCAGACCCTTGATGTAACCCTACTTTTACTGGAAACTCCTTTGTCATGCCCACACTACTTCTCACCTGTGTCATTGCTCCTCTGTACATTTCCTTCACTAACCTAACATACTTCTCTTGCATGCACTGCTCTCTCATGCTTTCCCATATTTCGTCCCTTGGGAATCTGTCATAAGCTTTCTCCAAATCAATGAAAGCCATATGTAGATCGGCTTGTAGCTCCCTGTGTCTCTCCACTAACCGCCTTAATGCATGTATTGCATCAGTTGTTCCTCTTCCAGGCATGAAGCCAAACTGTTCTTCACACACCACAGTCTCCTTGCGTAATCTTGCTTCTATAACTCTTTCCGAAATTTTCATTGTGTGTGCCATCAGTTTAATACCTCTATAGTTATTGCAGTCCTGCACATCCCCTTTCCCCTTAAATATTGGGATCAGTACACTAGTTCTCCACTCGTCTGGCATCTCCTCCTGTCGCCAAATCTTCTTTATTAAATCCCAAAGGAGCTCAATCCCCTTTTTACCGAGACACTTCCATACCTCAACGGGGATCTGGTCTGGGCCAACTGCCTTCCCATTTTTCATCTTTTCAACTGCCCTTTTGATTCCATCTCTACTTATGTCCATCGTTAATCCTTCGTTTGCCCCTCCTTCCTCAGTTTTCACTATTACATTTTCTTCATTCAGCAATTTCCCAAAATAATTCAACGACCTTTGGATTATTTTTCCATGGTCATGCAGAATTATTCCTGCTTCATCTTTCATTTGTTTTATTGCTGTTGATCCTTAGAAGCTTTATTTCTTGATTTGCCTATCCATATCAGTTGTCTCATATCGTGATTTTTCTGTAGTTGTTCATATGCCTCCCTTACTGATTCAGCTTAAGCTTTAGCCACGGGTCGTTTTGCCTCCTTCTTTGCACTTTTGTATGCTTGCCCATCCTCAGCAATTCCAGACATATCCCACTTCCTCTTAGCGTCTTTCTTTTCCTTCACAACCTTCTGCACCTCTTCATTCCACCACCATGCTTCCTTATCTTTTGGCACCCCTCTCCCAGATGTTAACCCAGACACTTCCTCCCCGGTCTTCCTTATGACAGCACTATTCATTTTCCACCACTCCTGCACACTCTCTGCCAATTTTACCTTACCCAGTACTTTTTCACTAAACTCCTCTCTCAAATTTTTATCCTTTAATATCCACCACTTAATTTTTCTTTCACATTGATTTATGTGCCTCTGTCTTTTACGTACTTTCATCTCACAATCCGCTACAATCAACTTATGCTGTGTTGCTATTCCTTCACCGTATATGACCTTAGTATTTTGCACCTCCCCACTATTTTTCCTTCTACATAATATGTAATCAATTTGGCTTTTATTTTCGCCACTCCTGTATGTTATTATTTTTTCTCTTTTTCTTTGGAAGTAGGTATTCATAATCACTAGATCAAAAGCCACTGCAAACTCCACTATCTTTTTTCCTTCCTCATTTCTCTCGCCATACCCCCATCCTCCATGCCACCTCTCTTCCCCACCTTTCCTTCCGCCAACATGACCATTTAGATCCCCTCCGACTATCACTCTTTCATTCTCTGGTATTCAGACCATTACTCCATCCCAATCTCTCCAAAATTTTTCCTTCTCGTCCTCCAAACATCCTGCTTGGGGTGCACAGGCTGTCAGCACTGTTACCATTTCTCCGCCAAACATCATCTTAACATACATGACCCTATCATTTACTCTGCTGACTTCACATACCTCTTCACATACCACAGCTCTCTGTGCAGAATAACTCCAACTCCATTTTTTGATTCCGGCCTTGCACTGCTATAAAGTAACTTATAACCTTCAGCTAAGATCTTTGCCTTATTGCCCTTCCACTTTGTCTCTTGCACACACAAGGCCTTTATCTTCCTCCTCTGCATCATGTCTACTATCTCTCTTCCCTTTCCCATCATCATTCCCAAGTTTAGAGTTCCCACTCTGATCTTGAACACCTTTGGATCCTTCGCAAAACGCTTCCCCCAGAGATCCGAATGGGAGGCTATTACTCCGGAACATTTATCTTGAGAAGCATCCATCATTCCTCTTGTTTTGGCAATGTTTTTACAGCCGGATGCCCTTCCTGCCGCCAACCCCCTTCCTTTGTTAAAGGGGCAGAGGCCTGCTAGTTTTGGTCCACCCTGGGTACTTTATTTCCCCAATACCCACCATATCTGGTGAGTGTTCCCCTATCCGCCACCCGGGGAGGCACCCGATGGGAGACTAGCAACTCCACACAGGGTCACCATCTCAGTTTACGTCTACTAAATGTAAACGGAATGAGGCTGAAGATTCCAAGACTCTCCTTGTGGTATATGTACTGAAGGAGGTCAGTCCTTTGCTGCAGTTAATCTGTTTACTGTTCAGAAAGGTGTTGCAGTTGCAGGCCATGTGAAATCCTGCTCTTGTTTACATAACGGCACTTGTGCTTTTGGAGACCAATAGCAATTTTCAAGCCCAACAACTGCTTTCAGCTTCTCATCTCCACGGCAATCCTGTTCGTGTTGAGGCCAATCAAATGCTGAATTCTTCGCGTGGTGTTATTTATAGTAGGTTGCTGGATGACCTGACCAAGGGAGAAATCCAAACTTACCTATCTGATCAGGGTGTCACTGTAGTTCATCAGGTAATGAAACAGGCTGATGCAAACTTAGTGCACATACACACACTTTTCCTCACATTTGTGAGAGTAGTGCTTCTATCAAAGGTCAAAGCAGCCTATGAATTCATCGCAGTCTGACCATACTTTTCAAGCCCGATGCACTGCTACCAGTGTAAACATGTCAACCACACTCAAATGTCCTGTTGAAACATGGCCAAATGTGTTACTTGTGGTAGGGATACTCATGAGGGCAGTTGCCTGCCTCCTCCTCCCTGCTGTATTGATTGCAGTGGCAACCGCGCAGCCTCATCCTGGGAATGTCCCATGTATCTCAATGAGTGAGCCATTCAGGAGATCCGGGTGAAGGAAAAAGTGCCCTAACCTGTCGCTCACAAGTTGTGGGCTAGTTGAAAGACCTATATTTTAGCATCTGGCACTTACAGTACCCTTCGTGCTACAACTCGCTCCACGAAGGACACGGTCACACAGACTTGTGACCTCAAATTCAGGACCATGGTTGTAAAATCGCCCAGTGTCATGGTAGTAGCGTCCCTGTGTCCTTCTCCTCCAGCTGTGCAACAAGCCACCAAATCTTCGCCTCCGGCGGTGATACCACCTGCTACACTACTGACAGGCCGGAAAGGACTTATGGAATACTCCCGTGAAGAATTTTTCATACCTCCAGCCATCAAACATCTGAGTCTTCATCTGCCAACTGCAAAGGCTCCAAGGAATCAAACAAAGGCAAACAATCTTCTCCTTCCCTGACCTGGAGATCCTCTTCAGCGGTGTCACCGTGTAATACCCTCACCCAGCTGACATCAGTTTAGCCAGTGCGCATCACCCACCGTTTTTCTGCTCTAGGATCTGCAGGCCAACCCAGTGGGAATGCCAATGCCTCTGTAGATCTCATGGAACTTGATCTTCCAGCATCTGCACCCCATAGCAATGGGTCTTTGAAGGCTGGCACTCAGTTGCCACCAACTTGACTTTCCTTCGTCTGTTCCCTCTTCACCAATCCCTGTTATGACCTTTCTCCAGTGGAACATTCATGGCATTAGATCCAACAAGGAGGAATTATGGCTGCTCTTGGAACTGCAACGTCCACTTGTTCTCTGCCTCCAGGAAACAAAATTGCTTCCTCATGACCGCTGACCTCTCAGATTTCTTTCTGGTCCCCGAGGACAACATTCCATCTCATGGGGGAGTCATGCTGCTCATCCGGGATTGATGTTCATAACCAAAAAATCTTGCTGAACACTTGGTTGCAAGCTGTTGCAGTCCACATTATCCTTCCTCATTTCACATTTCCACATCTACAACCTTCTGTCAAACTTCCTCCAGCTTATCGATCAACTCCCTTGCCCCTTTTTGCTGTTCAGTGACAAATGCACACAATCCCCTTTGGGGCTCTTCCAGCCCTTTTGGCTGACCTTCTCAATCAACTCAAACTCGTCTGTCTTAAAACTGGAACACCCATGTTCCTTTCAGACTCCATGCACACCTACTCCCATTTGGATCTCTCATTCTTCACTGCCCAGCTTGCTCGTTGTCTCAGGTGGTCTGTTCCCTCTGACTCATACTTGAGTGACCATTTCCTGTGTGCTGTCTGTTTGCTGATTCCTACCCCACCTATGTGTAAACCCAATTAGTAGCTTTCTAAGGCTGACTGGAGGCTTTATTCCTCCCTGGCGACCTTCGACAAATAGCATTTCCCCAGTTGTGAGGACCAGGTTGAATACCTCACAAGCATTATCCTTATTGCCACAGAACGTTCCATACCCTGCACTTCATCTTTACGGCACCATGTCCTGGTCCCCCGGTGGACTGAGGTGTGCTGCGACATGATTCCCACAAGGAGACATACTCTCCACATTTTAACTGTCATTCTACGATGGCAAACTGCATTTGTTATAAACAGTTGCGCATGCAGTGTTGTCGCCTTGTTGGCAATAGCAAAAAACCTAGCTGGATTTCATTTACTAGTTCTTTTAATAATTCTGCTCTCTCTACTGTTGTTTGGGCCAATGCCTGTCGGCTCTCTGGGACCAAGCGCCATTCCCCAATTTCTGGCCTGACCATAGCTGGTGATGCCATTGTGTGGCTTCGTGCGACAACCCGTGTTCATCCTGGACTTCTTTCGCTTGCTAGGGAAACTGCTGTGGATTCAATCTATTGTTGTAAGTTTCTTGGCCTTCACACAGAACTTAGCAATAATAGCTTCATGTACACTGATGTCTCTAAATCCGTCGGCACACAGACGATGCATCTGAACTTTGAGCATTGAGTGTGCCGAGTTTCTGACATCATAGCATGGAATAGCACGTTTGGGAGTCTTTCCAAACGTGCAGAGCAATATCTAACATATCAGGTATTCTTCGCATGCGTTTGAGCATTGACCAATGAGACGGCACAACGCCACCTACGTCACATGCACGCCATCTCCCTTCAGCACGGAGTTGTGAGGCATCATATTGGCATACATATCAAGCCTATAAGTATATATGCTGTTTCTGAGCACCAGCAAATTGAGAATCACTCAAAAACCCGTTGTTAACTGTGTGATTTGTTGCAATAAAATAATGAAAAACATCACATTCATGGCAAAAGAATTATTGTAACTTGTGTATTATGAGAGTATGACATTTGAAGGCAATGACACACTGAGGATCCACCAAAAATGCACCGTTCTTGATACAATTTGTTATAATTAAATTTCAGTTAGTAAGATAGCTATGATTAAAGCTTTTAGCAAGTGGCAACATGCTAGAATTGGGTGTCACACATGTGCCGTCAGCTTAGTGTAGTGAGTAGAGTTACTGACTCTGAAATGGATGCATGTTACGCCGCTGGTTTGCGTCTTGTCATGTCAAAAAAAATTTTTTCCTAGCATTCGCATTATTAATAGGTTCTGATGCTTTATTATTAGTTTAATATAAGTATATACTTTAATATTTGGTGTTATGTAAAGTTATGTTCACCTTTTTTGAGGAGTGAGTTTGTTCGATTGGCTTAAGCTACAGGACAGCTTGCGCTACTTGTAAAAGAAAAAGGAGCAAAATATCTTCATAAGTTTGTAATTCACGTGTTGCAAAGATTCTGCTACTGGGTAGGAACAGTGATCAAGTAAGAACGACCTTGGGATTTTATTAAAATGTGGGAGTGATGAAATAATGTTTATCTTATGTGGAGAACTATTGCAAATTTGTATCACACTGTTTGTAATGGAACTTTTATAAACCTGTGTCCTTACTGATTGGACGTGGTACTTTCCCTTTCATCTTAAAACATGTACATGGATACTGAAGTTTTTGAAACTTCCTGGCAGATTAAAACTGTGTGCCGGACCGAGACTCGAACTCGGGACTTTTGCCTTTCGCTTCTATCAGTCCACCCACTACATCTGGTAGCAATTGATTTTTAATTGTGTCATATACTCCAATTTTCTCAGTGCCCTTCATAGCATCCCTTAGTGCTGCAGGTCCAGGAAAGCTTCCATTTGCTCACTGATGAGGGAGCCACTGTGATGTTCATGTATATTCCTGATCACATCAGTCTGACAGGAGATGAGGCTGCTGACACTGCTCCAAGGCTGCAGTCCTTCTACTTCAGTGAGCTAGCCCTCCCATCCCTTCGAATGATCTCCAAGTTGCTGTCTGTCAGCAGGTGGTGTCACTTTGGCATCACCACTGGTCTTCTCTTCATGGAAACAAACTCCTGAGAATAAAACCTCTCCCTGTGGCGTAGCCAACCTCATCTTGGCCCTCTTGCCACTAGGAGAGCATTTTAGCTAGGTTGTGTACTGGGCATTGTCGTTTTAGCCATCACCATTTGTTAAGTGGTGATGCCCTACCACTTTATGCTCATTGTCACCAACATATGATGGTCGCCACTTCCTGATCGAACGCCATTTTTTTAACCACTTATGTTCTCACGTGTTTTTGCCATCTGAGTTATCAGCTGTTTTAGAAAATAAAACGTGGGCTGTGGATCATGTTTTACTTTGTATCCATCATAGCAATAGGGCAAGGATATTTAATCTTTGGCTCGGGACCTCCAATGTCCCTACAGCGTATTTTGTGGACCTTTCTCCTCGGGGAAGTCCTTGTTCTTAGCTTGCTTTCCTTCTAGTGATTGGGCTTAAAACTTATAGTCTTTTTAAGTTCTTTTACTTCTTGATAATCTAAGATTATGGCATGGGCGGTTATGACCTTAGATGTTCTTACACACTAAAACAAACAACAAATAGTTACATTGACTGACAAGAAGTTGGCCATTACTCAAAAATCATGACACATTCAGAAATAAACAAAGAAATTTTTATGACAAACGAGATTATAACATTGAGAAGTTCTTCTTGGGTGCCATGTACTATCACCTGATTGACTATGACCAACAATAACCAACTGTCAACAGCAGCAGGCAACAGAAGAACCATGGACACCATAAGTGCACTTTAGTCCATAGTAAGTGTGCCGTTGTGTCTTAGCACTAGAAAACTGAGGCTCAGTTTGATGAACTGCAACTGTGATTTAAATTTGTTATGTCAGTGTAATATGCAAGCTGTGTTTTGGGTGTTGACCTTTTTTTTTTTTTTGGTACCATTAACTAGTTCACTGTGAATGAGTGTGCACAGACAGACAGAGAGGGAGAGAGAGAGAGAGGGAGAGATGGAGATGGAGATGGATGGATGTCATGAGGCAGTGCAATCACTGTGACCTCGGTGTCTGGCTGTGCGTGGTCCAGATAATGTTTGTGTAGCACCTCCATCTGATAATGATGAGCGTGTAGTGGTTTAAATACTAGATGATACAATAAATAAAGTGTATTAAAATAAAAATAAAAAATTGTCTGGTTGCATACTATACCGACATAAATTTGTCAACAGGAGCTCTCATTAACAAATGATTCCAAGGGAATAAGACTAAATTTGAAGTGATGAAATATTAAGTATGGAGCTCCATAAAATTTGGTGATTGTCCTGTTTCAGTTCTTGACCTAAATAAATAATTTACAAGGGACATTGCAGGACTCTTCAAAAACTGTAATCTTTGCTGATGATGTAAGTGTACTGACAAAGTGCACAACACATCCACATTGTATGTAGCCAGCATAATAATGGAACATGTTTACAACTGGCTCACATCCAATAGCTTAACCCTTAATCTTCGAAGAGTTGATATTATGATGTTCCAGGCAACTCAAAATGACTTACGGGTACCAGAGGTAGAGATGGATATACACTAGATGAGGCTCCATGTGTGAAGTACTGGGCATGCAGATCGATAATAAACTGAGTTGGCATCAGCATATGGAGAAGTTAAACAAAAAAGCTTTGCCTGACAACTTTGCACTTAGAAGCCTCTCAAGTTGTGCTGATATGCAGATGGGGTTGCTAGCACACTTTTCATACTGTCACTCAGTATTATCCTACGGTGTAATCTTCTGTGTCCCTGCAACTTAGATAAGGAAAATATAAGAAAGTTGATAACTGAACATCTTGCAGAAGCTTCTTCAGGATTTCAATACATATACTCCCTAATGGTATTTGTGGTGAGGAACAGAAGCGTATTTAGGATACACAACCACAACACTAGGTGTAAATATGATTTCTGTATAGACAGTGCAGGGTGCAGAGTAGAGTTTTATATTCTAGTGCAAAAGTCAATAACAGTATCAGACAGGAAATTGAAAATCTCCAAATATTCAAAAACAAAGTAAAAGAATAACTTGTTAGCCACACTATCTACAAATCATTAGAATACATGAATTCAGGAATGTAAATGCCCCATAACTGTGATATTTGTAGCAGACAGATTTTGCTTTTGCCAGTATGTAGACAGCTGATTATGGTCTATGTAAGGTTTCATAGTTTCTCTGAAGTGTTGGGTAAAAACAACAGCTTATTAGTATAGCAGAAGGAGCAGTGGCTTTTTTCAAAGTAGTTGCATTTGTCCTAATAAATGTGTATTAAGTAAACTAGAAACACTTTCTGTACTATTGGTGTGAAGGATTTGCATCAGTCATAATTTGTTATTGGTGTACTGTACAGAAGTAGCAGTAGTGTTTACTTCTTTTCTGTTAATGTATAACTTGATTCGTTCCACAGAACATTATATGTGAATGTAGGTATGTATGCGTGTTACCGGTGACTTATCACTTGTGACTCATGTTGCTTGCAGTTTGAAAGAACTTCCCCTTCTCTTCAGGAACACTACCTCCCATTTGTATTTACTTTTTTCTGTCTTATCCCTTGTTGAATAAATTATTTAAAAATTACAGTGGTGAGAGAATCAATTGTGTTATCCAAATTGCATATCTGTCACCCTCTCCTAGTTGTTCCTTTAGTTTTGGCTGATATTAGTCCTCCTTCCACTGTCACAAATATTGTTAACATTCACTTTTTCATTTTTAATAATTTAAGTTTTGTAAGATTAAGTATTACATTATTGTTTGTTACAGTACTTAAACACATTTTAAAAAATATTGTTCTGAAGTTTATGGTTTTTATTTCCAAATTTTATCAGAGGCTTTTTTTGTAGTTGTTATTAATTCTTCCATATTTGTATCACGTGTTTCAGCAACATGCTAAGAAAACAAGATTTGCCTGGTGTTTACGTCATTCCATCTGCTCGGAGCTCACTCTGTAAGTATGAAAGAGTTCTGATCATTTTGTTGCTGTCTTAAATATCTCTTTTAGTGTCCACCTGTCAACTTTTTGTCTTGATCAAGTTGTTGATTGTAAACTTCCTAACTGTATTGACTGAATTCACAGAACTTTTCTATTGCAAACTGCATGTGTAAACATTACGCTTCAAATGGATTAAGTGTCATAGGTTGTATTGTATTGTATTTATTGGCCCTGTTGTCTACAAAGCAGCTTATGCATTAGACATTGGACAAGTCAAGTTAGAAGTATACAACTGAAAGTCATTTCTAGGCATACTTTTTTAAGGTTACAGTAATACACTTTATACATAAGTATTTATATAACACACTTCATAAATTTAAATATTCTTCAATGGAGTAAAAGCTGAAAATATGACTTTAGAGATTTTCTAAAGGTATTGACCCGGTAATAGCTTTTATGTTTCAGGCTTAACTCCCATGTGAAAAGTACCTTTTTGGCACAGAGATGTGCTGACTTGGGTTGTATGTAAGTTTCTGTTTTGTCTGGTAAAGTGGTCATGTATATCACAGTTTTTTGGCAGTCATTTGTTTTAAAGAATAAAAGGGTTTCAGTAACATACACACATGGTATGGAGGAATACCAGGTTTCTTAAACAGAAGTTTACAAGAATCTGTATTCTTGCGTCCAAACTAGATTCAGTGGTCGTTTTTCGTAGTTTAAAAGTGAAATTAGCCGTTTTAGAGTTTCCCCAGAAGGTGACCCCCACATCTAAGACAAGAATGAAAGTAGACATGATATGCATTCATTACTGTTTTCTCACTATGACATGATTTTCTTGAGCAAAGAAGGTAACATGTTCTGTTCAGTTCTGCATTGAAATATTCAAAATGCTTGTTCCATCTGACGTTGCTCTGCAGCCACAGTCCTAACAATTTGGTTTCAGTACTGTTACCTACAAGTTTGTCATTGATAGAGACCAATGGGATAAACATATTTGTTAGGAGCATTGTGGAATTTTAGTGCAATGGTTTTTTTCACTGTTTATTACAAGCTGATTATTCTGTGCCCTGCTGCTGAGTTGTTTTGTAACTGTTCATTACTTTCTCCTTTTAATAGAATTGTAGTGTCATCTGTAAATATGATTGTTTTATCAACATTTAAGTTTAGATAATTTACATACGGAAGGGTCCATTACTGATCCTATGGGCCCACACAACATTTAATTTGTTTATAGTCAGATAAGTGTTCAGGTACAGTTTATAATTCAATATTTATGTGCTTGATGCTCGCTGTCTGCTTACGATTAGTCAGGAAGGAACTGATCCTGTTGTTGGACAGACCTCAAATACCATATCTTTCAAGCTTTGATAGCAGAATTTTATGATACACCATGTCAAAAGCTTTTGATGAGTCAACAAATACTCCTATTGATTCCTGTCTTTTGTCCACCAGGTTGAGGATGGAGTTGATGCATTCATGAATCGCAATTGTCGTTGACCTCTTATTTCTGAATCCATGTTGTTCATTACAAAGAATGTTGTTTTTGTTTGTAAATTTCATAAGTTTGTCATACATAACTTTTTCTAATGCTTTAGAGATGCAGGAGGAAATTGTGATGGGTTTGTAGTTATTTACATTACCTTTCTCACCTATTTTATATACTGGGATAACTTTTGATGCTTTCAATGCATCAGGGAAAGTGCCTGCCTGTAGTGAGCAGTCACATAAGTGTTATGCCGTTGTAGTAAAAACAACATTCGAACAATTGGCGTTTATCTGGTAACAAATGTGCAACCAGTCTTTTTTTTAATGATTTATTCAACTGTGAGCATGTTTTCGAGCTACTGCAGTCTCATCATCAGATGGAGATGTTACAAGAACATTATCTTGTGGACCAAGTGTAGCTAGATTCAGTGCTGGTGCTGCTGGCGGAAATGATGGAAATTTAGCAATTGGTTACGAAACATTTATGAACTTGGAAGTAGTTTTAGGTACTTACAGTTTTAGTTACTTACTTACAGTGGGAGGAGAGAGATCAGCTTGGATTGAGCAGAAGAACTGCTTGAGGCAGGGAAGCGCCCTTTCACCATTACTCTTCATTGTAGTGATGGATGCTATAATGAGTACAGTAGCACAAGTAATTGGTGAAAGGAAGATGAAAGCTATGGTGTTTGCAGATGATCTGATGATCTGGGGGAATAAGGAGGAGGAAGTACAAGATCAGTTGGATGTATGGAAATGAACAGTACAAGAATATAGGATGAAATTTAGTATAAGTAAGAGTGAGATGATTATCACAACAAGAAAGAAGGAGAGAGGAACAACTGGAATAACAATTGGTGGGGAACAGTTGAGGAGGGTGGAGAGTTTCAAGTACCTAGGAAGCCTGATAGAGTAAGATGGAAAAAATGACAGAGAAATAAACGGGTGGGGGAGAAAAGCAGAAGCATTTCGGAAGAGTGTCAGAAGCCTGATATGGAGCAAGGATGTACCCCAAATCAGTAAAAAGGTTATATACTGGTCATACTATGTCCTGATCCGGACGTTTGCATCAGAAACCTGGGTTATGAAAGGAAGAGAAGAAAGCAGAGCACAAGCTAGTGAGATGGAATTCTTGAGAAACAGTATTGGAGTGAAAAAAATAGACAGGTTAAGAAATGAGAGGATCAGAGAGTTAATAAAGGTGGAACCATTACAGGAGGAGATAGAGAAATCAAGGCTGAGATGGTATGGACACGTTAAGAGAATGGAGGAGAAGAGGATATGCAGGAGGATACACGAGATGAAACTGGAAGGAAAGAGACCAAGAGTTAGACCGGGAGACAGATGGCTGAAAGGAGTAGAGGAATGCGCCCAGAAGAAAGGAGAAGACTGGACCAAGGTGAAGACGAAGAGATGGTGGCAAGACAGAAGACGGTGGAGAGGCCTATGTTCCATACAGACCCAGCCAGAGGCTAGGAACTGTCCAAGATGATGATGATGATGATGATGATGATGATTATGATGAGGTACTTACAGTGCACTGCCTTGTGGCATTCACATCAGATTGCTTCGTATAATGTACATTATTAAGTTATGTACACAAATAAACACAGTATTTAACTATACTTGGTTTCACACTGATCACAGAATGTAAACATTCGATGTTTTTACAAAGAATATAGATATGTCAGATACTACACTTAACTACATAATAGTCTTTGGCAAGAGATGCAAAGGTACATGTATTAATAGTACAGATTTTACATTTCAGTAAATGTTTCTAGCTGCAGGAGTCTCTTTATATCAGAAAAAAATGGGTTAACAATTTTATAAAAAGGTAAACAGCTAGAGTGGAATATTTAACACATTATTAAAGACATTTTTTATGTTACATAATACCATAGTCGTTACATGCCAAGAACAACAAGATTTATGCATGTATTATGTAACTTACAAAATGTTTTTAATTATGTTTTAAATGTTCCACTCTATCTGTTTACCTTTTGTCTAATTGTTGACCCATATGAAAACATTTTTAGCTGATATAAATACACTCCTGCAGCAAGAAACATTTACTGAAATGTAAAATCTGTATTAGTAATATTTGTGCCATAATACAATGTATACAATTTTAATTGATGAAAGGAGAAAATATAAAAATGCAGTAAAAGAAGCAGGCAAAAAGGAATACAAAAATGAGATCGACAGGAAGTGCAAAATGGCTAAGCAGGGATGGCTAGAGGACAAATGTAAGGATGTAGAGCAGGGGCGGGCAGAAATCCTGCACATGTGCGGTGCACTTGCACGCGTGCAGTTATCAGGTGTTCCGCGGGCACACATAGGGGCAAGCTGGCCACCCGCTTATCTCCCATCCCCACCATACCTTCTGTCCGCTCCTTCCTCTGTAATGCGTTTTGTTTCCTAGCTTGCTTTATTGAGTGAATGAACAAGGTTAGTAGGAGTGCTTGAAATAAATCATGGTTTGAAAGAGTACCTATTACCTACGATACGTTTTACTTAATTATCACAGGTGGAGTTTACAATATGTTTAATATCTGGAACAAAATTTCTACATACAGACAAACACAAACAGTTACATAAATTTTCATCACTGATGTTTGCTCTTAACCGAGACTTATTAATTCAGCAAACGGTTTTCCAGCTCTCGCTATATTAAGCGCAGTCTTATAACTTGCACATACCGCTGGGCTATTATTGTTGTCGTCCTGAAATCTTGAAAACAGTGCTCCATAAAATGTTAAACCAGTTAGATGAGAGATCTCTCGTGACAACAGCAACTACGACAAATTCAAATGGCTCTGAGCACTATGGGACTTAACTGCTGTGGTCATCAGTCCCCTAGAACTTAGAACTACTTAAACCTAACTAACCTAAGGGCATCACACTCATCCATGCCCGAGGCAGGATTCGAACCTGCGACCATAGCGGTCGCGCGGTTCCAGACTGTAGTGCCTAGAACCGCTCGGCCACTCGGGACCGGCCAAGTACGACAGATTCATCTGGTATCGTCAGATCACTCTTCTTAAGCTCAGTCAATTCCCCATCCGCTCAGAATCTGACAATAAATTGTACTCGTCCTTGTGAAATTTATTATAATGGCCTTCAATACTAAACTTCCGTTGACCAGTGAGAATACTGCCACATATTAAACATTTCGAATTTTCACGTTTTTGCACAAAGAAAAAATGATTCTCCCATTACTTTTTAAAAGATAGCAAATCTCCACTTCTCCGTTTCTTGAAATACAACGTTCACTACATAGTGCTCGCTTCGCATCAACGTCTGCAGCTTAGCCCGGCACTACACTGCCGCAACCTGCCGGCTGTCTCCACGCCTGACGCGAGCAGCACACGTGCAGCACTGTGCGCTCATGAGCCGCGTGCAACGTTTGCCCGCCCCTGATGTAGAGGCTTATCTCACTAGGGGTAAGATAGATACTGCCTACAGGAAAATTAAAGAGATCTTTGGAGATACGAGAACCACTTGTATGAACATCAAGAGTTCAGATGGAAACCCAGTTCTAAGCAAAGAAGGGAAAGCAGAAAGGTGGAAGGAGTATACAGAGCGTCTATACAAGGGCGATGTACTTGAGGACAATATCATGGAAATGGAAGAGGATGTAGATGAAGATGAAATGGGAGATACGATACTGTGTGAAGAGTTTGACAGAGCACTGAAAGACCTGAGTCGAAACAAGGCCCCTGGAGTAGACAACATTCCATTGGAACTACTGACGGCCTTGGGAGAGCCAGTCCTGACAAAACTCTACCATCTGGTGAGCAAGATGTATGAAACAGGCGAAATACCTTCAGACTTCAAGAAGAATATAATAATTCCAATCCCAAAGAAAGCAGGTGTTGACAGATGTGAAAATTACCGAACAATCAGTTTAATAAGCCACAGCTGCAAAATACTAACACGAATTCTTTACAGACGAATGGAAAAACTAGTAGAAGCCGACCTCGGGGAAGATCAGTTTGGACTCCATAGAAATACTGGAACACGTGAGGCAATACTGACCTTACGACTTATCTTAGAAGAAAGATTAAGGAAAGGCAAACCGACGTTTCTAGCATTTGTAGACTTAGAGAAAGCTTTTGACAATGTTGATTGGAATACTCTCTTTCAAATTCTAAAGGTGTCAGGGGTAAAATGGCAGTTATAAGAGTCGAGGGACATGAAAGGGAAGCAGTGGTTGGGAAGGGAGTAAGACAGGGTTGTAGCCTCTCCCCAATGTTATTCAATCTGTATATTGAGCAAGCAGTAAAGGAAACAAAAGAAAAATTTGGAGTAGGTATTAAAATCCATGGAGAAGAAATAAAAACTTTGAGGTTCGCCGATGACATTTTAATTCTGTCAGAGACAGCAAAGTACTTGGAAGAGCAGTTGAACGGAATGGATGGTGTCTTGAAGGGAGGATATAAGATGAACATCAACAGAAGCAAAACGAGGATAATGGAATGTAGTTGAATTAAATCGGGTGATGTTGAGGGTATTAGATTAGGAAATGAGACACTTAAAGTAGTAAAGGAGTTTTGCTATTTGGGGAGCAAAATAACTGATGATGGTCAAAGTAGAGAGGATATAAAATGTAGACTGGCAATGGAAAGGAAAGAGTTTCTGAAGAAGAGAAATTTGTTAACATCGAGTATAGATTCAAGTGTCAGGAAGTCATTTCTGAAAGTATTTGTATGGAGTGTAGCCATGTATGGAAGTGAAACATGGACGGTAAATAGTTTGGACAAGAAGAGAATAGAAGCTTTCTAAATGTGGTGCTACAGAAGAATGCTGAAGATTAGATGGGTAGATCACATAACTAATGAGGAAGTATTGAATAGGATTGGGGAGAAGAGAAGTTTGTGGCACAACTTGACCAGAAGAAGGGATCGGTTGTTAGGACATGTTCTGAGGCATCAGAGGATCACCAATTTAGTATTGGAGGGCAGCGTGGAGGGTAAAAATCGTAGGGGGAGACCAAGAGATGAATACACTAAGCAGATTCAGAAGGATGTAGGTTGCAGTAGGTACTGGGAGATGAAAAAGCTTGCACAGGATAGAGTAGCATGGAGAGCTGCATCAAACCAGTCTCAGGACTGAAGACCACAACAACAACAATGTATTTCTTCCCAAAGAGAAGTCATCCATATTCTTTGTAAAAACATCACATGTTTATATTCTGTGATCAGTGTAAAACCAAGTGTAGCTAAATACTGTGTTTATTTGTGTACATAGCTTAATAATGCACGTTATAAGAAGCAATCTAATGTGGATACCATAAGCAGTGCACTGTAAGTATCTAAAACATAAAAAACTTTCAGGTTTGTAAATGTTTCGTAACCAATTACTAAATTTCCGTCATTTCCACCACCAGTACCAGCACTGCATCTACCTACACTTGGTCCACAACATAATGTTCTTGTAACACCTCCATCTGATGATGAGCCTGCAGTGGCTTGAAAAGATGTACATGGTTGAATAAATTGTAAAAAAGCGACTGGTTAGATATTTATTCCCAGATAAACACCAATTTAGATTACAGTTACAGTTCGTCATCCACAATGGATATACTGAAAAAACAGTTGTAGATTTTAAAAAAATGTATTATAGTAAGAGCGTGTTGATTTTAGTGTACTGCTTTTGTTTCTTAGTGTGAGAAGACTATAACTAACACATTTTAATTCCTTACAAATACCATTCTCTAACTTACAGCTTAATGAATACTTACAGTGTGGTTTGGGGTCCTGTTCGTCAGGCAGGGGATGTACCAGGGTGGAGTATTTAGATTCACATTACATCTTCCAGAGACCTTCCCAGATGGTGGTTTTCCTGTAAGTATAAAAAAATTTTTCGTTGCTATTGGCGCATCATTATAGAAAGCTCTAAGAATTTTTCTGGATTAACATATAACAAATCATTGGAGAAAAGAAAATCACATTGAAAAACAACTGTAATTCAAATCCAAAAATCAGTCATCATGATAGGAAAGCCAGTGACCGTCTATATAAATTTACAGTTTGTGATGGTAGAACAGTACATCAAGCTTTCTGGAATGTATAATGAAATGAGTAAATAGGGTTTTTAAAAGTAACCCTTTTTTATGCAAAAAGATCCACTGTATTAACTGGCACACTGAAATCTGCAAATCAATCTCATAATGTCACCTCTGCAGAATGAGGTCACGTGTGTGTGTGTGTGTGTGTGTGTGTGTGTGTGAGAGAGAGAGAGAGAGAGAGAGAGAGAGAGAGAGAGAGAGAGAGAGAGAGAGAGATATGGACATCTCCCCCACCCCTCCACCACCACCCTCCCAATTAAGTTTACAGATATTATGAATACAAATTACTGGATGGAAATTTCTTTTTTTTTAAATATATGTAACTGTCCTCTTGTTTACCATTTATTGGCTGTCCTCTGTGCTTGACAGTTGTCAGTTTTTGTAAATGACATGTTGTTAGCATTTCATTGCTCATTGCCTTCTTATCCTGACCTTTGAATCTTTTTCTTATAGATAAAGAAAGAAATGTACTATTAAAAGAAACAGCTCTACAACATCTTCAGTTTTTGTAAGTTGCAAGTATTGTATTGTTTTGTCATGCAGTGAGGTGAAAGGTAATAATGATCATCATTTTAAAGTGACTGCCACAACTCATATGAATGTCATGGCAAGTAATTTTAAAGATTACCATATTTACCAGATTGTAAGGCGTGGATTTTTTCCCAAATTCGTCATTCAAACAATACAGTGTCATCATACTTGTGGAGATTGAACTACTTGTACTGAAGTTACCATTTTTATGATGTGTAATTGATTAGGTAATGTGGTACAGTACTGGAACTACAAATCCATAGGCCTTGGTTTTGATTCCTGATCAGTCCCAGGATATTTATCTGTCACATATCACTTCTTTTACCTCTGGCAATGTTTATTGGAGTGAAAACTGCTAAATAGTGCCTGACTCCATCTTAGACTGTAGATCCGACTATAACTGACTGAGTGAGTTAGTTCAAAGGTCAGAGGAAGGAAGTAACATACCACCTGCAACAGGACCATGCCTAATAAAGCTCTGTTGTGTTCCAAAACAAATCTTTGGATTGATGACTTACTTAATCAGTTAGGTAGAGGTTTATATACCGTAGTAACACTTCTCATAGTTTGGCAGAACAACACATTTTGAAGAGGTTTTTAATGTGTTGTTTCATTGAAACTGCACGCTTTCATCTACATCCTTATGATTACACTGCAATTCAAAATTAAGCACCTGGCAGGGGTTCATCAAACCACCTTTAAGCTATTTCTGTACCGTTCCACTCTGGAACAGCGTGTGAGAAAACCAAACACTTAAATCTTTCTGTGCAAGCTCTGATTTCTGTTATTTTAGTGTGATGATCATTTCTCTCCATGTAGATGGACGCCAACAAAATATTTTCATTCTCTGAGGAAAAAGTTGGTGATTGAAGTTTCATGAGAAGGTCGTGGTGCAGCAAAAAATATCTTTGTTTAAATGACTGCTACCCCAATCTGTGTATTGTATCCATGGCACTGTCTCCCCTATTTCATGATAATACAAAATGAGCTGTCCTTCTTCGAACTTTTTCAATGTCCTCTGTCAATCCTAGCTGATGTGGATCCCAAACTGCACAACAGTACTCAAGAAGAGGGCAGACAAGCGTAGTGTAAACAGTCTCTTATATAAGTGTTCTGCCATAAATTGCAGTCGTTGGTTTGCTTTCCCCACAACATTATCTATGTGATCATTCCAGTTTAAGTTATTTGTACTAGTAATACCTAAGTATTTAGTCATTTTACAGCCTTTAGATTTTTGTGATTTATCGTGTAACTGAAATTTAGCAGATTCTTTCTAATGCTCATGTGGATTACTTCACACTTTTCATTATTTAGAGTCAATTGCCACTTTTTTCACCATACAGATAGCTTGTCTAAATCATTTTGCATTCTATTTTGATCATCTGGTGAGATTACATTATGGTAAATGACAGCATCATCTGCAAACAATCTAAGAGGACTGCTTAGATTGTCTTCTAAATCATTTACATAGATCTTAACAACAGAGAGCCTATAGCACTTCCTTGGGAATGCCAGATATTACTTTTGTTTTACTTGAGGACTTTCCATCAGTTAATACGAAATGTGACCTTTCTGACTGGAAAACATGAATCCAGTCACACAACTTAGACGGTACTCCATTGTTGTTGTTGTTGTTGTTGTTGTTGTTGTGGTCTTCAGTCCTGAGACTGGTTTGATGCAGCTCTCCATGCTACTCTATCCTGTGCAAGCTTTTTCATCTCCCAGTACCTACTGCAACCTACATCCTTCTGAATCTGCTTAGTGTATTCGTCTCTTGGTCTCCCCCTACGATTTTTACCCTCCACGCTGCCCTCCAATACTAAATTGGTGATCCCTTGATGCCTCAGAACATGTCCTACCAACCGATCCCTTCTTCTGGTCAAGTTGTGCCACAAACTTCTCTTCTCCCTTATCCTATTCAATACTTCCTCATTAGTTACGTGATCTACCCATCTAATCTTCAGCATTCTTCTGTAGCACCACATTTCGAAAGCTTCTATTCTCTTCTTGTCCAAACTATTTACTGTCCATGTTTCACTTCCATACATGGCACACAATTTAATTATAAGTTGTTTGTGAGGAACAATATCAAAAGCCTTCTGAGAATCTAAAAATATGGAATCAGTTTGACATCCTCTGATGATAGCACTCATTACTTAATGAGAATAAAGAGCTAGTTGTGTTCAACAAGAATGATATATTCTGAAACTGTGCTGGCTATATGTCGAGAAATTGTTTTCTTTGAGGTGATTCATTATGTTCAAGCACAGTTTATGTTCCACAATTCTGCAAATCGATGATAAACGAGTCTGCAATTCAGTGGATTACTCCTATTTCCTCTCTTGGGTGTTGGTGTGACTTGTGCGACTTTCCAGTCTCTGGGTCTGGATCTTTCTACACCTGAGCAGTTGTATATTATTGCTAAGCAAGTATCTTTCGTATCAGCATACTCTGAAAGAAACCTGTCTAGTATACAATGTGGGCTGGAAGCTTTGCCTTTCTTAAGTGTTTTAAGCTGTTTCGCTACACCAAGGATATCTATTTCTAAGTTACTCATGTTGGCAATTGTTCTTGATTCGAATTCTGGAATATTTAAATTGCCTTCTTTTGTGATGAGATTTCAGAAAACTGTATTGTTTAGTAACTCTGCTTTAGTGGTGCTGTCATCAGTATCACCACCATTGTTATCCTGCAGTGAAGGTATTGATTGCGTTTTACCACTGGTGTACTTTACATACAATCAGAATATCTTTGGCAATAGTGTTTTACCTATTTTGTGTACCATGAGGGGTCAGTACCATCTCTTATTAGTTTATTTGGTATGTTGTTGTTGTTGTGGTCTTCAGTGCTGAGACTGGTTTGATGCAGCTCTCCATGCTACTCTATCCTGTGCAAGCTTTTTCATCTCCCAGTACCTACTGCAGCCTACATCCTTCTGAATCTGCTTAGTGTATTCATCTCTTGGTCTCCCTCTATGATTTTTACCCTCCACACTGCCCTCCAGTACTAAATTTGTGATCCCTTGATGCCTCAGAACATGTTCTACCAACCGATCCCTTCTTCTTGTCAAGTTGTGCCACAAACTCCTCTTCTCCCCAATTCTATTCAATACCTCCTCATTAGTTATGTGATCTACCCATCTAATCTTCAGCATTCTTCTGTAGCACCACATTTCGAAAGCTTCAATTCTCATCTTGTCTAAACTATTTATTGTCCATATTTCACTTCCATACATGGCGACACTCCATTTGGTATATACCTTTCAATTACCATCGATACTACTTCTTTGAGTTCACCACACGTGGTCTATGATTACGTAGATTGGAAGGAGTGGAGACTTTCTCTTAGGAAGGTGTCAAGCCAATTTTTATCTGCTTTTTTTTAAATGGACGTACTTTGCATTTATTTTTAGTGGCTTTGGATGTTAAGACATTCTGTGTAACAACAACCACCTTGTGGCCACTGATCCCTGTTATCTGTCACGATGCTCCTTATTTGGTCAGGATTATTGATTGGCTAAGAGGTCAAGTATGTTTTTGCAACCATTTACTCTTCAAGTGGGCTCCTGAACGAGTTGTTCAAAATAATTTTCTGAGAAGGCATTCAGTACAATTTTGGACCACATTTAATGGCTACCACTGACCTTAAACGTGTATTTTTGCAACATATTGGGGGTAGATTGAAGTATTCATGAACTGTAATTGTATGAGTGGGATATCTGTTTGAAATGACACTCAAGTTTTCTTTGAACTGTTCAGAAACTGTATCATCTGAGTCAGGGGGTCAGTAAAAAAAACCAATTATTAATTTTTCCGGTTGTCAAATATAACCTCTACCCTTACTAACTCAAAGGAGCTACATACAGGGCTATTACAAATGATTGAAGCGATTTCATAAATTCACTGTAGCTCCATTCATTGACATATGGTCACAACACACTACAGATACGTAGAAAAACTCATAAAGTTTTGTTCGGCTGAAGCCGCACTTCAGGTTTCTGCCGCTAGAGCGCTCTAGAGCGCAGTGAGACAAAATGGCGGCAGGAGCCGAGAAAGCGTATGTCGTGCTTGAAATGCACTCACATCAGTCAGTCATAACAGTGCAACAACACTTCAGGATGAAGTTCAACAAAGATCCACCAACTGCTAACTCCATTCGGCGATGGTATGCGCAGTTTAAAGCTTCTGGATGCCTCTGTAAGGTGAAATCAACGGGTCGGCCTGCAGTGAGCGAAGAAACGGTTGAACGCGTGCGGGCAAGTTTCACGCGTAGCCCGCGGAAGTCGACGAATAAAGCAAGCAGGGAGCTAAACGTACCACAGCCGACGGTTTGGAAAATCTTACGGAAAAGGCTAAAGCAGAAGCCTTACCGTTTACAATTGCTACAAGCCCTGACACCCGATGACAAAGTCAAACGCTTTGAATTTTCGGCGTGGTTGCAACAGCTCATGGAAGAGGATGCGTTCAGTGCGAAACTTGTTTTCAGTGATGAAGCAACATTTTTTCTTAATGGTGAAGTGAACAGACACAATGTGCGAATCTGAGCGGTAGAGAAACCTCACGCATTCGTGCAGCAAATTCGCAATTCACCAAAAGTTAACGTGTTTTGTGCCATCTCACGGTTTAAAGTTTACGGCCCCTTTTTCTTCTGTGAAAAAAACGTTACAGGACACGTGTATCTGGACATGCTGGAAAATTGGCTCATGCCACAACTGGAGACCAACAGCGCTGACTTCATCTTTCAAAAGGATGGTGCTCCACCGCACTTCCATCATGATGTTTGGCATTTCTTAAACAGGAGATTGGAAAACCGATGGATCGGTCGTGGTGGAGATCATGATCAGCAATTCATGTCATGGCCTCCATGCTCTCCCAACTTAACCCCATGCGATTTCTTTCTGTGGGGTTATGTGAATGATTCAGTGTTTAAACCTCCTCTACCAAGAAACGTGCCAGAACTGCGAGCTCGCATCAACGATGCTTTCGAAGTCATTGATGGGGACATGCTGCGCCGAGTGTGGGAGGAACTTGATTATCAGCTTGATGTCTGCCTAATCACTAAAGGGGCACGTTTCGAACATTTGTGAATACCTAAAAAAACTTTTTGAGTTTTTGTATGTGTGTGCAAAGCATTGTGAAAATATCTCAAATAATAAAGTTATTGTAGAGCTGTGAAATCGCTTCAATCATTTGTAATAACCCTGTACTTCAGTTCCACTACATGGTAAACTACGTCTGATAGTGGTAAACACTTCACAACCAACTCTGTTTAATCCATCCTTTCTGAACACGGTTAGGTCATTTGTAAAAATTTTGGCTTTAATGTATTTCTGGTTTAGCCAGCTTTCCAGACCTATAGCAATTTTGAGATTCAGTGCTTTTTATTACTGCATGGAGCTCTGGTTCTTTTCCAATGCAGTTATGGCAGTTTACAACTGCAATATTGACTGTTCCTTTCTACCCTCTTCTGTGTTCATCCTGCACCCTTTGAAACTGAAGCCTTTTTGCACTTTCCCGAGACCCTCTAACATAAAAAGAACTTCCCGGTCCCCTTCATACAGCTCCTGGTACCCGTGTAGCTACTTCCTATATGTAGTGGATGCCTGACCTGTTCGGCAGAATGTGGAAACCCACCACCGTATGGCACAAGTTGAGGAATCTGCAACCTACACGGTCGCAAAACTGCCTGAGCCTCTGATTCAGACCCTCCCGTCCACTCAGCTCTGTACCAAAGGACCACAGTCAGTTCTGTCAACAATACTACTGATTTTGGTCTCTGCTTTTAACTTTCAAGCAAGACTAGCAGTCTTTACTACTTCGCAACACACATTGTAGGTACAAGCATGAGCCACCACCTGCACTCAGCTGCACCCTGTGCTCCTCATGGCCTCCAGAAGCACAAGTTCCACGTTTGTCATGATTCCTCTCAGCATGCATACAGATTGCACGTGGAATTCTTTCCCCTCCTTTGCAGCCATATCCCTAGGGGCTCCATTGCGCGCCTAATGTTGGAACACCCAACTACCAGTGATCCCACTCTCTGTGAATGCCCAGACCTTGCAGGTCAAGAGGATTCCTCTGGAATGGGATGAGTGACTTCATCTGGCTCACAAATTCATCAGCCATAGGTGGCACCTGAAACGCGTTTGTCAGAAAAACCGGGGAGGCCCTCCCACCAGCCCCTAAGAAAGTCTTCACTGCAACTACACCCGTCCGTGGGTGAGGCATCAACCTCAGTGGGGGCAGTACCCAGAGCGGCCACAGTAGTGGACCGATTGGGGGACACATGGGTCATGCTGGATGTCCCTAGCCCCATCCAGCCCCTCATGATGATGTTTATTGGCAACAGCGTGAAGCTGTATGACCGAAGCCAACGCTGCATGGAGTATGAGTGAAGGTACATCAACTCGGTTCGCATCTGAACGCGGCAGTCACAGTACCTATTCACACTAAAGACAGCCTGCCAAATATACAGACACACATTAAGTATAAGAGTTGTTGCCAAAGAACACAGACAAAATGTAAAGTAAGTCGCTTTTTTTATGAGAAACTGTGTGAAGTCACAGCACTCTCATGTACTGCTGCTAGGAGTGCTGTCACTCGACTTGGGGGTCTAACTGCTAGAAGTGGCTCTTGAAACACAAAAACAAATGCCTGGCATGATGCAAACCGCAATACACAAGTATAAATTCAAAAACCTTCAGGTACAAACAATGTTAGCTTCGTAAGAAATGAAATCAATATGGGCACTACCTGATTTGCTTCTGTCGGCCAATCACAAAGCAGGACATACCATCTCATCAGCCAGTCATATCGTAAAACATTATGTATGCAGCAAAAATAAAATAAGAAAGGTTTTGTATTGTAGGTATTTTACTGGTTGCCCACATTATCTTGGTCTCTGGGTTACGTCAATTACTTTATACTAGCATAGAATATTTATGCTTGTTGCCAATCTTAAGTCTGTAACAGCAACTAACTATTGTGAATAAAGTGTTGTTGTTAATACTGTTTAAAAAAATAAGTGAAGAGGCTGTTCAACCATTACATGTTTGTTTGTTTTATATGCTGTAAGCTTGCTGCTCAAGGAGGAGGAAGTGGGGCTTGTCTTAGCAGACAGTGTGTAATGAGCCAATTGCAATGTTCCACTCCCAGCATCCTCTGCCCAGGAGCCAAGTGAAAGTGTGCAACCAGTAAATCTGTCTTTCCAATTATAAGATATAAGTAAACATGTTTCAATTTATTGAAATAAAACTTCATTAGTGATCTGTAATGAAAGATATTTACAATGTGACTTGGTTTCTAGACCGAAAAATAGTTCATTACAAAAGATGTTGATTTTACGTACAGTATTTTATGTCCAGTTTTTGTTCACATCAGGAAATGCCATCTGCTTGCATGCTTTCGAGGTATTCCTTCATTTGGAACTGTTGATTCCACCCTAATCCCACATGACTTTGCAGAACTCTGAATTTCTTGGTGTAAAACACAACACAATGCAGCACCACAAAGCAGTGTGGGCATTGACTAGAATCAACAGTGCCAATGAACGACTACCTGAAAAATATGCAAGACAATGGATTATGTTTTATTTCAATAAAATGCTACCTAGCTTTCAAAAGCTCATTTACGGTAGAAGGCTGCAGCACCATTCCCCCTTTCAATTATGGAACAAATGCAAGGATAGCTGACATAGTGTATAGTTTATCTGGGATTGTAAAACGGTTAAGATCCTTAGATGCCAGGAAGGCATATGGCCCAGACGGTATCCCCATAAGATTATATGTTGACTATGCTACAAATATAGCACCATTCTTATCCATCATCTATCAGAGATCATTGGAACAGTGGAAAGTTCCACAGGACTGGAAGAAGGCCCAGGTCATAGCAATCTATAAAAAGGGTAGAAAATTGGATGCACATAATTACCGGCCAATTTCACTGACATCAATTTGTTGTAGACTCATGGAACATATTTTGTTTCTATACTCTGAGAAGCTCATCTGCAGAAACCAGCTCGGTTTTAGGAAACAGGGGTCATGCAAGACACAGCTGGCCCTCTTTGTGCATAATATACAACAGACTCTAGATACTGGCTCCCAGGTTGAGGCCATATTTCTCGACTTTTGAAAGGCATTCGAGTCAGTTCCGCACTGTTGCTTGCTCCAAAAAGTGCATGCTTACGGTCTATCTGATGACACATGCGGTTGGATAGAAAGTTTTCTGACAGACAGAGAGCAGTATGTCATCCTGAATGGGTTGACATCAACAGAAACAAGCATAACTTCAGTTGTGCCCCAGGGCAGCGTAATAGGTTCGCTGCTTTTTACAATTTACATA
Source organism: Schistocerca cancellata (assembly GCF_023864275.1). Lineage (NCBI taxonomy): Eukaryota > Metazoa > Arthropoda > Insecta > Orthoptera > Acrididae > Schistocerca > Schistocerca cancellata. The sequence goes on from NC_064627.1 coordinate 975,990,601, forward strand.
AATGATCTGGTTGATGGTATTGACAGCGACATTAGACAGGTCGCGGATGATGATGTAGTCTACAGGAAAATAGTATCGCATGAAAGTTGTGAACAAATCAATGAGGATTTGCAGAAAATAAATGTGTGGTGTAATGACTGGCAGTTATGTCTCAATATTAGTAAGTGTAAACTACTGCGTATAACAAGACGAAAATCCCCATTAATGTACGAGTAAAAAATAAATGCCCAGTCTTTGGAAGAAGTAACATCCGTCATGTATCTGGGTGTGACTATTGGAAATGCTCTCAAATGGAATGATCAGATTACACAAGTAACGGGCAAGGCAAACTCTAGATTGCAGTTTATTGGTAGAATCCTGAAGTGATGCAGTCCTTCAACAAAGGAAATTGCTTACAGTACTTTAGTTCATCCAGTATTAGAGTATTGTTCGTCTGTATGGGACCCTTATCAGTTGGGTCTGATTCAAGAGATTGAGAAGGTCCAAAGAAGAGCGGCAAGATTCATGACTGGTACATTTAGCCATCACGAGAGTGTTACAAATCTCATGGAAAGTTTGAAGTGGGGCACACTTGCAGATAGATGATGCACTAAATGGAAGGGGCTGCTCACTAAATTCCGAAATCCAATCTTCGCCAAGGATTTAGGGCATATATTATTACCACCAACTTTCAAATCGCGCAATGCTCAGCATTCAAAGATAAGGGAAGTAAGAGCTCGTACTGAGGCGTTCAGACAGTCGTTTTTCCCTCGTGCGATCAGCGAGTGGAACAGAGGGGGCGGGATATGACTTTGGCCTTTGGCGCAAATTGTGCCCTCCACCACTCACCGCTTGGTGGCTAGTGGAGTATATATGTAGATGTAGATGTTTGGTGAGAAATACACTTTTTCTTGTAGTTGCAAAAACAGATTTGAAATGTCACTTATCACTTCCTTCACCTCTAGCAATGTTTATTGGTATAAAAAATGAGTTGCACCATGGTTTGGAATCAACACTAAACTATAGGTCCCCCTATAACTGGCTAAGTAAGTTATCAAAGGTTAGAGGAAGGCAATGGCATACCACCCCCAACATGACTATGCCTAATAAGACACTGTGGTGTTCAAAACATCCTTTGGGTTGGTAACTGCTTTGTTTTTCATTTATAAAGCAGCTACGTGCAATATGATAACATAAATCAATGTCTGAAACTAATATATAAACAGTATTGTAAAAAGCAGGTTGTGTTTAGGCAGGAACCTAATAGTATAGCTCATGAGCGGCAGTGACATTTGTATTTTTGTTTGTCAAAAATATGTGGCTGTGTATTTCTAAATATGTCGGGATTTCCAACACTCACGTGTGGAGCCCCTAAAGCTTCCACCACTCTACAGCACTGTTGATTTTCACAGTAAGCAATGGTGTAATCCAAAGTTGGACAATTTCTGCCAATTCAGCTTAAAGGAGCTTAGAGGACACCGCTTTGGCGTAATTCAGTATGATAAGATTGTCAGTGCTGCAGGAACTGTGAATTGTAGCAATCAATAATGATGCAAATTACATTCCCGATTCAGTTGAGAATCATGGATCTAAGAGTTTGTAGCCAAAGCTTTGGCAGTCGATGTCACATGCAGATTTATTTTAAAGAATTCAAAATGGTTGGCAAAATGTTGTTATGCTGCCAAACACGTGAATGCGTACCAAATACCTTAGCTTTTTTATGAACATTTACCACGTTTAAACTGCTAGCTTGCTTACTTCCCAAGATATATGGTGACAAACTACAAGCCTATCAATGTCATATAAATGTAATGCATAGAAGTATAGGACAACATGGAGCAGAAGTCGTAGCTCAGGTCTGCATCTTGACGTCACAGCCAGACAGCAGGTGCTGGTCATTGAAATGAAAGATCAGCTCCTGTGTCATCAGACCATGGGCCCCGAAATCAGACGTCGCAGCTGGCCATCGCACGTGCTTGATCAGCAATCCTCAGAAGCAGCAAGACGTCTGTGATGTAATTCTGGGTCTCATTGCCCTGGGACTAGTCTTTGAGAAGCCACTGACTTTTGTGTCAGTGACATGTGCTGCCAATTACGTCACACCCCAGCCATTGTCCTGTTTCAGATGGTTCAGAGTGACACCAAAATGTTGCACCTTCCACAGTTGTCAGTGGATGGAGACAGTATTTAACCACAGCCATACCAGACCATTTGTGTGTTCATCCAGTGACACCCAGTCTATGTTTCTCTGTGCCAGCACTGTAACTCTGCTGCCACTGGGCTGCAGAGGGGATATGTCAACCTGCCCAGCCTGGGCAGCCAACAGTGCCCCAGCCGCCACCTCCTCAGGGTCACTCACCATCACCAGAGTCAATCCAGCTGTTCAGAATCAGATTCTGGGCAGTGCTGTGACCTACGACCATGCTGGCCGACATCATCCGCTGCCTGTTCTGTATGACAGCTGAACCATGTGCGATTTCTGCTCCATCGCTGAGCCGGTGCACAATGTCAATGCTTCACTGTGTAAGCAGCGTACTTATCTGCACTTATCAACAGATAAGTAAGATTCTCAGCCACCTGTGTAATAGCTCTCTGGAACAGAGCATTTTCCCTGATAGACTGAAATATGCTATTGTTATACCTTTGTATAAAAAAGGGGATAGATCTGATGTCAACAATTATCATCCAATCTCGCTTCTAACAGCTTTATCCAAAATGTTTGAGAAAGTAATGTATTCAAGAGTAGCTTCACATATCTGTAAAAATGAAGTACTAACAAAATGTCAGTTTGGTTTCCAGAAAGGTTTTTCAACAGAAAATGCCATATATGCTTTCACCAATCAAATTTTGAATGATCTGAATAACCGAACACCACCCATTGGGATTTTTTGTGATCTCTCAAAGGCTTTTGATTGTGTGAATCATGAAATTCTGCTAGACACGCTCAAGTATTGTGGCATGAGTGGGACAGTGCACAAATGGTTTAATTCGTACCTAACTGGAAGAGTGCAGAAAGTTGAAATAAGCAGTTCTCATAATATGCAAAGATCAGCACATTCCTCAAACTGGGGAACTATCAAGAATGGGGTTCCGCAAGGGTCGGTCTTGGGTCCTTTGTTGTTGTTAATATATATTAATGACTTGCCATTCTATATTCATGAAGAGGCAAAGTTAGTTCTCTTTGCTGATGATACAAGTATAGTAATCACACCTGACAAACAAGAATTAATTGATGAAATTGTCAATAATGTCTTTCAGAAAATTACTAAGTGGTTTCTTGTAAATGGACTCTCACTGAATTTTGATAAGACACAGTACATACAGTTCCGTACAGTAAATGGTATGACACCATTAATAAATATAGACCTTAATCAGAAGCATATAGCTAAGGTAGAATATTCAAAATTTTTAGGTGTGTCCATTGATGAGAGATTAAATTGGAAGAAACACATTGATGATCTGCTGAAACGTTTGAGTTCAGCTACTTATGCAATAAGGGTCATTGCAAATTTTGGTGATAAACATCTTAGTAAATTAGCTTACTACGCCTATTTTCACTCATTGCTTGCATATGGCATCATATTTTGGGGTAATTCATCACTGAGGAATAAAGTATTTATTGCACAAAAGCGTGTAATCAGAATAATAGCTGGAGTCTACCCAAGATCATCCTGCAGACATTTATTTAAGGATCTAGGGATATTCACAGTAGCTTCTCAGTAAATATACTCTCTTATGAAATTTGTTATTAACAACCAAACCCAATTCAAAAGTAATAGCAGTGTGCATAACTAGCAGTTTGCCGTAAACTTTAAACCGTTAGACTGCACAAAACACGTTAACTTTTGGTACCTGTTGGCTCAACACAAAAGTTTTGTCTCAAGTACTGATAGTGTTGAGGATCAGTGGACAAAGTTCAAAACCATCGTACAATATGCGTTAGATGAGTATGTGCCAAGCAAGATCGTAAGAGATGGAAAAGAGCCACCGTGGTTCAACAACCGAGTTAGAAAACTGCTGCGGAAGCAAAGGGAACTTCACAGCAAACATAAACATAGCCAAAGCCTTGCAGACAAACAAAAATTACGCGAAGCGAAATGTAGTGTGAAGAGAGCTATGCGAGAGGCGTTCAATGAATTCGAAAGTAAAGTTCTATGTACTGACTTGGCAGAAAATCCTAAGAAATTTTGGTCTTATGTCAAAGCGGTAGGTGGATCAAAACAAAATGTCCAGACACTCTGTGACCAAAATGGTACTGAAACAGAGGATGACAGACTAAAGGCCGAAATACTAAATGTCTTTTTCCAAAGTTGTTTCACAGAGGAAGATTGCACTGTAGTTCCTTCTCTAGATTGTCGCACAGATGACAAAATGGTAGATATCGAAATAGACGACAGAGGGATAGAGAAACAATTAAAATCGCTCAAAAGAGGAAAGGCCTCTGGACCTGATGGGATACCAGTTCAGTTTTACACAGAGTACGCGAAGGAACTTGCCCCCCTTATTGCAGCGGTGTACCGTAGGTCTCTAGAAGAGCGTAGCGTTCCAAAGGATTGGAAAAGGGCACAGGTCATCCCCGTTTTCAAGAAGGGACGTCGAACAGATGTGCAGAACTATAGACCTATGTCTCTAACGTCGATCAGTTGTAGAATTTTGGAACACGTGTTGTGTTCGAGTATAATGACTTTTCTGGAGACTAGAAATCTACTCTGTAGGAATCAGCATGGGTTTCGAAAAAGACGGTCATGTGAAACCCAGCTCGCGCTATTCGTCCACGAGACTCAGAGGGCCATAGACACGGGTTCACAGGTAGATGCCGTGTTTCTTGACTTCCGCAAGGCGTTCGATACAGTTCCCCACAGTCGTTTATTGAACAAAGTAAGAGCATATGGACTATCAGACCAATTGTGTGATTGGATTGAGGAGTTCCTAGATAACAGGACGCAGCATGTTATTCTCAATGGAGAGAAGTCTTCCGAAGTAAGAGTAATTTCAGGTGTGCCGCAGGGGAGTGTCATAGGACCGTTGCTATTCACAATATACATAAATGACCTGGTGGATGACATCGGAAGTTCACTGAGGCTTTTTGCAGATGATGCTGTGGTGTATCGAGAGGTTGTAACAATGGAAAATTGTACTGAAATGCAGGAGGATCTGCAGCGAATTGACGCATGGTGCAGGGAATGGCAACTGAATCTCAATGTAGACAAGTGTAATGTGCTGCGAATACACAGAAAGATAGATCCTTTATCATTTAGCTACAAAATAGCAGGTCAGCAACTGGAAGCAGTTAATACCATAAATTATCTGGGAGTACGCATTAGGAGTGATTTAAAATGGAATGATCATATAATGTTGATTGTCGGTAAAGCAGATGCCAGACTGAGATTCATTGGAAGAATCCTAAGGAAATGCAATCCGAAAACAAAAGAAGTAGGTTACAGTACGCTTGTTCGCCCACTGCTTGAATACTGCTCAGCAGTGTGGGATCCGTACCAGATAGGGTTGATACAAGACGTAGAGAAGATCCAACGGAGAGCAGCGCGCTTCGTTACAGGATCATTTAGTAATCGCGAAAGCGTTACGGAGATGATAGATAAACTCCAGTGGAAGACTCTGCAGGAGAGACGCTCAGTAGCTCGGTACGGGCTTTTGTCAAAGTTTCGAGAACATACCTTCACCGAAGAGTCAAGCAGTATATTGCTCCCTCCTACGTATATCTCGCGAAGAGACCATGAGGATAAAATCAGAGAGATTAGAGCCCACACAGAGGCATACCGACAATCCTTCTTTCCACGAACAATACGAGACTGGAATAGAAGGGAGAACCGATAGAGGTACTGAAGGTACCCTCCGCCACACACCGTCAGGTGGCTTGCGGAGTATGGATGTAGATGTAGATGTAGATGTAGATGAATTGCAAATTTGCTGCACGAATGCATGAGGATTCTCTACCGCCCAGATTCGCACATTGTGTCTGTTCACTTCACCATTAAGAAAAAATGTTGCTTCATCACTGAAAACAAGTTTCGCACTGAAGGCATCCTCTTCCATGAGCTGTTGCAACCGTGCCGAAAATTCAAAGCGTTTGACTTTGTCATCGGGTGTCAGGGCTTGTAGAATTGTAAACGGTAAGGCTTCTGCTTTAGCCTTTTCCGTAAGATTTTCCAAACCGTCGGCTGTGGTACGTTTAGCTCCCTGCTTGCTTTATTCGTCGACTTCCGCGGGCTACGCGTGAAAGTTTGTCCGCACGCGTTCAACCGTTTCTTCGCTCACTGCAGGCCGACCCGTTGATTTCCCCTTACAGAGGCATTCAGAAGCTTTAAACTACGCATACCATCGCCGAATGGAGTTAGCAGTTGGTGGATCTTCGTTGAACTTCGTCGTTGCACTGTTATGACTGACTGATGTGAGTGCATTTCAAGCACGACATACGCTTTCTCGGCTCCTGTCGCCATTTTGTCTCACTGCGCTCTCGAGCGCTCTGGCGGCAGAAACCTGAAGTGCGGCTTCAGCCGAAGAAAACTTTATGAGTTTTTCTACGTATCTGTAGTGTGTCGTGACCATATGTCAATGAATGGAGCTACAGTGAATTTATGGAATCGCTTCAATCATTTGTAATAGCCCTGTATTGTTCCTGCCATAGACCTTGGCTCTGGTACTGATAGAATGTTGTTTAAACAGCGTGCAATCCATGATCAGAGATCCAAGGTTAGGCTGTGAATAGCTCTGGAGTTGTTTGTCTTGTCACACCACATTTAGTTCTTGCCATGCTTTTCTGTTATTTAGATGAAAAGTGCAGACCAATTTTTTGCTTAGGTTTCACTCCAGGTGGGTAAGAATGTAATAAAGCTTCAAGTTCATCCATTTCTCTTTTACTTCTGAGGAACTTGAATCTTGAGATAGCATTGCTGTATTGTCAGTGTATTTGGACTACCTGGCGTGATTTGTTATTGACTGGTATTTTGTGTGAACATTTTATAGTATTGGTGCCAAGATGTTTGCCTGTGGTAAGCCATTCTTCTGATTCCTCCTCCTGTTGTTCTTCCCATAGAGGCTGACACAAAATCCCCTACTGTGCAGAATCAGTCAAGGATGTAGGATGGTCATTGCTTGTAAACTCATATAGCATAATCTGCAGCTTTTGGTTGCTGATAGTGTCATAAGCAGCTGTCAGGATGATGGTCACTCCAGCAAACTTCTCTCATTCAAATCATTCCTTGATGAGTTGTGTCATGTGTGGTAGATGGTCAGTACATGATTTGCCAGGGCGGAAGGGTGCTTGCTGGTTTATAAATTTCTCTTCTGTGATATTTGAGATCATATGCAGTATCAGGCATAGAATCTTAAAGGCATAGCGGAGCAGTGAGTGACATGATTGGAAACTGTTTGGATGGTTTGGTTCCTTCCATGGTTTCCATAGGGTGACCATCCCAGTGTCCCTCCACATCTTCAGAACTGCAAATTGGCAACACAGGCATCCATTATATCCTGGAGTCATTTGGGATCTTTGTGAAAAAAGTTGCCACCATCTTTTTTCCAGAGCTCTTACTTCGTCGAACTTTTGTTGGTGGTTTCTCCCCTGGTAAGCACCACATAGTAGACTGTCTCTTCGTTTCAGGGTCATAATGGTAGACCCACGTGTCATCACCTGTGACGATATTGTAGGTGTCTTGGGACTTCCCTCCATTGAATTTTTTGAGCATGAAACGACACCAGTCTACTCTCGCCTCCTTTTGGCTTTCTGTCGGGGAATGTGGCACCCAATGGGCACATCTCTTAGTAAGGCCTAAGTGACTATGAACGTGGTCTGTGCTGCTTTTGATCCAATATTTAGGGTCCCTTCAATGCCGCAAAATGTAAGATGTGGATCTTCTTTGATCATTTTCCTCACAGCATCAATGTTTTCAGGAGTTACAGCTGTTGCTGGCCTACCGGGTCGAGGTTCATCTTCAATTGACTGCTGACCCCTCAAAAACTCGCGAAACCAATTTCCAACGGTGGCCCTAGAAGAGGAAGCTTCACCAAAAGCACGCAGCAAAGAAGAATGGCATTCTTCGGCACTTAAACCCTTTTTGTAGTCGTAAAAAGTCATGGCGCGAAAGTTACGGCACGACAGCTCCATCCTGCACCACCGCCTCTGACTCAGCACTGCCTGTTCTTTCTTACCGCGCTGTGGGGGGGATCACCCCTAGCCAGGGGCTGCACGTGCATGTCCCAAGGTCGAAAAACATCGCTCTTTCGAATGAAAACAACCCCATTGTCCTCCGCCTTACGTTTACGGGCTGCTAAAAACTTACGGCATAGCCCTCGTACTATGTGATCAAAAGTATCCAGACACCTGGCTGAAAATGACTTACAAGTTTGTGGCGCCCTCCGTCGGTAATGCTGGAATTCAATATGGTGTTGGCCCACCCTTAGCCTTGATGACAGCTTCCACCCTCGCAGGCATATGTTCAGTCAGGTGCTGGAAGGTTTCAAGGGGAATGGCAGCCCATTCTTCATGGAGTGCTGCACTGAGGAGAGGTATCGATGTCGGTCAGTGAGCCCTGGCAAGAATTTGGCGTTCCAAAACATACCAAAGGTATTCTATAGGATTCAGGTCAGGACCCTGTGCAGGCCTGTACATTACAGGCATGTAACCACTCCGCCACAGGCCGTGCATTATGAACAGGTGCTCGATTGTGTTGAAAGATGCAATTGTCATCCCCAAATTGCTCTTTAACAATGGAAAGCAAGAAGTTGCTTAAGACGTCAATGCAGGCCTGTGCTGTGATAGTGCCATGCAAAACAACAAGGGGTGCAAGCCTCCTCCATGAAAAACATGACCACACCATAACACTACTGCCTCTGAATTTTACTGTTGGCACTACACACGCTGGCAGATGACATTCACTGGGCGTTCGCCATACCCACACCCTGCCATCAGATCGCCACATTGTGTACTATAATTCTTCACTCCACATAACGTTTTTCCACTGTTCAGTCGTCCAATGTTTACATTCCTTACACCAAACGAGGCATCGTTTGCCGTTTACCGGCATGATGTGTGGCTTGTGAGCAGCCACTCGACCATGAAATCCAAGTTTTCTCACCTCCCGCCTAACTGTCGTAGTACTTGCTGTGGATCCTGATGCAGTTTGGAATTCCTGTGTGATGGTCTGGATAGATGTCTGCCTAGTACACATTATGACCCTCTTCAACTGTCGGTAGTCTGTCATTCAACGGATGAGGTCGGCCTGTACGCCTTTGTGCTGTACATGTCCCTTCATGTTTCCACTTCACTATCACATTGGAATCTGTGGACCTAGGGATGTTTAGGAGTGTGGAAATCTCACGTACAGATGTATGACACAAGTGACTACGTTCCAAGTCGGTGAGTTCAGCAGAGCATCCCATTCTGCTCTCACACAATGTCTAATGACTACTGAGGTCGCTGATATGTAGTACCTGGCAGCAGGTGGCAACACAATCCACCTAATATGAAAAATGTATGATTTTGGGGGTGTCCGGATACTTTTGATCACATAGTGTATGATGGAAACGAAAGGGAATGTTCAGCTGCTGCTTCTATGCAACTAATGAGAGAACATGGAGTAGACAACATGTTTGGAAGCGAGGGACAAAGAAATTTTGTCACCGTTTTATGTCAATATAAATGCAAAATTGACTATGCATTTTCAAAAAACAAAAAACAGCCAAACATTTGTGGCAACCAGTGTTATAAATTTAATTGCTGCTTGTGTATAGAAATACATTGCCTATTTTCTGACCTCTCATTGGTTTGGTGAAATTATCATCTCAGATATTGATACCGATGATTGTGGTGAGATACTTTATATAAATAAAATGGCATGTAATTTTGATTAGTCAGAATATGTTAATGATAAAATTTTCTCAAGGAGCCTCTTAGAAAAGGGGGGTCATCTTATATGTAGTCTCGCCTTATAGTAAGGTATTTCAGTAGTTGTTCCTCCTCATCATGTTGTGGTCTTTAGTTGAAAGACTGGTTTGATGCAGTCCATTTTGTTTCTGCACAAATACTTCAACCTACACCCTTTTACTCCTGTTTACTCTAGTGAAGCCTTGATCTCCCCCTCCTCCCTCCCCTCCCCCCTTCATTTTTACTCACACACACACACACACACACACACACACACACACACACACACACACACACAGGTCCCTCCATTATCAAATTGGCAAATCTCAAGCTGCCTCATAATGTGGCCCATGAACCAATCTTTTCTTAAGTTGTACCACAAATTTCGTTTTTTCCCCAGTTTGATTAATTACCTTTTCATTAATTACCCTGTCTACCCATCTAATCTTCAGCATTCTTTTCTAGCGTCACATTTCATAATTTTGTATTCTCTACTTTACTGAATTGTTTATCACTGACGTTTCACATCTGTACAAAGTTATATTACAGACAAATACCTTCAAAAAGTGCACACATTATTTGTATTTGATTTTAATAAATTTATCTTTTTCAGGAAAACTCTCCTTTTTAGTGCCGATCTACATTTTATATCCTCTCCATTTCAGTCATTATCAGCTACTTTGCTGCCCAACAACAAAACTCAACTACTTCTTTTAGTGTCTTATTTTTGAATGTAATTCCCTGAGTATTGCCTGATTTTATTTAATTACTTCCATTACTCTTTTATTTTTGTGGATGAAATATGAAAAGTACATTAATTTCACAAAAATCCAACATAGTGGCCAAGAAAGCTCGTAGGAGACAAATTGTGGTATAATGTACTTCCACTTTCATGTTACAGCCTCAATAATGAATGGGAGCATCATGTGTCTGTGGGGTAGGAATGTGGCTGGAGATTCAAAATAGCATTGTGCAGGTTATGAAATGACCTTTCTTAACCAATTTTAAGGGTGGAAGGATGTACTGTATCTGGCTAAGGCTGTGTCACTACCTCAGTAATGTCTCTCTTTTTGCTTATCAAAGAGAAGCCTGGTTAGATTGTATGACATCATCTTCCTACTTGAATTGCTTAACAGTCTATCACAAAATATTTCACCAAATTTCAGCAAAGCATGATAAGATCCCTGAATCAAGCTGGGAAGTTACCATCATATGCTAGCTTTCTGTGTGAACAAGTATTGTGGTGCAGTCTTTAAGACTCTCTCTCTCTCTCTCTCTCTCTGTGTGTGTGTGTGTGTGTGTGTGTGTGTGTGTTTGTGTTTGTCAGAAGAGGGGGGGGGGATAAGACGTGTGTGTGTGTGTGTGTGTGTGTGTGTGTGTGTCAGAAGACCGGGGGGGGGGGGGGAGAATAAGACAAATAATTGCTGTTGTCATGTTTAACCTGACATTTGAAAAAGGATAAATGTGCTTAGTTGCATACATGACACATTTTCCAAATAATTCATTTTTATAAGCACGTAGTAACTGAATTTTTCAGGTTAAAACAGGTAACAATACAAAATTTGTAAGATTCATTCTTTTGGTGGTATCCATCTCAAAGCAGGTACTTTTATATCCTGTTACTCACCTTTTGAATAGTGTGACTTTTCATCTAGTGACATAGTGTCAAATTGACAGGAATACAAGATGGATTTTGATTATGGTAGCTGCTTTTGCTGAACTGGACGGAAATGATACAGTGCAGTTGTCATCAATTTTAAAATTAACTTCTTCTCTTTTTATTTTTTGTTTACAGAAAAAGACACACTGGATATTACAGACACTCTAAAAAATTAAATTTGGTTTACCTTTCAGAGAATTGTGTTCCAGTCCAAGATATTCCATCCAATGATCAACAGTGAGACAGGTGAAATAGACATCAGAAGTGGATTCACAGAATGGTGTAAAAATGTAAATCATATATGGCAGGTACTTCAGCACACCTGGCGAGCTTTCTACAAAGTGGAAACTAAAATGCCATTAAATGTAGAAGCATCTGAACTGTAAGTTCTTTCTAGCAGTGAAATTGGGTAGCCTCTCTCTCTCTCTCTCTCTCTCTCTCTCTCTCTCTCTCTCTTTTTACTATGATTGTGAGTTGAATAATAAAGTATTGATTGAATGATTAAACATATTGTTTAGTAGCCCCCTGCCATGGTTGTGTACTCTGGATTCTTAAGCAACTTCTGGTTGTCTGGCCTTGTGAGGTGTGATGCAACTGGGAAACTACATCAGTATTGCTATAAAATTATTACGGCAGTTCCTTGCTCATCTGTAATTCAAAACTTGTTTATCCAGTACCAAATGATTTTTTTGATAATCTTTTTATTTCTTCAGATAAATTAGTATGAAACATTAATGAATACATATCGTACTCTACTGTTTTGCAGTAATGCCGGACATAGAAGTGAGGATGTAGTTCACCATAACTTTCCAAAGACATGAAACTTCACCACAGTGTCTGCTGTATAACAACAAAATTGATGCCAGTAATGCAATGATTTGTCTCTAATTTTTCTGTCCACAGAAATTGCATTTGCAAAATGAGTCACTGTTCCAACTCAGAATCTATCTGACTGGAATGGAAATAAACTAATGTTGCAGGTTCTAACATTGTAGAAGATAACACTGTAAGAAAATGCTGCCATAGCGTTAAACAGATACTGCCTCAAATGTAGAGCAGAACTCCCTGATTGTGACTGTTAATATTTCAAAATGTGTAGCACAATGTTAATAAACCATATGTAACTCAAAAATGCCTACTTATGGAGTTTAATTAATTTAATAAATAATGTAGTGAGCATGTTGAACTAGAGGTATTCCCATAATTGGGAAGATCCTGTTAGAAGTGGCCACATAACTCCTCAAAAATTGGGGGAAAAACTGTGTACTGATTTTTTGGATAATGGATAGGGACGATAAATAGGCTTCCTCACACTGTAGGAATTATTCATTACATCAATAAGTTCACTATTTGGGCTTTTCAGAGCTGTGAAAAATGTTGGAGCAACTTGATTTCTGACTGCCAAAGTGAATCAAGCCTCTCCTGAAAATATTTTCTGGATTACTGGTAGCTTAATGTTTTTATAATAACCATGCATCTTGCAATACAAAAATAAATAAATAAATAAATAAATAATAAAAAAAATCTGACTATGCCTACTAGAATGGACTGGCAGTGTAAGGCAAATATGATTCTTATCTTTGATTGTAGAATATGGAAATAACTGTTCTGCCTCTCAATCCTTTGTAACACCTGCAGAAGAATCTGAGGAAGACTGAAAATATTTGTTCAATTGGACTTTATATCCAAGTGACTGATACATCGTTTCACAAGAGTATAGGTGAAATTGGCTTGCACGTAGATTATCATCACAGTGATTCATTGTGCTGCAGTGAAGACACAACCAACATTGCCCTGAAATACTTGGCAGGCTGTAGCATATTAGTTAAGGAAAATTGACATTTCTTTGGAAAATAATGGAGACCAATGCCCCATTTGGGCAAAGTTAATCAATGTCCTTTTGGGGCAAAGGTAATCATTGTCCCATTGGGGCAAAGTTAACAGCTAAGAAATAGCGAATCAGTGTAATATCTAAAGGTAGTGCCTTGCTTGGCCAGAATGTCTACAATATCCTGCCCAAAAGAAAGCTGTACTGAAGCCGCTGATACATAAAATTAAAATAATATTGCACGAGAACTCTCTTGGTGCCAAAATAAATCAGCTAACCTCTGTTTTCAGACAAAATTGTTACCAGGCACATGGATTCAGGCCTGCTCATTTTGAAAAATGCAAACAGAAATCCAGACAATCAACACAACAAGATTAGCACAAGATGTGCCTTTCATTCTGTGTAACATCATCAAGTAGAACTGGACAAATCTGAAAGAGACGTGAGATCAAATCTTTTTACTGTTTAGGAACATAGAGGATGTGCCCTGTGGAGCATAGTCAGGGGAATGGTCTATTTGAACTGTTTCCCAGTGCAGTACCGAAAATTAGTGGCACATTAAGCACAGATATATTAAAAAATTGGTTGTTGCCCAATAGACCCTTACAGAAAAGCTAGAGACTAGGAGTATCTATGTAGAGATCGTTGAGATGTGCGGAACACAGTTCTTCTTCTTCTTACCCCCCCCCCCCCCCCATACATTACCTGCAAAGTCATAGATGTTCTGTAAAACTCAAACGATGGAAAATCCAGGATAGAATGGTCAATAAGGCTCTGCAGATTTTGATGGCATTACCTCGGTAGTACAGACAGATCCTGTTCAAAAGTACCATGTATTTTCTACATGTGTTTCATAGGCATCGTAACAATTTCCATTTAACATCTGAAATGACCTTTTCTTAAAACTCTGACAAGGTAAATGCAAGGGCATTTTGACTGTTTGTGACAAGTGCTGCAGCTCAGATGCCCCCCTCCCTCCCCCTCCCCTGCAGAAGAAGTGATAACCTGACAATACTTTTGGTTTTGTACTGCACTTGATCATGTTGCGGAATCTCTCTTTTAATTAAATCTGCTATGGTAACACTGTGAAATGACTTCTTAGAACACCAATATGAAAGTGCTGCAAAAAACATCAAATTTCTTAGGGATTTATGTTTGTCCATGACTTTCAACGATTTTTCTTTATTCATTTTTCTCTTTTATAATAACTAAGCTCACAGCGTTTCACATTTAACCTTGTTTTAAGTGTCCACTAAATTATGGAATATACACTCCTGGAAATTGAAATAAGAACACTGTGAATTCATTGTCCCAGGAAGGGGAAACTTTATTGACACATTCCTGGGGTCAGATACATCACATGATCACACTGACAGAACCACAGGCACATAGACACAGGCAACAGAGCATGCACAATGTCGGCACTAGCACAGTGTATATCCACCTTTCGCAGCAATGCAGGCTGCTATTCTCCCATGGAGACAATCATAGAGATGCTGGATGTAGTCCTGTGGAACGGCTTGCCATGCCATTTCCACCTGGCGCCTCAGTTGGACCAGCGTTCGTGCTGGACGTGCAGACCGCGTGAGACGACGCTTCATCCAGTCCCAAACATGCTCAATGGGGGACAGATCCGGAGATCTTGCTGGCCAGGGTAGTTGACTTACACCTTCTAGAGCACGTTGGGTGGCACGGGATACATGCGGACGTGCATTGTCCTGTTGGAACAGCAAGTTCCCTTGCCGGTCTAGGAATGGTAGAACGATGGGTTCGATGACGGTTTGGATGTACCGTGCACTATTCAGTGTCCCCTCGACGATCACCAGTGGTGTACGGCCAGTGTAGGAGATCGCTCCCCACACCATGATTCCGGGTGTTGGCCCTGTGTGCCTTGGTCGTATGCAGTCCTGATTGTGGCGCTCACCTGCACGGCGCCAAACACGCATACGACCATCATTGGCACCAAGGCAGAAGCGACTCTCATCGCTGAAGACGACACGTCTCCATTCGTCCCTCCATTCACGCCTGTCGCGACACCACTGGAGGCGGGCTGCACGATGTTGGGGCGTGAGCGGAAGACGGCCTAACAGTGTGCGGGACCGTAGCCCAGCTTCATGGAGACGGTTGCGAATGGTCCTCGCCGATACCCCAGGAGCAACAGTGTCTCTAATTTGCTGGGAAGTGGCGGTGCGGTCCCCTACGGCACTGCGTAGGATCCTACGGTCTTGGCGTGCATCCGTGCGTCGCTGCGGTCCGGTCCCAGGTCGACGGGCACGTGCACCTTCCGCCGACCACTGGCGACAACATCGATGTACTGTGGAGACCTCACGCCCCACGTGTTGAGCAATTCGGCGGTACGTCCACCCGGCCTCCCGCATGCCCACTATACGCCCTCGCTCAAAGTCCGTCAACTGCACATACGGTTCACGTCCACTCTGTCGCGCCATGCTACCAGTGTTAAAGACTGCGATGGAGCTCTGTATGCCACGGCAAACTGGCTGACACTGACGGCGGCGGTGCACAAATTCTGCGCAGCTAGCGCCATTCGACGGCCAACACCGCGGTTCCTGGTGTGTACGCTGTGCTGTGCATGTGATCATTGCTTGTACAGCCCTCTCGCAGTGTCCGGAGCAAGTATGGTGGGTCTGACACACCGGTGTCAATGTGTTCTTTTTTCCATTTCCAGGAGTGTATGTTATGCATAAAAAGGGTAATTAAATTTTCTTCGTACATTATCATTTTGCTGTATGTTAGAGGAACGAGTTGTATAGCTTCCTATTGTGACTACTATAAAACAAGCGCATCAGTTTAAAAATGCATCTGCTGTGAAGTAAAGGACTTAAGACTGTCGTATATAAATCTTATCTGAAGAAGAGTATAACTCAAAATGTTCTCATATTCAACAGATTGGTTGGAAGGAATTAGACCTATGTAGTACTTACCATGAAAAGTAACTTTTCTTCCTTAGGTGTGTTTTGATTTGTATACACAGCAGCAACAATTATGCACCATTGCTGTTACTAATAAATAAATGTGTTCAAATTCTAGCTCACACTGCAAACTACTGAAACTGGGTCATCAAAGAGGTTGTGGGGATTAAAATGTATGTCATCAACTGTAATAGAAACATGGGCTATGCACCCAGCAATGCATGAAAGCACGTGCTTGATATTGAAAAATTGCATAGGAGTACGTCCTGTATTTTGCAATGCAATGGAAACAAATATGCCAAGGGTGGCAATTCATCATTAATGTTAATGTAATCTCTGGTCTCAGTGGACAGTACTGCATCATTTAGTTCATCCCGAATTTCAAGTGTACATCAATGTAAATAAAAGTTCATCTTTGAGTTTTGCAGAAGTTACCATTGTTGTGTGCTTAAGTCACAGTTTGTGTTCTAGTTACTGTAGCACATATTAGAACTAACCTATTGTGTTACATGTAGTTTTCCTTTTCAAAAGGAGTGTATATTATCTACATTTATCATAAATTAATGCTATTTTCAAGTTTATTGGTGACTATAACCTATATAGTTTTAGGAAACTAGTCATTTTTATCACAGGTTTTCGTGTTGCCTTAAAAGGAATATCATTTTGTGTACTAATACCTTCAGTTTTTAAAGAGAATTAGTAATATTTTGACCTCAGCAGATTAAGAGGGAAGTCAGCAAGCTTAGTTTACAGCTATTTTTTATTGTATATGGTCAGGGAAGGGGGGAGAAGGTTGTTACATATGCCTTGTGACGACAGCGTGCAGGATGTCGGGCGGTCAGGACTTGAGAGTGGGCATGACAGAACTGGAAATTAGGTACAATAAAGAAAATTTATTTCAGAGTATGGCATACAAGGGGCGCGCCTAGGGTTGGAAGTTACCAGGTTTGGGCCAGTCTAGGAGGTCGAACAAATAATTGAAATGGGCAATGGAAGGGAAAGCGGTTCATGTTAACTTATGTTGGTGGCCGGTCGTGAAAAGCACAGCCAGAGGCTCTGCCTTCCAAAAGACGTCTGTTCTGCTCGAGGTCTGAATTACAAGAGAGAGAGACTACTGTGTTCCGCACGGCAGAACACTCCAGCGTCCAAACACGTGACCTATATCCCACACATGCACCAAAGGCATGAATTTGCTAGTGGTTTCAGCAGAGGGGACAGGAAGGAACACCAGCTGCACTCAGTGTGTAAGCTGGGGTCCTTATTTAACATGTTGAAGATGCTCTTCTGGCAGCCATTGAGGGAGGGTGCAACCAACTGCAGATTGTGGTGCATGTTGGATAAATGTTGCTTGTCATTTAGCCTCCTAGGTCTTGCTTGGATCATTCCATCGCCTGGCACAAGGTTGAGAAGATGAGCCTTGCACACAGAGTTTCAGTGAACCTCACAATTTGCAGTACTGTCCCCAGAATTGATTGTGGCCCCCTAGTTCTCGGCTGAGCGGATAGATTGAACCAGAGATGGGGGCGGGGGGGTCTGTGAAAAGCTAGGCTACAACTTCCCGAACTTGTGCCTTAGAGTTGAGAACTGGAGGGTCCCCCTAAATTGGTCAGGTGTGCACTACACATCAGAGACTGCTACCCAGGTAGCTGATTATGTGTGGGATGCACACAAGGTTGTTTTTTAATTTATTTTTTTTTTTACTCCATCCAGTCCAGATAATATAACTGTAGGAGACCTGAAAATATTTGTGTAAGATCCAAAGGAATGCCCCCACTGGTGAGGAGAGTATTATAATCGTAGTTGTACACTGCCGAAGCATTTGCAACGGAGTGTCCTAGTTCAAAGTGCTCCTGAAAAGTGTTGAATCTCACATAATACTAGGTACAGAAAGATGGTTAAAACCTGAAGCTGATAACAATGAGATTTTTGAGGAAAATTTAAGCATATATCAAAAGAATAGGCTAGTGGGAAATGGAGGTGGTGTATTTGTCCCAATAGACAAGAAACTCAAGCTCCCCAGGATAGAAATTGAAGCTGCATGCAAGATTGTTTGGGCAAGACTCATTATAAGGGATGTGTAAGCTGGGGTCCTTATTTAACATGTTGAAGATGCTCTTCTGGCAGCCATTGAGGGAGGGTGCAACCAACTGCAGATTGTGGTGCATGTTGGATAAATGTTGCTTGTCATTTAGCCTCCTAGGTCTTGCTTGGATCATTCCATCGCCTGGCACAAGGTTGAGAAGATGAGCCTTGCACACAGAGTTTCAGTGAACCTCACAATTTGCAGTACTGTCCCCAGAATTGATTGTGGCCCCCTAGTTCTCGGCTGAGCGGATAGATTGAACCAGAGATGGGGGCGGGGGGGTCTGTGAAAAGCTAGGCTACAACTTCCCGAACTTGTGCCTTAGAGTTGAGAACTGGAGGGTCCCCCTAAATTGGTCAGGTGTGCACTACACATCAGAGACTGCTACCCAGGTAGCTGATTATGTGTGGGATGCACACAAGGTTGTTTTTTAATTTATTTTTTTTTTTACTCCATCCAGTCCAGATAATATAACTGTAGGAGACCTGAAAATATTTGTGTAAGATCCAAAGGAATGCCCCCACTGGTGAGGAGAGTATTATAATCGTAGTTGTACACTGCCGAAGCATTTGCAACGGAGTGTCCTAGTTCAAAGTGCTCCTGAAAAGTGTTGAATCTCACATAATACTAGGTACAGAAAGATGGTTAAAACCTGAAGCTGATAACAATGAGATTTTTTAGGAAAATTTAAGCATATATCAAAAGAATAGGCTAGTGGGAAATGGAGGTGGTGTATTTGTCCCAATAGACAAGAAACTCAAGCTCCCCAGGATAGAAATTGAAGCTGCATGCAAGATTGTTTGGGCAAGACTCATTATAAGGGATGGGCATCAAATAGTAATTTAATCCTTGTGCTGATCACCATATTCACCTCCTGATGTAACCAAAAACTTTAGAGGAAACCTTAGTTTGCATGTACATAAGCTCCCCAATCATACAGTAATATTGGGGAGACTTTCACCCCAATAATCCATTGGAAAAATTACAATTTTGTGACAATGGGTGTGACAAATCGCCCTGTGAAACATTACTAAATGCCTTCTCTGAAAACTACCTAGAACATATTGGTGGGAACCCACTCTTGATGTAAATAATGGCAACAAATTGACCTAACCTCTTTGAGTATATCCATATTGAAGCAGATAACAGTCACTATAACACAGCTGTAGCAACAATAATTACCCAGGTACAAAGGCAAATAAAACAATTAGAAAGATTTCTGCATTCAGTAAACTAGATAAAAGCAGTAGTGTCATATCTCCATGAGGAACCTAAAACTTTTAGCACAGTACAGGAGCATGTAGAGGAATGCTCAAGGTCAAAAGAATAGTTGACCATGCACTGGATAGTTATGTACTCATTTGAACAGTTCATAGTGGAAGAGACCATTCACGGTGTACAATCGCTGCAAAGAAACAGACACTACTTCACAATAGGTGTAAAACAAAGCATAGGGCTATAGATACACATATGCTGAATGAAGTGCATTTGGCTGTCAGGAGAGCAGTGCAATGAAGCCTTCCATGACTACCAGAACAGAATATTGTCAAATGATCTTTAAAAAATTCTTGTCATGTGTAAACGCAATTAGTGGCAGCAAAGTTAGTGTCCTGTCGCTTGTGGATGAGACAGCAAAAGTAGAAAAGCTTAACTCTGTTTTCAAATGTTCCTTTACAAAGGAAATCCAGGAGAATTGCCCCAATTTAATCCTCACACTATTGAAAAGATGAGTGAAATAAACATAGTGCCACGGGCATTGAGAAACAACCAAAATCATTAAAATTGATCAAAATTCCCGGGTCCAGTGGAATCCCTATAATCTGTTATAGATCCCTCAGTCAAAAAGCCGTGCCCAGTTGTTGGAAGAAACTGCAGGTCACACCCATCTACAAGAAGTGTAGTAGAAGTGATTCACAAAACTACTGTCTAATATCCTTGACATCTGTTGTAGAATCTTATAACACATTCTGAGGTCAAACATAATGAGGTATATTGAACAGAGTGATGTCCTCCATGCCAACCAGTATTCATCTGAAAATATTACTCTTGTGAAACTCAACTTGCACTTTTCTCACATAGCATACTGAAAGCTTTGGATCAATGCAATCAAGTAGATGCTCAATTTCCAAAAAGCACTTGACCCAGTACCACATGTATGCTTATTATCAAAAGTACAATCATATGGGACATCAAGTGAAATTTGTAACTGGATTGAGGATTTTTTTCTAGGGAGGATGCAACAAGTTATCCTAGGCGGAGAGTCACATGTAGAAGTAATTTCGGGTGTGCCTCAGGGAAGCGTGTTTGGGCGCTTGCTGTTCATGTTGTATATTAATGATCTTGCGGACAATATTAGTAGTAACCTCAGGCTTTTTGCAGCTGATGCATTTATGTATAATGAAGTACTATCTGAAAGAAGCTGCATAATTATTCAATCAGATCTTGGTAAGATTTCAGAATGGTGCACAGATTGGCAACTCACTTTAAAGGTTCAGAAATGTAAAATTGTGCACTTCACAAAACGAAAAAATGTAGAATCCTATGACTGTAATATCAATGATTTCACAGTTGGAATTTGTCTACTCATACTTAACATTAGTATGGATTATAGGGCCTACGAAAAATGATCACATAGGCTCTGTTGTGAGTGGCAGACTTTGGTTTATTGGTAGAACACTGGTGGAAATGTAGTCGTCTACATAGGAGATTGCTTACAAATCACTCCTCCAACCCATAGTAGAATATTGCTAATGTGTTGAGGACTGATGGGGATATTGAACTTATACAGAGAAGGGCAGCACAAATGGTCACAGTTTTGTTTGACCCTTGGGAGAGTGTCACAGTGATGATGAAGGAACTGGACTGGCAGGGTCTTGAAGATAGATGTAGACTATCCTGAGAAAGCCTACTTCCAAAGTTTCAAGAACCAGCTTTAGATGATGACTCTAAAATGTACTGCAACCCTCTGCACATCACTGCCATAGGTACCTCGAGAGTAAGATTAGATTAATTACAGAGCACTGGAAGGCATTTAAACAGTCCTTCTTCCCACACTCCGTACATGAATGGAATGAGGAAAAAGACCCTAATGACTGAGATGTAAATATATCCATATGATTGTATTACTTCTTTAACAGCCATTTTTTTCCTGATGACAATGGTGGATATCCATGAAAGCTCAAATTATAACAGAGAATTAATGTGACAAGTCCACTAGAACATTAATACAGCAATTCTGTCACAAAATTCTTTGTGGTTATATTTGTAACTTTAAGTATTTCTAACTATTGGTGTTTCTTCTTGATGACAGTGACATTACTGAAGTTTCACTGCGGTTGCCAATCTTATTGTTACAACTAGCATGGATTCTGATGGAGATATTAAAACTCTGTGCACAGCTTCGTACTACACTTTGCTGAATTATATATGTTGCTGTGTATGATCTGTCTGTTAGTTTTTATGTATATAGTACTAATAGATTATATGTGTCAAAATGAAACTGCATGAGCTACAGACAGCACCATAATTTCTTTTTAGTTTTTTACGTAGAATGTCTGTTTACTTGAGGTGTTGCATCTTTATCTAAGTGCAGATTTAGAGTAATTGGATTGTTGCTATCACAAATCCATAAATTTGTGATACAGCAATTTTAACATACTTTCCTGTTGCCTTGCTGGGAATCCACAGAACTTTCTGTTTCACTTGAAATTATTTTTTAATATATGATACCATCAGTAGTTTTAATTTTGTTCTTGTAAATGTTTTTTGTCTTTTTGTGTATTTGATACTATTAATATTTGTAATATTTTGGCTTGAATAACCCAGTCTGTTGGAAGTATCTATTCGTAGTGATAAATGACTCACAATATTAATGGTGCTTGTTGAAAAAATTACTTCAGTGCATTCTGTTGCATCCATGCCCTACTCCCTATTTGATTATTCAGTAAATGCCTGTCTTTAACAATATTATGAAAAGGAAAGATTGCTACTCTGTTGAGTTGCAGACAAGCACAACAAAAAGACAAGCTTATGGCCAGAGCATTCTTCAGAAAATGAAGGAAAACACACACACTTTTACACAAGCAAGTACATTTCATGCACACATGACCACTGTATCCAGTCGCTCTGGCCAGCAAAAGCTTTTGTCCTTTTTGAGGATTCTTGTTACTGGATGTAAGTAAAACTTTTTCTGGTACTGGAGGAGTCTTATCTGTAGGAAGTTTTCTAGCATAAAAAAATGGCCAAGTGCAAGTAGGACTCGCAGACTCACACACTGAATGTTACATATCGGGAATTCCAAAGGCATAACAAAATCACTACAACAGTTGCTGAGACTGTCCTGGACAAACACAAAGAAGTGAGCAGGGAGCTGGTGTTAATGGATGTAGAAAGAGAGAGAAAGAGATATTTAATAAAGTATTTTTATTTACTTACTAAAAATGACAACTTACATTTTATGTTTGCATGCAGTAATATTTTTCTATTACACTTTTGACATGTGATGACTACAATGACAAATTCTAATGGCAAAAAGATATTTTTCATATTATATCATTATAGCTTAACAGTTTTTTTGAATTTTCCCCTTTATTTGTTCTGTGAAACCTTGCTTCGTGCCAGATTTCATGATTATATGTCACAGGACATACCCTACAGCTTTTAATGAGTGAGTTTGCGAGTATCAAAGTATATGACTTAAATTGCCATACCTTTTGATTGCACTGACTTAGAAGCTTAAATTTTTTATTCCACCAACAAACCAAAGACCTTAGTGTGTGACATGAATTTCAACTTGATTCATTCACCCATCCCTGTGAAAAATGATTCTTAACTGTGGGACAGACAGACAAAAGACAAGGTGATACTGTAAGGGTCCCCTTTTAACCGACTGAGGTACGGAACACAAAAAATGATCTCTGTTATATCCACATCAGCAATGACCTAGATTAGAAAGTAAATTATTTACATTCTGCAAGATCTTTCCTTACCAGATAGTAATGTAATATATTTGAGGGGTGTTTAAATATACCATAGCATTACATGTCACTTACTCCCATCCTGTATAGCAGCAAAACTGAGAGACCCAGCACACATACATAATATTGTGCACTATGAGGGCTACAGAGGACTACAAGGCTTTTGCAAGTGTTTTTGATAATTATGTCTTTCTTAATATTTATGTTCAGTTCTCTCCAGTGTCATACCTGCAACTTCTTTTCTGTCTATTCGGATGGGGTCTCTACCACATGGCATTTAAGTTGAAAATTGAGAAAATTTATACACATCCTCACTTTAATTTTTTAGAAAAATAGAGTTACATAATTGTAATGCAATATGTGACAATCCTGGATGAAATACAAATAATGGAAGGACTTGAGTTGACCACATAATCTATGAGTGAGCAATATGCCTGTTGCACATGGATTTGATTGAAATCATTGCTAAGCTTTCAGACAATGTCCTTCCCCAGAGCCAACTAACAAAAACACACACATATAAACATACGGCTACATTTTACGGGCCCTGCAGTTGAGCTGTACAGAAACTGTAGAAAATCAAAGCAGCACACAGGTCTGCATATGTATCTGGCTGCTCCAAAATAAAAATCAGTGTTTTTATGTTACAAAATTGTATTTGGCAAAATTAAGTACAGCTCATATACATTAATATGACTTTGTACTCAAAAATTGCAAACCCTCAGAGTCCTTGATAGTGTTCTTTAGTTTCATTCATACTTAAATCTAAATTATTATAACATCAGTTGTATTGACACACTATATTTGTATGGACTTTGTCATGAAATTAATAATAGAATGGGGTCTGCACTGCAGTGGTCACCATTCTTGGACACCAAATATGTTTACTAATACATATTTTCCATTCACACATTAAATGTTAGTGAAATATTCCACTGTAACTACTGTAGTTAACAGCAATTGCATTCATATCTTATACTGACTAGTGCAGCTGTTTTCCGATTGTTTCTCCTATTGTCATGTAGCTTCAGTACTGAGAAAGGTAGTCACACCCCAGATACCGCTTCAGAGTTCTTCAACAATCTAAAGCATATACCTGTGGAACGCAGACTTTAAAATACAAATACCAAATATAAGGTTAGCACACTGGAAAACAGCTTATGAAGTGTCATTCAACTCTTTAACAGCTCATCAGATTGCCCCAGTTAATTAGAAATGCACATAGATCTTCAAAATGCCTTTTGCTCTCTGCTCTTTGGCAGATTCGTGCTTGGCTACCATGAGGCCCCAGCCTTTACAGCATCTTTTCCCTTCCATGCTGCATGTCTATCTTCTTGCTTTTCTTTTTCCACACCCTTGGGGAACGTGTGGGCTGTTTTTGGAAACATATTCTGCATTTTCGGTAGTCAATATCACAATACTCTCCACTGTTCCTTTTTTCTTTCTTCATTCACCTTCTCCTACCCTTCCTCCACTTCGGAGTTTGAGGTTTCTCTTTTTTTTCTTCCTCCCTGTGTGCTCCTGAAAGCCGGCCCACACATCTGACATGTAACAGGTGACTGGGTAACATGTAATTCCCAGCCCCGCGTCAACAGGTAAGGTAAAACAAAACAAAATGCCTTTTGCGCACCAGGAAGCCTTTTGAATTTTCGCAGGGAAATAAAACATGCTCTGGGATGGAAATAGAATGTGGAATAAGGAACAATTACAATGTTGAGTAAAGTCTGAACTAAAGCTGTGAAAGTAGAGCCTGAAACAAAGTGTGAAGTTATGCTGTTCAACAAACTGTTTGCATACAAACATGGGAATTTCAAACAAGTGGCAATGTAATTCCAAACAGTTTCCTTAAGCAAATGAATTACGACCTATTTTATGATTACTGTGTTGTCTAGTAGCCATTAGTAATGAAAATTTAATGTAAGCTTCAGATTTTTTCTTATTGAAGTTCTCATATAACATTTTGTACTCAGCATTTTAAAGACGCTTGTAATTCCTTCTTTTTTTATTCTGATGCACATATAATTTCGTAATGTGCAGTTTGTATCACATTAAAAAGTATATTAATTGAGAATTTTTTTTTCTACGCATAAAATAAAGAGCTGAAAAAATGTTGCAGTTCAGCAAGAAATCCACTAAACTTTTTAACAGTGTGCACACATAATCCATTTTTTTTTTTCCTTCTGTGGTAGTTACTCAAAAAATCCAACTGCTTTTCAAGAAAGAGTTCAGGAATGTGTGAAAGAAAGCCAAGCACATGTTTATGATCCACCACCGACAGATGATTTGCATTACATTTGCTTTGAGCCATATGATCATGAAGTGCATGGACCAGTCCGGGAGTCCATCATTAGAATGAAGGTCAGTTAAGTAAACTTTCTACATTTACTTACCTTACGGTATAGTTAGGAAACAAAAATAATGGTCCTCTTTTTCAAAATCTTGGAATATTTCTTTCAATAACTTCAATTAAATTATTGTTAGCACAATAGTTACATGATGAGAATATAATGAAGTTTGCAGTCTGTTCTCTATACCTGGATTTTATAATATACTCTCCATTATGAGCAGTGATGGGTTGGCTACATACTTATATTGTTCAGACACCTTATGACTTGTTTTCTGGCCATCCAGAGTCTAGCCACACAAACACTGAACTACGTAGGTTTCTTCTCCTAGTGATAGGTTTCTTTTCCTAGTGCTGAAAAAAAATGGAACAGAGAAAGGGGTGGAACATTGGGGGCTGCTGTTTTCATTGTTAATGTTGTTTTGCTGTCTTAATGCTCTATCTGACAACTTTCTTTACACTTTTATCTGTGAACAACAATTTACCTCTCTGAAAGCTTGAGGTTTCATTCTTAGTGCTTTTAGAAGCTGTATCACATCTTCATTTATTAACTGAAATTATCATAACTCATATTAAAAATTGATATTTGCCTTTATTGCATCAAATGCAGGATTCAAAGTAGCCTTTCCTTCCACTGTGCTTCTTAAGATCTTTTATGTATTTATTCTCATTTCCCAGGTGTTATCAGTTTCTCTTAATAAATGAACTACATAAAAGTTCTGATATGTGTAATTTGGTTGCGAGCTTACTGGAGTTCTATTAAATGTAAACTAAACAGTATATCAAACAGAAAGAGTAACTGAAAATGTCTTGTGCTCTTGTATGGTGTACATCTTCATTCTGTTTCTTTTTCTTTCCTCGTAACTTCCATAGAAATAAGACAAGTTAAAAGTGTTGCAGTTAGCACATAGGGACTTATTTTTAACTTAACTGTACTTTGCCACCCACTTGTCTTTTTGAAATGCAAATCATTTAAGTATTCAGTGTTCCCATACTGAAATAACATCATGAAAATATTTTCCACAGGAGAATAACAATGAGAATCGGTCTGGTGGACTATCATGGGTGCAGCCAGGTTCGCTTCAGCCTTTTTCGAAGCCAGATTCTTGATATTTGTATGAAATAGATACTTCTGAAAAATCAGAATCTAAAATGTTTTGTAGGTGAGGATTTTTGGAAGTTATGTCTTGTAATTGTTAACCAGTTTTAAAAATTATTTATATTGTAATAAGGATAAAATAATTTTTGTATTGTGGAATTTGGGGTTTTTATAAAAACAAAGTTTTCCTACATTTATTAAAAAAGGTAAACATTCAATTGGTGGTATGTATACAGTCTGATGCCAGTTCTGTGGTTTTCTTGTGCTGGTATGGACTGTCTCATGAAGAATAATTTTGAACAAATGTAAAGTTATTCTTATAAAACAACATTACATTTTAATGTACCCTGCGAGTGATACACAAATAACATGTTGTTATTTATAGTTAATATTCTTCTTGTGTGTGCAAAGCTGTGTGTGTTATGGGATGTATAATCTAAGCAATAACATTTGTTGGTCTTCCATTGTACAGTTAATCAACCATAGTTGTGTCTTACGTGTTTATGGTTAAGTTTGAGTGTACCTCTGTGCTTCAGCCATGAGAATCTGCATTTTATGATGTTGATAATGCCATTGGTGACTAACACGCACAATGTACAGTGTATAATGTATTACTTGAGATTCACACTGTTACCATTTTCTGTATAATATCAGTTAATGAAATCTGTTGTGTGCTATAAATTGCTTTGGAGAGTTGTAAAGACATTTCATCACCATGGTTGATAGTTCTTTATCCCCCAGTTGACATTTGTGAAAACCTGTTTTTAGTAAGACCCTGTATTTAATGCTGTGAACTAGATGACGAATCTTGATTGCTCAGGGAGCCAAGATACATCAGAAATGCCAAATTTTCAGTCCTTCATAGAAGTGTCACAAACAGCAGAATTTAAACAACTTTTGTGACTCATAAGTTTTGTAGAAATAGTATTACTGAAAAAGGATAGTATTTGTCAGTTTACAGAAGGTATACAATAATTTAGTACAAAAATATCTGGTGCAGAGGAGTTGCATAGATTACAATGAAGACTGTGTTTTCTTCTGAAGCAATACTCCAGAAGTAATGAAACTGTTATCAGTATTACTGTTAACCAAAATACACTAAATACATTATTTCTTTGATCAGAAATTTCATTTTTGTTGGTGTCAGTATTTCTATTTCCTATAGTGTTAACTAAGTATATTTTATTAAATGGCAACTACAGTATATATGACTTGCTAAAAGATTGTATTGTACTAGTATGTTGGTTGTGTGAAATGAAGTTTCAAAGTTCCTGCTTTGTATTTTTAAATGCTTCATGTACAAAGCAAGATTGTAATTTAAATCAAACTTTATGGTATCATCACAAAGCTTTGTGATCTAAGTATTGGGGACTGTAACTCAGTTTTGGCATGAATGCCCAAAACAGTACAATTTACTGAGAACTACGTCTTTTCAGTTGCTATCTTGTCAAACTCTGTGACTGCTGCCTAGACATTTTAAGCTAAGAGAGAAAACAATTATTGTACTATATTGCAAATAAGTGAATAGTAAATCCAGCGCATTGCTGCCATTATTGTTCAGATTTCACTGTACCTTTGTCTCCCTATGCTTGCATGTTTCCTGTGAAACATTAGAGGAACAACTTAGTGTTCTTGAGGCTGGATGTTTCATCCTTCCTTCCTATTCTCTCCATTATAAATATTTTATTTTCACTCCATTTGGCCTGTATGTCTATGTCACATGAAAATGAACCACATCATTACATATCAACATCTTCTATAAAGGAAAAGTAAAAAACATCAAATTCTTGAATCATAAAATTCCAAAATTAAAATAATAAACATTCAGCACAAGTATGTATGTCAATATGTTATAGTTAAAATAACACATTTTCACAGATTTTCACAATTTCTTTATCCAGACGACTGTATTTATTGCTTTTCAGTTTAATTGCAGTCAATTTGAAAACTACAAGGCTCCATCTTCAGGCACAAGAATACAATAGTATTAATTTTTTGCCATGAAAGTTATAGCAGTTGATGCCTGCAGGAAGGAGAACAGCCTTTTATTTTGACCCTCTACTATCAGCATCCTACTACTTAAAACTAAGTTATTACTGGAAATTCGCAGAGACTAAAGATGGAAAGGATTTATTGAAGAAATTTTTTCATACACATTTTTTATTTTCTGTGCTTGTTTAAGCAGGTTGGTTCCAGATAATTGTCACTGAAGCGGCATCATTATTAACTTTGAAATGTTCTTGTCATGTGCATGAGGATCTGTGGCAGATGGCTGGATCTTACAACTCACCACCTTCAAAACATCTGCTTCATCTGGGAGAAAGTCCCACTTCTGCCTGTTAGTCTTGCAGTGCAGCACTCACACCCCATTCTTTTCAAAGTCCACCAAGCAGCCCTCTGTCAGGGAAAGGTCTTCTGTTGGAATGTTGTCTGGGTTGTCCAGTTATGGCCTCCATCTTTCCACCCAGTGCTTCCGATAGACACTGTTTTATATGCATGAAGCTTTTTCTGGACTACAGGCATCTGCCAGTGGGCTGCAATTCATGGACTGTGTGACAGAAATCTGTTTCCACCTGCATCCTCTCCAAATCTGATGCAGTGTCCCAGCCCACATAGGGAGGATGGAGGGTTGAGGAATGCTGTGCCCATGAGTAGCTTGAGTTTCTGTACTGGTGTTATCTGCAGGCCTCAGTTGTAATCCACACTGACTTGTTCACCACAGTGTCTACCTTCTTTGCATGTGCACGAGCAGCATGTTCAGCAGTAGATACACACAGTGTTGTAACTGACATCCGCAACAGTTGTAGGTTGGCACTATGATACTGCTTGTCAGGGACATACAGGGTTATTACAAATGATTGAAGCGATTTCACAGCTCTACAATAACTTTATTATTTGAGATATTTTCACAATGCTTTGCACACACATACAAAAACTCAAAAAGTTTTTTTAGGCATTCACAAATGTTCGATATGTGCCCCTTTAGTGATTCAGCAGACATCAAGCCGATAATCAAGTTCCTCCCACACTCGGCGCAGCATGTCCCCATCAATGAGTTCGAAAGCATTGTTGATGCGAGCTCGCAGTTCTGGAACGTTTCTTGGTAGAGGAGGTTTAAACACTGAATCTTTCACACAACCCCACAGAAAGAAATCGCATGGGGTTAAGTCGGGAGAGCATGGAGGCCATGACATGAATTGCTGTTCATGATCTCCACCATGACCGATCCATCGGTTTTCCAATCTCCTGTTTAAGAAATGCCGAACATCATGATGGAAGTGCGGTGGAGCACCATCCTGTTGAAAGATGAAGTCGGCGCTGTCAGTCACCAGTTGTGGCATGAGCCAATTTTCCAGCATGTCCAGATACACGTGTCCTGTAACGTTTTTTTCGCAGAAGAAAAAGGGGCTGTAAACTTTAAACCGTTAGATTGCACAAAACACGTTAACTTTTGGTGAATTGCGAATTTGCTGCACGAATGCGTGAGGATTCTCTACCGCCCAAATTCGCACATTGTGTCTGTTCACTTCACCATTAAGAAAAAATGTTGCTTCATCACTGAAAACAAGTTTCGCACTGAAGGCATCCTCTTCCATTAGCTGTTGCAACCGTGTCGAAAATTCAAAGCGTTTGACTTTGTCATCGGGTGTCAGGGCTTGTAGCAATTGTAAACGGTAAGGCTTCTGCTTTAGCCTTTTCCGTAAGATTTTCCAAACCGTCGGCTGTGGTACGTTTAGCTCCTTGCTTGCTTTATTCGTCGACTTCCGCGGGCTACGCGTGAAACTTGCCCGCACGTGTTCAACCGTTTCTTCGCTCACTGCAGGCCGATCCGTTGATTTCCCCTTACAGAGGCATCCAGAAGCTTTAAACTGCGCATACTATCGCTGAATGGAGTTAGCAGTTGGTGGATCTTCGTTGAACTTCGTCGTTGCACTGTTATGACTGACTGATGTGAGCGCATTTCAAGCACGACATACACTTTCTCGGCTCCTGTCGCCATTTTGTCTCACTGCGCTCTCGAGCGCTCTGGCGGCAGAAACCTGAAGTGCGGCTTCAGCTGAAGAAAACTTTATGAGTTTTTCTACGTATCTGTAGTGTGTCGTGACCATATGTCAATGAATGGAGCTACAGTGAATTTATGGAATCGCTTCAATCATTTGTAATAGCCCTGTATTGTTCCTGCCATAGACCTTGGCTCTGGTACTGATAGAATGTTGTTTAAACAGCGTGCAATCCATGATCAGAGATCCAAGGTTAGGCTGTGAATAGCTCTGGAGTTGTTTGTCTTGTCACACCACATTTAGTTCTTGCCATGCTTTTCTGTTATTTAGATGAAAAGTGCAGACCAATTTTTTGCTTAGGTTTCACTCCAGGTGGGTAAGAATGTAATAAAGCTTCAAGTTCATCCATTTCTCTTTTACTTCTGAGGAACTTGAATCTTGAGATAGCATTGCTGTATTGTCAGTGTATTTGGACTACCTGGCGTGATTTGTTATTGACTGGTATTTTGTGTGAACATTTTATAGTATTGGTGCCAAGATGTTTGCCTGTGGTAAGCCATTCTTCTGATTCCTCCTCCTGTTGTTCTTCCCATAGAGGCTGACATAAAATCCCCTACTGTGCAGAATCAGTCAAGGATGTAGGATGGTCATTGCTTGTAAACTCATATAGCATAAGCTGCAGCTTTTGGTTGCTGATAGTGTCATAAGCAGCTGTCAGGATGATGGTCACTCCAGCAAACTTCTCTCATTCAAATCATTCCTTGATGAGTTGTGTCATGTGTGGTAGATGGTCAGTACATGATTTGCCAGGGCGGAAGGGTGCTTGCTGGTTTATAAATTTCTCTTCTGTGATATTTGAGATCATATGCAGTATCAGGCATAGAATCTTAAAGGCATAGCGGAGCAGTGAGTGACATGATTGGAAACTGTTTGGATGGTTTGGTTCCTTCCATGGTTTCCATAGGGTGACCATCCCAGTGTCCCTCCACATCTTCAGAACTGCAAATTGGCAACACAGGCATCCATTATATCCTGGAGTCATTTGGGATTTTCAGCCCATAGTTCTCAGTTTGTTTGACCTGCAGTTTGAAAACATCAGCTGCTCTGTTCAACTTCATGTAACAGATTGCCAACTCCAGTTCAGCCATGCTGAACATATTTTCAAGAAAATGTTTACTTTCAAGTTCCTGTGCTATATTCTCTTGAGTCCTGTTAACATTGGTTTTGCTGTCCTGCAGCAGCTGGCTTGCCACTGGGTTTGCAGTCACTTTAGTGAAGGTGGTTTTTGGATGTGTGGAAAATCAGCTGAAGTTCTTGAAGAGCTTCCAACCTCGCATTTCTTCATTTGCATATCAAGATATTCAACCAGGTTGCTCCACTTTGTCTTTTGGCTTTCAACAATGGCTTGCATCATTAACTCATCTATTGCTTGTATGGTATTTTCAGCAAACGGGTTATTCTTGTAGATATCTTGGAGTTTCTTCAATAGATCTGGTAGTCTCCAGCAGTCCTGCATTATATTCTGTCCTATGAATATGAAGTGACTGATGTAGAAAACTGTTTTGTGTGTATTCTGTCCTGTTGTATCCAGTCCTTGAACCTCACTTGGTTAGGTCGTTGAAGTTTTCATATTCCTCAGGCTTTGGCAGTGCACTCCATATCTTAATTTTCACATCCTTGCTGAAGTGTTTCTAGTTGACTGTTTAAAAAGTGAACCGCCACATCTCAAAAGGTATGTAGTGTGAATTCATCAGTGCTGAAAACGCACATGATATGTCTGTGCTGTGTGTGGGGGGATCAGTTCACCCATTTCTCACATTGGGTTATGATATCAAAGGAGGCAAAGAAGTTTCTGAGAGTGTATCCTCTTCCCCAACTATCATATTTCAAAGAAGATGGTAGCTTGCTGTTGTGGGTCAGTTGAACATTGTGTGCCTATGTTCACACCTCAAGTACAGCTCCATTTTCGTCAATCTTCTGATAACCTTGTTAGTAACTCCCAGTAGAAAGATAACATAAATAAATATTAAGAGACTACCTAGTAATGAGGAAATTTTAATAGCTCACATGCAAGGAATATGAATGCAGTACCCCGAGAGTGCAGGAAACCCAACTGAGGTGCTGAACCCCCATTGTTGGCATGAGGCTTGGAAGTCATCTTAGAGAGACCAAAATGCTGATTCCATTATTATATAAAGTATTTAGTTTATTAGAAAGTATTTCAACCTCCAGTTCACAAGTGTATCATAAAAATTAAAAGTTTATCTTGGGTCAACAAATACTATTTGGGGCCTATATTGAGAATATTAATGACCCAGAATGACTGGGGCCATATAATATGAAACTGACTGTGTAGTGAATGTTTTGCCGATACAAGTGTAACTCAGTTCCAAAGAGCACTCACTTTTAAAACAGAGAGTAAACACTGGTTCTTGCGTCATGCAGCAATTACTGATAAAATAAAATAAAACCACACACTGCATTCAAATAGAAATAAAATAACTTTTTCATTTTATCTAGTTTGTAAAGAAAATGAAAAACTGTGAACAACAGTCAGCAGCTGTTCTTCAAAGGATAATACAAATACTGTGTCATGTGGTAATTGCTTGATAACTGTATTTTATAGGGAATCTTTTAATATTAATTACAGTAGACCTGAGGTGCAAAAATATAAATATTTCAGTGAGGAATGAATGCAAAAAGGCAACTGATGGATACAGTTCATATTTTTTTCATGTTTTGGGCACACTACCTGTAAACTGGAACTCCATGCTGTTAGGTGACTGTACTGTATCTCCACCTCTTTTGCTCCCCAGATACTTGTTTACTCGAAGCTGGGTGGCAACTCTTGTACTGTAGTGTGATCCTCGCCACTCCTGCTATTATCATCTGTCAGCCTCTGACACACACACACACACACACACACACACACACACACACACACACTGATAGAGAGAGGGGGGAGGGAGAGAGAGAGAGAGAGAGAGAGAGAGAGAGAGAGTATTTAGACAGAAATTAGAGCATATCTAATTGCTTTACTTGTCACAGTTCTGTGCCTTACTATTAATATGGCTGACAGTTATGCAAAGAATGATTGTCAAAATTCTTAGACTAATACTGTATATGTTAGTTCTAATCCTGTGAGTATAAAAACAGTATGTTAAAAAAATTTGAAACAAATAACCTATGAAATAAATTTTGCTTCATGAAGCTATAATGTAGCTAATCATTTAGTTTATCCAGCCACAAATGTGGTTTGATATGTCATCTTAAAATGAAGAGATAAGCTGTTAAAAAGTTAATTAACTCATCCTGAATGGCCGAAATCTGCATGGCCTACTGCTCACAATGCAGCTACAATACCTAAGCCCAAAATCAGACCAAGTTATTGTATTTTTGCTCTGTAATATTTGAACAGAAAAGTGGTCTGTAAATTAATGCTGGCAAGCAGTATGATACCTCTTTTAAAACTAACATGGAGAGGTCCGTAGTGTTGTGGTTGACTTTTTGAAACTATCTACACTGGAGCCATTCACCCTGATGGGCCCTCGTTTGTGAGTAATTGACGAAAAAATATTTCAGAATCCAGTTTAAATCGTGGTTCATATGTTTTAATTAATTTTGTGTTTTAATTTCAGTTAAATTTTTTTTATCACCCTGTTTTTACATCTACATTATTGCCTCATTGTATTTGTTTGTTTTGCTTGAATTTTACTTTACTTATACACCTGTCTTTCATTTAAGTTTTCATCTGGTTTATTTTTTCTATGGTGCAGTGGGCTTTTAAGTTATATTTCAAATGTTTGCATGACAGTTACCATGCAAAATGTTGCACATCTGGTATCAAAACTACATTTTCTACACTATTGTACAAATATAAATAGATTATTTCATCTTTTGTTTATTGAATAATAGATTGGAACTTTCAAACAATTGAATATTTTAGTAGATAAATATAATTCATATTCACAAAAATGCTAATTGGAAAAAGAATGATATAAAGAAAAAATGAAACAAATGTAAAAGTTCATACAGTGATTAAAATGATGTGACAAAGGAATGGAAATAAAAAATTACATTTAAACCAATTAATTGAATAAAAATAATGATTGAGGTAATTTCAATAAAGATTTAAAAACAAAACAAAAAATACCTTACTGCACCTCTTGAGATTCGAATCGCCATCCTCCTACATGCAAAGCTGTTACCCTATCTATTGCACCATGCAACCACACTATGTAATGCAACTTTTTTAATGGTACCGAATACGCAATATTCTGAATTTATTTATTTATTTTATTTATTTATTTTTATTATTTTCCCCCCACCAGGATGAATGGCTGCAGTGTGAGATACCTGGGATCTTAACCTACATCACTGTATAGATAGTTTCAAAAAGTCGATTGTGCTGCTGGGGACTTCCCCTGTAAAGGATTGCATGCTCTCCTGCAGCATTGCCAAAAGAGTGTCAGCTGCTCATTAGTTAAGTGTTTATTATCAAGTAATTTCAGTCATTCTACAAGCAATCATCAAGTAATTTCAGTCATTCTACAAGTAATCAAAAAGTTCTCATTTGCTGGATAGGAAACAGACTTATCAAATAATTAACTACTTCCTACTGTAGGTCCTAGAAATCCATTGTTTAATCAACAGTTTTCATTCTGGGTTTAGTGATTACTGATTAATGTTGTGCATTTAACTTATTTTGCCTGTAGTATGGACAGAAAAGCCTTTCATGTGAAAACAACAGTTTAGATGTATTTTCTTTGACTTAGAGAAAACACTTGATAACAGCTGGAGACATAACAACGTTCTTTAATTTCATAAAGAGGGTTTAGTTGACATTTTTCCATGTAATTGTGGCCTTTCCCCACTGAATGGTATTTTTAGTATTAAGTTGGTAACATGTATTCTGACCAGTTTCCTCAACAGAATTGTGTTTCCTAGGCATTTGATATTGCTATTAGCAGGATACCAATTACAAGTGAACACAGTCCACTTCTCTTTATTTGTGGGCAACATCACTCTGGTTTTTGTTCTTATTACAGCCTCGCAATCACTGCTTTTCACCTGTAGTTGAATCTTACAAGGCCTGAAAACTGGGCTTATAGTATAGGCTCAAAAAGTGATTTGTATATTCTATAACAGCTAGGCTTTTCTGTATTTGCAATTTCCCCAAGCCTACTTTTATTCCTTCATGATCTTAACACCTCTCATAACCACTATTAGTTTTAGTAATTCACTAAGATTTCTTGGACTTGTATTGGATGAGGCTTTCCAGACATCCATGCGTACATTAACTGAAGTGAAGATGGCTAAAGGTACCAAACAGTTTAGTGTGCCTCATTGGCAAGAACTGGAATGCAAACTTAGCCCCATTGTGCTGTGCACTGTATGAATCTGCTGGACCTTCAGTTTGGAGTCCACAGCCATTATCCACTATGAAAGCATTAAAATGGCTACATGGACTGGCAGTGAGTAGCTGAAGTGGAAGAAATCGAATCAGACTGACTGGTATTGAAGCCTTCATGTTGCTGTTAATATGATCTTGCAGAAAATACTGTGGTCAGTGCAAATACAGCTATGGAAGCAGAAGCGACATGCAGGATTACTGATTGTTGAAATATTACATGTAACTGAGTTTCAAATCAATCTTATTTATCGGCATGTTATATGCACAAACACTGTTATATCTGCTAGCTGTCTACTTCCCTCAACTTCCATGTGGCAGCAAGCCTGCAGGGTAATTTTAATGCAATAATGACAGCATTGGT
Source organism: Schistocerca cancellata (assembly GCF_023864275.1). Lineage (NCBI taxonomy): Eukaryota > Metazoa > Arthropoda > Insecta > Orthoptera > Acrididae > Schistocerca > Schistocerca cancellata. Next base: position 976,027,158 of record NC_064627.1, read on the forward strand.
GCAGTTAAATTTCATGTCAGTGGGAAACTCCTTAACACTTCCTTTAATCTGTGTTCATTGTTGAACTACACTGTGTTACAAATTATATGTTTTCAGCATTATAGCATCTGTCCATGAAGTAAATCAAAGTACAGCAATGCCATTATGGCCCAAAAGTACACAGCACATTTACTAAGAACTACAGCATCTTGTTCACCTTTCACAGACTTTCAGCGTACAACAGCAGTGGCGCTATTCCTGAGACAGAATCCAACACTTATTTACAGAATAAAAAGATTTTTATGACACCCCATATTCTTTCTATTAGGCAGGGTAAAACTATCCTCAATCCAAAGCTTGAGTTGAACAACACAGTGTACTACTGTGTTTGGTTCTGTTGTTGGTGGTATGCCCTCTCCTTTTTACGACCTTCAAACTGGCTTATCCAGAAGGACATACTGTTTAATATGCCCTCCAACCATGCAGTAACTTGGAATTATTCGTATTAACAAGGTATTACCAGAGTTGAAGCAAGCCACAGGAAAAAAATTTAAGACAGATGAAATTGAACCCCTAAAGTTTGGAGCTGTAGTCCAACAGCCACCAAACAAACAAGCAACATGGAAAACATAGCTAAAATGACTGTCATCTGCAATGCTTGTGGTCTCATAGGTAAAATGTGGAAAAGACAACAGTACAAAAATATCTGATCCGAAGACACGCATGATAATTAAACTAAAAACCACAATTTAATTATCTGCCTGAAATAACACTTCAAAGTGGTATTAAAGGGCTATATGCTTAGCATACTGAATCAGCTTTTAAAGCTTGAGCTGCAGTTTCTTCTGCACGTAACTCCTCAGTTGTCATCATAATGCTGACTTGAACTTGACTCAGAACATTGAAGTAAATAATAATCATTGTCAATTCAAGGAAAAGAATGTGGGTTCCCCTGTGGCAGTTTGTTGAACATGTAGCTATGGAGGTGTGCCTCAAAACTGATTACAAGGCTTTATTTCTTTCCAAGGGCCTACTCCAGAGACTATTAAATGCCGTAATTAGTATTATCATTTCTAAAATAACTTGTAACTAAATTGACAATATTGTGAAAAGGATAAATTGCTACTCACCATAAAGATGACACTTTGAGTTGCAGACAAACACAACGAAAAGACTATTACACACCGAACTTTGCCAAAGCCTTCTTCAGAAGAGGAAGGAAAACACACACAAATTCTCACAAGCAGGCAATCCCCATGCACACATGACCACTATCTCTGACTGCACTGGCTAGACTGCAGCTGTCACATTGAATGAAAGCAGCAGTCTGGAATGAAGCAGCGAAAGGGGAGTGATAGCAGGGTACAGTTTGGCTGGTAGAAGAATGCTGTCTGGCGGAGCGTGCAGGGACTAGTAGCAGCAGTGCAAAGTTGCCAGGCACAGCATCCACACCCCTTTCCTCTTGGTTCCCTATTCGTCACTTTAGATGCCACTTCCCTATACACCAACATCCTTCATGCCCATGGGCTTAACACTATTGAACACTCTCTCCCTCCCAATGCCCTTCAGACTCCAAACCCACTACCTCATAACACCTTGCTAACTTTGTCCTAATACACAACTACTCCTTTGAAGGGAAAGTAAACAAATAAATCGACAGCCATGGGCATCTGCATTGCACCCTCCTATGTTAATCTGTTCATGGCCCACATAGAGGAAATATTCCTAGCCTCCAAAAACCCCAAACCTCCGATCTGGTTCAGGTTCATTGATGGTATTTTTGTGACCTGCACTCAGGCCCAAGACACCCTACTTTCATGATCTTAACACCTCTCGTAACCACTTTACCTGGTCCTTGTCAACCCAGCATGTCACATGTCACCTTCCTAGACATTGATGTCCTCCTTTTAAGGCTCCATCCACACCAATTTTCACATTAAACCCACCAACCACCAACAGTTACCACATTTCAACAGCTGCCATCCCTTCCGCATCAAAAATTCCATCCCATACAGCTTGGTCACAGTGGGATGGCATATCTACAATCACAAGAATTCCTTTCCTGTTTGCTAAAGGTCTCACAAAGCCCTTCACAGATGGGCACTACTTTAGATATCTAGTTCACAAACAATTTTCAGTGCCATATCCCCACATGACCCCCAACCCTCCCACCACCCTCAAAACCAACTACTCCTTCCAATTCATGTGCCCTCACCTTAATCATGTGCCATTCTACACTAAAGCAACCACTAGTCTTTTCCCCTTCTGTGATCCTCTCCTTTCTGCTCCCCTTCCCCTCCTCCTCCACCACAGCCTCCCAAGGTCCTGGAAACTACGTACAGCCACCTTCTAGTACCTCCACACCTCCTCCCCCTTCCACCCCCTAACTGTTGCAATGGGTCAGAGTGGCTGCTGGAGATAGTGGTCATGTGTGCGTGAGGTGTGCCTTTTGTGTGTGTGGGTGGGTGGGGGTGGGTGGGTGGGTGGGTGTGCATGTGCACACTTTCCTTTCTTTTCTAAAGAAGGCTATGGCCAAAAACTAAGTGTGTAACAATGGTTTCATTGTGGCTGTCTGGAATTCAATGTGTCATGTTTATGGTAAGTAGCAATCCACCCTTCTAATAATATTGTTGATATTCCAATCTGGCTTTTCCACTATTTATTAACTAGGTTGGTTAATTATACTGTCAATGTCCCTGCTTATATTGGTAATGATGATTTGTAGCATGTTCTACAGATGTAAAATGAAGTATGATGGATGTTTTAAAATATTGAAACAATGTATGCCAGAAAATAGTTCGTCACTGCTGCGTGGTTGTGATGTGAACATAGATGACATACCTTTCACAGCTTTGCTTGAGTATAGGGAAAACAGTAGAAGCACTTAGCTGGTAGTACATTAACACATTAGTGATTTAATTTCATGCCCTGATTACAAAATCAAGTGAGAAACACAGTGAAGCTAGAATCTCAAGCTCACTTTAAGTTCTTGTCAGTGAGATGTTGCACCCCATTGGGCATGAACGCTAGCCCGATTGTGATGTGAAAATAACCACGCACTGCTGCATCCTCTCTTGAGGCATTTTGCTCCCCGTAACCGGCCCTCTTTATCCCAAATATTTCTAACGGAATGGTGTTGACATATGATCAGGTCGTACACACATGGGAGCAGCTCAGCTTCAGACAGTTCATTGACTTCTGTGTGTGTGTGTGTGTGTGTGTGTGTGTGTGTGTGTGTGAGGGGGGGTGGGGGTGGGGGGGAAACGCGGTCAATCTCTTCAAAATATTCACAGATTTTGTCCTTTTCCTTCAGTCACTCAAGATAGTTCAGTCACCTGAGTTGTGGAGTTAATGGGATAGAGATATGGTTGCAGCTAGTCTTCAACCCATTGTGCGGGATGTGACCTGGTCTTCGTTTGTGTGTGGATGGCAAGCCCAAATGTGAAGTGGTACTGATGTGCTTAAGATACACTAAGGTCATCCTCCCTTGTATGGGCATATATGGTCAACTGGAAGCGTGGTGACACAGAAAAAGGTGAAACAGATAATGCAGATAATTGCGATTTCTCAAGTTTCCTTGGTGTGAGTGATTAATGGTATGCTGATACGCATCAAAGGGGATAGTGGGTGTCAGGAATCAAACTCAGCTATAAATAGTGGCCCAAGACCAACAATAATTCACAGTCTTGTTAGAGTCCAGGCAGCAAGTACACAACACAAGCAAAACTTGGGACACCTGAAGAAGACAGCTGGGTCAATCATCAAAATACTGTACTTAATGGAAACAATAACTTGGAAGATCACCCGGAAACACACCATTAATGTAGATAATTACAGGACAGTTTCTTCGCTTACAGTGTTTTCACAAGTTTTGAAAAAGCAATGATAGATCTTAGTACACATAATTTGCAATCAGACTTGCAGCTTGGTATCATGAAAGGAGTATCTAAAGAAAATGCAGTTTATTGTTTTGTGTGTGAGCCACTGTTGGAGTTAAATGACAGGTTGAGCTCAGTAGATGTCTTTTTTTATTTAAGAAAAGGATTAGATTTATGTGGATGGGCAATACATTTACATAAGTTGGAACATTAAGAGAGTAGGGAAAAAGTTCAGCAATATTTCACTTCTTATCTGGAAACTAGAATGCAGAAGGGTGTTCTCCAGTATCAAGAAACAGGGAAGATGTTTGAATCTGAGGTCATGTAAAGTGGGAGAGTGCCGCATGGTTCTGTTTTGGGTGTGTTACTTTTTTCATTATTGTTGTATAACAATAATGATCTGCCACTCAACATGACAGATGACCCCAAAAATTTTCTTTTTTCACATGATATGAATGTTTATGTGAAAGACATTGTGACATATGTGGTCATAAATCATCTTGTAGTTCCTTGGTGGCAGCAATCACAGCAAAAATTTGGCTGCAAATATCTATATCCAATAATGTGGTCATCACACACACACACACACACACACATTTGATTTCACAAGTTTTACTTCCATAAATGTCAGACCACTCGCACTGAATTAGTCATGACTAGTCCGTGACTTAATTATGTAGCTAAGTCGCATTTACCAGGTATGCACATACTGCACCTTCTAAGTATATGGTAATAGTCACAGTGCAGTATAACCTAACCACTCAAATGAACAATACATGTGGCATGTTAATCAGAAATCATTGGTAACCGTCTTTCTTCACCATCTGTCTTCTTATTCACAACAATACATCATTGCACCACTACATTATTACTGTTTCGACTGATAAAGGTTCTACACTCAAAATCTCGGAACAGACTGACTTAAAAAATTACTTAAGGCCCATTGATTGTACAGCTTTTCAAAAATGTCTGCTGAAGTTTCACATTGGTAAATGTGTAATTTTTGATAATTTACAATTAGAATTTACATCTCCAATTAATTGAATAGTGCAGAGAAGTTGGTTTGGTCTGAACTTTATGTAACGATACGAGTTTTCACTGAAATAAGCCTTCTTGATGACAAAAACTGCAAAGAAAGTTAAATAAACAATACCGTACATAAAAGCATTAATAACCTGGAAACTAATTAAGTGCTGATGTTCCTACCATGTTTTAGAAATTAGCTCCATGAGTACTTTAGGAATTTCTGTGGGTTGTTTTCCTAACTTCATCAATAATATAGTAATTATATTTGTTTACATATCAACAGTGTGACTAGAGTAAGAAATAACTGAACAGAGGTTTGGCAAAACTCGTTACTTGAAATCAAATTAATCAGGAAATTACTCTTACTATTGTAATTTAGTAAATTTGGGCCTGATCTTACACTTGGGATAACAGAATAACAGCTTTATCCTATGGCTCATCTGTCACAAACACTAATGGCAATTTTTAAAAAATCATTTAAGGAGGCAAATAACAAAACTAAATGGGTCCCAGCTGGCTTTGCTAAAGCATGAAACATAATATAAATGATGAAGCTAATAGGGTAGTCAGTAGCATCGTCATGTGGCTTTCTGAGAAGAGATTAATGCTTAACTGCAACAAAATACAATGCAAACAGTATCTGATGTGGAACTCTCATAAAAGCAAGTTTTTGCTGTCTGAAGGTGGTCAGTCAGTGGAATTGACCATTATATATTTTTAGTATGGGAGATAGAAGACTTTCTTGGCAGTACCACATTCAACATCTCATGCAGAAACTAAATGCTACTATTTTCATTATAAGAATGACGGGAATGAACCCACAGTCTCTGAAACTGAAATTCAAAGGCTTGTTTACTTTGGTTACTCTATTATCTCACATGGTGTTATATTTTGGGGCAGTGCTATGTACTCACCAAGAATATTCTTAGCTTAGAAAAGGATGATAAGACTGATCTGCAGTGTCAGTTCACAGGCTTCGTGTAGACTGCTGTTCAGGTGTCCTGGAATTCTGCCACCCCTCTATGTTTGTACCATCACAGAATTTGTTGTTGTTAATACTGATTCATTTAAGAAGACACTGCAACATTCATTCAGTAAACAATAGTCAAAACATAATAAACAGTTGGACAACACTTCCTTAACCACTGCACAGAAATGAGTGCTCTATCCAGCGGGTTTCATTTTCAGTAGGCTTCCAGCGGAACTGGAGAGATAAAAAAGGACTGATAAACCCCAGGTATTCAAATCCATGTTGAAAGGTTTCCTTGTGACACATGGCGGTATGGTAATCCCTTAGAGTAATTGAGAACTTTTCTCTGTAATCTGTTATTTACTTGTATATTCTCTCTCATTTTTTCTGTTTTATTAATTATTTTGTTTATTAATTTTCTAAAAAGAATCCTGTAAACTATGTACTGACTTGCTTAATACCAAATAGCTCTTCCTTGCATGGTCCCAGGGAACCTGATAGATTATTAGAATAAAATGTCATTTCCTCATGTTTCGATTCAACTAAGCGACAAGCCTTTACCCCATATGAATGCCACACCTGTGTATGGTGAGCAGAAATCCATCCTTTTCTATTACGTCACACATTTTTATATTACAGGTTATCTTGTGAAAATTGTGTATGAACAAAAGAACATTGTTCAATTTGGACCAACCAAACAAGGCAGTGAAGGTGTTAATAGACTGATCTAATATTCAGAAGAATGGAGTGTGCTCTGTTCAGCCATCATGATTTATATTTTCCTAAATCATTTTGGGCAAATGTCTAGATGGCTCAATCAGCAAGGCCAATTGCCTTTCCTATCCTCATAAAAACATCCTTATTTATACAATGTCTCTTATGAGTTATTTATTTTCATTGTTTTTAAGATGATAAATTTCCTGGATGGATGAATAAATAAATTTCACTACCACAAATATTTTTTAAACAAAGCAGGATATACAAAAGTTCTGTGTATCTCACAAAAGATTTTCAAAACTGCGTTACCAATGAGAATTGCGACGGAGCACTACTGTCAGTACTGACAAACAGTTACTATTATAAAGGTGGCTCACAGTCTGTCCAGTTCACAATTTGGTTTGATTTCAGAAAGCAAACCAGTGCATCACATTCCTGTGGAAGCCAGGCAGGGGATCTGCCAAACAATGTTTGAGGGGATTGTCAATGAACTTTGGCTGCAAATGGTGAAATCTACAGAGTATCAGTTTGACTGAGAAAGCTTGAATGGCAACATTGCTAAGCTCAATGTTTTCGATGAAACAAACCATTCCTTAATCTATACTAAATAAAGTCACTGTATTGATTATTAAAGATAATAATGGCCAGATAGTGTTAGGGACAGAAGGTTGCTTAAAACCGAAATGAATAGGAACAAATTCCTAAATAGAGACTGGAATACGGTCCCTTCCCTACAGCTTAGGTCTTCGTGGCAAACGAATCTGCTCCAGTCCTGAATCCCTGAACCATTACACCAATAACCTGAAAACAGCTTTCGCAAGCCGCAACTACCCTCCCAGCCTGGTACAGAAGCAAACAACCAGAGCCACTTTCTCATCCCCTCAAACCCAGAACCTCCCACAGAAGAACCCCAAAAGTGCCCCACTTGTGACAGGATACTTTCTGGGACTGGATCAGACTCTGAATGTGGCTCTCCAGCAGGGATTCGACTTCCTCAAATCCTGCCCTGAAATGAGATCCATCCTTCATGAAATCCTCCCCACTCCACCAAGAGTGTCTTTCCGCCGTCCACCTAACCTTCGTAACCTCTTGGTTCATCCCTATGAAATCCCCAAACCACCTTCCCTACCCTCTGGATCCTACCCTTGTAACCACCCCCGGTGTAAAACCTGTCCCATGCACCCTCCCACCACCACCTACTCCAATCCTGTAACCCGGAAGGTGTACATGATCAAAGGCAGAGCCATGTGTGAAAGCACCCACATGATTTACCAACTGACCTGCCTACACTGTGAAGCCTTCTATGTGGGAATGACGAGCAACAAACTGTCCATTCGCATGAACGGACACAGGCAGACAGTGTTTGTTGGTAATGAGGATCACCCTGTGGCTAAACATGCCTTGGTGCATGGGCAGCACATCTTGGCACAGTGTTACACCGTCCAGGTTATCTGGATACTTCCCACTGACACCAACCTATCAGAACTCCGGAGATGGGAACTTGCCCTTCAATTCTCTCTTCCCATTACCCATAACCCTCTCCAGGTTATCTGGATACTTCCCACTGACACCAACCTATCAGAACTCCGGAGATGGGAACTTGCCCTTCAATATATTCTCTCTTCCCATTACCCACCAGGCCTCAACCTCTGCTAATTTTGAGTTGCCGCCCCTCATACATCACTTGTCATTCAACAACGTCTTTGCCTCTGTACTTCCGCCTCAACTGACATCTCTCCCCAATCTCTTTGCCTTTACGTATGTCTGCCTGTGTCTGTATATGTGTGGATGTGTGTGTGTGTGTGTGTGTGTGTGTGTGTGTGTATACCTGTCCTTTTTTCCCCCTAAGGTAAGTCTTTCCGCTCCCGGCATTGGAATGACTCCTTACCCTCTCCCTTAAAACCCACATCCTTTCATCTTTCCCTCTCCTTCCCCCTTTCCTGATGAAGCAACCGTGGGTTGTGAAAGCTTGAAATTTGTGTGTGTGTTTGTGTGTTTTTTATTGTGTCTACCTACCAGCGCTTTCTCGTTTGGTAAGTCACAGCATCTTTGTTTTTTATGTATATTGTAAAGGTAGGTTAGATGTCAGTGGTGGTGGCTTATTTATTACAGTAAAGAATTCAATAACATCTAGTGAGGTTATTACGGATCCCGAGTGTGAAATAATCTGGGTCAAGTTAAGCATCAAAGGCAGGTCAGACATGGTAATTGGGTGTTTTTAATATACCACCTCCATCAGGAAATGTGGCCGAGCACTTCAGAGAAAACTTGCAGAAATTTGTGGCTAAATTTCCTGATCACACTATTGTAACAGAGAGGATCTAAATTAACCAGCTATAGAATGGGAAAGTCTTGTAATTAAAACTGTTGCCAAAGACAGGGTTTCATGTGATATTACTCTGTTGTGAAGGCAACATCTTAGAGCCTGTAGCAACAAACAGACCTGAACTTTTCAAACCTGTTAACATAGAAGAGGGCATGTGATCATACAGCTGTGACAGAATCAATCACTGCAGGTGTTATGAGGACTGTTAAGAAACATAGGAAAATATTTTTGTTTAGCAAGAGTTGTTGTTGTTGTGGTCTTCAGTCCTGAGACTGGTTTGATGCAGCTCTCCATGCTACTCTATCCTGTGCAAGCTTCTTCATCTCCCAGTACCTACTGCAACCTACATCCTTCTGAATCTGCTTAGTGTATTCATCTCTTGGTCTCCCTCTACGATTTTTACCCTCCACGCTGCCATCCAGTACTAAATTGGTGATCCCTTGATGCCTCAGAACATGTCCTACCAACCAATCCCTTCTTCTAGTCAAGTTGTGCCACATACTCCTCTTCTCCCGAATTCTATTCAATACCTTATCATTAGTTATGTGATCTACCCATCTAATCTTCAGCATTCTTCTGTAGCACCACATTTCGAAAGCTTCTATTCTCTTCTTGTCCAAACTATTTATCGTCCATGTTTTACTTCTATACATGGCTACACTCCATACAAATACTTTCAGAAACGACTTCCTGACACTTAAATCAATACTCGATGTTAACAAATTTCTCTTCTTCAGAAAGGCTTTCCTTGCCATTGCCAGTCTACATTTTATATCCTCTCTACTTCGACCATCATCAGTTATTTTGCTCCCCAAATAGCAAAACTCCTTTATTACTTTAAGTGTATCATTTCCTAATCTAATTCCCTCAACTTCACCCGATTTAATTCGACTACATTCCATTATCCTAATTTTGCTTTTGTTGATGTTCATCTTATACCCTCCTTTCAAGACACTGTCGATTCCGTTGAACTGCTCTTCCAAGTCCTTCGCTGTCTCTCACAAAATTACAATGCCATCGGCGTAACCTCAAAGTTTTTCTTTCTTCTCCGTGGATTTTAATACCTACTCCGAACTTTTCTTTTGTTTCCTTTACTGCTTGCTCAATATACAGATTGAATAGCATCGGGGAGAGGCTACAACCCTGTCTCACTCCCTTCCCAACCACTGCTTCCCTTTCATGTCCCTCGACTCTTATAACTGCCCTCTGATTTCTGTACAAATTGTAAATAGCCTTTCGCTCCCTGTATTTTACCCCTGCCACCTTCAGAATTTTAAATAGAGTATTCCAGTCAACATTGTCAAAAGCTTTCTAAGATAAGTTGTAGGGTCAGTATTGCCTCACATGTTCCAACATTTCTGCTGAATCCAAACTGATCTTCCCCGAGGTCGGCTTCTACCAGTTTTTCCATTCGTCTGTAAAGAATTCGCGTTAGTATTTTGCAGCTGTGACTTATTAAACTGATAGTTCGGTAATTTTCACATCTGTCAACACCTGCTTTCTTTGGGATTGGAATTATTATATTCTTCTTGAAGTCTGAGGGAATTTCGCCTGTCTCATACATCTGGCTCACCAGATGGTAGAGTTTTGTCAGGACTGGCTCTCCCAAGGCTGTCAGTAGTTCTAATGGAATGTTGTCTACTCCAGGGGCCTTGTTTCGACTTAGGTCTTTCAGTGCTCTGTCAAACTCTTCACGCAGTATCGAATCTCCCATTTCATCTTCATCTACCTCCTCCTTCATTTCCATAATATTGTCCTCAAGAACATCGCCCCTGTATAGACCCTCTATATACTCCTTCCACCTTTCTGCTTTCCTTTCTTTGCTTAGAACTGGTTTCCACCTGAGCTCTTGATATTCATGCAAGTGGTTCTCTTTTCTCCAACGGTCTCTTTAATTTTCCTGTAGGCAGTATTTCTCTTACCCCTCGTGAGATAAGCCTCTACATCCTTACATTTGTCCTCTAGCCATCCCTGCTTAGCCATTTTGCACTTCCTGTCGATCTCATTTTTGAGACGTTTGTATTCCTTTTTGCCTGCTTCACTTACTGCATTTTTGTATTTTCTCCTTTCATCAATTAAATTCAGTATCTCTTCTGTTACCCAAGGATTTCTACTAGCCCTCGTCTTTTTACCTACTTGATTCTCTGCTGCCTTCACTACTTCATCCCTCAAAGCTACCCATTCTTCTTCTACTGTATTTCTTTCCCCCATTCCTGTCAATTGTTCCCTTATGCTCTCCCTGAAGCTCTGTACAACCTCTGGTTCTTTCAGTTTATCCAGGTCCCGTCTCCTTAAATTCCCACCTTTTTGCAGTTTCTTCAGTTTTAATCTACAGTTCATTGCCAATATGTTGTGGTCAGAGTCCACATCTGCCCCTGAAAATGTCTTACAATTTAAAACCTGGTTCCTAAATCTCTGTCTTACCATTATATAATCTATCTGAAACCTTTTAGTATCTCCAGGGTTCTTCCATGTATAGAACCTTAGCAAGAGTAACAGGATACAAACTGCGGTTTGTCTATATTCTGATGAAACCCAAAAGCACAATTCAATATGCCTTGGAGAAGTATGTTCTGAGCAAGATTTTAAGGTTTGAGAAAGACCCACTGTGCTTCAGTAGACATGTTAGAAAGCTGCTACAGAAGCAAAGGAAGCTTCATTTCAGATTTAGGGAATGTCAAAACCTACCTGACAAGCAAAAGATGAATGATGTGAAAATGAGTGCAAGAAGAGCAATCAGAGAAGCTCTCAATGATTTTGAAAGTATAATTTTGCCAACCGATCTGACTAAAAACCCTAAGAAGTTTTGGTCTTACATAAAATCATTAAGCAGATCAAACTCACCTATTCAGTCACTCAATGACCATACTGGTACCAAAACATAGAAAGAAGCCAGAAATACTGAAACAGTTGAAGATCATAATATGTTCCCTCCTTTCAGTCATAGCATACTATAGCAGAACAAAAAAACCAGTTCATTACTGTTTCTCAGCAGGATCATAGAACAGATGCCCATAATTATAGGCCAGTATTGCTGACATCAATCTGTCGTAGAATTATGGAACAGGTTTTACGTTCGTGTATTATGACGTTTCTGAAGAATAAAAATTTCCTCTATAAAAATCAACATGGATTCTGCAAATAGAGATCTTAACAAAGCACAGACAGCGCTGTTCAGCAATGGATCCAGAGTGCCACAGACATTAATGCTCAGGTTGATGCTTTGTTTCTTGACTATACAAAAGCATCTGATGCAGATGAAACTTATGTGGTTCCAGAGACCTTTGCAAGTCACTAACATCTATGATGTTTGTGTGTACACTGAAGTAGAGAATGAGAATTTGGTACAAATTTTCATTTGTCACTCCAGTCTGCTCATGCATTTGATACAGTTCCTCACTGTCAGAACACATTTGTGACTAGACAAAAGACTCCCTTGCAGGTACAACTTAATTTGTCACTCACAATGGAACAAAGTCGACAGATGTACAGGTAAGTGTCATAGGACTGTTACTGTTGGCAGTATATATAAATGATCTAGTGGATAATTTCAGAAGCTCCATGAGACTGTTTGCAGACACTGTCGCTGTCTGTAAGAAGGTGGCAATGTCAGAAGGCTGTAGTGAATTGCATGAAGATCTGTAGTGGGTTGTTGAATGGTGTAGAGACTGGCAGTTTACCCTGAACATAAATAAATATAACATTTTTTCCCTTCCATGGGAGTAATGCACTGTTATACAATTACACTATTGGTGAAAACAATGACTACCGTAAAATATCTAGGCGTAACCATCTGGACCACCCTTAAGTCGAATGACCACATAAAACAAATAATGTGAAAGACAAATTGGCAGACTTGAGACTCATAGCAAAAATCTTAAAGGAATGTAATTCATCCATGGCAGAAGTGCCTTACAAAATACTTGTTTGACCATTTCTTGAGTACTGCTCAATAGCGTGGGTCCCTTACTAGATTGGATTAATAAAAAGTGATAGACAGCAATTGAGATGTTCTTGTAGTATTTGATAAGTTTTTAGATTTTATTTGATTACTAGCTTAGCACCCGCTGCTTTGCTCGTGTAGTTGTATGTTTTAAACAGATTTTTTTGTTTGCATTTAACCAAATTTTTATGTCGATCACAAATTGCAACAACTTATAAACTTTTCATGCTAATTAACAACATACAGGTTTGGTCTTTTCCAATTGTAGCTCTTGCCAAAAAGCTGTCCTGGTAGCTGGAGTCAGAGGTCTTTGTTAATTCTGCTTTTTCAGTTCTCGTGGTAATATTTCCATAGAAACTTTCATCCCCTAACACATATTTCCTTAGAATCCAGTACTAATTTTCATTGTTTTATCTTGAAAAATGTTTTAATATACCAGTAACAAAATATTTTCATCCCCTATTTCACCCCCTTAGGGGATGACTTTCCAAAAAACACAGAAACAAGGTTTTTTTTTATTCTAACTTAGAAGCCAAATAAAAATTTTTAGTGTGTTAGTTTTAAAAATTGCTCTTGCCGTGAAATATTTGCCTAAAAACTTCCATTCCTTATTGTACCCCTTTAGGGGCTGAATTTCCAAGAACACTGAAACACATATATTTTTTAAAAAAAATTTCTAACTGGTTTCTTAGGTTTAGCTTTAAAAATGCTTTCATAATGAAATATTTTCATAAAACTTTTGATTCCCTGTTTCGCCTCCCTTCGACGTTGAATTTTGAAACAGTTTTTTTAAATTTTTAACTGAATCAAATAGCAGTTTTCATAGATGTAGGTTTAAAATGCTTTATTTGAACTTTAATAATTATTTATAAAAAAAACGTTTCACCCACTATTTACCTCCTCAATGGTTGAATTTAAAGCTTCAAAATGCTTTAATAGTTCTTTGATAATGATTTACTTTAAAAAATCATTCATCCCCTTATGGGTGGAATTTTGAAAAAGTCTTCCTAAACTGTGCCTACAGTATAAGCTCAACATAATCTCCAAATTTCAACTTTCTATCCTTATTGGTTTGGGCTGTGCAATGAAGAGGTAGTCGGCCTCTAATTTCCTTTCATATACAGAAACTAGTTTAGATCAGTAATGATCATCTTCATATCAGACTGTGTCAATAAAATTGTATAAAAAACAACATAAAAAGAGTCAACAATTGCATCAAAAATATTTTACATGATAAAACTGAAGGGCAAACAATTGTATGTGACTCTTATGGTGGGCCAGTGACTAAATACAATTGCTTCTGTACTTATCTGTTGTACAACCTTGCATAGTCTTTTAATCCCTTCATGCGCTGGGCACAACACCATCTATGGTCCCACTGTATGGTCACGTAAATTGTTTCTCCATTAGTTTTATCATGTTTGTATTTCTGACACTGCCATTTGTGGCTCAAATTTAATTTTCATACAATTTTATGAACACGACTTATCAGGAAATTATCATTATTAATTGAAATTAATAACCAAATCAAATAATTCTAGTGATCAAAGACAAATACAAAAACTTGAATTCATCATTATGACCATGTCACACTTCGTTACAAAGGTTTCTTACAGCTGACTTTTCCAGAATGATTGCTTCATTGGCTAAAGCTATTAACTTCAAAAGACATTTCCTTACAACAATACGAAATGTAACTATGTAAATAAAATATGTATCTTAGGACTAAAAAGTGAGGGAGACATACAAGTGCAAAGCATATAGAGATGAGATTTTGCTCAACTGATTCCATTTTAGCTCATTATTTACACACTGGAGTCATTCCTGTATTGGGCAGTAGTCAAATTCATATTTTAATCAATTGATTCCATTTTCGCTCATTATTTACACATTGGAGTTCATTCCTACGTTGGGCAGTAGTCATATTCATATTGAACAGCATAGCTTACTTGTCTTCATTGTTCATGTTATTGCTCAATTTGGCAAGTATATGAACATTTAATTACTTCAAATATGTTTCCAACTGTTCTCACAATTTTATCATAATCTCATCACAGTCAGTGTCTGTTATAATTAATTTCCAATAGCTGGTTATGTTCTAATTTACGTGGTTAAGTAGTTGTAAATCATACAAAACCTGCACCTGATTTCAAGACTTACTGCCAGTTAAGATTGCTTACTTCAATCTCGGCAATGATTCACAATATACAGTACACCAACAATATTTTGAGTATGGGCAGTTAACGTACCCTCACACTCTGAAGTGATTTTGATTCATTTTTGAGAAATTCGTGTAGATTACAAAGTCTGAGCTATTAGTTTCAATGAGATTTGAAAAAAGAAGTAGTAGACTCTTGATATGCAAGTGTTAAAGAGAACAAACTATTCCATATGTCTGTGTAACAAAACAGCATTAATCACAGTGACATTACCAATTTTCAACAGTTTACTTCACCTTGCTGTAATGATGCGGAGGATTCAACGCAGTAGGTAAGTGTAATAAATACATAGAGTTTTTGGAAAAGGTAACTTTATTCTGCAATGGAGTTTTTGGAAAAACATAACTTTATTCTGTAAAAATACAACAATGTTAATAACAATCACAAATACTGGACTAAACAATGCCAACTAACAATTGAACTGGTGAGTTGCTACTCCAAAGGTACTAAGTAACAAGAAGTAGTTATTGTATAAAGCAATTTACATCTTATTTTCTGAATAAACTAAGAAGCTCACTAAACAATCAGTTATCTTCCAACCCAAGCAAGCCTGATGACATATTCAGCATCAGGCAAGTTGCTAGAAATATTTGTCTTTGGAAGTGGATTTGAACATTTCAGTAATTTCTCTCACAATAATATATATGTTTGTGTCAATCTAATTTGGTTCGGACATAGAAGCAATTTCTTTCTAATTTGAACACTCAAGTTCCTGCTGTTTTGCTTCTTTGTACCAATCCGTTATTAACTCATATATCTTACCATCCCATGATAAATGTGTTGGTTCTTGTTGCTCACCATTTTCAAATATAAAAAACTTACTTAATTCAATTGCTAACTTGGATCTAATTAAGCCAATACCACCGACTCTTTCCGGTGCGGGATGATAAACACGCCCAGTCTCTGGCAGCATTATAACTTTCTCAGGTTCAAACTTAACTGTCAGTAAATTTCCAGCATGGCCATAACTTAAGACATTATTCATCTGCGCGTCTTTCATTACATGAGTGAATACAATTGGATAATCATCACATCTCACGTAATTTCGTTCTCGACCACAAAGTGACAAGTAAGGAAAGTCTTCTGTGTAGCGCCCTGTTGTATTCATCCTCAGGCGTTTAAAAAAGAATTCCAGGAACTTTTTGTCTGTAAAACATCCATTCACAATCAAGCAGGCCTATATATTCGTCAATGCACGTATTTCGTTAAGCTTTTAAACATACCTTTGAAACAGGAAGTGAAATTCTTCATTCTGGAGTCATCCAGGAACAGCTGAAAAGAAATATTAAGATCTGTCAAAATGATCGTGAGATGATATGGCACGACAATGCAGATATTCTTACCATTCCTTGGTGGTCTACGTAGTAAAAATATTCCCTTATGTTCGGTTCTGGTGACTGCCCTTGCACATAAGAAACGCATCTCGACCAGTTCTTGAATACACTATTTCCTTTCGTAGAAACGTTGACATGCAGAATTTGGTTTAGTGTTCGTAAGTCGCGTAGCAGACAACACATTTCTGCAAAAACGCCAAAGACAATGACGTCAATAGTACAAAGTGTAACACAGCATATTGTTCTGGAAAAGTTCAAAGCGTTGTAATTACCTTGAATTAATGAATAAAGAGCAGCGTATGCAGATTTAAAATAAAATATTTCTTGGAAACAAACTCTACAGAGAATGTCACAAACATATTACATTTATATTTGTATTGTATCTACTACGCTTTTATGTTTATGTTTACATGCAACTTAGAACTGATAAATCGACTATCGAATACTTTTGACACATCGTGAGTTAACATGTCGACCAAGTCGAAAACTTTCAAACCATTTTCTTTAATCACTGTGTTTACAAGCGATACATCTTCCGAAAGACGAAAACCGAATTTCTGACACGTTTTTTTGGTGTCGTGTTTACATGTTAAGGTCTGAAGCGGATTCGTACCCTTTGTTAAATATGGCGCCTGGAAAACAGCTGATCCAGTTTCTGATTCAGTCAACACAATCGTTATTTCTCTTCACTTATATACTACAGCTAGACAGCTTCATGCTCACATCTCGAGAGTTGGATACCCTCAGTTCCTAGTCGAAGGATTACGCTGCCTGGGCTACACTGAGGGTGCAATCTACGCTTTGGAAGAGCCCCTTGTTGTTGCTGTTGCCATCTGTCTGTCTGTCTGTCCGTCTGCCTGCCTGCCGGTCGGCCACTGTCATCCGTCCGCCGACGCCGCCGCCCGGTGCTCGCCGCCGCCTGCTGTCCGTCCGTCTGCCGCCGCCCATCGCGCCGTCCGTCCGTCAAGAGGCCTTCCCACCTCCACTATCACCTACACCCCCTCTCCCCCACTTCCACTATCACTTCCTGGAGTGCTGCCCCTGGCCTCCTCCCTTACATCTCGCCTCCCCTCCCCCCACCTACCCATTCCTCCATCTCCTCCCCTGCTGCTTAGCTCCACATCTACACTCTTCCCCCAGCCTCCAAACCCGAAACAGCTTTGGTTGTCTTCCCCCCTCTCATCCCCGTCACTTCATCATCTGCCTTCCCCACCCGCATCACGTCACGCTGGGCCACCTTTGCCACAACAGAACAGACTGCACATCCCAGTGCCCCCACCACACCTGCAGAATCTGCCACCCGCCACCTCCCTCTCCTCCCTGTCCCTCTTCCCTCCTCCCAGCCAGCCCTCTCCAAAAAAACCCCAGAAGCACGTGAATGCCAACTGTGCTCCCACCACTTCCCAGAAAAAGTCACTGGCTCTTCCCCCTCCCACCACCATCTCCATGGATACCACCACTCCTGTGACCCATACCCTGGCTCCCACCCTCCACATCTTTGTCCTGTCAACTCTGGACTACAAGTTCCTTGATGCCTGTACCCTCACCATGGAGATATTGTAAGTATCTCCCTGGCACTCCCATCCCCCAAATGATTCCCTGCAGGGACTCCATCCTCATAAAGTACCCCTCCCCCTCCTTTCATACAGACCTTCTCAGTAAACTCCCACGCATCATGTTTGGCTCCCACGCATCCCTGACACCATCCTCTCCTCTTCTTCTCCTCATCAGCTCCAGCCCCCCTGTCGCCCCCAGTCTACACAACTGTGATCACTAAGCTCAGCCCGCTGATTACAGAGGATGTGTTGATACCCCGAACTGAAAATCCGCTCTGCCCACAGTATCCACAATGCCACCAGTCCCAATTATCTCATGTGGGTCTCCTCACCCAGAGCGCCTTGATTTTCCATCACCACCACCCAGCTGAATCCTCCAAATCCCCTCACCTATCCTTCCACTGCCAGTACTACCTCATGTATAATTATCACCTGACCTCCAACTGCAACCCCCCCTACCTGTCCCCATTGCATTTTCTCAAAAATTACCCCAACCTCGCCACCCCTCCTTCCTGTAACACCTGCAATGGCTCCCATCCTACCTACTCCCACAAGTGTAAGGCTAAGCCCTCTCCTGCCACCCCCAAGCTTCCTGTCCCTGTCCGTCCCCTCGACCCCTCCGTCCACCCAACAATTCTCTCTGTCTGCCCCCCACAGCTGAAGACATCATTTGTTTCCTAACTATAGTTCTCCAAAACATTCACGCTTTCCAAGCCCCCTCACCCTCCAACAGATCTCTCTCACCACCTGCTCAATCTTTCATCTCAACACCTTCACCACTTACTCCCACAACCAAGCCCACTTCACCTCCACCTGCCTCGACACCCTCATTTAAGCCTCTCCTCTCCTCTCCCTTCACTCCCATCTCTTCCCCTCATGGCATGGCACGAGTATCGCATCCTTTTACAAAACATCTGCTCCTTTCACACCAACAAATAACTCTCTATGCACACTCTCTCCCAAAGCTGGGTTGACACCTTCCTTGTGAATGAAACCTTTCTGCAGCCCCACCATACTATCCACACCTCTGCCTATATCCTCCATCTAACTGATGCTCCTGGTCTCCGAGCGCAGGACGGAGTCGCCATCAGCCACCTTAAGCACATCCCCATCCAGCCACAACCCCTTCTGAATGACAGCACCGAACATCTTATCCTCAGTGTCTTCTTCCCCTCCCTCAGTGTTATCTGCA
Organism: Schistocerca cancellata; assembly: GCF_023864275.1. Classification (NCBI taxonomy): domain Eukaryota; kingdom Metazoa; phylum Arthropoda; class Insecta; order Orthoptera; family Acrididae; genus Schistocerca; species Schistocerca cancellata. Next base: position 976,046,298 of record NC_064627.1, read on the forward strand.
CCACCATCTATGTCCACCCCACTGGTCCTATCCCCTATGACTTCATCTCCCACGGTGACTGTACCTTCTTCACCTATGTGATTACTGCCAACGAACATCTTATCCTCAGCGTCTTCTTCCCATCCCTCAGTGTTATCTGCACCACCATCTATGTCCACCCCACTGCTCCTATTCCCTATGAATTCATCTCCCACGCTGACTGCACCTTCTTCACCTATGTGATTGCTGCCGACATCAACATCCGTAGCCGCTCAGCTGCCACCATTCGGCGGTGGCATCAGTTCCTCCTCACGATTTAAAGTGATGTTGTTCCCCTTCCTCAGCACACCCGTCCCGAAAGCAACACTGGCCCCAATGTTGTCACTGCTCTGCCAACCTCCTTGGGCGTGTTGCCGTCGCCATCCTTGACCCCACATGGAGCGACCACCTCCCTGTCCTTCTCACCATGACATCTGCTCACCACCCTCCTCTGGCTCCCTGCCCTGCACCCCCTCCTAAGGTAGTCCTTGACTACTCTCACACCAGCTGGGATGCCTACCGGGAATCCATAGCCACCGAGGTCGAAAGCCACCCTCTAACCTATCACCACCCTGATGACATCATCCATGCCTCGTCCTTCCTTCAGAAGGCCATTACTGATGCCATGGAGGCCCCTATTCCTACTAAAACCATCCTCCCCCACCATCCCACTCTCCCTCTGTGGGCTGTCCTCTTCGTCCATGAATCCCACTGCCTCTATCGCTCATTCCTGCGCACTCGTAACAGGGATATACTCCAACGCCACCAGCAAATACAGTGACATGTTAGGAACCTCATTACTGCTGGGACTGGCGCCAGACCTGTACATGACTCAACACCACCCTCCCTATAAACTCCTCCAAGTACTGGTCAGCCTTCCGTTGCCTTACTGGTTCCCATTCCGCACCCCATTACACCCTTCTCCATAACGACCACCCCCTTCCTGACAATCTCAGTAAGGCCAACCACTTCGCTTCCCACCTTTCCGAGGTCTTCCCCATCCCTGATGGTCCCCACTTTAAATGTTCCCTTTTCCCCACCATCATGCTACATGCCGATACCTCAGTTGCTCCACTTGCTCCCAGTCTCCAGTAGTAGGGGCAGTTGCCCCCCTCCGACATAAACACTCCAATCACAGCACATGAGATTAAACTTATCCTCTGGTCAAAATGTAACATGATCCCTGGTCACAACTGTGTCACCTACTGCCAACTCAGAGAACGCCCTTTCTCCTTCCTGAGTCTCCTTGCCAATTTCTACGTCACTTTCTCTACCGGCTTCTACCCCGACCTGTGGAAGACTTTCCACGTCCTCTTATTCCTCAAACCCAACAAACCCCCTTCTGTCGCTAACCTCTTCTCCCTCCAACTTAACTCCCATCGCTCCACCATTTTTGTGTCCCTCTACCTCCAAAATACCTATGACCACGTCTGACATCCCAGTCTCCTCTTTAAACTCCAAACCTACGCCCTGCCTATCAATTTTGTCTGTCTGGTTGCTTCCTTCCTCTCACGCCGTCCTTCCTATGTCACCCTTCTCGATACCAACTCCCTTATCTTCCATCCCACTGCTGGTGCCCCCAAGGGCTCCATCCTCTCTCCTCTATCTCTTGTACACTGCAGATATGCCCAAGCCACTCCCACCTGTCCACCTCCTCCAATATGCTGATAACACTGCCTTCTGGCTCTCTGTCCTACCCTTCAACGGTCCCAATGCACCCTCCAAACCCATCTTGACCAGTTCACCACTTGGTGTAACCAGTGGTGCCTTAGTATCAACCCCTCCAAAACCCAGGCAATCATCATAGGCCGCAGCACTCACTCCTTCTGTCTCCATGATTTCTACCTCATCATTTATGGTCGTCCCATATAGCTCACCCCCACCCTGATATACTTTGGCCTCACCCTCACTCACACCCTCACTGTCACCTCATCTGGAACCCTCATCTCCTGACCATCCAGCAAGAAGGCCATTCCCGCCTGCTGAAACTCCTGTCTGGTCGGACATGGTGATTGCATCCTTCCACCATCCTCCACACCAACAAATCCCTCAATTGTTCTATCCTCTGTTATGCCAACGTTGCCTGGATCTCCGCCCTCCCTCTCCTCAGTTTTATAAGGCCCTTCAAATCCTAGAATGCCATGCGCTCCGCCTTGCCTTCCGTATCAGCTTTCCATCCGCCACATGACTCTTGTATGACCTAATCCCCTCCCTCACCTCCTCCTTTTCCTCCAACATATCTGCATCCTTCACACTGTCTGCAGACTTGATCCACCCACTCCCTGGTTTTCTCCCTCCTCTCCACCCCCCCTCTATCACTGTATCCCAACTTCTCTCCACCTCCACACCCTCCATCTGCTTCATCAGGGCAATTTCCAGCACCTCCCCTTCCCGGATGTTGAATTTCGCTGTGACATCTACCCTTCCTACCAACTGTAGCCTGGCCTTGTTCCCCCCTCCCCAGGCCCTCTTTTCTTCTCCCCTCCTTCTCCCAGAGCGGATTTTCCTCCTTCCCCACCTGAATCCCTGCATGCCCTCCTCCACTGTTTCCCTCCCACGTACTTCCCTCCCAAGCCCCCTTCTGCGAGCCCCCCGCCTGTATCCCCCCTCTAGCACCGCCCCACCCCCTTTCTTCCCTTCTCCCTCATCTCCATCCTCCTGGCAGATCCTCAGTTTATTCATCATCATCATCAGTGTGCTATGTCAGTGTTGTGTTTGGTGCTGTTCCTTGTCATCACATCAGGTGCTGTGATTTTAATCGTGTACTGGACTTGTACATAGTGTTGCTGTCAGTGATTGTTATGTGCTACTACACCCATTACTAATTATATACTGGGAGTACTTCACCTTGTGTCTTTCTTAATCGTAATAGTGTGTAGTTTTTTGTGTACAGTTCTTAGATTTTTATCACCATTTTTACAGTCACCTCCGTTTTTACGCTATCTTCCATTATGTTTCCCCTTTTATATGCCTGTTTCGCCATATTTCCTCCTTTATGTTGCTTTAAATGTCTCCATATTCTGTATTTACTGTCTGTCTCTTGGCCCAAGAGCGGCGCCTCTACTGCTGCCATACCATCCCATATGGGGCACTGAAATACAATAAAGAAAAAAAAGAAAGCTTCATGCGCAGTCTAATACTTCAGCTTCTCCTTCTCTGCACAGTAAGTCCATGTTAAACGAATATTCTGAAAACAAGATGTAACTTGACAACCCAAATACGTTTCAAAATCGGTTGTGTTTACATAGGAGTGAAAATCGTTCACAGGATTGGAAAACTGGCAGCTAGAAGCGGATTTCTGGAATCGATTTTGAAGTGTTTACAAACCACCCAGAAGCAGTATTGGGAAATCGGTTTACACAATCCAGTTTTGGGAGCCCCATGTAAATGAGGTGAATCAATAGCTTTTGTCCACAATTCTATCCAATATTAACTTCCATTTTCAGCTGCCAGTGTCTGATATAGAGTCATGTTACCCTTTATTTCCATCACAGATCTCCTATTATACGTCCTGGAACACTACTTGAAAAATGAAACTAAACAGACTGATTGGACTGTAACCACAGAATGACTTACGTGGTTACATGTCCAGTCAGCTTGTCAGTTTTTATTTTATACTTCCTTCATTCAAGTAGTGTCCTGAGAGATAGCCTTGTGTCTGAGATTTCTAAAATATGTCCCAAATAAAAATTTACATAAAATGCCATTATTTTATTCATGATGGTTTAAGATCACCATGGCTGCTTTCATAAATACCACTGGAGAAAAAACGGCAACCAGTGATACATTTTGATGATTGATTTATTTCGCCATAACTAAGAAAAAGTCTCTTATTTTCTATGCTATACAAATTACAAGGAGATGTCCCCAGCAGTGGGATCAATTTTTTGAAACTATCTATATGGTTATTTACGTTAAGATACTAGGTATCACACACTGCAGCCATTCACCCTGTGGGCCTTCATTTGCAAGTAACTGACAAAAAGAATTTTTGAATTTTGCATGACACTCAATAGTATTAATAAAGTTGTATAACATAGACTGGCTGGGTGGTATAATCGATAGGGTACGGAAATCACATGGTGTTGTGCATTAATTTTTAAAATTTTTTATCGAAATTACTTTTATCATCACTTTTATTCAGTTAATTGATTTAAGTATAATTTTTATTTCCATTTCTTTGTCACATCGTTTTATTCATAATATTAACTTCTTCCTCTGCTCTCATTTTTCTTCGTATAATTCTTTTTCTGCTTGAAATCTTTGTTCATACACTTTTAATTAATTTCATGTATTAATTTCGATATAACTTCTTTTGTTTTTATCATCCTATTTTTTCGCCCAGGTTATTGCATTCATTATATATTTTCCTCATTTTGCTTGAATTTCATTTTATCTACAAAACCCTTCTTCATTTTGAATCTTTATCTGCATTAGTTTGTCCATAGTGCAGCAGGAATTAGGCTATGTTTTAAATGTTTCTATGATGATTACAATGAAGAAAAATCGCACCTTTTGTAACGAAAAATACATTTTTCACACCATTGCACAGTCAGTATAAATAGATTATTTTGTCTTTTGTCTGAAAGATCGGAATTTTCAAATAGCTGAATCTTATAATAGATAAATATTATTGAATTCACATCCACAAAAGTTCCAAGTGGATTAAAAATAATATGTAGCAATAAATGAACCAAATGAAGAAGTTCATATGGTGATTAAAATGATATGACATAGGAATAGGAACGAAAACATTACATTTATCCCAATTAAGTGAATAAAAATAATAATCAATGTCATTTTGATAAAGATTTAAAAATAAAAAAGTTAATGCATCTGACGAGATTCAAACCCACAATCTCTTACAAGTGAAGCCCTTACCCATCCATTACACCAAGCAACCAGTATATGTAATGCATCAGTTTTTAATGGCTCTGAGTGTCGTTCAAAATTTCGAAATTTTTTCGTGAATTACTCGCAAATGACAGCCCACCAGGGTGAATGGCTACAGGGTGTGATTCTTGGCATCTTAACCTACATCACTGTATGTTTCATTTCAAATGTCGATCCCACCACTGGAGACCTCTCCTTGTGAGTCTTAGTGTTCCTCTGTCAGTGAGTGAAGTTATTTAAATTAATCTTGTTTCAGGAAAATTTTGTTGAAGCATTCCTCCTGAACTACTGTTATTATTCAATTAAGTGTTGTTACAATGAATCAGAATACAAACTTTTAACTGACATAAATAAACAGAAATATGCTCCTGTTCCTTTGAGTACAGTAGTAAATGGGAATGAACTCTTGTTTTTCACTAAATGTTAGCAATGGCTTATACGATTTCTTGCCTTTTCTATAAATTCAGCCCTTATCCAATGTAAAATGCTAATGTAAATTGCTAATTAATGTAAGGGTATATAAAAATGGAAAGTACTGTATTGCGCAGCCAACTCGTTGAGAGTAACTACTTGCAGAAGGGGAAATAAGATAGATGCACTAACAGAGTAAAGCTTGTCGCAGGTAGTGAGTTATATATCAAGTGGTATTTCTCTGTCAGCAGAGCCATATTTCCAGGAACATAAATTACTTACATGTGCATCATCCTCACCACTACCGTTTACATGCAAATTAGTGGTTCAACATGCTAAAATTGAAAGCACTGCTTAAACTACTTTTAAGGTATTGATAAGTGAAATTATTCATAGGCAGAAGTTATTGCCTCCTGAAATTTAACAGTAAGCTTCAGGTGAAACTAGCTTCCCCTTTATTCGTATGGGAGTTAATATGGATGTGCAGTTTTTAGCTGAAGCAGATATTCACAAAGAAAAAAAAGACGCAAAATGTTATGTATGGAAATGGGTATCTCTTAGAAATCTATTGGAGACAATACCAGCACACTAAATGAAGCCATCAGCTGAGGACGAAAATAATTTTCGAATGAGTGAAATCAATTTTGAATTTCATTTGAGCCACATTTCTAGCTCTGTACAAAAAACTAATACACATACAGTATGCAAAATGCTGTGCCAGCTCGCATTAAATTACAAGAAACATCTTGATATCTGGCAACTATAGACATTATCATCACTGCAATTACATTCCAAAGAGGGCTATTTCCAGTTTTTTGTTTTAAATAGTTGGATGCTGTCTACAATACACTGAAGGTACATAGGAAATCAAGGTTTTTGTCTCAACAGTTCTGCTTTTGTCAGTATTCTGATAAGTCATAGGTGCTCTAAATATGACGTTTCCTCTACAAGCATGGTACTTCTTTTTGTATCCAAACGTTGTACTACTGTCCAGAAAAGTCACTATTGATTGACTGCACCAATTTGAACACTGCTGTATTTACATACGATTTTAATTAGAGTCAAGTGCAACTTCAAATGTCTAAAGACCCAAAGAAATGTCATTTTTCCACTTCACTGTAATATTTACAGCCAATAACTAAAGAAAAAAATCGATATAATCGCACTGAAATAAAAATACGTTTACAATATTGCCTCTTCTGCGGTAATATGAACCTCAGAAAGCTCATAGACTTAGTTACAACATTTTTCGAATCCATACAGCACTTCAGACGAAGCTGTGTTACTTACTACAAGGAAGTAGTGAGATCTCTCCATTTCTCAGGAAACGCTACATTTAAATAGTTACAGACATTCATTGCAAAGTGTGCACCATCATGTCGAAACCATAGCTATTACTGAACACCAAGTGGGAAGTTTCTTATGCGTCATGCAAAACATTGAAAAAAAAACTTATGATACAGGGATGCATTCAACTTGTCCAGAAATAGATAAGGCCTCAAAAGCACTTCTCCCATGATTTTAGCCCACAGGTCTATGCCAAAATGTGCTTGAAAGCTTGGGCATGTGTGTTGTGTTTCGACCAATGCTGGATGTTGTGGAGACTGAAAAGACCTTCATCAGTGAAGCTAGATTCATTAGTCCATATCACGTTATTTATAAAACGTTCATTATATTCCACTTGGCGCACAAGCCACTCTCAAAACTGTGCTTATCAAATGCTACCTTCTGGCTGCTGGTGTTGAGTTAACGACTAATGATGTGGGTGCAGTTCTTCATTGTGCAACAGTTCAAAAGCCAGTCTTTGAGATATCTGAAACTGTCTTGCAATTTCATGGATACTTTACTGAAGTGATTGGTGAATAGTCTAAAGAACTGCATCTCCTGTTTGTGGAGTACGTCTAGTCCTTGGATGACCTCCGTTCATTATTGTGGATGAAGATTAACAGTTTCCTGAAAGTGTTGCTCCAGGCAATGAAAAACATTCTTATCGAAATGGCAGCTTTGAGGGTACTGTGCAGCACATGCATGAGCAGCAGCAGCAGTAGCTTGGTTGTCAGATGCACCCAACATCAAAGGCATATAGATGTATTCATCTTTTGAGTTCTACATCAGGAAGCCACCCTACATGAACTTGAGAGGACCAGTTATGGTTATACATTGTGCAGTTAGTAGATACATGCATGCAGTTTAATGGATCCCACTGTCATGTGATAGGCTATTGTTATGAGACAAAACAATATCTAGTTTATAAATGACGAGAACAACAGAACAGGCGTAAAAAAAAGTAACCTGACCAGGATTCGACACATAACTCCATGGTGGATGTTGAGTTTAATTTCCCAGCAGTCTACTCGGTGAGCTACGATGACTGGTACGGTAGTGTAGGAAAATACATGTTCCTATGTACATTCTGATGCACTACACAATGTGACATTGTTGCCAGCTCCTTGTTTTCATACATGTATTTTCAAAATGTGCCTGATTTGATTTTGCTAGACAAATTTTTGTCTTGAATCTGGATGAGGAATTCTACGCCAATCTCTAAGTGTGGCATTTTTTTTTCACCCTGCATAAGAAGAGATTGGAATCCATTTTCAGCTAAGAAGAACATAAAATAAACATGAAGAAACATTCGTATGGGATGTGGTCCCACGGAGTAATATGGTGACTTATATTTACAAAAGAAACTAGGTGAAGGATAGTAGCAGTTTTCTAGTATGTCTGAAGGAAGAATGCAGCTCCTGTTTAAATTCAGGGGAAACTGACTACCTCATCAGCACTTATGCAGTGATGGGTGCTCAACTCCATGAAACACTGAAGACAGGAAAAGATATGATTATCCACAACACCAAGTAAGAAAGTATTTAATCCGTGGAGCACATTGTCATGGCTTATATCGGGGTGGGACACATTATGGCAACCAACGAGTACGTCATGTTGCTAGAAGGGAAGACAACTGGAAAATATTAAGTGGTTGGTCATAGTGGGATGACTGAATTCGCCAGAAGTCTGTGGAGAGCGAGTAGTCTCTCTCTTTTCCGCAACGGTCTTATATTGGGATGGGACACCTCAAGGGGCAGATTAGAGTTTTGGTCTGGCACATAGTTTTAGTCTGTAAGTAAGTTTCACAACAGCAGACATTCCACTGCAGGGTGAAAGAATCGTTGTAGAGGTTAGAGACAAGAGCCCATAGCTATGATATCATTGTATATGGAGCACTAACTAATCTGGACAAGGTGACAAATGAAATCGACTGTGACCTGATCAATAGGATCGTACAAGCGTGTTTCTGAAATGATTGCAGGAAACCTTATTATAGATGGACAGAGAAAAATCTGAACTTCATATTTCGAATGTGAGCTCAGTCTCTAAACATCTGCGATGCCTCAGTTGTTCTCCACAACTGAAAATTGGAAGAAAGTGATACGCAGTACTACAGTGGCTATGGGAACCAACTTGATGATGTAATAACTAAAAGTCATATAGACACCTACAAGGGTGGGGCAGGAGGGTGGGCAGTGGCGGCTGCAAAGGAGGCATGTGCCCCATCCTGAAATCTGGGTTACAGATCTTTTATCCATTACAAAATTATTGGGCATTTCTGACAATGATTCTCTGGGATTCTATTAGACTGAATTGTTGAGCACCATAGAAAATGCTGCAGCATTAGCAGTTCCTATGTAACTTAGATTCGTTTCATTGCCAGGCTGTAGTGCCCTTGGAGTGGAGATGGTTTTGGCACTACCCTGTGGTCATCGCTAATGCGAATCTTTGAAAAACATTGCCAAAATACCTGAAAAACATTGCCAAAATAAAGTCCCCATTCACTTCCTAGTATAGTCTTTACCGAATTGGAGAAAGAAACGGTTCCAACACTGTGGTACACAGATTTTGGTGCCAATTCCCAGCATGAAATAAATATGGCTGCAGTGCACTACCCGACATAAGTAGTGGGGTAAGGGTGACTCTGCGCCACTTCTGATATCAAATTAATGTCAAATTATTTATTTAATTAATTAAATTAATCGATTAATTATTCTCCTCCTCTCTAGGAAATCGCTAACCTTCCCCCCTCCTCTCCACTCTCCTCCCCCTGGAAATAACTGGCAGGAAAGTCGCTCAGTCTGTGCTGAGCTGTTGGACTGGAAGGATCTCGAAACAGAAAATTGAAATCAATGTCAGCTACATTGCTTTGTTTATTCATAAAATACAGTTTGCATATTCTTTATTTAATCAGTTTGTGGGAGACAGGTTCTAGATCTCTTTATTTGGCGGGAAAAGCTTATCATTATCTTCCTTTTATTTAATTTTGGAAGGTGCAAGTGTTGTAAAATATTTGGAAAAAATTGGAGCTCTGTCGAATAATATATAATTAAATATACAAATAGACCGCTTTTTTCCCCTCACGTGTGCAATACTGCTAAGAAATTGACGTCAGTGTAAACATAAACACTCATTGCATATAATTAAACTGCTAGAGATCGCAGTCATAGCGCTAAATGTAGTAATTCCAATCATATCTGGCAAAACAGAAATGTTTTTGGCGGGAAATCATACATATCGCGAAAAAAACGCTACTTAAAACCATCATCACAAGTAGAAAAAATCCCGAAAAACCGTGGGAAACTGAACGAATACCACTTTACACCAACCAAGTGAGGGAAATCATATATATCGCGAAAAAACGGCAGTTAAGAACATTGTCACAGGTAAACATAGTTATGAAAAACTACAGGAACTGAAGTGACACCACTTCACACTGATCAAGTGCATAGAAATTAACGGTAAATCATACATACTGCGAAAAAACGGTAGATAAAAATCGCAATACACAGTGCAAAAGATCACAGAAGAAAAAACGTAATTACATGCATCGCATAACACATGCACCTTGCATGGGAGTGGAGTGCTCACTATGCACGGAGCTCATAGGTCCTGCAGAAGTGCTGACCGCTGTTTGCTGCTGCTCTGTCAGCTTGTGTTGGAGTCAGGCAGGCTAATGACATACTCCCACATGCTACCACCAGAGGACAGCTGGCAGCCGACAACCAGCAGGTTGCGATGCGGAAAGTGGATAGGCCTTCTTTTGAAAATTTTGAATAGGCCATCTGAGTACCATGTTCCAATTTCAGTTCTTCATTATTTGTTCTTTTCTTCCAGTGTGCTTTCATCAGTTCACTTCGTTTCTTCTCTCTGTCTTCACACCATTTTGAACCAGTCTTTTTAGCTACCTTCCCTTCGAATCCTTCCATTTTCAGTGCATTTTCCCAATGCGTTTCTCTGTTATTTATAGCTTCTGTTTTTATATTGTTTCTTTCTAAATCCTTTTTTACTTTGATGACCCAGCTTGTTGTGGACATTTTACCCCACAAATATGTCAAAATCTTATTAGTTAATCTTTCATTCGAAATAAATGTCCAAATCACATGAGTCTTCTTTTTATTATTACATTTGAAATATTTTCTGTATTTTGGTACATTTCAGCATTACTTCATAATTTCCAACCTTCTGCTGTGTTCCTAATGTTTCCCTTATAAATTGCCTTTCTAGTACTTCTAATTCATCTAAGTTTTAGTTTAATGACAGACATTCTGTTGCATATAGGCATTCTGGCTTCACTACTGTGTTTTAATACCCTATTTTTGTATTTAGGGATAGGAGCTTTTTATTGTAGAGGCCTTTGGTGATTCCATATGCTCTCCCCATTTTATACAACTTTTCTTCTATTGCGGAATTTTCCAAATTATTTTCTTGGATTATCTCCCCTAGGAATTTGAACTTTTTTACCATCTGTATTTGAGAAATTCTGTCTTCAGGAATTTTGGAGCATCCTTAATGCTTGTTAAAAATTTTGGTTTTTCCACAGAAATTCTTAAGCCAGTTCTGCTGGCTGTTTATTCCAGGAGATGTGTTTGTGTTATAGCAGATGCCACATTTTCAGATAGTGTAGCAAAACCATCTGAAAATGAAGAAAGTTGATTTTGATCTTTTTGCTTCCTCTTTCTAAGCTTGTCGACGAAATTTTGAGTTCAATAAGTTTTTAGTTCTAAATTATCACTGTCTTCTCTAACATACTATTAAAAAGAATTGGGGATAGGCAGTCATCTGTTTTTATTTTGAAAGATTGCGAAATGTCTCCTGACAACAGGTCTTTTGTTTATTTTTTGTCTCTTGGTGGCCCACTTGTGTCTGCAAACAGCTATAATCCTCTTGGAGACATGCGCTGGTGGCTTTCTTCTTTGTCGATAACTTACTAATTGCATATCATTATGAGTATTTTCCTGAATGAAACATTCTCTCAGTAAGTGGCTGCTTCAAAGGCCTTACTAGAAAGACAATGTCACTCAGTGCACAATGGCTGTGACCAGCCTTTGTGGACCATTTTCCTTTTTGTTATCACTACAACATCCCACAAATCATGAAGCATTCTGGCTTGTAGTATAGTCTTGTAGTCAGTGTATCAGCCTCACTTTGATGTGGTCTGTCGGCTTGTAGCGGTCACATCAAAGGCATTTCCTGGAAGAAATGCTCACTTATCAATATACTTCCTGCGTTCTGTCTGACGAACGCTCTTCTCTTGTGAACCACCCCATACCTCAGTATGTTTGAGCCAGCAGACCTGTAGCAGCAGCTTCAAAGACCCTCCTAGAAAGACTGACACAGAACGTTGCATTTCCTGTCTCCATACACAATCACTTGCTCCAAAGGTATCTGCAAAAGTTGTACGGCAAACACCAGGATGCTGATGTTGGCTTTGATGTAGCTAACAAACGGTTTTTCCAGGGTGGACTGGTGAACGCTGAGAGAGACATTCCTGGAACGTTAACCTTTTGAACAACACCTATTCCAGAGGATTTTATGCCAGCTTTGATGTAGCTGACAACAGGTCTCTCAGAGGACAATTTCACACCAGCTTTGATGTAGCAGACAAGAGCTTATTTCCAGGAGGACAGATAAATGCTGACGAAGACATTCCTGGAGGAAGAATAACTGGTTGCTGTTCCGCCTGTGCTCCGTGGGACGAAAACATCTAACATGTCTGAATCTGCTGACCAGGGGACCAGGGTTTTCCACTGTATAAGCATTCCTATTGGTTCCCAGCAAACTAGTGGGTGGGCTTGAGTCTATATAAATCCTAACCCTCCACAGTCATCTTCATTCTACTCTAGTCTGTGACTACATTCAGCTGTTTATTCGAGCTGTCGTGATATGATACCGTCATGAAGCATTCAGCATCTTTAAGCAGCATCAGCAGCGTCAGTAGATTAGATTAGATTAGATTAGATTAATACTAGTTCAATGGATCATGAATACGATATTTCGTAATGATGTGGAATGAGTCAAAGTTTCCAATACATGACATAATTAATTTAATTTAACAACATACTTAAGTTAATATATCAACTTTTTATTTTTTGTGTTTTTTTTATTATTTTTATTTTTTATTTTTTTAAATATTTTTTTTCTTAATTTATATCTAAAAATGCCACTATGGAGTAGAAGGAGTTGTCATTCAGAAATTCTTTTAATTTCTTCTTAAATACTTGTTGGTTATCTGTCAGACTTTTGATACTATTTGGTAAGTGACCAAAGACTTTAGTGCCAGTATAATTCACCCCTTTCTGTGCCAAAGTTAGATTTAATCTTGAATAGTGAAGATCATCCTTTCTCCTAGTATTGTAGTTATGCATACTGCTATTACTTTTGAATTGGGTTTGGTTGTTAATAACAAATTTCATAAGAGAGTATATATACTGAGAAGCTACTGTGAATATCCCTAGATCCTTAAATAAATGTCTGCAGGATGATCTTGGGTGGACTCCAGCTATTATTCTGATTACACGCTTTTGTGCAATAAATACTTTATTCCTCAGTGATGAATTACCCCAAAATATGATACCCTTTGAAAGCAATGAGTGAAAATAGGCGTAGTAAGCTAATTTACTAAGATGTTTATCACCAAAATTTGCAATGACCCTTATTGCATAAGTAGCTGAACTCAAACGTTTCAGCAGATCATCAATGTGTTTCTTCCAATTTAATCTCTCATCAATGGACACACCTAAAAATTTTGAATATTCTACCTTAGCTATATGCTTCTGATTAAGGTATATATTTATTAATGGCGTCATACCATTCACTGTACAGAACTGTATGTACTGTGTCTTATCAAAATTCAGTGAGAGTCCGTTTACAAGGAACCACTTAGTAATTTTCTGAAAGACAGTATTGACAATTTCATCAGTTAATTCTTGTTTGTCAGGTGTGATTACTATACTTGTATCATCAGCAAAGAGAACTAACTTTGCCTCTTCATGAATATAGAATGGCAAGTCATTAATATATATTAACAACAACAAAGGACCCAAGACTGACCCTTGTGGAACCCCATTCTTGATAGTTCCCCAGTTTGAGGAATGTGCTGATCTTTGCATGTTATGAGAACTACTTATTTCAACTTTCTGCACTCTTCCAGTTAGGTATGAATTAAACCATTTGTGCACTGTCCCACTCATGCCACAATACTTGAGCTTGTCTAGCAGAATTTCATGATTTACACAATCAAAAGCCTTTGAGAGATCACAAAAAATCCCAATGGGTGGTGTTTGGTTATTCAGATCATTCAAAATTTGATTGGTGAAAGCATATATGGCATTTTCTGTTGAAAAACCTTTCTGGAAACCAAACTGACATTTTGTTAGTACTTCATTTTTACAGATATGTGAAGCTACTCTTAAATACATTACTTTCTCAAAAATTTTGGATAAAGCTGTTAGAAGGGAGATTGGACGGTAATTGTTGACATCTAATGAACACCTGGATCCTACTATATCCACAACATTTAGAAAATGATTATTAAAAATATTTTCAACTTCTGACTTTTTGTTCATAAAGTTTTCATTCAATTTGATGGTAATACTGTCTTCCTGTGCTCTTGGTTGACCTGTTTCTCTTTTAATAACATTCCAAATGTTTTAATTTTATTATCAGAGTTGCTGATTTCAGACATGATACACATACTTCTGGATTTTTTAATAGCTTTTCTTAGAATAGCACAGTAGTTTTTATAATGTTTGATAGTTTCTGGGTCACTACTCTTTCTTGCTGTCAGATACATTTCCCTTTTCTGGTTACAAGATATTTTTATACCCTTAGTAAGCCATGGTTTGTTACATGGTTTCTTACAAGTATATTTAACTATTTTCTTGGGGAAGCAGTTTTCAAATGCGTTTACAAAAGTGTCATGAAATAAATTATATTTTAAATTGGCATCAGGTTCACGGTACACCTCATCCCAGTCTAACTGCTGTAGGCTTTCCATGAAATTTGCAATTGTTAAATCGTTGACTGAACGTACTACTTTGGAGGACTGTTTAGTATTGCTGAATGGAGCTATGTCATATATTGTAACTAGCTGTGCACCATGATCAGAAAGACCATTCTCAACAGGCTGAGCATTTATCTGGTTAAACTTATCTTGGTCTATAAAGAAGTTATCTATCAGTGAGCTGCTATCTTTTACCACCCGAGTAGGAAAATCAATAACGGGTGTCAAATTGAAAGAACCGAGTAATACTTCAAGGTCATTTTTCCTATTACCCTCTTTCAGAGAATCTACATTGAAGTCCCCACAAATAATAATTTGCTTCCCTCTGTCTGACAGATAGCACAACAAGGAGTCCAAATTTTTCAGAAATAGATGAAAATTTCCTGATGGGGACCTATATACAGTTACAATTATAAATGTTCCTTTATTTAATTTAGGCTCACAGGCGCATGCTTCTATATGTTTCTCTACACAAAACTTTTTTGTTTCTATACTTTTTGCACAATGATAACTTTTGACATATATGGCAACTCCTCCTTTCTCCATATTTTCTCTCATTACATGTGCAGAGAGCTTATATCCACTTACATTTACCTTATCCATATCAGTGACAATGTGATGCTGAGACAGGCATAGTATATCTATTTCATCCTCAGCTTCTAAATCTTCTAAACAAACCAGAAGCTCATCTATTTTATTCTTTAAACTCCCAATATTTTGATGAAATATACTTACATTATTTTTAATTATACTTTTATGAAAACCTTTCCTTATTCTAACATTTGCAGTACTCTCCTGTCTGTGACAGCGGGAAACGTCTGAGACAATACTTGGAGGAACTGCCATGTAAGTACTTATTTTCATTATTTCACAGCATGTGTTCATTGCTCTGAGTCTCAGATTTCGGTGTATGTTTTCGTTATTTCGTTGTTCTGAGTTTTCAGGCTTCTTTAAAGCGAGTTTAGTAGCGAGTGTTCATCAAATCAGTGTGTGTACATTATTTAGAAGTATATTTTCGTTGTTTCATTGCTCTGAGTGTTCAGATTCCGTTAAAATGAGTTTAGCAGCAGGTGTTTACCAGGTCTTGTTGTTACAGCATTCATTGCTGACATGGTGGCTGAGCTTGACCAAGCTGAGAGGATGCAGGTTGATGAGCCTGTACAACCCCTGCACCAGCCTCCAGCAGCGACTACGTCATTTAAGTACATATTCTCGCTAAAAAATTTTGTGTATTGTTGTAATTTGTGCATGTGTGTACGTTTTTAAATCGATATGTTGTTGCTGCCGTAGGTGATTTTGAGGAGGTGAAGCCGTATGTTACACCACCCCGATGAATCTGTCGCATCTGTGACTGAAGTATACATTCTTTTTATTAATTTTTTTCATAGTGCTGTAAACGTTTTTTTTTAAATCATTACATTGCTGTTATTTTAGGCGATATCGGGCTGAACCAGTGACTCCATGCCAGTCCAGATGAGGATATGCCACAGTGGGTGGAAGAAATGGAGCGAGAGCTTCATGAAGTCAAAATACTGATGCTGAATGGGGTGGAGGTGGTCTCCGATAACTCAGGGAAGTGGTATCAACGTCGAGTCAAGGTGACATCACCGCTGCTTCAGGTTATTTATGTACCATCTTTACTTGTTGTATCATGTAATACCAGTGTTCTTTCTTTGCAGTAGCAGCAGGTGCATACTCATTTTTCGTCATTCTTTCTCTGTCCAATACTGCCAGGCATACGATTGACTCCATCATTCTCATCGTATGCTGTGGCACAGGCGCCAGAGCAAGTGAAGACGGCATCACCAAAACACTCTCCTATGCCATGTGCCTCAACCGCCAGGACAAGATTAGACTTGTGGCTGTACGAGCCGCTATCTCAGCTGCCACTGTCTGTGCTCCCCCACCCCCCCCCCCACCCCTTCGCTGCCACTGCCTCTGCCTTCACTGCCACAGAGCAGCTATCTGCCCCAGACTTGGTGCTTCTTCCAGCCTGACAGAACTGCATCCATCCGCCAGTGGTCTCACAAGCCTGGTGCACCATACCACGTACCTCGTCACTCCACCCCACAGCTGGCTTTGCCCACAGGATAGCCACAGACCTTGGCTCCTAGTCATAGTGGTAGTAATAGTGATCCTATAGCTAGCAGCAGTTCCCTCTCCCATCCTATTATAGGTGGACATCAGGTTAGTAACTTGATGCCACAGCTAAACTACAAGGTGATAGAGGATGCATTTGAGGAGTGCTTTTCATTTTCTCACGTAGAGATCCCAGCAGGTGGGCACAGAGACCCAATTGGTTTTTTGATAGTATGCCTTCCTGTTCTGGAGGCAGAGCTCCTAAAATCATTAATGATCCACAGTACTCCACCATTAAGTATAGCACTGTGCTGTGTTATGAACTCATGCATCCCCAAAACAGGGCTCAGGTTTCGAGATGAGCATTGTATACATTTTGGAGAAAAATGGCATGGTATCATGGGGCAACCGCTAAGTGGTTTCACAAGGCCACATAGAGTGCTATACAGGCCAAGTTTTCTGAGAATGAAGTTAGAGGTTCGTGGAGGGCGCTCAACTGAGTACTACACCTCGATATCTGTACACATATCTCTGATCTGACAAATGCGTGATCCAGCTATATTAGGCTTCCTCAGCATTCAGCTGATAAGAAGGCATGTATTAATGTCCAAAATAAAAAGACATCTAGTGTTTTGCATGGTCAATCCTTGTTTGTGAGAAAAATTACAATCACAAGGCTCATTCCCATCATCCATCTTGATACAAAAAACGTATTGACGTTCGTGTATGTCATAATTTTCAAAGCATCAAGGTCCAAGTTAAGATCTAGGACATTCCTAAATTTCAGGCACAGAATACCAGGATATTGATCCATGTTTACGGTCTGAAGGGAACAAGCCAGATAAAGATGGTAAAGTTACAAACGAAGTTGTTTTACCCCATCATTTCTCTGAATTGGCCAATCAGCGTAAGATGCATGTAAACTTGCTGCTATTCGCCAAAGGAGACAATTACCACTATGTATAGATCAGATGTATGTTCTGACTCCTTTCATCCCAACTGAGTAAACACATGTGTAAAAACTGTATTTGCTGAAGGTATTTCAATGCTTTCTCCACAAGCGACTTAGCAAAGCATATTGTGGATTGCTCTGCCACGAAACCAGTAAATGTTGTCATACCCACTGAGGAAAACAAAAGCCTAAGGTTAAGAATACCCCCCCATCAGGAGTGTTGCTCTTTTGTGGTGTATGCTGACTTTGTGTGCCTCCTCACTCCTGTGACATGCTGTAATGGCGACCCTACGGCCTCACATACCATCCTCACAGTAAAACACTTACCATATGTAGCAGTGTACCTGGGTGTATGTTTATATGATTCGATTCTTAGCCATCGCAAATCATATGTTGGGGATAATCCTGCGATTTGGTTGCTCATTGAATTGTAAAAATTTACATGGGAGGTTTATAAGCTATACAGCAACAACATTCCCATGACAACGTCAAATGATTTGTACAGAAGGCAGTTGATTGTCATATCTGTGGGTAGCCATCAGATGAGAAAGCAGGAACTCCTTGTAGGGATTATTGTCATCTAACGGTAAGTTCTGTGGTGCCACCCATAATACATGCAACCTGAAGTAAATATTGCCGTGACACGTACTCATCTTTTTCCGCAATTTGAGTGGGTATGATCCTCACTTTTTTGTTGAGCACTTGGGTTTGAACAAGGATCAGGTCAGTGTCCTGTCTGAGAGGGTTGGGAAATATATTTGCTCCTCCAGACAAACGGCGCCAATAATTATGCTCCACTCTCTTGACTCACTACGTTTTATGCAGGTGCCATCCCAGAAACTTGTTGAAACTCTTCCTCAGGAGGTTATGCAAATCACTCAAGGTGCATATCCCAATAAAACAAAGTTTCAGCTTGTGACAAGCAAGGGGGCTTCCCACATGAGTATCTGGATTGTATGAGGAAACTCAATGGAGCCCGACTACCTGACATAACTGCATTTATCAGTAACCTAACTGGTGAAGCCATATGGATGCAGAGTATGAACATGCTGTGAATGTTTGGCAGGAGTTCAACATCTCCTCTTTAGGAGCATATGCTAAACTTTACATGGACACAAACGTGCGTTTGCTTGCGGATGTTTTTGAGAAATCCCAGGATGTGTGGGTGACCACATATGCTCTGGACCTTGCCTTTTATTACACAGAACCTGGATTCTCTTGGGACACAATGTTCAAGAAAACGCAAGTCACCATCTAACTATTGACTGATATTGACATGCTTCTTTTCATTGAGTGAGGGACCTTTGGGCGACTTTGCCAATGAGTCCACAGGCATGCCAAGGTAAATAGCCCTGCATGGACGAGAGGTTCAGTGCATCCAAAGATTCGAGCTACGTCTTTACTTGGATGTGAATAACCTGTACAGGGATGCCGTGCGACAGTCGCTGCCAATTAGCATGTTTCAGTGGCTGTCTAAAGGCGAGTGTGTCGAATTAGGTGGAAATATGCATGTTGTGGCGGCTGATTCTGGTGTGGGGTACGTTGTGGAGGCAGACCTCAAGTACCCTATTAGTCTGCATGATGCGCACAGCGATTTGCTGCCATGTACAGATCAACTAGTTCTGTGAGCAGGCTCCATCCTGCAAGGGTTCAGCTACTTTATAAATTACTCATCGCTGGTCTTAGCTCTGAGCAGTCTGTGAATCCCTGACTCACT
This sequence comes from Schistocerca cancellata, assembly GCF_023864275.1. NCBI lineage: Eukaryota > Metazoa > Arthropoda > Insecta > Orthoptera > Acrididae > Schistocerca > Schistocerca cancellata. The sequence continues at coordinate 976,065,699 of NC_064627.1, forward strand.
AATAAATTCTTCTTTTGTCTGTGGAAGAATATCAAAACCAGAACTCATCAACTATGATTTGTAAGAAGGCTTTTATTATGCCTTTGATTACAAGTCTGATCCTATGTTAACCAATTAGGTATACCTCAATTTGAACCAAACTCTGAACTTCCAAAGCAAGATTATACATCAGTTCTTACAGAAAATTTTTTGCCACCTCCAATCAATCCACGCATCATGATGCCAACCACTGCTTTAATGTTCCTGGACGACACAAAGCTCATGTGGAATACCACAGACAAAAAAAAAAGACAAACAAACAACACCAAACACGATCCGCTCCTTACCAAATCTTCCTCGAAATAATTAAACTTTAAACCTTTGTACAACTTTTCCAGATGAACAAATGAACAGATCTTCTGCTAATAGAGCTTGTTCACTTATATTCAGATTGGCACAAGATTTCCCCTTCAGTCAACGAAATGGTTCAGTTTTAAAAACCTTTGCCACAAAACAACTGCGAAACCTCATATTCTCAGAATCCCCAAAGTGATGACAACGTTGTGGAACAAGCAAAGATATGTCATACGTTACAGAAACCTCCAGCAGCGTCTCAGCTTAGGGATGGAGTGGTTACAATCGCTCACACTATCCCCTTCAACCAGTCACCCTAGTTTAATGTGTATGTTGATTTAAATACCATGAAGGGGGCTTTTGCAAAGGGCTCTGAAAAATATTTAAAAAAATGGAAAATTTGAAAAAAAAACCGCCGTGAAATTCTTATTAGGACACAATGGGACGGGCAATGCGGTGTAAAGAAATGTATCGCCAGACCAAATTTCAAACAGGTCATTATCTTCAACAAGAAGTTATAGGCTGTGGAGATGGCGAAGACTGCAGTAGAGTTCATGAAACCTGTTTATGTGGGATGTGTATATTATACTCCACATGCACCTATTCCATTATGAATTTGCGAAAATTCGTTTCGCCTATCCAAAGTTACAATTTGTGAATACAGACAGCATCATTCATATGACGTAGCGACAGTATTGTTCTGCAGAACAAGAAGGCTACTGGCCTTATGAAAGATATGGCGAATGGGTTGCCAGCTGTGGAGTTTGTGGGCCTTACATCCGAAATGTATGTGTTTTTCACATTGTGAGATGCCATCTAGAGTCAGTCAAAATTTCTTGCAGTGCCGGCACAGCAGTATTTATCGTGCTCCAGTGCACCCACAGCATATGATATGGCAAACTAGTATTTAATTTCAAGGGCACTAAGTGTGCACTGTACTGCAAATCTGAAATCAGTGTGCCACCTCATGATGGTAAGCGGGTCACTTGTGAGGATGGGACTGAAACTCATTCGTGCTCACACTGTTCACTTGATGAGAGTGATGTAAATGAGAGAGAGTGAGAGTGTGTGTTGATAGTGGTTGTATGTGGAATCGTATGATCCGTTTATCATAGCATAACTATTGAACAGCACATATGATGACATAGTTGTGCACTATATGCACACCATTCTTGCAGTGATTATGTGAATAGGCCAAATATCATGTAAAATATTTGCACAACATGTGTGCTGATATAGCTGTGCACTATGTGCCCTTGTAAATAATCCTGCACATCATGTAAATAGAATAGTTTTTTCACTTTTACCTGCCACTAGTCATCTTAGTCTGATTAGCTTTTACTCGTATATTTAGTCCCCAGTCCATCGAGAAAGAGTAAGAGTATTTGCATATTTGATGATATTTAGGGATGTTTGCAAGGTTTAATTGTCGGTGCAATATCGCGATCGGTGTAAAATATTTATTTGCCCCTGAAGGTCCCATCTGCAGAAAGAAAAAAAGGCGGACAGTGCTTCCACACAGGCGGCATCATTAATTTGGCAGGTAAATTCGATAAGAGCCAATCATAATGCTCGATTCATTCACATGATATCCTTTGTGCTGGGTTATAAAAGCGTCTACAAACCGATTCGAACAAGTTGGAGGATAGGTACCTAGGGAAAGTCCTGGTCAAGCAAGTGTTCAAAAGCAAGTTGAAGCATATCATCGATCTGTGACATGGGGGTGGTCACTCATACGCCACTGTGGCATTAGGGAATCTCCAGACCAGTAGTTGTATGATACCGAAAAATCACGCCATTTTTCTCTTCTCTAGAACAGTGCTTCGAATTCTGTTTGTGTAATTGCTCTGATTTCACGTCCATCTGTGCTTAGACAATGCTCTCTTTCCAAACAACAAGAACGGTGTTTCCGCGAGCGTGCAGAGATATGGTGAAGGCTTTTAGCGGTGAGAAAGCTTCTGCATGAAGGGAACACGTGAAGATTGCTTGAGAGAAAGTAGCCTGTGCTATTCTGGGAAGAATTGTGACATCTCTTTTGGCACTGGAGCACAGGTAGAGCGAGGGGTCACGTCAGCAGCAGTGAAGACGTGGCGCTTATTTACATAGAGATGTGATGTCAGTATAAGATTGAGAACCTTGTTAGGTGCGCTTTCGATGGTTTGTAGCTACGCTCGCGCACTTCACGGCATTGTGTCAGTCACACTGGGCAGTTGAGCACGGTTAGATGTGTCTCGCATGTCGTGCTAGGAACAATGCACCCTGTGGTATGTGGTGATGTCAGTATCCCCAGGTATTGCATCAGCAATGGTAAAACGCATGTGCTGCCCAGCGGTGTCTCACATATGGGACCAGCGTGAGCGTGCCTTGGAGTCAGTATAACACTGACTGTATACTCCAAAATAGAAAGGGTCGCTCTGGCTTGTGTCCGGCAGTGGCTCACAGCGGTGTTGGCATACGTACCCATGGAGCGCCCGTGCTTCTGTCCGGTTGCGTCAGTAACGGTGCCTAGGTGAACATGTATTTCAAGAGGAATTTCTCAGGTACCAAGTATGAAAGGGCTGTCGCTGCCTCATGCTTGAGGGCATCTGTGCGTGGTTTGACAGCTGATGGCCACGTCACTTTGTGGGGCTACAGGTAGCCTCCTGTGAGGTCTACTGGATAGGTGGTGGCGGACGGTTATAACGCCAGAAATGCATATCCTCCTATTTCCATCTATTGCACTATAATTTTTTTCCTTGTTTTGTTACCTCAAGATATGACATTTCTGTCTTTTTATATATTGTAATTGTTTTACTGTTTGTGTATATATATATATATATATATATATATATATATATATATATATATATATATATATATATATATATAATATGCATTTATGTCGATGTATAATTGGTTGTTTTGTAAATATTATTTGTATTTTTACGCTGGGTCTTGCCTAGGGAAAACTATGCTATCGAACGAATACGTCGATAGGTCGTGTGGAGAACCAGAGTGTTTAGGATCTTTGGTAGTGTTAACTCTGTCGCGTGGAGCGCGGGCAGAGAGGGAGTTTGGCTGGGATGGTGCAGTGGAGCAGGTATGTTGTGTGACGCTCCCGCGAGTTGCCGCGCTTTCAGGGTTTGGCAGCAAGTAATTGCGCTCGACTTGCGATGATAGTTTCTGACATGGTGTCGCGGACGGGAAGCATTAGCTGGCGCACATCAAGAGCCCGTTTCGTCTGGTGACCGTGTCGAGAAGAAGGCATGCCAACATCCAGCTTCTGCAACAGCGATGGCCGACAATGAGTGACTGTCGCCACCTCCTCGATCTATGCCTTCAAACCTTCAATCAACCAACAAGGAAGACTGGAAGCACGTAAAGTTTTAGAACTGTATGGCAGACCTCAGCTTTTCAAACTTTTAAAATTGTTGCATCACAAAATTACAGCAACTTAGCATGAACCTTTGTTGCTCATTGTCCCAATTGCATTACCAAGCAGGATCTCTTCCTTTTCCGGAATGAACCCGAGTGTCGTTGAAATTCAAACGCCAGCATAATTCGATTTCACTGCTTTAATTTCAAAGTTCAGTTAAGGTATTCATAGCTGGCTACAATTTTAGATTACACAAGCACAAATTAAGAGTGCGAGTTTTGTTACCGTATTTTAGCTTACCTGTGACTGCAGCTCAGCTTGGTACGTACTAAATTTTACTATTGTTAATTGTTCAGAATCATTTAATTCAAGTTCAAAGTTAAATCTCTTATTTCTAAATTGCGTAGATTCAAGTAGCTTTTGAAATGATTGTTGAGGTAGTCCAAGACTAACCGTATTTTACTGAATTTCGATGTGCTTCAGAAAGAAAGCTCACTATTAACTTCAGTTACTAAATTAACTTTCTATTTTCTGGTTTTATTAATTCTTTTGCTAAATTAAGTCAGAGTGTAGCGAAATTTATTACTTCTGACAAACTTTCAGTTTTCACACTACACGTGTCAACCTTCAGTTGCCACACTTCTAGTGCTAATTATATGTGTAATAACCTTTCTTTTTCAGTTACTATAGTAATTGTCCTTAGGACTGGCGACTGTAATTTCCCCCAAATCTCAAATATCTAATTACCGCTAGTTAATTGTTAACGTAACGGCCGCACATTTACTTTCTTTATTAACTTTACACCTTTTCAAAATTAATTTCCACCTGTTTCATTAGCATTTTTCCTTTCATTTAGATGCAACCCTTTCCTCCCTCTTTACCGACAGATTAACTTCGGTGACGATTGCTTTTCCCAAATTTCCATTAGGTACACGCTGTTTAATTTTTCACTGTCATTAAGGTCTATAAGTGAGGTGGAGGTTACACGGTGTCTGCATACGTTGTTTGCATGCCTGTTGCATTATTTTACGAGCAGGTCTGTAGGCTGTGCTATGCGCTATTTGGACAGTTTATGAGTACTGAGTGTGTCTACACATCAGTGTGCTGCATTATTTAGTAGGAGTCTGCATGTCTGTACTGAAATTATTTCGGTAAATTAGGAATTGTTTGTGTGTCTGCAGAGCATTATTTAGGAGTAGTTTACAGGTCTGTGGGCTGTCTGGTGTGACCCCAAAGATGTGTTTTGTATCAGTGTAATAAATATACTCCATCCCTAAACAAATTATTCCAAAATAAATAAAGTACACTCCTTCATTACTCTCTCCAGCAGCCCAGTGGGGGCTGAGTCATTTTCGGGCCATTTTCCCCCTCCAGACCACCATCTTGGATTATGTCACAGGAGGGATGACAGCACTCTCTGGTGGCAGTATTGTGTACTAGGTCAGTTGGAGTCTAGATCTCATGGTGGAGACACTGCCTGCAAAATAAAATCTCATGTCCAGCACAGGCAGAGTGGTTTTCCCGCCATTTCCCCCACCATCTTGGCTTACATCATGAAACAGATGGCAGTGCTCTCTGGTGGTACTGTGTACTCGGTCCAGACTTCATGGTAAACACACTGTTTGCCACCATCTTGGATAACGGTACTTGTGTAATCATCTGATATCATGGCAGCCATCTTGGATCACATCATGGGGTGGATGACAGTGCCCTCTGGTGGTGATACTGCGTACTAGGTCAGTTGGATTGCAGACTCCATGGAAAACACACTGGATAGTGGTGTTGCCCTAATTGTTTAAATAAAGGCTGGTACATGATTTCGACAGTTGACGATTAGCAAGCATGTTTGCAGAGTTTGCATGTATTATTATTTCGACAATTTACGAGTTGTTTGACTCTCTGGATATAAATGTATTGCATTATTTACGAGTGGTTTGCATGTAGCAGTTTTCAGGTTTGTATGCTGTGTGGCACGTCAGAGCGTGTGTTCTGTATCCCTGTGTTAAATATACTGCATCCCCAAGTAAATTGTTCCAAAATAAATAAAGTACATTCATTCCTATCTCCAGCAGCCGAGTGCAGGCTGAGTCCTCTTCCCACAAATCTCTAGGAAGAGGTGGCGGACGTGTGACTTAGGTTAATCCAAAAGCCCTTTCTTTCCCACCATTTTCTTAGGTTAGTAAAGGAGCCCAACTGACCTTTGTTTACTACCAAAAGTCAAACTTGGCGCCAGTTCCTAGGAAGAGGTGGCTGTCGGGTGAGATAGGTTAGGGGAGGTAGCCCAAGTGACCTACCTTCGCGCCATTTTTCTTAGGTTAGTAGAGATAACCATAGTGTGATGCATTATCCTCTTGGAATTTGTACTTCCCGCCATTTTTCTGTGGGAGGGGGGAGGAGGAGGTTTAGCTTAGTGGAGGTTGCCCAATTGACCTACCTTCCCGCCAAAATCCACCACAGTGGATGGCATCATCGCCCCCATCTTGGGCACATCTGGCAACAATGCGGATTTGTGCCAGAACCGGCCTCGCCCCTATAGTAACATCAACCCACCAGTTTAAAAAAGCGTGTGATATGAATAATTTGTGGTGTAAATTCAAGAACATCATTTAGAAACGTGTTCAAGGAACTTTCCATTCTAACCACAGCTTTCAGCATATTTATTCCTTAATGAAATTTATTGCAAGTAATACATCTCTATTACCAACCAATGGCTCAAAATATAGTATCAGTACTAGGCACTCTGTCTTCAGGCCACTAGTGTCTACTGGGACCATCCGACCGCCGTATCACCCTCCGTGGAGGAGGCGGATAGGAGGGGCCGCCCTCCTGGTCGTTATGATGGTATTCTTGACTGAAGCCGCTACTAATCGGTCGAGTAGCTCCTCAACTGGCATCACGAGGCTGAGTGCACCCTGATCAGTACTAGGAATAACAACAATCTACATTAAGACCTAAAATCACTTACCTTGGTCCAAAAAGGGGTCAAATATTCCGGAACACACATATTCAATAAATTGCCAGAATCATTAAAAAGATGGTTTCAGATAAAGCATGGTTTAAACAAAGTTTGAAAGACTTTTTGATAGGCAACTCCTTCTTTTCTATAGATGAATATCTTAACACAGACTGTTAAGCCAGCTTACATAAAAATGTCTGTTAGATTTCAGCATTCACAGCACTTGGTCACTACAGTCAAGATTAGCTATTTTGCGTTTGATAAATTTATTAATAGTGCATAAGAATGTTGCATTCTGACAGCGTGTTAATTCTGTAAATATTAGCTGTCCCCGTTTACCACACTGTATTCACCTATTTCGACAATCTCCTAGCAAATGTTCACGACAGTAAGTATAATATTCAAATGCTTTATGTTATACTTTCTGACATGTTCCACACCCACGAGAATCGTCTTATTTTATGGGTCTATGCTACGAAAACTGACTGTGTTGTTGTTGTGGTCTTCAGTCCAAAGACTTGTTTTGATGCAGCTCTTCATGCTACTCTATCCTGTGCAAACTTCTTCATCTCCCAGTACCTACTGCAACCTACATCCTTCTTAATCTGGTTAGTGTATTCATCTCTTGGTCGCCCTCTACGATTTTTACCCTCCACGCTGCCCTCCAATACTAAACTGGTGATCTCTTGATGCCTCAGAACATGTCCCTCCAACCGATCCCTTCTTCAAGTCAAGCAGTGCCACAAATTTTTCTTCTCCCCAATTCTATTCAGTACCTCCTCATTAGTTATGTGACCTACCCACCTAATCTTCAGCATTCTTCTGTAGCACCACATTTCGAAAGCTTCTATTCTCTTCTTGTTTAAACTATTTATTGTCCACGTTTCACTTCCATACATGGCCACACTCCATACAAATACTTTCAGATACGACTTCCTGCCACTTAAATCTATAATCGATGTTAACAAATTTCTCTTCTTCAGAAACGCTTTCCTTGCCATTGCCAGTCTACATTTTATATACTCTCTACTTCGACCATCATCAGTTATTTTGCTCCCCAAATAGCAAAACTCATTTATTACTTTAAGTGTCTCATTTCCTAATCTAATTATCGCAGTAAAACCCGATTTAATTCGACTACATTCAATTATCCTCGTATTGCTTTTCTTGATGTTCATCTTATACCCTCCTTTCAAGACACTGTCCATTCCGTTCAACTGCTCTTCCAAGTCCTTTGCTGTCTCTGACAGAGCTACAGTGTCATCGGCGAACCTTAAAGTTTTTATTTCTGTCGTTTCCTTTACTGCTTGCTCAATACACAGATTGAATAACATCAGAGATAGGCTACAACCCTGTCTCACTCCCTTTCCAACCCTTTCATGTCCCTCGACTCTTATAACTGCCATCTGTTTTATGTACAAATTGTAAATAGCCTTTCACTCCTTGTATTTGACCCCTGCCATCTTCAGAATTTGAAAGAGAGTATTCCAGTCAACTTTGTCAAAAGCTTTCTCTAAGTCTAAAAATGCTAGAAACATAGGTTTCCCTTTCCTTAATCTGTCTTCTAAGATAAGTCGTAAGGTCAGTATTGCCTCACATGTTCCAACATTTCTACGGAATCCAAACTGATCTTCCCTGGGGTCGGCTTCTACCAGTTTTACCATTCGTCTGTAAAGAATTCGTGTTAGGATTTTGCAGCTGTGACTTATTAAACTGATAGTTCGGTAATTTTACGTCTGTCAGCACCTGCTTTCTTTGGGATTGGAATTATTATATTCTTCTCGAAGTCTGAGGGTATTTTGGCTGTCTCATACATCTTACTCACCAGATGGTAGAGCTTTGTCAGGACTGGCTCTCCCAAGGCTGTCAGTAGTTCTAATGGAATGTTGTCTACTCCTGGGGCTTTATTTCGACTTAGGTCTTTCAGTGCTCTGTCAGACTCTTCACGCAGTATCATATCTCCCATTTCATCTTCATCCTGTTCCATTTCCATAATATTGTGCTCAAGTACATCGCCCTTGTATAGAACCTCTATATACTCCTTCCACCTTTCTGCTTTCCTTTCTTTGCTTAGAACTGGGTTTCCATCTCAGCTCTTGATATTCATGCAAGTGGATCTCCTTTCTCCAACGGTCTCTTTAATTTTCCTGTAGGCAGTACCTATCTTACCCTAGTGAGATAAGCCTCTACATCCTTACATTTTTGCTCTAGCCATCCCTGCTTAGCCATTTTGCATTTCCTGTCGATCTCATTTTTGAAACGTTTGTATTCCTTTTTGCCTGCTTCATTTACTGCATTTTTATATTTTCTCCTTTGATCATTTAAATTCAATATTTATTATGTTACCCAAGGATTTCTATTAGTCCTCGTCTTTTTACCTACTTGATCCTCTGCTGCCTTCACTATTTCATCTCTCAAAGCTATCCATTCTTCATCTACTGTATTTCTTCCCCCATTCTTGTAAATCGTCCCCTAATGCTCTCCCGGAAACCCTCTACAACCTCTGGTTCTCTCAGATTATCCAGGTCCCATCTCCTTATATTCCCACCTTTTTGCAGTTTCCTCAGTTTTAATCTACAGTTCATAACCACTAGATTGTGATCAGAGTCGACATCTGCCCCTGGAAATGTCTTACAATTTAAAACCTGATTCCTAAATTTTGCTTTCTTACTATTATACAATCTATCTGAAACCTTCCAGTATCTCCAGGCCTCTTCCATGTATACAACTTTCTTTCATGATTCTTGAACCTAGTGTTAGCTACGATTAAGTTATGCTCTGTGCAAAATTCTACCAGGCGGCTTCCTCTTTCATTCCTTACCCCCATTCCATATTCATCTACTACGTTTCCTTCCCTTCCTTTTCCCACTGTAGAATTCCAGTCAACCACGAGTATAAAATTTTCGTCTCCCTTCACCATATGAATAATTTCTTTTATCTCATCATACATTTGATCAGTCTCTCCGTTGTCATCTGCGGAGCTAGTTGGCATATAAAATTGAACTACTGTGGTAGGCGTGTTCTTAGTATTTGTCTTGGCCACAATAATGCGTTCATTATGCTGTTTGTAGTAGCTTACCCGCATTCCTATTTTTTTATTCATTATTAAACCTACTCCTACATTACCCCTATTTGATTTTGTATTTATAACCCTGTATTCACCTGACCAGAAGTCTTGTTCCTCCTGCCACCTCCCCACTTTCGAACTTTCTCTTAAGGTAACCAAATGTCTCACCACATACGATGTCTCGTAGGGTAACAGCACAGAGAAGTTGTAAATATAAGTTTTGTACTACGTATCAATTTATAGATTCAGTAACACATCTGATTTTATTATGATGGCTGTCTCTCCCTGTCTAGGTGGATGATTGAAATAGCGTTATCAGATATCACCCCAATGACAAAAAAACAAATTAAGGATCATATCTTATACCCGCCAGACGAGATGCCACTGATATAAGATTAGTAGGATAATTAATTAAATTGATTGTGAGAGTCACTTTGCATGGCGAGTAATTTTTCTTTCTCAGTAGTCGGATTACACTCACCAGGTAGTTGAAATGTGAATCCCCGGAGAGAAGACTATGTCCTTTTCGAGGAACCCTATGAAGAACCGATCTTTGAAGCTGACCACAGAAGGATTTTACCGCCGGCAAAATACATTACGCATAAGGACCGCGCTATTACAAACACGATCACAACGACTATGTTACCGCTACCCTGCATAAAAAGTGGTCTTGGCTTTACAGTCACACATAAGAGTCGCTGATAATTTAACGCTTTCTGGTGGAAATGCTGTCAGCGATTTGGAATTAAGTCTCTCCATTCAACCACACACTTGCGTTGAATCCTATGGTGACACCTTTTAATGATTACAGCCACTGGTGAATAATATTCGTGCCACTCCCATATCTCGAAACGAGTCACCTTTTTCGAACCTATCTGGTACAGTGAAACTCCAACATGATTTTAAACAGTCGCTATGCATCTTGTAACTGCTCTTCAGTCTTTTTCCGCTACCCATGCAGCTTTGCGTATGTGATCGTTCCAATTTAAGTCGGAACTGAGCAGACGTCGGTGAGCGCTAGATCTACCACCTTCTGCAACCAGTGTAGAAACTGGGTAAGCTGAGTTAATGCGACAGGACCGTATTTTGACCACTCAGTGGAAATGGGGACACGTTGTCGTACCTCTGCCAACGGTGTACGATGTGTAGCGTCAGCACCAAAACGAGGCTTTTTCTCTTGCAACAAGAGGAAGTGTGAACGACAGTACGAACAGTAACGATGGTGTTTCTTATCGGAATAATTAGGCCTGTGACTGTAATTTTCACCGACCTCTTTACATGGTACTGGTAGTGTATATGGGGATGGGTGTGCTGTGTATGGACTTCGGGACAGGAGCGCGCGTGGTGTATGATGATTTAAGCTATCTCCGACATCTAGTCACAACAACTGCAGCCGCAGACTGTATCGTGGTTTAAGTGTGTCGTGTTTAGTGCTTCTCAATACATTGCAGTGGACTCTGTCTTGCAGTTGTATTTACTGTTGTCTCTATCCTATCATGCGGTAGGCCTCTCTCCTTACGAATGTAGTGGAGAGAATCAGTTTAGGAATTCTACAGTACTTTTAAAAACACTATCCCGACGTCCAGTTCCTGATTGATCAATTTGTTGTTTCCGATGGTTGTATTGCATGCACGCATGCACGCATGCGTTCAGGTGTGGGTCTCTCTGCCAGCCAGTGCAGATAGGGGTATGCTGCAGATGGCGAATGGCGCACGCCTCATGATGGCTAGTTTGTGTCATCGGTAGGATATTGTTTTCATCAGATATGTTTAGAGGAACGTTGTGGGCCGGCCGAAGTGGCCGTGCGGTTAAAGGCGCTGCAGTCTGGAACCGCAAGACCGCTACGGTCGCAGGTTCGAATCCTGCCTCGGGCATGGATGTTTGTGATGTCCTTAGGTCAGTTAGGTTTAACTAGTTCTAAGTTCTAGGGGACTAATGACCTCAGCAGTTGAGTCCCATAGTGCTCAGAGCCATTTGAACGTTGTGGTGGAGGATGGGGTTTGTGGTCTCAAACGTTGGTGTGTACAAGACCTTGGATGTATTTAATGCTACAACCTATTTGTTGTGGAAATTTCATTACTTGATTTACATAGTGTCTGTGTGTGATACTCAAACGTTGAAAATATGTTTTATTACAAAGAAGGATCATCGTAAGGTGAAGGCGAGTGTTTTAAGCAATCTATTTGACTTCTGTAAATTGTTAAACAATTAATTTGAAAGGATAGTGCAAATGGCTTATTTCACTCTATTTTTGATATCGAAATTGCACCAGCTCTCCCTTTGTCTCCAGTATTAGTCAATAGGGACACTGTATTCTGAGGAGACATGCAAACCTCTGTCCGCATGTTTCGGGATGTCAGAGACAGGAAGCGAGTCTGGAATTTCACGACCAACAGAATGTCGCCACATGATACTTTGTTTGGCGACCGCGAGATCAAAGGAGGAGCATATGAAGTCCGTAGTCAGTGGTATTGAGTAACATGATCTGTAACTAGGGCACTGTACGGTATTGACCTCCGCTGCAGTGCCCTGACGATTGAGATATGCATGGGAGACCCCAAACGGTGGCTACTGTACCACACTTCATTCCATTCATGATATGTAGATCACTTTTGCGGTGTTTTAACTGTCAGTGCAATATGACTGCTATATGCTTCTCGATCTGTAAAAAATAGTTTGCTGCCGAGATTCTAGTAATTTGTCCATCTGCAGAAAGTAACGGTGGGTTTCGAAATATGTCATGAATTTTTAGATATGTAATTGTTTTGATTTTCCTGTCTATGCTTAGGCAACAGTGTGCTTCGAAAAGTGGCGAAAATAAATAATAAGAACCTTAAGTGAGGACGTAACGGAAAATCTAAACATTTATTTACAAAATCATTACAGCCGTATTTCTTCTTCTTTCGTTTCACCCTCTTTGTGGTACGCTGGATCAATCATTTCTTTGTGCGTTGTTCTTTTCTTAGGGCCCAGTATTTCTTCATTCTTTCTGATCTCCTTCTCCTCTCTTCTTCCGAGATGAAGGATTTGGACTTTTGTGTGGATTTGTCTTGGAACCTTATGTTTTCATCTTTAGTAATTAATTTAGCAGTTCGATCAATAGGTGAATTTTCTGAAATATTTAATTCCACTAGGTCTTTCTCAGTTTCTTTAAACCAGTTGGGCTTCGTTTTTCGGTTACAGAAGAAGTCAAAGATTTGTTTAGTTAATCTGTTGGAATTCATTCTGAGAAGATGACCATAAAAAGTTACTCTCCTTTTTCGCATAGAATCTGAAAGTTTTTCAATTTTCTTGTAGAGAGTTTCATTTTTGATGTATATAATCTTATTGTCTTGAAATTTTGGCCCAATGATTTTTCTTAAAATTTTTCTTTCCTTTACTTCAAGTTTCTCCATTTGGCCTTTGAAATTCATGTTAAGTGTTTCTGCTGCATACAGTGCTTCTGGCTTAATCACTGTCTTGTAATGTGTAATTTTGGACCCCCATGAAAGGAATTTTTTGTTGTATGTATTTTTCGTTAGTTATTAATTTATGGCACAAATTGTATCATTAACAGAGTTTTTAATTTTACACGTACAAAATAAACTTTTTTCCTACATAAAAACATCTAAAAATCAGAATGTAATAGCAGGATCTCGAATTTTTTAGTTCCATTGAGACTGTGACACGTTACAAATGGCTCTGAGCACTATGGGACTTAACTTCTGAGGTCATCAGTCCCCTAGAACTTAGAACTACTTAAACCTAACTAACCTAAGGACATCACACACATCCATGCCCGAGGCAGGATTCGAACCGGTGACCGTAGCGGTCGCGCGGTCCCAGGCTGAAGCGCCTTGAACCGCTCCGCCACTCGACACGTTACATAAAGTTCCTAAAAGTTTCATAGCATTAGCACATATACTTTTTGAGAAAAGGCTTCTACATGCAATAAGCTTACCTCAATTTTAAAATCCTCCATACTGATACTCCTCATGCTCCAGGTTTCTCTTCTCGCCTCTTCTAATCTGCCTGGCCTGTATTTGCAGGTAAGACACTGATCTGTTAGCGCTCTTGACCCTGCTCTCGTCGATGGTGTAAAATGATTTTATTGTAAACACAGCAGGATCTGTACCAACCCTCTTCAGCACTTCAATTCTGCCATTATTTTCGTTATTGTAACATTAAACTGCATGTACTTCAAGTTCACAGAATGTCCTTTCTGAGCATCCAATCCAAATTAAATTAATGAGGCCTTCATTTGCAATTCGTGTTTTTCTGTGAAGACACCCCCTCAATAAATCAGGGTTCGCAAGAAACCTGAATGTGGGCTTAATTGCATTCATAACAGGTTCTGGTAATGAGTATTTATGTGAATACATCTCATTTCTGTTGTTGAACTTACATCAATCGTCTTGTGGACACAGATTGTGCATTGCTTTTTGGTCAGTGGATAGTTTGTGGAAAAAAATTGGCCACACAGCACGCCTTATTGCCTCTAAATTATGTGTGTTTTTCCTGATAGCTCTCCCATAAAATAAGTGAAGAGAATCAATTTCTTTCAGAGTAAGCCTGCCTTTTCCTCCTAGTGGTTTTCCATCCTCAAATACTTCGCCTTTCTTCTCATTCAGCAAGTAACGAAGCCTACCACCAAGGCTCTTTTGGATGTACCCAGCACAGTCCACCTTTTCTATTGTTGTATTGTACAGTTTTTAATCTGTTACAGGTTTGAACGAGAGGAGTCCCCATCACTAGGGTATTTAGTATATCTAACAACAGATTGGTCCTCAGATCAGGAGAACATCCTCACAACTGCAGCAGCCTCCATGCCTCCACTTGAGCCAAATTTAATTTTTGGAGCATGCTACTGCATGCTTTCTTGCCACAGCTTCTCATTGTCTTCATTGTTGGACATTTACCTTGTTGCACACTGGTGGCAGTATTACCTGAGTCAATACTAATAACATATGCAACTCCATACAGAGATGTGTGACCCCTTTTCATTCAGGTCCAATCTACAGACACACGCAGGTCAGTAGGAGACTCACTGTCATGAATATCTACCCCAGGATCTATTTCTTTTTGGTTTATATTCACCGATTCCTCACTGCTTTCTTCATAGAAACTTTGCTAGTATCACATCTAGCATCAGACATTCTTTATTTATTTTTTCAAACCCAGCACAAGGCAGAGGCAGGTTCAGAAAACCACACAATAAATTACCTCCTTCCCTGGCCTGTCCCAAGGCATCTCAGAGAATATACTAACCTAAAATTGCTTTCATAGGTACCAATCAGTTTTCTTGGAAGAGGAAAATGAAAATTTAGAGCCATACGAATTACAAATTAATTTAAAATCACAAGCTATTTCCTCTCTTCTTTCCTCAACAAGAATCATGCATTCTGTATTTTTACAGCTAACGCATAAACATGAAAACTTTATAGCCTGGCAGAGAAGCTCTACAACAATAAGTCTGAATCCAGTGACATCCATATCAACATCATTCATGCACATGTACAGTTCTCCTGTCCCAAGTTTCGATGCTGAAACTGAGAGTTTATGTTCTTCATTTCGAGCTGCATCCTCCTTTTTGTTGGTAAACCGATTTCCATGAAACCTCCGTTTCTGAAACACAGTTGTTCCACTACCCATTATGCATAAATCTTGACTTCCATCTAAAGGTTAGCCAATTCAACCTTCCACCCACTAATATGTGTTAGTATTGTCAAAACGTAAATAAACCACATGCAAGAAAGTTTTCAGGCAAAGATATAGATGTCAGTCAGAGATATAGATGTCAACCAAAGAT
Source organism: Schistocerca cancellata (assembly GCF_023864275.1). NCBI lineage: Eukaryota > Metazoa > Arthropoda > Insecta > Orthoptera > Acrididae > Schistocerca > Schistocerca cancellata. Next base: position 976,081,198 of record NC_064627.1, read on the forward strand.
GCTGAAAGAAAATAGCCTTCACACTGACAAAAATTTCGCTGAAGCAAGCAGTTTCCCAAGGGTGGGAGTGGCTGCCAATGCAGAGTTCGTCAATTTAACAGTTTAAAGGCATTTCTAAACCTGCTATAACGATAAAATTCGCAAACAATATAGATTAAACTCTGTAGATCAAGAAAACAATATTTTTGAAAAATTGATTTTTTGGTCCAAAGTCCATTTCATCCCCCCTTATCATCGCTGTCTTTGGCAGCAAATATAACCTAAGCCTCCTCAGCGTTTTCAAGCGCAGTCAGAATAAAACAGCGTCGTAATTGTTTAGCTATTCCATACTGTGATCATTTGCGGACAAATTCTTTGAATAAACTATATTCTATACACCATCTTGTATCCTGTAAATTCTTTAAATAAACAGTGTTCCATACACTGCAGTCAATTTCCTGACAAATTGTTTTACTAAATGAATAAATTATATTCCAAACACCACATTGTACTGCATAAATTGTTTAAATAAACAATATTCCACATGTTGTCTAAATTGTTTAAACAATATTCCATGCTCTGCAATCGACTTCCTGACAAATTCTTTAAACTAAATAAATAAACTGTATTTCATATATAGCTGTGAATCCCATGTATTGTTTAAATAAAGAATATTCCATACATTGTCTAAATTGTTTTAACAGTATTCTATACAGAACAATCGATTTCTCTCCAAACGACCAATGAAATGAGTCTTTCTCCAGCCAATTTCTGGGAGGGGGAGGGGTGAGGAAGGGCTGGGGGGTTTCCAGACAGTGGGTTTAATTAATGGATTAATTTAATTAATTAGTCAATCAAATTGATATCAAAAGTGTGCTTGTGTTGGTGAGGGGAGTTCCTTGAGGGATGGGGGAGGAGGAAGTCATAGGGGAGGAGGATGAGGGTTATAGACCTGTCAATCAAAAGGAAGGATTATCCCCAGGGGGTCATAATCCTCTTAACAGAATAACAGGTTAAGGACATGTCAATCAAAAGAGAACAATAGGTTTGCCCCTGAAATTATACTTGTCGCTGAATGTAGGCAACCTGCACTAACAAACTGTCTCAGAACATTGCTTGCCCTACTTCTTTCAGTCTACATTGATGTGCCAAAACACTTCCCGAGTTTAAGGAGGTCTAAAATGTCAACATGTAGAATGTCGAGTGAGCATGATGTTTATCTGTAAACAAAATTATCAACAACTTGTACACTATTGATGTTTCAGGCAGCTTACATCTGTGGTAGAAGAGCACTGTAGCGACCCTGATGGTCACACACGAGAAATGGCGCGAGGGAGGAGTTGAGAAGGGGGGAGGGGGATTAGGATGTCTGTATCTATACTTTGCAACCCACTTTGCGGTATATGGCAGAAAGTATTTCTGGTGGCACTACCTTTTCATTCGTCGGTTTTATGCTTTTCCATTCGCGGCTTGTGTGTAGGAAGAATGAATGTGGTAAGCCTCTGTATGAGCTCGAATTTCTCTGATTTGTTTTATGATCATTGTCATGGAGTGGGATATGTATGAAAGAAAGTAATATGTTTTCTGACTCTTCTTGGAACCTATGCTCTTGCGGTTTTAACTTAAAATAACTCGTGAAGTACAACGACTTTCTTCTAGTATCTGCCGGTCGGTGTGGCCGAGCGGTTCTAGGCGCTTCAGTCTGGAACCGCGCGACCGCTACGGTCGCAGGTTCGAATCCTGCCTCGGGCATGTATGTGCGTGATGTTCTTCGGATAATTAGGCTTAATTAGTTCTAAGTTCTAGGGGACTGATGATCTCAGAAGTTAAGTCCCATAGTGCTCAGAGCCATTTGAGCCATTTTTCTGGTACCTATTATTGGAGCTGAATAAGCATCTCATTAATATCTTTCGCTTACTAACCATACCAAGATGAAACTCCCCGTCATTTTTTTAAATCCTGACTCCGTCTCTTCTACATTAATCTTTTCTCATAAGGATCCCACATTGACAAGCAGTATTTAAAACTCGGCCGAATCAGTATTTTGTGAGCCACTTCTTTTGTGGGCTAATTACATTTTCTTGAGATTCTTCCAATGACTATCAGTATTGCATCTGCTTTTCCTACAAGTTTATGTGATTGTTCCACTTTAGGTCACTTTGGGTCGTTAATCCTCGGAATTTTATGGTTGTTACTGTTTACAGTGATTTATCAGCACTAGTTCAACCCAATACCAATGGATCTCTTCGCTTATTTCTGCACAGTACGTTACATTCATTTACGTTCAGAGTCAAATACCACTGACGACCCTTTGCAGATTTTCCGGCATTACACTGCAGTTTTCAGGCTTTACAGCCTTCGTATAGACAACAGCATCGCCCACGAACGGACTCACATCACTTCCAACGCTATTTGCCACATCAGTTGTACCATCTTACTCATGAGTACCTCCAGAGTTTCAGAAGACGACTGCACAAAAATCGCAACCCATATCGGTGGACAGAGCAACTCTGCAAGTTCTTAACTCACAGTACGAGAGGGTGCTGAAAAGTTCCTGATTTTGCCAAGAAAGGTATAGCTCTGAAATTACCCACTTATTCAATATATTCTCTACTAAGACTGATGATACACTCGGTACATCTTGCAGCTTTTCTAGTCCGCCCAAATAAAAGTCGTGTGGTCGGTCGCGAAACCAGTGTAGAAGACAGTTCAGGCTATGATCCGGACTAATTCCACTACTACATGTTAGTTATTAAGCTTTTGATGACACACGAGGCATTTCTCCTTGATTCGGTCTGCTATGTGTTTGGTCAGATGAGTATTTGACTAACCGAATCCAGTACGTCGTACTGGGCAGCGAATGTTCCACGTAATCGAAAATAACTACAGTATGTCCCAAGGAAGCGTAGTAGGACCTCTAATGTTCTCAGAATACATAAAAATTTATCAGATAGGATCAGCAGCACTGTAACACTTTTCTATGGCGGTGCTGTTGCAGGGAAGTAAACTCGTTGGTCGATCCTAAGCAAAGGAAGACAGATATGGACAAAATTTCCACTTGGTCTACTGAATGGCAGCTTTCTCTGAATGTGGATAAATGTAAGACAATCCTATAACAATGAGAAAAATCATTTAGTACTTGATTACAAGATTAATGATGAACATTTGGAGCACATCGAATGGTGTAAGTATTTTGGGGTAATGTTTAAAAGCTACATGAAACGGGACGATCATGCAAAATCAGTATTAGGGAAGGCGAATGGAAGATTCAGTTTTTTTGAAAGGGTTTTGGGAAAATGCAATGCATCTGTAAAGGAAATAGCATAAAACATACAAGTACGATCAATTCTAGAGTATTATTCCAGTGTTTGGAACCCTCACCAAATAGGCGCGACAACAGACAACGAAGGAGATAAGAAATGTGCTACTAGCCACTTTACCACTTACGAACGCGTAATAGAAAAAAATGTGTGTGAAATCATATGGGACTTAACTGCTAAGGTCATCAGTCCCTAAGCTTACACACTACTTAACCTAAATTATCCTAAGGACAAACACATACACCCATGCCCGAGGGAGGACTCGAACCACCGCCGGGACCAGCCGCACAGGCCATGACTGCAGCGCCTTAGACCGCTCGGCTAATCCCGCGTGGCAACGCGTAATAGAAATGCGAGGGGAACTCCAATGGGAATCCTTAGAAGAAAGACGAATTAGTTCTCATGAAAAACTGTTAGGTAAATTTAGAGAAACTTTATTTGAGGAACACTGTGCGACCTTTATATGCTAGAGAGCAACATTTCTTAATAGGTTGTGTGATCGACACGAACAGCAATGCATGCTCTGCATTGTAGATCCTGTTCACTGATCTGTTCCTGCGAGCTGGCTCGCTCTCACACCTCGCCCACAAGGTGGGACAAATAAAAGTGCCCAGAGAACAGAGTTCCAGCGTACAAAGAAACACAGCAGAGGAAAGGAAATACAGTACTATCCGGCCTATAGCAGATTTTGAAAGTGACCACTATTCGTCTGTTGGCACTTCTGGGCACTGATCAGCAAATTGCTCAAGGTGGATCAGAGGTGGACTGCTGGAATTGGTTCAGTCTCATCCGAAATGTTCTGCTGTAGTTCCTGAAGACTATGAGGGCTGTTGCGATACACCTTAGACTTGAGGGCTCCCCACACAAAGTAATCACACACTGACAGAGCAGGTGACCTGGGCGGTCAGCCAGGGCCGCGATCACACTGACCTCTGCTAACAACTCTGTCAGGCGTAAGGATTGTGTAAATGTGCTCCAAGGTATGGCCAGCTGTTAGGGCAGTTGCTCTATCCTGTTGGAAGTAAGTTGGTGTGGTTATTTGCATACATTCATGTCCAATCCTATCCACCCGACTGGACCACTTTTATTTGACCCACTCTGTACAACGTATCGCCGTGTTGGGTACAAAGTTGGCTTGTGGTAGGGCGTTCCGTTCCTCCACTAGCTAGGCTCACAACTGCACACCTACTTGATGGTATTTAAGTGAGGGGCATTCGCCGAATATCCTCTCATTCCGAAATTTCCTCTACCTACGTTGTTCGATGTGTCCGCGCATTATCACTCATACAAATGAAGTCAGTGACGAATGCACCCCTGAAACGGCGCACATGGGGAAGGCGTACAGTATCACAATGACGCTGAACAGAAGTGTACCGCGCCCAAAGATTTGGAGGTCAGTATGCCCATGGGACATTGTGCCTCCTCACACCATAACACTTGGTCTACCAAAATGATAATGTTCGGCGATATTTCTGGGTGCATTACGTGTTGCCACCTCTCGCCATACGAGAGTACATCGAGAATTACTATTCAGACTGAATCTACTTTCATTCTAGAAGAGCGCGTGACCCCACTCCTTGTTCATCCAGTTCCTACGCTCTTGGCACAATTACAAAAAGTGCCGTCGATATGTAAGTATCAACGGAACACAAAGCACTGGTCGTCAGACAATTAAAACTATCCCCCTTGCAGTCGCCGTTCCGCTGTGGGCGTATGATTGTGTGCCTTACAATCGTGTCAAATGTGTTGTCGCCTGTTGCACAATGTAGCGGTCATCTGCAGCTGTAGCTGGCCATGGTCGACCATCTCTTCTCCTTCGGGCAGCAGAGCCTATTGTTTGGAAGGCTCCCCATGCACGTGAAACAATTCTGTGAGCAATAACAAACTCTTGGGCTACACTGTCACGTTTCGTCCTTCTTCCAGTTTCCTCATTATTCTTCCCCGCGTGAAGTCATGCACATGTTGTCTCTGGCTGTGGTGTGCGTACTGTAAGACTTTCAGTACACACACCATCAGATTATTTGACTTGTCGCTCTAACGAAGTAGGCGAGTGTCAGCAATACGTCTCGTGGTCTTATCGTGGCGTGTTTATCTTCTGCCTTTAGGTCAGACAGTAGAAATGCCACTTGCACGCTTAGAGTAGCAGATTGACGGTGACCAACTTTAAACAGAACTTGATTAATTTTCACACACATTTATTAAAATAATAAAAAGCATAGACATTACGTAACTTGATTCTGGATGCTATTTACAATTGACAATCTGTAAGTTCCTTTGGTCTTGGTACGTTAATCTTATTCTCACATATCTCTGATACTTGACAAAGTGTCTATTCATTTATCTTCATGGCTATGTACAGGAATATGGTAATCTTATTAGGTGCATACTGAAACTTGACTATAGACTGGTACAGACTAATGCAGACTGGTACAGACTGGTGCAGATAAATGCAGACTGACTAGTCGGAGGTCTGTACACTCGTTATAATACCTCGTGCATTCAGGTATCACTGTGCTAGTGTGATCCGTGAGGAGAAAAGGTTCTACGTTAGAAGCAATCTCATTGGCTGCGTTACATATTAATACGCAGATCGGCAGAAGCAGAATTTGGTCCGTCTCTAAGGCAGCGCCATCTCGTAGTGCGGAGACGGACGAGCGCTGCACCTGCACTGTTGTAGCGGGGCGCGCTCTAGCGGGAAAGTTATGTACACGCTGACTACGCGGAACTACGTACACAACACTGGCCCATGTTGTAATGAAGAACATCGCCACAGTACACCGCAACTGCTCGCTGATGGACACACACTCTCTCTTCCCGTTCCTGCCACTGTCTCGTGTTGCGGGGCCAGCCACATGTGGCGCTATAGTCACGCTGACCTCACGCCATGTGACATCCAACAATCTGTGCACGACTGGGAGAGCTCTGGAAAAATGCTCCAGTGCTTTCATTCAGTTTTACCGGGTACTTTAAGTGTTATATTACTTAATTTATCATGTCCTTTTTTGCAGAGGACGTTATTATAATACACTGAAGTGCCAAAGAAACTGGTATAGACATACGTATTCAAATACAGATATATGTAAACAGGCACCACACGTCGCTGCTGTAGGTAAAGCCTATTTAAGACAACAAGTGTCTGATGCAGTTGTGAGATGGGTTACTGCTGCTACAATGACAGGTTATCAAGATTTAAGTGAGTTCGAACGTGGTGCTATAGTCGACGCAGGGGTGATGGGACACAGCATCTCCGAGGTAGCGAAAAAGTGGGGATTTTCCCGTATGAGTGTACTGTGAATATCAGGAATGCAGTAAAACATCAAAGCTCCGACATCGCTGCGGCCGTAAAAAAGATCCTGCAAAGAACGGTACCAACGACGACTGAAGAGAATCGTTCAACGTGACATAAGTGCAGGCCTTCCGCAAATTGCTGCAGATTTCGATGCTGAGCTATCAACAAGTGTCAGCGTGCGAACCATTCAACAAAACATCATCGATATGGGCTTTCGGAGCCGAAGGCCCACTCGTGTACCCTAGATGACCGCACAACAAGAAGCCTTACGCCTGGCCTGGGCCCGTCAACACCGACATTGGACTGTTGATGAGTGGAAACATGTTGCCCGGTCGAACGAGTCTCGTTCAACATTATACTGAGCGGATGGACGTTTTCGGGTATGGAGACAACCTCATGAATCCATGGACTTTGCATGTCAGCAGGGGGCTGTTCAAGCTGGTGGAGGCTCTGTAATGGTGTGAGGCGTATGCAGTTGGAGAGATATGGGATCCCTGGTACACCTAGATACGACTCTGACAGGTGAGGCGCAAGTAAGCATCCTGTCTGATCACTTGCACTCATTCATGTCCATTGTGTATTAGGGACACTCTTCTGAGTTTAAGCACTGGAACACTCTTCTGAGTTTAATCACTTCTGCTGGCCACCGAACTCCCCAGATACGAACATTATTAATCATATCTGGGATGGCTGTTCAGAAGAGATCTCCACCTTCTCGTACTCTTACGGATTTAGGGACAGCCCTGAAGGATTCATGATGTCAATTCCCTCCAGCACTACTTCAGACATTTGTGGAGTCCAATGCACGTCGTGTTGCGGCACTTCTGCGTGCTCTCGGGGCCCTATCCAATATTAGGCAGGTGTACTAGCTTTATTCTCTTCAGTGTATATCTCACGTAGGGATCATGAGAATAAAATTAAGAGAGACTAGAGGGTATACAGAGGCATATAGACAGTTATTTTTCCCGCGCTAAATATACACATGGAATAGGAAAGAAAACTGACAATGTTGGTACGACGTCCTCTTCACCATGTGCTCTACAGTGACCTGCCGAGTATACAGGCAGGCACAGGCATCCCGTCTTCAGGTCACAAGTGGCCCATCGCGACCATCCGACCGCCGTGTCATCCTCAGCTGAGGATGCGGACGGGAGGGGCGTGTGGTCAGTACACCCATCTCTCTGTCTTTATGATGGGTTTCTTTGACCGGAGCCGCTACCATTCGGTCGAGTAGCTCCTCAATTGGCATCACGAGGCGCGGAGTATACAGGGTAGTCAGAAACAGTCTGAAAAGCTCGAAAGGATGTTTCAGGGTAGGTAGTGCTGAGAAATAATTATTAAGAAAAAAATTCGATAATTTGCGCCGTTTCCGAATTAATTATCATTGACATTAGTAATCAGGTCGTTGCAAGAGCAAGTTCTTGCGCTAGCGCGCGCTAAAGCGCGGACATCTACGGGTCCATGAAAAACCACTTGTTCAAAAAAAAAAAAAAAAGTTCAAATGTGTGTGAAATCTTATGGGACTTAACTGCTAAGGTCCTCAGTCCGTAAGCTTACACACTACTTAACCTAAATTATCCTAAGGACAAACACACACACCCACTCCCGAGGGAGGACTCGAACGTCCGCCGGGACCAGCTGCACAGTCCATGACTGCAGCGCTCGAGACCGCTCAGCTAATCCCGCGCGGCACCACTTGTTCAAATGCTCATTACCAGATAAAATGTGCCTTATTTGAGAGTGATGAATTTGAGCTAGGCGAATAGAAGCTGCGTTTGTTCGGTCTGAGGAAATCAAACGAAGAAAACGTGTGGCGACACTGTCTCTGGCAGGCTGCTTGAATTTGCACGCGCAACGACCTGATTGGCTGATTTCAATGCTAATTAAACACTGCACAACGTATCGATTTTTTCTTAACAGTTACTTCTCAGCACAGCCTATCCTGCAACAACGGAACAACATTTTCAGACTGTTCCTGACGACGTAGATGACATTGAACCACTCGTCTGACTGAAGACTGCAGCAACAGCCACCAGACAGTTTTAAATTCTGAATAATCAAGATTTATTAATAACAAGAAACTTCTCAAGAAGCCTGCTCAAAATACATGCAGAATCAGGTAGTAGGATAAATACGATGTGTGAGTTACACAGGTAAGCGCTTGCGTCAAGAAACATGATTTAACGTGCTAGTGACTAATATTTCTTTACTGGTGTGAAAGTTCAACTGCACTTTTCAACGATTACTTACTAGTATGTTTACAAGTGAACAAATAATTAATGCTTTTAGCATTCGCTTTAAGTACTTTGGCTGCCTACCTGAGGTCTCTCTCTCATTAGGTTTCAGTACAAACGAATTTCTGCATCCCAGACACAGATCACGGAGCTTTCTGCGTCACCCAGAACCCAACTGCATAATGATGTGTGTTAGCGTGTAGCGTGGAGTCGGCTGACTCCACAGTACAAGCCGCCAAGGTCACTGGAGAACTGGAAGCAGGTGGGAAAGGAAATCGGATATGGGCCTGTGCGAGGAGACCTCCCGGCAACGACCTGACGTGAATTTACGGAAACCACGGGAAAGCAAAATGAGAATGGCTGGAAGGCTTTTATTCCACTAACCGCGTATAGAGTCCAGTATCTTAACCACTGCGACAACTCCCTCTGTTTATTGTTCATACTGGCAGCACTTCCGAAAAAAAGCTATAGTTCGGGTGACGTGTCATTTCAATCTTTAGCAGAGAGTACGATACGATGAAAATTTGTGGCGAGTTGAAACTGAGCGGAGTTGGACTCGAATCCGGTTTCCATACCAGGTCTAATATACATTTTTATCTTGTCACATTCGTTAAAAAGCCATCGTTATGTACATACGTCTTGTCATAAGCTCTACTGAAACGAGTTTGTGACGCGGAGGTTACCGTGTAAACGTGAGACTATGAACTGGGGAATCTTCAGTTTGTATACGGTTCAAATGGCTCTGAGCACTATGCGACTTAACTTCTGAGGTCATCAGTCGCCTAGAACTTAGAACTAAGTAAATTTAACTAACCTAAGGACATCACACACATCCATGCCCGAGGCAGGATTCGAACCTCGACCGTAGCAGTCCCGCGGTTCGGGCTGCAGCGCCTAGAACCGCGAGACCACCGCGGCCGGCGTTTGTATACGATGAGGGCCGTAAACTGAGTCGTGTTATGCAACTGGAATTGTTGCTGTGGTCTTCAGTCCCAAGACCGTTTTCACTGCAGCTCACCACGCTACTCTATCTCGTGCAAGTCTTTTAATATCCTCATAAGTGCTGCATCCCACTATCATTTCAACCTGCTTAATGCATCCAGGCCTCGGTCTCCCTTGACAATTTTTATCTCCTCTCCCTATTACACACTTCCTTCCATTATCAAATCGACTATTTCTTGATGCCAAATATGTGCCTCATCAAACTATCCTTTCTTTTAATAAAGTTGTGCCATAAAGCTATTTTATACCACATTCACTTCACTAACTCATCATTAGGTATTCGATCTACTTATCTAAATATTAGCATTCTCCTGCGCTATCAAATTTGAAAAATTTCTATTCTCTTCTTAACTGTACTATTTATTATAGTTCACTTTTTACTTTCAAAAAGGCTGCACTTCAGATAAATCCGTTCTGAAAAACCTTCCTTACGATTAAATTTAGATACGATATAAACATACTTCTCTTTTCCAGGAAAGCTTTTCTTGTTTTTATGGGTCTATAATTTATATCTTCTTTGCTTCTGTGATAATAAGTTACTTAGATTCTCACTTCTTAATCTAGATCTTCATGATCGGCTGACTTAATTCGACTGCACTCCATTACCGTTGTTTAAATTTTTATGTTAATGTCTTAACCTGTTTTCAATATATTATCTGTTCCAGTCAGCTGTTCTTCCAAGTTATTTGCAGTCTCTGATAGAATGTAATGTCGTTGCCAAACTTTAAAACTTTTAAGATATTGCTTCCGTTGGGATCCACAGCCTCTACATGCCATAGCAAATGTGCTCGATAATGGCTCACGCCTTAGCTAATAGCACGGTTTTAATGAAACACAATACAGCGTGCAACAGACGACGTATTTTTTTCTTAATGTTCTTATTTCTTCTCCTTCAAAATTAATTTCTTTCACACATTTCACTTTGTTCTCCTTAACTGCCTACTTAACGGACACATTAAATAAAACGGGAGATAGAATGCCAGGCTTTCAAACACTCTTTTCAATAACTGCCTCTCTTCGATATCCTTCGACTAATTTAACTGCAGGCAGGTTACAAGTAGTAAATAACTATTCACGGTTCCAAACTAGTGACACGAATTATTTACAGAAGAGTGGAAAAAAAGGCGGAGAATGACATCCAGGCGGATCGGTTTGGGTTCCGGGGAAATGTAGGAATACTGAGCCTGCCAAGTACACTCCTGGAAATTGAAATAAGAACACCGTGAATTCATTGTCCCAGGAAGGGGAAACTTTATTGACACATTCCTGGGGTCAGATACATCACATGATCACACTGACAGAACCACAGGCACATAGACACAGGCAACAGAGCATGCACAATGTCGGCACTAGTACAGCGTATATCCACCTTTCGCAGCAATGCAGGCTGCTATTCTCCCATGGAGACGATCGTAGAGATGCTGGATGTAGTCCTGTGGAACGGCTTGCCATGCCATTTCCACCTGGCGCCTCAGTTGGACCAGCGTTCGTGCTGGACGTGCAGACCGCGTGAGACGACGCTTCATCCAGTCCCAAACATGCTCAATGGGGGACAGATCCGGAGATCTTGCTGGCCAGGGTAGTTGACTTACACCTTCTAGAGCACGTTGGGTGGCACGGGATACATGCGGACGTGCATTGTCCTGTTGGAACAGCAAGTTCCCTTGCCGGTCTAGGAATGGTAGAACGATGGGTTCGATGACGGTTTGGATGTACCGTGCACTATTCAGTGTCCCCTCGACGATCACCAGTGGTGTACGGCCAGTGTAGGAGATCGCTCCCCACACCATGATGCCGGGTGTTGGCCCTGTGTGCCTCAGTCGTATGCAGTCCTGATTGTGGCGCTCACAAGCACGGCGCCAAACACGCATACGACCATCATTGGCACCAAGGCAGAAGCGACTCTCATCGCTGAAGACGACACGTCTCCATTCGTCCCTCCATTCACGCCTGTCGCGACACCACTGGAGGCGGGCTGCTCGATGTTGGGGCGTGAGCGGAAGACGGCCTAACGGTGTGCGGGACCGTAGCCCAGCTTCATGGAGACAGTTGCGAATGGTCCTCGCCGATACCCCAGGAGCAACAGTGTCCCTAATTTGCTGGGAAGTGGCGGTGCGGTCCCCTACGGCACTGCGTAGGATCCTACGGTCTTGGCGTGCACCCGTGCGTCGCTGCGGTCCGGTCCCAGGTCGACGGGCACGTGCATCTTCCGCCGACCACTGGCGACAACATCGATGTACTGTGGAGACCTCACGCCCCACGTGTTGAGCAATTCGGCGGTACGTCCACCCGGCCTCCCGCATGCCCACTATACGCCCTCGCTCAAAGTCCGTCAACTGCACATACGGTTCACGTCCACGCTGTCGCGGCATGCTACCAGTGTTAAAGACTGCGATGGAGCTCCGTCTGCCACGGCAAACTGGCTGACACTGACGGCGGCGGTGCACAAATGCTGCGCAGCTAGCGCCATTCGACGGCCAACACCGCGGTTCCTGGTGTGTCCGCTGTGCCGTGCGTGTGATCATTGCTTGTACAGCCCTCTCGCAGTGTCCGGAGCAAGTATGGTGGGTCTGACACACCGGTGTCAATGTGTTCTTTTTTCCATTTCCAGGAGTGTATTTTAGAAGGTAGGTTGGAAAAAACAGTCTACGTTTACAGCATTTGTGGATTTAAAGAAAGCTTTTGATGGTGCTGACTAGAGCACATCTTTAAAATTCTGAAGGCAGATGGGGTAAAATACAAGGGCGAAGGTCATGCACAAGTTGTACAGAAACGATACTGTAGTTATAAGGGTTGAAGTGCACAAGAGGGATGCAGTAGAGAACAAGAGAGTAGGATTGGGTTGTGGCCTATCCATGATATTATTCAATCTGTACACTAGACAAGCAGTAAAGGAAACCAAGAACAAACTTGCACAGGAAATTTATATTCAGAGAGAAGAAATAAAAACTTTTAGGTTTGAAAATAACATTGTAATTCTGTCAGAGACAGCAAAGGACTTGGAAGAGCAGTTTGATGCTATGGATAGTGTTTTTAAAAGAGGCTAATGAAGTGTTGAATCGAACTGTGGAGAAAAAGGAAGTTATAGTACAACTTGACGAAAAGAACCGATCGATTGATAGGACAGGTGCTGATGCATCAAGGAGTTGTCGGTTTGGTAATGGAGGAATGTGGGAGAAGGGGGGCGGAGGGGGACCTAGAGTAAAAATTGTGCAGAGGGACCAATGGATGACTACAGTAAGGAGATTCAGAAGGATGTAGGTTGTAGTAGATTTTCGAAGATGAGGAAGCTTGCACACGATAAGGCAGCGTGGAGAGCTGCGTCAAACCAGTCTTCGGACTGGAAACTATGACGTATATCTTTGTTTCTTTTCTGAAGATTATGTTATCAGGTTGGAAATAGTTCGACCGATACAGTTTACCGAGCGGCGAAGCGAAGTGGTCAGTACTCTGTCAGGAGGTCTGTGGTTCGAATCTCCGACTTGCACCCCGATTTAGGTTTCCCGTTGTTTCCATGAACCGCTTAAGGCGAATGCAGGACGTATCCTTCGGAAATGACACGTCTGATTTCGTTCCCAATTCTTCCCTCGCCGAGGTTGTGCTCCGTCGAAGGTCATTAAACGATAATCTTCCTTCCTTTTACTATCGAAACTTTGAACCCCCATCTCTGGCATGGCTGCGTTAATGTTCCACTGCACCTGTTCTTTTATTGCAAACTGTAGCGGAGAGTGTTGTAACTAGCTAGAGGATAGTATACCTAGGAAAACACGATGTTTTTTTGTCATTACTTGAGTCTAGTGACTGATTTAGAATCACATCAAGGAATGCGCGCTAGAGACCACCATAAGCAGTTTCTGCCATCTTCTACGGTTTTTGTGGTTACTAGACATGAGGTTGTGATTTACGCAGCATTTGTAAGTATTTCGCGATCCGCACTATTAAGCGCTGTATAACATATTAAGACAGCTTGCAACATATTGTTAATTATATATATATGAAGACAGTAACTATTCTCGAAAGAACAGATACTATTGCTGACCGTGCAGCTTTCTCTAGAATAAATGATAATTAATTGAAACCCTCAGCTGCCGACAGGTGTTGTTGACATACCTTGAAGGGGACAGCTGATAATGTGTGCCCCGACCGGGACTCGAACCCGTGATCTCCTGCTTACGTGGTAGACGGTATATCCATCTGAACCACCGAGGACACAGATGAATAGCGCGACTGCAGAGACTTATTCCGTACATGCTTGCCGTGAGACTCACATTCCCAACTGTCCGCAATGCACGGTCATCAATAGTATCTGTTCTTTCTAGAACAGTTACTGTCTTTATATATATAGTTAAAGGCTACCCAGCCATTGACCTTCGTCTGTGCGAATGCGCACAGGTTGCCCGAACTCTTACGGGAATCGCCAAAGTATGCGCGAGTAATGAGTGGATGGGCAAATATCTATTAGGTACATTACATACGTAGAATTGTGGACAGTAGGGAATGTGCGTCTCACGGGAAGCGCTATTCATCTGTGTCCTCGGCGGCTCAGATGGATGTCCGCAGCTCGTGGTCTTGCGGTAGCGTTCTCGCTTCCCGCGCACGGGGTCCCGGGTTCGATTAAAAAAAAAGTGACAGTGAAAAGTGATCGAACACGTAAAAGTCTCCAATATAGTGTCAATATAACCATAGCTCCGAGTGTCTTTTTGTTTTTTTTTTGTGTTTTTGTGCTTTTTTCTTTTTGTTTTCTACCCTCCATCGTGTGCAATCGAGAGGTGTGCGTAACAGTGAGTACCACAAAACTATTACAGTTCTATCAGTACAACAAACTAGTGATTCACATGTTTATATATGTCTGTCTTTCGACCACGAATAGTTTCCTCCTTTCAGTCTTCCTTACTCTCGCGCACCATCTATATTAAACTAGCTCTACAATTGCACTATATAATGCTTCCTAGTGTACTTCTCTTCGCTCAATAGAAAAAAAAATAGGTTAAAGAATTCGCTAAAATAGTGATGTCCTTTTCTTTTGTCATGGATTGTTTAATATTTCATATATGTTTCATATATTAATATGCTCTCTCTCTCTCTCTCTCTCTCTCTCTCTCTCTCTCTCTCTCTTTCCCAAGTTATGTATTTTGTTCATGCGATATAGATGTAAATTTCTCTTCATCATAGTTTCTCACGAGTGTTCCCTCTTTGGATACCATTTTACTCATCAAACAACAGCTGACAACTGATACACTCGTCAATATTTCTGTCAAATTGATTTCATGCCTAGTGCATGTCCCACTAAGGTCTCGTTTCCAACAGCCAACGTAAAATGCCTCCCCTTTCTTTTCCAACACAAGATTTAATAAGAAGATAGTAATAACTCAACATTATTTTAAAATGAATAGAGCACATCCACAACTCAAAAATCTACAAAATAATAACAATAATACTAATACCATAACTAGTAATAAGTAAAATTTCCATAAAATAACTTTATTTTACTAATTATTTTTACTAATTATTCTCTGTTAATAACTAGATCGTACAATCAATGATTATTCAAAATTCATTCTGCCACACGTACAAATGTAGTGTACAAAGACTCAGAAAAGTTAAACTGCAACAATAAACAGTGCAAGAAACAAATAACGAACTCTGACTGACAGACTCTCGAAAAATATTTAAAAAAAAAGCACCAAACGAAATAATTACCTGAACAATACAGTAACAGGAAAAAAAGCAAAGAATGGATTGTCTCGTCTTTACAAGTAAAATGCAAACTGTATTTGTAAAACGAAAATTGTTATTTTGTAAATAAAAGTTAGATACGTTCAAAAAAAAATTAAAAATCCCGGCGGGATCAGGGATTTTTCCTGCCTCGAGATGACTGGGTGTTGTGTCGTTTTCATCATTCATCTCCATTACGCTCGGAGGAAGGCAAAGGCAAATCACCTCAGCTTGCTAGCACGGCGGTGCAGGTCTCCCACATCGTCCCCTATGCTCCTCGGAGTATGGGCCCTAATCATCATCAGTTGATGGTGAATCACAGATTGTAGGAATTATTAAGCCAGCACGATAGCTCAGCGTGTTCGGTCAGAAAGCCGGTTGGCCTCTATAATAAAAAACTGAGTGGAAGGATCAACAACGAACTTGAACGGATGTTACGTGACGTCTGCAACGACCAAACACAACGAACAAAATGAAAAAAAAGATGGATAGAGCGTCTGTCATCCCGGGTTCGAGTCCCGGTCGGGGCACACATTTTCAGCTGTCCCGATCGAGGTATGTCAACAACACCTGTCGGCAGCTGAGGGTTTCAATTAATTATCATTTGTATTGTTAATTCTTCAGGTGCATGATTTTGTGGTGAGTAAAATGCCATATAATTTTATAACTGTTTTATAGCTTGTGGACAGTTAGGCCACACTTCGTCGGCCGTGCTCCATCTTATGCTTTAAAATAGAAGGTCTTTTTAGGAACATGTGATATTTGCCAATAGCTTATATTTCAAAAAGTATTTAACTTGCAACTAATTTCTGATAATAGTTCTGCTTAGTTTGGGCAATGGTCTTGCCGCAGTGATAACACTATTTCGCTTCAGATCAGCGAAGTTAAGCGCTGTCGGGTTTGGCTAGAACTTGGGTGGGTGACCTTCTGGGTCTGTTGAGCGCTGTTGGCAGGCGTGGTGCACTCAGCCATTGCGAGAACAGTTGAGGAGCTGCTTGAGTAAGAAGTAGTGGCGCCGGCCACGAAAACTGATAACGGTCGGGAGAGCTGTGTGCAGGCCAAATCCGCATCCAGTGACGCCTGTCGACTGAAAATGACACGGCGGATTGTCGGTACCGTTGGGCCTTATGAGGCCTGTTCGGACGGAGTCGGAGTCTGGCTAAATGGTTCAAATGGCTCTGAGGACTATGCGACTTAACTTCTGAGGTCATCAGTCGCCTAGAACTTAGAACTAATTAAACCTAACTAACCTAAGGACATCACACACATCCATGCCCGAGGCAGGATTCGAACCTGCGACCGTAGCGGTCACGCGGTTCCAGACTGAAGCGCCTTTAACCGCACGGCCACACCGGGCGGCCAGTCTGGTTAATTTGATTTCAATTACTGATTACTGGTGTGTAGTAGAGTAATAACGTAACAGGTAGACTATTACACTATTGGCCATTAAAACTGCTACACCACGAAGATGACATGCTACAGACGCGAAATTTAACCGACATGAAGAAGATGCTATGATATGCAAATGATTAGCTTTTCAGAGCATTCACACAAGGTTGGCGCCGGTGGCGACACCTACAACGTGCTGACATGAGGAAAGTTTCCAACCAATTTCTCATACACAAACAGCAGCCGACCGGCGTTGCCTGGTGAAAAGTTGTTGTGATGCCTCGTGTAAGGAGGAGAAATGCGTACCATCACGTTTCCGACTTTGATCAAGGTCGGATTGTAGGCTACCGCGATTGCGGTTTATCGTATCGCGACATTGCTGCTCGCGTTGGTCGAGATCCAATGACTGTTAGCAGAATATGGCATCGATGGGTTCAGGAGGGTAATACGGAACGCCGCTGCATCACAGACAGGAGCGCCTGCCATGCTGTACTCAACGACGAACCTGGGTGCACGAATGGCAAAACGTCATTTCTTCGGATGAATCCAGGTTCTGTTTACAGCATCATGATGGTCGCATCCGTGTGTGGCAACATCGCGGTGAACGCACATTGGAAGCGTGTATTCGTCATCGCCATACTGGCGTATCACCCAGCGTGATTGTATGGAGTGCCATTGATTACACGTCTCGGTCACCTCTTGTTCGCATTGACGGCACTTTGAACAGTGGACGTTACATTTTAAATGTGTTACGACTCGTGACTCTACCTTCATTCGATCCCTGCGAAACCCTACATTTCAGCAGGATAACGCACGACCGCAGGTTACAGCAAATGTTCGACTGCTGCCCTGGCCAGCACATTCTCCAGGTCAATGGTGGCCGAGCGCTCGTCACAATTGCCAGTCAGTACTCTTGATGAACTGTGGTATCGTGTTGAAGCTGCATGGGCAGCTGTACCTCTACACGCCATCCAAGCTCTTTTTGACTTAATGCCCAGGTGTATCAAGGCCGTTATTACGGCCAGAGGTGGTTGTACTGGATACTGATTTCTCAGGATCTATGCACCCAAATTGCGTGAAAATGTAATCACATGTCAGTTCTAGTATAATATATTTGTCCAATGAATACCCGTTTATCATGCGCATTTCTTCTTGATGTGGCAATTTTAATGGCCAGTAGTGTAAATACTTCATTGGCAAGATTTTCTCGATTGCTAAGCTCTTAAGCTTAAATCGAATATTTCTTCCCAGGTGCATGACCTTCTTGTACCTTGGAACATGTTTTCAGATCAGGAAAAGTCTGCAGCTCGTGATCTAGTGGCTGGCGTTGCTCTCTCTGGGCCACGGGGTCCCGGGTTCGATTCCCGGCCGTGTTGGGGATTTTATCTGCCCAGGGACTGGGTATTTGTGTTGTCCTCCTCATTCCATTATCATTCATGAAAGTGACTAGATAGGACTGTGTATAGATTGGGAATGTGTACGGGCGCTGATGACCGCGCAGTTGAGCGCCGCACGAACCAAACATCATCATCACATTTGGAAAAACCTTAATTTTCCGGAGTAATTTTTGTAAGTTTAGAAAAAGACTGCAGCACTTAAAAAGTGTATGCCATTATTTAAAAATGTATTGAATCATCAGTCTTGTGACTGGTTTGATGCGGTCCGCCACGAATTCCTGCACATGCAACCTAGTCCTCAATTATTTGCTGGATCTATTCCAATCTCTGGCTTTTTCTACAGTTTTTACCCTCTACTGCTCCTTAAAGTACCATGGAAGTTAGTCCCTGATATCTTAACAAATATCCTACCATCCTGTCCTTCTTGTTAGTGTTTTCCATATTTTCCTTTCCTCACCGATTCTGCGTAGAACCTCCACATTCCTTATCAGTCCACCCAATTTTCAACATTATTCTGTAGCACCATATCTCAAATGTTTCGAGTCTCTTCTTTTCTGGTTTTCCCACAGTCAGTTTTCGCTACCATACAATGATGTGCTCGAAACGCACAGTCATAGAAATTTCTTCCTCAAATTAAGGCCCACGTTTCAAACTAGTAGACTTCCCTGGGCCATGAATGCCCCTTTCGTCAGTGCTGGTCTGCTTTTGATGTCCTCCTTACTCCGTCCGTCATGGGTAATTTTGCTGCCAAGGTGGCAGAATTCCTTAACTTCATCTACTTTGTGTTCACCAATCCTAATATTAAGTTTCTCGCTGTTCTCGTTTCTGCAACTTCGCGTTACTTCCGTCTCTCCTCAGTTTACTCTAAATCCATGTTCTGTACTGATCAGGCCGGCCGGGGTGACCGAGCGGTTCTAGGCGCTACAGTCTGGAACCGCGCGACCGCTCCAGTCGCAGGTTCGAATCCTGCCTCGGGCATGGATGTGTGTGATGTCCTTAGGTTAGTTAGGTTTAAGTAGTTCTAAGTTCTAGGGGACTAATGACCTCAGCAGTTAAGTCCCATAGTGCTCAGAGCCATTTGAACCATTTTTCTTTTCTGATCAGACTGTTCATTCTATTCAGTAAATCCTGTAATTCTTTTTTACATGCCTTGTGGATAGAAACGTCATCAGGGAGTCGTGACATTGATATCCTTTCTACATCTACATATATACTCCGCTAGCCACCAAGCGGTGTGTGGCGGAGGGCACAATTCGCGCCAAAGTCATATTCCCCACCACTCTGTTCCACTCGCGGATCGCGCGAGGGAAAAACGACTGTCTGAAAGCCTCAGTACGAGTTCTTATTTCCCTTATCTTTGAATCGTGATCATTGCGCGATTTGAAAGTTGGTGGTAATAATATATGCTCTACATCCTCGCTGAAGATCGGATTTCGGAATTTAGTGAGCAGCCCCTTCTGTTTAGCGCCCGTCTATCTGCAAGTGTGTCCCACTTCAAACTTTCTATGAGATCTGTAACGCTCTCGCTATGGCTAAATGTACCAGTCACGAATCTTGCCGCTCTTCTTTGGACCTTCTCTATCTCTTGAGTCAGACCCAACTGGTAAGGGTCCCATACAGACGAACAAGACTGGACAAACTAACGTTTGTAAGCTATTTCCTTTGTTGAAGGACTGCATCGCTTCAGGATTCTACCAATAGACCGCAATCTAGAGTTCGCCTTACCCGTTACTTGTGTAATCTGATCATTCCATTTGAGATCATTTCGAATAGTCACACCCATATACTTGACGAACGTGACCCTTTCCAAAGACTGGTGATACATTTTGTACTCGTACATTAATGGGGATTTTCGCCTTGTTATACGCAGTAGGTTACACTTACTAATATTGAGAGATAACTGCCAGTCATTACACCACGCAATTATTTTCTGCAAATCCTCATTGATTTGTTTACAACTTTCGTGTGATACTACTTTCCTGTAGACTACAGCATCATCGGCAAACAAGTCTAAGGCCGCTGTCAATACCATCAACCAGATCGTTTATGTAAATCGTGAAAAGCAGAGGACCTATTAAGCTGCCCTGCGTTACACCTGAAGTTACTCTTGTTTCTGTTGAAGTCACCCCGTTCAGGGCGACATACTGCTCTCTGTCTGTTAGAAAACTTTCTATCCAACCGCATATGTCGTCGGATAGACCGTAAGTGCGACCTTTTTGCAGCAAGCGACAGTGCTGAACTGAGTCGAACGCCTTACGAAAGTCGAGAAATATGGCATCAACTTGGGAGCCGGTATCTAGAGCCTGTTGTATATCATGCACAAAGAGGACCAGCAGTGTCTCGCATGACCGCTGTTTCCTAAAATTGTGCTGGTTTCTGCAGATGAGCTTCTCAGAGTCTAGAAAGGCCGTTATGTCTGAACACAAAATATGTTCCATGATTCTACAACAAATCGATGTCAGTGAAATTGGCCGGTAATTATGTGCATCCGATTTTCTACCCTTTTTATAAATTGCAATGACCTGGGCATTCTTCCAGTCCCGTGGAACTTCCCGCCGTTCCAATGATCTCTGATAGATGACGGATAAGAATGGTGCTATATTCGTAGCATAGTCGACATAAAATCTTACGGGGATACCGTCTGGTCCAGATGCCTTCCTGGAGTCTAAGGATCTTAATTGTTTTACAATCCCAGATACACTAAACACTATGTCAGCCTTCCTTTCGTTTGTTCGATAATTGAAAGGGGGAATGGTGCTGTAGTCCTCTATCGTAAACGAGTTTTTGAAAGCTAGGTTTAGAATTTCGCCCTTCTGTTTATCATCATGAGTTACATTACTCGTACTGTCAGCAAGAGAAGGTATTGAATTGTTTGTAGCGTTCATAGATTTTACGTACGACCAAAATTTTTTGGGGTTATTTTTAGGATCTGCAGATAAAATATTGCTTTCAAATTCGTTAAAAGAGTCTCTCATCGCCCTTCTGACAGCTGCTTTCATTTGGCATAAGTTTTGTTTGTCAGCGGGGCAGTGACTACGTTTTACGTTGAATTTTAATTACACTCTTGAACTTTTCTTTTACTTCCGTCGTTGCTTCTTCAATGTATAGATTGAACAGTAGGGGCGAAAAGCTGCATTTCTCTCTTACACCCTTTTTAATCCGAGCGCGGCGCTCTTGGTCTTCCGCCCTAACTGTACTCTCTTGGCTCTTGTACATACTGTACACTGGTGTGACAAAAGTCCTGCGACTACCTCCTAACAGCGTATCAGACCTCCTTTGGCAGGTGTAGTGCAGCAACTGGACGTGGCATGGACTCAAATCGTTGGAAATCCCCTTCAGAAATACTGAGCCATGCTGCCTCTATAGCCGTCCATAATTGCGAAAGTGTTTCCCGTGCAGGAATTCGTGCACGAACTGACTTCTCGATTACGTCCCAATGAATATTTGATGGAATTCACGTCGGGCGATCTGGGTAGCTAACTGATTCGCTTGAATGGTCCGGAACGTTCTTCAAACCAATCGCGAACAAATGTGGCTCGGTGATATGGTGCATTGTCATTCATAAAAAATTTCATCGTTGTTCGGGAACATCAAGTCAATGAATGGGTACCACTGGTCTCCAGGTAAGGGAGCGTAACTATTTCCGGCCAATGGTCGGTTCAGTTCGACCCATGGACCCAGTCCATTCCACGTAAACACAGTCCACACCACTGTGGTGCCACCACCAGCTTGCACAGTGCCTTGTTGACAGCCTGATGATGATGATGATGTTTGGTTTGTGGGGCGCTCAACTGCGCGGTCATCAGCACCTGTACAAAGTCCCAGTTTTTACACTGTCCAATTTTATTACACAGTCCACTGTAGCCACTGTCACTAACGACGATGATAATGAGATGATGAGGACAAAACAGACACCCAGTCCCCGGGTAGAGAAAATCCCCAACCCGGCCGGGAATCGAACCCGAGACCCCCGCGATCCAGAGGTAGAAACGCGAAGCACTATACCACGTGCTGCGCACTTGACAGCTTGGGTCCATGGCTTCGTGGGGGCTGCGCCACACTCGAACCCTACCAGCAGCTAATACCGCCTGAAATGGGGGCTCAACTGCCCAGGCCACGGTTTTCCAGTCGTCTGAGATCCATTATCAAGACCATCATGATCGTAATAGGGCGTCACGAAGTAGACGAAATTCTGCTACCAGGGTAACAAAATGACCGATGATGGACGGAGGAAGGAGGACGTAAAAAGTAGACTAACACTGGCAAAAAGAGCATTTCTGTCCGGAGAAGCCTACTAGTATCAAAGAGGGGCCTTAATTTAAGGAAGAAATTTCTGAGAATTTTCGCTTGGAATCAGTATTGTGAGGTTATGTTATGTTATGTTATGTTAACCGGGGACCTAGAAACGACGGAGAGGCTCCGTCCCCGCCGCAGCCGCAGTGGTCCGCAACCCCACGACGACTATCGCAGTCCACTTCACCCCTCCGCCGCCCCACACCGAACCCAGGGCTACTGTGCGGTTAGGCCCCCATTGGACCCCCAGGGAGCGTCTCACACCAGACGAGTGTAGCCCCTATGTTTGCGTGGTAGAGTAATGGTGGTGTACGCGTACGTGGAGAACCTGTTTGCGCAGCAGTCGCCGACATAGTGTAGCTGAGGCAGAATAAGGGGAACCAGACCGCATTCGCCGAGGCAGATGGAAAACCACCTAAATACCATCCACAGACTGTCCGGCTCACCGGACCTCGACACAAATCCGCCGGGCGGATTCGTGCCGGGGACCGGCGCTCCTTCCCGCCCGGAAAGCAGTGCGTCGACCGCACGGCCAACCGGGCGGGCCTATTGTGAGGTAGTGTAACGTGGGTGCGGCAAAACAGGAATCGAAGAGAATCAAAGCACTTGAGATGTGGTGCTACAGACGAATGTTGAAAATCAGGTGGACTGATAAAGCAACGAATGAGGAGGTTCTCCGCAGAACCTAGGAAGAAAGTAATAAATGGAAAACACTAACAAGAAGAAGGAACAGAACGATAAGTCATCTCCTAAGACATCAGGGAATAATTCCATGCTACTAGATGGAGAAGTAGTTGGTAAAAACTGTAGAGGATGACAGAGATTTGAATACATCCAGCGAATAATATAAGACGTAATTTGCAAGTGCTGCTGTGAGGTGGAAAGGTTAGCACGGGAGAGGAATTCGTGATGCGCCATATCAAACCAGTCAGAAGACTGGCCATTAAAATACACTACTGGCCATTAAAATTGCTACACCACGAAGATGACGAGCAATAGACGCGAAATTTAACGGACAGGAAGAAGATGCTGTGATATGCAAATGATTAGCTTTTCAGAGCGTTCACACAAGGTTGGCGCCGGTGACGACACCTACAACGTGCTGACATGAGAAAAGTTTCCAACCTATTTCTCATACACAAACAGCAGCCGACCGGCGTTGCCTGGTGAAAAGTTGTTGTGATGCCTCGTGTAAGGAGGAGAAATGCGCACCAACACGTTTCCGACATTGATAAAGATCGGATTGTAGGCTATCGCGATTGCGGTTTATCGTATCGCGACATTGCTGCTCGCGTTGGTCGAGATCCAATGACAGTTAGCAGAATATGGCATCGGTGGGTTCAGGAGGGTAATACGGAACGCCGCTGCATCACAGACAGGAGCGCCTGCCATGCTGTACTCAACGACGAACCTGGGTGCACGAATGGCAAAACGTCATTTTTTCGGATGAATCCAGGTTCTGTTTACAGCATCATGATGGTCGCATCCGTGTGTGGCAACATCGCGGTGAACGCACATTGGAAGCGTGTATTCGTCATCGCCATACTGGCGTATCACCCAGCGTGATGGTATGGGTTGCCATTGATTACACGTCTCGGTCACCTCTTGTTCGCATTGATGGCACTTTGAACAGTGCACGTTACATTTTAAATGTGTTACGACTCGTGACTCTACCTTCATTCGATCCCTGAGAAACCCTACATTTCAGGAGGATAACGCACGACCGCAGGTTACAGAAAATGTTCGACTGCTGCCCTGGCCAGCACATTCTCCAGGTCAATGGTGGCCGAGCGCTCGTCACAATTGCCAGTCAGTACTCTTGATGAACTGTGGTATCGTGTTGAAGCTACATGGGCAGCTGTACCTCTACACGCCATCCAAGCTCTGTTTGACTCAATGCCCAGGCGTATCAAGGCCGTTATTACGGCCAGAGGTGGTTGTTCTGGGTACTGATTTCTCAGGATCTATGCACCCAAATTGCGTGAAAATGTAATCACATGTCAGTTCTAGTATAATATATTTGTCCAATGAATACCCGTTTATCATGCGCATTTCTTCTTGATGTGGCAATTTTAATGGCCAGTAGTGTAAATACTTCATTGGCAAGATTTTCTCGATTGCTAAGCTCTTAAGCTTAAATCGAATATTTCTTCCCAGGTGCATGACCTTCTTGTACCTTGGAACATGTTTTCACATTAGGAAAAGTCTGCAGCTCGTGGTCTAGTGGCTGGCGTTGCTCCCTCTGGACCACGGGGTCCCGGGTTCGATTCCCGTCCGTGTTGGGGATTTTATCTGCCAAGGGACTGGGTCTTTGTGTTGCCCTCCTCATTCCATTATCATTCATGAAAGTGACTAAATAGGACTGTGTATAGATTGGGAATGTATACGGGCGCTGATGACCGCGCAGTTGAGCGCCCCACGAACCAAACATCATCATCACATTTGGAAAAACCTTAATTTTCCGGAGTCATTTTTGTAAGTTTAGAAAAAGACTGCAGCACTTAAAAAGAGTATGCCATTATTTAAAAATGTATTGAATCATCAGTCTTGTGACTGGTCTGATGCGGTCCGCCACGAATTCCTGCACATGCAACCTAGTCCTCAATTATTTGCTGGATCTATTCCAATCTCTGGCTTTTTCTACAGTTTTTACCCTCTACTGCTCCTTAAAGTACCATGGAAGTTGGTCCCTGATAACTTAACAAATATCCTACCATCCTGTCCTTCTTGTTAGTGTTTTCCATATTTTCCTTTCCTCACCGATTCTGCGTAGAACCTCCTCATTCCTTATCAGTCCACCCAATTTTCAACATTATTCTGTAGCACCATATCTCAAATGTTTCGAGTCTCTTCATTTCCGGTTTTCCCACAGTCAGTTTTCGCTACCGTACGATGATGTGCTCGAAACGCACAGTCATAGAAATTTCTTCCTCAAATTAAGGCCCACGTTTCAAACTAGTAGACTTCCCTGGGCCATGAATGCCCCTTTCGTCAGCGCTGGTCTGCTTTTGATGTCCTCCTTACTCCGTCCGTCATGGGTAATTTTGCTGCCAAGGTGGCAGAATTCCTTAACTTCATCTACTTCGTGATCACCAATCCTGATATTAAGTTTCTCGTTGTTCTCGTTTCTGCAACTTCGCGTTACTTCCATCTCTCCTCAGTTTACTCTCAATCCAAGTTCTGTACTGATCCGGCCGGCCGGGGTGACCGAGCGGTTCTAGGCGCTACAGTCTGGAACCGCGCGACCGCTCCAGTCGCAGGTTCGAATCCTGCCTCGGGCATGGATGTGTGTGATGTCCTTAGGTTAGTTAGGTTTAAGTAGTTCTAAGTTCTAGGGGACTAATGACCTCAGCAGTTAAGTCCCATAGTGCTCAGAGCCATTTGAACCATTTTTCTTTTCTGATCAGACTGTTCATTCTATTCAGTAAATCCTGTAATTCTTTTTTACATGCCTTGTGGATAGAAACGTCATCAGGGAGTCGTGACATTGATATCCTTTCTACATCTACATATATACTCCGCTAGCCACCAAGCGGTGTGTGGCGGAGGGCACAATTCGCGCCAAAGCCATATTCCCCACCACTCTGTTCCACTCGCGGATCGCGCGAGGGAAAAACGACTGTCTGAAAGCCTCAGTACGAGTTCTTATTTCCCTTATCTTTGAATCGTGATCATTGCGCGATTTGAAAGTTGGTGGTAATAATATATGCTCTACATCCTCGGTGAAGATCGGATTTGGGAATTTAGTGAGCAGCCCCTTCTGTTTAGCGCCCGTCTATCTGCAAGTGTGTCCCACTTCAAACTTTCTATGAGATCTGTAACTCTCTCGCGATGGCTAAATGTACCAGTCACGAATCTTCCCGCTCTTCTTTGGACCTTCTCTATCTCTTGAGTCAGACCCAACTGGTAAGGGTCCCATACATACGAACAAGACTGGACAAACTAACGTTTGTATGCTATTTCCTTTGTTGAAGGACTGCATCGCTTCAGTATTCTACCAATAGACCGAAATCTAGAGTTCGCCTTACCCGTTACTTGTGTAATCTGATCATTCCATTTGAGATCATTTCGAATAGTCATACCCATATATTTGACGAACGTTACCGCTTCCAAAGACTGGTCATTTATTTTGTACTCGTACATTAATGGGGATTTTCGCCTTGTTATACGCAGTAGGTTACACTTACTAATATTGAGATATAACTGCCAGTCATTACACCACGCAATTATTTTCTGCAAATCCTCATCGATTTGTTTACAACTTTCGTGTGATACTACTTTCCTGTAGACTACAGCATCATCGGCAAACAAGTCTAAGGCCGCTGTCAATACCATCAACCAGATCGTTTATGTAAATCGTGAAAAGCAGAGGACCTATTAAGCTGCCCTGCGTTACACCTGAAGTTATGCTTGTTTCTGTTGTAGTCACCCCGTTCAGGGCGACATACTGCTCTCTGTCTGTTAGAAAACTTTCTATCCAACCGCATATGTCATCGGATATACCGTAAGCGCGACCTTTTTGCAGCAAGCGACAGTGCTGAACTGAGTCGAACGCCTTTCGAAAGTCGAGAAATATGGCATCAACTTGGGAGCCGGTATCTAGAGCCTGTTGTATATCATGCACAAAGAGGGCCAGCAGTGTCTCGCATGACCGCTGTTTCCTAAAATTGTGCTGGTTTCTGCAGATGAACTTCTCAGAGTCTAGAAAGGCCATTATGTCTGAACACAAAATATGTTCCATGATTCTACAACAAATCGATGTCAGTGAAATTGGCCGGTAATTATGTGCATCCGATTTTCTACCCTTTTTATAGATTGCAATAACGTGGGCATTCTTCCAATCCCGTGGAACTTCCCGCCGTTCCAATGATCTCTGATAGATGACGGATAAGAATGGTGCTATATTCGTAGCATAGTCGACATAAAATCTTACGGGGATACCGTCTGGACCAGATGCCTTCCTGGCGTCTAAGAATCTTAGCTGTTTTACAATCCCAGATACACTAAACACTATGTCAGCCTTCCTTTCGTTTGTTCGATAATTGAAAGGGGGAATGGTGCTGTAGTCCTCTATCGTAAACGAGTTTTTGAAAGCTAGGTTTAGAATTTCGCCCTTCTGTTTATCATCATCAGTTACATTGCCCGTACTGTCAGCAAGAGAAGGTATTGAATTGTTTGTAGCGTTCATAGATTTTACGTACAACCAAAATTTTTTGGGGTTATTTTTAGGATCTGCAGATAAAATATTGCTTTCAAATTCGTTAAAAGAGTCTCTCATCGCCCTTCTGACAGCTGCTTTCATTTGGCATAATTTCTGTTTGTCAGCGGGGCAGTGACTACGTTTTACGTTGAATTTTAATTACACTCTCGAACTTTTCTTTTACTTCCGTCGTCGCTTCTTCAATGTGTAGATTGAACAGTAGGGGCGAAAAGCTACATTTCTCTCTTACACCCTTTTTAATCCGAGCGCGGCGCTCTTGGTCTTCCGCCCTAACTGTACCCTCTTGGCTCTTGTACATACTGTACACTGGTGTGACAAAAGTCCTGCGACTTCCTCCTAACAGCGTATCAGACCTCCTTTGGCAGGTGTAGTGCAGCAACTGGACGTGGCATGGACTCAAATCGTCGGAAATCCCCTTCAGAAATACTGAGCCATGCTGCCTCTATAGCCGTCCATAATTGCGAAAGTGTTGCCCGTGCAGGAATTCGTGCACGAACTGACTTCTCGACTACGTCCCAATGAATATTTGATGGAATTCACGTCGGGCGATCTGGGTAGCTAACTGATTCGCTTGAATGGTCCGGAACGTTCTTCAAACCAATCGCGAACAAATGTGGCTCGGTGATATGGTGCATTGTCATTCATAAAAAATTTCATCGTTGTTCGGGAACATCAAGTCAATGAATGGGTACCACTGGTCTCCAGGTAAGGGAGCGTAACTACACTCCTGCAAATGGAAAAAAGAACACATTGACACCGGTGTGTCAGACCCACCATACTTGCTCCGGACACTGCGAGAGGGCTGTACAAGCAATGATCACACGCATGGCACAGCGGACACACCAGGAACCGCGGTGTTGGCCGTCGAATGGCGCTAGCTGCGCAGCATTTGTGCACCGCTGCCGTCAGTGTCAGCCAGTTTGCCGTGGCATACGGAGCTCCATCGTAGTCTTTAACACTGGTAGCATGCCGCGACAGCGTGGACGTGAACCGTATGTGCAATTGACGGACTTTGAGCGAGGGCGTATAGTGGGCATGCGGGAGGCCGGGTGGACGTACCGCCGAATTGCTCAACACGTGGGGCGTGAGGTCTCCACAGTACATCGATGTTGTCGCCAGTGGTCGGCGGAAGGTGCACGTGCCCGTCGACCTGGGACCGGACCGCAGCGACGCACGGATGCACGCCAAGACCGTAGGATCCTACGCAGTGCCGTAGGGGACCGCACCGCCACTTCCCAGCAAATTAGGGACACTGTTGCTCCTGGGGTATCGGCGAGGACCATTCGCAACCGTCTCCATGAAGCTGGGCTACGGTCCCGCACACCGTTACGCCGTCTTCCGCTCACGCCCCAACATCGTGCAGCCCGCCTCCAGTGGTGTCGCGACAGGCGTGAATGGAGGGACGAATGGAGACGTGTCGTCTTCAGCGATGAGAGTCGCTTCTGCCTTGGTGCCAATGATGGTCGTATGCGTGTTTGGCGCCGTGCAGGTGTGCGCCACAATCAGGACTGCATACGACCGAGGCACACAGGGCCAACACCCGGCATCATGGTGTGGGGAGCGATCTCCTACACTGGCCGTACACCACTGGTGATCGTCGAGGGGACACTGAATAGTGCACGGTACATCCAAACCGTCATCGAACCCATCGTTCTACCATTCCTAGACCGGCAAGGGAACTTGCTGTTCCAACAGGACAATGCACGTCCGCATGTATCCCGTGCCACCCAACGTGCTCTAGAATGTGTAAGTCAACTACCCTGGCCAGCAAGATCTCCGGATCTGTCCCCCATTGAGCATGTTTGGGACTGGATGAAGCGTCGTCTCACGCGGTCTGCACGTCCAGCACGAACGCTGGTCCAACTGAGGCGCCAGGTGGAAATGGCATGGCAAGCCGTTCCGCAGGACTACATCCAGCATCTCTACGATCGTCTCCATGGGAGAATAGCAGCCTGCATTGCTGCGAAAGGTGGATATACACTGTACTAGTGCCGACATTGTGCATGCTCTGTTGCCTGTGTCTATGTGCGTGTGGTTCTGTCAGTGTGATCATGTGATGTATCTGACCCCAGGAATGTGTCAATAAAGTTTCCCCTTCCTGGGACAATGAATTCACGGTGTTCTTATTTCAATTTCCTGGAGTGTATTTCCGGTCAATGATCGGTTCAGTTCGACCCACGGACCCAGTCCATTCCACGTAAACACAGCCCACACCACTGTGGTGCCACCACCAGCTTGCACAGTGCCTTGTTGACAGCCTGATGATGATGATGATGTTTGATTTGTGGGGCGCTCAACTGCGCGGTCATCAGCACCCGTACAAAGTCCCAGTTTTTACACTGTCCAATTTTATTACACAGTTCACTGTAGCCACTGTCACTAATGACGATGATAATGAGATGATGAGGACAAAACAGACACCCAGTCCCCGGGTAGAGAAAATCCCCAACCCGGCCGGGAATCGAACCCGAGACCCCCGCGATCCAGAGGTAGAAACGCTAAGCACTATACCACGTGCTGCGCACTTGACATCTTGGATCCATGGCTTCGTGGGGGCTGCGCGACACTCGAACCCTAACAGCAGCTAATACCGACTGAAATGGGGGGTCAACTGCCCGGGCCACGGTTTTCCAGTCGTCTGGGATCCATTATCAAGACCATCATGATCGTAATAGGGCGTCACGAAGTAGACGAAATTGAGGAATTCTGCCACCAGGGTAACAAAATGACCGATGATGGACGGTGGAAGGAGGACGTAAAAAGTAGACTAACACTGGCAAAAAGAGCATTTCTGTCCGGAGAAGCCTACTAGTATCAAAGAGGGGCCTTAATTTACGGAAGAAATTTCTGAGAATTTTCGCTTGGAATCAGTATTGTGAGGTTATGTTATGTTATGTTATGTTAACCGGGGACCTAGAAACGACGGAGAGGCTCCGTCCCCGCCGCAGCCTCAGTGGTCCGCAACCCCACGACGACTATCGCAGTCCACTTCACCCCTCCGCCGCCCCACACCGAACCCAGGGTTACTGTGCGGCTCGGCCCCCATTGGACCCCCAGGGAACGTCTCACACCAGACGAGTGTAACCCCTATGTTTGCGTGGTAGAGTAATGGTGGTGTACGCGTACGTGGAGAACCTGTTTGCGCAGCAGTCGCCGACATAGTGTAGCTGAGGCGGAATAAGGGGAACCAGACCGCATTCGCCGAGGCAGATGGAAAACCGCCTAAATACCATCCACAGACTGTCCGGCTCACCGGACCTCGACACAAATCCGCCGGGAGGATTCGTGCCGGGGACCAGGCGCTCCTTCCCGCCCGGAAAGCAGTGCGTCGACCGCACGGCCAACCGGGCGGGCCTATTGTGAGGTAGTGTAACGTGGGTGCGGCAAAACAGGAACCGAAGAGAATCAAAGCACTTGAGATGTGGTGCTACAGACGAATGTTGAAAATCTGGTGGACTGATAAAGCAAGGAATGAGGAGGTTCTCCGCAGAACCTAGGAAGAAAGTAATAAATGGAAAACACTAACAAGAAGAAGGAACAGAACGATAAGTCATCTCCTAAGACATCAGGGAATAATTCCATGCTACTAGAGGGAGAAGTAGTTGGTAAAAACTGTAGAGGATGACAGAGATTTGAATACATCCAGCGAATAATATAAGACGTAGGTTGCAAGTGCTGCTGTGAGGTGGAAAGGTTAGCACGGGAGAGGAATTCGTGATGCGCCATATCAAACCAGTCAGAAGACTGGCCATTAAAATACACTACTGGCCATTAAAATTGCTACACCACGAAGATGACGTGCAACAGACGCGAAATTTAACCGACAGGAAGAAGATGCTGTGATATGCAAATGACTAGCTTTTCAGAGCGTTCACACAAGGTTGGCGCCGGTGACGACACCTACAACGTGCTGACATGAGGAAAGTTTCCAACCGATTTCTCATACACAAACAGCAGTTGACCGGCGTTGCCTGGTGAAACGTTGTTGTGATGCCTCGTGTAAGGAGGAGAAATGCGTACCATCACGTTTCAGACTTTGATAAAGATCGGATTGTAGCCTACCGCGATTGCGGTTTATCGTATCGCCACATTGCTGCTCGCGTTGGTCGAGATCCAATGACTGTTAGCAGAATATGGCATCGGTGGGTTCAGGAGGGTAATACGGAACGCCGTGGTGGATCCCAACGGCCTCGTATCACTAGCAGTCGAGATGACAGGCATCTTATCCGCATGGCTGTAACGGATCGTGCAGCAACGTCTCGATCCCTGAGTCAACAGATGGGGACGTTTGCAAGACAAAAACCATCTGCACGAAAAGTTCGACGACGTTTGCAGAAGCGTGGACTATCAGCTCGGAGACCATGGCCGCGGTTACCCTTGACGCTGCATCACAGATAGGAGCGCCTGCGATGGTGTACTCAACGACGAACCTGGGGGCAATTTTTTCGGATGAATCCAGGCTCTGTTTACAGTATCATGATGGTGGCATCCGTGTTTGGCGACATCGCAGTGAACGCACATTGCAAGCGTGTATTCGTCATCACCATACTGGCGTATCACCCGGCGTGATGGTATGGGGTGCCATTGGTTACACGTCTCGGTCACTTCTTGTTGGCATTGACGGGACTACGAACAGTGGGCTTTACATTTCAGATGTGATACGACGCGTGGCTCTACCCTTCATTCGATCCCTGCGAAACCCTACATTTCAGCAGGATAATGAACGACCGCATGTTGCAGGTCCTGTACGGGCCTTTCTGGATACAGAAAATGCTCGACTGCTGCCCTGGCCAGCACATTCTGCAGATCTTTCACCAACTGAAAACGTCTGGTCAATGGTGGCCGAGCAACTGGCTCGTCACAATACACCAATCACTACTCTTCATGTACTACGGTATCGTGTTGAAGGTGCATCGGCAGCTGTACCTGTACACGCCATCCAAGCTCTGTTTGACTCAATTCCCATGCGTATCAAGGCCGTTATTACGGCCAGAGGTGGTTGTGCTGGGTACTGATTTGTCAGGATCTATGCACCCGAATTGCGTGAAAACGTAATCACATGTCAGTTCTAGTATAATATATTTGTCCAATGAATACCCGTTTATCATCTGCATTTCTTCTTGGTGTAGCAATTTTAATGGGCAGTAGTGTGTGAAGGCACACTTAAAATGGCATTGTAAAGCCGAAACAGGCAAGCTTGTTGTGCAGAAATCTCTAAATACAATCATCTACAGGTGGAACTGACCTCTTACAAAACCTCGTAAGCGTTCCCACTGTTAAAGGACTGCTGGACGAGACTGTGCAGCACCTGGATGGCTGGAGGAGCGCCCGGCTGCGGGCTCCGCCGGCCCGTGCGTCGTGCGGCAGGTCGTTGCCGCCAGGAGCGCCGCCTCCGCTATATAACCCGGCGCGCTCTAGCTCGCCAGTCTGCGACGCGGAAGCTGGCGCCAAGGCCACGCCGGGGCGGCCTCCATGTTTGGCATCCCGTGTCCGCCTTCGTGGTTTCCAGCACGCGCAACTTCCTGCAGTGGTCGCCACAGTTTTCTCAGTCGACACACAAAGATTCAGTAATTTTCATCCGTAGCTCGCGAACATTACGAAAGCGTGCGAGCTAGCGCAGTCCTCTGCATTTCTGTCCCGTATCCGTTCCAGTCTTCTCTACGGCCCAATCTGTACTCAGCAAATCACCATAGTCGCACAGCAGAGTACACTTCTTGCCGTATGACACGAGATGTTTCCAGATTCCTCTCTCAGTCTTGTTGTTGTTGTTGTTGTTGTGGTCTTCAGTCCTGAGACTGGTGTGATGCAGCTCTCCATGTACCTTATCCTGTGCAAGTTTCTTCATCTCCCAATACTTACTGCAACCTACATCCTTCTGAATCTGCTTAGTGTATTCATCTCTTGGTCTCCCCCTACGATTTTTACCCTCCACGCTGCCCTCCAATACTAAATTGGTGATCCCTTAACGCCTCAGAACATGTCCTACCAACCGGTCCCTTCTTCTTGTCAAGTTGTGCCACAAACTCCTATTCTCCCCAATTCTATTCAATACCTCCTCATTAGTTATGTGAGCTACCCATCTAATCTTCAGCATTCTTTTGTAGCACCACATTTCGAAAGCTTCTATTCTCTTCTTGTCTTAACTATTTATCATCCACATTTCACTTCCATACATGGCTACGCTCCATACAAATACTTTCAGATACGACTTCCTGCCACTTAAATCTATAATCGATGTTAACAAATTTCTCTTCTTCAGAAACGCTTTCCTTGCCATTGCCAGTCTACATTTTATATACTCTCTACTTCGACCATCATCAGTTATTTTGCTCCGCAAATAGCAAAACTCATTTATTACTTTAAGTGTCTCATTTCCTAATCTAATTCTCGCAGTAAAACCCGATTTAATTCGACTACATTCCATTATTCTCGTTTTGCTTTTCTTGATGTTCATCTTATACCCTCCTTTCAAGACACTGTCGATTCCGTTCAACTGCTCTTCCAAGTCCTTTGCTGTCGCTGACAGAATTACAATGTCATCGGCGAACCTCAAAGTTTTCATTTCTTCTCCGTGGACTTTAATACCTACTCCGAATTTTTCTTTTGTTTCCTTTACTACTTGCTCAATATACAGATTTAATAGCATCGGGGAGAGGTCACAACCCTGTCTCACTCCCTTCCCAACCACTGCTTCCCTTTCGTGCCCCTCGACTCTTATATCTGCCATCTACTTTCTGTACAAATTGTAACTAGCCTTTCGCTCCCTGTATTTTACCCCTGCCACTTTTAGAATTTGAAAGAGAGTATTCCAGTCAACTCTCAGTCTACGAGGACGTGTAATACGAGTACATAGTTGTTTGAGTAAGAAACCGTGTTGGAAGACCAACTGTATAGCTGCTACAGGTAGAAACGGGCAAAACAATGGATTTCACTCTCAAGCATCTACTGGGCGAAAGCTGAGAGTAATTCACTATTCAGAGTGAGATTTTCACTCTGCAGCGGAGTGTGCGCGGATATGAAACTTCCTGGCAGATTAAAACTGTTTGCCGGACCGAGACTCGAACTCAGGACCTTTGCCTTTCGCGGGCTAGTACTCTACCAACTTTTTTTTTGTCATTTTGTTCTACATTGTTCCTTGAATTTCTTCTTGGCGGACGTCCGAAGACACCTGTTTAGGTTCTTAGTTGATCCATTCACTCAATTTTTTTTTATTACAGAGGGTAGCATCCAACTGAGCTACCGGAGCACGACTCACGACCCGTCCCCTCAGCTTCAGTTCTGCCAGTACCTCGTGTCCTACCTTCCAAACCTCGTAGAAGATCTTCTGCGAACCCTGCAGAACTTGCTCGCGAAAGGCAAAGGTTCTGTGAACCTTGCAGAACTTGCCTGCGAAAGGCAAAGGTCCCGAGTTCGAGTCTCCATCCGACACGGCCCAACGTAAAGTCCCGAGCGACTCGAAAAAAAGCGCAGGTGACGCCTGTATATAAGAAGGGTGGAAGGACGGATCCTCAAAATTGCAGACCAATATCCTTAACATCGGTTTGTTGCAGGATTCTCGAACATATTCTGAGTTCGAATATAATGAATTTCCTTGAGACAGAGAAGTTGCTGTCCATGCATCAGCACGGCTTTAGAAAGTATCGCTCCTGCGAAACGCAAGTCGCCCTTTTTCCACGTGATATCTTGAGAACCATGGATGAAGGGTATCAGATGGATGCCATATTCCTTGACTTCCGGAAAGCGTTTGACTCGCTGCCTCACTGCAGACTCCTAACTAAGGTAGGAGCTTATGGGATTGGTTCCCAAATATGTGAGTGGCTCGAAGACTTCTTAAGTAATAGAACCCAGTACGTTGTCCTCGATGGTGAGTGTTCATCGGAGGTGGGGATGTCATCTGGAGTGCCCCAGGGAAGTGTAGTAGGTCAGCTGTTGTTTTCTATCTACATAAATGATCTTTTGGATAGGGTGGATAGCAATGTGCGGCTGTTTGCTGATGATGTTGTGGTGTACGGGAAGGTGTCGTCGTTGAGTGACTGTAGGAGGATACAAGATGACTTGGACAGGATTTGTGATTGGTGTAAAGAATGGCAGCTAACTCTAAATATAGATAAATGTAAATTAATGTAGATGAATAGGAAAAAGAATCCCGTAATGTTTGAATACTCCATTGGCAGTGTAGCGCTTGACACAGTCACGTCGATTAAATATTTGGGCGTTACATTGCATAGCGATATGAAGTGGGACAAGCATGTAATGGCAGTTGTGGGGAAGGCGGATAGTCGTCTTCGGTCCATTGGTTGTATTTTGGGAAGATGTGGTTCATCTGTAAAGGAGACCGCTTATAAAACACTAACACGACCTATTCTTGAGTACTGCTCGAGCGTTTGGGATCCCTATCAGGTCGGATTGAGGGAGGACATAGAAGCAGTTCAGAGGCGGGGTGCTAGATTTGTTACTGGTAGGTTTGATCATCACGCGAGTGTTACGGAAATGCTTCAGGAACTCGGGTGGGAGTCTCTGGAGGAAAGGAGGCGTTCTTTTCGTGAATCGCTACTGAGGAAATTTAGAGAACCAGCATTTGAGGCTGACTGCAGTACAATTTTACTGCCGCCAGCTTATATTTCGCGGAAAGACCACAAAGATAAAATAAGAGAGATTAGGACTCGTACAGAGGCATATAGGCAGTCAGTTTTCCCTCGTTCTGTTTGGGAGTGGAACAGAGAGAGAAGATGCTAGTTGTAGTACGAGGTACCCTCCGCCACGCGCCGTATGGTGGATTGCGGAGTATGTATGTAGATGTAGATGTAGATGTAATCTGCCAGGACGTTTAATTCATGATTACTCTGGTAACTTGCAACCATATAACTAATGCAATATCGTGCGTGCTGTGTGGACTGGAGTACTCGTGTCAGTTGCGCCTAAGGCTGACGTACATCCCGGTTTCCCAGATGTGTCTAAGTTTTGAGGGCGTCCTGCTGGGCAGAGGGTGTTTATACTACCGTCCGGGATAAACTCGGATGTTTTCGTGCCTAGAGAAATTAGGTTGTCTGGAAATAAACAGATTTGAATAAATCTTCGTTAAAATTCACAAAAAACTGGCGCTTAGATAGCTGGGTTCGTTTTATATTAAAAAGGTAGCTAATCCGTCGACAGACTGTATGCGACCGGGAAAATAATCCTATTTGACCCAAATGTGAGGAGTTGTCGAAGTCTTTGCGCGGGATCGGAATGTAAGTGATAGCAGGTGTAGTTTCGCCTTGAATGACGAAATATTCTTGTCTTTTTGGCGAGGTGGAATGTGATTTCGCTTTGTGAAGATTTTGTTTCTGGTGATACGGGATTTTTTTTGGGGGGGGGGAGGAGGGGCGTTTCGCAGCAGCCCTCACCTGTTCTTTTCTAGGTACGCTATTGACTTGTGTCTGCGCCGATAGCTGAGTGGTGCTCAGCACGGTTGCTCAGCGAGTTCGGTCAGAGGGTTAGCTCCCCTTTGTAATAAAAAAACTGAGTCAACGGCTCAACCCTGAACTTGAACGGGTATCATGGGACATCCGCACCGAATAAATTCAACGAACAAAATCGAACAAAACGAGAACAATTTTTTAAAAAGTGGTCAGCGCGGTGGTCTGTCACGCCAAGGGGCCGGGGTTCGATTCCTGGCTGGGTTGCAGATTTTCTCCGCTCAGGGACTGGGTGATGTGTTGTCCTCATTATCATTTCATCATCATCAGTGGAAGGCAACGGAAACCACCACTGGAATCACTTCCCTAGACGCTCATGTGGTGGACCTCTCCGACGGGGCTTCCCCTATCCCCTGCAGTAAGACAAAACACAAAGTTTTTTATTGAGTTGTAATGATTTTAGTAACAATTCCCACTGGTAATCACTGTTGTACTACTCGATTGGGATGCATGCCTTCACTGGAAGGAAGGACACCAACTACAAAACGCATCACTACTGAACGTTTCATGTGTACTTTCGTCCAGAGCATTGTTACCACAATAGTTAGTTGGTTACAAATATTGTAATTACTAGAGTCACAGTAAATCACTATCGCTGTAGCATCTAGCAGAGGAGAGAGAGTGGAACACACACCTTAACATGATTGCATTTTTCTTAAGGAAAAAAAAATTGCCAGCTGTAAGTCCTGCATTCATTCACCCAATAATAATTAAGCTACAAATCCAAAGACTCTGCAAACGAATTTCAAATGTATTTGGACGACATGGCATTTTAATTTTGCTTTCAGTGAACTAAATTGTAACGAATTAAAATGAGCAACATCTACAGTAATGCTCCAGTTAATAACTACACATACAAGGTGACAGTTATTGAAGTACGTGAAAAAAACGTAAATTAATTACATATTACGGCGTACACATACTTTATTCGACGTCTAAAAGTCACTAAAGATATTGAGTTTTAGGTTATGACACGTTCGATATGCCTGCCATCATTGGCGACGATGTGGCGCAGACGAATAGCGAAATTCTGCATGACCCGTTGAAGTTTCGGAATACTGACGCTGTCGATGACCTCCTGAATGGCTGTTTTCAGCTCAAAAATGGTTTTGGAGTTATTGCTGTACACCTTGCCTTTAATACAGCCGCACAAAAATGAGTCACACCTGTTGAGATCCGAAGAATATGGCGGCCAATCGAGGCCCATACCAGTGGCCTCTGGGTGCCCCAGAGCAAGAATGCGGTCCCCAAAGTGCTCCTCCAGGGCGTCAAACACTCTTCTGCTTCTATGAGATCGAGCTCCGTCTTGCATGAACCACATCTTGTCGAAATCATGGTCACTTTGGATAATGGGGGTGAAATCATATTCCAAAACCTTCACCTAGCGTTCGGTAGTCACCGTGCCATTAGGGAATATCGCACCGATTATTCCGTGACTGGACATTGCACACCAATTGAGGGTGAAGAGACTTCTCGATAGCTAAATACGGATCTCGGTTTCCCAAAAGCGCTAATTTTGCTTATTGACGGACCCATCCAAAAGAAAGTGGTTTTCGTGTGCTAAACCAAAGCATAATGCGCGTACTAATTCCAGTCGTGCCATGCAGCCATCTGTGCAGTTTGAACGTCCTAACGCAAACCGTTCAGAAGTTACGAAGATTTTATTTCGTATAGTTCAGTAACTTTTGCCCTGTATGAGCGAGATGAGGACTCAAACACGTGGCAGTCCGGAACTCGTTTTTGTTGAGATCGTACCTTCCCCTGATGAACGCTACCAGCAATCATATACAAAGTCTATACTGATGCCAACTGTGCGGCTGGTCCCGGCGGAGGTTCGAGTCCTCCCTCGGGCATGGTTGCGTGTGTTGGTCCTTACAAGGGAACATCCCCATCGCACCCCCCTCAGATTTAGTTATAAGTTGGCACAGTGGATAGGCCTTGAAAAACTGAACACAGATCGATCGAGAAAACAGGAAGAAGTTGTGTGGAACTATGAAAAAATAAGCAAAATATACAAACTGGGTCGTCCATGCGTAAGATAGGCAATATTAACAGCAATGTGAGGTGAGGAGATCCGTGGTCCTGTGGTTAGCGTGAGCAGCTGCGGAATGAGAGGTCCTTGGTTCAAACCTTCCCTCGACCGAAAATTTTAACTTTATATTTTCAGTTTATGTGAAAAACTCTTATGTTTTCATCACTTTTTTTGGGAGTGATTATCACATCTACAAGAAAACCTAAATCGGGCAAGGTAGAAGAATCTTTTTACCCATTCGCCAAGTGTACAAGGTAGGTGGGTCGACAACATATTCCTGTCATGTGACGCATATGCCATCACCAGTGTCGTATACAAAATATCAGATGTGTTTTCCTGTGGAGGAATCGGTTGACCTATGACCTTGCGATCAAATGTTTTCGGTTCCCATTGGAGAGGCACGTCCTTTCGTCAACTAATCACACGGTTTTGCGGTGCGGTCGCAAAACACAGACACTAAACTTATTACAGTGAACAGAGACGTCAATGAACGAATGGACAGATCATAACTTTGCGAAAATAAAGAAAGCAAAATTTTCAGTGGAGGGCAGATTTGAACCAAGGACCTCTCATTCCGCAGCTGTTTACGCTAACCACGGGACCACGGCGCTCCTCGCCTCACATTGCCCTTGATATTGCCTATCTTACACATGGACGACCCAGTTTGTATATTTTGCTTATTTTTTCATAGTTCCACACAACTTCTTCCTGTTTTCTCGATCGATCTGTGTTTAGTTTTTCAAGGCCTATCCATTGTGCCAACTTATAACTAAATCTGAGGGGGGTGCGATGGGGATGTTCCCTTGTTAGGATAATTTAGGTTAAGTAGTGTGTATGCTTAGGGACTGATGACCTTAGCAGTCAAGTCCCATAAGATTTCACACACATTTGAACATTTTGATGCCAACTCTTTCTACAATATCGAGGAAGAAACATCCGTTTTCTCGTAGCCCTAGTACAAAACGTCGCTCGAACTCAGTGAACTGCTGATAATGGCGTCTTTGTTGTCCTGAATGACTTCAACTCACTACGTAGAATCTGAAAGGCAGCTCACGGTCG
Organism: Schistocerca cancellata; assembly: GCF_023864275.1. Lineage (NCBI taxonomy): Eukaryota > Metazoa > Arthropoda > Insecta > Orthoptera > Acrididae > Schistocerca > Schistocerca cancellata. Next base: position 976,121,586 of record NC_064627.1, read on the forward strand.
CAACCGTTACAACGCATGTTTAAAGGAAACCTGATTTGCGACCTTATAGTGTCGCTACTAGTGCCTCTGTTACGCGACTGTCGAGTAATTTGAATAGACGTCATCTTTCAGTTGTAGAAACACGCCTACCAACTCTCATTTATCGCACAACTCCTTCTTGGTATTGGGATTTTCTTCTGTCAGTGTATTTGATTCATTTCTTTCGGTTCTTTTATTTACAGAAAACCTTAACCATGGCCTTGCAACCCCGAGAAATAAGTTGTGTGACTGCAAGTAAACCTCAACAGCGTAAGTATTTACAGCTGTCTCTCTATGAAAAAATTACATTTAAGAATCGTTCAAAACCTGATGAGAAATATCTCAACCAGGCATAGACAACAAGAAGAAATATATTCCTAACTTTAATTATGAATGGCAGCAACGTAAAAGTGGGCTCTGCAGCTGTGAAGTAAGATTGCACTGTTCTGCTTTTCGTTTCTGCTGTTTGGAAGTGATGTAACGTGAACAATACACGATTCTAGAAAAACAAACAAAATGAAAGAAAAACTGAAAGGCACGAGTTGTCAAGGAAGCACATCTATACACTACATTTACATGCGATACATCTTCCGAAACACGTAAACCGAATTGTGGAAACCGTTTTTCGCTGTCCTGTTTACATGTTAAGGTCCGAAGCGGATTTGGTAGCACAGTTAAATGTGGCGCCTGGAAAACAGCTATTACAGTTTATGATTTAGCCAGTACAATCGCCATTTCTCGTCAGTTAGACGAGGTGTAAACAGCTTCAGTCTAATATTTCTACTTAACCTTCACTATACAAAGAGCCACTTCATCCATATTAGCCGATTTTTTTTTTTTTTAAACCAAGACGAAACCTGTCAGTCCAAGCACATTTCAATACCGGTTGCGTTTACATGGGAGTGAGAATCGATTATGGAATTGGAAAACCGGCAACCAGAAGCGGATTTCCGGGATCGATTTTGAAGTGTTTACATGAAGAAGCGGTACTGGGAAATCAGTTCACGAAATGCGGTTTTGGAAGCCCCACGTAAACGGGTTCATAATGTAGTGTCACTGTCACTTTTAGTAACAGTAAGTGATAAGGAGAAACTCAGTGAGGCATACACACAAAGACTAAAAATTTTCTAGGGCAACATATAACACTATCTTTTCTTTTATTTAAAAAATCGTAAGGACGTACATCAAAATGGTTCATATGGCTCTGAGCACTATGCGACTTAACTTCTGAGGTCATCAGTCGCCTAGAACTTCCTAATTAAACCTAACTAACCTAAGGACAACACACACATCCATGCCCGAGGCAGGATTCGAACCTGCGACCGTAGCGGTCGCTCGGCTCCAGACTGTAGCGCCTAGACCCGCACGGCCAGAGAAAGTACATGGAATTCATGTACTAATCAGTTACGTAATGTCAATAAATGTAGCTCGCATATCTTTATCATTTATCTTTTATAAACAACGAAAGGCAACCGTACTTCTTTTGTCACGACAAGACTGGCGTCACTTGTCTCTCTGCCCTCATCTTGGCTGTTGTAGGTGCCACTCATGTACAAAGGTTATGTGAATAATTATTGAGTTAAATTTCTTAGACGTGTTTTATTTAATAGAAATATTTGAAGGATTCATTCTTTGTACGGCTTTAACTGACCGAAACTAAGTTGTTATTTCACAGGGGCCGTTCTCAAAAGAACTGCAGCCGCCACTGTTCAATGACGAAGCGATTTGAATCTCGTGTTGGGATTTTCGTTAATTAGTCATTCATTAAAGAAAGAACCTATCTTTGTGTGAGCCGAAGTCTAGTCATATTAACTTTATTTCCGCATTTCCACGGCGTAAAAATCTCGCGAAAGTGTCACTGTCAAAAGCTCACTGAACAATGTCGCTAACCGTCCGTCACGCATTGGCCTAACGTTCAGCTATGGGAGAACAGAAAATTTAGTTGCTTAACACTAAAATTAAATTTTTATTTGCAGCAACTATTCATAGAATCAATCCTATCGCTCTTGCAATGTGCTTTCATGATGCGCAAAAATATGTATGCCAAATTTATGAATTATTCGCATCTCTAAATGTCGCATTTTCCTTTGATGTCATTTTCTCTCAAATTTCAAGCATATCTAAATGTTGCATTTTCCTTTGATGTCATTGTCTCTAACTTGAAGGCAAATTTCAGGCGCCTCCACTGATTTTAACTACGAGCCGCCATTGGTGCTGTGTTCTGCCTGTCAAGCAGTTCTTACACCAAGTTAATACAGAGAATTCCAAATACCTCACAACCGAAACTATGGCGGACGATGAAAGTTTTACGACTCGTGTCGTAACCCCTCAAGGAGACACGAGGCCGCCAGCAGCTAAAGTTCGAGTGCTTCAGACCGCCGGTGGTGGGCGTCACTGCCGCTTTTCGCGATACTTTCTCCTCCTCAGCCCCAGAAAACAGCAGATACCTTACTCACACTGCTCTGTTTCATCCAATATTTTATGAACTCTTTACATTTCGGTCAGTTTATACAATAAACCGCGCACGAGGTACAGGACATCCTGGTTTCATGTATGAGAGAAACTTTTCATTCTGTTTTCAAAGATTTTTTCCTACTTCTTACTGCTGTTTCCTCAATTGTCACTCGAGTTTGGTACAGGTTGTGATGTTATGTGAGCCTCACTACCCATTTTTTTAACTAATTTGTGCCTGATTTTATTCTGAGAAGCTCAGTAATGTATGTAAATACCGTAAATGTAAATGTGGTTCAAAAAGTACTTGAAGTGAAGTGAAGCGCAGCTGGACAGTAAGAAACTCTTTAGCGTGCAATCCCCGCAACGGTAGTAGTTGTGAATCTTTGAGTATGGACTCTAAATAAAAAAGACAATTGATTTATTAAAAAAGAAAGAACTGTTAATCTGTATCTTGTGGAAAGAGGACGTGTTGCTAGGCCGTCGCTCAGAACGTATTGTTGCATTTAATGAAAATTGATATTTTAGTGATAAAACCGTATAAAGTACGTGTAAGAGTTGCCAAACATTTATGTATACAAATTTTCTGGAAGTGAAGAATAGAAACATCTTGTTTTTGGAAAAGGAGGTAAACTTCATTGTCGTTGCAGTCTATCAATCGACAGAATTGTAAGTGTACAAAGCTCACTAAAATACAGGAAAAGAAATGCATTCTCTATAGTTTTCATTCTGTAAGTAACAACCTCTCATAATTTCTTAATTACAGTAATTGAATTATGTTCTTGTACAATAGTATGGTGCTGAACTCCACTGACCAATTTTGATGTAGCAGGACGTGTAGTTTGAAGGAAGTTTGTGTGCTAAGCAATCTGCTTTTCTCACGAAAAGCAGATTGCTGTTTGATCTTATTTACTTACAACAGTGGTCCCTTAGGTATGAAAAGCTACGAAAACTTTGACTCCAAGCTATCCGCAATACGGCCAAGTAACTAACAGAGTTGTATTTTAAACCTTAAAGAACAATAAATTCCTCAAAATTGTAATACTTCACCAACTGGTGCAGAATGTGATCATTCAAGGAGGCAGCAACCAAAATTCAGGTACCAGTTATGACTTAAAGTAAAAATCTCAATTAAAGATCAATCTCTCTCTCTCTCTCTCTCCGAACACATATATAAATATTCATATTATTATTAATAACAAAAAAGTCATTTTATAAGGTTATTTAAGTGCAGCTACTCACAGAGGTGCAGTGTGGACTGTAATTATTGTATGGCAGCGATACTTGGTAGACATTCTAATATGTTAATGCGGTCACAATTTACGATGGAAAAAATATTAGTTAAATTTTTGCCACCGGGTGCAAATCTGGTGCTGTGAATGCAAGAAAGACATATAGAAATATAACAATACGTAATGGATCAGGAACGGGACGTGCGCAAAAACGGGGCTGACAACCTAGAAAGGCATAATGTTGATTTTATTATTAACCGCCGCCTACAAAGTTTGCTCAATATGAGCACAGGAGACGTCGACGAGGCGCTGCATCCATAAAACGACGTGATCAACAGTCGCTCGCAGCAGTTCCGGTGGAATCTGAGCAACGTGCTACTGTATACTGGCCTTGAGACCAGGCAGATACTGAACTTGTCCTTGGTGAGGGCGTTCTTTTAGATATCGCCGGAGCTAAAAGTCATATCGATTCAGATTTAAGGGCCATGCATCTGAAGAACCTCTGGAGATAGCACGTTCGTGGAAGGTTGCGTTAAGCAGATCTTTCACTGTGCGAGCGACATGAGGTGTTGCCGCATCTTGCTCTTCATGTGCAACACGCGGTTTAACACTACCCCATATTCGACAGTTCTTTGTATTCACTGCATCCTGTAGTGTAAAATATGGCACGTCACTCCATAGAATATTGCCTGGTCACATGTCCTCATCAGCCGGCCGTCGTGGCCGAGCGGTTCTAGGTGCTTCAGTCTGGAACCGCGCGACCTCTACGGTCGCGGGTTCGAATCCTGCCTCGGGCATGGATGTGTGTGATGTCCTTAGGTCAGTTAGGTTTAAATAGTTCTAAGTTCTAAGGGACTGATGACCTCAGATCTTAAGTCCCATAGTGCTCAGAGCCATTTGACCATTTTTTGTCCTCAACTTCGAACCATGCCAGAAACCAAAGAGCCAAGTCAGAACTTTACTGCGGATTATGACGTTTCAGTTGCTGAACCGTCTGGATATCGTACAGGTACCAGTGTAAAATAGACCGCAAAAGTTTCCGTACTGTGTTTTGGGAAACCAGGAGGACGGCGTAAATTATCTTCAATCAGAAAGACTGCAAAAAATTTGTAATAAAATTATATTCATTAAATATAAATAAATAGTCAACATAAATGATGTTTCTTCTTGTGAAATATCCAGCACAATTAGACGTTTGAAATTATATTTCTGTCTCCATGCCTCTGCGTGGTGCCTACGTAGAGTCCAGAGCTGGCCTACAATTCATACGAAGCCTAAGTCTTGGAGACGACGGACGAACACTGCAGCTTGTAGACTCGGCGGTAACTGGAGACGCGGGGCACTGAAGAGAACTGTCCGCCATAGCTCAGTACTCTGGTATTTAACGAGGCATCGGCCAGTCGCTTTCCACACACGTGATGCCCATAGGTTTGCAGCTGGTGGACCTCGGTATAGTTTGTACTGCCAACCCAAACAACTGCTGCCCTACGAGTGTTTCGAGCTCGGTTTATCCATTTCGGTGTGGTTCTCTTCGGAATCGTGAGTACCGTCACCACGCTGTTGACCGTGGTATGCGCAATTCACGTGACACTGTTCGAGCACCAGCCGTACCCAGGGCACGTGCTGCATGGTCACCTATTGCAACAGCAGCCTCGTCAATAACTTCCACCAGGATAGGAAGCCTTCCTCTTCCAGGTGCCACACCAAGCTCACCTGTGTTCTCGAATTTCATTCTCATCTTCTTTAAGCCATTTATTGACATCGGGCTCCTCCCCAGACCTTGCAGTTAGCGATTATCTCTCAATGCAGCACTGCAATTGTTGCCGTTCTTAGAAAACAGTTTCACTATCAGTGTGTTGTTTGAATGGCGGCTCCAGAGAGATAAATATGCATTCAAGAATTCCCGGCCACATCACTAAATTCACTCACTGTCATACCGGCTAAGCCAGTATCAACACGGTGTACTGGGTGGTTGTAATTAGTGTGTAGCTGCTCATGGAGGTACAGAGGGGCTGTAACTATGGTATGGCAGCGGAACATGGTAGGCAGTCTAAAACGTTAATGCGAAACCGATTAACGCTGGAAAACAAGTTAGTTCCAACTGTGGACACCAGGTTCAAATCTTTCAAATATGGCCCTGTACAGCGCTTGTATGGCGGTTTGACATCCACGCTATCATTTGACACGCCATAACGTGAGTGAACAAAATCAAATGGCTCTGAGCACTCTGGGACTTAACATCTGAGGTCATCAGTCCCCTAGAACTTAGAACTAGTTAAACCTAACCAACCTAAGGACGTCACACTCATCCATGCTCGAGGCAGGATTCGAACCTGCGACCGTAGCGGTCGCGTGTTTCCGGACTGTAGCGCCTAGAATCACTCGGCCACTTCGGCCGGCCTCAATTTCCAAATGGCTCTGAGCACTATGGGACTCAACTGCTGTGGTCATAAGTCCCCTAGAACTTAGAACTACTTAAACCTAACTAACCTAAGGACATCACACACATCCATGCCCGAGGCAGGATTCGAACCTGCGACCGTAGCGGTCGTGCGGTTCCAGACTGTAACGCCTTTAACCGCTCGGCCACTCTGGCCGGCTTCAATTTCCAAAGCTGTATGTTTTCTGCACCATTTTCTCAGAAAAGATTTGCAGCCTGTTATTTTTTTGCGGAAAATGTGATTTTTGGAGTTGAATGTTCTGGCGTAACCTCAAGCGCGAACGGAGATGAAGAAGGCAAGAGAAGAGAAGGCGGCGAAACGACGTCGGCCAATGGTGCGCTGATTAGGACCGCACCACGACACGAGCGGCCTCTACAAGAGGGGAACGTAAGGGCCGGTCCTACCATCCTCGGTCGCTCACTATCGGCTCAGTATTCGTAGAGTATTAGGACAGTATACGGACAGCCTTAGCACAGAAAGCTAAGGTAGCAGTTACTAGTGATGCACAAACTGTGTTTCAAACTTGCATGGACAATATACAAAGCAAAGGACTCAGATTTATATTGCATGTCGTCCATCGCTTGCGACACCATTGTTAATTCAAAGTTAAGTACTGTCAATCTGCTTTATTGAAATAAAACTACCTATATTATTTGCTTGAATTGCTGTAAAGCATTCCGAGAATGCCCCATCCCTTAGGCACCCTTTACTGACGAGTGGGCAGGACCACACATTGAAGATCTGATTTTTTTTGTTTTTTTTTGTTTTTGCGCTACTGTGAGAATACGCTGAAAACTTCATTCTTAAATATAGCCGGGCAGCACCGCACTCTTCCTTAAAGGGGACCACACACGTATTGCGCAATAGTATTGTGTCATTATATTGCGCGAAAGTGGGAAGCCAAGAACAGCACAATACTGTTGTGCAATATTTATGTCTGGGACCCGTCAGTTATAACTCTGTCTTTGTAGTGAACATGTCAAAAGGAAAAGGAAGGGAAAGTGATGATGCGCGAAAAAGTGCCTTGGAGTTCTACACACGGTCGTATTAATATGCTAAGAGAACTGGCAGCAGAGCGAGATGACAATCGGTATTTATTTAGGGATGTGAGCCGTGCGGCTGAGCCTCCTCCGAATTCCCGGGATCTGTCCGAGCTTCGTTCAGTTCTGAGATGTTGTTGTTCTGGTGGAGGCGCTCGCCTGGCCTCGAGAGGTCGCTCGACTGGCTGCGGCTCACATCGATACCGTCGCTCGCGCACCCCAACGCCACTAGCCCAACGCCATGCCGAGACGCAGGAATGCAGGAAGAGGCAAGATCGCTGCTGCTGCTGTCGAGCTCCTGCTAAACGCAGTCGGGAGCAACGGTTTCGGCAAGAAGAAGAAGCGGAAGTCTGTGGCACAATTACAGTGCTATAAGTGTCAAAAGCTGGGACACATAGCCAGGGAACGCCACGGCGCGGTTGCGTGTGTTAAGTGCGGGAAAGCGCACGACACACGGAACTGCACCAAACCAAGACGTACTGTAGGGAAGCAGCCTACTCACGCCGTATAAAATTCACATCAGTCTCTTCATTGTGTGCCAGCCTAGTCCGCTGTAACTAGCTCTGACGTCATAAATGTTGCGTAATACTTTAAAAATCAAGTAAATAACCTGAAACGTTTCTAGCATGTCAGGAGTAATACTAAATCAATATGTGTTGAATATCAGTTGAATAACTTTAACCATTTTCGAAATTTGGATGTTTTTCTGTAAAAATCATTGGCGCAACAGAAACGGCTAGAAACTTAAAAATTTATATTTAGATTCCTTTTTCATAATAATTTAGTAGAAACAGTCTTCTGGGTCTCACAATTTAAGATTTTAGTTGAAATTCATGATTTTCTGGTTTTTGTCTTAAAAATTAAGGAAGCAAGATAGATTAAGTAGGCGAATAAATAAGGCTAGGATGTTTAAATTTAAGTAGAAGGGATATCCGCTATAATCATAAAGATGTGAGAAGTTTCAATGGAATAACTATAAAACTATAGCGATAGCGTATCTCCAAAGGGCAAGTTCAGAACTCGTCTACTGCGTGTAGTGTAATTAAATTAATTCTCTCGCCCAAAATATTTGACTTAGCCACGTCAGACTTTTATTATGATTACTTACCTGTGTGCTGATTGCACATTTAAATTGAGAGCTTCATCGGCCATCAGCAAAGGAAGCAATGATTTATTCAATAACTTAAAGAGGTGCATTACTAGCCCAGCGGCTAGGCGGGAGAGCGGAATTGATCAGGCATTCCCTTAGCCGTTCGCACCACGGCTTCATATTTAAGAACGCTGCGCGAGAGAGGAAGGCCCCAGTTCTCTCCAGACACTGAATAGCACACCACCTGTGCCAGGAGTCGCGTCGCGTCGGTATCATTGCTATAAACAGCCTTGGATGCCGTAATAAGTTACTCGGGATACGCGTAACCATGAAATCATTTTCGAGTGAAGTGTTAATTCTGGGATGACTTTAATGATCTATCTTCAGTTTGCGTACGTCGTATTTTCACGTGCCGTCGCAGGGCAGACATTCTACCATTATTTAGCGTGGCGTTTGATGAACATTATCATCAAATTATGACGAGCATTCACTTAAACATTTAATTTGAACAGTTATAGTTGCATCAGCGCATTAGACTCTGAACTGCTCTGGTAGCTAGTTGGATTGTGTGGATTCTTTATGGTCTGCGACTTTCAGAATATAGTGAACATTTTTAGAGAATCGTTTTTGATTATGAATCCCAGACAATCTCTTAATTCCTCAGAGCTATAAGCTGTAGCTATAAGTGTATTTCTCAGATGAAGTGAGCACTAGGAATTCTAATTACAGGCTTCACGTTTTGCTAATCACTTTCTGGTTGCCAATATTGTAGTTAGTGAGCCAGTGTTGAGAACGGCAAAAGACTGCTTAAATAATAGGAACATTTAACAACAATTAATTCCACCCGCCGCCCCACATAGGGCTAATCGGCCGGAAAAAACAAACAAAACATTTTAAATAACAACATTAATTCCACCCGCCGCCCCACAGTACTGCAGCAACGTGCATAAATTGCGGTGGCTCGCACGCCGCAAACGCGCTCAGCTGCAGCTATCTGAAGACGTGGAAGCAGCGGAAGTTGGCCACCACACACGAAGAGGTGGCACAACAAGAAGAAAAGGTGGACACCTCGCCCTCCTACCTTCGTAGGGGAAGCGGGCTACGCCACAAAGACGACGTGTACGCCTTCCGTCAAGCACTGCGGGAAGCCAACGAGGACGCAATCACCGCCATGGCGGAGGAGAGAGCGGCCCTGAGAGCGGAACTAGAAGAGACACGCCAGGAGGTGACTCAACTAAGGGTCGCCTTGTACCTCGTGTCTCGCACGACGCCGGACGTGGCACCGACCGCCACCAGTACGGGGGCAGACGCGGCAACACAAACGACCGCCTCCCTGGCCGACGCGGCAACGCAGGTTGCTAGGGAGGTGGTCGTGCAGTCGGGGAAAACCGCCGACAACAAGGAGACGGCCCCCTCGGAAGCAGTCGTCACTCCTGTCTCTACGGAAACGAAGACGACACAGTAAATGCCGATGGAAACCGAGGGAGAAGAAGAAGACGAGCCGTTCGTGTGCCTCCCCCTCCCCAACAAGGACTGTGTGAGGGAGGTGCTCACCGAGATCGCAGTTTCCCTGCGCGACGGCAGCTACCCCCATTATGGCAATCCCTACCCTTTCACGGTAAACAACATCCCTTCCCTACCTCGTAAACAGTATCCATTCCACTGGGGGTGCGAACCCTTAAAACAGAAGATCCACGGGAGAGAACTCGTCAGGCGTGCAGATCTGGAGCTGATAAACAAGCGCCCGATCTTCACTGACGAGGACTGGCGGTACATGACTGACCAAGCAGTCCTGTACATCCAGCCATAGACGCCACCGGTGGACTTCTCCCGCCTGAAGCAGATAGAATTCGGGCAGCCAGGAAGCAGCATCAAAAAGAAGAATAAGAAGCCGCCGGAAGCATACGGCAGATAAATTCTTTCATCTACAGAAACCAGAGGCCAATCCAAAACGAGAAGAAAAACATTCCCAACAGAGAGGATTTCAGGAGGAACAGCTTAATCGAGCTTAAACTCCTACACCTCGGGCCAAGGCAGGCCCGTCAATATAGTGAGTGAGTGAGTGAGTGAGAGGTCGCGATCGGGAGTACGGCGGACGTAGCGGTCGGTGCAGGGCAGTCGAGTGGAGCGACTCTGGTCGGACGGAAGTGGCAGCAGCAGCTAGGACGCGACCACCAGAACAGACAGGAGATGGCCCCGTTGTTTTTCGAGAATGAGAGGGCCACAGGTGTTTGCATCCGGTTGAAAGGGATCGTCCCCCGCCCTGGTCGTTTTTCCATTACTTAGTGACCTTGATCTGGCGGAGTGTCTGAAGTTCTGTGATCTCTGACACGAATTTTGATCCTAGTTACAAACTCTGACTTATGGGTTAGCTGTTGGCTTACGTGATGCCTGAAAGAATGAGCCGGGACACCGTTGCCTCGTTGGCGGTTGTGTTACATTCATCCAGTTAATCTGAAGAGCCACACGGTGTTCTATTCTGAATACTTCCCAACATATTCAGGGTAATGGGCGAGTATTATTAACTCCACCCGTGAACTGTACAAGTTGCTGCCTCCTCCGAGTTGGCCTACGTTAGGCGCCTGTTTGCTTTAACCTTAGCGTCTGTCGGCCACCTCTTGAGTTGTTCTGGGTCTCCGTAACATCTCTCGGGTGTTTTGGTTCGATGCGGCCGCATGGAGATGCGGGCCTTGGTTCCTGCCCATTCCCTTTTGAGCCACTGGTAACTCTGCGTTTCCACATTGAAAGTGGTTCTAGAAAGGCACTGTACTGTTTCGCACCGGACTTATATTTGGACTTGGCTCAACTTCTAGACTGGTGGTACGGAACCGGCCGTTAACACACGCCTTAGTGTGTTGTAGTTTTGCCGGCGTGAGGGCCACGCCTTGTAGAAGCCGACGCCGGTCTGACGGGCTGGAAGGATGCCTGGACCTGCGACAACCGAGAGGCGGCGGCTCGGCACACAGCTCATCGAATCAAGAATTGCGTAAAGCGACTATACATAATTGGAAGCTTGCCTTGAAGGTGTGCTCTCACATGTTTTTTCCCTCTTTTTTCTCAAATAATCAATACTTTAAGAGATTTCTTGTTGTTTCTTAACTCAAAGAAATTGCAAGATTTACTAAGTATAGTGGAATCATGTAGACTTTAATATTTTAAAGCAATCATACATAATTCGAAGCTTGCCTTGAAAGTATTGGATGGCGGTGCCTCTTAAATGGTTCTTTTTCTTAAATGATTAACACCCCCTTTTTTTAAAATTGTTGCTTTAACTCACAGAAAATTGCAAATTTTGATTGTTAACATTTCTCTCAAGAACTGGATAACTGTGAGCCTTTGTCAAGCGCTTGAGTTAGGTTGCGTGTTATACCACGTGTTTTTATTTAAATTGTATTCCTTAAAACACTGGGAATTTTTTTACTTGAAAAATCTTGGATCTTGTTTGAATAAAGTGTGTAAGTAAAGGGTGAACGATGTTTTCCCTGAACCTTGCCTAGCCGTTCCACGTTCCCTTGGCATTGTTTCGAAAACTGTTGTTAAGTTTTGTTTAGCCATGTCAGGATGAACGAGGAATCTTTCAATGAACTGGTGAACTTCGTTAACCCTGTGTACACAGAAAAGACATTGTTCACATACTCTTGGAACCTCACTTTACACAATGCTACAGGGGATCTATAAACCTGAAAAGTGTAAGAGGAATTATTGTAGAAGATCCGTAGGTAGGCCGTTATGTATTTCTGCAATAAATAATTCAAGCTTCGGAAACGAACAGACAACCAGTTGCAGTGGTATTTGTTTGAACTTAAATAATTCTGTCGAATGTTTCTACAGTTAATTACTGAGTAAGTATTAAATATGTAATCAGACTACTCCCCTGAGTGTACTTCAACAGATGATTCCTTTCATCTGTCTTTCCTGATGTATTCACATTCATACTGCTTCGCTGTATCAGTTGTTTGCATGTCCGCAAATCTGGAAGTCTTGGTAGGAAATACCGTGTGTTGCACGATATTGCCCTTACACGGTACAGTGTGAGTATATTGCGCAATACATTGTGCGAGTATTTATATTTTTAATGCTCAGCAGTCTCCTTCAATATATTGCGCAAACCACCAGTGTCACTCTCTGGCGGTCAATAGTTTTGTGCCATAAATATTCAATGCGTGAGGGCCTCTTAGAACATTTCTTAACAACCAGCAAAGCCCCGAGTCTTTAAAGAAATGAACTATTATTATTATTATTAAGCATTACAATCCATGAAGGCTTTTTGCTGCAGAATGGACAATGTTGAACCACTTTGCTCTGTCTTTACAAGTAATTTGCCACTGTCTGTCATGTCCTAGTTTTCTGAGATCGTCTTGAATATTGTCCAAGTATCTCATGCGTGGGCGTCCAAGAGGTCGTCTTCCGGTGGGAATCTCTTCAGTCACTTTCTTGATGGTCCTGTTTGGTGGTGCTCTGATGACATGCCCTATCCATTTCAGTCTTTTGGCTTTAATTTTGGCCACTATATCGGAGTCTTTATATAATTTGTAAATTTCATTGTTATTTAGCAATCTCCATTCATCACTGATCCTATCTCTTATGGGTCCAAATATTTTTCTCAAAATTTTTCGTTCAAATACTCTTAATCTGTTTTCCTCTTTTTTTGTGAGAGTCCAGGTTTCAGATCCATAGGTGAGTACTGGTATAATCAATGATTTGTATACTTGTAGTTTGGTGTTCCTAGATATTAACTTACTTTTGAAAACTGTCAAGAGACTATAGTAGCATTTATTAGCCTTCTGAATTCGTGATTCTATTTCAATTTTTATGGAGTTGTCAGAGGTTACTATTGTACCAAGGTAATTAAATTCATTTGTCTTTGTGAAAGCTGTGTTATTAATTTGCAGTACATTATTATTTGATGGATAGCGGGATAAGATAAAGTACATTGTTTTGTCTGTATTCAGCTGGAGGCCTGTGCCATTTGTGGCTTTAATTAATTGTGCTGTAAGAAGCTTCAAATCATTCTCACTGTCAGATAATAATGCAATGTCATCGGCGTATGCTACAATGTTAATTTTGCTTTCCAGTTGTGCTCCAATTTGTAGTAGCTTTACTTTTTGGATTATTCTATTGATTACTATGTTAAAAAGAACTGGTGAGAGTGAATCCCCTTGTTTGACTCCAGTTTTAACCTCAAAGTCTTCAGAAAGTTTGCCAGCTACTTTTATTTTGTATTTTGAGTTTAAAGTGCAAGCTTTTATTAAATTTATCAATTTGTTAGGGATGCCAATCTGCCTCATGCACTTCCATAAATATTCCCTGTTGATACTGTCAAAAGCTTTTTTAAAATCAATGAAAAGCATATGTACATTTTGATTGAATTCATATTTCTTTTCACCCAACATCCTTAGGACATATATATTGTCAATAGTCGATCTGTTAGGTCTAAATCCACATTGGGAATCATCTAGGGAGTCTTCAACGTAAGGGCTTATCCTTGCTAACAGTATATTTGTCAGAATTTTATATGTTGTGTTTAGTAACGCAATTCCTCTGTAGTTTGAACAATTTGTTGGGTCCCCCTTCTTGTATATAGGGCACACAACTACTTCTTTCCAATCATGTGGGACCTGTTCCTGCTTCCAGATGTTGGTGATGATTTTGTGTAAGCAGTTTACAAAAGGAAATTTACTGAGCTTCCATATATCTGTGTCTATACCATCACTTCCAGGAGCTTTATGTCTCTTCAGCTTCTTGATGCTTTCTTTAATTTCTGCTAAGCTGGGCTCTTCGTCCGATGGGTCAGCAGTAAGATATTCATTGTCATCTTCCTGAGAGACGCTTATAGTTGGAGCATTTAGTAACTCATTAAAATATTCCTTCCATCTGTTAGCAATGTCACTTCTTTCTGTAGAAATGAACTGCCATGTATAAAACAGCTTCAAAAGTCTGATTACTTTACAAATGAGCTAATGTGTTAAATTTTTGGCTTTAATCATGTAAGCGGGAAGACGTGTAGGAAAGATCTGAAGTTACGCTTCAAGTTTGTTGGAAGTCGCTGAGTGTCCTCTTTATGATACAATGGATGAATATAATCTGGGTAATTTGCTGTCCATTTTAAGCGAAAGCTAGTTTTTCACGCATCTCAATGTTTATGACATGGTACCTCCTTTACTATATGTCGTACAGTGATGTATTTTTGCAGGTACATTCACTGATGTGCCTGCGAGTAGTGTCAGAAGTAAACAAGTAATAAATTAAGACATCATGCCTTATGTTGAAGTTTGACTGCAAGAACAGAGAAAATGTGGTAAGCGATAAACCTATTTTGTTTCACCATTTTGTGGTTGGTATTACCGAGAAAAAGTGTCGCGCAGGTTTGAAATTATGTGTATAATTTGCTGGAAGTCGTAAGTGCTTTGATTCTCAAACACTGTGTGAATGAATTCAGGTATTCGTGCGCGGCCAATTACGCTGCCCCAAGATAACCACACAATTTCTAAGTACAGGGTGTTTATAAATGAATATCGGGGTTTTAACGCTTTATAATATTTATTACATTAAACTTACAGTTATAAATGATATGTCAAATGAAAGAGCAACTCAAAGAGTTTTACCAAGAATCTTATAAATGTTCACTGGCATAACGAAGTACGCAACTGGTTGAACTTCACTTTACCCAAGCGCTGGAAGCCGGCCGGAGTGGCCGAGCGGTTCTAGGCGTTACAGTGTGGAACCGCGCGACCGCTACGGTCGCAGGTTCGAATCCTGCCTCGGGCATGGATGTGTGTGACGTCCTTAGGTTAGTTAGGTTTAAGTAGTTCTAAGTTCTAGGGGACTGATGAACACAGCAGTTAAGTCCGATAGTGCTCAGAGCCAAGCGCTGGATGGGCCGCAAGGGGCCCAATGATAGGGCTTGCTTTGCATGGCCTCCACGTTCACCCGACCTAACGCCATGCGATTTTTTTTCTTTTGGAGCTCCATCAAGGATTGTGTATGCGTGCCTCCGCTACCAGCAGACCTCCCTGTATTAAGAAACCGGATTGAAGCAGCTGCTGCTACAATCACTGAAGACACACTTATCAACGTTTGGGAAGAACTCGGCTATAGACTTGATGTGTGCCGTGTAACAAATTGAACATTTATAAGGTTCTTGGTAAAACTGTTTGAGTTGCTCTTTCATTTGACGTATCATTTATAACTGTAAGTTTAATATAATAAATATTATAAAGCGTTAAAATCCAGATATTTACTTATAAACACCCTGTATAATACTTGTCTCATGGTGTTCAACTTTTAACATAAAATTATACCTCTTAATGAGTGGATTATGGTAGCATTTTAAATTTTTAAATTTGGTCAGCAATTACGCGAAATATTGAAAATTAAATTTTAGTTGTCCCTGCAAGCCGTTACATAGGTGACTGGCAATTTATATCGGATTGTGAGATAGCGAATTAGTAATATACACTCCTGGAAATTGAAATAAGAACACCGTGAATTCATTGTCCCAGGAAGGGGAAACTTTATTGACACATTCCTGGGGTCAGATACATCACATGATCACACTGACAGAACCACAGGCACATAGACACAGGCAACAGAGCATGCACAATGTCGGCACTAGTACAGTGTATATCCACCTTTCGCAGCAATGCAGGCTGCTATTCTCCCATGGAGACGATCGTAGAGATGCTGGACGTAGTCCTGTGGAACGGCTTGCCATGCCATTTCCACCTGGCGCCTCAGTTGGACCAGCGTTCGTGCTGGACGTGCAGACCGCGTGAGACGACGCTTCATCCAGTCCCAAACATGCTCAATGGGGGACAGATCCGGAGATCTTGCTGGCCAGGGTAGTTGACTTACACCTTCTAGAGCACGTTGGGTGGCACAGGATACATGCGGACGTGCATTGTCCTGTTGGAACAGCAAGTTCCCTTGCCGGTCTAGGAATGGTAGAACGATGGGTTCGATGACGGTTTGGATGTACGGTGCACTATTCAGTGTCCCCTCGACGATCACCAGTGGTGTACGGCCAGTGTAGGAGATCGCTCCCCACACCATGATGCCGGGTGTTGGCCCTGTGTGCCTCGGTCGTATGCAGTCCTGATTGTGGCGCTCACCTGCACGGCGCCAAACACGCATACGACCATCATTGGCACCAAGGTAGAAGCGACTCTCATCGCTGAAGACGACACGTCTCCATTCGTCCCTCCATTCACGCCTGTCACGACACCACTGGAGGCGGGCTGCACGATGTTGGGGCGTTAGTTTTTCAGAGCATTCTCACAAGTTTGGCGCCGGTCGCGTCACCTACAACGTGCTGACATGAGGAAAGTTTCCAACAGATTTCTCATACGCAAACAGCAGTTGACCGGCGTTGCCTGGTGAAACGTTGTTGTGATGCCTCGTGTAAGGAGGAGAAATGCGTACCATCACGTTTCCGACTTTGATAAAGGTCGGATTGTAGCTTATCGTGATTGCGGTTTATCGTATCGCGACATTGCTGCTCGCGTTGATCGATTTCCAATTTCTGTTAGCAGAATATGGAATCGGTGGGTTCAGGAGGGTAATACGGAACGCCTTGCTGGATCCCAACGGTCTCGTGTCACTAGCAGTCGAGATGACAGGCATCTTATCCGCATGGCTGTAACGGATCGTGCAGCAACGTCTCGATCCCTGAGACAACAGATGGGGACGTTTGCAAGACAACAACCATCTGCACGAACAGTTCGACGACGTTTGCAGCAGCATGGACTATCAGCTCGGAGACCATGGCTGCGGTTACCCTTGACGCTGCATCACAGACAGGAGCGCCTGCGATGGTGTACTCAACGACGAACCTGGGTGCACGAATGGCAAAACGTCATTTTTTCGGATGAATCCAGGTTCTGTTTACAGCATCATGGTGGACGCATCCGCGTTTGGCGACATCGCGGTGAACTTAAATTGGAAGCGTGTATTCGTCATCGCCATACCGGCATATCACCCGGCGTGATGGTATGGGGTGCCACTGGTTACACGTCTCGGTCACCTCTTGTTCGCATTGACGGCACTTTGAACAGTGGATGATACATTTCAGATGTGTTACGACCCGTGGCTCTACCCTTCATTCGATCCCTGCGAAACTCTACATTTCAGCAGGATAATGCACGACTGCACGACCACATGTTGCAGGTCCTGTACGGGCCTTTCTGGATTCAGAAATTTTTGACTGCTGCCCTGGCTAGCACATACTCCAGATCTCTCACCAATTGAAAACGTCTGGTCAATGGTGGCCGAGCAACTGGCTCGTCACAATACGCCAGTCACTACTCTTGATGAACTGTGGTATCGTGTTGAAGGTGCATGATGACTGATGACCATAGCTGTTAAGTCCCATAGTGCTCAGAGCCATTTGAAGGTGCATGGGCAGCTGTACCTGTACACACCATCCAAGCTCTGTTTGACTGAATGCCCACGCGTATCAAGGCCGTTATTACGACCAGAGGTGGTTGTTCTGGGTACTGATTTCTCAGGATGTATGCACCCAAATTGCGTGAAATGTAATCACATGTCAGTTCTAATATAATATATTTGTCCAATGAATGCCCGTTTATCATCTGCATTTCTTCTTGGTGTAGCAATTTTAATGGCCAGTAGTGTAAATGCAGTCATTTCATGTTTTATCTATCTAAGCAGTCTGTTGCAGTCGCTAATCGGTCCCAATATCTCGTAACCTTTTGTGTTTGATTTCATTTATTTATTGGCTCCCAAAGTAAGGCAATCTCAGCAGTCATAAACACGTCATTTCGTGTCAGAGAGAAGAAATGAATTCTCAGTTCACTACACTTTGGCACCCAGCGTGGGACGACCTCATTGATAGTTTGCATGCTGTGTGATACTACAAACAATTCCTCGATTCCAGAATGAGATTTTCACTCTGCTGTGGAGTGTGCGCTGATATGAAACTTCCTGGCAGATTAAAACTGTGTGCCGGACCGAGACTCGAACTCGGGACCTTTGCCTTTTGCGGGGAAGTGCTCTAGCATCTGAACTACCCAAGCACGACTGACGCCCAGTCCTCATAGCTTTACTTCTGCCAGTACCTCGTCTGCTACCTTCCAAACTTTACAGAAGCTTTCCTGCGAAACGCAAAGGTCCCGAGTTCGAGTCTCGGTCCAGCACACAGTTTTAATCTGCCAGGAAGTTTCATATCAGCGCACACTCCGGTGCAGAGTGAAAATCTCATTCTGGAAACATCCCCCAGGCTGTGGCTAAGCCATGTCTCCGCAATATTCTTTCTTTCCCCGAAATTTCCTACAAAACAAAATATGGAATATAAGACCGTGGGTACTCGATGGGTGGGACAGGCAGGGGTGCCTTTGAGTCACGCAGACTCTATACGTTTCCCGAGCGACGTAGCAGTCGGTTACCTTGAGTGTTTGACTCGCACGCCGTCAGAGTTAACCGTCCTCAACAACGCATTGGTGATATGGGACGCTGTCGACTACTAAAGACTGCAACAGCTGATAGAGGAACCAAGGCGTAGCAAAAAGACATCGCCAGTTTTATGAGTAGACAAATAATCCAGAACCATCTGCTTGTTATTGTGTGCACAGTCTACCACACCACACGCTTACCTCTGCTCACAACATATTAGACGCACAGATATTAGCATGGGTGCAGAAACGCATGATAATTGTTGGATACTCGAAGCATCATCAGTGTGCTTGTACAGTTCAGTCGGTGCAACACTTCCCACGAAAGGCAAAGGCCCCAGGTTCGAGTCTCCGTCTGGCACACAGTTTTAATCTGCCAGGAAGTTTCACGAATAAAAGTTCCGATGAGTCTGGCCTAAAGCCGTCGGCACACGGACCCTGCATCCGAACGTTTACCCTGCATCCGAACGTTGAGCGTTGAGCGTGCCGAGTTTCTGACGTCCTAGTGTAGAATAGCACGTTCGGGAGTCTTTCCGAACGTGCAGAGCAATATCTGGCATGTCAGATATTCTGAGCGTGCGTATCAGCGTTGACCAATGAGATGGCACAACGCCACCTACGTCACAAGCGCGCCGTCTCCCTTCGGTACAGAGTTGTGAGGCGCCATATTGGCATTCATTCTAAGCACCAGCAAATTGAGAATCACTGGAAAACTCGTTGTTAGTTGTGTGATTTGTTCCAATAAAATAATGAGAAACATCACATTCGTGGCAAAAGAATTATTGTAACTTGCGTATTATGAGAGTAGGCTATTTGAAGGCAGCGACACACTGACGATCCAGTGGTCAGTAATGAGTTTAGGGTGGAGCGGAGGTTCCCGTTTTAACACTTCCAATTTTTTTTTCCTAACATTCGCGTTTTTATTAGGTTCTGATATTTTATTTATTATTAGTTTAATATAAGTATATGTTATAATATTTGATGTTATGAAAATACAAGCTCACCTTTTTTTGAGGGGTGACTTTGTTCGATTGACTTAATCTACAGGACAGCTTGCGCTACTTGTATAAAGATATTTTGCTCCTTTTTCTTTTATGCTTCGTAATTCATGTGTTGCTACTGGGTAGCAACACTGATCAAGTAAGACTGACCTTGGGATTTTACTAAAATGTGGGAATGATGAAATAATGTTTATCTTATGCGGAGAAGTATTCCAAATTTGTACCGCACTGTTTGTAAAGGAACTTTTATAAGCCTGTGTCCTTATTCAATGGACATGGTACTTTCTTTTTCGTGGACGATGAACGAAATATGCATTTTAATAGAGCTAACGGGGGAATTTTACGCGTGCCCGTTGAGTAAACTGTGTGATTTACGAACTAGAAACATCCCTCAACTGCCGCTGGAGTGCGTTGCGATCGCTTATACCACGTTGGGGACCACCTACCGTATGCACGAGTCGCATCGTTCCTGAGCGTTTAGCAGCACGTTGAACTTGGCTCGCTCAACGTTGACGTTAGACAGCACGGTCCGTGTGCCGACGGCTTAAGGAGCGTGGTACACGTTGGTATAAGCCAGCGGGAAGGTATGAATACGTCGAAATACATGAGGCGATGCATCTCGCTTGTCAACAGGGCGTCATTCAGAAAGGTGTAAAATTATTCTTCTGTGGGCATTGTTTGCTTAGCCTGACATACTATCCAGTCATGTGCGTCCGTCTATTTCCTTGCAGCACGCCACAGTATACACGTACCTTTAGCAGACCAGTGCATCATCCCCTCGCTCCGAAATTGTTTCACGCTGTTTACAGAAACATTCGAAGTATATGAGAGCACTTGCGTTGCCCTGCGGGGTGTCTGACTCCATTTCTATTGAGCAACTCTGTGACGCCATGGAACAGGGCACCGTTTTGCCCTTGGAGCGAGAAACCACTCCTATAAGACGGAAGGATCAGCAGCGATCAACAGCATTGGTTGCTGAAGGCAATGCAACCGATTGCATTAAACACACACAGTGTGTATCCATAGGGCATGTAGCCTATTATTGAACATGTACAACGCTGATATCTACATTGGTAAAAGATTAAGATTAGTCCCACATTCGGATTTCCAGAAGCAAAATGTTAAGGGGAAGGTGACCAAAGAAAGAACGGCATTCTACGAGTCGGAGTGTGGAATGTCTAGTAGGGAAGCTAGAAAATCTGAAAAGGGAATTGCAAAGACACAGTCTAGATATATTTGGCACCAGTGAAGTGAAATGGAAAGAAGATAAGGATTTCCGCTCAAATAAATATAGCGAAATATCAAGAGCAGTATAACATGATATAACGGGAGTAGGAATCGTCGTGAATGGAAAAGCAGGGCAACAAGTACGTGGCGGTGAACGGTTCAAGAATAAAATTATTGTCATCAGAATCGACAGCAAACCAGCGCTAACACAATAGTTCAGGTATACTATGCTGACGTCACAAGCGGAAGATGAAGAGAAAGTATAAGAGGATATCGAACGTGTAATTCTGTATGTAAAGGAAGATGAAAATCAATAATTATGGGTGACTGGAGACCTATAGTAGAGGAACGAATAAAAGATTACAGGAGAATATTGGCCTGGTACCAGGAATGAGATAGGAGAAAGGCTAATTGACTTCTCTAATAAATTTCAGTTAGTTGTAACGAATACCCTGATCAAAAATCACAAGAAGAGGAAGTATATTTGAAAAATTACTGGCGTCTCGGGAATATTCAAGCTGGATTCCATCGAAGACAGACAGAATCAGTGTGGAAAGAAGTGCAATACTGAAGTACAGAGGAATGGTGAGATTTATTTATACATGGTTCAAATGATTTAAATGGCTCTGAGCACTATGGGACTTAACTTCTGAGGTCATCAGTCCCCTAGAACTTAGAACTACTTAAACCTAACTAACCTAAGGACATCACACGCATGCCCAAGGCAGGATTCGAACCTGCGACCGTAGCGGTCGCGTGGTTCCAGACTGTAACGCCTAGAACCGCTCGGCCACCCCGACCGGCTTTATTTATACATCTCTACGATTGTAGATGCTGTAATAATACCGCAATAGGCTGTCAGTTTTTGAAGAATAAACATCTCTAAAAAGGACTATCACAGAAGTTGGAAGGACAAATATAGAGGGAGTTAGTAACTGCGAATAAACCTTGGGCAACAGAATAAACGCTTCAGTCGACTGACGAAAGGAGGAAGCTACAAAAATGTCCAGGGAACAACTCACTTCAGAATGCAATAAAAAGGAAGTGCAGGGAAATAAAGGCGAAATAGCTGCAGTATAAATGCGAAGAAATCGAAAAGGAAATGATCATCCAAGAACTGACTGAGTATATAGAAAAATCACACAACCTTCGATAAAGTTAAAGCAAAGCCATCAACAATTCGACTGTAAAGTGCAGAGGAGAGAGCCGAAAGGTGGAAAGAACACACTGAATGCCTCTGCGAGGGGGAGAAACTATCTGGTGAAGTGATAGAATAAGAAAAGGTAGTCGATATGGGAGACACAGGGATCGATTATTAGAGTCAGAGGTTAACAGAAATTTGGAAGACTTGCTATCAAATAAGGTGGAAGGCATAGTTAACGTTCCTCCCGAATGTCTAAAATCACTGGAGACAATGGTAACCAAATGACTGTTATAACTGATTTTTAGAATCTATGAGAATGGAGACCTAGCATCAGTCTATTGGAAAAATTTTTTCCACACAGTCTCGAAGATAGCAAGGGCAGATCAGTGCGAGGATTACCAGGTGTACCGGTATGAAATGAGCGTTAAGATACAAATGTGTCGATAGGGAAAATTTGTTGTGAACGAGCCTTAATTTTTTTGTTTTTGTTTGCTTGGTGTGACATCTGTCAAAGATAGTTAGTATACATCAAGTCATGGAACAAACAACATCATATGTTTTCATCGCGTTAACAATGTCGAATTTTGTACCAGAAAGTGATGATTTGCGGAAAACATTAATTCTTTGTTTTCATTTGAAAAAAAGTGCTGCAGAGTCGCATCGAATGCTTATCGAGGCATATGGCTCTATCAGAAGCAACATGCAAAAGATGGTTTCAACGGTTAAGAAATAATGATTTTGATGTAAGAGATGAAGAACGTGGAAGACCACCAAAAAAGTTCGAAGACGCCGAATTGCTAGCAATATTGGATGAAGATGATACTTTGAGTCAGAAGAAAATGGCACAACAAACAATTTCTGACCGTTTGAAAGCTATGGGAAAGACCCAAAAGTGTGGAAAATGGGTGCCACATGAATTGAATGAAAGACAGATGGAAAACCGAAAAACCATTGGTCAAATTTTGCTTCAAAGACATGAAAGAAAATCAATTTTGCATCGAATTGTTACTGGCGATGGGAAATGGATTTATTTTAAGAATCCTAAACGGGAAAAATCATGGGTTAATCCGGGACAACCATCAACATCGACTACAAAACCAGATCGATTCGGCAAGAAGACAATGCTCTGTGTTTCGTGGGATCTGAAAGGTGTGATGTATGATGGGCTTCTAAATCCCGGCGAAACTGTGAATACTAATCGCTACAGACAACAAGTGATCAATTTGAACTATCCATTGATCGAAAAAAGACCAGAATGGGCCAGAAGACATGGCAAAGTAATTTTTTTACACGACAATGCACCTGCACACAAAGCAAAACTGGTTCAGGATACAATCAAAACACTTGGCTGGGAGCTGCTACCCCACCCGCCGTATTCGCCAGACTTGGCCCCTTCCAGCTACCATTTGTTTTCATCAATGGGACACGCATTGGCTGAGGAACACTTCGATTCCTACGAAAAAGTCGAAAATTCGGTGTCTGATTGGTTTGCTTCAAAAGACGAACATTTCTATTGGCGTGGTGTCCACAAATTGCCAGAAATGTGGTCAAAATGTATAGAAAGCAATGGTCAGTACTTTGAATAAAATGTTTTTACCTTTCAATTCAAAATTAGTGTTTCGTTTGCACAAAAAAGACGCTCGTTTCATACCAGTACACCTGGTATTACACAGTCAGCTTAACAGCCCATTATCCGAGCCGCTGACTAGAATTGTACCCAGAAGAATGGGAAAGAAAACTAAGAATCTATTAGAAAAAGTAAAGGCACCACAGAGCAGGACTTAAGAGAAAACAAGAGACGTTCATTTGATTTGTCGAGCTGGAAACAGCGATCGACAATATAAAATGGAACAAGATATTTGAAGTTCTCAGGAAAACAGGAATAAACTATAGCGAAAGACGTGTGATATACAGTACTTACAAGAATCAACAGAGAAAACGATAGAAGAACGAGGAAGAAATGCTCAGATTAGACAGAGAATAAGCCAGCGATGTACTCTTTCGCCCCTATTGTTCAATCAATACAGGAAAACAGGTAGAAACTACAGGGAATGACGGGTAACATACTATACGTACAAGAATCAAAAAAGAAAAATAAGAATGGAAGGCCGACGGCGAAGTGGGAAGATTAGACAGGGAATAAGACAGCAATTTATTCTTTCGTCCCTACTGTTCAATCAATACAGAGGAAAGCAATGACGGATATTGAAGAAAGGACGAGACATGGGACTGAAATTCAGGTTGAAAGGATATCGGTGATGAGGAAGTACTCAAGGATCTATTGAATTGAATGAACACTCTAATTGAGTAGAGATCTTGGATTGAGAGTAAACCGAAGAAAAATCACATTAACGAGAAATAGCAGAAATGGGATTAGCCATAATCTAAACATGAAAATAGGGGACGAAATAGAAGAGGTAAAGGAGTTCTGCTACCTTGGAAGCAAAATAACCTGTGACGGACGTAGCAATGGGGGAGGGAGGATGAAAAGCCAAAGATGGCATTTCTGGCCAAAAGACATGTACTAGTATCAACATCGGCCTTAATTTGAAGAAGAAATTTCAGAGAATGTAATTTTGGAGCACAGCATTGTACGGTAGTGAAACATGGGACTGTGGGAAAGCTGGAACAGAACAGAATTGAAGAATTTGAAATGTATTGCAACTGAAGGAACTTTACATCTACATCTAAATTCATTCTCTTCAGACAATTGTGATGTGAATGGCAGAGGGTATTTTCCCTTTTATCATTTATTAGGTCTTCGTCCCATTCCATTCACGTTGAGAGCGTTGAAAAGATGAGGTTTAAAATTCCCCTGCTCTTGTTGTAATTAATCGAACCTTGTCATCATGATCCTCACGGGAGCAATACGTAGGTGGTTACATTATATTCCTAGATTCATCGTTTAAAGATTGTTCTTGAAGCTCTGTAAGTTTGCATTCTAGCGATAGTTTGGGTCTATTTTCAAGCGTCCGCCAGTTCAGTTTCTTCATTATCTCTGTGACTTCCTTCCATGTGTCAAACAAACTTGTGAACACTCGTGCTGCTCTTCTCTGTATACTTTCAGCATCCTCTTTAAGTCCTTTCTGATACGGGTTCAACGAACTGGAGCAATATTCTAGGATGCGTTGCATGAGTGCATTGTCAGAGACAGTCCTAATCTGAACATGTGGTGCTGTCTTACGCACAATAAAATCATAGGACCTTTTTACTTCGGTAAAATGTTGCAGTCATTTGTTGTGCCACAGGTTTAGGACATCTATCATACCTCTCAACCAATTTTAAAATACCCTCTTCATAAAAACTTACCGCCTGCTCCGATAACCAAGAGTTCACTGCCGTTTTCACGTCGTCGTCATCATTGTAACAGTTGCCACTGAGGTGTTGTTTGAGGTGGAGGAACAGATGGTAATCGCTCGGTGCAAGATCAGGACTGTAGGGTGGGTGGTCTAAAACTTAATTTTCCAACGAGATGGTGTGTTACCTCATTGGGTGTCAGATGATCGTGGCGATTGATTTGTGGGAAGATGGACCGGCCGCAGTGTTCCTTTCAGCCTACAGGTGTCACTGGATGCGGATATGGAGGGGCATGTGGTCAGCACACCGCTCTGCCGGCCGTATGTCAGTTTACAAGACCGAAGCCGCTAATTCTCAATCAAGTAGCTCCTCAGTTTGTCTCACAAGGACTGAGTGCACTCCCCTTCCCAACAGCGCTCGGCAGACCAGATGGTCACCCATCCAAGTGCTAGCCCAGCCCGACAGCGCTTAACTTCAGTGATGAGAACCATTGTTAGCACTGCGGCAAGGCCGTTGGCCCTGGACCTCCTTCACGCAACGAAAGGAGCACACGTCGAAAAGCATTAATTGTGCGTGTATACGCAAGAACTTGAATATGTTACCTACATTTCAATGTGTCTATGTGTCAGATTTGTGACTATATGCATCTTTGTAATCAGGGAAACTTTTTGAGTAGTCCAAATGAAGTCCAAGAGGAGTCTTCTATGCACGCGGCTACGCACCTGTAGACAGCTGACTGAACTGAATTGGAATCATTACGTATTTCTAAAGGGCAGATCCAGTGATGACGTAAAATACAGGTAGCTAGAATTTCATCGCGTGTGACAGCAGGCTGCGCCATAGGGGCGATGATCGATTTCCAGAGAGCTTTTGATAAACTTTGTTGCCCCCTCCCTTTTCAAGCTCAGGGAGTTGAGAAATCAGAGTTTGACTCTACAAGACAAGTGATAAAGCCGAAAGGTGCAATGGAGCACCCAAGCAGAATACGGATAAACAAATGGGCGCCGACAGGGACCCCTCCGTAGGCCTAAGTTCTGGGATTCAGCGATGGAACACCCTCTTGAACTTCTGGAAAGTGGTTCAGATGGCTCTGAGCACTATGGGACTTAACTGCTGAGGTCATCAGTCCCCCAGAACTTAGAACTGCTTAAACCTAACTAACCTAAGGACAACACACCCATCCATGCCCGAGGCAGGATTCGAACCTGCGACCGTAGCGGTCGCGCGGCTCCAGACTGTACCGCGTAGAACCGCTCGGCCACTCCGGCCGGCTGAACTTCTGGAAGAAAGTCAGTAAATTGAGGGAACTGTGAAATGTGCAAACGACCTGGTAGTTATTGTTACAGGAGATTCCAAAGAACAGCTGGAAAAGAAAGGTAACGAAGCGTTAAACCTGGTGCAGATATGGTGTTTATGCATGAAATTGCAATTGGCAATAATAAAACAATGTACATACTGCTGAAGGATAAGTTATGCAGAATACAGAATCACATTAAGTAAAGTGCTAATCAAAAGACAAACTGTCAGACGACAACTATCTCTCAAAACTGACGAAGCTCTGACTTTTAAAGACCACTACTAAGAACCGAAGGAAATCTATATAAAATTTCCAGTATCTCTCTAGTTCAGTATGATACCGTCCTGCAGAGTGGCAATCATGACAGCACTAGCTTCATTCGGAGTATCTGGGCACATAAAGTGAGGCAGGGAGAGCCGGCAAATGCCCTGAGAGGAATGGAGTGGGGGATACTTTCACGACTGACATGTGAGTACAGAAGGACGCCAATTGAAACGCCACTAGTAATCTTGTGGACATACGTCTTAGGCCTGCAGATGTAAAGATCTGTAGTCACATATCACACAGTCCAGCTACATCAGTGTGACCACCGCCTATGTTCGACGTCCGCGAGAAACAGTGCAGTCGTTGTCGTAATGCAGGGAGGGAGCGAATTGTCTGGTGTCCAAAGGGTCATAATCATTGGCATTCGGGCCAAAGATAGAAGCATTTCCTAAATGGTTAAGTTTGTAAACTGTTCGCAAGCTGCTTTGTTTAAAGCTTACCGTTCATGCCAAATGGCGCTATCCAAAACTGGCGCCAAGACAACTGTAGTACACCACGGGCGATAGATGACAGGGGTGAACGACGGCTGTGGAGATGTGTGTAGGCCAATAGACATGCAACTGTTGAGCAATTGACAGTCCAGATGGACCAAGGGGCTACTAACAGTGTGAGGTCAACGACTGTTCTGTGTATGGGCCTCTGTAGCAGGCACCTTGTTCGTGCACCCTTGCTGACTGCAGTTCATTGACGACGAAGGTTGGAATTTGAATCCCAATATTGCAATTGGACGTCCACTGAGTGGCGATAGACGTCCGTTTCAGATGTATCACGTTCTATACTCCATTGGACAGATGGCCGCTGGCGTGTACAGCGTGAAACGTCTGAAAGCGAACTCCACACAACAATCGTCAGAAGGATCCAAGCCAGGGGTCACACCCTGGGTCTTCTCGTCGTTCTAGATGGCATAGTGGTTCAACACAAGCATGCATCTATCTTCAGGGACCATGTCCACTCCAATGTACAGCTTCTTTTACCTCATCAGGATGGCATCTACCAGCAGGACAATCCACCATGTCACACAGCTTGCAGTGTACGTGCTTGATTCAAAGAGAGCCAGGATAAGTTTCCTAAGCGATTAAAGCACTCAGTAGCAAAGGGATAAGGGATAATGTAGATAATTTTAGACCTATTTCTATGCGATCAGTATTTGCAAAAGTTATTGAAAAGGCTATGTATATAAGGATAATTGATCATTTTATATCATACGATTTGTTATCAAATGTACAGTTCGGCTTTAGAAGTCGTTTAACAACTGAAAATGCTATTCTCGTTTCTCTGTGAGGTACTGGATGGGCTAAACAAAAAGTTTCGAACGCTTGGCGTATTTTTTTTTTAATTTAACTAAGGCAATTGATTGTGTTGATCACAAAATATTGCTCCAGAAGTTGGACCATTACGGAATACGAGGAGTAGCTCACAATTGGTTCACCTCTTACTTTAGCAACAGGCAGCAAAAGGTCATTATTCACAATGTTGATAACGGCTGTGATGTGGGATCTGAATTGGGTACTGTCAAGTGGGGGGTGCCCCAGGGATCAGTGTTGGGGCCACTCCTGTTCCTTATTTATACTGTATAAATGATATGCCCTCTAGTATTACGGGTAACTCTAAAATATTTCTGTTTGCTGATGACATTGGCTTGGTAGTAAAGGATGTTGTGTGCAACATTGGCTCGGTTTCAAATAGTGAAGTACATGACCTCAGTTCATGGCTTGTAGAAAAGACACTAACGTTAAATCACAGTAGGACTCAATTCTTACAGTTTCTAACACACAATTCCACAAAACCTGACGTTTTAATTTCACAGAACGGGCATATGATTAGTGAAATTGAACAGTTCAAATTTTTAGGTGTTCGGATAGATAGTAAGCTGTCGTGGAAAGCCCACGTTCAGGATCTTGTTCAAAGACTTAATACTGCCATTTTCACTATTCGAACGGTATCAGAAGTGAGTGATACTTCGACACGAAAATTAGTCTACTTTGCTTGTTTTCATTCGCTTATGTCGTATGGTATTATATTTTGGGGTAACTCTTCCCATTCTACAATGATATTTTTGGCTCAGAAACGTGCGGTTAGGGCAATAAGTGGTGTGAGTAAACGAACCTCTTGTCGACCTCTGTTCACGAGTTATTTTGACATTGGCCTCTCAATATGTATATTCCTTATTGTCGTTTCTTGTTACCAATATTAGTTTATTCACAAGAATAAGCAGCTTTCACTCGGTTAATTCTTGGCAGAAATCAAACCTGCATTTGGATCGGACTCCCTTAACTCTTGTGCAAAAAGGTGTGCAGTATACTGCTGCATCCATTTTCAACAAGCTGCCATTCGAATTCAAAAATCTTGGCAGTAATCCACGCGCTTTCAAATCGAAACTGAAGAGTTTCCTCATGGGTCACTCATTCTATTCTGTCGAGGAGTTCCTTGAAAAATTTAGCTGATTCTTATTGTATTGCTGATAGCGTTTACTTAAACTTATGGACTGACTCTTTTCAGGTTCATGAACATTTATTTTTATCTGTTATTACTTTTAAGTTGTAATTTCATGTACACGTTCCATGACCTTGGAGATTTGCTCCTCAATTTGGTTCTACGGAACTTGACGTGTAAATAAAAATAAAAAAAAGTAACCCCAACCCCCACCCCCCACCCCACCCTCCTGGCCACCAGACTCCCCAGAGTTAAACCCAGTCGAGAATATGTGGGGCCACTTCGATCGGGTGGTCGCGCCATGGATCCTCAACCGATTTCAGGTATCTAATAGATGGTAACATTAATATGACTGGTCATTGTAGAAAAAGTGCGAGTAATTGCTGAAGAGTTACTGGATAATGTAGATACAGTGCATATATATGTGGACGAAGAAAGGCAACGGTTGCGAAGAAGTGGATCTATTGGCCATAAGGTGCTTTCATTTATGTCGGATATTAAAGATTAGAGCAGAGTTTGGATACCACAAGAGGTGTGGTTCCCTTTATCTCCCGGCATTACCTATATCCATAAAATCTATATAGATTTCACTGCAAAATTACATGAAAATTGTATTTGTGGTGATGCTGGAATCTCAAAACATGCCTTCCTTAATTGCAGGGAAGCAGATTTCAATTTTGAACACTACATATATGTTGTTTGAGCTCTGTCGACGTACGAAATGGTGCATTTCAGAGAGGCGCGTGGAGCGTTGCGGTTTCTGGCAGACAAGCACTCGTAGAGAGAAATGTAAGCGTACGTCATGGCGAGACGTGCAACATGATACTCCGATGACAATGACGTGCGACGATGGCATGAAACTCAAATGAATGGCACGCCGAGCATGTTACACAGCCAGCGCATACAGACTGCAGGATGCAGGTCTCGTAAAAGTAGAACCTCAGGACCTAAAGCGAAATGATCCCTTTCTGTGTCGTCTCAGGCATCGACCCGTAGTGGTGGGGGAGATCTGTCGAAGAATAATTACGAAGATTCTGTCCAGGAGACTGAAGGAGATGGAGATAATTGAGATTCTAACTTAGCTATAACGCAGCGTGCTTCGAGAATATTCATTCGGTTTCACATGAGTGTATTATGAAGATTAACTTACGCATAGGACTGCAAACTCTTTATTTTCAAAAGAACCATCTGATTTTACAGGGGTGATATCTTCCATATGCGTGGAGGCACATTTTACAGTTACGTTAAAGATAAAAGTTTTCATTTACCTTTCATAAAAGTTCAACATGCTCTCCATCGAATATACGAGAAACTTCCAGAGGATAGACAACTCGTCCCATGCTTTCGTGAGCATGTCTGGAATGTTCACTGCTCTCGATATGAAGGGACAGCTTACCCGAGAGTTGTTGAAAGAGTAAGTACCTAGATCGAGTCTTCAAAAACTCACACAGAACCATGAACACATGCAGCGAAATCAGCCGACCTTGTGAGATCCGTAAGATCCTTATAGCCGATCCTTCGTTGAGGCAACTCATATACACTCCTGGAAATGGAAAAAAGAACACATTGACACCGGTGTGTCAGACCCACCATACTTGCTCCGGACACTGCGAGAGGGCTGTACAAGCAATGATCACACGCACGGCACAGCGGACACACCAGGAACCGCGGTGTTGGCCGTCGAATGGCGCTAGCTGCGCAGCATTTGTGCACCGCCGCCGTCAGTGTCAGCCAGTTTGCCGTGGCATACGGAGCTCCATCGTAGTCTTTAACACTGGTAGCATGCCGCGACAGCGTGGACGTGAACCGTATGTGCAGTTGACGGACTTTGAGCGAGGGCGTATAGTGGGCATGCGGGAGGCCGGGTGGACGTACCACCGAATTGCTCAACACGTGGGGCGTGAGGTCTCCACAGTACATTGATGTTGTCGCCAGTGGTCGGCGGAAGGTGCACGTGCCCGTCGACCTGGGACCGGACCGCAGCGACGCACGGATGCACGCCAAGACCGTAGGATCCTACGCAGTGCCGTAGGGAACCGCACCGCCACTTCCCAGCAAATTAGGGACACTGTTGCTCCTGGGGTATCGGCGAGGACCATTCGCAACCGTCTCCATGAAGCTGGGCTACGGTCCCGCACACCGTTAGGCCGTGCAGATTTACCAACATACGCATTACGCGAGATTTTAACGCATGCAACAAAATATTAATCATCCCCTTAACCCTGCGCTGGTCACACTCTAAAATGGAACGTAAGAGGTCACTTGGATTATATGGGCTTGCAATTTTCTCAAACGAAAGACGAGTCAATGAAGTTTGAAAAGTTTTTTTATTCATTGTTGTATCTGCAGCCTTAATTAATGTTTATTAAAAATTATCAACAAGAAGTAAACTAATGTCTTCATATTTGAACAAACTTCACAATTTTAACTAAAAAGATGTAACTGGCTTTGAATGAGTTTAAAAGAAATACATATCCTGAAAAATACTTATTAATCTTAGTTTTCCGAACAAGACACACAAAGGATCTTGGAATAATCAAAGCGAATGAATTTATTAAATATGCTACACACTTATCGCGTATAATTACTTCGTGTTGTTCTATAGCAGCGAGCCATAAAATTCCTCCGTGCCATTCCCGAGATTCATGGTTGACTTCCCATCAAAGAAATGTCAAGAAAATATTTTATTTGGCAAGTTTTTTTTTTTTAAATCTTCAATGAGCCAGAGGTTTCATCCAAGCCAGAGACATTTCAATAAGAAAATCTCAACCTCGAACAACAATGTAGTTCTGGTTCGCTGTATAAAATAATGCAAATTCCATTGAGGGCGCTAAGGTCCAGCAGATCATAAAACACAGCAAAGGGGTCATGAATTTCTGGACATGTCATTTAGCTAGTACATATTATCAATTAGATCCACTCTGTAATCCATAGAGTTGTTGGATATTGTTATTTCCAGTTTCTGTTGAGCACCGGAATCGGCATCAATTTCTGAGTCATTGTCAACAACAAAATCATCAGTTTGTTACGCCCCTCCGTCGGAGGTTTGAGTCCTCCCTCGGGCATGGTTGTATGTGTTGTCCTTAGCGTAAGTTAGTTTAAGTTAGTTTAATTAGTGTGTAAGCCTAGGGACCGATGACCTCAGCAGTTTGGTCCCACGGAACCTTACCACTAATTTCCAATTTGTTAGGCTATATGTCAAGCATCTCTGTCTCTAGAATATTTGTTCTTGATATGGTCTAGGTTTATGTTAGTAAATTGGTTATGAGATGAATGATACTATCTTCCAAAATAAGGGACATGCGATCTTCAACAGTAGCTGTCTGTCATGCAGGTCCTTTAGGACGAGAAGGCGCATATACACTGTTATGGCTTCATGTTCTTTCTATATTCAGATGAGGAGTCTTTGACTAGATAGTGTCAGCAACGCCAGAGTAAAAATCAACCTGCCTGCTTTTGCGCTGTTGTTTCTCAAATGCATATCCAAGACTATTTTCAATTGCCTCATCTGGGACTACTTTCGCTTGCTCAGACTGATGGTTCAGCTCTTCCAGAGCATCATCCTCCTTGCTAGACATCAAGTCGGGAGAATCTTCCTCATTTTCAGCCTCATCCAGCCACGCTAGAATTCGAGCGTATTGCCTCTGATCCGTATTGTTTCTAAAATCCAATGAAATAACACGATTATTTTAGACGTTTGGAGATTCTAAAACAATAATTAATCAATACAATAAACATGTTCTAACAATAAAAGCGGAAAATCACTAAGAAAAACGCTGTGTTTCAAAAATACTTACGTAGTTGGTCGCGCAAGTTACAATGGCAGATCGCTGACTTCGCGGAACTCCTGTGGCACCACAAGCGACCTGCGCTCGCCCACAACTGAGAGGGTCCACCAACAGCCCGTCTTAAAGTGTACAGATATTCGAATTGTTATCATTACCCGACTTTTAGATTTTTCTGGATTTTCACCAGTGGATTACACATGCAAACCTCGCGACCATTCCAAGGTTAAAAGAGCACACTGGTCGCTTTGGAGCGCTGTAAATGGTCGGGAACTGGTGCCAGTCGGGCACGTCACCCTCCACCGTCATATCAGTGAAGTGATGCGCTTGAGCAAGTTCGCGGTGTGGTATGAGCCGAGGAAGATCGGTCGACGTGGAGACGTGATAGAACGGTGTATTTGGACGTGTTCCTGACCACACCGTGACTGAAGTTGCCATGGGGCAAATGGGGCTGCCCAAGATGTCCACAAGAAATGCTGCACCACTCGCAATCGTGTAACATCGCGTAATGACAGTGGTCGTAAAAAGAGCCTAACCGAAATGGGCCCGAGACGAGTTTCACGCCTTTTCAATGACAGTCGGTTTCAAACACGACAGGAAAATCTGCTCTCAGTGAATGTAGGTCCATCTCGACCTGTTTATGAGTGAATATTGTGAAGAGAACTGCGTCCAGTGGACATTCAGAGTCGGGTACTTCGTCGAAGTGCATTGCTCACAGCAGCACACAACGCTGAAGATCTTAAATAGGCCAAAAAACACAGAAACAGGACACTAGTTGTACGCAGTTCACTTACACCCCTCTGAACCTGCATTCGTACATTTAAGTTTGGAATGTCTAGTACGAGAGGATTCATTGCGCTCCCCTTATTTCAACTCCACAATTAGACTGAACACTGCTTGTTATACGGTATAAAAGTACTTTATTCTATATTACTTTACAAAGTGCACAAGGCAATACTTTACAAGGTGCTCACGACCTGCAGCCCTTGACTGGGCGAGACATACGTCTGCTCGTTGCTGTACCTCCAGACTGCATGAGGCATCCGCTATCAACGGCCGCTCAGCCGTAATGCGCGCACAAAGGACATGGGAAGTTCAGTTCCGCACACACCAAGTCACAGTATTTCCCGCCATCGGTTTATACTGGACAGAGTGACCTGTTCTGTTTGAAAAATGTCACATGATGGCACTTGGAGTGGCAGGTGAGTTACGAAACTCAACAGTAGTCAACTGGAGGTGTGCAGTTTGATACTAAGAGTCGAGATTTCGCCTCTTTTTAAATAATGCAAAGCGATGGGTGCACCGACTGTCCAAAGAGTCGATAAACTCACCAGACCCAACGCAGCTTATTCTCTGGCTTGGCAGCCACTCGACGTCCTACTTATGCATGAGTCTGGACCTCAACGGCGGGGCGATATCACGTAGGGAGCAGCATACTGAACTGAGAATCGTGACACGCGGCCTTGTTTGCTACATCTGCCCTTCCTCTCCTTACATACCACGTGCCCTGTCATCCAGAAGAAAGATACCTCCTTCCACAGCCTTTTCAGTCGGAGGAGGGCGTCCTGTGTACTCCGAACTGCTTCATCTCCTGGGTACAAGCGTAGTAGAGAGTGAATGGCACTCAGGTAATCGGAACAGACGAGGAGTTTAGAACTCGGTACACGTCTGGTAAGGCCCACAAAGTGGCCACGGCGTACCACCTTCCAGCCACGCAGGCGGAATGAGGCTCTTCTCACTCGTTTTCGTACGAGGCACAGACATTCGACGCATGGCTTCTTGCTCCGGCGAGAGGACATGCAATGTGTAGCGCTTTTGGCGTACGCTTTACTACACTTTGTTTACCGGCAGATCTGCAATCTATTTTAAGTGTCATTCAATCGAATGTGGTTAGTTTTTTGTGGTTTCGTGATATGTCCAACTTTTCTAAAATTTTAGGGAGGTATTGTAATTTACCCCCTCCTTCTTTGTTGTTGCTACTGTCCGCTATGGTAAAGTCTTTTCCGAAGATTCGAGAGGAGTAAGATTTACAATAAACTTTTTACTTATCTTTTCATACACAGTTGGCTCCAGTTCTTCATGTCTAGGGGTCTGATTATTTAAGCTGAAATTCTTACATTTTGATCTAAATACACTCCTGGAAATTGAAATAAGAACACCGTGAATTCATTGTCCCAGGAAGGGGAAACTTTATTGACACATTCCTGGGGTCAGATACATCACATGATCACACTGACAGAACCACAGGCACATAGACACAGGCAACAGAGCATGCACAATGTCGGCACTAGTACAGTGTATATCCACCTTTCGCAGCAATGCAGGCTGCTATTCTCCCATGGAGACGATCGTAGAGATGCTGGATGTAGTCCTGTGGAACGGCTTGCCATGCCATTTCCACCTGGCGCCTCAGTTGGACCAGCGTTCGTGCTGGACGTGCAGACCGCGTGAGACGACGCTTCATCCAGTCCCAAACATGCTCAATGGGGGACAGATCCGGAGATCTTGCTGGCCAGGGTAGTTGACTTACACCTTCTAGAGCACGTTGGGTGGCACGGGATACATGCAGACGTGCATTGTCCTGTTGGAACAGCAAGTTCCCTTGCCGGTCTAGGAATGGTAGAACGATGGGTTCGATGACGGTTTGGATGTACCGTGCACTATTCAGTGTCCCCTCGACGATCACCAGTGGTGTACGGCCAGTGTAGGAGATCGCTCCCCACACCATGATGCCGGGTGTTGGCCCTGTGTGCCTCGGTCGTATGCAGTCCTGATTGTGGCGCTCACCTGCACGGCGCCAAACACGCATACGACCATCATTGGCACCAAGGCAGAAGCGACTCTCATCGCTGAAGACTACACGTCTCCATTCGTCCCTCCATTCACGCCTGTCGCGACACCACTGGAGGCGGGCTGCACGATGTTGGGGCGTGAGCGGAAGACGGCCTAACGGTGTGCGGGACCGTAGCCCAGCTTCATGGAGACGGTTGCGAATGGTCCTCGCCGATACCCCAGGAGCAACAGTGTCCCTAATTTGCTGGGAAGTGGCGGTGCGGTCCCCTACGGCACTGCGTAGGATCCTACGGTCTTGGCGTGCATCCGTGCGTCGCTGCGGTCCGGTCCCAGGTCGACGGGCACGTGCACCTTCCGCCGACCACTGGCGACAACATCGATGTACTGTGGAGACCTCACGCCCCACGTGTTGAGCAATTCGGCGGTACGTCCACCCGGCCTCCCGCATGCCCACTATACGCCCTCGCTCAAAGTCCGTCAACTGCACATACGGTTCACGTCCACGCTGTCGCGGCATGCTACCAGTGTTAAAGACTGCGATGGAGCTCCGTATGCCACGGCAAACTGGCTGACACTGACGGCGGCGGTGCACAAATGCTGCGCAGCTAGCGCCATTCGACGGCCAACACCGCGGTTCCTGGTGTGTCCGCTGTGCCGTGCGTGTGATCATTGCTTGTACAGCCCTCTCGCAGTGTCCGGAGCAAGTATGGTGGGTCTGACACACCGGTGTCAATGTGTTCTTTTTTCCATTTCCAGGAGTGTAATTTTGAAGAACGTCATTGCAGAATTTTTGTTATTACGTTAATTTATTTTGTCATGTTTTAATACGTCACAATGTCTTTTAAATTTTCACGTTAGCAAAGCCGAAATTACATTGTTCGCCCAAAATATAAAAATACTTACGATCACATCAGAGGCATGCTTTTCACTCTGCGCTAATGACAATATTCCAAAGGGTTTATATTTTTTCTTGAGAAATGAATGTCCAGTAGTTTCGATTATTATTTTCTAAATGAATCCAGAAATAAACATAATAAACAGTATTACACTGCATAATTAATAATGGAAATTTGAAGTGTGCCAAACAATTCGTAATATTAAAATATTTCTAAAAAAATGGTTTTTCCTTGAGCATCTCGATAACAGAACCGTGCAAATGTCGGCATTTGTCTTCCGACTCTTCTTAACAAGAGGAACGATTTGTGTCTTTTTCGAATGAACGATTTGTGTCTTTTTCGAATCGCATTAGGCGCTCCGTTGCCGCAGAGATCAACAACAAACTACTCCAAGAAGGTGGGTCAGTTCTTTCTCTACACTCGCAAGCAATTTAATGAGTACTCCGAAAGGTCTTGTGCACATTCCTCCGTTGTATGTCTGTAGCTGCTTTTAGACTCTGCAGTCTTTTTCTATGTGCGTAATTTTTGTGTCTAAGCTGTTATCCAAAGAGCGTTCCTCTCGACAGATGCAACTATTGGGTGTTTCAAAATTACATAATCGGACTTCGACAGGATATAGAAGGAGTCTTGAGGAATAAAATGAGGATAGCAACCCGTGTCCGGAAAAGTCATCCGACATACAAACAAATTTCAGGCTTGCAGCTGGGCGTCGTTGATGAGCCACGACGCTACAGAGCGTTAAAGTTATAGGCGCCGGCGCACACACCACACACACACACACACACACACACACACACACACACACACACACGACGATTCCGTGATGATCTACAAAGTTTCTAGGATGATGGAGAAGGATAAATGTGTCAGTTAGAGGTAAGGATCCCTGTATAGGAAATGAACGAGTAGAAAGTTATAAGCGAAAGCAGTTCTGATACCTCTGACAACGGAATGCATGTACTGCACATTTGTTGCAAAGATTGCAATGTAGGAAACTTTAAGAGGTGGTAGTGTAGACCAAAACAAAACAAAAATCTGTGAAATGGGCTCTAAAATGCATATCTGAGGCAATATCAGCACTTGTCCATCTTCGCCATTGTGAAACACAACTCCTCTATTGAAAAGGGCTCACAGCTCTTCCGGGATGCATTTTAGAGTACATATTTACAAGACACCTTTTTCTTCTTTTGGTCCATACTACCACCTCTGAAAGTTGCCTACCCTCATTCTTAGCAACAACAGACTCGGTATGAGTATTCCACTGTCAGAGGTATAAGAAGGACTTTCGCTTGTAACGTGATACTCGTTCGTTGCAGGCCAGGGTCCCTTACCTCAAATTTATACATTTATCATCTCTATCATCCCTGAAAGTTTGGAACATAATTATGGAATACCCTGTATATACCGGGTGGTTACAATTTAATTTTCCCTATTTAACAGGTTATAAGACGTAAACTAATTACTGTACGAGTACCAAACTTGGTAGCATTAATCTACAGAGTATGGGGTGCATGATTTCCAGGCGTCGCAGGGCCACCGTCCAGTTCCAACTATGGCCACCATGTGCCGTGATCAGCCATCGTGATTCATAGTCTCGCTCACCTGATCAGTCGTAGTGCAGTTGTTGACATGTCGACATGAGCTTGGACAAAAGGAGTAGGGCATTATTGGTAAAGCTCTATTATCAAAACAACAGTAATACTGCAGCTGCACTTGAGAATATCGCCAGCTAAAAGCATTACGGAAGAGTCCTCTTTCTCCATCTGCTGTGCGGAGCATGATGAAGAAGTTCGAATCAACTGGAGAACTGGGCGTCGCTCCGGGAAGCGGCCGACGACTGGTTGCACCACAGGTGGTTGATGAAATGACTGTTGCTATGGCAGACAATGCTGCGCGCAATTCCCGATCGTCAGGCAGTGCGCGTGCTGTCTCACCACAGTTGAACATCCGTGGTCCACCGTACGTAAGGTGCTTCGAATCCTTCTCAAGTGGTATCTGTACAAGATCCATATCGTACAGCAGCTTGCAACACAGGACGCACAACCATGTGTTGACTACGTTCCCCGCTTTCTCGCAAGGATTTAAGTTGACAAGGTCTGGTCCTGGACCATCCTATGGACAGACGACGCTCATTTCTCTCTGAGGGTGAGGTGAACACACAGAATTGTCGAGTGTTGGGATCTTCACCTCCAGTCACTGTACATGAAGTTTCTTTGTATGGTGAATGTGTCACTGTATGGTGTGGCTTCGCGACAACGTTCATCATTGACCCATTCTCTTTCGAACAGGTTGGCGCTCAAGGACCAAAGACGTGCAGTGTGACTGGCCAGCGTTGCTGAGATATGCTTCGCCAGCATGTCATACCCTCCCTACAGGACAGAGATGCGTTGAACTCAACAGTTTTCATACAAGATGGGGCTCCAACGCACATCGCTCGTGAAGTTCACCTGCTTCTCCGAAATACATTTGGAAACGATCGAATTATCTGCCGATCGTTTCCAAATTCTTGGCCGGTGCGGTCACCTGATCTCACTCCCTATGATTTCTGGGAACATTGATACATCTGCTGAACTGAAGCGCAGCGTATCAAGAGAGGCAGCCAGCATACTTGAGGACATGCTTCGTTCTGCTCCGCAGAATGCAGTCCTGCGCTTTCTTCTGAACACTGATGGGCGCCATATTGAGCCCCTTTTGTAGCAGTTATGTTACCGGTGTGTAATGGTATGATGTACCCTAGCAGCACATTAAAAGTGTTTCAGTTGAACTGATTCTGCAGTATTTCTCCTCCCCATGTCCTTGACATTAATGCTACCATGTTTGGTACTCGTGCCGTAACTAGTTTCCGAGTTATAACGTGTTAAACAGGGAGGGTTTTATTATAACCACCCGGTACATGTATACATGGATGGCGGAGCCTATAACTTCGACGGCCTATAGCATCGTTGGATGACTTTTCCGGACACGAGTTCCTTCCTCATTTTATTCAAATGGTTCAAATGGCTCTGAGCACTATGGGACTTAACACCTATGGTCATCAGTCCCCTAGAACTTAGAACTACTTAAACCTAAGTAACCTAAGGACACCACACACATCCATGCCCGAGGCAGGATTCGAACCTGCGACGGTAGCGGTCACGCGGTTCCAGACTGAAGCGCCTAGAACCGCACGGCCACACCGGCCGGCACTCATTTTATTCCTCAAGACACCTTCTACATCCTCTCGAAGATTGCCGGCGTAATTTTGAATCACCCCGTGTACAAGAATTTAGTATTTCGTTCTTCCCATTATCAAACCTTCGTTTTGATGCCAAAGCTACAAACGAACGGCTGGGTGGCTGATTTTGATCAAGGGCTAGTATATTTCTGTCTGTTTTCTAATAGCTAGGATTTGGAAACTTGTTGACACATTAAAGTGTGCCCAACCGGTACCTGATACCAGTCCGTTGCTGTGAGACTTT
This sequence comes from Schistocerca cancellata, assembly GCF_023864275.1. Lineage (NCBI taxonomy): Eukaryota > Metazoa > Arthropoda > Insecta > Orthoptera > Acrididae > Schistocerca > Schistocerca cancellata. The sequence continues at coordinate 976,161,922 of NC_064627.1, forward strand.
TAAGTTAGATCGCGAGTAGTGCATGGATAGCGCATTGGATAAGAGCTTAGTTCATGGAATCAGGAATCCCGGGGTCGAGTGCCGGATCGGTTTGCAGTTACACGGTTGTTGTTGTTGTTGTCTTCAGTCCTGAGACTGTTTTGATGCAGCTCTCCATGCTACTCTATCCTGTGCAAGCTTCTTCATCTCCCAGTACCTACTGCAGCCTACAGCCTTCTGAATCTGCTTAGTGTATTCATCTCTTGGTCTCCCTCTACGATTTTCACCCTCCACGCTGCCCTCCAATGCTAAATTTGTGATCCCTTGATGCCTGAGAACATGTCCTACCAACCGATCCCTTCTTCTAGTCAAGTTGTGCCACAAACTCCTCTTCTCCCCAATTCTATTCAATACCTCCTCATTAGTTATGTGATCTACCCATCTAATCTTCCGCATTCTTCTGTAGCACCACATTTCGAAAGCTTCTAATCTCTTCTTGTCTAAACTATTTATCGTCCACGTTTCACTTCCATACATGGCTACATTCCATACAAATACTTTCAGAAACGACTTCCTGACACTTAAATCTATACTCGATGTTAACAAATTTTTCTTCTTCAGAAACACTTTCCTTGCCGTTGCCAGTCTACATTTTATATCCTCTCTACTTCGACCATCATGAGTTATTTTGCTCCCCAAATAGCAAAACTCCTTTACTACTTTAAGTGTCTCATTTCCTAATCTAATTCCCTCAGCATCACCCGACTTAATTCGAATACATTCCATTATCCTCGTTTTGCTTTTGTTGATGTTCATCTTATATCCTCCTTTCAAGACACTGTCCATTCCGTTCAACTGCTGTTGCAAGTCCTTTGCAGTCTCTGACAGAATTACAATGTCATCGGCGAACCTCAACGTTTTTATTTCTTCTCCATGGACTTTAATACCCACTCCGAATTTTTCTTTTGGTTCCTTTACTGCTTGCTCAATATACAGATTGAATAACATCGGGGACAGACTACAACCCTGTCTCATTCTTCATCGGACAGAGGCCTTTGGCGTTTGGAACCCTGCAGCAATCGTCGTAACCGTCCAGGCCGGAGGAGGGAGCCCTATGATATGGGGAATGTTTCTGTAGCATTCCCCGTTCAAATGGCTCTGAGCACTATGGGGTTTAAGTGCTCAGGTCATCAGTCCCCTAGAACTTAGAACTACTTAAACCTCACTTTGCTGATCCTTATCTGTATAAACGATTTGGGAGACAATCTAAGCAGCCGTCTAGGGTTGTTTGCAGATGACGCTGTCGTTTATCAACTAATAAAGTCACCAGAAGATCAAAAGAAACTGCAAAGCGATTTAGAAAAGATATCTGAATGGTGCGAAAAGTGGCAGTTGACCCTATATAACGAAAAGTGTGAGGTCATCCACATCAGTACTAAAAGGAACTCGTTAAACTTCGGTTACACGATAAATCAGTCTAATCTAAAAGCCGTAAATTCAAATAAATACTTAGGTATTACAATTACGAAGAACTTAAATTGGAAAGTACACATAGAAAATGTTGTGGGGAAGGCTAACCAAAGACTACGTTTTATTGGCAGGACACTTAGAAAATGTAACAGACCTACTAAGGAGACTGCCTACACTACGCTTGTCCGTCCTCTTTATAATAATGCTGCGCGGTGTGGGATCCTTACCAGATTGTACTGACGGAGTACATCGAAGAAGTTCAAACAAGGGCAGCACGTTTTTTATTATCGCGATATATGGGAGAGAGTGTCACTGAAATAATACAGGATTTGGGATGGACATCATTAAAACGAAGGCGTTTCTCGTTGCGACGGAATCTTCTCACCAAATTCCAATCACCAACTTTCTCCTCCGAATGCGAAAATACTTTGTTGACACCGACCTACATAGAGAGGAACGATCACCACGATAAAATAAGGGAAGATATAGGTGTTCATTCTTCCCGCGCGTTATACGAGATTGGAATATTAGAGAATTGTGAAGGTGGTTCAATCAACCCTCTGCCAGGCACTTAAATGTGATTTGCAGAGTATCCATGTAGATGTAGATGTAGATGCTTTTTCCTGGTCACGATGGCATTGTAATGTTATGTGTGCCTCACTGCTTTTTTTTTTTTTTTTTTTTACCAATTTGTGCCCGATTTTATTCTGAGAAGCTCAGTAATGTATGTAAATACCGTAAATGTAAATGTGATTCAAAAAGTACTTGAAGTGAAGTGAAGCGCAGCTGGACAGCAAGAAATTCTTTAGCGCGCAATTCCCGCAACGATAGTAGTTGTAAATCTTTGAATATGGACTCTAAATAAAAAAGACAATTGATTTATTAAAAAAAAGAGGACTGTCAATCTGTATCTTGTGGAAAGAGAACGTGTCGCTAGGCCGTCGCTCAGAACGTATTGTTATATTTAATGAAAATTGATATTTTAGTGATAAAACCGAGTATGTGTAAGAGTTGCACAAACATTTATGTATACAAATTTTTTGGAAGTGAAGAATAAAAATATCTTGTTTTTGGAAAAGGAGGTGAACTTCATTGTCGTCGCGGTCTATCAAAAAAATGATTCAAATGGCTCTGAGAACTATGGGACTTAACTTCTTAGGTCATCAGTCCCCTAGAACTTAGAACTACTTAAACCTAACCAACCTAAGGACATCACACACACCCATGCCCGAGGTAGGATTCGAACCTGCGACCGTAGCGGTCGCGCGGTTCCAGACTGTAGCGCCCAGAACCGCTCGGCCACACTGGCCGGCCGCCGTCTATCAATCGACAGAATTGTAAGTGTACAAAGTTCACTAAAATACTGGAAAAAATGCATTCTCTATAGTTTTCATTCAATAAGTAACAACATCTCGTAATTTCTTAATTACAGTAATTGGATTATGTTCTTGTGCAATAGTATGGTGCTGAACTACACTGACCAATTTTGATGTAGCAGGACGTGTAGTTTGAAGGAAAGCAATCTCCTTTTCTCACGAAAAGCAGATTGCTGTTTGATCTTATTTACTTACAACAGTGGTCCCTTAGGTATGAAAAGCTACGAAAACTTGGGCTCAAAGCTATCCGCTATATGGCCAAGTAACTAACAGAGTCGTATTTTAAACCCTAAAGAACAATAACTTCCTCCAAATTGTAATACTTCACCAACTGGTGCAGAATGTGATCATTCAAGGAGGCAGCAACCAAAATTCAGGTACGAATTACGACTTAAAGTAAAAATCTCAATCAAAAATCAATCTCTCTCTCTCTCTCTCCAAACACATATATAAATATTCATATTATTATTAATAACAAAAAAGTCATTTTATAAGTTTATTCAAGTGCAGCTACTCACAGAGGTGCAGTGTGGACTGTAATTATTGTATGGCAGCGATACTTGGTAGACATTCTAATATGTTAATGCGGTAACAATTTATGATGGAAAAAATATTAGTTAAATTTTCGCCACCGGGTGCAAATCTGGTGCTGTGAATGCAAGAAAGTCATACAGAAATATAACAATACGTAATGGATCAGGAACGGGACGTGCGCAGAAACGGGGCTGACAACCTAGAAAGGCATAATGTTGATTTTATTATTAGCCGCCGCTTACACAATTTGCTCAATATGAGCACAGGAGACGTCGACGAGGCGCTGCATCCATAAAACGACGTGATTAACAGTCGCTCGCAGCAGTTCCGGTGGAATCTGAGCAACCTGCTACTGTATACTGGCCTTGAGACCAGGCAGAGACTGAACTTGTCCTTGGTAAGGGCGTTCTTTTAGATATCGCTGGAGCTAAAAGTCACATCGATTCAGATTTACGGGCCATGCATCTGAAGAACCTCTGGAGATAGCACGTTCGTGGAAGGTTGCGTTAAGCAGATCTTTCACTGGGCGAGCGACATGAGGTGTTGCCGCATCTTGCACGTGTGCATCTTGCAACGTGTCACACAGCTAGCAGTGTACATGCGAGGATCGAAGGGCAGCAGGATGAGTTTGCCTTACTCCCCTAGCCTAGCCACCAAACTCACCGGTTTTAATCCCAATCAAGAATCTGCGGGACCACCTCGATCGGCTGTTCACCTCACAGATTCTCAACCGAGAAACCTAGTGCAGATTGCCACGGCGCTGGAGTCGGCCTGGTTCCACATCACTGTCGGTACTTTCCAGAACCTCATTGACTCTCTTCCTTCACGTCCGTGCTGTAAAAGGCGGTCATTCAGGCTTTTGACTGGTGGTCACATCAACGTGACTGGACAGTGTATAATCCGTCTGGATATGTAACAATACCGGACATTCTGGTATAAAGCGAAAGATTCACTAATGGGGATCATCTAAGGAGACGTCGCAGCATTGAAACCAGAGGTGCAGATATGGTTTATGATCTCTGAGAGCAAGTCTGCCGATAATGTTGCTACTAATCTTTAGCGTGACGTACCACCGATCCTTGCACAGACAGAGAACTGTACCCAAACGCACGCTTCACTCAAACCGATCTCAGAATTAGGGAACAGCACAAAAGGAAGGACCTGTAGAAGATGCTATAGCTGTAGAGTTTTGCCTCCCAATCTGAGACACGATGTGAGGGAAGTTTTTTGGAGATGGTCGACGTTACAGGGAATGGTACAAACATCCCATCTGAACATCTCGACAATCTCGTTGTTTCACACTCCAAGCAGGAAAAAAGGCAACTAACTGAAATTTCACGACTATAATTCTGATTACAAGACAATAACAAGACGACTTGCCGCCTGTCTAAATAAAGACACAAATAAAATCATCTGTCCGAACTTACCCTGTGGCAGTACGATCTCTTTTTGCGATGTACTGACGTATCGCAACTGAACTGGGTACGTAACAGTCACACCAACTCAAGTAGCGATCACATCGATCTATTTTACAAAGGTTTCCGACAGAGTCAGTCTCGAGTACCTGAAAAAAGTATTGGCCAACTTTGGATTTGTCAAAAAATTCAGGGTCATTCTTGGACATTTAGTGTACCGGTTACTCTGATTGACGTGCCATCGTCAGCTGTCAAATGACAGGCTCATCCTCGTCAAACGAGGCTGCTCCATGTCGATGGCGTCCTTCGAGATATTTCTAGACAGTGTCTTACGAAAAATTTTCTCATAATGCAGAGATGTAGCCAGTGCTTTTTTCTAAAAAAAGTTCGAGGGTACTCCGACATTGGATTTAATGCAGCGAAAATTACTTATAACTGAAGCATGGGATACCACCCGTCTGCTTTTAGCCATGACGTCATCAACATGTTAGATGCAGGAGAACAAGTAAAATAGTTTGTTAGTTTTCTGCTCATCTCTCACCTCCAACTTAACTTACAAGTTACAACGAAAGACAGGACACACTGTAAACCTTCGCACAACCGAAAAGAACGGAACAGCAAACGCAAACGAATAAAGAACAACAAAACAAAGATGGCAATGAATCGCGAAGGATCATGGTAGCGGGACCGTAGAGACATCTATCGGTAGCTCGGCGTTTGAGCGTACGCATATCCGTTTAGCACTACCATCGCCTACTATTAGTGGGCGAGGGCACTACATGCTTGTCGAACTGGCTGCCAGCGATTCAGTTGTCGAGAATGATTGCCGCAGTGTGGAAATGCTTGAAACAGTCAATGACATCGCTTTTTCCACCAAAAACTGCACTGGTACCGTTCGTGTTGCAGTTACCAACACGAAAACATGAAATAAAAAATTTAGGTCCGTGAAATAAATCTTTGGCACCCTTCCAAGTTCTCAACATCGTAAAAAAATTACTTTGTTGACGAAAAAGTTTAGGGGTACGCGTCCCCCCAGCGTTCCCCCAGAAGAACAACACTGGATGTAACTATCGGAAACGTTAACATCGTCCGCAGATCGTATGCAAAGGGCTTCAAAATTTTGCTAACGACTGCGAGAGACAATCTCATGCAGATTTTAAAACAATAGGAACGGGTAGCAGCGAATTCTACAGAAAAAATGTTGATCATTTATGGTCTGAGCGCACGGCAGCTCCTGCAGTATGGCGCATTGTTAAAGACCAACGCTATATACGAGGTGCATTCAAGTTCTAAGGCCTCCGATTTTTTTTCTAATTAACTACTCACCGGAAATCGATGAAACTGGCGTTACTTCTCGACGTAATCGTCCTGCAGACGTACACATTTTTCACAACGCTGACGCCATGATTCCATGGCAGCGGCGAAGGGTTCTTTAGGAGTCAGTTTTGACCACTGGAAAATCGCTGAGGCAATAGCAGCACGGCTGGTGAATGTGCGGCCACGGAGAATGTCTTTCATTGTTGGAAAAAGCCAAAAGTCACTAGGAGCCAGGTCAGGTGAGTAGGGAGCATGAGGAATCACTTCAAAGTTGTTATCACGAAGAAACTGTTGCGTAACGTTAGCTCGATGTGCGGGTGCGTTGTCTTGGTGAAACAGCATACACGCAGCCCTTCCCGGACGTTTTTGTTGCAATGCAGGAAGGAATTTGTTCTTCAAAACATTTTCGTAGGATGCACCTGTTACCGTAGTGCCCTTTGGAACGCAATGGGTAAGGATTACGCCCTCGCTGTCCCAGAACATGGACACCATCATTTTTTCAGCACTGGCGGTTACCCGAAATTTTTTTGGTGGCGGTGAATCTGTGTGCTTCCATTGAGCTGACTAGCGCTTTGTTTCTGGATTCAAAAATGGCATCCACGTCTCATCCATTGTCACAACTGACGAAAAGAAAGTCCCATTCATGCTGTCATGGTGCGTCAACATTGCTTGGCAACATGCCACACGGGCAGGCATGTGGTCGTCCGTCAGCATTCGTGGCACCCACCTGGATGACACTTTTCGCATTTTCAGGTCGTCATGCAGGATTGTGTGCACAGAACCCACAGAAATGCCAACTCTGGAGGCGATATGTTCAACAGTCATTCGGCGATCCCCCAAAACAATTCTCTCCACTTTCTCGATCATGTCGTCAGACCGGCTTGTGCGAGCCCGAGGTTGTTTCGGTTTGTTGTCACACGATGTTCTGCCTTCATTAAACTGTCGCACCCATGAACGCACTTTCAACACATCCATAACTCCATCACCACATGTCTCCTTTAACTGTCAATGAATTTCAATTGGTTTCACACCACGCAAATTCAGAAAACGAATGATTGCACGCTGTTCAAGTAAGGAAAACGTCGCCATTTTAAGTATTTAAAACAGTTCTCATTCTCGCCGCTGGCGGTAAAATTCCATCTGCCGTACGGTGCTGCCATCTCTGGGACGTATTGACAATGACCGCGGCCTCATTTTAAAACAATGCGCATGTTTCTATCTCTTTCCAGTCCGGAGAAAAAAATCAGAGCCCCTGAATGCACCTCGTACTCTGGGGCCACGTCCATGCGAGACAACTAAAAATTGTATCGCACAGTTAGCAGTTCATTAGCGCACTCGGTGAGGCAGGAAATCGGTCCCAATCTCTTTAGTCAAAAGAACCGTGGAGGCATTTGCCGTAAGTGATTTATTAATTCCACGAAAAACTCAAGTCTGGATGACCGGTAAGGAGTTTGAATATCGTTCTTCCTGAATACAAGGCAACTGTCGTAACCGCTAGACCACTTGTAATCTGTTCTAACTATACAAAAACTTGATCCGTAATGAACAGTTTTCTTCTGATCCAGGTCCTTCCAGAAGGGCTAGACCACGAAAAGATCTCTAGCATTGTTCGGCCGGCTCTGATGAATAGACGGATGACAGCAGCTGAAATCCGAGCAGAGGCTAAGGCAGGGTGTCACCATGAACTGTCAAGAACACATTACTGGAAACTCGGCCGATACCTCGAGTTGTCATCTCTGCAAAGTTTGCTAAATATCGGACTGACGCATCAAGGTGTAAATCTTTCCATTTCCATCGGGGTAAAAGACAAAGCTGAAAAACAACGAACTATGTAGTTTCCAAATATGGTTCGTCATTGGGCACGACGGAAGCTGAAGACAGCGTTGGTAGACACTACAAGAGAGAGCAGAAGAACTGATTTTCAGAAATGTGCCGCAAATACGGTGCATGTGGTGTGATAGACCTCCTAGAACAGCAATTCCTTGTAACCTATCGAGTATGCAAATGTGAGTGGAGCGAAGACAACCCATAACATAAAGTACTCTGAAAGTACGCTCTTCTATTCGTTTTTCAGTGGGTTCCGGAATATACTATTCTGACAAGAAGAAACAGGATTGCTCGCAATATTAACGGATTATCAGTCGTGGCGTATCGTTGTGCGACGGTTCTACCGACTTTTAACTGTGTTCTTACGCTGTGACAGCCGTCACCCCAAAACCAACTGGACGAGCAGTTTACTAATGATCTGTTGTTGCGCTCTACTTTCCCGCAATCTGAAGTTGAAAAGCCCGTCCTCCCATTCTGATTTAAGTTATTCATGGTTTGCCTGAGGCTGCAAATTTTGTCTTTTTTTTATTTTTATTTTTATTTATTTATTTATTTATTTTTTTTTTTTTTTGCAGGGTATAATGCTATAGGAATAAAGAACAATACGAGGTCCCCTTAACGAAAAGGCAGGTAACGAAATATTTGAAAACACCAACGCAAGGTTAAATGCAGATGGGTTATCATTAAATGTTGACGAGTTTCAGCATATGTGAACCAGTACTTATCACAGAACATCACAAGTTATAAAATTCTCAAGAGGCAGAACACAAAAAGTACAAAGTGCTACGCTGTTGAGACTTCAAATGGATCACAGCCTTAACTGGAAATCTTACGGCCTTGAATTAATTCTTTCTATCTATATATATCCGGATCCCGCTCCAGCTACTGCCGGGTCTGGGTGCTGACGAGTTCTCTCCATTTGGCTCGGTCCTCCCGCCACTTTTCCTCCTCCACTTGCTGCCAGGTCACACCTCTCCTTTCCACAGATATTCTCACTCCCGTTTTTCACCGTGTTCTTGGGCACCCTCTGGGTCTTTTTCCACCCATCTTTAGTTCTTCCATAACTTTGGGGAGTCTCTGCCCACTCATACTCTTAACATACCCGTACCATGTTAATCTCTTTTTTTTTCAGTTTCTTCTCTCATACTTTCTCGTTTACGGTCATTTCTAATATCTACATTCCTTAATCTGCCCATTCTTGTTTTTCCTTTAATTGCTCTGCAAATTTCATTTCCCCTGCTTGCAGTCTGCTCCAGTTCCTTTCTGTCATTGTCCATGTTTCTCCTCCATAGGTGACAATAGGGAAGTAATAACTCTTACATATAAGTAGTTTTGCTTTTTCTGAAACTTCCTTATTCCAAATCAGGTGTTTTACTGTTTGGTAGGAATTGCCTCTGTGGTGTCACCGCCGGACATCACACTTGCTAGGTGGTAGCCTTTAAATCGGCCGCGGTCCGTTAGTATACGCCGGACCCGCGTGTCGCCACTATCAGTGATTGCAGACCGAGCGCCACCACACGGCAGGTCTAGAGAGACTTCCAAGCACTCGCTCCACTTGTACAACCGACTTTGCTAGCGATGGTTCACTGACAAAATACGCTCTCATTTGCCGAGACGATAGTTTAGCATAGCCTTCAGCCACGTCATTTACTACGACCTAGCAAGGCGCCATATTCAGTTACTATGTCTTCTGAACAGATAATATTGTGACTCATGTACTGTCAAGAGCAACGTTCATCATTACTGGATTAAAGTTAAGTATCAAACTAATTACGTCCGCTTTCTGAATTCTCATTCCTTGTCATGTTCCAGACCTCACGTCAGTATAGTTCTTCCCTCCTCACGCCAGCCCGCGTGAGCTAAAACGCGTGCATTTCGGCCTCCTCTAGTAACACGGTGTTGGCTCTTCTGCCAACACTACAGCCTCCGTTCTGTAACCTCCTATTAATTTCGTTGGTTATTCTTCCATCACTAGATATTTCACTCCCTAAATAAGTGAAACTGTCTACCACTTTGAAAGGTTCTCTATTCAAAGTAATATTCCCGTTGATCCCTTTGTCTCTTCCAAAGCCCATTACTTCCCTCTTATCTTTATATATTTTTAATCCATACCTTTTCATTATTTCCTTCCACACATCAAGTTTAACTGTACAGCTATCTCTTTATCTCCCCATATTACCATATTATCAACAAAAATCATCTTTTTGTCTTTTTATTTTACTATATCGTTAGCTGCCCTATTCAATCCCTCCATCACAACATTAAAAAGTGCAGGAGGTAGAATACTTCCTTCCTTAAGTCCTTGTCTTATTTAGAAGTATTTAGAGTTCCCCAACGGTGTTCTAATTCTACAATTGTGTCCACTGTACATTGTCTTTATTACATTGATGTATCCATCTTCTATATCTATCTTCTTCATTTCTTCCCAGAGTCTTTCCATGTTAACTGAGTCATATGCCTTTTCTATGTCTATAAAAACCATTTTCACCCTTTTGTTATACTGCCAACTTTTTCCGTCAGTTGACGGATAGAAAATATCAGGTCGATCGTGCTTCTTCCTTTCCTAAACCCATACTGTTCTTCACTCAGCTCCTTCTCTATCTTTTCACTTATTCGATTTGGTAAAATTCTTTAAAAAATCTTGGCTGTATGACTCATAAGGATTATTCCGCTGTGGTTTGTGCAGAGTCTTTAATTGCATTTTTTGAAGATAGGAACGATGTCTCCTCTTCTCCAATCGTCAGGTATTGTATTATATTTCTCCACACACTTGATAATACTCAATACAGCCACTGCATTCCCACTGGATCTGCTGCTCTTATCAAGTCCACTGATACTTCATCAGGTCCTGGGGCTTTCCCCCCATTCATCTTCTTCACAGCTTTCTCCATTTCTTCCCGTGTAATTTGTCCTAGTTCTGCTTCCCAACTTCTCTCAATTTATCCATTATTTATTGTTTCCTCGTGTACCTGCTCCTCAGCGTTTGTTACTTAAAATGTTCTCTCCATAGATCTTTTATATTCCCTGGATCTTCAATCAAAGTACCATCCTCTGTATCCGTCTTTACTGGTACTTCAGAAGCCTTCCTTTTATTTTTCATCATTTTGTAGAACATTTTCTTATTGCTCTTCCCATCTTCTTCAAGTTTTTTTTGTAAACTCTTCCCATGCCTTTTCTTTGCTGTTACCATCATTCCTTTGCACTTCTTCTTTTCCTCTATATATCTTTTATGGTCCTGGTCATTTTTAATTTTCCACCACTTTCTCCATGCTCCATTCTTTCTTTTAACTGCTTGGATTGTGGTATCATCCCACCAACTTGTCTGTCTTACTTTTTCCTTTCAATATGTTCTACCACATACTTTTTGTGCTGCTTCGACTAAAGTGCCTTTGAATAAACTCCATTTCTACATCGTAGAAAAATTCTTTTGGAAATTTTTGTGTGATTAATTCTCTATACTTCTCAGCACTTTCACTGTCCTTCAGCTTCCAATCCCGTATCCCCTTTTCTATTTTTCACATACTGATTCATTTTCCATTCTCCCACCAGTAATCTATGGTCTCCATCTGCACTCACACTTGGAATTACCTTCACATTTGTTGCTTTCTCTCCCCACTCCCTATCTTCTAGAATATAATCAATTAGACTCTTGATTCTTCCATCCCAACTGTATCTGGTGATAACACGACTTTCTCTCTTCATAAACCAGCTGTTTGCTATTTTCATTCCATTCCTCTGGCACAAACTCAGGAGTCTTTCCCCTTCTTCATTTCTGCCTCCATATCCAAAACATCCCAACATTTGCTCAAATCCCTTTGTCTTTGCCTACCTGTGCTTTAAAATCTCCCATCACTATATTAGCACTCTCTATATGGTTCTCTAACTCATTTTCAAAGTCCATATTCTCTTCTTCACTACATCTCACTTGAGGTGCATAAATCTGGATAACTTTTAGTGTTTCTTTTTGGAATCTCAGGTTTATGATTATGATCCTGTCTGATATATCTCTCACACCTTCAATACAGCTTTGTACATTCTTATACACCACCACTGCCACACCATTTCTTCCAAACCTATTATTCCCACTCCAGTTCAAAAATGTTCAAATGGCTCTGAGCACTATGGGACTTAACATCTATGGTCATCAGTCCCCTAGAACTTAGAACTACTTAAACCTAACTAACCTAAGGACATCACACGACACCCAGTCATCAAGAGGCAGAGAAACCCACTCCAGTACAGTTTTCCTTTTCCTCTCAAATTCTTCTTGCCTTTTCCCTTCCACTTCGTTCCGCTTAATTCCAAAATATCTAACGTTCTCTCTGTTGGTACATCAGTCATTTCTTCCACTTTTCCATTTAGGGTTAATATACACTCCTGGAAATGGAAAAAAGAACACATTGACACCGGTGTGTCAGACCCACCATACTTGCTCCGGACACTGCGAGAGGGCTGTACAAGCAATGATCACACGCACGGCACAGCGGACACACCAGGAACCGCGGTGTTGGCCGTCGAATGGCGCTAGCTGCGCAGCATTTGTGCACCGCCGCCGTCAGTGTCAGCCAGTTTGCCGTGGCATACGGAGCTCCATCGCAGTCTTTAACACTGGTAGCATGCCGCGACAGCGTGGACGTGAACCGTATGTGCAGTTGACGGACTTTGAGCGAGGGCGTATAGTGGGCATGCGGGAGGCCGGGTGGACGTACCGCCGAATTGCTCAACACGTGGGGCGTGAGGTCTCCACAGTACATCGATGTTGTCGCCAGTGGTCGGCGGAAGGTGCACGTGCCCGTCGACCTGGGACCGGACCGCAGCGACGCACGGAAACGCCAAGACCGTAGGATCCTACGCAGTGCCGTAGGGGACCGCACCGCCACTTCCCAGCAAATTAGGGACACTGTTGCTCCTGGGGTATCGGTGAGGACCATTCGCAACCGTCTCCATGAAGCTGGGCTACGGTCCCGCACACCGTTAGGCCGTCTTCCGCTCACGCCCCAACATCGTGCAGCGCGCCTCCAGTGGTGTCGCGACAGGCGTTAATGGAGGGACGAATGGAGACGTGTCGTCTTCAGCGATGAGAGTCGCTTCTGCCTTGGTACCAATGATGGTCGTATGCGTGTTTGGCGCCGTGCAGGTGAGTGCCACAATCAGGACTGCATACGACCGAGGCACACAGGGCCAACACCCGGCATCATGGTGTGGGGAGCGATCTCCTACACTGGCCGTACACCACTGGTGATCGTCGAGGGGACACTGAATAGTGCACGGTACATCCAAACCGACATCGAACCCATCGTTCTACCATTCCTAGACCGGCAAGGGAACTTGCTGTTCCAACAGGACAATGCACGTCCGCATGTATCCCGTGCCACCCAACGTGCTCTAGAAGGTGTAAGTCAACTACCCTGGCCAGCAAGATCTCCGGATCTGTCCCCCATTGAGCATGTTTGGGACTGGATGAAGCGTCGTCTCACGCGGTCTGCACGTCCAGCACGAACGCTGGTCCAACTGAGGCGGCAGGTGGAAATGGCATGGCAAGCCGTTCCACAGGACTACATCCAGCGTCTCTACGATCGTCTCCATGGGAGAATAGCAGCCTGCATTGCTGCGAAAGGTGGATATACACTGTACTAGTGCCGACATTGTGCATGCTCTGTTGCCTGTGTCTATGTGCCTGTGGTTCTGTCAGCGTGATCATGTGATGTATCTGACCCCAGGAATGTGTCAATAAAGTTTCCCCTTCCTGGGACAATGAATTCACGGTGTTCTTATTTCAATTTCCAGGAGTGTATTAAGAGTGCCAATATTTAGGTTATTTTTTAGTCCATTTGGTTTCATCTTCTTGTACTGATGAATATCATCACGTCTCCCATCATTCGCACCAGTACTTGAAGAAGCAGTGGAGTCAACTTCTGAGTGGTTCGTTCCCAGGCTCGTCCGTGTTTTGAAAGCAATATATGAAGACATTTCTACTGGCTTGCTAGGCCTAACGCAAGAAAGGATTTTCTGTTGGGGTTGCCTCCCTTACCCTTTGGAGTTTCTCCTCCACCACAAGGCAGTGGTTCCCTTCTTATTTAGTCGCCAGAAAGGAGGGTTGCCTCATCTGCCAGCTACGCCGTTCCGGAGTCTTTCTTCTCCGCTGTCGCTGCCGTTAAGGTCTTCACCCGTAACCCTGGACATGGGTTCTGCGTTATACCCCATGGGATTGGGACCCTGCCTGAACTCAGCCATCCTATCACTCCAGCCTGCTGAAGTGTAGGATACCCACACCCGCGGCGTGAACGCTCGAGACAGGAATTACCCCAGTGGAGGAATAGGAAAGGGGACCCTACCTCCCTGGAGCCGGGTGATTGATTTTATTGATCGTGTATGGTGCCACAATCAAAGCAATTAATTAAGCAGCTTATTTCGGTTACGTTTGTAATACATATTATTATTGCCATAGGTGACTTTAAAATGAAGACAGTACTTTAATCTGCATATTTTTGTTCACTAATAACTTCCAGAAAATAGTTTTTGATGTGAGTGTGGGGGACAGAAGGGTGGGTGGGGGTGGGGGGAAGAGGGGGGGGGGGCACTCAACTTATAACAACATTTCTCTACTATAAAGAAGTAGTGTAAAGCATGAACGTAACAACAGGACCAAAAAACAGCTGCTACAAACACTTGAATGTCTTAAGAGCAATATAAAAAAGAGTCCTATACATGGGTATCTCGTATATTTAACAATCTACCAGAGCACATTGAATGTCATTAGATAATATGATGGAGTTTAAAACTGAACTAAATAATTTTCTATTGTGAATCTCTTTGCCGGCCGCGGTGGCCGTGCGGTTCTGGCGCTGCAGTCCGGAACCGCGGGACTGCTACGGTCGCAGGTTCGAATCCTGCCTCGGGCATGGGTGTGTGTGATGTCCATAGGTTAGTTAGGTTTAAGTAGTTCTAAGTTCTAGGGGACTTATGACCTAAGATGTTGAGTCCCATAGTGCTCAGAGCCATTTTTTGTGAATCTCTTTCTATGCTATTAAAGGGTATCTAAACAGAAACTTTTAATTTTAATCTTTTGGATTATTTTATAATGCGAGCTAACAATGGATTATTAGGTCATCTCATTATATTGTACTTAAATTAAATGTGCACATTTGACTTCTTTCCACATTGCAGTGAACACTTCCCACGGCGTCCGTGTAATGTGACTAATGTAATGTAATATAATGGCTAAGTAGATCAAGGCTAATGCTGCTATTGTTCCTTTGATAAGAAGGTTAAACCTGATCTTTCTTCCGTCCTTCTCTCGCTGTCAGTATTTTCTTCCGTCTATCAGCAGGAGTAGAACGCAACTCATAGCGACTGGTTCAGTGTCTCGACAAGCGCAAGCATATCCTTTTGGTTCAAATATTTACTATCGAGTCTCTACGTCCCTGTTCTAGTAAAATCACACTGTACGGATTTTTCTTTACGCAAACAGTGCTGGCAGCGCATTCTAATAAATTCTTAGGCCTGAAACCTTTTTGACATTCATTTAAATGCAAAAAATCATAACTAAAGTGGTACAATGCTTTCAAAACATTAACAATAACATAATTTACGGATTTTATACCATTCGCCCAAGTTCTTTTGCTTTCACGCTAGGTTTTATGTTATACTATAACTTTACATGTGCACCACACAGCTTCAATGTTTGTAGCTATCTGCACATCCAAGCGAAGTACACAGAGCAGATCACAATTCATATATGGCTCTCTGGTCGATAGACGGCAACAGTGAATGTCCTCTACTAGGGTCTCATCCTGGAATCCTTGATAGCACCCTGATGAAGTTTTATGGGAGTGATGGTACAGCCAACAATTTCATATGTAACCTGGTCTGGGGACTTAATTCAGAATGGGGAGAAATAACATATGGGGTTCCCCAAGGCTCAATCTTAGGTCTGCTGCTGTTCCTCATATATGTAAACGATCTTCAGCCTAATATACAGCAAGCAAAATTAGTTCTTTTTGCACATGACACCAGTATTGTAATCAATCCAAGTATATATACAGAAACAGAAGAAATTTTAAACAATGTTCTTTAAAAGTACTATTGACTGGTTTTCTGCAAATGGTATCACCCTCAATTTTAAGAAGACACAACATATTCAGTGCTGCACATCTCGGTGTTCTAGACCAATGATAAATGTGTGAGACCAGTGATAAATGGCGAGGGAATAATAAATATGGTGGAAATTTCAAAAATCATAGGTGTCCACTTTGATGAGAATTTAAACTGGAACAGGCACATTTTGGATCTCCTAAAACTATTAAGTCAGCTACATTTGCACTTAAAATCATTACAAATCTTGAGGAGAGACAAATGAGTAAGTTGTCATACTTTGCATATTTTCATTCAATAATGTCATATGAGCAAGCCTTTGTGGTCGAGCGGTTCTAGGCGCTTCAGTCAGGAACCGCGCTGCTGCTGCGGTCGCAGGTTCAAATCCTGCCTCGGGCATGGATGTGCTGATGTCCTTAGGTTAGTTAGGTTTAAGTAGTTCAGTCTAGGGGACTGATGACCTCAGATGTTAAGTGCCATAGTGCTTAGAGCCCAAACAATGTCATATGAAATAATGTTCTGGGATAACTCATCTTTAAAGAAAGAAGTGTTCATAGCTCAAAAAAGTGCTGTAAGAATATATACTGCTCCCCTACGATCATCTTGTACTCATCTGTTTACGGAGTTGGGCATTCTGATTATTGTTTCACAGCATATTCATCCTCTCACGAAGTTTTTTGTAAATAATAAACTACAGCTCAAAAGCAGGAATGATGTACATAATTACAATACGAAAAGGAAAAATGACGTTCATTACTCTACGTTAATGTTTCTTTGGCACAAAAAGAGGTGCACAATGGTGCAACAAAATTTTCTGATCACGTACCCACTGTTATAAAATGTCTGATAGACAGCACAGTAAAATTAGAAACTATTTCATATTAAAAAAATATAAAACCTATCTTACACATTTTCATCATATTTACAAATTGGGATGGAATGTAAAATGACTCGTTCCACATCAGTATGAGTTAGCGTGAAAATTGATCCA
The DNA here is from genome assembly GCF_023864275.1 of Schistocerca cancellata. NCBI lineage: Eukaryota > Metazoa > Arthropoda > Insecta > Orthoptera > Acrididae > Schistocerca > Schistocerca cancellata. Next base: position 976,178,925 of record NC_064627.1, read on the forward strand.
CAGAACATGAAAGTAATTAAGTAACTAGCTAACTAACTGCATAAAACAACAAACAGTGTTGGTTGCAAAACTGGATTTTATATTTCATTTATCCTCTATTGAAGCATTTCGCTATGTACTAGGCGTCTTCAGACTGCCCTACGAGATAAATACAACCTATCACATACATGGCATGACCTCGATTCAGCAAAATTGGACTAGCAAGAAAAAATAAAACTTACTGATAAAATACGGTTGTAGCACATAGAATGCCGCACATACAAATGTCGTAACTGGAAACTGCCGTGGTCAGAAGTTGAAAAAAAAAATTGTGCAGTTTCCTAAAAGATAAGAGTAAAGAATATCGTAATATGGCCGATAAAATGTTCAGAGACCAGTAAATAGTCTAATGCATTAGAAGCTCAAAACATACTCAAACAAAATTTAAAAATATGTAAAACAACTTATTGATATAGAAGCCGTTGAATAAATGGGAAAGACCCAGCAAGTAATTGCCCGTGTCAAATTTTTTAAAAAGGCCTTGCGGGGTATCTTTGTCAGGTGTACGGCGCCGTCTTCTGTGTCATAAGTTGTTTTTCATATATTTTTAAATTTTGTTTGAGCGCGTTTTGGGCTTTTAGTGCATTAGACTGCTTACTGGCTTCTGAACATTTAATCGGTCATATTCTGATATATTTTTCTCTTATCTTATAGGACACCGCAGCGGTAAGTTGTTTTATTTTTTCTTTCTAGCCCAATTTTGCTAAATCGGGGTCATGCCATTTATATGAAAAGTTGTATTTTTCTCGTAGGCCAGTCTGAAGATGCAAGGTATAAGGCTAAACGCGTCATTGGAGGATAAATAAAATTAAAAAAAACGGTTTTGCAACCAAGACAGTGGTTGCTGTATCACATCGCCATGGATTGGAAGAAGTTCTCAATAACTAACTCCCTCCTACGCTCATTTAATTAATATGGTACTCGCTACGACTGTGACAGTTTCCTCGGCCACTTGAAATCCTTATTTTCTTTTCATTCTTCAGGTGTGCAGAGGATATTAACCGTTGGCGCACACGTCCCCTTAGTGGACTTCCCTTTAAAACGGAGCAGGCTTTTGCCGGCCGCGGTGGCCGAGCAGTTCTAGGCGCTTCAGTCCGGAACTGCGCGACTGCTACGGTCGCAGGTTCGAATCCTGCCTCGGGCATGGACGCATGTGATGTCCTTAGGTTAGTTAGGTTTGTTGTTGTTGTGGTCTTCAGTCCTGAGACTGGTTTGATGCAGCTCTCCATGCTACTCTATCCTGTGCAAGCTTCTTCATCTCCCAGTACCTACTGCAGCCTACAGCCTTCTGAATCTGCTTAGTGTATTCATCTCTTGGTCTCCCTCTACGATTTTTACACTCCACGCTGCCCTCTAATACTAAATTGGTGATCCCTTGATGCCTCAGAACATGTCCTACCAACCGATCCCTTCTTCTAGTCAAGTTGTGCCACAAACTCCTCTTCTCCCCAATTCTATTCAATACCTCCTCATTAGTTATGTGATCTACCCATCTAACCTTCAGCATTCTTCTGCAGCACCACATTTCGAAAGCTTCTATTCTCTTCTTGTCTAAACTATTTATCGTCCACGTTTCACTTCCATACATGGCTACACTCCATACAAATACTTTCAGAAACGACTTCCTGAGACTTAAATCAATACTCGATGTTAACAAATTTCTCTTCTTCAGAAACACTTTCCTAGCTATTGCCAGTCTACATTTTATATCCTCTCTACTTCGACCATCATCAGTTATTTTGCTCCCCAAATAGCAAAACTCCTTTACTACTTTAAGTGTCTCATTTCCTAATCTAATTCCCTCAGCATCACCCGACTTAATTCGACTACATTCCATTATCCTCGTTTTGCTTTTGTTGATGTTCATCTTATATCCTCCTTTCAAGACCGTCCATTCCGTTCAACTGCTCTTCCAAGTACTTTGCTGTCTCTGACAGAATTACAATGTCATTGGCGAACCTCAAAGTTTTTATTTCTTCTCCTTGGATTTTAATACCTACTCCGAATTTTTCTTTTGTTTCCTTTAGTACTTGCTCAATATACAGATTGAATAACAACAGGGATAGTCTACAACCCTGTCTCACTCCCTTCCCAACCACTGCTTCTCTTTCATACCCCTCGACTCTTATAACTGCCATCTGCTTCAAGTAGGTTTAAGTAGTTCTAAGTTCTAGGGGACTGATGACCTCAGAAGTTAAGTCCCATTGTGCTCAGAGCCATTTGAACCATTTTGGAGCGGGCTTTGCACAACACCGGCTGCCACCGGGTCCCCAGCAGCTCGCCGTTTGCCAAACAGCGGGCCCAGAGCGCCGTCCTGCTACTTGCCGAGTGCCGTTTGCAGCCTCACCGGCCGTCCTTATAGTGTGAGTGAGGCTGAGTTTCGTCACCGCGCACGGCCGGCACCCAGCCTGCGGACCGCGGTGCGCCATATTTGGCGACCGCGCAGCTCATTGGCACTTTTCCAGAGAAACGCTGCCGGCCTCATTTTAATCCAATACTGACGCGACATTCCACAGTTCCTTCTCCGAAAAACACGTTCTACTGGCTCTCATGTGCTCTAGGGAGCCATCCACTTCGTTATTTGTGAGACCGACCTAGACACTGTCACGAACTGCGTGAAAAAATTTGGCTGTAGGCCTCCTAACGTAATGGCGAAGAAGTATTTATTGAACTTGTATAGGGATTATATACTTTCTTTCAAAACTCTAGCCGTTTTTCTGTTTATCGTGAAGGATACATTACTTTGGTTCATCCAATACAAATTTTTTCCATTAACGTCGTAAGTGATCACACCCGCTTGGTTCATTACTTCTTCTCGCTCCATTGTCCCTATTGAGATATACAGCATTTAAACATTTTCGGTAGTTTAGTACATGGCTTTTTCATCTGATAGTGTCTCATGGTTTAGGCCTTTCCTTGATGAGCTACGCCAGCATTAGTTGATCAAAAGTGCTGGGACTATCAATGCTTTCTTTATCTCTTACTTGCGATATTATTTTCTTCAAATAAAATGGTTGAAGCCGGCCGGAGTGTCCGAGCGGCTCTAGGCGCTACAGTCTGGAACCGCGCGACCGCTACGGTCGCAGGTTCGAATTCTGCCTCGGACATGGTTGTGTGTGATGTCCTTAGGTTAGTTAGGTTTAAGTAGTTCTTAGTTCTAGGGGACTGATGACCTCAGAAGTTAAGACCCATAGTGCTCAGAGCCATTTGAACCATCTGAAAAGGTTTGAAAATTAAGTTGTAAGCGATAATTGATAATAACTGAGAATTCTGATGTGAGTTATTTACAAACATTTTACTCTGAATCCACTTGTACACATTTTTCTGAGTCGCCACCATCTATTGATCATTCCATCACCCAAAGTGATCTTATTTAGTAGAAATCCTCAATTGTCAATCCTGTGTATGCCAGAAATGGTTTACCCACAACCACCATCTGACCAAAGACTGCAAGAATCCCCCATCGTAAATACATGCAAAGTTAACTACCTTCTGAAACAATGAACAAATCTATTCTCCTTAAATGTAAGACAAACCATGCTCCCGTCAAATCGGACTTAACCACTCCTATCCATCCTACTGATACACCACTCCACCCAATTCCTAAGTAAGTCCTTAGGTCCCACTCCCACTGCCGAACACACTATCGACTTCGTTATTACTAAAAAAAAATGGAAAACATCACTCACGGATTAGGTCTTAAGCTTGTTTCGACTGGCCCACTGCTGCCTACAAGACAGTACGAGGAGCGATCTATGATCGTGGCACATGCGATCAGTTTTTTGTCAATTCCTCCAACACTTATTGCAAGTAGATCAATCCTGAAGATGTCACCGCTTTTTTAATCACGCAGCTCCTCATTTGACTGGGTGGACTCCGGTCCAGACATCTCTACCACAGAAAAATCGGAGAAGACCCCAGGAATCGAACGCGGATCCTTCCGATCCGAAGAGAGCAACGCTGACCATTTTAGGGCCGTCAGATCCTTCAACAACTCATACTGACGACCTATCTCGTACTTATCCTAAATTCCCCCTTTTATATTCCCAAAACCATCCTCATTTCCGATCTCACAGCTAAATACTCTTGTCTCATTCTAATTCCATTCCACCCCACACAGTTAATAATAAGTCCCATTCTACCCTACTCAGTACTCTCTACAACCACAATTTTTTTCCTTTATACTAACCCTCGTAATGATCCACTAACAAACTACCTTCTCCTACTCACATCCCTAAACCATCTTGCTATACTTCTTTCACCTCCCTCACAACACCATTTCTTCCAACCATCAAACGTGGATGTGATCATGAAGCTTCACGAACAGTATCATCAGTTGAGCTCATAAACGCCATGAAGATAATTCATTTTTTTTATTTTTCAGGCATTATAAGTTTTTTGGACTTTCTGAATGAATCTGTGCGGCCGAAGAACGGAAACATTGCTGCTGGCAGACCATCTCCTACAGAAGGACGAAACTGCAATGAAGAAAACATATGGGTCTATTTTTTGTGTACCACCTGATTAATAGTGACTTAGTTGTTAAGACAACATTAAAAGAAGGGCCAACATCACAGCTTGTTGTTGGTATTGGTGGACGTATCGTATTATCAGTAATGACAACAAATGATATATATCAAGTTCTGCTGCCATCCATCATTAGTTGTAAGTTAACGCACCACTTAGTACTACTTGTAAAAATAGACATTATTTACTACTTCGACTTTCTCTCTAACATCACTGCGTGACGTCTTCTGTGCTGAATGTTGCTTCCTCGAACAAGCCCACTTTTCATTAGCAAGGCAGCCTGTACAAATAACTTCAAGCCGCTGTATACATTAAAGAAAATGTTAGCTGTCTGAAGGTATTGGGTTTCACTTCCCTATGACTATATAACTTTAAGTTTAGTTGAAGACAGCGCAAATTCTGTGTAACATATTCTATAATTTACTAAGTAGTTTCTGGAGCATGAAATTATTGTTGCACAGGGACGTAGTTGATGACTATTAATGAAATAAGATCGCTTTTTATTTTATTTTCGCACTGTGGAATGTGAGCTGCAGTTTTTACTCTGACAAAAACTTGCTAAGGCAATCCGAAAGTTCAAATGTTCTTCCACTCCTGATCTCATTACATTTTATACTATTAATTCAAAGCTCCACCACAGACTTGCGAGTCGACAAAAAAATCTGAAGCACGGCGGTGTATGTAGTAAAAGATGAGCCTGGCAAGAGTCGCAAGCGGCACAGTGATAAGGTTACAAATGTACACCACAGTTAAAAAAATCCAATGGCGTCTATCAGGCGAACGTGCAGTCTCACCGATAACGCCTTCATATCCTATCAAACGACCGGGAAACAGCTACATATTTCAAGTGTTACTTCCTCTAGGTGAGCCTGTAGAGACGCACAGAAACTGCGTGTCTTTTACCCGTTAGGTTTTCTCAATCAAGTAAAGACCATACTTTCACACTCTGCTGCCTCTGGTAGCCAGCCTGTCACAGCCAGTGAAATTCTCAGCGGTCCAATCATTCATACTTATTACTCCCAGCTTCCCATTATTTATGTGGTGTACACGGCGGCAGCACATGAACTAGCTAGCTAATGTGATGCCGCCGTTCACAGCATAAAGCCGGCCGGTGTGGCCGAGCGGTTCTAGGCGCTTCAGTCTGGAACCGCGCGACCGCCACGGTCGCAGGTTCGAATCCTGCCTCGGGCATGTCCTTAGGTTAGTTAGATTTAAGTAGTTCTAAGTTCTAGGGGACTGATGACCTCAGATGTTAAGACCCATAGTGCTCAGAGCCATTTTTTTCACAGCATAAGCAGGGAAGACGGTCCAGCAGAACAGTCATTGATTTTTTTCCAACCTCTATGAGATGCACAATGATGATTACCCGGTATCCACATGATCTCTTGGTATTACATAGTGTCCTGGATATGGTGTAAAAACGTAACACCGAAATCGATTGCAAATAAAATAAAACCTATAAATATAGCTGGAACTGTAGTCAATGCTACATAGAAACATCGTAATACTGTCATTGATGCACTGTCGACGTGTGTTCATGAAGTGTCCTGCATGACATAACAGTAGTTTTTACAGTTAGTTGCTAGTTCTCTGAAAGGAAGGTTGCAGTATATTGTTCACTTATCTGTTACAAGTTGTGGTTCGGTGGAGATAGATCAGGCAATCATTCGAATAACATCAAATGCACACCACACTCTTGTTTTCATGGCATCCAGACGCTCTCGTTGTAACTAATGAGGACTTTTCAGAACCACAACATCGATCATTCTACGCTTTCATGTACCCAATAAATGCAGCCATACACAAAAAGAAGCATTTCAGGATCATGACCACCACCATGCACAGACTGCAACAGGCGACGGCTGTACTGACGCCGAGCAAAGAATACCTGGATTGGTCACTCGATTCACTACCATTACTCTGTACGATTTCAGCGTGAGCTTGTGTACACCCCTGTGACCAGATATTACTGACACGCCAGTCGGAAGTGGTTAATGGCACCCGATTTTCTTAAGCTTCTTTTCAAGGCCGCTCGTAACCCTTCAAGCTGGGCGAAAGTCTGAGGAACGAGCCGAAGCATATGCTGTGATTGGAGCCAGCCTGCCTCGCACTGGTTTTCGAGCAACTACGTACACAGCGCCTTAGGTCGTAGATGAAACTGAAAGTCAAAAAGCATAGGCAGTCCAGAAAAAAGACAGGACAAATTAGTAATTTTAGTTAATTTTTTATCGAAAGTAAGATAATTTAAAATGTTGTGTGTATTAAAGTGTGTACGCGTTCCTAAAAGCAAGCAGGTAATATTGAGGGTCTCCTTCCATATTTCTTGGGCTATTAAGCAAGAGGATGTTCTCTCAGAGATCTAATATATAACAGTATTTGGGAGCTATTCCTCACCTTTTGCAATGTTCATTTACGAACTTTAACGAACGAAACACCGTTTCCTTGAACACTTCTTTATTTCATATAAGCTACAATTGTTTTTTCGTAAAACAAAGTATCGTCGAGGTAACAGGCAGAGCAGTTACATAAAATTTTGCTATTATATTTATCTAAACAAATGGACGTAGAATTACGAACTGCTTGAAAATATAATAGAGTGTTTAGTTACTGTTTCATTCCAGTATGTCCCCATAAATATTATAAGTTAAGAACTTAATACATACTCTATGACTGAAAGAAATAGATGTATAAAGCTGAAATAAAATATCAACAAAATGGGAAAAAACAGAACCCTTCAACAAGGCGCAATTATTAAGTAATAGGAAACACAGATATGTCGACTGAGAAACAGATGGCTTCAGTGAAGACGTAACTGGCTGTAAGCCTAATCATGGAGTAAAGAAGAAATAGAAAAAGCTGTGACCTTTTACATCTACATACACGCTCCGCAAGCCACCGTATGGTGCATGGAGGAGGGTACCGTGTACCATTACAAGTCATTTCCTTTCCAGTCCCGCACGCAAATAGAGCGAGAGAGAACCGACTGTCTATAAGCCTTCAAACAAGCCCTAATTCCTCGTATCTTATCTTCGTTGTCCTTACTCGCAACGTACGTTAGCTACTGTAGAATTGTTCTGCCGTCAGCTTCAAATGCCGATTTTCTAAATTTTCTCAGTAGTGTTTCCGTACTGAGTTTCCCATTTGAGTTCACGAAGGATCTACACAATAACATAGAAAAAACTATCAGCCTCGATTGCGGTAATGAAACCAACCTTTACCTAGGTTTCAGCCCAAATAATTAAGCCTTCTTCAGAAGATATACCTGAATCTATAATTAGTCTAAGAGGGCATGGTCTAGAAATAAAACTAAAACAGCCTGAATAGGCGTAGATTTGCAGCGCGTCATCTAGTCCCACTTAGTTTCACGTGAGCTCCAGAGGCCCACCGCACGACGTCCATGGAAACGAGGCGCACGCCAGAGCTCAAGTCTTGGTGTTGACTTAGTACTTATGTACCGCATTTGTAAAATGTGACTACTACTACTCAGGCTGTTTTAGTTTTATTTCTAGACCATGCCCTCTTAGATTAATTACAGATTCAGGTATATCTTCTGAAGGAGGCTCAATTATTTGTGCTGAAACCTAGGTAAAGGTTGGTTTCATTACCGTAGTCGAGGCTGACAGTTTCTTATATATTAGATTATCACGATTGCTGACTGTGATGCAATGTTGAACGTACAAGCATCTCCGTAAGACACGTGTGTTGATCAAATCTACCGCCTCTGAACCGCTTCGATGTCCTCCTTTAATCCGATTTGGTGGGTGTTGTGTACATAGTTCCGCGTAGTCAGCGCGTACACAACTTTCCCACTAGAGTGCGCCCCGCTAAGCACAACAGCGCAGGCGCAGAGCCCGTCCGTCTCCGCACTACGAGATGGTGCTGCCATAGAGACGGACCAAATTCTGCTTCCACCGATCCGCGTATTCATATGTAACGCATCCAATGAGATTGTTGCTAACATAGAACCTTTTCTCCTCGCGGATCACACTCGCGCAGTGATACATGAACGCGCGAGGTATTATAACGAGTGTACAGACCTCCAATTAGTCAGTCTGCATTTGTCTGCACCAGTCTGTACCAGTCTGCATTAGTCTGTACCAGTCTGTACGAGTTCTACATTTGTCCGTACCAGTCTATAGTCAAGTTTCAGTCTGCGCCTAATAAGATTACTATATTCCTGTACATAGCCATGAAGATAAATGTATAGACACTTTTGGCAAGTATCAGAGATATATGTGAGAATAATATTAACGTACCAATACCAAAGGAACTTCAGATTGTCAATTGTAAATAGCATCCAGAACCAAGTTAAGTAATTCTTATGCTTGTTATTATTTTAATAAATGTTGGTCAAAATTAATCAAATTCTGTTTAAAGTTGGTTGCCGTCAATCTGCTACTCTAAGCGTGCAAGTGGCATTTCTATCGTCTGACCTAACGGCAGAAGATAAACACGCCACGATAAGACCACGAGACATATTGCTGACACTCGCCTACTTTGTTAGAGCGACAAGTCAAATAATCTGATGGTGTGTATACTGAAGGTCTTACAGTACGCACACCACAGTGGGGATCCCGAACACTCGACCTGTACTCAAGAATGGGTTGCCCTAGTTAACCTGTTCGTGGTCCCGTTTATAGATGAGCTACACTTTCCTAAAATTCTCTCAGTAGCCAGAATTCGACCATTCGCCTTCCCTATTACCGCTGTTACGTGCTTGTTTCATTTTAGATGACTTGACAACACTAGTCCTAGATGTTTGATCGGCGTGAATATGTCAAGCGGCACACTACTAATTCTGAATTCGAACATTGCGAAGTTGATTTCCCTACTCATCTGCATTAACTAAAATTTTTCTCTATTTAGAGCAAGCTGCCATTCATCACAAGAACTGGAAATTATGTCTAAGTCATCTGGTATCCTCCTACAGTTACTTAATGACGAAACTTTTTAGTACACCGCAGCTTCATCAGCAAACAGCCGCAGATTATTGATCACCCTGTCCCTCAGGTCATTTATGTATACATATAGAAAATAATAGCGGTCCTATCCCCTTCCCTGGGAAACCTTGGCTGCAGTTGTGTATGATTTTAGAAGTCATCTCGAGTAAGCTTAATTGTAAATCTGTCTGTAAATACTCAGTATATAAGTAATTCTGGAATTATTCTGTCTTTTGCGACTATATGAAGCCTTACCTGTATCAAACGCGTTTCGCTTTATTTAAAACGTATTCAGTGGTTAGCTTTCTTGTTCCTACATTATTTACGAACCTTCCTCTATACACAGGTGTTCCACTTTTAGCACACCACACTGCAGTGACACACACTATTTTCTCGTTCGCATCTACATCTACATAGATACTCTACAAATCACATTTAAGTGCCTGGCAGAGGGTTCATCGAACCACCTTCACAATTCTCTATTATTCCAATCACGTATAGCGCGCGGATAGAACGAACACATATATCTTTCCGTACGAGCTCTGACATCCCTTATTTTATCGTGGTGATCGTTCCGCCCTATGCAGGTCGGTGTCAACAAAATATTTTCGCATTCGGAGGAGAAAGTTGGTGATTGGAATTTCGTGAGAAGATTCCGTCGCAACGAAAAACGCCTTTCTTTTAATGGTTTCCAGCCCAAATTCCGTATCACTTCTGTGACACTCTCTCCCACATTTCGCGTTAATACAAAACATGCTGCCTTTCTTAGAACTTTTTCAATGTACTCTGTCAGTTCTACCTGATAAGGATCCCACACCGCGCAGCAGTATTCTAAAAGGACGGACAAGCGTAGTGTAAGCAGTCTCCTTAGTAGGTCTGTTACATTTTCTAAGTGTCCTGCCAATAAAACGCAGTCTTTGGTTAGCCTTCCCCACAACATTTTCTATGTCTTCTTTCCAATTCAAGTTGTTCGTAATTGTAATAACTAGGTATTTAGTGGAATTTACGGCTTTTAGATTAGACTGATTTATCGTGTAACCAAAGTTTAACGAGTTCCTTTTAGTACTCAGGTGGATGACCTCACACTTTTCGTTATTTAGAGTCAACTGCCACTTTTCGCACCATTCAGATATTTTTTCTAAATCGTTTTGCAGTTTGTTTTGATCTTCTGATGACTTTATTACTCGATAAAGGACAGCGTTATCTACAAACAACCGAAGACAACTGCTCAGATTGTCTCCCAAATCGTTTATATAGATAAGGAACAGCAAAGGGCCTATAATACTACCTTGGGGAACGCCTGCAATCACTTCTGTTTTACTCGATGGCTTTCCGTCAGTTACTACGAACTGTGACCTCTCCGACAGAAAATCGCAAATCCAGTCACGTAACTGAGACGATATTCCATAAGCACCAATTTTACTACGAGCCACTTGTGTGATGCAGTGTCAAAAGCCTTCCGGAAATCCAGAAATACGGAATCGATCTGGGAATCACTTGTCCATAGCACTCAACACTTCATGCGAATAAAGAGATTTTACACATCGACATTCGCCTAGTGCACTTTGTGTACTCGTCTACTTTGTGTGTAAAGGCCTTAAAGACAAAACGACAACCTGTACTCCGGATATCTTTGTCCGTAGGAAAGTATAAAGTTACGAAGGAAACCGAAAGTGGTCAGCTGTAATAAATACTACTTATGGGATCTGATGAAGCATTAGGTCTGCCATTTCTGGAGAAACCCTACTGCTCGAAGCAAACTATTTCCCAAAGTGTGTGAGGAACTGTCCCTATAACGCACTACTAATACGCTCGCATCGGATACTGTTCGCAATAATCAGTGATTATTTTTCAGGACACTTGTAAGGCTTCTGGTCGTGCGGCTTTTCGCGGATGATGCTGTAGTATACAGAGAAGTTGCAGCATTAGAAAATTGCAGTGAAATGCAGGAAGATCTGCAGCGCATAGGCACTTGGTGCAGGAAGTGGCAACTGACCCTTAACATAGACAAATGTAATGTATAGCGAATACATAGAAAGAAGGATCCTTTATTATATGATTATATGATAGCGGAACAAATACTGGTAGCAGTTACTTCTGTAAAATATCTGGGAGTATGCGTGCGGAACGATTTGAAGTGGAATGATCATATAAAATTAATTGTTGGTAAGGCGGGTGCCAGGTTGAGATTCATTGGGAGAGTCCTTAGAAAATGTAGTCCATCAACAAAAGAGGTGGCTTACAAAACACTCGTTCGACCTATACTTGAGTATTGCTCATCAGTGTGGGATCCGTACCAGGTCGGGTTGACAGAGGAAATAGAGAAGATCCAAAGAAGAGCGGCGCGTTTCGTCACAGGGTTATTTGGTAACCGTGATAGCGTTACGGAGATGTTTAGCAAACTCAAGTGGCAGACTGTGCAAGAGAGGCGCTCTGCATCGCGGTGTAGCTTGCTCGCCAGGTTTCGAGAGGGTGCGTTTCTGGATGAGGTATCGAATATATTACTTCCCCCTACTCATACCTCTCGAAGAGATCACGAATGTAAAATTAGAGAGATTCGAGCGTGCACGGAGGCTTTCCTGGAGTCGTTCTTCCCGCGAACCATACGCGATTGGAACAGGAAAGGGAGGTAATGACAGTGGCACGTAAAGTGCCCTCCGCCACACACCGTTGAGTGGCTTGCGGAGTATAAATGTAGATGTAGATGTAGATGGAGCATATGTAGGATTAGGAATGCACACGACTATTAGGCTGACTGTTAGAGACACGAAGCAGACATTTCCACTACTATGAGACGCAGGCAGCTGCAACGTCACGCTTAGTGACCCACAAGTGTTTTGATAGGCTGTCAGGTGACCTCGCTACTTTGCCTTTCGTTTACTATGAACAAACGGTGACAGGACTGCATAAGATGTCTTATTTGTTTGCGGCACTGTCGCGCAAGAGAGCTGCAGGAGATGTACGACCTCTGCCTAATCTGTACTTCACAGGATCTGCTTGTGAATATGAAGGAAGGAAAGAAGGAAGATCAGGTTTGACGACCCGTTGACATCGAGGTCGCTAGAGGCGGAGCGCAATCTCGGATTGTGTCAAGGATGGGGAAGGAAACCGGCCGCGCCCTTTCAAAGGAACCATCCCGACATTTACCTGGAGCGATTTAGGGGAATCACGGGAAACCTAAATCTGGATGGCCGGACTCGAGTTTGAACCATCGGCCCCCGAACTGTGAATGCGGACAGGTGCTGGCAGTAGGCGGGAGCGCGTGCGTCCCCGTTTCTGCACAGCTCGACATTGAACGAGCAGCCCCGGACGTTGTCGGCGGAGCTGGTGCGGACGCCAGACCTGAAAACCTTCAGGCTGAGGAAACGCGCGCTCTGCCGTAACATCCGCGTGCCCCGAGTTTCGCAGCCACTCAGAGGGTCGCGCCTGACACGGAGCTACTTAGCGGCGCGCACAAAGAGTGAACAAGGCGGTTCCATACGTGTTTGTAACAAAAGCTCTTACGGGTGCATAAATACCTCGTGAGAGCCGAATTCCATGTCTACACTGAGGGGGCAAAACCGTGGGGATAGTGGCATGTACATATACCTATGGCGGTAGTATAAAAGGGGAATGCATTCATCTACATCTACATTTATACTCCGCAAGCCACCCAACGGTGTGTGGCTGAGGGCACTGTACGTGCCACTGTCATTACCTCCCTTTCCTGTTCCAGTCGCGTATGGTTCGCGGGAAGAACGACTGCCGGAAAGCCTCCGTGCACGCTCGAATCTCTCTAATTTTACGCTCGTGATCTCCTCGGTAGGTATAAGTAGGGGGAAGCAATATATTCGATACCTCATCCAGAAACGCACCCTCTCGAAAACTGGTCAACAAGCTACACCGCGATGCAGAGCGCCTCTCTTGCAGAGTCTGCCACTTGAGTTTGCTAAACATCTCTGTAACGCTATCACGCTTACCAAATAACACTGTGACGCGCCGCTCTTCTTTGGATCTTCTCTGTCTCCTCTGTCAACCCGACCTGGTACTGATCCCACACTGATGAGCAATACTCAAGTATAGGTCGAACGAGTGTTTTGTAAGCTACCTCCTTTGTTTATGGACATCATTTTCTAAGGACTCTCCCAATGAATCTCAACCTGGCACCCGTCATACTAACAATTAATTTTATGTGATAATTCCACTTCAAATCGTTCCGTACGCATACTCCCAGATATTTTACAGAAGTAACTGCTACCAGTGTTTGTTCCGCTATCATATAATCATACAATAAAGGGTCCTTCTTTCTATGTATTGGCAATACATTACATTTGTCTATGTCACAGGTCAGTTGCCACTCCCTGCACCAAGTGCCTATCCGCTGCAGATCTTCCTGCATTTGGCTGCAATTTTCTAATGCTGCAACTTCTCTGTATACTACACCATCATCCGCAAAAAGCCGCATTGAACTTCCCACACTATCTACCAGGTCATTCATATATATTGTGGAAAGCAATAACACTCCCCTGTGGCACACCAGAGGTTACTTTAACGTCTGTAGACGTCTCTCCATTGAGAACAACATGATGTGTTCTGTTTGCTACAAACTCTTCAATCCAGCCACACAGCTGGTCTGGTACTCCGTAGCTCCTTACTTTGTTTATCAGGCGACAGTGCGGAACTGTATCGAACGTCTTCCGGAAGTCAAGGAAAATGGCATCTACTTGGGACCCTGTATCTAATATTTTCTGGGTCTCATGAACAAATAAAGAGAGCTGGGTCTCACACGATCGCTGTTTGCGGAATCCATGTTGAATCCTACAGAGTAGATTATGGGTTTCCAGAAATGAAGTGATACGCGAGCAAAAAACATGTTCTAAAATTCTACAACAGATCGATGTCAGAGATATAGTCCTATAGTTTTGCGCATCTGCTCGACGACCCTTCTTGAAGACTGGGACTACCTGTGCTCCTTTCCAATCATTTGGAAGCTTCCGTTCCTCTAGAGACTTGCGGTACACGGCTGTTAGAAGGGGGACAAGATCTTTCGCGTACTCTGTGTAGAATCGAACTGATGTCCCGTCAGGTTCAGTGGACTTTCCTCTGTTGAGTGATTTCAGATTTCAGTTGCTTTTCTGTTCCTTGGACACTTATTTCGATGTCAGCCATTTTTTCGTTCGTACGAGGATTTAGAGAAGGAACTGCAGTGCGGTCTTCAGGTGTGAAACAGCTTTGGAAAAAGATGTTTAGCATTTCACCTTTACGCGTGTCATCCTCTGTTTCAAGGCCATTATCATCCCAGAGTGTGCATTTGCTGAAACTGTCATTTGTACGCAGGTGATTCATGTGAAAAGCTTTCTGACGTGATTATTTCCGCACGACTGGTATTAACAGACCTTGGTTGCGGAACGGTAGTTGGAGCTGGACGCGTGGGTGACTCCATTTCGGAAATCGTTAGGGAATTCAATACTCCGCGATCCACAGTGTCAAGAGTGTGCCGAGAATACCAATGTTCAGGCATTACCTCTCACCACGGGCACCGCAGTGGCCGACGGCCTTCACTTAACGACAGAGAGCAGCGGCATTTGTGTGGAATTGTCAGTGCTAACAGACAAGCAGTACTGCATGAAATAATTTCAGAAATTAACTTTGGACGTACGACGAACATTTTCCTGAGGATAGTGCGACGAAGTAAGGCGTTAATGTTCTATGGCAGCAGACGACCGGCCTTCTCTTAACGACAGAGAGCAGCGGCATTTGTGTGGAATTGTCAGTGCTAACAGACAAGCAGCATTGCATGGAATAACTTCAGAAATTAACGTGGGACGTACGACTAACGTATCCCTTAGCATAGTGCGGCGAAATCTGGCGTTAACGTGCTACGGCAGCAGTCGGCCGACCGGAGGGCCTTTGCTAACAGCACGACATCGTGTGCAGCGCCTGTTCTGGGCTCTTGATTATATCGACTGGATCCTAGACGATTAGAAAACCGTGGGCTGGTCGGATGAGTCCCGATTTCGTTAGTAAGAGCTGATGGTAGGATTCGAGTGTGACGCAGACCCCACGAAGCTATGGACCCAAGTTGTCAACAAGACACTGTCCAAGCTGGTAGTGGCGCCATAATGACGTGGGCTGTGTTAATGTGGAACAGCCTGGGTTCTCAGTATGTTCGACTACTCGGAAATCATTTGCAGGCATTCATGGACGTCATGTTCCCAAACAACGACGGAATTTTTGAGGATAACAATGCGCCATGTCATCACGTCACAGTCGTTCGCCATTGGTTTGAAGAACATTCTAGACAATTGGATCGAATGTTTGGCCACACAGATCGCCCGACATAAATCCCATCAAACATTTACGGGACATAATCGAAAAGTCATTTCCTGCACATAATGCTGCACTAGCAACACTTTCGCAGTTATGAACGGCTACAGAGGCACCCAGGGCTTAATATTTCAGCAGGGGACTACCAACGACATGTTGAATCCATGTTACGTCGAGTTGCTGTGCAACGCCGGATAAGAAGGGGTTCGACATGATATTAGGAGGTATCGCATGACTTCTGTTACCTCATTGTAGATAGAAGAGACAATCAAAGCTTTGAAATGCAGCCGACAGGTGTAGAGAGCTCTGCTATTGTGGTTCAAAATACAATTCCAAGATGAAAGCGGTGACGGTTACATGATCTGTGGTTTAAGTGCGAAGTACACTCCTGGAAATGGAAAAAAGAACACATTGACACCGGTGTGTCAGACCAACCATACTTGCTCCGGACACTGCGAGAGGGCTGTACAAGCAATGATCACACGCACGGCACAGCGGACACACCAGGAACCGCGGTGTTGGCCGTCGAATGGCGCTAGCTGCGCAGCATTTGTGCACCGCCGTCGTCAGTGTCAGCCAGTTTGCCGTGGCATACGGAGCTCCATCGCAGTCTTTAACACTGGTAGCATGCCGCGACAGCGTGGACGTGAACCGTATGTGCAGTTGACGGACTTTGAGCGAGGGCGTATAGTGGGCATGCGGGAGGCCGGGTGGACGTACCGCCGAATTGCTCAACACGTGGGGCGTGAGGTCTCCACAGTACATCGATGTTGTCGCCAGTGGTCGGCGGAAGGTGCACGTGCCCGTCGACCTGGGACCGGACCGCAGCGACGCACGGATGCACGCCAAGACCGTAGGATCCTACGCAGTGCCGTAGGGGACCGCACCGCCACTTCCCAGCAAATTAGGGACACTGTTGCTCCTGGGGTATCGGCGAGGACCATTCGCAACGGTCTCCATGAAGCTGGGCTACGGTCCCGCACACTGTTAGGCCGTCTTCCGCTCACGCCCCAACATCGTGCAGCCCGCCTCCAGTGGTGTCGCGACAGGCGTGAATGGAGGGACGAATGGAGACGTGTCGTCTTCAGCGATGAGAGTTGCTTCTGCCTTGGTGCCAATGATGGTCGTATGCGTGTTTGGCGCCGTGCAGGTGAGCGCCACAATCAGGACTGCATACGACCGAGGCACACAGGGCCAACACCCGGCATCATGGTGTGGGGAGCGATCTCCTACACTGGCCGTACACCACTGGTGATCGTCGAGGGGACACTGAATAGTGCACGGTACATCCAAACCGTCATCGAACCCATCGTTCTACCATTCCTAGACCGGCAAGGGAACTTGCTGTTCCAACAGGACAATGCACGTCCGCATGTATCCCGTGCCACCCAACGTGCTCTAGAAGATGTAAGTCAAATACCCTGGCCAGCAAGATCTCCGGATCTGTCCCCCATTGAGCATGTTTGGGACTGGATGAAGCGTCGTCTCACGCGGTCTGCACGTCCAGCACGAACGCTGGTCCAACTGAGGCGCCAGGTGGAAATGGCATGGCAAGCCGTTCCACAGGACTACATCCAGCATCTCTACGATCGTCTCCATGGGAGAATAGCAGCCTGCATTGCTGCGAAAGGTGGATGTACACTGTACTAGTGCCGACATTGTGCATGCTCTGTTGCCTGTGTCTATGTGCCTGTGGTTCTGTCAGTGTGATCATGTGATGTATCTGACCCCAGGAATGTGTCAATAAAGTTTCCCCTTCCTGGGACAATGAATTCACGGTGTTCTTATTTCAATTTCCAGGAGTGTATATTACAGTTTTTGCATAAAAAAAAGTCTCCAGCTGCTATTCACCACCAGCTAGTGTACGTCTGAGGAGTGAGTGTAATGTTACTAAAACAATTGCGGTTTTGGGGCTATAGAGTTTGTAAAGGCAGAACAGTTGCGCGAGACGACTAAGGGCAAACGCGGCCAAACACGTACCTCAGATAACATCGTGTGCCGCGTCGAAGGGAGGATTCAAGCCGATCATCGCATGTACGTGAGGCAGACTGCACGTGAACTCAAAGTCTGCATTGACAATGTGGTGGACATCGTGCTCAACGCAATGGACTATTGCAAGACTTTTCTAGGTACCGCCGCAGTTCTCAGACGAGAGTAACAAGTGAATGGGATTGTCTCTCCAACACTTAGTGTGGAATCAGGTGAATGATTTGTTACTGCAACGTATAGTCGCAGGGAACAAAACGTGAGTGCATCATTGTCTCAGTCTGGAACGGCTGATGTAGGCGATTGGGAGGGAACAGCCGGCCGCTGTGACCGAGCGGTTCTCGGCGCTTCAGTCCGGAACCGCGCTGCTGTTACGGTCGAAGGTTCGAATCCTGCCTCGGGCATGGATGTGTGTGATGACCTTAGGTTAGTTAGGTTTAAGTAGTTCTAAGTCTAGGTGACTGATGACCTCAGATGTTAAGTCCTATAGTACTTAGAGCCATTTGAACCATTTGATTTGATTGGGAGGAAACAACCTGAATTGCTTTCGAAACATTTGTTGTTGCACAACAACGCTCGACCACATATGGCCTCGGTTACCCTTGATTTGGTCCGGCGTTTCCGATCGAATATATTGGAATGCTATCCATCCAACCTGAATAACGCACCAAGCAATTTTCATCTCTTCGGACCGTTAAAGAAGCACCTGGTCTGTCGCCACTTTAGAACACTTGCCGGCGATCAGGAAGCTGTTGTTAAGTCTCTCCCAGATCGCGATTCTTTATTCTCTTACGCCGGTTTCGACAGCTTGATTTACCGATGGAACAAACGCTTGAACAACTACGGTAGTCGCGTGGAGAAGTAACTTTGCGTATTTTTTTGATTTCCTGAAAAAATCTTTTCTCGTGGAGAAATGGTTACCTTACTTTTCTATTCACACTCGTATTTCAGTAAACTGTCTCAGCAGAAACAACAATTCATTGCACGAACGACGTGCATTTCTCAGTACGGTATCACAGTTTTATATCTTTGGAAAAGATATATTAGTCTGAAACAAATACTTCTCAGTCCTCAGAGGATAATGCGATGGCAACTAGGAGTTCTACAGTGCTACGCCCTCTGCCTAAAAGGCGTCACCAGACACAAGCAGGGATGGGCACATGGTCGGTACACCGCTCCCCCGACAGTTAATGTCAACTTTGGAACAGAAGCCATTATTTCTGCCACATGTAACGCATCATTTAGGTGATGTATTCCCAGGTTTCCAGCTCTGATGATGATTCTATTGCTGTGCACTACTCATTTGTTGCAAACTTTTGTGGTCAAAGTTACGCAGATGATAAAGAATCCTGATGTGAATATTATAAGAAACTAATTCTCGGAAACGAATATCTAGTTTTTTGATTTACATAAACAAAATACCCCTTTCAGCAACAAAGTAAGCTCACAGTAGCTGTTCAGAGTGACGAGGAGAAGTCTCAGTGCGTCCATCACAACGTAATCCAGGATAGAACTGAATTCTGTGTTCAGAGCCATTTGGCAGAATTGCTTACATGCTTTGTTTGTGATAAGGATGTAATTACTGCAATAATATGACCTTATTCGTGGAAGTGTGCAAGACACGGACAAGACGCTGGGTGTTTATAGGTGAATTTCCTACCGTACGATCCAATAGTATATTTCCAAATTCCTTGTCGAGAACTTCGACCATCTCTCCGTGTTTTGAACTACCGAGTTTCCTGTGAGGTTCTGTCAACGACAGTAAATTTCTCCCAGTTTCGATGAAACCTGATGGAAAATTTTATTTCCATATTCATTCGGCCTTACAGGAACTACATCGTTCTGCACCATACTTTAATTACATCTCTGTAACATCCCATAACGAGTAATAACACAGTCTACGATATTAACAAAGACTAATACACAGATAATACTCCGTCTTCGACAACTAGTCAGAACTGTAAAGAGTACTAAATCCCTCGTCGATTCTTAACAGATAACTGTGTACCGTTTTTCTTGTTTGTTTTCTTTCACAATAGTGACACTGACGCTGATACGGAAATACGTCGTCTATTATGAAACATATACAGTATACAAACACGTGCCGCACACACATTGCTCGTTCAACACACTCTGGACTCGCATTCGGGAGGACGATGATTCAAACCCGCGTCCGGCCATCCTGATTTACGTTTTCCGTGATTTCCCCAAATCGCTTCAGACAAAAGCCGGGATAGTTCCTTTGAAAGGTCACAGTCAACTTCCATCTCCACCCTTCCCTAACCCGATGAGACCGACCAACCAACCATCCGATCGTTCAACACTTTGTACTGCCTAGCGATTCATTTTTGACCATTGTTTCGTTATCTCAAAATACTCAGTTGAGGATCCCCTGCTGCCTGTATAGTTTTGACTCTACAGTTTCTCGGACACATTTTACGAGGGCAGTTCAATAAGTAATGCAACACATTTTTTTTCTGAAACAGGGGTTGTTTTATTCAGGATTGAAATACACCAGGTTATTCCCCAATCTTTTAGCTACACAACACTATGTTTCAACGTAATCTCCATTCAATGCTACGGCCTTACGCCACCTTGATATGAGGGCCTGTATGCCTGCACGGTACCATTCCACTGGTCGATGTCGGAGCCAACGTCGTACTGCATCAATAACTTCTTCATCATCCGCGTAGTGCCTCCCACGGATTGCGTCCTTCATTGGGCCAAACATATGGAAATCCGACGGTGCGAGATCGGGGCTGTAGGGTGCATGAGGAAGAACAGTCCACTGAAGTTTTGTGAGCTGCTCTCGGGTGCGAAGACTTGTGTGAGGTCTTGCGTTGTCATGAAGAAGGAGAAGTTCGTTCAGATTTTTGTGCCTACGAACACGCTGAAGTCGTTTCTTCAATTTCTGAAGAGTAGCACAATACACTTCAGAGTTGATCGTTTGACCATGGGGAAGGACATCCAACAGAATAACCCCTTCAGCGTCCCAGAAGACTGTAACCATGACTTTACCGGCTGAGGGTATGGCTTTAAACTTCTTCTTGGTAGGGGAGTGGGTGTGGCGCCACTCCATTGATTGCCGTTTTGTTTCAGGTTCGAAGCGCCTATGAATATCTGAGATGCCCTGGTGTTCCGCCAAAAGAAACTCGATCACTGCCCGTTGTTTGCAACGCACATCCGTTACAGACGCCATTTTAACAGCTCCGTACAGCGCTGCCACCTGTCGGAAGTCAATGAAACTATACGAGACGAAGCGGGAATGTTTGAAAATATTCCACAAGAAATTTACGGTTTTTTCAACCAAAATTGGCCGAGAAAAAAATGTGTTGCATTACTTATTGAAGTGCCCTCGTATTACGATTGCTCACCTGTTCCTCTTCGCCACTTACTGGGAGCCAAAGAGTGTCTGGGAAGAGTTGTTCGGCACCCGACGAAGACGTTCAGTTCAGTCGTTGTAATACTGCACGCAGAAATGGAGTGATGAAATCCACTGGAGATCCGAAAATACAGGGTTTGTGTCATTTTAGCTGAGCACAGTTCCAGATCTCCTATCGTGGAAAAATCCTTAAGGTACCGTGTACCGAAACCGCGTACAGTGGTACAGACACGCTGACTGCTCACTTTCGCAAGAGAACGTGTACCGTAGAATCGAGCGTTGAATAAAATAATTTCTTCTTTTACGGCCCTGTGTGAAATCTAAACCAGAAGCTCGGAGGCAAATTGTCGTTAATCTCATCAGTGCAATTATTAATTTCAGATTCCTGTATATGGTAAACAAATTTTCGCATTTTCATTTTACACCGTTCCTTTCTTATACACTCATGTAAAACACCTTGAACGACTAGAGATAGGACGTTCATTTTCACAAGGCATGTACATTTCTATGTTCTGCAGAAATGATTAGCAAATCAATAACCTCGGTTCAGTACGTGTCCTGTTGCCTAGTGGGCACAGGGTCCGCCATCGGTTCTGATAACTTGTTCCACGTGTGATGGCTTCCTCGCGTGTAAGGCGCGAATGATGTCCTGTGATACAGCCATCCATGCTGTATTCAACTGGTTCCAAATTTCAACAGTGTTGGTTGGCATTGGGGCACTGCACTGCGCCAGTTATTTCACCATATCCCACACCTTTTCGGTTGGCAACAAGTCTTGTGATCTAGCGGGACAGGGCAAAAGGCTGACATCCTGTGACACTAGCAAGGCACGTGTTCGTGCAGCAACATGTGGTCGTGCATTGTCTTACTGAAAAATGGCGTACCGGGTGTCGTGCAGAAAGGGTATGACTACGGGTTGTAGGATGTGATTCAAGTGGCTCACACGGGTCACAGTGCCCTGGACACGCACCAACTGTGATTTGTGCTTGTACCCAATAGCATCCCACGCCATGAGGCTTTGAGTTGCGTCTGTATGTCTTGTGCGAATGCAGGCACTGTGATGCCGCACCCCCTGTCTGCGGGCGAACCAAAATGTGACCATGATTTTCAAACAAACAGAACCTGGGTTAGCCCGAAAACACTATCTGGTGTCATTCCTGTCTCCAGTGACGTCGTTCCATTCATCTATTTGCCGTCTAATATGCTTCTGCACTTTCGTCAAAGGTAGGCGGAGAAGTGGACGATGCGCACGAAACCCGTGCCGTAATAAACGGCGACAGACTCAAATAGTTCAAATGGCTCTGAGCACTATGGGACTTAACATCTGAGGTCATCAGTCCCCTAGAACTTAGAACTGCTTAAACCTAACTAACCTAAGGACATCACACACATCCATGCCCGAGGCACGATTCGAACCTGCGACCGTAGCGGTCGCGCGGTTCCAGGCTGAAGCGCCTAGAACCGCTCCGCCACAACGGCCGGCTGGCGACAGACTGTCACCCCTGATAGTGCACAATGTAGTACACTTTTCCACTGTTGTGCCAGAGCTGAGGAGGACGCCAATGCCGTTCGGTTGAGGTGTCGATTTTCTTGTGGAATGGTCTGGGTGGTCCGACCTGCCCCATCTTGCCGTGTTCTACGGTCTTCCGTGAAGCAATCTGCACACACCCGCTGGAAACACTTCCTAACACAGGATAGGCAATTTCCCGGATGTATGCGTCACATTTTTTCCTGCCAATATTGCGTCCTCTTTCAAGCTCACTGTTTTAACGGTGAGGTTCGCGCATACGTCTGCGAGGCATCCCGGACGTCTGCTCAAGTAACACTGGTCCATTACCTTCCATTTATAACGACAACGAGAGCAGCAGGCACATTTTACCGGCAGGTGGTGTTGCCTCGGGATATCAATGTGGACACTGAACCCGCGGGCGGACATGGTTCAAATGTTAATCATTTCTGTAAAACATACACTACTGGCCATTAAAATTGGTACACCACGGAGATGCCGTGCTACTGACGCGAAATTTAACCGACAGGAAGAAGATGCTGTGATATGCAAATGATTAGCTTTTCAGAGCATTCACACAAGGTTGGCGCCGGTGGCGACACCTACAACGTGCTGACATGAGGAAAGTTTCCAACAGACTTCTCATACACAAACACCAGTTGACCGGCGTTGCCTGGTGCAACGTTGTTGTGATGCCTCGTGCAAAGAGGAGAAATGCGTACCATCACGTTTCCGACTTTGATAAAGGTCGGATTGTAGCCTATCGCGATTGCGGTTTATCGTATCGCGACATTGCTGCTCGCGTTGGTCGAGATCCAATGACTGTTAGCAGAATATGGAATCGGTGGGTTCAGAAGGGTAATACGGAACGCCGTGATGGATCCCAACGGCCTCGTATCACTAGCAGTCGAGATGACAGGCATCTTATCCGCATGGCTGTAACGGATCGTGCAGCCACGTCACGATCCCTGAATCAACAGATGGGGACGTTTGCAAGACAACCATCTGCACGAACAGTTCGACGACGTTTGCAGCAGCATGGACTATCAGCTCGGAGACCATGGCTGCGATTACCCTCGACGCTGCATCACAGACAGGAGTGCCTGTGATGGTATATTCAACGACGAACCTGGGTGCACGAATGGCAAAATGACATTTTTTTGGATGAATCCAGGTTCTGTTTACAGCATCATGATGGTCGCATCCGTGTTTGGCGACATCGTGGTGAACGCACATTGGAAGCGTGTATTCGTCATCGCCATACTGGCGTTTCACCCGGCGTGATGGTATGGGGTGCCATTGGTTACACGTCTCGGTCACCTCTTGTTCGCATTGACGGCACTTTGAACAGTGGACGTTCCATTTCAGATGTGTTACGACCCGTGACTCTACCCTTCATTCGATCCCTGCGAAACCCTACATTTCAGCAGGATAATGCACGACCGCATGTTGCAGGTCCTGTACGGGCCTTTCTGGATACAGAAAATGTTCGACTGATGCTCTGGCCAGCACACTCTCCAGATCTCTCACCAATTGAAAAAGTCTGGTCAATGGTGGCCGAGCAACTGGCTCGTCACAATACGCCAGTCACTACTCTTGATGAACTGTGGTATCGTGTTGAAGGTGCATGGGCAGCTATACCTGTACACCCCAAAGGGTTCAAAGGGCTCTGAGCACTATGGGACTTAACATCGATGGTCATCAGTCCCCTAGAACTTAGAACTACTTAAACCTAACTAACCTAAGGACATCACACAACACCCAGTCATCACGAGGCAGAGAAAATCCCTGACGCCGCCGGGAATCGAACCCGGGAACCCGGGCGTGGGAAGCGAGAACGCTACCGCACGACTACGAGCTGCGGACTGTACACCCCATCCAAGCTCTGTGTAACTCAATGCCCAGGCTTATCAAGGCCGTTATTACGGCCAAAGGTGGTTGTTCTGGGTACTGATTTCTCAGGATCTATGCACCCAAATTGGGTGAAAATGTAATCGTATGTCAGTTCTAGTATAATATATTTGTCCAATGAATACCTTTTATCATCTGCATTTCTTCTTGGTGTAGCAATTTTAATGGCCAGTAGTGCACTAATGTCCATGTCCTGTCTCTAGTCGTTCAAGGTGTTCTGGTTTTTCTGAATATGTGTGTATTTGAATCTCATTCCATTTTATACTCCTTGTTGAGACTTTCCTTATTCTCCTCTGGTAGCCCTCCCAGAGATGGGATTCCGTGTTAAACAGCGGATGATTTTTATAACTGTATGTCGGATGAAGACATAACTTCACTTATTCTTCACGCTATATCAACGATGTTGAAGTTTTGTAGACAATGGAGTGTAGGAAAATGGCCATCGAAACTTCCCTTAGCGATATCTGATTTCTGGATATCACCAAGGAAATAATTATTGTTTGTGATGTCTGATACATATGCTCATCGTAATAGTTATCTCGTTTAATGAATGTGCGAGAGGACTCTTCTTGTTTTTATTAAGGCAGTAGATCCATTTCAGTTAAGAACACTTACCAAGCGCCATAACGAACTTGATTTTAATAGCCTCCATAATAAATTCCATTCGAATACCGAGACGTAATTTTCAATACTTATCGAAAATTGATAAGATTGTTGTGTTCGCTTGGTATTGACAAAAAAAAAAAAAAATGAAAATACGTTGAGATTGGCGATGGGGTTGAGTCTGGTGTTGAGTTCCCATGGAGGTGAAGACCCACTCTTATGTATGGTAACGAATTTTGGATAAGAGAAATAAAGGAGAAACTGGCAGTCAGGGAAGTTGAGAAAGGACAGTATCCGATAAGATATAAAGATCTTCGCCGTGTATATTAAAATTGAAACTACAGCCAGCTCTTACATCGACACACTAAGAGAAAAATACTCCTTGAGTACACAGTCATCATACTCCGTTGCTTGTTGAAACTGCTCCTATAAAATTAGCGTCTAAGTTGACTTCATAGACCGGTAAATGGGATGGGTTGACTTTCCGTCGATCTCGATAAGCTTTTTCCCTGGAATCCAACGGACAGATATAACTTCTGCACCAACACTTGGTGTTAAAAAAAGAAAGCGTAGTGTCGGAGTACATTTAAAGTTTGCCTGTGTCGATGGTCGTGACCACATCAGTAAGTCAGGAGGAGAAGAAACTAGTACTCATTTATTTACAGTTGCAATCACTGAGGAAGGCGATAGTGGATAAAAAAAACGTGATTACACGATTTGAAGAAATGTTGTAGAAAGCTATGAGTTGTTCAGAGGAAGCTTGATGAAGCCATGCCCTGACTTTCAGAGAAATCATTGAGAGGTGACAGGACAATAAGATATCATATGTAAATAATTAGATGAACCTTATCACGAAAGCTATACAGATACTGAAATACAAAAACCAGATTGATTCAAAATACTTCGAAGCAATTACAAGAACGGCAGTGTAGAAATGAAATTTTATAAAGTAATGTCCATAACCATACGTTTGTGTAGTAAGAAATTTCATTAGATAAAGCAATAACAGCAGAGATCAGGCAGCTAAAATGAAATATTAGAGGAGTTAAGAAGGAATGACATTTTCCGACAAGTCATGAAGATTTTTGCCTTGAATAACAAAATTGAAACTACACTCCTGGAAATGGAAAAAAGAACACATTGACACCGGTGTGTCAGACCCACCATACTTGCTCCGGACACTGCGAGAGGGCTGTACAAGCAATGATCACACGCACGGCACAGCGGACACACCAGGAACCGCGGTGTTGGCCGTCGAATGGCGCTAGCTGCGCAGCATTTGTGCACCGCCGCCGTCAGTGTCAGCCAGTTTGCCGTGGCATACGGAGCTCCATCGCAGTCTTGAACACTGGTAGCATGCCGCGACAGCGTGGACGTGAACCGTATGTGCAGTTGACGGACTTTGAGCGAGGGCGTATAGTGGGCATGCGGGAGGCCGGGTGGACGTACCGCCGAATTGCTCAACACGTGGGGCGTGAGGTCTCCACAGTACATCGATGTTGTCGCCAGTGGTCGGCGGAAGGTGCACGTGCCCGTCGACCTGGGACCGGACCGCAGCGACGCACGGATGCACGCCAAGACCGTAGGATCCTACGCAGTGCCGTAGGGGACCGCACCGCCACTTCCCAGCAAATTAGGGACACTGTTGCTCCTGGGGTATCGGCGAGGACCATTCGCAACCGTCTCCATGAAGCTGGGCTACGGTCCCGCACACCGTTAGGCCGTCTTCCGCTCACGCCCCAACATTGTGCAGCCCGCCTCCAGTGGTGTCGCGACAGGCGTGAATGGAGGGACGAATGGAGACGTGTCGTCTTCAGCGATGAGAGTCGCTTCTGCCTTGGTGCCAATGATGGTCGTATGTGTGTTTGGCGCCGTGCAGGTGAGCGCCACAATCAGGACTGCATACGACCGAGGCACACAGGGCCAACACCCGGCATCATGGTGTGGGGAGCGATCTCCTACACTGGCCGTACACCACTGGTGATCGTCGAGGGGACACTGAATAGTGCACGGTACATCCAAACCGTCATCGAACCCATCGTTCTACCATTCCTATACCGGCAAGGGAACTTGCTGTTCCAACAGGACAATGCACGTCCGCATGTATCCCGTGCCACCCAACGTGCTCTAGAAGGTGTAAGTCAACTACCCTGGCCAGCAAGATCTCCGGATCTGTCCCCCGTTGAGCATGTTTGGGACTGGATGAAGCGTCGTCTCACGCGGTCTGCACGTCCAGCACGAACGCTGGTCCAACTGAGGCGCCAGGTGGAAATGGCATGGCAAGCCGTTCCACAGGACTACATCCAGCATCTCTACGATCGTCTCCATGGGAGAATAGCAGCCTGCATTGCTGCGAAAGGTGGATATACACTGTACTAGTGCCGACATTGTGCATGCTCTGTTGCCTGTGTCTATGTGCCTGTGGTTCTGTCAGTGTGATCATGTGATGTATCTGACCCCAGGAATGTGTCAATAAAGTTTCCCCTTCCTGGGACGATGAATTCAAGGTGTTCTTATTTCAATTTCCAGGAGTGTATATGCAACTGTACTATCACCAAATTTCACAAATGGCGGAACATTGTTTACCAAATCGACCCTGTTTCCAGTCACGGACATGGAAACGGAACAAGGACGAGTGCCTAACCATCGTATGAATGATGATAATGGAAGTTTACCCTTGAGACGATAGGATCAATAAAACCGGAGAATTTTAGCCGTAAATATTTATCAACAGAGTTAATAACATCTACATACACCTTTTCGGTTTTCTCACCAAAATCTATCCTATCACCAAGCTGCTTCAATAACGGATGTGGTCTGGAGAGTCTAATGAGGGTGTAGGGAGTTACAGACAGTGCAGCCGCTGAATGCGAACTGTAAGCAACTGGTACAGTTATATCTAAAAATATTGTTTCAAAGCTAATTTAGAAATTCGGCTGTAAGTGTGATAAGCGGACCTTTTCATGGAGTGGCATTTGGTGTTCATCTGGCAACCAACTTAGTGTAGCGTGTCACTTAAAGAATAATGGGTGCATTGTCTTTTCACGTATTAAACATATCTTCTACCATAGTATATAATGTTTCCTTTTATTATAAAACCGTCCGCAGCTCGTGGTCGTGCGGTAGCGTTCTCGTTTCCCACGCCCGGGTTCCCGGGTTCGATTCCTGGTGGGGTCAGGGATTTTCTCTGCCTCGTGATGACTGGGTGTTGTGTGATGTCCTTAGGTTAGTTAGGTTTAAGTAGTTCTAAGTTCTAGGGGACTGATGACCATAGATGTTAAGTCCCGTAGTGCTCAGAGCCATTTGAACCATTATTATAAAACCGCAGTCTCGTCACACTCGGTCCCGGACAGGGCAAGGTGTTATTCGTTGACAAGCAATACAATTTTACTGAAGTTATTGGAGGAATTAAAAGCAGTAGAAGCGTTGAGACTGTAGCGTTTTAGCGGGGGTAGCAACAGGAGTTGAGTAACACTGTGACGAGTAGTCGGTTGTGTGCTGAGAACCAGTGAGTCACCGTGGCCGCGCCCAGTATTTATTTTCGTGGCGAGCCAAACGTATTTGAGGAAGGCAGCGACTGGTGACGGCGGACTTTCACGCTCGAGACGATGCAACGCGTTTTCAACGCGTTCCGTATGTGCGCGAGCATTCGGACCCTGGGTACTTACAATGGTGCAAATTTCAGAGAGCTGGCGCAAAGGTCCTGTGCAACAAATGAAAGGAAAAGGGGGGAAACGTTATTTTCTTATTAGTTGTCTTTTTGGAGGTTCGTGTCTAGTGGCAATAAGTACATTAGGCACACTGGTTTTCAAGTATTAAAAGAAAAATGGCGCGAATAATGGCAACTCGAGAAATATGCCTCTGATGTGATGAAACTTAGGCAAGGTGAAGAACGCACACCACCACACGAAAAAAAAAAAAAAAAAGAAAAAAAAAAACAGAAAAATATCCACGAAATTTGGCTCTGTACAGGAAAGTTGTATTCCTTCGTAGAAAATATTTGAAACGCACAGAAATGAAGTACGAGTCTTTTTATTACACAAGTAACACCAATAAAGTCTGTATTTAACAAACAAATGCGTTTTCAAAGGATTTTGCCTTGAGTAAACAAGATTTCCACTTTTTCGGTCATATATGTTTCAGAGAAGTTTCAGCATCATCAGAGGTTTCTCTTTTTCTTCTTGAATAATAGATAAAATGTGGCATGGCAATACACTTAGTTTTGGAACTGTCTTTATTACGTGTAATCAAAACATTTTTACAAACTTTCACGTTATTGAGAAGTGCTACTGTTCCTGTAGCTGCTGTCATTTGTGGCATGGCTACTTTTTAGGCACAATTCATCACCTGCAACAAATAAAGATTTCTTCGTAGTTTATTGAATATAAGGAACGAAAAATTAGACCTAAAGTGAAACAATTTGAGTTCGGGTTACATCCCTCATTGTTAATGTTTTTTATCTCGCTACTACCATTTATAGCTGTTGATTTCTGTTGTCAGTGTCGCTATGTTAATCATGTTTATCGTTTTTTTAGTGGGTTATTGTAATTTTTTTTAAAAAAAGGCTTCTGCTTGAAGATTGTGGTGACATATCTCAACCCTCGTAGCAGGAATAAAAATACGGCGACGACGATGTCTGTAATCTAAGGACTGAATGCCATTCTTCTTTGGAAAGCTGATCGCAGCGTGGAAAAATCTTGAAAAGTAACATGCGTCTAGAGAGCAAACTTACCCTATGGAATTACTTTCGAGAGATCGTAGTGATGAAGCCGTGACCAGGAGATTTTTCTGTCGAAGATATTTGTCCTCGAAACGAGTCCGGAATCATCTAATTTTGAGACCTGTTAGAGTTGGATCCTGCCTAGTCGTCGAATATGGGGCGTCTAGGCAACCTGCTTTAGCTGGCCGGGGTGGCAGAGCGGTTCTAGGCGCTTCAGCCTGGAACCGCGCGACCGCTACGGTCGCAGGTTCGAATCCTGCCTCGTGCATGGATATGTGTGTGATGTCCTTAGGTTAGTTAGGTTTAAGTAGTTCTAAGTTCTAGGGGACTGATGACCTCAGATGTT
Source organism: Schistocerca cancellata (assembly GCF_023864275.1). NCBI lineage: Eukaryota > Metazoa > Arthropoda > Insecta > Orthoptera > Acrididae > Schistocerca > Schistocerca cancellata. Next base: position 976,209,192 of record NC_064627.1, read on the forward strand.
AAGGCCCATAGTGCTCAAAGCCATTTGAAACCTGCTTTCTCTGATCGCTAGACAACAATTCAAGGAAGTAGTTTGGAGCCCGCCCGGTTGGCCGTGCGGTCTAACGCACAGCTTTCCGGGCGGGAAGGAGCGCCTGGTCCCCGGCACGAATCCTCCCGGCGGATTTGTGTCGAGGTCCGGTGAACCGGCCGGTCTGTGGATGGTTTTTAGGCGGTTTTCCATCTGCCTCAGCGAATGCAGGCTGGTTCCCCTTAATCCGCCTCAGTTACACTATGTCGGCGATTGCTACGCAAACATGTTCTCCACGTACGCGTACACCACCATTACTCTACCACGCAAACATAGGGGTTACATTCGTCTGGTGTAAGACGTTCCCTGGGGGGGTCCACCGGGGGCCGAACCGCACAATAACCCTGAATTCGGTGTGGGGCGGCGGAGGGGTGAAGTGGACTGCGGTAGTCGTCGTGGGGTTGTGGACACTGCGGCTGCGCTGGGGACGGAGCCTCTCCGTCGTTTCTAGGTCTCCAGTTAAGATACAAGATACAAGTAGTATTAATGAGTTTTATTACAAATGGTAAATATTACAATACTTCGTCGTTATACAGAAGTATCACAAGCAAACGGCGACAGACAAGAAATCTCTTCAGTACTTCCAATTCCTGATGCAAGTGAAGTAATACAGTTGACTATTCTATTCAGGTCGCTAGTCGTGAAGCTTCTGTAGAAATGGGCCGCAGCCAGTCGGACGCGACACTTATGTTCTCTTTGCATAGAGGCCGCTGCGTTGCGTTGTTGTCCTGACGAGGGGTCGGTCAGCGTGCAATTGGCTGACGTCTTCTTCGCAGCCCTCTCTGCTCTCTTGTTCCCGACGGGCGTGCTGACGCTTGACTTTACGCCGCAACATTCCTCCCCCCCCTCTCCCCCCCTCGCCCAAGCGACGGACCGTCGTCATATAAGGAGCATGACAATGGGAGGGGAGATAGGAGCATGGATGCTGCAATGGACTGGAAGCTGCAGCTGCAGGGGACGTTGGGCTTCCATCGTACCCAGCCATCTGGCCTGCACTCTGCTAGACACGTCCCCCAGAAAACGACCAGAAGGTTGCGCGTCCACCGCCTAAGGCCCATAACCAGATGTAGAAGGCATTGGCTGCTGCGGTGTGGGTGGGTCCAGCTCCATCGGTGGGACGAAAGGAGGCGGAGGAGGCGAAGGCTCCGTCTCCATGGGGTCGTCCCGCGGTGTCGTGATGGCACCTAGCGACTGCTGTGGCCGCGCTCTCGTCGGGATCCGTGAATCTGGCGGCAGGGGTACAGGAGGATCACCGAGAACATGACAGTGGCGAATGTGATTTTGATGTTGGGCCTAAAATGAGATACATGCATGCGCCAAGTTGACGAAGGATCTAGCCTCGCGCCCACGGTCTGCTGCCGCTAAAAACCCTAAAAAACACAATATCATGCGGCAACACTTGCGGCCTTCCTTCGGCGCCGGATACTGAGGGGGGTGGAGCAAGTGGAACAATGTCTGAAGGCAGCGACCGTGAAGCAATTCCGCCGGCGATGGTCCACCACGTGGATGCGAAAGATAAGAGGCACCCTTGGTGCGTGCGGTGCGAAATTTGCCCATCTGCTGCTTGAAGATTCTGACAAAACGTTCCGTTTCGCTGTTTGACTGTGGATAGAATGTGCACTAGTTAGATGCTGTATGACACTGCGTTCACAAATGTTTCAAATTAATTTGACATGAACTGAGAGCCGTTGTCTGACACTATGACTGTAGGAAAACCTTCGAGGTAAAAGATAGAAGACAACGCCTGAATAGTGCTATGTGATGTTGTCGAGTTCATTGGCGCATCTACCACAATCAACCAATGAATGTTTCAAACAGGTCCCGCGAAATCTATGTGCACAGGTTGCCATGGTTATTGCGATGGAGGCCAAGCAGAGAATATTTGTTACGGAGCGGACTGATTTTCCATACACGCCTGACACTGAGACGTCATCTGTTCTGTTTTGGTGTCCATAAACTCCCAAGTACAGAGTCGACCCACTGACTGTTTACACGGCATGGAGAACTGTTTACGTGGCGTGGCGTGTGCAAGGGCTAGTAACAAGCAAGGGACGACTCAACCTGACAAATTGCCAGTTGCTCAAATCGATTGGCCGACATGGCACCTGAATCATACTGATCGACAATGACGGATCGGACTGTTTAAAAATCTGTTCTCTACGTTTGACATCAGCTACACTGCACAGGATCGCATCTGAATATAAAGTACCACATGCACATTTGAATTTCCATTTCCTTGCCATACCCTGTGTTGTGTACATAGTTCCGCGTAGTCAGCGCATACACAACTTTCCCACTAGAGCGCGCCCCACTAAGCACAACAGCGCAGGCGCAGCGCTCGTCCGCCTCCGCACTACGAGGTGGCGCTGTCTTAGAGACGGACCAAATTCTGCTTCCGCCGATCCACGTATTAATATGTAACGCATCCAATGAGATTGCTGCTAATGTAGAACCTTTTCTCCTCGCGGATCACACTCGCGCAGTGATACCTGAACACTCAAGGTATTATAACGAGTGTACATTAGTCAGTCTGCATTAGTCTGCAGGAGTCTGCATTAGTCTATAGTCAAGTTTCAGTCTGCGCCTAATAAGATTATCATATTCCTGTACATAGCCATGAAAAGAAATGAATAGACACTTTGTCAAGTATCAGAGATATGTGAGAATAAGATTAACGTACCAAGACCAAAGGAACTTCAGATTGTCAATTGTAAATAGCATCCAGAATCAAGTTACGTAATGTCTATGCTTTTTATTATTTTAATAAATGTGTGTGAAAATTAATCAAGTTCAGTTTAAAGTTGGTCACCGTCAATCTGCTACTCTAAGCGTGCAAGTGGCATTTCTATCGTCTGACCTAACGGCAGAAGCTAAACATGCACGATAAGACCACGAGACATATTGCTGTCACTCGACTACTTCGCTAGAGTGACAAGTCAAATAATCTGATGGCGTGTTTACCGAAGGTCTTACAGTACGCACACCACACCCTGCAAATCTGTTACCCACTCATAATAGGTTTGTTCTGACCTTTTCTTGCAATTAAAGAATGGGTACCCAGCTGCCACCACATTCACTTGTTGGTCATAACTGTTAGTTTGCGAATCTATAACCTGTTCATAGGAAAGTTCACTTGGGGTGGCGTTAGGAAACAATTTCTGTATGAGGCGAAACACTGCACTTCCTATCGTGGACAAAAAGTAATGTAGTTTCACAGTACCTGATATGTTGTGAGCAATTATGTGGGCTTCAAACTGTTGCAACCACTCGAGCCATTCCTCTTGTTGTTCATTAAACTGGTTAAAAGGCGACATGGCACTCAGGGCTAGTGTAGATGCTTGTTGCACTGCATTGGTGGCTTGGTTCGTCAGTAGCTGCTGTACCGCGTTGAGCAGCGAGGCAATTTGTTGCATCTGAAACTGAAATATCTGTGTTAAGCTGCATTGCATCTCTCGCTTGCAGCTGCGGCGCCTGAGCAGCGGTGGAAGAGTTGGGTTGCTCGTATCGGAACAGGAAAATGCAATAAAGAGACAAGGCAAGCAATAAAAATAGGCACACAAGCAAAGAAAAGTTCTGCAATGCCCACCTGAAAACATTGATTAGCAAAAACACTATAAGAGATACTGTTAAATCAAGTAAACACACCCCTGCGGCGGAAAAGACAAGGTAGAATTAAGGTGCCAGCAAAACACGAAAGAAAATCCGTGGCCGCCAGACACTGGGTTCTTCTTAATACTCGTCGCCATATGTTGAATCCTGCCTAGTCGTCGAATGTGGGGTGTGTAGGAAACCCGCTTTCTCGGATCGCTAGACAACAATTCAAGCAAATCGTATTAATGAGTTGTATTACAAATTACTTGGAAGAGCAGTTAAACGGAATGGACAGTGTCTTGAAAGGAGGATATAAGATGAACATCAACAAAAGCAAAACGAGGATAATGGAATGTAGTCGAATTAAGTTGGGTGATGCTGAGGGAATTAGATTAGGAAATGAGACACTTAAAGTAGTAAAGGAGTTTTGCTATTTGGGGAGCAAAATAACTGATGATATTCGAAGGAGAGAGGATATAAAACGTAGACTGGCAATGACAAGGAAAGGGTTTCTGAAGAAGAGAAATTTGTTAACATCGAGTATTGATTTAAGTGTCAGGAAGTCGTTTCTGAAAGTATTTGTATGGAGTGTAGCCATGTATGGAAGTGAAACATGGACGATAAATACACTCCTGGAAATTGAAATAAGAACACCGTGAATTCATTGTCCCAGGAAGGGGAAACTTTATTGACACATTCCTGGGGTCAGATACATCACATGATCACACTGACAGAACCACAGGCACATAGACACAGGCAACAGAGCATGCACAATGTCGGCACTAGTACAGTGTATATCCACCTTTCGCAGCAATGCAGGCTGCTATTCTCCCATGGAGACGATCGTAGAGATGCTGGATGTAGTCCTGTGGAACGGCTTGCCATGCCATTTCCACCTGGCGCCTCAGTTGGACCAGCGTTCGTGCTGGACGTGCAGACCGCGTGAGACGACGCTTCATCCAGTCCCAAACATGCTCAATGGGGGACAGATCCGGAGATCTTGCTGGCCAGGGTAGTTGACTTACACCTTCTAGAGCACGTTGGGTGGCACGGGATACATGCGGACGTGCATTGTCCTGTTGGAACAGCAAGTTCCCTTGCCGGTCTAGGAATGGTAGAACGATGGGTTCGATGACGGTTTGGATGTACCGTGCACTATTCAGTGTCCCCTCGACGATCACCAGTGGTGTACGGCCAGTGTAGGAGATCGCTCCCCACACCATGGTGCCGGGTGTTGGCCCTGTGTGCCTCGGTCGTATGCAGTCCTGATTGTGGCGCTCACCTGCACGGCGCCAAACACGCATACGACCATCATTGGCACCAAGGCAGAAGCGACTCTCATCGCTGAAGACGACACGTCTCCATTCGTCCCTCCATTCACGCCTGTCGCGACACCACTGGAGGCGGGCTGCACGATGTTGGGGCGTGAGCGGAAGACGGCCTAACGGTGTGCGGGACCGTAGCCCAGCTTCATGGAGACGGTTGCGAATGGTCCTCGCCGATACCCCAGGAGCAACAGTGTCCCTAATTTGCTGGGAAGTGGCGGTGCGGTCCCCTACGGCACTGCGTAGGATCCTACGGTCTTGGCGTGCATCCGTGCGTCGCTGCGGTCCGGTCCCAGGTTGACGGGCACGTGCACCTTCCGCCACCACTGGCGACAACATCGATGTACTGTGGAGACCTCACGCCCCACGTGTTGAGCAATTCGGCGGTACGTCCACCCGGCCTCCCGCATGCCCACTATACGCCCTCGCTCAAAGTCCGTCAACTGCACATACGGTTCACGTCCACGCTGTCGCGGCATGCTACCAGTGTTAAAGACTGCGATGGAGCTCCGTATGCCACGGCAAACTGGCTGACACTGACGGCGGCGGTGCACAAATGCTGCGCAGCTAGCGCCATTCGACGGCCAACACCGCGGTTCCTGGTGTGTCCGCTGTGCCGTGCGTGTGATCATTGCTTGTACAGCCCTCTCGCAGTGTCCGGAGCAAGTATGGTGGGTCTGACACACCGGTTTCAATATGTTCTTTTTTCCATTTCCAGGAGTGTAGTTTAGACAAGAAGAGAATAGAAGCTTTCGAAATGTGGTGCTACAGAAGAATGCTGAAGATTAGATGGGTAGATCACATAACTAATGAGGAGGTATTGAATAGAATTGGGGAGAAGAGGAGTTTGTGGCACAACTTGACTAGAAGAAGGGATCGGTTGGTAGGACATGTTCTGAGACACCAAGGGATCACCAATTTAGTACTGGAGGGCAGCGTGGAGGGTAAAAATCGTAGGGGGAGACCAAGAGATGAATACACTAAGCAGATTCAGAAGGTACTGGGAGATGAAGAGGCATGCACAGGATAGAGTAGCATGGAGAGCTGCATCAAACCAGTCTCAGGACTGAAGACCACCACAACAAAACAACAACAACAACATTACAAATAGTAAATATTACAACACTTACCTTTGTCGTTATACAGAAGTGTTGCGTCCGAGGACTGTGGCCAGTTGGGTGCAGCGCTAATTTTCTTCTCGGGTAGAGGCCGCTGCCGTCGCATTGTCGTCCTGGAGAGGGGTCGGTCAGCGTGCAGTTGGCTGACGTCTTCTTCACAGCCCTCTCTGCTCTCTCGTTCCCGACTGGCGTGCCGGCACTTGACTTTAAGCAGCAACAGTTAGGAACTGACAAAGCTTTAAAGAGCCATGGAATTTTGGCCATGCAAAGGTAGCATAATCATTAGTCTCTTAACTAGGATCTGGAATGACAGGCTTGACGAATCAACTGACTCTTAAATTATAGAATTTAACTTTTGAGTAAAGAAGCTTAAGTTTTTCATTGTGGGCATCATCACCATTTGCAGTGGTACAAGGATGTACATTACCATTTAGGACGTCATATCGACGTACCTATGCAGTCAGCGACGTACCTATGCAGTCAGAGTTCAAAGGAAAAGATGAAAATGAGAGTAAAGTTAAACATAATCATTGACATTTTCGCGGGCAATTCTTGACACATTGGCTGACGCGTTTGTGTCTGGTTATTCAGGCGACAACTATTTGACTGATAATCTGATGCTAGCACGAGTGGCTAGTATTCTCAAATAATTACGCAATGGAGGATAATTCTCTTAGAACTTCAACCATTCGTCTTCCCAGCGGGCTCAAAACTGTTTTGTGAGCGCATGCGTGGCGAACATGGGCCTCGTGCTATTGCAGTACTTTTTCCATTCCTGTGCTGCAAATTTGTTCTCTGACTATATTTTCTCAGATTTATTTTCTAGAAGAGATTCCCTTCTCGCAACGCAGATCGCTCGTAGAACGTCGATTTGGTTTTTTCCACTTTGTTCTCCTTTTTTCTACACCACATTGTTCGGTTACATTATGTTTGATCCTCACATCTTGGTTTGACCTCCGTCTTTTCAAACTTATTTTTCAGAATGTACTTGCCGTGCAGGAGAGGTTGCCCAATATTTAGCGTGATATTCAGTGCCGTCAGGTACCTGCACAGCTTGCAGTCACTTCCTGGTTCATACCCGAAGAGATGGAGCCTCCTGCCTCCCTAATAATGTTCTTTGCAGCAAATAGTGAAAACGAATTTGGGGAACTCTTTTCCCGTAGTAAATTATGATGTAGTTCCATGTTAATTATGCTCGCAAACTCCACCTGGTCCCAGGCGTTACTCTCTTGTAAGCAACTGGGTGATGTATCCGCTGTCACAGCACACACTTAAGAACCTAAACATAGTAGAGGGATTAGTACATCGCAGGTACCTAACACTGCAGGTGGATTAGGAACTACACCTACACTTGGAGAGGTGAAAGATCCACTTCGTATCTCAAGAACATCGAGGCTCGCCAGACAACAAGTTTGGTACCAGCACATGCAATCTCGCCTTTGAGCGGGATTCGCTTCCAGAGAATGTCAAAATCATGGTTTGCGGCTGTGATGTGAAGCTGTATAACCCGCCACCAATCTCGAGCTTTAAATACCAGTGCTTTGGGAATATGTGAGTAGAAGAGGTAAGAGCGAAGGGTTCGTTGTGCACCGTTGCAAGACTTACCCCTCCTTCTACCCTTATGATGATATTGATGACGTCATCAATTGTTGCCAGATTTCTTCCCCTCCCACCACCCCACTGAAATAGTCCAAATGTATAAAATGGCGTAAAATTCACAAATTAGTGAGTCATCCAAAAATGAAGAGAAATTTAAAAAAATCTGTTGTGCTTCAAGTTTTTTCCTCTATCTCTCTGATGACACTATGAAAATAGGGCAGTTGTCGTAAGCATTAAATGGTGGGAAATTCAAGATGATATGTTTTCCTGTTGGCTGACAGAAATATTGGCTCTGTGATGTCAGAATACAAGATGATGATCCGAGATGCCTGTCCAGAGAATATTGGCGCAGCTCTATGAAGTCAGAATCCTATATGGTGGACTCCAGGATACGAGCCCAGGCTGCATGGTTTCGAGATCCAATATGATGGACTGCGTCATATGAGACCAATCTGCATTATTGTCAGATTTCCCCCAGCCTTATGATGTCAGAATCAAAGATCGTAATCCAATGTGGCCACTGGATTTTCTCCTCCAACCCAGTGACATCAGAATCCGAGACGACAGAGGATATGAATCCAGCATGCATGGTTGACAGATTTCATGTGTGTTCTACGTTAGGACCTATCCCGGCGGAATATTCACAAATCATTGGTTTTCATGTGACACAGATCACTTACCCTAAGTTTAAGTCCACTTATTCCGAGTTTGACATTTCAGTTTAAACAGTTGTCACCTTAGATTGTATGCCAACTTGACCTAACATTAAAAGTGTGCAAGAGATACGATTATCACACATTTTTTTACCATCATGTTTAGTAGGACAGGAACAACTAAGTCTTTATTATTTGAACAAACACCATAATGAAGAGAGGTCTTCAGACTCCTGGGTCTCGCATTGTGCCAAGTGCAGTCGACTTACCCAGTCTGCTGCCACTGCCAGAGCCAGAGAGACGGAGCCAGAACCATAGCTGGAATCAGAACCAGAGAGTTACGTTAAACGTCAGTTCTCGCTCCTATATACAGAAAGCGATCTAGTATTCAGTTTTGTGTTGATGCTCGACCTATTGTAAGTACCTAACCCTCGCCAAAAAAAATTCTGCACAAGGCCCCTATGTTCCCTGTCACCTGAGTGAGCTTGGAGGTAGGTCTTACGATACTTGTGACCTGGTATTCTACTTCAGCTTTTCCTGTAGCAGTTGGGCTATGCCACTCCCGTAACTGCTCCCTAGTGGCAAGACTCTTTTCTTTATACCTCATTTTTCTGTCGACCTAGCATTAAAATCATTCCTACAAGTCTACTGCACCCTATTAAGCTCAAAAACTAGTTGAGGCTTTTCACCTACTTCAGGTAACAAGTCAAACTAATTGCCAACCGGAATGTGAAATGTGATTTCTGAGATTTTCTCCTTTTGCCTATTACTTGTCTCCTTCTCCCAGCTCCCATTGTCTCATTCCCCCATCAATTCATTTTATTCAAAATGTGCCATTTCTAAGGGCACGAAACTTTCTTTCCTCTTCCACGTTTTTCTTGACTCGATTGACACGTTTTTTAGTTTCCCTGTTGCCTTCTCCCCAGTGAAACCGCAAACCACAGTCCTGACAAGTTTTTCCCATACAAATTAAACTACGGCAACACCCATAAATGCCACACTTAATGTTACTCTTACAGTAAACTAAAGCACTACAACAATCTTAAACTGTAATAAAGTAATAATCACTAAAAACATATCTTTTGGTGATTTATGCAGCTCTCTTCCAGACGTAGAATGACACTGTCGAAGTTCGTTGAATGTAGACAGTACAAGACCCAAAGTGAATGAAGAATAAAAAGCGAGATACTTTCTACCAACACTCTTAAACCGTTGCGATCAGGAAATTATGCAACGCACTCAAATGTTCAAATGTGTCTGAATACCTAAGGGATCAAACTGTCGAGGTCATCGGTCCCTAGACTTACACACGACTTAAACTAAATTATGCTAAGAACAACACACACACACACACACACACACACACACACACACACACACCCATGCCCGTGGGAGGACTCGAACGTCCGGCGGGAGGAGCCGCGCAGTCTGTGACATAGCACCTCAAACCACGCGCCGCGCATCGCTGCGCAACGCACTGTAACGGATCCAAAACAAAACGTAACGATTATACGTCGAGCAGAAGTTAACACTAGCTTGTAACTACATTACATATTTTCACTTGATGTTGGTTTTGAAGGACGGAAGACACGAAACGCATGAAAAGTCTAAAAAGCACGGTATGTATAACAACATTATGAAACAGGCGCAATCCGGAAATTATGGAGAGCACTGCACCATATTCAAAACAACTCGTAACGCTCCGCCATTGCTTCATCTACATCTACATTTATACTCCGCAAGCCACTCAACGGTGTGTGGCGGAGGGCACTTTACGTGCCACTGTCATTACCTCCCTTTCCTGATCCAGTCGCGTATGGTTCGCGGGAAGAACGACTGTCTGAAAGCCTCCGTACGCGCTCTAATCTCTCTAATTTTACATTCGTGGTCTCCTCGGGAGGTATAAGTAGGGAGAAGCAATATATTCGATACCTCATCCAGAAACGCACCCTCTCGAAACCTGGCGAGCAAGCTACACCGCGATGTAGAGCGCCTCTCTTGCACAGTCTGCCACTTGAGTTTGTTAAACATCTCCGTAACGCTATCACGGTTACCAAATAACCCTGTGACGAAACGCGCCGCTCTTCTTTGGATCTTCTCTATCTCCTCCGTCAACCCGATCTGGTACGGATCCCACACTGATGAGCAATACTCAAGTATAAGTCGAACGAGTGCTTTGTAAGTGGAATGATCATATAAAATTAATTGTTGGTAAGGCGGGTGCCAGGTTGAGATTCATTGGGAGAGTCCTTAGAAAATGTAGTCCATCAACAAAGGAGGTGGCTTACAAAACACTCGTTCGACCTATACTTGAGTATTGCTCATCAGTGTGGGATCCGTACCAGATCGGGTTGACGGAGGAGATAGAGAAGATTCAAAGAAGAGCCGCGCGTTTCGTCACAGGGTTATTTGGTAACCGTGATAGCGTTACGGAGATGTTTAACAAACTCAAGTGGCAGACTCTGCAAGAGAGGCGCTCTGCATCGCGGTGTAGCTTGCTCGCCAGGTTTCGAGAGGGTGCGTTTCTGGATGAGGTATCGAATATATTGCTTCCCCCTACTTATACCTCCCGAGGAGATCACGAATGTAAAATTAGAGAGATTCGAGCACGCACGGAGGCTTTCAGACAGTCGTTCTTCCCGCGAACCATACGCGACTGGAACAGAAAAGGGAGGTAATGACAGTGGCACGTAAAGTGCCCTCCGCCACACACCGTTGGGTGGCTTGCGGAGTATAAACGTAGATGTAGATGTAGATGTAGATGCCCAGTACATTCCAGTGACAGACGGTATAAGAGGGGCTTTCTGCATCAGAGTGTGCTTTCGTGTCAGATTTCCAAGAGCGTGCATTGCTAGAAGAGTTAACCAATGCGTTGTTTCCTCCCACGCGTATCTCGCGAAAAGATCACGAACGTAAAATTAGCGCTCACTTGGAGGCTTACCAACGCACTATCTTCCCGCGAACCATTCGCAACCCGAACGGGAAAAGGGGGGAAGTGACAGGGGTACACAAATTGTTCTCCGCCACACACCGTAAGGTGGCTTGTAACGTATAGATGTAGATGTAGATGTGACTGAATAGTGGGAGCTGTTCTCCTCTTTAACACTTTGACACTTTAAAATCGGGGATGAGACGGCTGTTGGAGGGACAGCCACCATTGCATGGAGAGCCTGGGTACACTTGCCTGACCCCATCTACCAACTGAGCAGGTGATTTCTCGCACCTTGTTTTGTTATTGTCGATGCAACCGTTATCAATTACGTTTTCAGCCTTCTCACTCTTACTAATACGAATCTCCCGTCTAAAAGGCACTCTTTACTCTGTAACTGCCTTCGCCTTTAGTCGAATTGGCTGGGGAGAGGTCAGAAGATGGTGCCATTTCTTTCGTCACACATGAGCCTTGAGAAATTCCATGTCTGCTCTGAGCTACGTACTGGTCCGACCTATGTACTTTAACCTCTACTTAAATTATCTCTCTATTCTCGTATCAGTACCGCTTCCGAGGCCTCGATTTTACCACTCCTGCAGTGAGAATTCAAATAACCTTTACTTTAGCAACAAGAGTAATACATAACTTTGCCCTGAGGTGCGAAGTTGAAGCGAAATGTCCCGGCCGTCAGCTCTTGATCAAATGGGCAGAATGAGGAGCGGAGTTCGTAGATCTCTCCTGCTCCGACTAGAGTGCGCTGTCGTCGGTGTCCCTTTAGAGCTTGCATTTACGCTGTGGCATCGTTGCTGTCGATACCACACTTGGTACACTCTAGACACTGTGGATCTCGGAATATTGAATTCCCTAACGATTTCCGAAATGGAACGTCCCATGTGTCTAGCTCCAATCACTATACCGTGTTCAGAGTCTGTTAATTCCGGCCGTAATGCCATAATCAAGTTGGAAACCTTTTCACATGAATCACCAAAGTATAAACACTGGATTGCCCTTTTGTACCTTGTGTACGCTACTCTACCACCATCTGAATATGTGCGTATCTCTATCCTGTGATTCCTGTCACCATAGTGTGTTTTTGACTTTGTGTGCAACTTTTGCATACGTTGCAAATACACTCCTGGAAACTGAAATAAGAACACCGTGAATTCATTGTCCCAGGAAGGGGAAACTTTATTGACACATTCCTGGGGTCAGATACATCACATGATCACACTGACAGAACCACAGGCACATAGACACAGGCAACAGAGCATGCACAATGTCGGCACTAGTACAGTGTATATCCACCTTTCGCAGCAATGCAGGCTGCTATTCTCCCATGGAGACGATCGTAGAGATGCTGGATGTAGTCCTGTGGAACGGCTTGCCATGCCATTTCCACCTGGCGCCTCAGTTGGACCAGCGTTCGTGCTGGACGTGCAGACCGCGTGAGACGACGCTTCATCCAGTCCCAAACATGCTCAATGGGGGACAGATCCGGAGATCTTGCTGGCCAGGGTAGTTGATTTACACCTTCTAGAGCACGTTGGGTGACACGGGATACATGCGAACGTGCATTGTCCTGTTGGAACAGCAAGTTCCCTTGCCGGTCTAGGAATGGTAGAACGATGGGTTCGATGACGGTTTGGATGTACCGTGCACTATTCAGTGTCCCCTCGACGATCACCAGTGGTGTACGGCCAGTGTAGGAGATCGCTCCCCACACCATGGTGCCGGGTGTTGGCCCTGTGTGCCTCGGTCGTATGCAGTCCTGATTGTGGCGCTCACCTGCACGGCGCCAAACACGCATACGACCATCATTGGCACCAAGGCAGAAGCGACTCTCATCGCTGAAGACGACACGTCTCCATTCGTCCCTCCATTCACGCCTGTCGCGACGCCACTGGAGGCGGGCTGCACGATGTTGGGGCGTGAGCGGAAGACGGCCTAACGGTGTGCGGGACCGTAGCCCAGCTTCATGGAGACCGTTGCGAATGGTCCTCGCCGATACCCCAGGAGCAACAGTGTCCCTAATTTGCTGGGAAGTGGCGGTGCGGTCCCCTACGGCACTGCGTAGGATCCTACGGTCTTGGCGTGCATCCGTGCGTCGCTGCGGTCCGGTCCCAGGTCGACGGGCACGTGCACCTTCCGCCGACCACTGGCGACAACATCGATGTACTGTGGAGACCTAACGCCCCACGTGTTGAGCAATTCGGCGGTACGTCCACCCGGCCTCTCGCATGCCCACTATACGCCCTCGCTCAAAGTCCGTCAACTGCACATACGGTTCACGTCCACGCTGTCGCGGCATGCTACCAGTGTTAAAGACTGCGATGGAGCTCCGTATGCCACGGCAAACTGGCTGACACTGACGGCGGCGGTGCACAAATGCTGCGCAGCTAGCGCCATTCGACGGCCAACACCGCGGTTCCTGGTGTGTCCGCTGTGCCGTGCGTGTGATCATTGCTTGTACAGCCCTCTCGCAGTGTCCGGAGCAAGTATGGTGGGTCTGACACACCGGTGTAAATGTGTTCTTTTTTCCATTTCCAGGTGTGTATTTGGCTGACATCACTAACTCCAGATGAATTGTCTCTTGATCGAGCCATAACTCGATTAAACATCTGGCTGACATCGCTAACTCTAGATGAACTGTCTCTTGATCAAGGCATAACTCTATCAAATATATGGGTGACAGCACTAACTCCACATGAACCATCTCTTGAACGAAGGAGGGATGATTTCGCTGTTTAGTCCTTTAACCCACAACCAGCCAACCAACGATTAGCACTGGCGAAACGTCCGATTATCAAATAGTCGTCGGCCGAAGAACGCGAAATAGAACCCTACGGGCAATGTAACAGTCCAGCTAAGTTACACCACAGCATACAGAGATCACAGAGATGGGTGTTTCATAGACGAAAACGGGTTTCTAATGCATTTCAAACCAAACGCCACGTGGTATAAGGTACTGAACAAAACTGGAAGACATTCATGAGAACTTCTACAGTGTAATGCACATGCTAGCCCGTCCACAGCATACTCCCCTTTGAGTCAGCTGTATGCACGTGGCTGGGCGCCCTGTTTACATTTTTCCTTTTACTACTTTTCTGCATACCTATTCAGTGATGTTCTTCTTGTGATTTTAGAAATGTTAGACTGCAGTTCTGTAGGTCTTATTCCGTCAAGTGAATAACAGCAAAAGTTGTTCGTTGGCTACGTTTTATTTCTTGGTCGTCTTTGAAATTACCGGGCTTTACCTGTCACTGGAATTTATTACCACATTGTATGAAGAACAGAAACCGAGCATTTAAGCACTAGGTCATTTTAGTCTGTTTTAGCTGTTTCCAACGTCCCACCGGTTCTTCATTGGAGTGTATCTGATAAACGATACTTGTATGCTATTCGACCAAATTGACTCTCCCAGAAATTTTTCCTCACTGTTAGAGAACTCGCAGCTGAAATTAACCGTGGGCACGTGACGAAATGCAGCTGAGTTCAAGTGCAACGCAGAATATTTTACCAGGGGAAAAAGAAACTACTTGCTGTTAACGTTATCGTTTTGTTAGACACATAGAATAAGAGACAGTAAGTTACTTTGAACGTTACGTACAGCTAAGCTCAGATACGCGTTTGCAAGCAAACATTCATATTGGTAATCTTAGGCTATTGCAGCAGAAGATAGCTAGCTAGCTCGGATCGCTCGCTACTTTGTAGCACGGGTGCCTCCGGTGAACGTTATGACTTGAAGTCGTGTTTGCGTTCTTGTAAAACAGACACTTGACTAATTATTTACTCAAGGAGCGCTCCACTTGTAACAATACTGCAGTGTACCTGCTGTATATATTTTTGATTCTCTTTCCCCGACGTAAACATATGGTGCAGCCACTCGTACCGAACCATAGCTGGGCGGTTGAATAATACATGTCTTATTTGACCATGAGACAAAATAGAACATTCTGCAGAAATCTAACCAGTCATTGTTAAAATGCTCGTAATTCCTGAAGGCAATGTAACGCTTCGCGTTGTGATTTACATTATATTGCTCGCACTTATCTATTCTTGTAAAGAAATCCTCTACTGTACAGCCACACTATTGAAGACAAAGAGCTGGAGACAGCGTCTGCCGTAATAGGCGTAACTATCCAGAGCGGCCTTGAAATGACCACATAAAGCAGATAGTGAGAAAAACAGACTCCAGACTCAGATTCATAGGAAGAATCTTAAGGAAATGCAACTCATCCACGGAAGAAGTAGCTTATAAGGCGCTTGTTCGCCCGATTCTTGAGTATTCCCTTTCGAGTAGAACTGATAGGGAAGACAGAGAAGATCCAACGAAAAACGGCCCGTTTCGTCACGGGATCATTTAGCTGGCGAGAGGGCGTTACGGAGAAGCTCAACAAACTCCACTGGCAGACGTTACAAGAGAGGCGTTGTGCATCACGGAGAGATTTACTACTGAAATTTCGGGACAGTACTTTCCAGGGGGAGTCAGACAACATATTACTTCCCCCACATACATCTCGCGCATTGACCACGAGGAGAAAATTCGAGAAATTAGAGCCAATACAGTTGCTTACCGACAAGCATTCTTCCCACGCACTGTTCGCGAGTGGAACAGGGTTGGAGGGATCAGATAGTGGTACCGAAAGTACCTCCGCCAAACACCATTAGGTGGCTTGCGGTGTGTGATGTAGATGTAGAAGCAGATGTAATCGCAGTTAATTTCACCAAGAAAAAAAAAAAAAAAACATTGTGCATTATAGATTCTGAAGCCTTCCGTTCTTCGCAAAAATACTGAGGAAGTTTAGAGAATCAGCATTTGAGGCTGACTGCTGTACAATTTTACTGCCGCCAACTTATATTTCGCGGAAAGACCACAAAGATAAGATAAGAGAGATTAGGGCTCCTACAGAGGCACATAGGCAGTCATTTTTCCCTCGTTCTGTTTGGGAGTGGAACAGGGAGAGAAGATGCTAGTTGTGGTACGAGGTACCCTCCGCCACGCACCGTATGGTGGATTGCGGAGAATGTATGTAGATGTAGAAATAACAATGAAAGGAACGATGTATGGTATGTTACGCAGCTTATTGCCTTTGCGTAAACGCAATCTTGAGAACAACCGTATGTGTATTTTCGAGGCATGAAACCAACATCTAGGCACCAGAAAATGAGTAAAGTGAAATTTGGAGTAATGTGAATAATGTAACAAGATAAGGAGGTTGTTTTAATATTTTGTTTATATGTCGGTAAAATTTAAACTAATGAACTGTCAGACTTCTCCACAGTCTACAGTACTAACAATATTCAATATACTCCTACGACATCCATGCAAGAATTTGGTAATAAACCTGCTGGTTGATTTCGGTTGTCCTCGGTCAGATTCTTTTCTACAACCATCTTTTCGGCAGTCTTATGGATGGTGACACGAATCTGATTCCTTGGCCACTACACTACCTCAGATACGAGCCAAGCTGCACTGCAAATTGCGTGATTATGTTTATAACAGAGATACGTGGTATCCGTAATTAAAGTTCCAGTTACAAAACGCTGTAGAATAGAGAACCACTTCTCAAAATGACATCAAATTTAAACAGCGTATTATTGACGCAAAGGGAAACGCCATGGAACAAAAGATTTGACCAATAGGTGGCGGTGTAAGCGTCAGAATATGCACACCAAGTGACACGTGGCACATGCCTGTACCTTAGTTTGCGTTCGAGGCGCCCAACGTTACTATCTCCATGAAGGATCGCGCGCTGCTTTTACACAACTGGCCATTAAAATTGCTACACCAAGAAGAAATGTAGAGGATAAACGGGTATTCATTGGACAAATATATTACACTAGAACTGACATGTGATAACACTTTCACGCAGTTTGGGTGCATAGATCCTGAGAAATCAGTACCCAGAACAACCACCTCTGGCCGCAATAACGGCCTTGATACGCCTGGGCATTGAGTCAAACAGAGCTTGGATGGCGTGTACAGGTACAGCTGCCCATGCAGCTTCAACACGATACCGCAGTTCATCAAGAGTAGTGACTGGCGTATTGTGACGAACCAGTTGCTCGGCCACCACTGACCAGACGTTTTAAATTGGTGAGAGATCTGGAGAATGTGCTGGCCAGGGCAGCAGTCCAACATTTTCTGTATCCAGAAAGGCCCGTACAGGACCTGCAACATGCGGTCGTGCATTATCCTGCTGAAATGTAGGGTTTCACAGGAATCGAATGAAGGGTAGAGCCACGGGTCGTAATACATCGGAAGTGTAACGTCCACTGTTCAAAGTGCCGACAATGCGAACAAGAGGTGACCGAGACGTGCAACCAATGGCATCCCATACCATCACGCCGGGTGATACGACAGTATGGCGATGACGAATACACGGTTCCAATGTGCGTTCACCGCGATGTCACCAAACACTGATGCGACCATCATGATGCTGTAAACAGAACCTGGATTCATCCAAAAAAATGACGTTTTGCCATTCGTGCACCCAGGTTCGTCGTTGACTACACCATCGCAGGCGCTCCTGTCTGTGATGCAGCGTCAAGGGTAACCGCAGGCGTGGTCTCCGAGCTGACAGTCCATGCTGCTGCAAACGTCGTCGAACTGTTCGTGCAGATGGTTATTGTCTTGCAAGCGTCCCCGACTCAGGGATCGAGACGTGGCTGCACGATACGTTACAGCCATGCGGATAAGATGCCTGTCATCTCGACAGTTAGTGATACGGGGCCGTTGGGATCCAGGACGGCGTTACGTATTGCCCTCCTGAACCCACCGATTCCATATTCTGCTAACAGTCATTGGATCTCGACCAACGCGAGCAGCAATGTCGCCAGGAGCCCTGCAGAAGTTCGGACATTCAAGGTTACGAAAAAAGGCGTTAGTCTTATGTCTGATAAGGGTCTGGAGAAAATGATTACAAAATTAGAAACGATAGGTTCTTTTAGGGTGCAGTGTGCAGAGGGAGGAAAGTAGTTGATCCGTGCCTACGGTGCATGAAATCCCACGAAACTTCCTGCATTGCTATTCATACAAAATCAGCCACGTTCAGAAGCTGCTTCCTGCTGACCCGCCTGCAAACAAACTTTCGCTTTGTAGTTTCTTGCTTGTATGGAAGTGGATAATGAACGGCCATGGAACATTATGTGGACAGATGAAGCTCATTTCCATCTCCAAGGATATGTCAATGCGCAGAACTGCAGAATATGGGCAAAGAAAATTTGCCTTTACCGTCACTGGTAAACGCCATGTGAGTCTTTTGCTCTCCAATGTCATTCCAACTCTTCAACAGCGTGGATGTGTAGGTAGCGTCATTTTTATGTAAGATGGCACTCCTCCACACACACACAGTACAGCCAATTAAGAGGCTGCTGCAGAAGCATTTCGGAAATCAGCCGCCACTTCCCAACAGCCTGGCCGTCCAGATCACCTGATTTTAATCCGTGTGATTTCTGGCTGTGAGGTTCTCTGAAAGATGTTACGAACGTAGCGAACCGAAGGCACGCATTGCGCAACATGTTCTGAACGTGAGATACTTTGATCTGTTGTGGAACGTGCTGTTTATCCATTTCAACTTGTGGCAGAAAACGATAGACAGCGTACTATCGAACACGTCTCGTGCCAGTCTCACGACAATTGTAAACCGACGCCATTTTATTTTTCATGCAGTTTTTGGTCTCACGACGATTAAAAACCGATGTAAATTTGGTTTTTATGCGATTTTCGGCGTGAGGACAATTAAAAAACGATCTTTCCCATGCGATGTGGTTGTTGTTGTGGTCTTCAGTCCAGAGACTGGTTTGATGCAGCTCTCCATGGTACTCTATCCTGTGCAAGCTTCTTCATCTCCCAATACCTACTGCAGCCTACATCCTTCTGAATCTGTTTAGTGCATTCGTCTCTTGGTCTACCTCTACGATTTTTACCCTCCACGCTGCCCTCCAATACTAAATTGGTTATCCCTTGATACCTCAGAATATGTCCTACCAACCGATCTCTTCTTCTAGTCAAGTTGTGCCACAAACTCCTCTTCTCCCCAATTCTATTCAATACCTCCTCATTAGTTATGTGATCTTCAGCATTCTTCTGTAGCACCACATTTCGAAAGCTTCTATTCTCTTTTTGTCTGAACTATTTATTGTCCACGTTTCACTTCCATACATGGCTACACTCCATACAAATACTTTCAGATACGACTTCCTGACACTTAAATCTATACTCGATGTTAACAGATTTCTCTTCTTCAGAAACTTCTTCCTTGCCATTGCCAGTCTACATTTTATATCCTCTCTACTTCGACCATCATCAGTTATTTTGCTCCCCAAATAGCAAAACTCATTTACTACTTTAACCGTCTCATTTCCTAAACTAATTCCCGCAGCATCACCCGATTTAATTCGACTACATTCCATTATCCTCGATTTGCTTTTGTTGGTGTTCAACTTATATTCTCCTTTCAAGACACTATCCATTCCGTTCAGCTGCTCTTCCAGGTCCTTTGCTGCCTCTGAAAGAATTACAACGTCATCGGTGAACCTCAAAGTTTTTATTTCTTCTCCATGAATTTTAATTCCTACTCCTGATTTTTCTTTTGGTTCCTTTACTGCTTGCTCAATATACAGATTGAATAACATCGGGGATAGGCTACAACCTTGCCTCAATCCCTTCCCAACCACTGCTTCCCTTTCATGCCCCTCGACACTTATAACTGCGTGAAGACTTTGACAGAGCACTGAAAGACCTAAGTCGAAACAAGGCCCCGGGAGTAGACAACATTCCATTAGAACTGCTGACAGCCTTGGGAGAGCCAGGCATAACAAAACTCTACCACCTAGTGAGCAAGATGTATGAGACAGGCGAAATACCCCCAGACTTCAAGAAGAATGTAATAATTCCAATCCCAAAGATGTGGTATGACGTTGTAGTGTTGGACGGGTTTACATAAAAAGCAGTGCTACAACTGTTGACCCCATTTACTTAAGACGCTTACAGCTTGGTAAAATTTTCGTTAATTTTTGTGTTCCGTTGCGTTTTCCCCTGCGTCAATAACAAGCTATTCAAATCTGACGTAACTCTGAGCAGTGGTTCTCTTTCTACAGCGTTTGAAACTGGAACTTTAATTATGGACACTCTGTATATATTATAATTACATATTACACGGAATTCCAAGTGGTAAGCTAATGTAGTGAGATAGTGACTGTCTCGGTAAAAGTGAAGTTCAGAATCTGAAATCCTGCCTTTACTTTACCCTTCTGAGAAATAAGTTGGTATAAATGGTACTCTGATAGTAGAGAACTTTCATATTATAACCAACAGATGGAACAAAATGGTTACTGACGAGATTAGATTAGATTAGTACTTGTTCCATAGATCATGAATACGGCACTTTGTAATGATGTGGAACGTGTCAGGCTAATAAAAGGTGTCTATACAAGATATTACATTAAAAAAATATTACTTGACACTCAATTTTTTGTGGGGTTTGGGAAATTACCCATTTACTAATCAAAAAATTCATCTAATGAGTAGAAGGAGTTGCCATTAAGAAATTCTTTTAATTTCCTTTTAAATGCTATATGGCTATCTGTCAGACTTTTGATGCAATTAGGTAAGTGACCAAAGACTTTTGTGGCAGCATAATTTACCCCCTTCTGAGCCAAAGCTAGATTTAACCTTGAGTAGTGAAGATCATCCTTTCTCCTAGTGTTGTAGCCATGTACACTGCTATTACTTTTGAATTCGTTCGGATTGTTAATAATAAATTTCATAGGTGAATATATATATTGTGAGGCTACAGTGAAGATTTCTAGCCCTTTAAATAAGTGTCTGCAGGATGATCTTGGGTGAGCTCCAGCAATTGTACTGATTACACGCTTTTGTGCAATGAACACTCTTTTACTCAATGATGAGTTACCCCAGAATATAATGCCATACGAAAGCAGAGAATGAAAATAGGCGTGGTAAGGTAATTTACTGAGATGTATATCGCCAAAATTTGCAATGACCCTAATATCATAAGTAGCTGAACTCAAACGTTTCAGCAGATGCCCAGTGTGTTTTTTCCAGTTCTACCCCTCATCAGTGCATACGCCTAGAAATTTTGAATATTCTACCTTAGCTACCGATCGAAGTCTATATTTCTTAATGGTGTCATTCCATTTACTGTGTGGAACTGTATATAGTGTGTTTTGTCAAAGTTTAATGAGAGCCCATTTTCAGAGAACCACTTAATGATTTTCTGAAAAACATCGTTTACAATTTCACCAGTCTGTCGGGTGTGATAGCTATACTTGTATCATCGGCAAAAAGTACCAGCTTTGCATCTTCGTGAATACAGAATGGCAAGTCATTAATACATATTAAGAACGGCAGAGGAACCAAGACCGAACCTTGCGGCACCCCATTCTTGATTGTTCCCCAGTTTGAGAAATCACCAGTTTTTTGCATTTTATGTGAACTGTTTCTTTCAACTTTCTGCACTCTTTCAGTTAGGTATGATTTAAACCATTTGAGCACTGTCCCATTCATACCACAGTACTTGAGCTTACCTAGAAGTATTCCATGATTTACACAATCAAAAGCCTTTGATATAACACAAAAAATCCCAATGGGTGACTTCCGGTTACTCAGAGCATTTCATATTTCATTAGTGAAAGTATACAGGGTGTTACAAAAAGGTACGGCCAAACTTTCAGGAAACATTCCTCACACACAAATAAAGAAAAGATGTTATGTGGACATGCATCCGGAAACGCTTAATTTCCATGTTGGAGCTCATTTCAGTTTCTTCCACCTACGCTCAATGGAGCACGTTATCATGATTTCATACGGGATACTCTAACTGTGCTGCTAGAACATGTGCCTTTACAAGTACGACACAATATGTGGTTCATGCACGATGGAGCTCCTGCACATTTCAGTCGAAGTGTTCGTACGCTTCTCAACAACAGATTCGGTGACCAATGGATTGGTAGAGGCAGACCAATTCCATGGCCTCCACACTCTCCTGACCTCAACCCTCTTGACTTTCATTTATGGGGGCATTTGAAAGCTCTTGTCTACGCAACCCCGGTACCAAATGTAGAGACTCTTCGTGCTCGTATTGTGGACGGCTGTGATACAATACGCCATTCTCCAGGGCTGCATCAGCGCATCAGGGATTCCATGCGACGGAGGGTGGATGCCTGTATCCTCGCTAACGGAGGACTTTTTGAACATTTCCTGTAACAAAGTGTCTGAAGTCACGCTGGTACGTTCTGTTGCTGTGTGTTTCCATTCCATGATTAATGTGATTTGAAGAGAAGTAATAAAATGAGCTCTAACATGGAAAGTAAGCGTTTCCGGACACGTGTCCACATAACATATTTTCTTTCTTTGTGTGTGAGGAATGTTTCCTGAAAGATTGGCCGTACCTTTTTGTAACACCCTGTATATAGCATTTTCCGTTGAAAAACCCTTCTGGAAACCAAACTGACATTTTGTTAAAACTTTATTTTTACAAAGTTGTGAAGCTACTCTAAAATACATTACTTTTTCAAGAATTTTGGATAAGGCAGTCACATGGTGTAATAGTATTGAAATGCCATTTCGTAAACGCTGTTGTGGGGGTTAAAAGCTCAGGAACAGTGAGTGGGTTAGCGTACTTACTTCTGGCACGTCCGCCTTAGCGGGAACCACTTACCATCGCCGTGCGCACGAGCGAGGAATGTATATGGTGCCGCTACGTAAACACGCGGAGCTCCTTACGGAGAACCAACTCCACTGACGTCACGCCAGCAGACCAGATCTGACTACCGCACACGCCTACACCATTAATGCAGGCACACGTCTCCAACAGCGAGCAGCCAGCACGAGCATTGAGAACATCGCTACTCGTCTCATACGACGAGAGGAACTAAGACAGACCTTAGTCACCAGTATTTCATCCAACCGGTGTAACTAATCACAATGTAGCACAGATCGTAAATCGTCAAATGTCCGATATAAATACGAGTAGCATCAACCTTTGCTTTTCGCAGCTGTTCAGCTGGTCTTAGATTTTTCACTTCATTCCAGTAACTAGATGCTCTTCATGGTTGGTTTGCCATCTGTATCTTTGATCTCCTGTTATTTCTAGAGTACTTTCATTTTGTGTGCAGTTACTTTTTAACATACATTAGTGGCTGGAAAACGCTGTCTTGAGGCTGGGCGCTTCGGGCATCTAGCCGTGCAAGTAGCTCCTTATCGGAACCAGTTTGCTGCACACCATGTTGTGTGTGATGAACCGAGTGAGAGGCGATACATGAATCACATCCATGTGTGAACGTCCATTAGTGATTTCCCTTGCTTTGCATTAACACATTCCGTAGAACACTTCATCCAGGGCTTATCAAATCGCTCAAAGCATTCTCGCCAAAACCATTCTCAGCAACGTGCCTGATGTCATCATCAGTTGTTTAGTTGAGGTTACAGTCCAAACTGCAATCTACACCATCTACTGTAATTATAAGAACTTATCGTCGAAGGTCCTTCCCCAAAAGAGCATAAGTCACAGGTGAAGTCGCTCAGCCCTGCACTTTGCTTGAAAAATCTAGTTATCTGGTAATCACTTCCCTAGCAGTTCTGTACTAGTTACGAAATTCGTGACTACTACTCAGCAATAATATTTTCTTCCTTTTATTTATTTATTGGTTCACTCTGCCTGACCAGATTAAGACTTTCAGGCCGTCTCTTATAACGGATCAGGAACTAAATATTACAAAACATTCGCATCTTCTATACGTACTTCTGGTTCAGGTATGTATCTCTCAGATTGCCAGTAATAATAATTATCCTCAAGATATTGAGGATAACTATTATTACTTGCAAAAGTAAAATATTGAATAATAATACCAACACACATTATGATAATAATAATATTAATGAGTATAGCAATTTTGAAGCAGTGTTTACTATTTTCAGTAAAACAAGAGATAATGATGGAGAAGACAATTGAAATGTCAATGACAGTAACAGTTGAGAAAGAGCAGACTATTTCAGTAGCTGACTATCAAGTAAGAAAGGATGATTATACTGAAAGAATCATCGTCTAGAAACACAATCATAATTACAATACAGTAATTCGGCCAGAATGCACACATGCAACAGAAACACTAATTTTAAGATCAATAAAAGGAAACTGAGAAATCTCGCAGAGGGTTCAAATGGTTCAAATGGCTCTGAGCACTATGGGACTTAATTTCTGAGGTCATCAGTCCCCTAGAACTTAGAACTACTTAAACCTAACTAACCTAAGGACATCACACACATCCATGCCCGAGGCAGGATTCGAACCTGCGACCTTAGCAGTCGCGCGGTTCCAGACTGTAGCGCCTAGAACCGCTCGACCACTTCGGCCAGCAATCTCGCAGAGGGATAACAGAGATTAGGGAGAGTATAGAGACATGCAGACAGTTAATTTTCCATCAGTATGCGAGTGAAATAGGAAAGAAAATCGAGAATATTGCTACGATGTACCCTCCACCATGCACTTTACAGTAGTTTGCAGAGCATGTACGTAGATCTAATAGATTGTATGTGAGATATTATGAAATAGTGCTACAGCAGAAACATTTAAATTAAGAAGTAACACAGAAGTGTACTACCAAGTAGAAAAAAATTGCAGACGAAATTAAGAAAAGAAAATTAATTTTCTACTGGCACATCCAAAGAACGATCCCGAATAGAATGCAAGTAAAATTGCACAGAATATTGAGAAACTGAAAGGCAAACCTAACGACTCCATGGGCTCCCTGAAGAAATTTGAGCAAATAAGTAAGAAGTTGAAGAGAGAACTAAACATATAAAAACAAAATTAGGAGATGAAAATGTTTAAAAGATAATACACTTGAAAAATGTTGAGAATAAAATGAGCAGCAAAATAATGATAAAAGTGAACACATGAAGGTGTACTAGAGAAATTCTATCTTAATGGCTTAAACATGGTCCTTAGTTGGCTTGTAACGAAAGAAGTAGAAGACTCTATACACAAAGGGGGGGGGGGGAGGTGAGGGGGGTGTTTGTTAGCTAGACTAAGCTGCCGACAAGTATGGGAAAAAGATATCTATCGTGATAGAAGGTGGACCATTACCTGCCTGTTGAGGTTGGAAATGACTGCAATTTCTCTGAGATTTTGAGGAACATCTTTCCAAAGTCGGGTTCATGATACAGAAAATGGATTTGATAAGATGGCTGTGTTAGCCATGCTGATGGTTGTGTTTGCTTATAAATAAATTTGTTTTAGAAGAACTTCCGCCTTAAACAACACAACTTGTTTTTCTTTTCTTCCTATACGTTTCGCTGAAGTCATAGCACCGTGGTTTTTTAAAATTTTCTTTCTATTAAATAACAAGGAAAAATTGCTTTTTACTATCTGTTCATTAATCATTTGTTTATTTAAAACATGAAAAAGCAATTTTTTCCTGTTAATTAATAGAAAAAAAACCGCTGATGCTATAAATTCAGCAAAACATATCTAGGTAGAAAAGAAGAAAGAAAGTGTGTTTGCTGAAGTTGGAACATGTCCTGAAACAAATTTATGGCTGTGTTACGTAGTGGTGTAGACAGGAGTTTGACGGATTCTTGATACAGAAAATTATCTTGAGACGGTAACAGTGTTATGTAGTAATATAAAGAATTTTGTTCTGTCGAGAGTGAGTATTTCTGCTAAGCTGCTCATATAGGAGCGTTAGAGCTGAAGATGAATAAGCGGATGTACAATGGTTGAGCAATCTGTAGAACAAACAGAGGGCACGATAGACTATAATTTTCTGCGCGTAGTCATAATAATTGGTCTACTTAACACTATTATGCCTGCCATTGCTTGCTACTTATGCCTTATACTGTCAGACTAGTTACGAATTTCTTGGGTTGTTTGAAAGCTTAAGTCTTCAAAATAATGAAACAATTGGAGCCAGATAGACTTAAGCTACCAGACTTGGAACGTTAGATGGCTGACTGCAATCTGGATGTCACATAAGCACTGTAGACTGCGGCCCTCAAAACTGGTAAGTCTTGTTGCGTTACTGCCAAATTGGCTCGAAGTATCAAGATAAGCTGCTATTTTTTCAGTAGCTTGTGTGGCGGTAATAACAGTCATTACATATGCGGAAGAGACCAGCGTCGTTCCTCACGTAGATTGTATTACAAAGTCCCACATGGAAATGATGCTTACATTCCTAACATTGATAGCCATTCCTGACGGTTCTGCCGCAGTTTGCACTCTTGTCCATTATGACAGCCAAGCAGTCGGTTATAAAAGAAACCACTTAATGGCTATTTAATCGAATGTTTTAAACCATATTTGGAAATTAGAATTATTTAGCTACAATTGCTTTACGTAACTTTTCATTCGCTACTCCAACGACTTGAGCGAGCTGTTTAAGATACGGCCATTATAGAGTCACGTTTGTTATCAGTCAATTCAATCATGCGATCTGGAGGTCGGGAAGAGGAGTTTCCAATTGGGCACAAATGGGACGCGATTACCAGTTCCACCATTAGCCCCACAAATAAGAGAAATTTTGATCGGGCCCTGGAACTGGAACTATTCTTAATTTAATTCTGGAAAATGTAGTTTTTAAGATTAAATATTTTGCACTATGAAGTTACGAAGAGTGTTCATAAGTAATACAATACTTTTTTTTCTCGGACAGTTTCAGTTGAAAAAAAAAGTGGGCTTTGTTGTGGGACGTCGTGGAATATTCCCGCTTCAGCTTCTATAGTATTACGAAGTTCAGATACATGGCGGCGTGATACGTAGCGTTCAAAATGGCGCCAGTAATGGAGGTGCGGTCCAAGTAGAGAACTGTCATTGAGTTTCTTTCGGCGGAAAACCAAGGCATCGCAAATATTCATACGCACTTGCAGATTGTCTACGGAGACCTGGCAGCGAGCAAAAGCACGGTGAGTCGCTGGGCGAGGAGTCTGTCATCACCACAACCAGGTCGCGTAAACTTGTTCGATCTCCTATGTGCCGGCCTCCCGTACACAGCTGTGACACCTGCAATGTTGGAACGTGTGGACACTCTCATTCGAGGTGATCGACGGATCACAATCAAACATTTCACTGCTCAACTGGGCGTCTTCTGAGACTCTGATGGGATTACTCTGTTTGATATACTTCCTCATGGTAGAATGATCAACTCTGAAGTGTGTTGTGTTTATCCCATGAAACTGAAGAAACTTGACGTGTTCGTCGCCACAAAAATGCAAACGAGCTTCTCCTTCTCCATGACAAGACAAGGCCTCTTCCTAGTATGTGCACCCGAGAGGAGCTCACAAAACTTCATTGCTCTGTTCTCCCTCATCCCCCTACAGCCCGGATATCACACTTTCCATTTTCCAAAAAAATGGTTCAAATGGCTCTAAGCACTATGGGACTTAACATCTAAGGTCATCAGTCCCCTAGACTTTACTTAAACCTAACTAACCTAAGGACAGCACACACATCCATGGCCGAGGCAGGATTCGAACCTGCGGCCATAGCAGCAGCTCGGTTCCGGACTGAAGCACCTAGAATCGCTCTGCCACAGCGGCCGGCTTCCATTTTCCATCTGTTTGGCCCAATGAAGGGTGCACTCCTCAGGAAGCAGTATGTGGATGACGGGGAGGTTATTGCTTTATGCAAGTGTATGTTTAGTACTGAACTGCAAATTACACAAACTTGAAGTCTTAGAAAGAAAAATCATTCGAAAAATACTTGGACCACCAGAAAATACAGAGGTATGGAAATTAAGAAGCAATAAAGAAGTTTATCGCAGCATAGAAAACATAAATGAAACACTACAGAATGAACAGCAACAGGTTAACGAAACAGATTTTTAAATATCTTTGTGACAAGAAGTCAACAATAACCTGGATACATGAAGTTAGGAGAGATTTGGAAAGAACAACATAAGTGAAAAAGATGAAACAAAAGAGAGAGTTTCAAGAGGAAAGTGTTAAAAATGGAAGGATTCTAAGGCAAGAGGGAGAAGAAGACAGGGTCAAAATGGTCCGAGGAGAGAAAAATGATACATAGTGCAAAGATGAAAGAATACTGGAAGAATAAGAAAGAACAACATAGAAGGAAGCATTGAAATTGGTGCGTGGTCCTTAGGTGATCCAAACGAAGAAAGAGGAAAAGAGAATGTATTTTTTACGCGTGAACACATTCGGAAGTTATTGTATAGCGGTTAGGCCTGCAAGTTTGGGCGTTCCCCACGAGTGGCACAAGGAGATAAACTTTATGTCAGTACTGGAACGTTGGAGGAATTTTTGGAAAAATCGAATTTAGCTGTAGGGTGTGGTCAGTAATGTAAAACCCAGCAAGAATTACAGCTAAACCGTCGTCAACCAATCCCTGTTGGTGCTGCTACTGCAACCGTCCAAGCGGTGGCGGCACAACGGCACCTGACGAATTCCTATGCACATAAAATTAGTTTTTGACGATGTTACTCAGCTAACATTGTCATTTACGAAACATAAAAAAGATTTGGCTGTCACGGCTTCTGAAACGTCATCTCACTGGGCTGTATAATATTTTGTTTCATGCAGATTAAAATGTTTGGTTTGTTCGAGATATGGTACAAACAAAATGGCAACACAACTTACTGCTGAAACATTCCCACATTGGGATTTAAATTCAGAGGTTAAAATGTTTCAAAAACTTCTGCTGACACTTGCAACTCAAGATCATAGATTTGGCGCTTTCTCGTGTGCTCCATTTTATGTCTCATTTATCTAAAGCAATCCCATTTATCGTCGATCTAAAAACAAGCATCATTAACTATATAGGTAATTACAACGATATTGACTAGCGACTATTTTTTAAATTTACTTTCCGTTTTTACAGAACACATGTCTGGTAATAAATTGAATATAATTTCATTTGATGTATTACGCAAATGAATGTACGTAGAAAGAAAATTGTCGCGCGGAGTGGCCGCGTGGTTTGCAGCATCATGTCAAGGACTGCGTGGCCCCTCCCGCCGGAGGTTCGAGTCCTCCCTCGGTCATGGGTGTGTGTGTTGTTCTAAGCATAACTTAGTTTAAGTAGTGTGTAAGTCTAGGGACCGATGACCTAAGCAATTTGGTCCCTTATTTGAACATTTTTGAAAGAAAATGTAGAGTACCTACCTACAAAATGTAATCTTTATTTTGTTTCAGACTGGTATCTCTGTGATTTAGAGGAAGGCGGCGCGATTTCGTGGAAAATTTTGGATATTAGTGAGACCAAACTGCTGAGGCATTGGTCCCTAGATTTACCCACTACTTAGTCTAACTTAAAGTAACTTACGCTAAGGGCAACACACACACCCATGCCCGAGGGAGGACTCGAACCTCCGACGGGGGAAGCCGAGCGAACCGTGACAAGGCGCATAAGAACGTGCGGTTCGTGGAAGCATTGAAATTGCCTAGGGCAGTGGTCGTCAAATTGCGGCCCACGAGCCAGCATGCCGCTGGAATTAAGCATTCGTGCTGCCCGCGGTTCTCAGCCTGTTTGATAATAGTGCGCTTATTGTAAGAAACAGCCGAAACGTCAACCAATGCTGTGAGCTTCTTAAGTGTGTACTTTTCATTCTCAGTACCAAACAAAAATACTAACAGAGAAAATGATTTTTTAAGGTGTGCTTATTTTAATTGAAGTTGGTTAATTCTACCGATTACCTTAGGGCAGGGCCGGCCAGAAATTCTGCACGCGTGCGGTGCTCCTGCACATGTGCAACTACTGGGTCACAGTGTGCACGCCGCAGCCGTCAGCGTTCATGTAGTGCAGGGCTTCACAACATACGTGCTCGCGGAGCAAGCTGTGAGCAGCAAGGCGCGAGCACGGAGCAGCGCGAGCACGCTACCCCCACTACCGGACCAGAGCGGAGAGTGGGGAAAGTCACGTGGGCCACACAACAGCTGCCGCCAGTCAATGTAAATCCGCGGCCACCTGCAGGGATATCACTCACGAATTATTACTGCGACAAATGAAACAAATAAAGGAGAATGTGCACATGCCACATCATTTTATTAGCTTACTGTATGCCTCTACATTCGCATTAATTTGCGAACTGTTACACAATAAAAGTTGTCACTGAAGTGTGGGATTCTCGGTTATCTTGTACTTTTTGCCCTTTACAATTGCGTCTATGTTTGGAGTAATTGTTCTTATGCATTTTAGGCGCAGCGTGCAGTTTAAATTTCGATCAGACAATGCGTTTCTCAGGCGCGTCTTGTTACATTTCAATGCAGAGAACAGTTGTTCACAAGCATACGTGGAACCGAACATTGATATTACTGTAGCCGTCAGTTTGTGCAAACGAGGAAATCTATCCTGAGGGAAGTGTCTGTAGAATTCCAAAATGTTTTTCTTGTTCTGAAATTTGTCTCTGTATTCTCTCTCACACTGCAGGTCAATAATTTCTTGCTGCAGCTCAGGACGAATCTCTTAAATATTCGCTGAATATGGAGAGAACAGATCAAAATCACTGTCTAGAGCTGTCAGATCTTGAAAGCGCTGATCGACTAAACTATGTGAATAACGTTCACAGTCTTTGTGAACATCTTGCATGGATGATAATTTAGGAAAATGAGCTAGGTTTCCTGTTTCCAGCTGACTCACCCAAAGTGTCAATTTCATTTTAAAAGCTCGTATTCGATCTATGAAATGAGTAATTAGCAGATCTTTACCTTGTAGTAAAATGTTCAAAGCATTCAGATGGCTAGTTAAATCTGCTAAGAACGCGAGATCACATTCAAACGTGCGCGCGCATTTCCCCTCCCTCCCTACTCCGCGACCTTGCACCTGCTCGTGAGCACGTGCCTGAGCAGACGCGAGTACTCGCGCTCTAAACCGACCAGTTGTTAAGTCCTGATGTAGTGCATGTTTCTACGCACAGATGTCGCTTTATCCTCTTGCTGGGACACACTGTACCGGCGCATTCTAGTGCTCTTTCCACAGCTTGCAAGCCAACCATGGGAAGGTATTTCGTGTATTAAAAATTTAAAATACTGTCACAGTCTTCTCATTGAGACGTCTACTTTTACGTTAACAGTTTAACCCAGTAAGACAAGTAATACAGTTAACCACCGTGGGTTTTTATTAAGGCACCTTGACTGACGGCACGTAAATACGCGTAATGTTTTTGATCTAGTATTTAAGAAAGAGAGCACTTAGCGACTTCCAACGAACCTTATTCATGATTTCAAATAACATTAAACTAATGCAAGGTTTCCTATAACTAATTCTCGATGCTCTCAGTTACACCCACATAATTTCTGTCTCGCTGACCTCTGAACAGAAGGATAACCGCAGACCTCTCGATGATCACCTGTTATTACAATACCATTATTGATATATCTTTCATCAGTTCCGTCTGAAATCTGCATAATAACCGACGATTAGATGAATGTTATGTTTTATCGACTTCAGCTGAGCGTAGCCCTTCACACATTAAAAAGAACCCTAAATGTAAGTATACATTGGAACAACCGGTTTAATGACCAACTTTCCTGATAATAATGTAACATGGAGCAGAATGAGGCAATAATGCACAGTTAGTAAACAATAATTTTTAATTATTAAAGGAATAAATCCAAACACGTTTATCACTGGTCATGAGAAATGATAATCGAGTTGATGTGTCTCATCTATTTCCTTAAGGACATTTAATTTTGTGGCTGGGTGTTGTGTGCTGTCCTTAGGTTAGTTAGGTTTAAGTAGTTCTAAGTTCTAGGGGACTGATGACCATAGATGTTGAGTCCCATAGTGCTCAGAGCCATTTAATTTTGTTTGCCGTTCTTCACTATTGAGTACACTACAATCGTCTTTGTGATATGTATTGTAGGGTCGTTCAATTGAAAACTTTACGCTGGCCGCCTATTATTCGGCGGCACAGCAAACACTGCGAGTTTTCACCAACGGCTACAAAAAAGAATTGCAGTTCCCAGTCATTTTTAAACGACTGAGAACATAGATCTCTCGTCCTTTGCTTTTTCACAGTACCTGCCATTTCTCAGTACTTCTCTGTTAAGGTTACGGTTACCAGGGGTAAACGAGACTGGGTATGTTGCGCTCTTGCTTGTACCACACAAACAGGGAAGTGGAGCCGCCGCCGTAATAACAGATGTCGCTGTCGCTCTTTGTCGCACAGTGCGCACATGTGCAGCACTTCGGAGGATGTGATAGGAGGGATGGTTTGTTGTTTGTCTTCCAGTACTGACAAAGCACGGGTCTGCGCGAAAGTACCAAGCAGCTGCTACGTACAGATTTTGAAACGAAACTAACACGGATTCGTGAATGGGCACTATAGAGAAAATTATCTTCGAATTCGGTACATATTTGTAACAAGGAATATAAAATTAAATTAACGCTGTTTTAATATAACGAAATGAGTAGAAGAAAACTGACATTCAGAACATTTAGCAAACATTCATGCGCCACAACGCACTTAAATATAGTACTATTTTTGTTATTAATCTATAAATCATCCGCTCACAAGACAACAACACTAATCAATTACAGTTTCACAGCTTTGGGGTCCCAGATGGTGGCAGCAATCTGAAATAGAGAACAGTCGACACGAAGTGTTGCGAATGGTGTCGACTTTCAATCATCATTGCTAAAGCTATAGTATTTGGGGCTCATTACATATTAGTTTATTTGGGTTACCAGTCAATAACAACTTCGGTACTTAGGCGGTCCGAGGTACCGATCCACAGTGTCAGTATCGTCTCTTGAGCAAAAAAATTTGCCGACCATTGGTCTAGGGTGACACATGATACCACATGCAGTCATTAGTGACATATGAAAGAGGTAGACGGTTGCAAGTGTGCTTTATTTCGCAAGCAGGATTTCTGTTATCGGATGTGTCCGTAGCGGAAGACGGAAGTAGTGTTGCCCTATCGACTGACGACCACCTGAAGCGGCGAGACATCGATCAGAAAACAGCGGCCTGCGGGCGTCATGTGGGGTCGTTCACCCCTGCCAGTGAGGGACAACATTGGAAAACGTAGCCTGGGAACGGAGCCGATACGCAACAACGCCGGTTTCACGCCGAGATGAAGGAATTGTCTGGACAACACACCAAATATCTCTTATTGTTGCTTCTGTCTCGCCCGGTATTATAACCAGTTTACGATAATTTAACGTTACGATTAAAATGAAAATGCATTGCATTTGCTGGTTTAAACTATACGTAACAAAAGTAGATACGTTGCATAAAAAACGAAGCATATATTGTAAATAACGAATGTTAGGTACACCTTTTCTTTTCTGTGTCACACGAACACCGAGTATAGCTTACAAAGGAACAGGATCTGATGATATTAAGAAGTTACCCGAATGTATTTATTTCTTTTTTTTTAAAAAAAAAGGAAAGAAAATTGGCAACTGCGAACTTTTTTTTCCTGCACTAATTTTATGGTGCATGTGAGCCAGGAAATTGCTAATTGTGATGACTACTAATAACAGGGAAAAGTTGTTGTTAAATATTTCTATCTCCACTTATTGATGGTCAAATTTACCGCATAAGCCAACATACGACATATAGTACTGTATACTTGGTGGAAAATTTAAACAGAAATCATCTACATAAGGAGAAAGAACATGTCTATGTAAAATAGTAGCTAAAAAGACAGATTTCTTGTCTCCTTTAAATCAGAAAAGTTGAAAGGATACGATTTTATTCTAACACAAACACTTACAAGAAAAAAATCACACAGTTCCTGGTTATTATGAAGTTTTTATCACTGTAAGCCAAAAGTAAACCAAAATAATAGGCATAATGGTCAATGAATTGCTTCTATTTTCTAGCAAAAGTGAAAGTATGAGTCTCATTCGAATTTTTTCCTTCGTGTTCAGATAAATGCCTAGAATAAACGGATTTGGATTAGCTGTTACTGGTATGATGAGATAATGACTTGATTTAATCTTATAAGAGCAGGATGAAACTCTTGTTTTCAACTATTAACTGCAGGTAGGCGGGTTATCGCCTGAATCCATTTTTCCTGACGAACGTTGGATATATTACAAGCCGAGTTGTTAGTTTTCTGTTTTAGGTTGGGGGAAGGGTGACGGGGGGTAGGGAGGGGGGAGCGGCAGTTTTAGGATTTATATGCGTCATTTAGGTGTACATCACTTAAAGGAGTACTGTTTCGAGGTGTGGTTATAAGCAGCTTGTTTGCTCTATGGACAGGAAGCAATAATTGTGTATCATACACGTAAGTGCTAAGTTACTGGAGAAGCAGATACAGGCTTACTAAAACAGGAATGCACGACTCTCCCTAGTAAAAATAGGCAGATTCCTACAACGTTAATACAGGATACTTAACTATAACTAATGCCTAACTCATTGTCTATGTTAGACTGTACAATTAGAGAAATAATTTCCGAAGCTTTCCGTGATTTGTCTACACCTCCCTTACTATCAAAGAACAGGTTGCACATTAAAGTGGAAATATTCGTTCGTGCAGTTGACTGATATCGTTGAAAACATCTTACACCGTTCTAAAGACATCAGTTCGAGGAACTACTACAATAATATTCAATAAGCATTGCGTATTTGTTTATCTGCTTTTTACGTAAATGAGGACGTACTCTTAGAAAATATTTGACATGAAATGTATGACCTCACGAGCAGCACAATGAAAAATGATCGGCGGACGTGTTACATCGTTGATGGAAGCCTCTTGTCAGTTATCTTCCACGTTTTACAAATTGTCTTCTGCCAAATTTTCGCTAAGATAATGACTGTTTATCCTAAATATGAAGCATCACGTAAGATTTAAGACGATTTCAGTTGCCTCTCAAATGCTTTACGCTTAACGCGTTCTAAAGTATTGACTGTCATCATTAATTTTGCAAGTCGCACATTTTGATCGATCGGATTCTAACATCTGAAAAGGCGCTAGTGTCGTCAACATTGCGATCTGTTTCATGACATTGCGTAGTATTTCGCTCATTAAAGGTAGTAAACGGAGCGGTACGAAACATTACATATAGTATTCGTACTGATTGTGTAAACAGCTTGTACGTACTATGGTAAGCCAAAACTTTATGACCACTTCCTATCGCGAGATACAATTTCGCCTGGCGGAGTGGCGTGCACGCGATGCGGCAAGAAAAGTACATAAGATGCGAATGGGGAATCATTTGAGCGACATTAAAGGCTGCAAATGGGGAAATCCGCTGAAAAGCACTTTGAAAAAATGCAGGTTGTTATGACAGGCCCCTGGGAACGAGCATCTCGGAAACGGCGAAGCTGATCGACGATTCGCCTGCTACTGTCGTGAGCATCTATGAGAAGTCACGATGTTTGATGTACACGCCTCATCGCAGAACATGGACGCCGAAAGCTTGATCGCTCTGTAAAGTAGGGTAGGTGGCGATCTCTGGCACATCTGACGACAGAGTGCAATCCACGGATCCAGTTATATGGCTCCTTCCGTGTACAGTGATTTTACGACTATGAGGTGTGGGGCCTGAAGATGGCATCAATGTATGCCGAAACTGGTAGCACATAAGAAATTCATAAAATAAATTTCTGCAATACAT
The DNA here is from genome assembly GCF_023864275.1 of Schistocerca cancellata. NCBI lineage: Eukaryota > Metazoa > Arthropoda > Insecta > Orthoptera > Acrididae > Schistocerca > Schistocerca cancellata. The sequence continues at coordinate 976,245,021 of NC_064627.1, forward strand.
ACGGCCCTTGGTAAATTATTGCATCAAGAGTGCAATCCTGGTCCTGTTACAGGTATTTCGAAAAACACCGTTTAACGCAGATTGTTGAACACGGGGATTCGCAACAGACGACTCTTCCGTCTGCGAATGTTGACGCAACAATATCGTCAATTACAATTGCAGCGGGCGGCACGGGATCATAGAGACTGGACGGTGGATCAATGGACAAGTGTCAAAATGTTCAAATGTGTGTGAAATCTTATGGGACTTAACTGCTAAGGTCATCAGTCCCTAAGCTTACACAGTACTTAACCTAAATTATCCTAAGGACAAACACACACCCACGCCCGAGGGAGGACTCGAACCTCCGCCGTGACCAGCCGCACAGTCCATGACTGCAGCGCCTGAGACCGCACGGCTAATCCCGCGCGGGGACAAGTGTCGCCCGGTCGGGTGAATCTCGTTTCTTGTTACACCAGGTCGATGGTAGCGTCCTGATACGCCGTCGTCTAGGAGAACGGCTGCTCGAAACATGCACCGCGTCGGACTCAGGTCGATAGGGACAGGTTTGTGCTATGGGGGTCATTCACCTGAGCGTCAGTAGGAACTGTGGTGGTAATCGAAGGCATCTTGGCAGCTGTTGACTACGTGAACATTGATGATAGAAGTCGTGTCGGATTATCAGCCGAGTCAAGGCGTCGTTCTGCGGCAACGTTTCAACAAGTCTCCTACTTGTCATCCTCAGGCGAAGTGTCGGGTTCGTGTCACGTCCGGCTCTTCATAGCCGCTGGCCGCAGGTTCCTCTGTCTCGTCTGCGTCAGCAGCGCTAATCGCGCGCCCCGGAGTGCGATTAGCGCTGCTGACGCAGATGAGCCTGCGACTAGCTATAAAGAACCAGACAGGGCACGAACCTGACACTTCGCCTGAAGATGACAAGTAGGAGACTTGTTGAAACGTTGCCGCAGAGCGACGCCTTGACTCGGCTGATAACCTGAGAAGACTTCATCACTAAGATTCGCCGAGAAAGTCTAAATTCTCATATACACGACTGGCCATTATAATTGCTACACAAAGAAAAAATGCAGACGATAAACGGGTATTCATTGGACAAATATATTATACGAGAACCGATCTGTGATTTAGGTGCATAGATCCTGAGAAATCAGTACCCAGAACAACCATCTCTGCCCGTAATAAGGGCCTTGATACACCTGGGCACTGAGTCAAACAGAGCTTGGATGGCGTGTACAGACACAGTTACCCATGCAGCTTCAACACGATACCACAGTTCATCAAGAGTAGCGATTGGCGTATTGTGACGAGCCAGTTGCTCTTGACCAGACGCTTTCAATTGGTGAGAGATCTGGAGAATTTGCTGGCCAGGGCAGCAGTCGAACATGTTCTGTATTCAGAAAGGCCCGTACAGGACCTGCAACATGCGGTCGTGCATTATCCTGCTGCAGTGTAGGGTTTCGCAGGGATCGAATGAAGGGTAGAGCCACGGGTCGTAACACATCTGAAATGTAACGTCCACTGTTCAAAGTGCCGTCAATGTGAACAAGAGGTGATCGAGACGTGTAACCAATGGCACCCCATACCATCACACCGGGTGATACGCCAGTACGGCGATGACGAATACACGCTTCCAATGTGCGTTCACCGCGATGTCGCCAAACACGGATGCGACCATCATGATGCTGTAAACAGAACCTGGATTCATCCGAAAAAATGACGTTTTGCCATTCGTGCCCCCAGGTTCGTCGTTGAGTACACCATCGCAGCCATGGTGTCCGAGCTGATAGTCCATGCTGCTGCAAACGTCGTCGAACTGTTCGTGCAGATGGTTATTGTCTTGCAAGCGTCCCCGACTCAGGGATCGAGACGTGGCTGCACGATACGTTACAGCCATGCTGATAAGATGCCTGTCATCTCGACAGCTAGTGATACGGAGCCGTTGGGATCCAGCACGGCGTTCCGTATTACCCTCCTGAACCCACCGATTCCATATTCTGCTAACAGTCATTGGATCTCGACCAACGCGAGCAGCAATGTCGCGATACGATAAACCGCAATCGCGATAGGCTAGAATCCGACCTTTATCAAAGTCGGAAACATGATGGTACACATTTCTCCTTCTTACACGAGGCATCACAACAACGTTTCACCAGGCAACGCTGGTTAACTGCTGTTTGTGTATGAGAAATCGGTTGGAAACTTTCCTCATGCCAGCACGTTGTAGGTGTCGCCACCGGCGCCAACCTGCTCTGAAAAGCTAATCATTTGCATATCACAACATCTTCTTCCTGTCGGTTAAATTTCGCGTCTGTAGCACGTAATCATCGTGGTGTAGCAATTTTAATGGCCAGTAGTGAACCATCTTCATCAGCTCTCATATCATAATAGAAGGGTACAAGTAAATCACCCACGTCCGATTCTTTTAACGATCAAACTCCGGTGTATAAAATAACTTCACAGTCCCAATACTTTAGAAATGAGTGACTGTACTAAATATTTGACGTAAGCCAGAAAAAGCTTAGATAAAGCTTGAAATTATGTCATAGGTTTGTCGGGAGTCGTAAAGTACTCACATAATCAATTACTGAATGACTATGATCTGGTTCGCAGCTCGTGGTCTAGTGACTAGCGTTGCTGCCTCTGGGTCCTCGGTTAGAGTTGGGGATCTTCTGTGCCTGGGGACTGTGTGTTTGTGTTGTGCTCCTCCTCCTCATCATCATTTGCGACTGTGGCTAGACTGGACTGTGTGAAAGAAAAATTGGACTGTGTAAAAACTGAGTCTTCGTACGGGCGCTGATGACAGCCTATTGAGCGCCCCACCAACCAAACATCATCATCGTGACTACGATCTGGGCAATTTGTGTGCCGTGCAGTACATTGCCTTAAGACATAACATAGAAATAGTTTCTAACTGTAATATTGTCTTACTGTGTTAGACCTTCATCATAGGATTATACTTCTAAATAAGTAGATTATGACAGCATTTAAAGTTTTCAATGTATATATATAAGAATATACAGCCTACATTGCAGGTTAACTTTATCGTTTACCTAGGTTTCAACGTTATTAATAACGTCTTCTTCAGAAGGATGACCATATCTAATATAATTTACTAGCACATTATAATATTAACTTTTTGCAGGTTCTGAAGAAGACGTTGAAACCTAGGTAAACGATAAAGTTAACCTGCAACTGTAGGCTGTATATTCTTATATAAACAATATCTGTTGCTGTCGCTGCATAAAAATCTTAAATATTATGGTTTTCACTGTAGATCAATAATTATTTGAAATATTGAAAATAAATTTTTTGTTACCAATGAAAGCCATTACAGAGGCAACCTGCATCTGTGACCGTGCACTACGCATCGGTTGGCCGTTTAGTAATATAGGTAGTCTCAGATGCTGTATAAGTGAAAATATAGTGATGTTATTTATACGACTTATCTTATCTGCTTACCCACAATAAAGACCTACGTATTGGCCATTCAAATTTAGGTTTTCTCTGCTTTACCTCAATGGCTTAAAGAAACTTCTGCGATGGTTTATTTGTAACTGTTGTATTCACCAAATAAGTTTGGCCCCCTTTTGTTAAGGGTAGTAGAAGGCGAACCCACTACCACAGAAAAAAACTTGCTGTATTTGCGTGGCATGCTTGGAAACTTGCAACTGGACCCGTCACGGAGAAATAGTAATTGAAACAGAAGTGATATTGGCGATACCATAAGTAACAGATAACAATTATTTATTAAAATAATTTATACACAAATATTCGTCTTTACTTCGATGATAAGACGTGGCACTGAAGTAAAAGCACTCAGTACTGGTCTACGTTAACTTAGTAAACACTGAATAACCTATTCAGTGTGGACCGCTATAATATAGTTTACAATTCATGGCTGAATAAAGAGTAACACTCTGACACTCGACGTTGATTGTCCGATCTACTTCTACATCTATATACAGGGTGTTACAAAAACGTGCGGCCAAACTTTCAGGAAACATTCCTCACACACAAAGAAAGAAAATATGTTATGTGGACATGTGTCCGGAAACACTTACTTTCCATGTTAGAACTCATTTTATTACTTCTCTTCAAATCACATTAATCATGGAATGGAAACACACAGCAACAGAACGTACCAGCGTGACTTCAAACACTTTGTTACAGGAAATGTTCAAAATGTCCTCCGTTAGCGAGGATACATGCATCCACCCTCCGTCGCATGGAATCCCTGATGCGCCGATGCAGCCCTGGAGAATGGCGTATTCTATCACAGCCGTCCACAATACGAGCACGAAGAGTCTCTACATTTGGTACCTGGGTTGCGTAGACAAGAGCTTTCAAATGCCCCCATAAATGAAAGTCAAGAGGGTTGAGGTCAGGAAAGCGTGGAGGCCATGGACTTGGTCCGCCTTTACCAATCCATCGGTCACCGAATCTGTTGTTGAGAAGCGTACGAACACTTCGACTGGAATGTGCAGGAGCTCCATCGTGCATGAACCACATGTTGTGTCGTACTTGTAAAGGCACATGTTCTAGCAGCACAGGTAGAGTATCCCGTATGAAATCATGATAACGTGCTCCATTGAGCGTAGGTGGAAGAAAATGGGGCCCAATCAAGACATCACCAACAATGCCTGCCCAAACGTTCACAGAAAATCTGTGTTGATGACGTGATTGCACAATTGCGTGCGGATTCTTGTCAGCCCACACATGTTGATTGTGAAAATTTACAATTTGATCATGTTGGAATGAAGGCTCATGCGTAAAGAGAACATTTGCACTGAAATGAGGATTGACACATTGTTGGATGAACCATTCGCAGAAGTGTACCCGTGGAGGCCAATCAGGTGGTGATAGTGCCTGCACACTCTGTACAACTAGTTCTCCCCTAACACTCTCCATACAGGTCAACGTTACCTTGTACAGGAGCAACTTCTCTGACACTGACATTAGGGTTATCGTCAACTGCACGAAGAATTGCCTCGTCCATTGCAGGTGTCCTCGTCGTTCTAGGTCTTCCCCAGTCGCGAGTCATAGGCTGGAATGTTCCGTGCTCCCTAAGACGCCGATCAATTGCTTCGAACGTCTTCCTGTCGGGACACCTTCGTTTTGAAAATCTGTCTCGATACAAACGTACCGCGCCACGGCTATTGCCCCGTGCTAATCCATACAACAAATGGGCATCTGCCAACTCCGCATTTGTAAACATTGCACTGACTGCAAAACTACGTTCGTGATGAACACTAACATGTTGATACTACGTACTGATGTGCTTGATGCTAGTACTGTAGAGCAACGAGTCGCATGTCAACGCAAGCACCGAAGTCAACATTACCTTCCTTCAATTGGGCCAACTGGCGGTGAATCGAGGAAGTACAGTACATACTGACGAAACTAAAATGAGCTCTAACGTGGAAATTAAGCGTTTCCGAACACGTGACCACATAACATCTTTTCTTTATTTGTGTGTGAGGAATGTTTCCTGAAAGTTTGGCCGTACCTTATTGTAACACCCTGTGTACACTGATCAACCAGAACATCATGTCCACCGACCTACTATCGATATAAATTCATCCAGGCGATAGAAGCATCACCTGACGAGGAATGACCGTTGGTGGGACACATGCACGGAGCATGTATTATCAGTGAGCGTGCTGTCCTTGTGTAGAATGGAGAAGGCGCGCGATCTGTCTGAGTTTGACCGAGGGCAGATTGTGATGGCGGAGGCTCGGCACGAACATTTCGGAAAATGCATGACTTCTCGGGTGTTCGAGGACCGGAAAATGCACGACTTGTCGGGTGTTCGAGGACTGCTGTGGTGAGTGACTTCAAAACGTGGTGAAACCACCCCCAGATATTGAGGGGCCGGGCGGCCACCTTTCACTACAGATGTCGGAAGTCGTAGGCTGAGCCTTTTGGTAAAACAGGTCAGGCGGTGAACTGTGGCGGAACTAACATCAGATGCTGGGTAGAGGACAAGTGCGTCTAAACGCGCAGTGCACTGAACATTCCCAACGATGGGCCTCCGCAGCCGACGACCCATGCATGTGCCAATGTTAACACCACGATATCGGCAACTACAACTGAAAAGAGTAAGTGACCATTGGCACTGGACGTTGGTTCAGTGGCAGGACTTTTCAGGGTCTGATGAATCCCTATATCTTCTTCTCATGACGATGTGAGGTTGCGGATCCGTTGTCTTCCAGAGGAACACCTCCTTGACACCTGTCCCGTCGTATCGAGACAAGCTGGCGACGGCTCGGGAGAACATTCACGCTGGAAATCATCAACAACTTGGTGCACCCTGACAGAAGGCCAGGAGTCTGATGGAGTGGTTCGGGGAACACTGTGGCGAGTTCCAGTTGATGTGCTGGCCTCCCAACAAGCCAGATCTAGACCTGATCGAACACATCTGGGATGTGACTGAACGTGGCGTCAGAGCGCATCACCCCCTCCCCAGAATTTATAAGAAACAGGTGACTTGTGTGCAGATGTGGTGTCAACTCCCACCAGCGACCTAACAAGGCCTCATTGCTTTGATGTGGCGCCACTGTTATCCATGCCAAAGATGGACATACCTGCTATTAGGTAGGCGGTCATGTTGTGGCTGATCGGTGTATACTCTGCGAACCACTGCATGGTGCATGGCGGAAAGTAACTTCTACCACTAATCGCCATTTCTTTTCTGTTCTACTTGCAAATGTAGTAAGGGAAAAACGATAGTCCATGTACCTCGTAGTTTCTGTTGTCTTGTACTCGCGGTCCTTACTCAAAATCACCACTCAACACCAAAAAAAGGTCCATTGTAGATAAAACTGCAAAAAAATGGACCAGTGCCAGTTTAACAACCTCATACCGAAAATGAACTCCCATCGCTAGTTATTTGCACTACCGGTATCTACTTAACTCCTGACTAGAATGTTTCAATGTCATGAAAACTCTGAAAAAAGAAAACTCCTCTAGACCAACGTTCAAAGCAAGAAAGCAAGAAATGTCTGACAGTAGCAGAAAATCAAACACAGCAGTTCTCACGGAAACAATACAGTTAATTCTTTCAAGAAGCCGCTGACTGCTAGTAAATTTCACGAAGTGCTGCCTTCGATTATCAACAGTTGCTTCTTAAACACCTCTGTCTTCCACGTCTCTACGTTGATCCACAAAATTGCCGACTAGCCATCACTACCGGGAGCTACTGATGTAATGTTTCGCACCTCTGCACTTAATCAAAACAGGCCATCAGAAGTCGCTGCTGATAAACCTCTATGCTTGGGCACAAGGGCATAAAACTTGTTTCAGCCCTTCCGCACTCGGCATGCAGCTTGTCGGACCTCCATAAACTCCAAACATCTGGCTGGAGAAAACAATATGCTGGTGAAATTAGTCACCCTGTCCTGCGACTCTGAATTTTAAGACTCTCTCTCTCTCTCTCTCTCTCTCTCTCTCTGTGTGTGTATGTGTGTGTGTGTGTGTGTGTGTGTTTGAGAGAGAGAGAGAGAGAGAGAGACAGAGGTGGTAGGAAGAGACTGGCGCAGGGAAGTATGGCATAGGGTGGTGGGCAGAAGGCAAGAAAAGTGGACCATATAGAGAAGTATGTCATAGTTCCTTTTATCGTCGGGGAGAGAGAAAAGGGATAAGGCAAGGATGTTTTCAGTTCGAAGGATGGGTAGTGAAACATTGGATTTAAAAGGAAACTGTTTCATAGGTTTTGGGAGAAATGATAGAGAAGGAAAATAGGAATATTTCAACAAAAACTGCTTCATTTGTTTCTTATTTTTCGGACGATGAGACAAGAGTGAAAGCGAGAGAGAGAGAGAGAGAGAGAGAGAGAGAGAGAGAGTTGGGAGGGCAAATTAAACGCGAATAACTATTAGAAGGTATGTTTTACATATTTTTGGTAGATTCCAGCGGGTGGCAATAAAGAGGAAGAGAGAGATGAATTTCGAATGACGAAAAAAAGCCTTAAAATGTCCTCTTGATTTATTCCTTTTTACTTGTGCAGGCAGAGAGCAAACAAAGATAATGTAATAATCGAAGCATAAACATATAATTTATTTCCATTAAAAGGAAAACTAGCTCGTCTTTTCTTATATCAAGTTCGATATTTTTCAGTCTCCAAGTGATCTTCCACTGACTGATGCCGAAAAAAGTCGAGTGGAAGAGCAAGTAAAGAAAACGAAACGCTTTCAGTGCTCTAATACTTCGTCCACAATCCCTCATTCTTTCTGACTTCAGTCATGTGTCTTGGCATGGAATCTAAGAGGCGTTGGAAGTCATTGCCATAAGAGCCAACTTGTTGCCAGGCTTCGAGAAAGCAGTCCCATAGGGCGTCAGTTGTAACGGTTTCGTTTCGTGGCCCAGTTGTCTGACTGTGTTCGTGCTACCTCCACCAGCAAATTTTCAATTGGGTTCATGTCAGCAGCCCTCGGCGGCCAGTCCGTGACGTTGATGTCCATGTTTGACAGCAGCTGCTGACAGAGTGCAGATTCATGCACAGGTGAATGGTCTCCATGTAGCGCGAGTTCTCCTTCACTATATAGCATTCGCGCTGAAGGCAGCATCACGATCTTCAATATGTGGGCATACTGCCTGCCATCAATGGTTCCCTTAATTGTGTGAAGCGTTCCTGCTCCTCTCGCAGAACTCCAACCCCAGCAGGAAACCGACAGCCGGTGACTTCTTGTCGTCGCGACATCTTCATTGCGGTGTCTTGTCCATCGCGGTCGGTATTTACTCTTGGTCAGTCGTTTTTCCTGGAAAACACCTCCTCATCCTTCAGACGCCGCATTCAGATGGAGCTCTGCGAATGCCAGCTGGTATAACAAAATTTCCTCGCTGAGTTCCTTTTTTACAGCTGATCTTCGTGCACACAGTCCAGCTTCCTCAGCCTTCGGCGAACAGTGTCGCTGGAACCGGGGACGTTGGTCTCTCGCTGTACCTGCTTCGCCATTGGGAAGGGAAGCTGTCGGATCTTACGCACAAGCTCTGTGTCCATCTGCTGTGTGCTCAGTCTCTTCCTGCCTGAGCCAGGAATTCTGCTGGTCGTCTCTCAACGTAATTCTTCCACCACCTCTTTGCGGTAGTGGGTGGCACGAAATACCTCCTCCTAGCATCTTCGAAAACTTATCTTCTTCAGTCAGAGCGACGACTCTGTCTCGAACTGAACGCTCCCTATGAGCCATTGCTACTGACTTCCCGTTATATTATTTCTGCTTGCCGCTGTTTTGCTGATACCAGTGTAGGAAGTAAACATGTTATCATCAAAAGGAATGGCAGTGGTGTCAGACTCGCCTCTTTCAGTCTGTTAACCCTATGTGGCTCCAGCCTGTGGAAACTGTGTAGGCCAAGACAGAGACGCTTTTTCAATGATCGTGGGTTCGAATCCCACCAATGTCATGGGCCATTTGATCTTGATTTATGTTCGTCCCTGTGGGGTTGTCTTCGTGGCTGAATAAAAATTTGTGAACTAGTTCTAAAGAAACTTGTTTGAATTTCAACAAATAATTGATAATTGTACCGTAGAGTTGCTAAAGGCCAGTAGGTAGCGGCTTTAGCAGACATGTCTCCGAGTCTGACGTCTTTAGAAGATGTTGTTGTTGTTGTGGTCTTCAGTCCTGAGACTGGTTTGATGCAGCTCTCCATGCTAGCCTATCCTGTGCAAGCTTCTTCATCTCACAGTACCTACTGCAACCTACATCCTTCTGAATCTGCTTGGTGTATTCATCCCTTGGTCTCTCTCTACGACTTTTACCCTCCACGCTGCCCTCCAGTACTGAATTGGTGATCCCTTGATGCCTCAGAACATGTCCTACTAACCGATCCCTTCTTCTAGTGAAGTTGTGCCACAAACTTCTCTTCTCCCCAATCCTATTCAATACCTCCTCATTAGTTCTGTGATCTACCCATCAGCATTCTTCTATAGCACCACATTTCGAAAGCTTCTATTCTCTTCTTGTCTAAACTAGTTATCGTCCATGTTTCACTTTCATACATGGCTACGCTACATACAAATACTTTCAGAAACGACTTCCTGACACTTAAATCTATACTCGATATTAACAAATTTCTCTTCTTCAGAAACACTTCCCTTGCCATTGCCAGTCTCTTTAGAAGATATTCGTGTGAATAAAGGAAAAATGTCTGTCTCGCCGACCTCCTGTTGCAGAAAAAGACGAAAAGAAGGAGATCGCTAGATCTAATTTGGTCCAAGGTTGAACCATTGTAATACGCATGTGTCCGACGTCGAATATTAAACAAAAGAAAAAACAAGTGTACTGGAAACAGCTACAGCAGACATGCATATAACGTATGTTAGCCTCTTGTTGGTTTTTCCTGAATACCATGCATTTGTTGGGTCCAGAGATCGCGTCGTTTGACATTCCGAGGTTCCATCCATCATACAGGTTGATATTTAATCCAGTTCCCAATACGCAGGCAACTCCCATTCCCATAGCCGAGCTTCAAGTGATTTTGTATAGCTTTAACATACATGATACTGCTGCTTAATAGTTTCCGTGTGAAACTCGTGAATGTGCCGGATATGTGACACACGTGGATGGTAAGTTAATTCATCTGCATACTGCAGGTGTTCGCTGAACCCTGCGCAGCTGCAACGAGGCTTACATTGGAGGACAAGCCCTGTGGTAGAAGACAATTTCTTTAAATGATTTCGACATCATCAGCTTGACATGAGAGTCATATCGACACAGGATCAATATATTATATCTGACGTAAGTCATAAACACATTTGACGACACGTCAGTTACAGTCACCCAGCTACAATCAGCACCATGAGCATATTACAGCTAAACAGAGCTCAAGAGTTCCAGTTGAACACAGGGTATGAGTAATGACATCCAGTGGTGCATTAGTTTGTTTTTCTCTGTTTGTTTGTTATGTTAGTTACCAGCAATTAGAGTTCTACTACTCTTCAAATGCCTCCCACGACTACATCCACTGCTCTGTGTGCCGTACTATTGTTGCAATGATGGTCCATCACAGGATTGCAGCTCACCTCACCATCGTCTTCCTACTCTTCCGCTTCTCGTTGTTCCTATATGGGGCAGCTAATCTGTTGTTCTAGTAGTCTGTAACAGACTTAATAGATTACAATAGATACGTTCTTACAGTTAGGTGATCTAGTAACGTTGTGTTACTAATTCGATAATACTGCCCCTTCATGGGAGCTTTAATGGATGTATGCAGGCGCACAACTACTGGGTGCTTATAATTAAACTTTCCCCATTTACCACGTTATAACACGGAAACTAATTACCGTGCAAGTAGCATTATTGTCCAGAATATGGGGTGCATGATTTCCATGCATCACAGCGCCACAGTCCAGTTCCAAATACGGCCACCATGTGCCGTGATCAGTCATCGTGATTCATAGCCTCACACACTTGACCAGTCCTGGTGCTCTTGTTGGCATGTTAACATGAGCTTGAACAAAAGGAGCATGGCATTATTGGTGAAGCTCTATTATTGAAGCTCTATTATCAAAACAACAGTAATGCTGCAGCTGCAATTCGAGAATTTAGCCAGCTGAAAGGATTGCGGAAGGGTTCTCTTTCTCCACCTGCTGTGCGGAGCATGATGAAGAAGTTCGACTCAACTGGAGAACTGGGCGTTGCTCCAGGAAGAGGCCGACGACCAGTTGCACCACACATGGTTGATCAAATCGCTGTTGTTATGGCAGACAACACTGCGCGCAATTCCCGATTGTCAGGCAGTACACGTGCTATGTCACAATGGTTGAACATCCCATGGTCCACTGTAGGGAAGGTACTTCGAGCCATTCTCAAATGGTATCCGTACAGGATTTATATCACACAACAGCTTGCACCAAAGGATGCACAACGACATAGACTTCGCAACAGAGCATGACATCATCCAGGATGACGGCCATTACGTCATCCAATGTGGCGGATTTTGGAATGATGTATGAATTTTGGCAGGAAGATAGGTCAATTGGGCTACCTCCACTAACCTAATCCCCCTCCCCTCCCCCAGAAAATGGCAGGAAGTTTAATTTCCATCAGGAGAATGGAACACACCTCTACTAACCTAAGAAAATGGCGGGAAAATAGGTCACTTGGGATACCGCCACTAATCTAACCCCCCCCCCCTTCCCTCCCCCAGAAAAAGGCAGGAAGTTCAATTTCCATCAGGAGAATGCAACACACCTCTACTAACCTAAGAAAATGGCGGGAAAATAGGTCACTTGGGATACCTCCACTAATCTAAGTCACCCGACTGCTGAGAGAGGACTCAACCTGTGCTGGCCTGCTGGGAAGAGGAAGGAGTGTACTTTATTTATTTATTTTGGAACAGTTTATTTAGGAATGGAGTATATTTATCACAGTGATACCGAACACACGCTCTGGCATGCTTGGGATCATGCCACCCAGCATACAGATCTGCAAACTACTCCTAAATAATCCATGTATAATGTTCTGCACACACACTTGCTAATTGTAAAAACCCAAAATAATGCATTGTACAGACAACAGACCTGCAAACTACTCATAAAATAATGAAATACATTTATGTCCAGAGACACAAATAACTCGTAAATCGTCGAAATAATAATCCATCTAAAAGACTCTGCAAACATGCTTGCTAATCATCAACTCTCACAATCATGCACCAGTCTTTATTTAAACAATATGATCCAGTACAGCCATACAGTGTGTTCACCACAGGGTCCAGAGTCCAACTGACCTAGTACACAGTACTGCCACCAGAAGGCGCTGTCGTCCATTCCGTGAGGTAATCCAAGATGGCAGCTGTGACGTAACCTGATGACACGAATACTGTTACCCAAGATTAGTGGAAACAGTGTTTCACCACGAAGTCTGGGCCTAGTACACAGTACTGCCACCAGAGGGCTCTGTCATCTATTGCATTACGTAACCCAAGATGATCTGGGGTGGGGGAAAATGGCGAAAAACGACTCTGCCTATGCTTTACATAAGTCTTTAGTTTGCAGGCAGTGTCTCCACCACGAGATCTAGAGTACAACTGACCTAGTACACAGTACCGCCACCAGAGGGTGGTTTCATCCCTCCTGTGATGTAATCCAAGATGTTGGTCTGGAGATGGAAAATGGAGAGAAAATGACTCAGCCTGCGCAGGACTGCTGGAGAGAGGAAGGAAGGAGTGTACTTTATTTATTTTGGAACAATTTATTTAGTAATGGAGTATATTTATCATGCTGATATAGAACACATGCTCTGACATGCTTGGGCTCGCACCACACAGCCCACTACTACTCCTAAATAACGCCCTGCAGACATGCAAAAAAAAAAAAAAAACTCCTAAATTACCGAAATAATTTCAGCACAGACATGAAATTTCCTCCTAAATAATGCAGTACACAGATGTGCAGACACGAAATCAACTCGAAAACTCTCCAAATAGCGCTTAGCACACCCTACAGACCTCCTCGCAAAATAATGCAACAGACACACAATCAACACGCACAAGCACAGTCTGCCACCCCCTGCCCAGTAGACCACACAGGAGAATACCTGCAGCCCTGCGAAGTGACGGGGCCGTCAACTGTCAAACCATGCACAGGAGCCCTCAAGCATGAGACGGCGACATCAGTTTCATACTTGGTACCTGCGACATTCCTATCCAAATACGTGTTCACCTAGGCACCATTGCTGACGCAACCGGACAGGACCACAGATGCACCACGGGCGCTCACTGACACAGTCGCAAGCCACTGTCAACTATTGTCCTCACGCCACTGCAGGTGAAAGTTGCTTCTATTTTCGAGTGTACAGTCAGTGTTACACTGACATCGCAGAACTCCAAGGCACGCTCACGACACTCCCATACATGAGACACTTCTGGGCGGCATGTGTGTTTACCATTGATGACAGAGCAGCACAGCGTGCATTGTTCCTAGTTGGACATGTGAGCTGCTTCTAACCATGCTTAACTGCCCAGCGTGACTGATGCAATGCCGCGAAGTGCGCGCGCATAGCTACAAACCATCGAAAGCGCATCTAACAAGGGTCTCAATCTTATATTGATGTCACAAGGCTATGCAAAATCAGAACCGTGTCGACCTCTCGGAAATTGTATAGCATCCCAGAAATAGTTAACGCTCGCTTTCTTGATGTCTCAGCTTGTATACACTGAAATTCTTGTCCTAACAGAACCTGTTTACGAAAATAGCGGAGAATAACATCGAATGCATTCTTCCTAGAGGTCCAAACGTGGCATCCCCTCCATCATGTGTTACCCTTCCTGCTTTCAACACATACACAAACGTTCCCTCCACTATGTAGAGACTTCTATATCCCAGCACCCAATAATGTCTTGTCAATGAATCGAGCACTATGACTGGCTCTTATCGAATTTACCTGCCGATTTACTGATGCTGTTTGTGTGGAATCACAGCCCACCTTTTCTTTTTCTTTCTGCAGACGAGATTTCCAGCGGTAAAAAACTATTTTACACTGATCGCCATATTGCATCGACAATTAAACCCTACAAAGTGTCCTACATATCGTCAAATATGGAAAGGCTCGTACTCACAGGAGCTTGAATATTAGAACACGAAACCCATCTATGACTCATCAATATATCACAGTGTACTGTGTCGAGTAGTAAGCATACAATTCCTATCCTGTGCCATACAAAATCAGTCCTTTTACATCATTCATACATATACCATGACCACAGACAGCGCAGTATGTATACTCGTGGCACTAAATATCCCCCTGCGATGTCGTGAGGGCATCCACTCCTGAAGGGTGACCAGAGTGCCCTCAGTGGATCGACGTCACTCCCAGAACTGTTCTACAAATTCGGGCTCCTTCCCTTTGGCATAAATGCGTTACTATTTCCGGTCCGAAGCTGCTTACTTGCTTGCTTTCTTCTACACCCTTCTCCAGACTCTGGGATTAGAAGAAAATATCTGATTTCGCATGGTTTGCACATAGCAGTAGCCTACCAATCGCTCTCGCAACATAATTCTGAAGATATAGACTGGAAATTATTTCTCTAGAAACCCGAAACTTTACCTAAGTGTGGCGTGTTGTAAACCTCTAACTAACTAGAAATCTGTCACATCTGCGAAGACATTTACTCGAAACTCGAAAAAGAATAGACAAAACTGATATTTCCACTCACATATACTGATGTCAGTGTTGTAGCAGATTCGAAATCATCTCTATAATTTACAAGATCAACTAAGGTGTTTCTCATGTCTAGAGAACCGGTAAGCATGTCTTCCACATGCTAGATTCACACACCACAATTGATGTGTGCAGAAGCAGTCAACCAAACAATTTATGTGGGAGGGAATAACAGTCCAGTGCAAATGCACATCCATATTCCATCCCAAATTTCCACGCGATCACGAAATCTATCCAAAACATGTAAAATATTAGTTCACTATTCTGCCGTCTAGAGAACGGCAAATTTAATTCATCTACATTCATGCATTCCAACAGGCCATTGCATTTGGATGGCTGCTGCTGTTAGTGGGAAACTTGAATCACCCCTGCACACATAACCTGCGCTGCATACCGAGCACACATAGGCAGAATCATCGTCCTAAGAAATCGTTCACTTACATATTTTATCCCTGCACTTGAAGCAAATGTTACCATTGCGGTCTGAGTTGAATGACACTCGACTATGAGCGAAGTATTGGAAATAGACCCTGCTGACAGCTGCAGCTCTGGAAATAGAAATATCGGTACCCATTCTTATGACTTGACATACTCTTCCCTCTGATACCACAATACTCCACGTCAAATCCATACCTTCATTACGACTGGACAGAGTCATTTCCTTTGTACATATCGGAACACAAACACATGCTTTATAAGCCTGATGCACAAGGTGAACCTATCACTCATCCCCTAATACTACTAAGTATAATACTTGGCCAAAAAAAGAATTCCAGACGATACAAAATAATACTGAGAGAAAATCAGCGATGGGTGGATATGTGTCATACATTTTTCTTGCAGTTGCTACCACCGTGTCTTAGAAAGAGAGCCGTAATCGGCCAGATGTTAAAAAACCCAATCCAAACAACTACTGTATGTTACTGTCACAAGCTGTCTTGGTTCTACAGGTGCACACAAGTGTCCATGTTAAAAGCTGTACCTGCTTTATAAATCGAGGTATGGCATTACCTACGATTGACATGGTTTTTCCGGACAAATGCCGAGACAGTGATCGCTGGTGTGTATATTAACAGACCAGCAGTCCGATTACACATAGCCCACAATGCAACCTCGTGATAAAACCGCTGAATTTTGAAACTGATTCGGCTAAGGAACGTAGTATATAACCAGTATTTGCGAATCCCTCACGCCAATGCAGCTAGATATTTCTCCATTATGTGTAACGTATTCTTCTCGATTTCATGCCAGCGGTTCTGCGCTATATCCACTGAGCTATAGGCAATGACTGATTGAGAAGATCACAAACAGCAGTAGATGGTGTGCTGATTGAGGTCGTATGAAATGTACACCAGCTTTTCAGATGTCTAGTGTTACGCTATCCGCTAGAAATGATGCCTATGATTTGGAATCAAGTCCTCCCATTCAACCACATAACTGCGTTGGATCACAGCCACAAGTGAATCATATTTCTGGCACTCTCATATCTCGAAACGAGACACCTATCTCGAACCTGTCTGCTACAGTAAAATTCCAACCTGGTTATAGTCAGCCCCTACGCATCTTACAACTGATCCCGTTTCTACAGCTTAGCGCATGTGATCATTCCAATTTAAGTCGGAACTGTTGAGCAGAAGTCGGAGAAAGCCATATCGACCACCTTCTGCAACCCATGTAGAAACAGAACTAACTGAATTACTGCAACAGGACTGTGTTTTGACCATTCGGTGGAAATACGTGCATTGTGGTGCATCTCCAAACTAGATACAGATACTACACTCCGAAGCAGGTCTGTGTCCATTCAAATCTATCAGTCCAACATGCTATCATTGTTATTCTCTACCCCCCCCCCCCCCCCGCTTCCAACAGAGAATAATTAAGAACTATAGAATCTCCACTAACTTCTTCTGATATAGAACTCACCTAGGTACTATTGCTCGCGCAATGACGCATAGCTGTGGTGCCGTCCAGTACGGATAGAGAGAGTTCACAGTGCCTCGCAGAATAGCACAGTGTGCATCCCTCATAGCATTCCTAACAGAACACCCCGTCCCTCACTGAATTTACCTGGGAAGCTGCTGCTGCCTATGCAGGATGATCCTCTTAAATATACAGCTTTTGATCCAGTGCAGAGGGCATACAGAAAACAGAGCAAACGCTCTCCAAATGTGGGAGTGACTGGACACACACATGTACTGTGCTATACTATACCTCCCAATCTGTGCATTTGAGCTAACTATTGGCAGATGTGCTACATTTACAAGCAATTTTAGAACACAGAACGAGAGGTTATGTCATCAATGCATGGACAGAACTGACATAGAAAAATCGATAGAACTGCAAAAAATGACGGGGGAATAGATATAAATTGACCGAATCTACACCAAAATGCAGGGAAATTGAGGAAGTACTTACGTATCTTCTGGTTCACGCCGAACAATTTGTACATGGGGGCGCATATGTGGCATCGAGATGAATCCGAGAAAACGTCAAGATGGAAGCGAAGGGAATCAGGGAAGCAGTCGATTTGTTTTCCATCGAGGCAGCATTATACTGTATACCTATTGATGTACCAGTGATAAACGCGAGTTGACTACTGTATTTGACGCTTTTCAGGAAGACAGAGAACCACCTGCCTCTAAACTTTGATGCTTCTGTGTTAAAGGATAACAGAGAGTGGATGGGGTGATCGACTGAGATGGAGCTGTAACGAAGTACTATTTAATGGTAGATTGATGATGCATTCTAGGTAGGGGGAAGTTGCTGCAGGTCAATTTTTCCACTGTTCTGTCAGGATGCATCAGTCGCATGACATAGCTTGCGTTCGACTCGTATACAGACACATGTTCTGTATGTGGTTTAATGCACTGTCTACTTGCGATCGTTAATGGTAAACCTTTCGGTCATCGGAGGACTTCCATCTCATGTGTGATGAAACGTGACACATTTCTCTAAACAAACTATGATTTATGCAATGAATTCCAACCCCCGTCGCATCTTAGGTGTAAAATCACGACTTCAGCTTCATAACTAAGTTAGCGACAGGTGCTAGTGAGGTGTTACAATCCCCGTGTATACATTTGCCTGACAGATGTGCTTGTTTACAGAGTTAGTGACGGAATGACTTGTAATTTTCATATGCCGGACGCTGCTGCTATGCGTTTATCTGTTTCTTTGTAAGAGGTATTCGCTGTTACTAACGATCATTTTACATAGATCTGATGCAGGCATAGTATAATTTCCGAACCGTCATCGGATGTGAACAGTGGGTGCTATACATCTCCGGAAAGCTGTATTGTACTCGTATCACACAGGCCATATTTTAAGGAAGTAGTTTTTTCGTTTTACGGTTAGATAACATAGTTTATCATAGAGGAACCGGGAAGAAGGATGTATGTGAACAGCTTGAAATATATTTCATACATTGGAATATTAACAGCGCTACATTCCATATGACTGATAGGTCGGAAACGCAAGCGATCTAGCATTATAGCCCGTTTTAAGTGCGGAACGTTGTAGTCTTAGGAGTACCAGTACCTTCGAGCTACTAATCCTAGACTCTAGAACAATACATTAGAGTTGATAGCTTGGTTGATTTACGTAAAAACGCGTCGAACTCCATCCGTCTGGATCTCTATCGCGCATAAAAATCATTCGATTCTTGTTCTTCTTAACCGTCTGCTATTACATCACGACACTTTTAAATCTGTTACTTTACATCAATAAGGATTACTAACCTCCTTGACACTGGTGCATCTCTAGAAACCTTGTGCACTTGGATGGATGAGGACTCAAAAAAGTGGTTTAAATGGCTCTGAGCACTATGAGACTTAACATGTGAGGTCATCAGTTCCCTAGAACTTAGATTTACTTAAACCTAACTAACCCAAGGGCATCACACACATCCATGCCCGAGGCAGGATTCTAACCTGCGACCATAGCAGTCGCGCAGTTCTGGACTGAAGCACCTAGAACCGCTCGGCCACACAGGCTGGCCTGAGGACTCAAAAAGCTCCATTCATTCACGTGATGTGGAATGTAGCGGTCTTCTTCTGGTCGGTTGCAGATTAAATCGGTAATGGTGTTGCAGGGCTGGTTGGTCAATGAAAGTGTGAGGAGCGCCTTTCACTCTCTCATTTTACCCTAAGACAGCGGGAATGCTCTGTGACTCCCATATGCAGAGAGATAGATCGTAAATTAAGCACTATGCTCGAGGTGTTAGAAATATGTAGAGCGACACCTGATATACTTTGATTGTGTATGTGTTCGAGAATTACCAATGAATGGACGTACTGCACAGTCATCTATCCAAGTTCGCAATGATACTTGCAATGTCGAGAAGGGGTGGTTTAGCTATGATACTGAAATTGGGAAACATAGTGTCACATCAATGGTTGGTGTGGAAATTACTGTAAACTTGCTAAAATCGTTCACACTATCAACTGTGATGCTTGTTATCAGAATGCATCGATGGTGCCTTTTCCATCCCGTCTGTGCACTGGCATGCTGTTGGTTACCACATAATGATTGACTGATATCACTTGTTTGAGTTGGAGAAAGAGTTTTGGTGGATGGACAGCACTTTATGGATGAAAAGCACCGAAATACTGATCGCGTACATGGCTGCAATGTAATGAATCAGTTGAAACGGAACATAGAGTCATCAGCTATCCCATGACTATGACAGGACTCACGCCCCATCCTCACAGCTTTACTTCCGCCAGTACCTCGTCTCCTACCTTCCAAACTTTACAGAAGCTCTCCTGTGAAACTTGCAGGACTAGCACTCCTGAAAGAAAGGATACTGCGGAGATATGGCTTAGCCACAGCCTGGGGGATGTTTCCTGAATGAGATTTTCACTCTGCAGCGGAGTGTGCGCTGATACGAAACTTTCTGGCAGATTAAAACTGTGTGCCATATACAGACTCGAACTCGGGACCTTTACCTTTTGCGGGCAAGTGCTCTGTCATCTGAGTGTCAGTCCAGCACACAGTTTTAATCTGCCAGGAAGTTTCATATCAGTGCACACTCTGCCGCAGAGTGAAAATCTCATTCTGGAGTTTAAATGTCATTTGGAGACCTATGCCATCGCCTTAAGACTCTTCTAGTTTCCTTATGTTGTAACTGTCTTTAATATAAAATCGGCCACCATGTGTCGCGTGTTATGGTAGCAACAGCAACAAAATGATTTACACCGTGCGATGTCTAGTTTTCTGCGAGAGGCCATGGATCAGAGCGTCTGAATGTCAGTTTAGGACCTGGCACAGACCTCGAAGTCTTGGCAGAACAAAAAAATGTATGTCAGTGTTCAAAGCGTGTTAGAAAACAATATTTCAAACAATGACACAGGGTCACAGGGAGCGACTCTTGCGAGTTACAGTATAGTCTGTGGGATACAGTCATCTTCCTACAGTATGGATGATGAAACCTTAAACTGGTCTGTGCAGTTGATCAAAAGCTGTATATTTAAGAGGATCGTCCTGCATAGGCAGCAGCAGCAGTTTGCCAGGTAAATTCAGTGAGGGATGGGGTGTTCTGTTAGGAATGCTATGAGGGATGCACACTGTGCTATTCTGCGAGGTACAGTGAAATCTCTCTATCCCCACTGTACGGCACCACAGCTATGTGCCATCGCGCGAGCAATAGTACCTAGGTGAGTTCTATATCAGAAGAAGTTAGTGGAGATTCTATAGTTCTTAATTATTCTCTGTTGGGAGCGGGGGGGGGGGGGGGGGGGTAGAGAATAATAATGATAGCATGTTGGACTGATAGATTTGAATGGACACAGACCTGCTTCGGAGTGTAGTATCTGTATCTAGTTTGGAGATGCACCACAATGCACATATTTCCACCGAATGGTCAGAACACAGTCCTGTTGCAGTAATTCAGTTAGTTCTGTTTCTACATGGGTTGCAGAAGGTGGTGCATATGGCTTTCTCCGACTTCTGCTCAACAGTTCCGACTTAAATTGGAATGATCACATGCGCTAAGCTGTAGAAATGGGATCAGTTGTAAGATGCGTAGAGGCTGACTATAACCAGGTTGGAATTTTACTGTAGCAGACAGGTTCGAGATAGGTGTCTCGTTTCGAGATATGAGAGTGCCAGAAATATGATTGACTTGTGGCTGTGTTCCAACGCAGTTATGTGGTTGAATGGGAGGACTTGATTCCAAATCATAGACATCGTTTCTAGCGGATAGTGTAACACTAGACATCTGAAAAGCTGGTGTACATTTCATACGACCTCAATCAGCACACCATCTACTGCTGTTTGTGATCTTCTCAATCAGTCATCGCCTATAACTCAGTGGATATAGTGCAGAACCTCTGACATGGTATCGAGACAGAATATGTTACACATACTGGAGAAATATCTAGCTGTGGTGGCGTGAGGGATTCGCAAACACCGGTTACATACCACGTGTCTTAGCCGAATCAGTTTCAAAATTCAGCGGTTTTATCACAAGGTTGCATTGTGGGCTGATAATATACACTCCTGCGATCACCGTCTCGGTATTTGTCCGGAAAAACCATATCATTCGTAGGTAATGCCACACCTCGATTTATAAAGCAGGTATAGCTTTTAACATGGACACTTGTGTGCACCTGCAGAACCAAGATCCCTTGTGACAGTAACATACAGTAGTTGTTGGGGTGATTCACGTTTCCCAATAACAGCAGCTGCCATCCGAATGCAATAGCCTGTTTGAATGCAGGAATGTAAATGAATTAACTTTGCCGCCCTCTAGATGGCAGAATAGTGAACTAATACTTAGTATGTGTTGGATAGATTTCATGATCGTGTGTGAATTTGAGATTGAATATGGAGGTGCGTTTGCACTGGACCGTTGTTACCTCCCATGTAAATTGTTGAATTGACTGCTTCTGCACATTTCGCGCCTTTATTTAGTTGAGGGAACATCGATTGTGGTGTGTGCATCTAGTATGGTGAAGACACACTTGCTGGTTCTCTAGACATGAGAAACATCTTAGTTGATCTTGTAAATTATAGGGATGGTTTCGAATCTGCTACATCAATGATATCGGTATTTGCGAATGGAAATGTCAGTTTTCTCTATTCTTTTTCGAGTTTCGGGTGAATGTCCTCGCAGATGTGACAGGTTTCTAGTTAGTCAGTGGTTTACAAAACGCCCCACCTAAGTAAAGTTTATGGTTT